>NC_137786.1:45026552-46226552 GCF_963383645.1 Muscardinus avellanarius
TGAGAACTGAACAAGAATATAGTAAAGCCACTAGTTCAGTGTCTATCAATAATACTGTTTTTTTAAAAAAAATTAGTAATTAGTTTCTCCTTAATATTTCCTTTCCATACTGCTAATTTTCTCTGATGAAGACTGTTCCTTCTACTCCTGTCTCATGCGTAACTATTAACTTAATGAACCAGATGTAGTGATGTATGCCTGAAATTATAGTACTTGGGAGGGTGACAGGAGGATTACAGGTTTGAGGTTAGTCTCAGCATTTTAGTGAGATCCTTAGCACCTTAGCAAGACTCTGTTTCAAGATGTAAAATAAAACAGATCTGAGAGTGAAGCTTGGAGGTAAAATGTCCCTGGGTTCAATTCCTGGTAACACACATACACACACACACACACACGAAAAACTGATTTATTAAGAATAGGCAGCAGCCAGTCGTGGTGGCACATGCTTGAAATCCCAGCGTTTGGGAGGCTGAGACCAGAGGATCGCAGTTCGCGGACAGCCTCAGCTACTTAGTGAGGCTCTCCGCAACTTAGTGAGACCTTGTTTCAAAATAAAGAATAAAAAACAAACAAACAAACAAAAAACAGGGCAGGGGACGTAGCATGGGTTCCATCCCCAGACCCACAAAAAAAAAAAAAAAAAAAAAAAAGGCAGCATATTCCTGCACTAGCACCAGGACCCAGCAACTTACCTGAAAAATGTTTCCTCACGTGACCCTCTCTTTCTTGCCACCGCTTATTAAAACTCTTGGTCTTCTTTGTCCTTTTCCTGCATTCCTGTTGCACCAACATGCTGGCCATCCTGTTCCTGGGCCTGCCTTCAATGACCCCTAAACACTACTTTGCTATCTACCAGCAGGAAACCTCTATATTTATTAAACAATTACGTCTCAGGTTTAATTAATTAATTTTTGGTACTGGGGATTGGACCCAGAGGTGTTCCTCCTTCAAGCCACATTCCTAGCCCTTTTTATTTTTTATTTGGAAACAGGGTTCTGCTAAATTACTGAGGTTGGCCTCAAACCTGCAACCTTCCTGTCTCAGCCTCTCAGGTACTGAAATTACAGGCAGGCACTACCATGCTCAGCTACATCTGATTTTAAATTCTGAAATCTTCTACTTTAACCAGTCTACCCACCATTCATTTATTTGCAATAAATTTGGGATTAGAACATGGTATTTTCCCGGCCCATGAGCAGTGTTCTGATCTCTATGTATACATTTTTAGCCACCTATTTCTTTCATTCTAAAATCATAGGTTTACTTCAATGGACCCCCCCCCCAACCCCATCAATTTTATTTGCTCATCTCAAGCCACTAAGCATTGCTGGGGAAGCCAAAAGACTTCTGGGTCGTTCCCTGTACTATCCTCCTTTAGTCCTTTTTGAGCCCCCTTTGATGTTAGCATTATCCTCACACTCTATAGGAAAGAGTTAACATAGGAGGCCAGAAGTCTTCAGAAGAGTCGGTTTACAAGGTTGGCATTTGGCTAGAGCCTGGGAAATAGGCTTCTGAAAAAATTCTTTGCATTTTGGGTAACACTTTTTTGCTCTGGGGATACTAAGTATTTGCTTTCTTTCTTTCTGGGAGTCTTCCATAGTTGTGCATCCTTTCTCTATATGCTATAGCCTCTGAGTCCTGCAAGTCCTTCTATGTAATCAGTGAATGCGTGGGTAGTTGTAGGACTTCTGAAGGTCCCTTCCTCTCCACCCTCAAACTACTCTGAAAGTTGGATGTATTCATCAGAAGAAAAAAAAAAAATCTAAAAATAATAGCCTTTTCTTAGTCTGTTACATCTGCTGATAATATTCTTGCTTCCAGAAACACTCCCTCTTTGGACTCCTTAAGCTAGTCCTATCTGGGACCTCTTACCATCTCATCTCACTTGTTTATTCAGTGTTTATTGAATACCTACATGTGCCATATACATTAGTGTCAGCATCTTGGAGCAGATATGGCCTAGTGGGAGAAGACAAACCCAACAAAACATTACCAATGGCACAAACTGAGAGGAGTAGTTATGTGACTAAAAGGGGAGGAGCACTCCAGTCGGGGAGTCAGTGGAGATAGCATCAAAAATCTATCTTAATAAAGGAAAATCTGCTTAATAAAAACCTGGAGGCAGTATATTATAGCAGAGTTTATGTGCAGTGCAAAAACTTAAAAAAATTGCTTGGCAGCCAGGCCTGGTGATACATGCCTATAATCCCAGTACTTGGGCGGCTAAGACAGGATTGTAGATTCATGGCCAGCCTCAGCAACTCACCCTCTACAACTTAGATCCTATTTCAAACTAAAAATAAAAATAGGACTTGGGGTGTAGCTCAGAGGTAGAATGTCCCTGAATTCAATTCCCAGCACCAAAAAAAAAAAAAAAAAAAAAAGTGCTTGGTCTGTTCTAGGAACTGAAAAGGAGCCTGGTGTGGTTGAGCACCATGAGACATGGAAGTGCAGAAAGTGAGGACAGCAAGCTTGTCCAGATCACTTAGAACTTTGCAAGTGGTGCTTAGAACTTTAAATTCTGAGAGTAAAGCCAGTAAAGGGATTAATCACAAAGTAGTATATCTTTTTCCGTGTTTATGGAGTACTGGGGATTGAATCCAGGTGTGCTGTACCACTGAACTACATCCCAGCCCTTTTTATTTTGAAATAGTGTCTTGCTAAGTGCCCAGGCTGGCCTTGAACTTGCAATTCTCCTGTCTCAGCCTCTTGAATATTGGATTACAGGTGGCACTGTGCCTGGCTTCTTGTATCATTTTAAAAGATAACAAGGAATTCTACAAGATTTGCTCATTTATCTTCTCTCTCCTCTGTCCCTTGGTGACGACTGCAACTTCTATGTTTTTATCATCTCTGTGTAGAAGACTAACCTATGACCCCAGTCCTCATGTGACCCACTGTTTCACATTATCAAAGAAATAATGTTTACATTTTAGAAATTTAAAGAGTTCTAGAGCCATGATGCCTCTGCCAATTATTATCAATGTGATCATGGACAAGTTATTTCATTTTCTGTGCCTCAGGCCACAGAGAAATAAGGTTAATGTTTCTGTGAGGAGTAAATAAATAAGCTAGTAGATGAACCATTTGGGCCACTAGCTTGCACACACAAAATGAAAGATCAATGTTAGGTCTACCTGCAGGACTCCAGGATTCCTATGCCTCATTCCGTCCCTGGTTGAACTGCAT
The DNA here is from genome assembly GCF_963383645.1 of Muscardinus avellanarius. Taxonomy (NCBI): domain Eukaryota; kingdom Metazoa; phylum Chordata; class Mammalia; order Rodentia; family Gliridae; genus Muscardinus; species Muscardinus avellanarius. The sequence continues at coordinate 45,029,742 of NC_137786.1, forward strand.
CCAGCATCGAGTGAAGTTCTTTCTGCTGCCATTTCTGTTTCTATAATGGCACCAAGAGGATGTGCTAAACTGTTGTCACATTTGACTCTCTGGTCTCAGTTCCCTTGCCACACTGCAAGTATAACCCTAAAATTAGAGATTGTTAGTAAGAAGTATTTTTTTTTTTTTTTTACTTCCATCTGTACATAAGGTGAAAGCTATGGCTTCTTCTAATTCAATCATCAACATGATGATTGAATTAAAATTGAGTAGCTATTATTAGAGCTAAGTAATTATACAGGGTTCCTATTCTAATCTTTTGTCTTTTAGATATAATTTCTATCATATGATCTACAAAGGACCATTTAAACTTATTAACAATATTTTGATAGGAAATGAACAGAAAAATCTCTAAGTAGTTAAAATGGAATCTCAAAAGATTCTCAGGAAGCACAATAAAATGAGACCATTGTAAATACCAAGCTGGGTGTGGTGGTACCTGCTTGTGTTACCAACCTCATCACTTCAACTGTAGGGACAGAAAGGTTCAAAGGTGGTAATGTCAAAGCTTCAGACTGAGGGAAATGGTGCAAGCTATCCAGGTCAAGGTTGACAACAGCATTTGCCAACTTCTAGCACTAGTTTTATGCTTGCTAAATGATATTGAAATAGTAGCATCTATTTAATGAACTTATTTAGGTTCTGGTTTTGCATATCAAATGTTAAATAACTCACTCCTGAAGTTGTCCTTTTTCATGGAAACTTACTTATAAGTTGCTTTTACAATTCATTTTCTTTTCTGGGTCAAAATGGTCTAAATTATCTAAATGTCAGGGATTGAAAGAGGATGAGACAAATACATAGGGAGCCACAACACTAAGTTACAGATGCTAGAGACACAGGCCTTGCCCTTAAAGCACATAATGATGTGTAAAACATGAAAGATACCAAAGAGTTTATTGTAAATGTAGTGGCAAATACACTGAGAATAATCATCATTAAAAAGGAACTAGAAAATTACACATGTTCAAAGTATGTGCTTTTTCCTTTCAACCTTTAGGTTAATGGCTAGTACCAACATTTCAGGTAATGAAATATTTGACAAGATGGTCCATTTTCACATAATTTCATGATTTTATCTTCATCGTAGTTTTTAAAGCAGTTGACCATGAATTTCAGGATCAATTGTTAGAATTCTCTGTTTTTATCAATTCTGTAATGATCTGTAGAATTTTGTCATCTGAATGAAAGAAACAAAAACCCATGAATAAATTCTACATTGGCTAATTTTACAACATATATACATATAATCAAGAGGTATACTTCATCAAAATATTCTCTTAAATAAGAATATAAAATTGAAAAAAAGAATATAAAGTTGATTCCAGCAATATTCATTGTAATGCTAGAGATGCTTATAAAATATTTATTATAGAATAAACATTATACTATTATTATAGTTATACCATTCCTACTTCAACAAAAAGTTAACATTTTGAAAATATTTGAGTATACAGAGGCTAAGACCTAAAGAGACAAAGTGATGTAAATGGTTTCTTTTTCATAAGGCACTGGGGATGGAACCCAGGGGTATTCTACCTCTGAGCTACACCCACAGCCCTATCTTTTATTCTTTTATAGTTGAAATAGGGTCTCACTGAGTTGCAGGGGGCCTCAATAAGTAGCTGAGGCTCTTTCTGCGAACGGTGATCCTCCAGTCTCAACCTCTCAAATGTAGGGATTACAAGCGTGTGCCACTATGTCCAACAAGGTGCCGTTTCTTTAAAGGTCCTTTAGGACAAGAAGTTTCCCAACTTTTTCTCCTGGTAGAAATGTGTTGCTGGGAGTGGTGGTGCACTCTTGTAATCCCGCACTTGAGAGACTGAGACAGGAGGATCGCACAGGTTCGAAGCCAGCCTCAGCTACTTAGTGAGGCTCTCAGCAACTTAGACCCTGTTCCCAAATAAAGTATAAAATAGGTCTGGGAGTATAGCAGGGAGGTAGAAAGTCCCTGGTTTCCACCCCCAGTACCATAAAAAAAGGGGGGGGGGCAAGATAAAAAGAACTATACTTGTTTTGGTCCAAAGGAATAAAAAAATTTCTAACAGGGAAGTACTCTACAGAGGTGTTAATTGGAGATCAACAGGCCTATCTACACAACAAAGGGATCAAATATCAATTGACTGACAAACAGGAAGAGAAGAGGCATTATTTGCTAAGGTGATTTTGTTAACAGATGTGTTTACTTCTAAACAGTTGCTCTGAAATGTGACTTTCTAAGAATCTCATAACCACTCATTTATAAAGTTGTAATTATCAGGGCTGCGACTAAATTCTGTATTTATAATGAATTTCAATTTCTCCCTTCCAAGTCAAAAATATATATCTTCTCTCTAGAGGTAATTTCTGCTTTCTCTTTTATGGTATTGAAAAGCACTGAAATAATTTAAAAAGTATTTTGCTTAATTTAACAGTTGAGGGTTGGTTTGTCTTTTATATAATGCAGTTCTTTTCTTTTTTGTGTGGTACTGGGGATTGAACCCAGGGCTACACACAGGCTAGGCATGTGCTCTCGCATTGAGCTATATCTCAGTCCTAATGCAATTTTTTTTAATGCTAAAGCTGTACTGCACAAGGCTGTTGAGACCTGATGTAAAAGTTTCCAGCAATACAGGAAAATACAGTTTAATGCTTGCACACTCATATTCAATTATACAAATAAAAATAGAGAATGAGACTTTAGTGTAGGAGCACTTATCAGTAGCTCCCCAACTTGTCTGACTGTGGGACTTAACTAGAGATACTTAGTTAAATATATCTATACTAACCCTCCTGACTAATTCTTTTTTCTTTTTTTTTTTTTGATGGTATTGGGGATGGAACCCAGGGGCCTTCTACCTCTGGGCTACACTCCCAGACCTATTTTTACACATTTTTATTTGGAAACAGGGTCTCTTAAGCCAGCGTGGTTGGCTTCGAACCTGCGCGATCCTCCTGTCTCAGCCTCCCAAGCGCGGGGATTAAAAGCGTGTGCCACCACGCCCAGCTCTGATTAATTCTTAACATTCAGGAATACCAAACTGAATTACTTCATGATGTGATGCTATAGGAAGAATATAGCACCATTTAGAAAACATTCTTTCCTTAAAACTTGATTCTAATTGAGCATCTAGATATAACTAGAAAATACAAAGATTAGAGAACATGTCAAATCAGAGCACATGGATGCAACCAACTGAACCATAAATATGGATATTCTATCAGAAAAACAACACATTATTTTTTGAAATAAACTGTACTTTAAAAAGGCCACTACCGGGGCCGTCAAGAGTGGGATCGGAACTTGCAATGTGGCATGCACAGAGAAATAGCACAGAAAATAAAATCCAGATGCTTTCCCTAATTAGCAAGAACTAGGAAGAAAGGGGTAACAGGAGGAGGTCGAGTAGTAGAAAGGGCCCTATTGAGAAGCAATTAAGGTGACCAATCGGAGGGGAGGGGATGGGGGAGGATGGAATCTTTTTAAAACTCATGAGGTACGTAAACAATTATATCAAAGATAATCACCAATTAAGCATGGGATCAAGGGAGGGGGAGGGTATGGGATGGGGATTGGATGAGGACTTATTGGATGATATGTGCTTGTATATCCTCTCAAGTCTTGTATTCCAAAGTGATGTATGATCATAAAAAAAATAATAAATTGCCACAAAAAAAGTAGAAGTAATAATATGGCCACAGGCTTCTCCTATAGAGATTAAGAGTTATGTTAATCTCTATAGGAGACTATCAGGATGATTTTTATGATTAGCAAGCTGGGGAAGTACCAGGCTAACTGGAACTCAGGTGTACACTTCAGATTTTCATTGAAGGATAATGTATTTATTTTATATGGATAAACAGTTTTGCATTTGGGAGAAATGCATGGTAGAGAGACATGCTGTATGGATAAACCTCAGAGAAAGTCTCCAATTCTTCTCATTTTTAAAATACTAAGATTATTAGTACAAACATTTTATATTTCTTTTTATTAGCCTTTTTTGATGAAATGGCCAGAAGTTTAGAAGCAAAGTTTAGAAAAGGTAGGAGTAAACTAAAAGACTCTTAAGTGAATAATTAAGTTATAAAGAATCACAAACTGTCTGAGTTTGATGGAATTCAGCATAAAATAAATTTTCTTAAGCTAATTCTTAGTCACATGAAATCTGTGACCTCAATGTGTTACAGGGTTGTCCAATGTTAAAATAAATCATGATGTCTAGAATCAATCTTTAAGACTTTCTTAGAAAAATTTTCAACACATTAATGTATGTATGTACACACACACACACACACACACACACATATACATCTGTATACTCTATTCCCCTTACATTATAATTAAATACTTACTTTCAAGGGACATCTTTGGATTTTCAAGCTTTTTTCTTAAAACAGAATCAATGAGAACTCTTAGCTGCTTGAAAATGACAGCTATTTTTACAGGAGCCTGTTGAGTAGATGACAAAGTTAATACAGGGGAGTTGAATGTGTTTAAATAAAGCTTACAGGATAAGCATATACACCTTATATCTTAACTGCCTTAGCGCATCTTGAGTTTTAATAACAAACATAATGGGGAAAACACTGGCAAATCACTTCTGCTAGTGAAGCTATTCAAACCTTATGAAATTTGATATCTCTTCCCAAAATAAAAGCAGTTATTAATCTTATATAACTCTGTGGTAGTCAAGAATGAAGTTTTGGGTGAGGTAAATTTTTAATAACTTTATTGAGGTACAACTTAAATAGTAAAAATGTACACTGTTCCAGTATTGGGAGACTGAGACAGGAGGATCACAGTTGGCGGATAGCCTCAGCTACTTAGTGAGGCTCTTTGCAACTCAGACCCTGTTTCAAAATAAAGAATAAAAAATAGGCCTGGGGGTGTAGCTTGAAAGTAGAATACCCCTGGGTTCCATCCCCAGTACCACAAAAGAAAAAGCATACATTGGTAAATGTCTAATTTCAATTATTTTTAGCAAATTTATAGTTGTGTAACCACCACTACAACCTAGTTATAAAATTTTCACCACTCCAGCTTCTTTGCATGAAACAAATTAATTTTTAAGTTACACACAGTTATCATGGTATAGCATAACACACTCTATATTGCTTGATTTACATTGGTTAATGTTGATGGGTCTACAGAAAAATAAAATTATTGCCAGAAATAAGCAAAGCTTGGGTTTAATTTCAAAGCTTGAATCTAATTTATAGAGAAGAATTTGACAATGTTTTAGAAACTATGATTCTGGGCTTTTGGTGGCCAAATGTTGTAAAATGAACATGAGTTTTGAGAACTTAAGTTTCAATCTTAAGATTGAATTTTGCTCTTCCAATAATCATGTAATCCAGAAAATTTCTTGATTTCTTTTAATTTCTTGTTCTTAACTGACTGTTTTTTTGCTTTTGTTTTAGTATTGGCAATTGACAGGGACATTATACCTGCAAGCTATAGCCCAGCCCTTTAAAAAATTTATTTTGAAACAGGGTCTCCCTAAGTTGTTGAAAGTCTCATTACATTGTTGAGGCTGTCCTCAAACCTGCAATCCTTCTGTCTCAGTCTTGCAAGTACTGAAACTACAGGCATATGCCATCATGCCCAGCTTGATTGTCTCTATAGAAAGGAAACTATAAAAGTAATCTAACAAAGTTTTTAGGAAATTATATTTGATAAAATCCATATAAAATTAACTTTTTTTGGTTTTTTTTTGCAGTACTGGGGATGGAACCCAAGGGCAATCTACCTCTGAGCTACACCTATAACCCTATTTTCTTATTCTTTATTTTAAAACAGTGTCTCACTGAGTTGCAAATCCTCTTGTCTCAGCCTCCCAAATGCAGGGCTTACAAACTGTGCCACCACACCCAGCTAAAATGAACTGTTAATATAACCAACACTTGGCAAGTTAATTATTACTGGTGACATATATATATATATTATAATAGCAATATAATTTTATTTTCAAGTTTAATAGATATATACCTGAAAATAGATCCAACCATCAACAGAAAGAAGACGTTCTCGGTGTTGAACTTCTATATCACCACCAAAAAGCAAAACTGGAAAAGGAGTTATTAAGGTTGTTTCCCTCAAATATACTCTGGCATACCTTATCTATATAAAACAAAAAAGGAGAAAAAACAACTTCACAGTCTAAAAACAAGAAATTCATGTATCTCAAGTATTTTTCTATAACTTATTACTCTATATTTTAAGTCATTCTTTATAGTCATGTTTTCATTCTCTTATGTGATGAATTTGTAAACTTTATAATCACTATTACTACGTGTGCATTAAAAGGCATTTAAAATATTTTCTGAAAGGCTCAAGTATGTACCTGGACCATAAATGAAACCATATATAAGCAATTTATAAAGATCGTATATTAAATACTAAAATAAAGTTATTATATTTCAGAGTTTCTGCTCTCTAGAGTAATGTTTACCTAGTCAATAATTTCTTATGTTTTACATTTAAGTTGGATATGTTGGGCACTTTAATGCTAGTTCTTGAAATTATGGATCTTTGTTACTTTATGAGGTAAGAAATATAATGACAGACTTTTAACTTATTAAATCCCAAGTTTTCAACTTTGTGAACATAATAAACATTCAAATATTATTTAAAGCTACCATAGGTGGTATATTTGTTGATAAATTTAAGTTATTATAGATATTCCACACATAAGATAATGGGACAAAATGGGTTAATAAAAGGAGAAATATATTTCAATTTGACATGCTCTTCTCATATTTCTCTGAAAATGAGTCGATATGAGATGAGTAACAAAAATCCAAAATAATGGAACACAAAAATATCATCTTAATTCCACCAGATGTTTAAAACAAGAAAATAGAATAGCAATACAGCTGTAATTTAAAAGGTTGTTTCGTGATTTAAAATATTTGCTATTCAATTATCTCAAGTGATACTGTGACTCCAACTAATGCTGATTTATCCACAGTGGTTCTACTCTAACCAACATTCCCCTTATTGAGAAATGGAACTTCTTTTTTTTCCTTGGAGATGATGCCTTTTAGTCAAATACTCAGGGAACTGATACATTATTAACCAATACCTATTTGCTATCACTGTCTTTATTCCAAGGAGAAAAAGTGAAAGGTTGGAGAAAATCTTAACTCTACTTATTAAATGAAACAGAAATGAGCATTATTATTATCACTTTTGGTTTGAGAAACTATGTGCATTTAGATTTCAAGTATGACCAATAAAGAATAGCTCAATTTGAGAACTAAATAAAATCCTTGTTGGGACATCCTAAATTGCTATGAATGACTTCTAGAATAACTTCCTGAAAACTAGAATTTAAGAAAGAATACTTTACCTTCTCCTGGTATAAGAGCCATCCATAAGTTTGTAAGTCACGATTTACTGAAGATGGATGTACTTGTGCTTTGCCTTGGGCTGTCTCCACAATGCAAGACAATTTTTCTGTAACATCCACTGACTTTGTATAGATTATCTTCCCCAAGTTGTCATACAGTCCAGCAGCCAACACAGCTTTAAGAAGGGCAATTTCTTGGAAGGAGAGGGTCTGTGAAGCTCTGTTTTCTTCCCAGCTGGTCAAAGTTGAGGAGGATGAAAATCCTGCTGCCTTAACCAACTTTATTAACTCCTGCTTTACATCCTAGGTTAGATTATGTTAAAAAGAAACACAATCATAATTTACTGGCAGTTTTATGTAATCTAAAATTGTGACCTATTTTTTTAATCTTCCATAGTCGTGATCAGCAAACTAGAAAAATTTCCAAATAATCTTGTAATTTATATTACTGTTTCCTATTAAAAGGTAGGATACCAAATTATTAAGTCAACTACAGACCCAAGGGTAGAGAAAAAAAATAATGGATAAGAATTACAGTAACCTATTCTCACCATCCTAAGATTTTAGATGTAAAACATAAAGTCTGTGAGAGCAATAAAAATGTCTCCCTAAATTTTTATTCTCTATATTTAATAGTATAGTATCTCTTTTTTTAAAGCATTATTTTATTTTATATTTTTTTGTATTAAGCCCAGGGGCATTCTACCTCTGAACTACACCACTAGCACTACTTATTTTTTAGTTTGAAACGGTCTCATTAAGTTGCTGAGGGCCTTGCTAAGTGCCAAGGCTAGCCACAAACCCATGAGTCTCCAGTCTCAGCCTCCCAAGTACTGGGATTACAGACATGCACCACCACAGCCAGTTTACTTCTTTATTTATTCGTTTTTACTCATTGAAGATAGCCATAGACTAACACCGAGAATTACAGAGGAATCTTGGTCTTACTCTATAAGTATGTACTTTTGCCTCTAGGAATCTCACCTTAATTTCCTAAAGAACTCCAATAAAGTTTATTATTGGCAGCCTCATTTAATTATAATTGTGACTTTAAAAAAAAATATTCCATGGTGTGATCAGCAAAACTACATCTGGAAGGATGAGTATTTTTCAAAGTATACAGGATACAAGTAATTAAAAGGTGATGTTTACATTTGGGATATACTTTAGGCTTTTGGTTTGGGATTAAACAGACTGATTCCAGGGGAGAAAAGACAAACATAGCTGCTGTGACACCACAGAGTTGGCAAAAGGATCTAAAACTTTATAGCTGGGGTGGTGGTGGTGGTGGGGTGAAGAAAAGGCTCAGAGAAAGAAGGCTGTGTGAGGCTCTTTGGACATTAGGTGGAAGCTGAGAAGAGACAAAGGAGAAAGGGCCAAATTGGAAGAAATAGTTATGTTTAGGTCAGCTAACTGGGATTTGCACATATTGAGCTCGGAGGTAGAATGCCCCTGGGTTCTATCCCCAGACCTACAAAAAAAAAAAAAAAAAAAAAAAAAAAAAAAGAAATACAGAACCAGGGATGGTGCTGCACACCTGTAATCCCAGTGTTTGGGAGGTCAAGACAGAATGATTGCGGGTTCAAGGATAAACTTAACAACACAGCAAGACTCTCAGCAACCCTCTTTCAAAAACAAAAAATAAGCCAGGTGTGGTGGCACAAGCCTGTAATCCTGGTACTTAGGAGGCTGAAACAGGAGGATCGCAGGCTTAAGGCTGGACCTGGCAATTTTGCAAGGATCTCAGCAACCTAACAAAAGCTGCTTCCAAAAAGTAAAAAATAAAAATAGGCTAGGGTGTGGCTGAGATATAGAATGCTCTTGGGTTCAATCCCCAGTACTACAGAAAACAAAAATAAAATAGGGTTGGGAGTATAGTTCAGAGGTGGAATGTAAGTCCAATCCCCAGTAAAAAAAACCAAACCAAACTAACCAACCAACCAGCCAAACCAAAAAACATAATAATCTGATGCCTTGGATTTACTTAAATCTACAGGGCAGACAGTGAAATAAAACAAGATTGAATATGTTGATTATTATGGACATGGGAAATGAGTACCTGGAAATTCATTATAGTTCTGTTTACTTGCTGGTGTATTTAAAATTTTCCATAATTGAAGAAAAATAAAAATGTAGATTATTCCCCTTTGGTTCATTAGAAATAAAGTGAAAGCAAACCTTAAAGAAGTTAGCTATCCTAATTCCCAATCTAGTGTTATTTCCATGAAATCATGCTGCCTTTTTAAGATCATTTCCTGAATATATTATTACTAAGAACTGTTTTAAGTCACTATGTAAATACAGACAGGTTACTGATTGGAAGAAACAACAAAACAAAAATTATAAACTTATTGACTCAACAACTGTTAATGAAATGCTTACTATGTGTCAAGCCCTATCCTAGGCGTTCTTCTTTTCAAAATAAGCCCAGTATAGTTACCTCCCTGACTATGAATTAAAGAGCTATGTTAAGAAATACCTCTAGGGTTAACAGTGATGTTCTATTAAGAAAGTTCCTCCGGCAATATGTGATTTCAGAACGATATCCTCCTTCCAGCCGTGCTTTCTTCCATCTGGATTAAAAAAATACATGAAGAAATCTCATCATGTTGTCTTTCCAAGCTTGATTTTTTAAAGATAGTAACCAAAGCAATATTTAACTAAATTATAATCATTTAAAGAGAAGGTCTTGCTTACTGCAGCAGCTACATTTATGCAAGACTTTCAAGTATAATACAGATTTTTTTCTGCTTATGTATCAAAATAAATTAGTTACTTCAAATATGAGAAATATACATATACAATAATACCAAGTACACTACTATTAAATTTTATAAGAAGTATAAAACTATGTCTCCCTAACATAATTATTATTTATTTTTGGTACTGGTAATTAAATCCAGTCCTTTAAAAAAAAAAATATATATATATATATTTGTTTGTTTTCAAAACAGGATATTGCTGGCTGAGAGTTTCCCCAAGTTGCTGAGGCTGTCTTAGAACCTTTGATTTTCTTGTCTCAGCCTCTCAAGTTCTCAAGTACTGGACATAATTATACTTTGACAGATGAACAACTAAAAAAAATTAAATCTTAAGTGTACAATTTTAATGACAAAGAAGATTTTTTAAAGAGCAAATAGCCTCAAGCCATTGGAATATTGATAATACCCCAATCGTTTCTTTACCCTAGGTATGCATTGTAGATAGTCAGGTGGTCTGAATCTGCCACAGCCAATGCGGACTTTGCAAGATCTGCTTCATCTTTCCGACCAATTGGTGTGGTAAAAGGAGACTTTTCAGTCATAACTGCTGCTAGTGTTGCCTATCAATAAATAATCAAATAATTTATCATTAAAGAAGTATAGACTGAAAGTTGATTTATTGAAAAAAAGCAAATCATAAAACAGTCAAAATTTAAGTGGCCTCTTTCTTATTTTTAACACAATTACCATGTTCTTCCTTGGATAACCTGCATTTTCACTTTATGTGGTTACTTTGTTTCATTTTATGAAATTAAATAACTGCATTTTTAGCTGGAGTGGTGGTGCACGTTTGTCATCCCAGTACTTGGCAAGTTGAAACAGGAGGATTGCGGTTCATGGACAGCCTCAGCTACTTAGGCCCTCCGCAACTTAGTAAGACTCTGTTTCAAAATAAAGAATAAAAAATTAGGCTAGGGGTGTAGCTCAGATGTAGAATGCCCATGAGTTCCATCCCTAGCACCACAAAAACAAAACAAAAAACTGCGTTCTTTATTTTTTCTTTATTTTTTTGGTTGTACTGGGGGTGGAACCCAGAGGCTTTTCTATCTGGGCTATACTCCCAGACCTATTTTGTATTTTATTTGCAAACAGGGTCTCACTAAGTTGCTGAGAGCCTCACAAAGTAGCTGAGGCTGGCTTTAAACCTGTGCGATTCTCCTATTTCAGTCTCCCAAGCACTGGGATTACAAGTGTGCGCCATCACGCCCTGCTATTCTTTATTTTTATATCATCTCTATGAAGTAGTAGCACTGAAAATGTGTATAAGTGATTTATAGTTTGTTAAGTAAGTAAAGGCAATCTCACAATCACAGTTCAGTTCTCTTAACTCCCACAGTGCTGAATTTCCACTGACTGCAATGCCCTTTATTTTTATTTTATTTTTGGTACTAGGGATTGAACTCGAGGACACTCTTAAGCTAAACCTCCAGCCCCTCTCCCCTTTTTTGTGGCACTGGGTATTGAACCCAGAGGCATTCTATCTCTGAACTAAGCCTCTAACCCGATTTTTAAATTTCTTATTTGGAAACAGGGTCTCACTAAATTACAGAGGGCCAAGTTTCCAAGAATGCCTTTGAATCTGCGATCTTCCCATCTCAGCCTCTAAAGTATTGGGATTATAAGCATGTGCCACCATGCCCAACGCACCAGCCTTATTTATTACTTGTTTATTTATAGTACTGGAGATTGAATAAACCTGGAGTGTTCTACCTCTGAGCTACACTCCCCAGCTCTCTATATTTTTTTAATTTTTGAAACAGAGTCTCACTAAGTTGCTAAACTGGTTGTCAACCTGCAATCTTTTTGTCTCAGCTTCCCATGCCAGGTTTATTATTTATTTTGAAACAGAGTATCTCTGTTGCTGAGGCTGGTCTCAAATATGCCACCCTCCTGTCTTATTAATTTTCCAAGTACTAGAATTATAGGCATGTGCCATTATCCCCATATGACTGCAATACCCTTTAAAAATAAATTTGACCACACAACCACCCATCTATTGTAGCTTTTCAGATGAACAATTCTAGTATCTATTTATTTCTTTTTTTGTGTAGTGCTAAGTTTAACCCTACAGGTTTGCATGGTAGGCAAGTGCTCCATTACTAAGCTATACTCCAACTTCATACCAAATTCTAATACTAAAGAAAAAGAGACTAAAATAATAAAATAGCCTTGATTTTGCCCATAAAGGCCACAGCTTGATAAAGCTGGAAAGGCAATGGAGGAATGTGTGCCCAATGATTCAGACAAATCTACAGAATTTGATAATTCTGTTAATCCTGACATAATTTGAGAAAATAGAACAATGATATTTACTGGCCCAGAGAAAGAGCACATATAGTTTTTGATTCTACTTCCCAAAGCATATCTATGTTGCTTAAAGCTTCCTTAGAATTATCTACCAGAAACTTAGTCAAATAAATATTTTAACTGGTTCATATGAGAGCAAGTCTAGATATGCCACATTTATAAAACTCTCTATATAAAAGTAAAAAAATTAAAAATTAAAAATTAAAGGTTAAAAATTGTTTCCAAACCCAGTAATTTCCCAGTCAAATGTTTAAAGTCAAGTAGCAGCAGTCCCGCTGTTTTACTTACCACTGGGTCAAGACAGCCAAATATGGCACCAAAAATAAGCATCTTGCCAATTTTGACATTCACAGGTAAAGCTGCCAGGTGTTGTCCCAGTGGAGTGAGTTTAGGTTCATTTAGTTCACAAGCTCCAATTTTTCTGAGTAAATTCATTGCGTTGCTGATTACTTGAAGCTGAGGAGGATCTAAGGCTTTGGAGAGGAAATCTTCAGGAGAACCAAGATTGCATTTCTGCAGATTGAAAAAGTGACAAAATTGGTGTGACCAGAAAGAATTAACACTGCTCAAAGAGGTTAGTATTGGAACTAGATTTTGAGTTCAGTAAAATCTTGAGCAACAAAGGTGTGTAAGGCTACCCTATTATTTTTCTTACAGTAGACTAGAAGAGTGTGTGTGGAGAGGGGGAGGGCAGCAGAGGTGGGCATAAGGATGAAATTTTCTAGTCTATAGTTAATTTCTTCATTATTGATTTTTAGAGAGTCAAAAATCCAAGACCAGAAGAGTTTTACAGATCTTGTAGTCTAGAAGTTCTTGGTCTAGGTCATAGCTTCTCAATCTTAGCACAACTGACATTTTGGGCTGGAGAGTTTTTTGTTTTAGGGAGTTGTCCTGTATTGTCAGATATTCACCAGAATCCCTCATCTCTACCTACTGGATACCATTTTCCCAGTTATGACAACCAAAAATGTCTCCAGACAACGTTATATGTCCCCTAAATGACCGCTGACAGTCAATGCTGCCCATCGTTGAGAACCACTGGTCTAGGTTATGATTCTGTATTTTAATCTATTAAGTATAAGTGCCATGGCAAAATCAAAGCACAGTGGATACAACTATAACAAGACAGAGGGGGGCATGTTTTTAAGAATTTTCAAGTGGAATACTTGAAAATTTAAAGCAACATGAGGCAAGATAAGTTTAAAGCTTCATTTTTTTTTTCCTAAAAAGTTGTAAGGAAGAACAAATTCATCTGAGTTCCTTTGGGATTACCATGATATGAAGACATAATTCTTCTAGAGGTACACGCAAAATTTCAGGAACAGAATAGTCCATAAAGCCTTCAAATCTGAAAAATAAGATCACATCTTATCAAGAATGCCACCCATTACTGATGGTGCATTTTAAATTTAGAGTGCGATGCCATACCTTTCTCTTGTGTATAGCCGAAAGCAGAAGCCATCTCTTACTCGCCCAGCTCTACCCTGGCGCTGCAGAGCACTAGCTTTACTGACAAAAGTTTCAACCAAAGAACTCATCTGGCTGCTTTCATGGTACCTACAGAAATGTTTTAGGAGAGATTATATAGATACTTCAGTTTCATCAAAATTGGAAAAAACTGGAAATATTTAACTCTTAAAACTAAGTTGAACATAGGCTATTTTAAAACAATGGACTTTTTACTATCAAATTAAAAGCTCTAGGAAAAGAAGAAAAAAAAAACCTATCTAATTTAAGCTTTCTCAAACTTATGTGAACAAGAAATCTCTTGTTTTAGTAGAATACCTATTAGTTATGCAACAAGAATTCTTGGAAATAATTTGGGCGTGCGGCTGTCAACATTAAAATTCAATATACCTGGGGGCCGGGTCGCGGGACCCTGGGCCCCGGGCCGAACTGCGCGTAGCACGCCAGACCCCTGGAGAAACCAGGCCCAGTAAGACGCTGGGTTCTGGGCGGGGGTCGTGGGCGGGGCACGCCAGATGGGGCCCGGGTCGCGGGACTCTGGGTCCCGGCCGAACTGCGCATAGCACGCCAGACCCCTGGAGAAACCAGGCCCAGTAAGATGCTGGGTTCTGGGCAGGGGTCGCGCGCGGGGCACGCCAGCTGGGGCCCGGGTCGCGGGACTCTGGGCCCTGGGCCGAACTGCAAGTAGCACGCCAGACCCCTGGAGAAACCGGGCCCAGAACAGAAAAAGATAAAGAAAAATATCGGAGAGGAGGTAAGAAAGCTGTTATGGATGCCTGGACACTGGAGATGCAGACAAAACTTATCTAAATGCACTGGAACTTATGGAAAAATTCTCCGTGAAAGAGGACTGCTATTTCTCTATATTGTTAAGAATCTCAGACATCACATATAAGGAGAGAGTTTAGCGGAGACCAAGGAGAAATGCGGTGTTGAAAGAGTTCTCCGCCAGCTGGGGCCCGGGTCGCGGGACTCTGGGCCCCGGGCCGAACTGCGAGTAGCACGCCAGACCCCTGGAGAAACCGGGCCCAGAACAGAAAAAGATAAAGAAAAATATTGGAGAGGAGGTAAGAAAGCCGTTATGGATGCCAGGACACTGGAGATGCAGACAAAACATATCTAAATGCACTGGAACTTAAGGAAAAATTCGCCGTGAAAGAGGACTGCTATTTCTCTATATTGTTAAGAATCTCAGACATCACATATAAGGAGAGAGTTTAGCGGAGACCAAGGAGAAATGCGGTGTTGAAAGAGTTCTCCACGATGGTGGTGGAGACTTGTATTCAGGAGAAGCAGAAACCGGATCTTACCAACTTTATTTTTTTGGAGAAATTACACCAAATGTCGAATGCTACCATCACGCATGCTTAGGAACACTGGACAACATTCAGAGTGGAAAAAGAGCCTGGGAAGGATTTGAAACGGTGGAGGCAGTGGCAATGCCAGTGGCCAATATTCGGGGGAGGCAGAGATCTGATACATTACACCTGGAACCTTTGAAATAATAACCACAGAGACAGTGATCGGAACCTGCTGAGGGGTTAGGCGGGCGCCGGGGCCAGTGGCCGACATCGGAGCTTGCTGTGAGGCAAGGCCACTACTGAGGCCTCCGTGGCCGGGATTGGAACCTGCAGAGGGGTTAGACCGATGCTGGGGCCAGCGAGGCCGGCATTGCAGCCTGCCATGAGGCAAGGCTTGTGCTAGGGCCTCCGAGGTCGGGTCCGGAACTTGCTGAGGGGTTAGGCCGGTGCTGGGGTCAGCGAGGCCGGCATCGGAGCCTGCCGTGAGGCAAGGCCAGTGTTGGGGCCCCCGAGGACGGGACCGGAGCCTGCTGAGGGGTTAGGCCAGTGCTGGGGCCAGCGAGGCTGGCATCAGAGCCTGCCATGAGGCAAGGCCAGTACTGGGGCCTCCGAGGCCAGGATAAGAGCCTGCCGAGGGGTTAGGCCGGTGCTGGGGCCAGTGACGCAGGCATCGGAGCCTGCCTTGAGGCATGACCAGTGCTGGGGCCTCCGAGGCCGGGATAGGAGCCTGCCGAGGAGTTAGGCCGGTGCTGGGGCCAGCGAGGCCGGTATCGGAGCCTGCCGTGAGGCAAGGCCGGTACTGGGGCCTCCGAGGCCAGGATAAGAGCCTGCTGAAGGGTTAGGCCGGTGCTGGGGCCAGCGAGGCCGGCATCGGAGCCTGCCTTGAGGCATGACCAGTGCTGGGGCCTCCGAGGCCGGCATCGGAGCCTGCCGAGGGATTAGGCCGGTGCTGGGGCCAGTGAGGCCGGCATCGGAGCCTGCCTTGAGGCAAGGCCGGTACTGGGACCTCCGAGGCCAGGATAAGAGCCTGCCGAGGGGTTAGGCCGGTGCTGGGGCCGGTGAGGCCGGCATCGGAGCCTGCCTTGAGGCATGACCAGAGCTGGGGCCTCCGAGGCCGGGATCGGAGCCTGCCGAGGGGTTAGACCGGCGCTGGGGCCAGTGAGGCCAGCATCGGAGCCTGCCGTGAGGCATGGCCAGTGCTGGGGCCTCCGAGGCCGGGATCGGAGCCTGCCGAGGGGTTAGGCTGGTGCTGGGGCCTCTGAGGCCAGGATAAGAGCCTGCCGAGGGGTTAGGCCGGTGCTGGGGCCAGCGAGGCCGGTATCGGAGCCTGCCGTGAGGCAAGGCCGGTACTGGGGCCTCCGAGGCCAGGATAAGAGCCTGCCGAGGGGTTAGGCCGGTGCTGGGGCCAGCGAGGCCGGCATCGGAGCCTGCCTTGAGGCATGACCAGTGCTGGGGCCTCTGAGGCCGGGATAGGAGCCTGCCGAGGGGTTAGGCCGGTGCTGGGGCCAGCGAGGCCGGTATCGGAGCCTGCCGTGAGGCAAGGCCGGTACTGGGGCCTCCGAGGCCAGGATAAGAGCCTGCCGAGGGGTTAGGCCGGCGCTGGGGCCAGTGAGGCCGGCATCGGAGCCTGCCGTGAGGCATGACCAGTGCTGGGGCCTCCGAGGCCGGGATCGGAGCTTGCCGAGGGGTTAGGCTGGTGCTGGGGCCTCTGAGGCCAGGATAAGAGCCTGCCGAGGGGTTAGGCCGGTGCTGGGGCCAGCGAGGCCGGTATTGGAGCCTGCCGTGAGGCAAGGCCGGTACTGGGGCCTCCGAGGCCAGGATAAGAGCCTGCAGAGGGGTTAGGCCGGTGCTGGGGCCAGCGAGGCTGGCATCGGAGCCTGCCTTGAGGCATGACCAGTGCTGGGGCCTCCGAGGCCGGCATCGGAGCCTGCCGAGGGGTTAGGCTGGTGCTGGGGCCAGTGAGGCCGGCATCGGAGCCTGCCTTGAGGCAAGGCCAGTACTGGGACCTCCGAGGCCAGGATAAGAGCCTGCCGAGGGTTTAGGCCGGTGATGGGGCCGGTGAGGCCGGCATCGGAGCCTGCCTTGAGGCATGACCAGAGCTGGGGCCTCCGAGGCCAGGATCGGAGCCTGCCGAGGGGTTAGGCCGGTGCTGGGGCCAGTGAGGCTGGCATCGGAGTCTGCCGTGAGGCATGACCAGTGCTGGGGCCTCCGAGGCCGGGATCGGAGCCTGCCGAGGGGTTAGGCTGGTGCTGGGGCCTCTGAGGCCAGGATAAGAGCCTGCCGAGGGGTTAGGCCGGTGCTGGGGCCAGCGAGGCCGGTATCGGAGCCTGCCGTGAGGCAAGGCTGGTACTGGGGCCTCCAAGGCCAGGATAAGAGCCTGCCGAGGGGTTAGGCCGGTGCTGGGGCCAGCGAGGCTGGCATCGGAGCCTGCCTTGAGGCATGACCAGTGCTGGGGCCTCCGAGGCCGGGATCGGAGCCTGCCGAGGGGTTAGGCCGGTGCTGGGGCCAGCGAGGCCGGCATCGGAGCCTGCCTTGAGGCATGACCAACATTGGGGCCTCCGAGGCTGGGATCGGAGCCTGCCAAGGGGTTAGGCTGGTGCTGGGGCCAACGAGGTCGGCATTTGAGCTTGCCGAGGGGTTAGGCCGGTGCTGGGGCCTCCGAGGCCGGGATTGGAATCCTGCCAAGGGGTTTGACCAGTGCAGGGGCCAATGGCCAGCATCGGAGCCTGGCGTGAGGCAAGTTCACTCCTGCGGCCTCCAAGGCCGGGACCAAAGCCAGCTTAGGGGTTAGACCGGTTCAGGGGCCAGCGAGACCAGAACTGGGGCCTCCCATGAGGCAAGGCCGCTGCTTGAGCCAGCGAGGTCTGGATCAGTCCACTGAGTAGCCAGGCCACTACTGGGACCATCAAGAGTGGGATTGGTACTTGCAACGCAGCATGCACAGAGAAATATCGCAGAAAATATAAATCAGACGCTTCTCTTAATCAGCAATAACTAGGAGGAAAAGGGCAACAGGAAGAGGTTGAGCTATAGAAAGGGCCCTATAGTGAAGCAACTAATGTGACCAATCAGAGGGTATGTAATACTGGAGGACGGAGCCTCTTTAAAACGCAGGAGGTACATAAACAAATGTATCAAAGTAAATCACCAAAGAAGTGTGGGATGGAGGGAGGGGGAGGGAATGGGATGGGGGCTGGAGGAGGGCTAATTGGATGATGTGTGCTTGTATATCCTCTCAAGTCTTGTACTCTAATGTGATTGATGTATGACTACAATGCACCAATTTAAAAAATAAATTAATTAAAAAAAATTCAATATACCTTTTTTAAGATACAGATAAGCCCTGAAAACATTTCCTCTAAAGGTATAATCAAGAACATGTATATGGGGGGGCACTGGAGATTGAACCCAGAGACATTCTACCTCCAAGTTATATCCTCAGCCCCATTTTATTTCTTATGTGGAAATAGGGTCTCACTATATTGCTGAGAGCCTCACTAAGTTGCCGAGGCTGGCTTTGAATCTGTGATCTTCCTGTCTGGACCTCCCAAGTACTGGGATTACAAGTGTGTGGCACCATGCCTGGCTCCTAAGAACTTATTTTTAAATATTCAAATATTACTATAGTTTGCTAATACTGGGGACATTGTATATATGTTATAATAAAAATGTCCTCATCTATTTATATAATATAAGCATCAAAATATTTATACAGTAGAATCTTTTTTTGTTGAAGATTCAGTTAAGGTTACCGTTACGTTCTAGTTACCGTAACAGGCACCTTCAATTAGAAAAATTTCACTTTACTTGCTTACATATAAGAAAATTAAAGGTTAAGGCCGGGCATGGTGGTGCACGTTTGTAATCCCAGCACTTGGGAGGTGGAGACTGGAGGATCGCGGTTCGCAGACAGCCTCAGCTACTTAGCAACGCCCTTAGCAACTCAGACTCTTTTTCAAAGACTAAAAAGTATAAAAAATAGGGCTGGGGCTGTAGCTCGGAGGTAAAATGTCCCTGGGTTCCATACCCAGCACCACACACACACAAAAATAAATAAAATTAAAGGTTAGAAAGGTTATTTTTTTCATCTAGATTATAGATCAGAGATTTAAATCCAGCTCTGACTCCAAAACTCATGTTCTTTTATTATCTCAGAAATAATGCTTTTGTTAATTTATTTTTAAAACAAAAAATCTGTAACTTTTATTAGCATTTTCCTAAAAATAACAATACACTGACATTACTTATGATAAAACATATTATAAGAAACTCTGACATTTATTCTGAGACATTTTAAAGTTTCTTGTAGTTTTTCTAAGGCTTTCTGCCTTAGAATTAAGGCAGAAATTAATTAATTAATTAATTGAACAGAATTTAAACCTTTGGGATTTTCCCTATATGATTCAGCAATTTCTCCTAAAAATTCAGAGCACCAAACTCTTCCCAGGTTAAAAATATTTTGACTTGAGGAATCCAAACTTACTTATTTTCTTTTGTTCTTCCAGTATCAATTACAAATACAACATCTGGAATAGTGATACCGGTCTCTGCAATATTTGTTGCTAAAACAATCTGAAAATAAACAAACAGCTAAAACATTTAAACAACTTTTAGTAATATATCATTTAGTAATATATCTTTGACTTGAACTGACAAATTTTTATTTACTTAAAAATTTTTGTTTGTTTATGTTGCCCAGGGTGGTCACAAACTCATGGGCTCAAGTGATCTTCCTGCTTCAGCCTCCTGAATAGCTGGGACTACAGGGATGCACTACTACACTTAACAGAGCTGATAACTCTGTGTGTGTGTTTGTGTGTGTGTGTGTGTGTGTGTGTGCACGCGCATGCGCGCTACTTACTAGGGGATTAAATCCAGAGGTGTTCTACCTCTGAGACACACTCCTGGCCCTATTTTATTTTTTATTTTGAAACATGGTCTCACTAAGTTGCTTATGGCCTTGTTAAGCCCTTGAACCTGTGATCCTATCTGAGCATCCCAAGTATTGGGTTTACAGGCGTGTGCCACCATGCCTGGCTCACAGCTGATGAATTTTTAGAAGTGAACTTCAATTTCACTCATGAAAACTTCTATTTTACTTATCATTTTATAATTTTAATTTTCTTTAGTTTTTTCAGCTCAGCTTATTAAAGTTATAGATTTTTATTACATAAAAAGCATCATTTCTCTATTTCTAGTGAATCATCTTAAAAATAAAAGAATAAAATAATTAAAATGGGAAACAGGGTCAGAGAATGGAGACAGCTCAGTATAACTCTTCACAATTAATAGAAGACAAAAAAATAGCTGTTTACTGAAAAGAACCAGGTTACTGTTCTGGCTTTTTGAGATTGGGCAAATCACTTTGTTTATGGGCCTTAATGACCTCAACTATAAATCAGCAGGTTATAAACAGATGAATTTCTAAGCTCTAAAATTTCTAGTTCTGAAATGCTTAACAGTGATCACTGAATAATGTCATCCTCTGTATTTTTGATGCTATTGAATCTTTGGAGATAAAATACAGGAAATTCTGGGTCAAATCAAATAAATATTGCTCTTATTTCTACTGTATATCTCAACATTGAGTGACTGCTTCTTATTCACTTATCCTAGGAAATGGAACTCAGATTATTAAGAGCAAAAAAGAACCAATGTGATCATTCTATTTTAGCAGTATTCAGTTATTTTTGCTAAAAGGTAGAACTCTTTATAACACAAATCTCACAGGGAAGTCCAAATGTTGAAGAAATGTTGAAGAGCACAACCTCAGGACCTCTGTAGTTCTCAGGGTACAGTTAGAAAACCATCAGTTTGAGCCAGGCATGGTGGCACATGCTTGTAATCCTAGTACTCAGGAAGCAGAAACAAGAGGATTGTAGGTTCAAAGCCATCCTTGACAATTTAGCAAGGTTATCAGCAACCTAGTGAGACCCTGTTTCCAAATAAGAAATAAAATTGGTCTGGGGGTATAGCTCAGGAAAAAATGCCTCTGGATTCAATTACCAGTACCACAAAAAAATAAATAGATAGATGGATAGACAGATAAAGAAAACCTTCAGTTTAATCCAACCCCTAAAGAGTGAGGTTAAGCAGGACCCAAAGGCTACACAGATGTGGCAGTGTAGAGATTTGAACATAGGCCTCCCACTTTTCAGTCAGGCTCTTTCCAACAGCTCTATGTTCCACATTTCCTACACTGTGCTTCTTTTCTTTCCCCATCTGAGAGAGGAGTTAATGTCAGAAACTCTTTGCCAAGAGTTTCATTCAGAACCCTGAACAGAGGAGACTGAAAATACTGAGATTATTTCCATAAACCCAATGTTCTATGTACTATAAAAATAATCAGGAATGAATAGCCTTATGAACAAGAATCCACTCAGGACTCAAACAGCCCCTGACATCCAACCTCCTTCATGTCTTCCTGGGAAAAAGTAGTGACTTTTATTACAAACAACATCCATGCGATACTTTCAACCACCTTCCCCCCTAAAATTCATGTCCCTTTGATGACACATAAGTATTCCAATGCTTGATTTTTTTTTTTTTTTTTTTTGTGGCCCTCGGGACTGAACCCAGGTGCATTCTACCTCTGAGCTACACCCTTAGCTCTATTCTTTATTCCTTATTTTGAAACAGGGTCTCACTAAGTTGCAGAGGGCCTCATAAATAGCTGAGGCTGTCTGTGAGCCTGCAATCCTTCTGTCTCAACCTCCCAAGTACTGGGATCACAAGCCTATGCTATGCTATGTCACCTCACCCAGCCCCAATGCTCAATACTGGATTCATTTCTGAATCGACTGGAGCACCTGAAGTCTACGAATTAAAAGAAATTTTATAACTTTGATGATAAAAAGTCATAACGCTTCCAAAAACTAGCCTTATGTGGATAGTACACATTTGATATACTGAATTTACCTTCCTGACTCCTGGAGGAGGAAGTGTGAATGCTGCAGCTTGATCTTGAGTTGAAAGAATAGAATGCAGAGCTATCACTTTATATCTGAAAGTTAAAATCATAGTTCTTAGCAAGAGTTTCTCTTTAGAAGACACTGCAAAGAATAACAAAGTTTATTTGCATGTAGAAAGCAACATTAACATTTTTATTATGAAAAAATTTAAATAGTGCACAGAACAGTTTAATAAAATCTCATATAAGTATCCCTTTTCTGAAATACTTGGGATGAGAAGTGTTTTAGATCTTGGAGCATTTTGAATTCAGAACTTTTATATCACAGTTTAAAAAACTGATAGCAGCAATAAACTACATCAGAAAAGGTAAATAGCAGATTCAGTATATATGGGTGATAACAATATAGTTGGAGTTTTCTTTCTGTCTGTGTGTGTGTGCGTGTGTGTGTGTGTGTGTACTGGGATTGAACTCAGAAGTATTTACCTCTAAGCCACACCCCAGCCCTATTATTTATTTATTTATTTATTTATTTATTTATTTATTTATTTTTGTGGTGTTGGGGATTGAAATCAGGGGCATTCTACCTCTGAGCTATACTCCCAGTCCTATTTTTTTTTTCCCCCTCAGTATTGGGGATGGAACCCAGGGGCATTCTACCTCCAAGTGATACCCCAGCCCTATTAATGCTAGGATTATAAGTGTATGCCACCATGCCTGGCTCCTATTTTTTATTCTTTATTTTGAAACAGGGTCTCACTAAGTTGTGGAGGGCCTAAGTAGCTGGAGGCTGACTGAGAACCCGGATCCTTCTGTTTCAGGCTCTTAAGTACTAGGATTATAAGTGTGTACCACCATACCGGCTTATTTTTAATCTTGAAACAAGGACTCACTAAATTGCTGAGGGTGGCTTTGACTGCAATCTTCCGGTCTCAGCCTCCCAAGTACTGGAATCACAGGTGTGTACTATCATGCCCAGCTTATGTTTTTTGAAATAGGGCCTAGAGGTTGCTGAGAGTCTCACTATGTTGCTAAGGCTGCCCTCAAACCTACGATCCTTCTATCTCAGCCTCACAAATACTGAAATTATAGGTGTGTGCTACCATACCCAGTTTGTTGGGGTTTTCTAAGATTTAGTAAGTTTGGAGAGGGAAGTCACCACCTTATACTTAACCACAGGATTCTTTCTGCCTTTCATATTAAGAAAATAGAACAAATACAGATATAGTACCTAAAATTTTTTTACAAGATATAATAATAGTAATGTTTAAAAAATGTAAATAAGTTTACTATATATATTTGTGTGTGTGTGTGTGGTACTGGGGATTAAGCGGAGGGGCATTCTATCTCCTTGCTACACCCCAAACTTGGTTTTATTTTTATTTTGAAACAAGGTCCCTTTAAGTTGATGAGAATCTTATTACTTGCTGAGACTGGCCTTCAACGTGAAATCCTCTTGTTTCAGCCTCCCAAGTACTGGGATTTTAAGCGTGCACCACCATACCCAGCTCATCATTTATAATTTGAAATAAAGGTAAAAAGACTCTAAAAACTCTGATCATGAGTTGTATAAATATTTTTCTATTTTAGAATTATCAGGAATAAAATGAAAAGTTGTAGTTACCGTTCAGAATAAAATCTTCTATCACTTGATAAGAGATCATACAGCTGTTGAATATGAGCAAGGCCTGGTAAAAAGATCAATACTGCTCCTTCAATATTTCTGAACTGGGGACTTTTGTCTGAAAAATTTTAAAAAGATACAATACTCAAAATAATATAAGAAACAACATATAAAATATTAATAAAATATCTCTAGTTAGTATAAGTATTTTATTAAAACAAATAGCAACAGATTAGAAGTACAAATATACCTAAATATACAAGAAGTTCCAAAACGAGATCCAGGTTGATTTTATAAGGATTCATGTACAGAATAGCATGTTGAGTGCGGTTGCTATATTTTTGGTAAAATGGATTTAAATCAGCACTTGCTCCAGTCTGAATTGGGATGTGTTCCTAGAAGAAACACAACCAGAGAAAGCTCAACAAAACATTTAAGTATTTTTATAAGACAAAGAAGAAAAGAAGGAAGTATGTACATCTATTCAAATCTAGTTTTCTCATTGTCACCACTATGATTTTTTTAAAATACAAAAGTGTACACAAAGCACATTTTTCTTCTCTCCTCTTTCTTTCTTTTTTTATGGTATTGAGGATCGAACCCAGAGACATTCTACCTCCAAGCTATATTGCCAGCCCAGCCCTTTGTAATTGTTATTATTATTATTATTTTAAACAGGGTCTTGCTAAGTTGCTAAAGGTTTTACAAAGTTTCTGAGGCTGGTCTGAAACCTCTGATCTTCCTGTCTCAGCCTCCTAAGTACTGGGATTCAGGTGTGTACCCCTATGCCTGGCTTGCAAAAGTAACATTTTGAAAAGTGAAAAAAGAATAAGATTTCAAGTCTTTTGACAATTTAATTTTATCCAGTTCTTAAGAATAACAAAACCTGCTGGGCATTGTGTTACATGCCTATAACCCCAGTGTTTGGGAGGCTGAGACAGGAAGATTACATGCTCAAGACCAGAATAAAAACCTAGAGAAACACTGTTACAAAACAAAACAAAAGGCTGGGAGTATGCCTGTGCATTCATTCTCCAGCCTCAGCTACTTAGCAAGGCCCTTTGCAATTCAATGAGACCGTTTCAAAATAAAGAATAAAAAATAGGGCTGGGGGTGTAGCTCAGAGGTAGAATGCCCAATGGGTTCTATCCTCAGTACTGGAAAAAAAAAAAAGATAAAGTAACTGTGCAGTTTGGATATATGTATGAAATACAAATGAAATATCACAGAGGTAATGGAAATGCTGGATCTAATACTATAGTCTAAGATGAAGTTTTGTAATATTTATAAAAACACATAAATAACTCTCTAGGAAGAACTCTGCTTTGTCCTAAACAGTTTCACTAGTGATCTAATGATAGGCTCCAGTCAGGTCAGAGGCTCCTAAGAAAACCAATGGCAAAGATCTAGATTTTGCACCTACACCATACTGATCACCTATAGTAACAGACAAAGTAGAGAAAATCACTATAAACACTCCTCAGTAATTGTTCACTGCTATAAAACTTTTATAAAAGTTGCTTATTTGTATGGTCTTTGTTTTATTTATTTTGTTTTATTTATTTAATTAATTATTTATTTATTTTTGTGATACTGGGAATGGAACCTAGGGGCTTTTCTACCTCTGGGCTATACTCCCAGACCTATTTTATATTTTATTTATTTGGAAACAGGGTCTTACTAAGTTGCTGAGAGCCTCACTAAGTAGCTGAGGCTGGCTTCGAACCTGTGCAGTCCTCCTGTCTCAGCTTCCCAAGTGGAGGGATTATAAGTGTATGCCACCATGCTTGGCATATGGTCTTTGTTTTATATGTGTATCTAAATGCTCCAAATAAGGTAAGAAGATAATTAAAATATCTCAAAAGAAATACTATAGTCTAAGAAACTAAGATTAAAGAAATGATCTTTA
The DNA here is from genome assembly GCF_963383645.1 of Muscardinus avellanarius. Classification (NCBI taxonomy): domain Eukaryota; kingdom Metazoa; phylum Chordata; class Mammalia; order Rodentia; family Gliridae; genus Muscardinus; species Muscardinus avellanarius. Next base: position 45,055,392 of record NC_137786.1, read on the forward strand.
AAATTTTCTTATACACTATTCCTCTTCTACCAAATTATACCTAAATTCACTGTTAGCTATACAATTTAAAAACTGTCAAGGAAAATTATACCATAAATTTCATTACAGGATCTCTTTCAAAATATATTTTCTCCCTCTTTTACCAGGAATTGAATCCAGGGGCGCTCTACCATTGAGCCATACCCCTAGCCCTTTTTATGTTGAGACCAGTTTTTGCTAAGTTGCCAAAGTTGGCCTTGAATTTGTGATCCACCTGCCTCAGCTTTCTGGATTTGCTCAGATTATAGGTCTCAGATTATAGGCCTATGCCACCATGCCTAGATCAAACTATTTTATTTAATTTTTTGGCACTGGGGGTTCAACCTAGGGAATGGGAAAGAGGGCTCTACAACTGAGCTATTCCCCCAGCCCTTTATATTTTTTATTTTTAAAAAGGTTGTTACTAAGTTACTGCTTGTTGGGCTCAACCTGAGAGTCTCCGGTCTCAATTTCCCAAGTCCTTGGATTACAGGTGTGGCAAAATATTTTATTTACCTGATACTTTTTTATTCCTCCAGCTTTGCCTGTAACATTAATGGTTATTTCTTCTTCTTCCTCCAGAAATTTCTGACAATATTCTGAGTCTTTTTCCAGTACAAAGCCTGTTTCTTCTATTATATCTTCAAGATGAAAAACCTGTATAGAGTAAGGCGTACAGACTGGTAAATTCAAATTTATTTCAGTAAATATTATCACCTTTTGAATGTCACCAAACCAATTTAGATTACAATTTTTTGTTTTTGGTATTTAGGAATGAAGAAATTGGTTAATATAGATGGGTCTGTTGCTAAAGTCTCAGGGCAAATTATACTATGATGTGTTTTTTAAAATGTGAAAACAGTTAAAAGAGTAAACTTAATTAGCTGAACTAAAGGGAAACATTAAGAAAAGGCAGAAAAGAAGCCTCACAGCCCACCCTAAATTTGAGGGTGGGTTAAAAAAAAGAGTTCCTTAAAGTTGAGTAGGCACTCTCACTCTGGATATAATGATCTTGATGTGGAAACAAGTTTATGTCTTGTAGTCCTCAGATCTGTGGTCACAACCCTCCTTCCACCCTATCCACCCACTGACAAAGGAGCACCAGCCTCATGATTCTCAAGCCTGTCTCCAGGTCCTTTCTTGACCTGCAGAACCTGAGAAATAGTAAGAGACCACGTTCTGGGGAAACTCTGGAGTGAATGAATCTTTGGCTTACACATACACTACAGAAAAACTTACCTCAACAGGATAACTTCTTCCTGAAATTCTGAGAATAGGACAGTGTGTGAAATATGTAGAAAACTTTTCACTGTCCACAGTAGCACTCATTAGAATCAAGTGTAGATCAGAACGCTTTTGTAAAATTTCTTTCAAGATAACTAGTAGAAAATCTGACTGGACACTTCGTTCATGAACCTAATGTAAAGGCAATACAAAAGTTAATCATATATAAGGTCTAATAAGAGGCTTAAAAAAATCTGACCACCAAATATACAAAAGTTAATTGACTTAAATGTATATTCAGTACATGTGAAGGGAGCTGTAGCAGATCTTCAGAATTGAAAATAATGTCATTTTCTAAAATTGAAGCCAGTGAAAATTATCATACAATGAATACCAATAATCACAATAATAAGACTACCCTAGCATATGGTTTGGAAATCAGACCAGATGTGGTTGATAAAATTAGGTTATGTTCCAAATTACACTTGGGACTAAGAGTGACTCCTAAATCTCTGCCACTACTATAAAATTGTACTGTAACTACTATACAAGGTAGTTTTTTTTTGTGTGTGTGTGTGGTACTGGGGTTCCTGGAAGCCCTTCTACCTTAAGGCTACACTCCCAGACCTATTTTATTTTTTTATTTGGAAACAGGGTCTCTTAAGCCAGCTGAGGCTGGCTTCGAACCTGCACGATCCTCCTGTCTCCGTCTCCCAAGCACGGGAATTACAAGCGTGCGCCACCACGCCTGGCCATATACAAGGTAGTTTATCCACTATGTATACAAAATGAGGTGGACTGGTAGGAATTTGGTAAGGTTTTTTTTTTTTTTTTTTTTTTTTGTCAGTACTAAGGATGGAACCCAGGGGCATTCTACTTCCAAGCTACACCCCCAGGCCTATTTTTTATTCTTTATTTTGAAACAAGATCTCACTGAGTTGCAAAGGGCCTAAGTAGCAGAAGCTGTCCATGAACCACGATCCTCCAGTCTCAGTCTCCCATATGCTGGGATTACAAGCACACACCATCATGCCACAGACAGTTTCAGTCATTATCCAGGAAGAATTTTATGCCCTTCAAAATATACACTTCAAGCAAGGTGTGGTGGTACATACCTATTATCCCAGTACTTGGAGACTGAAACAGGAAGATCATAGGTTTATATCCTGGCATCTTAGTGAAGCCCTCTATAACATAGTGAGACCTTGTTTTCAAATAAAAAATAAAATAGGGCTAGGGGCATAGCTTGGAGGTAGAATGAATGTCCCTGGGAGCTGGGGGGTTGGTGGTGGGAGGGAAATGTACTTTAGTGAAAAGTACTATAAACATGCTATATAGAACATGAACAAGTTAAACATCTGATGAATATACAATTCTTTTAACTTTCTGTACTGCTATTTCTATCTCCAAAGTATATCAAGATAAATTAAAACAGGTTGGTCATTTATTTGTTTGAAAGGGAGGCAGTCGTGGTTAAGTGGTCAAGCTTAGAAATTAATTACCTGGATTCAATTTTTGGCCTACTTTTTCTACAAAAGGAAAACACAAATAATGCAAATTTCATAGTTGTGACAAATAATACAAAGCTCACAGAACAAAGCCTATAGTCACTGTGTTAGAAATTTAAAAGCAACCAAGGCAGTTTTCTTCATTTGAGAGTTTTCAGTCCAGTAAGAGGATACTGGATAGGATGGCTTCAAATTACATTGATGGGTAGCTAATACAGGCAGGCAGAAAGGCTACTAAGAGGAATTACTAATGACTGTGAGAACTGAAGGTTAAGTTTAAAAAAGAAAGAAAAACAGGAGGAAAAAACAGAAGGCAGAGACATTTATATCTGAAAATCAGAAAAATAGCTCCTGATGCACAACATCAACCTGGAAAACCTCGGCCTTTACGTAAGGCATACAGACAGAGAAGTTAGGAACGTAAAACAGAACTACAAAAAGGCATGCTAGGCCGGGCGTGGTGGCGCACGCTTGTAATCCCCGCGCTTGGGAGGTGGAGACAGGAGGATCGTGCTGGTTTGAAGCCAGCTGTGCTGGCTTAAGAGACCCTATTTCCAAATAAAAATATAAAATAGGTCTGGGAGTGTAGCCCAGAGGTAGAAGGGTTTCCAGGAACCCCAATACCGAAAAAAAAAAAAAAGCATACTATTAAGTACATTTGACATAGGTAGTTAGCAAACTTGGTTGTAAGTGTACCAGCAACCAGTAAGAAAAGCTGATTAGTGCATACACTGACTATAAACTAAGACAAATCACACAATTTCTAAATATAGGGCTAGAAGGAGTACTATCCTTAGCATATCTTCATAAGAGTCCTGTATAATCAATGGATCCTTACACTTAAACATAATAATGAATTTCACTAGGCTTTACTCTTACTGTATTGTTCAAGAAGTTGATGGTATCACACGGAAGCTCAATTCAATTAATCAAGTCTAATGATGACTATACTGAACCACCAAAGAACATACTTTCTAGAAGTTGGTCTGGCTTTAAGTTAGGGTTCACCCTGGTCTCTGTTTACTAAGCAACTTTCCGCCAATAATTTGGGGTTCCAAAAGAACTTATAGACTAGCTGATATAAAGATTTCAATTTACTTAGCAGTAAAAATTTCTCATTATAAATAGTTATATTTGGCTCATGTTGATCTTTGATCATACCGATAAAATCTAGGTCTGGGCTCTGCAACGTGCCAACTGTGATAGTCCCTTCCCTTGTCCCCCCATAGATAACTCTTCCTTGAGATGAGTTATCCATGGGCCTGCTAAAGCAGCCATCCAGCCTCTTTCTAACATTTTAGTGATAAGGCACAGTTTCCTTCATTGAGGGGGAAAAAAGACCTCTTACATAAAAATCAACTCTTATCACCTATTACCAAAATATTAATATAGGTTTCATAAAAATATCTTTACCTAAACTTGTTCAACAATAAAAAAATGGTTATATTATGGGATATCCAAATTATATATTACTATAAATATACTTTAAAAATCATGCTTTTAGGGTTTGGGATATACTTCAGTAGTAGAGTGCCCCTGGTCTCAACCCCCAGTGCCACCAAAAAAAAGGTCATGTTTCTTTTTGTCCACTAATGTAAAAGAATGATACTAAACACACATGCATATAAATACACAGATTACATGTTAACACTGTTTTTATCCTGGATTATGAGGTTAAATACAACCAAATAATTTATAGTCTATTAATTAAAAAGCAATGAATAACAAAATTTTCACTACTGCTTTCTAAATTTAGTGAAGTCAGTCACAAAAAGTTTAAATCAAACAATATTTTAATATATTACGAATAATAAAAGCTATATCTAATTTTGTCTTGAAAAGTGATAGACAAGTACCAGGCATGGTGGTGCACCTGTAATGCTAGTTCTTGGGAGGCCAAGAAAGGAGGACTGCAGGTTTGAAGCAAGCCTCAGCAACTTAGTCAGCCCCTGTTTCAAAATAATATAACAAGGGCTGGAGGTATACTTTGGAAGTAATGTCCCTGAGTCAACTCCAGTATCAACAATGAAAAGATACTTAAGCAAATTAGTCTACACAGGCTAGGCTATATGCCACTGAAAATAACTGTAATGTTTAAATTGGGATAATTCAAGATTAAATTGGCATGATTAAATTTAAGTGTACATTAAAATTTGATTCAAGTAGAACTACAAGTAGAGAAAATGACAAAGTATCATTTTTTTTGCTTTTGTAAAAGAGAGTAGCTGTGTGCACTCAGCAAGCTATTTGTCTAAGTACCTCAATTTCATCAAATGTAAAATAAAGATAACATACTTCATTGGGTTACTTGAAGGATCAAGTGAATGTGTGTGTGTGTGTGTGTGTTCCTTTGGACAGCATAAAGCACACCAGCAAATACTGAAGAGGATTTATTAGTTGGGTGTGTGGTACATGCACATGCCTATAGTCCCAGAATCTGGGAGACTGAGACAGAAGGATTGCCGGTTGGAGGCCAGCCTCAGCAACTTAGTGAGACCGTGTTTCAAAATTTAAAAAGGAGGATATAGCAAGCCTAAACCAACCAATATCAACCAAAGAAATACAAACAGCAATAAAAATTCTTCCACCAAAGAAAAGCCCAGGCCCAGATGGGTTCCCAGCTGAATTTTACAAAACCTTCAGTGAACAACTAATACCAATATTTCATAACTTGTTCCGGGAAATTCAAAGAGATGGAACTTTCCCAAATTCCTTCTATGAAGCCAGTATCACATTAATCCCCAAACCAAATAAAGATACCTCAAGAAAGGAAAACTACAGACCAATATCCTTAATGAACATAGATGCAAAAATTCTAAACAAAATACTAGCTATACGCATTCAAACTATATCAAGAGATTAATACATCATGACCAAGTCGGTTTCATCCCAGAAAAACAAGGCTGGTTCAATATACACAAATCAATACATGTTATTCACCACATAAATAGAACCAAGAACAAAAACCACATCATCATAGCAATAGATGCTGAAAAAGCATTCGACAAAATCCAACACCCATTTATGTTAAAAACACTGCAAAAAATTGGGATAGAAGGAAAGTACTTCAACATCATTAAGGCAATATACTGTAAACCCAAAGCCAACATTATTTTGAATGGGGAAAAACTGCAAGAATTTCCGCTACAGTCAGGAACAAGACAAGGATGCCCACTATCACCACTCCTTTTCAATATAGTCCTTGAGACTCTTGCTGCAGCAATCAGACAAGAGAAGGAAATCAAAGGAATTCACATAGGAAGAGAGGAATTAAAATTATCCTTATTCACAGATGACATGATCCTTTATCTGGAAGACCCAAAGAACTCAACCAAGAGACTGCTGGAGCTGATTGACAAATTCAGCAAAGTTGCAGGATACAAAATCAACCTAAAGAAATCAGTGGCTTTTCTTTATGCCAACAATGAATCCACAATGAAAGAAACAAAAACAATTCCATTCACTATAACCTCAAAACCAATAAAATACCTAGGAATAAACCTAACACAAGATGTAAAAGACCTCTACAACAAAAACTATAAAACATTAAAGAAAGAAATTGAAGATGACCTTGGAAGATGGAAAGATCTCCCATGCTCATGGATAGGCAGAATAAATATCATCAAAATGGCCATTCTGCCAAAACTGATCTATAGATTCAATGCAATTCCCATTAAAATACCAGCGTCATTCTTCAGAGACCTAGAAAAATCAATCATGAACTTTATATGGAGAAAGAAAAGACCCAGAATAGCCAAAGCAATTCTCAGCAATAAGAAACAATGCAGGAGGCATTACAATCTGAGACTTCAAACAATACTATAGAGCAACAGTAGTAAAAACAGCATGGTACTGGCACAATAACAGATATACTGACCAGTAGATTAGAATAGAAGATACAGAAACAAACCCACACATCTTTAGTCAATTAATCTTTGACAAAGGGGCCAAACTCATACGCTGGAGAAAAAGACAGCCTTTTCAACAAATGGTGCTGGGAGAACTGGCTAACCATTTGTAAAAAGATGAATCTAAACCCCTATATCTCACCAAGCACAGGAATCAACTCAAGATGGATCAAAGACTTAGAAATTAGACTGGAGACTGTGAAGTTAGTAGAGGAGAGCATAGGTTCAACACTACAACATATTGGCACAGGCAGTAACTTTCTCAACAAAACCTCCAAAGCTCAGGAAATTAAATCAAGAATAAACAAGTGGGATAGCATCAAACTAAAAAGTTTCTTCTCATCAAAGGAAACTATCAACAACCTAAAGAGGAAGCCTACAGAATGGGAAAAGATCTTTACCAGCCAGCATTCTGATGGGGAGCTAATATCTAGAATATACAAAGAGCTCAAAAAACTCTACACTAGCAAAACAAACAACCCAATCAAGAAATGGGCAAATGAACTAAATAGACACTTCACAAAAGAAGAGATACAAAGGGCCAAGAGTTACATGAAAAGATGTTCTACATCACTGGCCATCAGGAAGATGCAAATCAAAACTACGCTGAGATTCCATCTAACCTCAGTCAGAGTGGCAAGCATAAAGAAATCAAACAACAACAAATGCTGGCGAGGATGTGGGGAAAGAGGAACTCTTTTACACTGTTGGTGGGAGTGCAAACTAGTTCAACCACTATGGAGATCTGTGTGGAGATTCCTAAGAAAGGTGGGAATAGATCCACCATATGATCCAGCTATACCACTCCTGGGTATCTTTCCAAAGGGGCTGAATTCAGAGAACTACAGCAACATATGCATACCTATGTTCATAGCAGCACAATTCGTAATAGCCAAAATATAGAACCAACCCAGATCTCCATCAACAGATGAATAGATAGCAAAACTTTGGGAAATACACACAATGGAATTCTATTCAGCCATAAGAAGAACAAAATTATATCATTTGCAAGAAGATGGAAAGTCCTGAAGAACATTATGTTAAGTGAGATCAGCCAAGCACAGAAGGAGAAGGGACATATGTTTCCTCTAATATGCCCAAACTAGGAAACACAGAGGATACCAGTGGGACTCCAGATAATGGAGGGGAAATATCAGCAAAGTTTGAATGGAAAGATAGGAGAGGAGGAAGGCTGATCTTGATTAATGAGGGTCTACATCTGAATATGTGTAAAATTATGAATATGACATGGTTAATCTGGACAACCATTGGTGGGAGCGGGGAAGGGAAAACGGGGGCGGGGAGGAGATGGCACCAAATATAGTTTAAATGTATACTATTTATGTTCAATAAAAAAATTTGTTTAAAAAAAATTTAAAAAGGGCTGGAAGTATACAGCTCAGAGGTAGATTCCCCTGGGTTCAATCCCTAGTATCACAAAAAAAGAAGTAAGCATTTATTAAGTAATTAGTTAACATGAGACAATAGTTATAGAAAATTAAATAATTATTTATTTAAAGCATGTGACTTTCATAAAGCACAAAAAATGTTAGTATTAAAAATAAATTTTTTTTGTGTGTGTGGTAGCACTGGGGATTGAACCCAGGGGTGCTAACCCACTGAGCTACATCCCTTGAGTTTATTTGAGACAGGATCTTGCTAAATTGTCTGGACTGGCCTTGAACTTGTAATCCTCCTGCCTCAGTTTCCTAAGTAGCTAGAATTCTAGGAATGCACCACTGTGCCACTTTTAACATAAATATGTAGAATTTATTTGTATACGACTATAGAATTTACTTACCTCATCTACAATAACATGAGACACATTAGTTAAAAGACCATCTTCTTGAAGTTTCCTTAGCAAAACTCCTGTTGTACAATAAAGTAACCTGGTAGATTCACTAGCTCGAGATTCCATCCGTATTTGATATCCACACAAAGAATTCTAAAGGGAGATACAAAACTGAGGTTAGGTTCTCAAAGTAATCTAGAAAGCAGGTCTAAAACATGCAGCACAAAGGGCTGTTCTTGCTACTCTATGGAGCAATCTAACTCAACTTAATGCAATTTATATTATTGAAAGGATTTTTCTAGGGTCTTCAAATTATAGAGCTACAAAACTGGCCTTAGTAGTTTTAGGTAGAAAAACATCTTATCTTCACGGTGTTGAGGCAAAAAAGCCACTCACCTGGTTTTAAATACCATTAAGATGATTGTGAAAACAATAAATATTGCATTTAATTTCTTACTAAATTATATTGGAGCAAAAATATTGAAGCTCCCAGGAACAGAATTTTCAAGCAGCCTCTATAACTTAGTCTGCTTTTCTGTCAATATACTGTAAAACTAGCCAGCACTGCAAGCAGCTGGTATCACAGTAGTGGTACCTAATGGAAGTCTTGAAGTCCCATTCATTCCTGCCATACTTTCTTACTCCTGAAGTCTTTGCTTTGTCTTGGGTACCTGTCTATCATCTTCTGTATCTGTGGGGAAGAAACTGATCTGACCTCCTATATTCCATGACAGAAAACCAGGCAATTTACTAAAGAAAATTTTTTAATGAAAGGGTATCCATGTTAACAACAAACACATTATATGTCATTTCTAGAAATAAAAATTAATATGAATTGTATTCACTGTAACTCAACACATTTGTTTCTAATTAGATTAATTGATTAAATGAACTCCTATCCTTTGCAGTCACTCTGGTTAAGGTTAGCCAGTTTTATGTAAACAAAATGCATGACCATAAATAAGTCCTTTTTCCTTTTTTTAAAAATACAAGGTTTGATAGTCTAGTATGTTCATCTATATTGTTTTTCCCTTCTCACTAAACAGCTAATGAAAATCATTCAGGAAAACATTCCACAGACAAGTTTTACAAAACTTGAGCTATCTGGTATTAGAGTGAAATCTGAATTTGTCTATATTCTTTGAATGTTCAATTTAGTTTGTAATATATAAGCATTCAATTATAAAATTAATACATTTTTATATAAGAATTTTAACAATAGAATTACTGATAACACATTTTCATAGGAAAGATAGGGGCATAATTTCTATCAAAGAAAATATAAAAAGTACCTACAAGGTGCTTTCAAATAAGACAGTAATAGAAATCGAACATGGTATAGGTTCTGTTTGGATTCCAACAGCAAAGATAAGTTGAAAGATATCTTACCCTTCCTCCAGGGCCATTTTCACAGCCCAATTCATCACACACTCTGGTGGCTAAGCTCACTGCTGAGATTCTTCGGGGTTGGGTACAGACAATGTTACATTTACTTGTTCCCCACTCATTGAGAAGCAAATCTTCTAATAGAAAATGTGGTACTTGAGTGCTTTTACCACTCCCTGTTTCACCTGCCACAACCACTACACGGTGCCTTTTAAGAGTTTCCACAATTGATTCCCTGTGTTTGAATACAGGTAGCTGTTCTCTTTCCTTTAGAAGTCTCTGATATTTAGGTGTGCTTTGCAACTTTTTGAAGAGGTTTCTAACAGGTTCCAAATCTTCTGTATTTGCTGATTCTAAGGACAATGCAGAAAAATCCTCATCAGAAACTAAATTTTCCCAAGATTCCTCTGGATCTTCAGAATTTTCTCTCTTATTTTCAGAATGCTGCTGTTGCTGTTGCTGCTGCTGTTTCAACTTATTCAAAAGTTTGGCAATAAAAAGATCACGTGGCTTATTGGTTTCCATTTTATTTAATTCTTCCCTTTTCTTTTCTGCATCACTCCACTCCAGCCAAACATCTCGGTAAGTGGGAGGAAGTAACTGATGAACAGACTATGAGAAAAAAGAACAGAAGTATTTTATTTCCACTGTTGGATAGCAAAATTCAATAGACTAGAATTTAGAAGGATAGATATATTCCTCTTAAAATGTGACTTAACATTAAACTAGCAAGTTACACTTTATGATATACATGCACATTATGCAAATTCACAAGTAGCATATCATTTTCAGGTTTCTTAACTTACTAGCTGTGTGACTAAGGAGAAGTAATTTCTCTGTGCCTCAATTTCTGCATTTAAAAATGACTAATAACAGTTCCTCCTTCTTAGGCATACTCTGAGGTTAACTTTAAGTCAGCACAAGTGAAGTCCTTATTCCTAAAGCATAGCAGACTCTTGAAGAAATGTTTAGCATTCATTCCTGTAGAGGTTCTACATGAAATGTTAATGAACCATAAACCACTTTTTTTTTTCCTTGGTGGAACTTGGAATAGAACCCAGGGACATTCTACCTCTGAGCTACATCCTCAGCTCGATTTTATTTTTTAATCGAAAAGGGGTCTAAGTTGCAGAGGCTGGTCTTGAATCTGAGATCCTTCTATTTCAGCCTCCTAAGTACTAGGATTCCAATCATGCACCACCACCATAAGGCACTTTGTAAAACATACAGAGTTTCCTTTGAGATTTTGGCAATTGTATAATGTTATGGGTTGAAGTGTTTTAAATGAACTATACTAAACAGAACCTAAGTCATTCTAATTCTGTGCTATAAAAGAACCCACAATTATCTAACATTCACAGTTATTTTTATCAAATATAGCTTATACCTTGTTTTACAAAATGAAGAAAATAAAGACGTTTCAAACTTTGGCAGAAATTTAAAAGTACTGTTTTGGAGTTCCATTTAATTAGAGCCTAAAATTTTCAATGGCTTTAACTTTCCATAAAAAAAGATACACATATTTATTATAAAAGAAAATACTAACAATCCAGTTTACAAAGAATGTTGTGTTCTCTTAAAGGAGAACTCTAATCTTTCCTTAAACTGGAAGTGTATAGTTACATTACACATACACATTATAATCTAAAATTGAAAAATGAAACCAATGTCTATCATACACATAACTTGAAGGTAATTTTCTACAATATTTAAAAATTTTTGTTCATAAAGATTCTTTAGTGTAGAATTTTCTACTTGTGGCATCACGTCAGTGCTCAAAACTAATTCAGATTTTGGATTTTTAGATTAGAGATGCTCAACTGGCATACCATTATTTCACAAATTACTTTTGAAGTGCCCAGGCCTGAAAAGCCTCACCTGCCCTTTCACCAAACGATAAAGGGCTAACGTAGCTCCCAGGTGCTGAGCTTGCATGCCATCCTCTGTTAAGATTGTGGGGCATACTACTAGAACATCATCTTCAGACTTGATTACCCTTACCCTACAAAGAAAAAAAATTAAAACAATGAAATCAGATTCAATAAAGTGAAAAATCCATTAACACTGAACTTAAGTTTTTTTTTTTTTCCTTTTTTTTTTGTGGTACTGGGGATGGAACCCAGGGGCATTCTACCTCTAAGCTATACCTCTAGCTCTACTTTTTATTCTTTTTTTTTTTTTTTTTTTTTGTGGTACTGGGGGTGGAACCCAGGAGCTTTCTAACTCCGGGCTGTACTCCCAGACCTATATTTTTATGTTTTATTTGGACACAGGGTCTCACTAAGTTGCTGAGGCTGGCTTCGAACCTGTACAATCCTCCTGTCTCAGCATCCCAAGTACTGGGATTACAAGCGTGTGACACCATTCCTGGTGCTTATTCTTTATTTTGAAACAGGGTCTCTCACTAAGTTGTGGAGGGCCTAAGTAGTTGAGGCTGTCCTCGAATTTGCAATCCTCCTGTCTCAGCCTCTCAAATACTGGGTTTACAAGCATGTGCCACCATGCCATGCTGAACTTGTTTATATTAATTATTCAAATATTTCCATGGAAGATATTACACTGGATAATGATTAGTACTATCAATCTGAAGAACCTTAGGAAACTAATATGAAATTAGTTTTCTAAAGGTCTATTCAATCACTGGAAACAAAAAACATTCTCATTTTACATTTTTCTAAACATTCATTCAGTTAACCAGAAAAACATACCTACATTTCCAGTATCTACCTACTGGCACTTTTTCAAAGGAAGGATTTGGACTCTTGGGAAGATTCTTCCTGACCCAGTCAATCAGAAATTGTTTCGGAGATTTTCCAGTCCAGCTTCGAGCGGTATAGTCAAAATTTCTTACATCACGAGGTTCTTTCTTTTTATCTAAAATGGAAGATGAAGATTGGATCTCTCAAAATGGGTTTGTAGAAACATAAATTGTCCATTAAGTGATCAAATTCCTCTTGTCTTTGGGAATAGCACTTTTGGAAAAGAATAGGTGAAAAAAAGATGGGGAGAAAAGTTTACTTTTCTGTAAGTGATGTAATCTCCATAACAGACACAGAAAACTCTGAATCTTTCAAAGAAATTGCCTTGTTAGTCATGCTAGTATAGTCTAATTAATCTCAGTTACTAGAGATGCTGAGGCAGGAGAATTGCAAGTTTGAGGCCAACCTGGGCAATTTAGAGAAACCCTACTTCAAAATAAACTTAAAAGGAAGAGAGGATGAGGATGTAGCTCAGTGGTATAGGACTTGCCTATTATGTGTGAAACTCTGGCTCAGTCCCCAGTGCTGAAATGAAAAAAAAAAAAAATCTTGAGGAAATGCATATTCTTGTAAAATATCTATCTGAATGACAATGTTTGATCAGATATACTACACTTACTTATTGAAAAAAATTACAAATCGGATGTTATTTTTCTACTTAACAGTGACCAATGCCATCACTACTGCCCCCTCAGTGGCTTCCTATGATAGATAAAATAAAATATAAATTCTTTTCTACGCTAAAAGCTTTCCATGGAACATTAGTACCTATCAGTTGCCACTCCTTCCTCATGCCCACCGTGCTGTGATCAGTTTCTCAAAGGCTTTAATACAGTAGCTACCAGCTACATATGGCTAAGTATGAATTAATTACAATTTCAGTTTTTCAGACATATTAGTCACATTTCAAGTGCTCAGCACTCATTTTTCCAGTAGCTATCACACTGTATAGCACAGCTTTAGAACGCTGCCACCACAAAACTTTCTGTTGAATAGGTCTTTGTCACTGCACACTTCAAATGCATTGCCTCCCTTCTTTGGAGGCTCTCTCCACCATCTTGCCACCAGGGTAATACCTAATCATCTGTCAGATCTCAGAGCTACTGCTGTAGCTCTCTAAACCAAATTAGGAAACCCTGATATTACTATTATCAAAAGTCAGGTTTGACAGTACGTATAATTTGAAATTACATACTTATTTGTGTATAGTTAAAGCTTACCTTCCCTATTTGGACTATTTGTTTTTTTTTTTGTGTGTGTGTATGTGTGTGTGTATGTGTGGAATTGGGGATTGAACTCAGAGGCATTCTGAGATACACGCCCCGCCCTATTTTATTTTTATTTTTATTCTTATTCTGAAACGGTCTTTCTAGGCTGATGAGTCTCACTACTTGCTGAGGGCGTCCTCAAAATTGTGATCCTACTGTCTCAGCCTCCCAAGTACTGGGATTACAGGCATGCGCCATTATGCCTGACCTAACTTAGACTAGACACATGAAGAAGATAAAGGCTGGGTTATTTTGTTTATTACTGTACACACAATATATATAGCATTTGCCATTTTGCACAATATGGAATCCAATAAACATTACTGAAAGAATGGATACTTTTGAAATTGACAATTTAGTGTAGGGATTATCTATAACATACAATCCAGCTATATTAATAATTTACTCAGGAGCACATAGAAATACATGATCACTTATATCTGGTGGGATGTGAGTAGTTAGGGAAGGCTTAAGGAAGAGGTGCATTTGTGCTGCACCTTGAAGAGAAGGTCAGGGTGGCCAGCAGGGGACAGCTGGATGAACAAAGTAATGGAACTATGAACTGACAAATGTTCTGAAGAATGATGTGGCTGGAGTATACAGCTGGGGAAACAAGGTGGGAAAGCTGACTGTGGCAAAACGCAAATGATCTCGAATGCCATGCTCAAGTGTCTGCCTTTGTTACTGGTGTCAGGAGAGTCAGAAGGGGCTGAAGATGTGGCTCCATGGTAAAGCGCTTGCCTAGCATACTCAAGGCCTGAGTTCAATCCCTACCACCTTTGAGAAAGAAAAGAAACAAAAAAGTTCTTTTAATAGGGAACTCACATTGAGATTTGTGTTACAGAAAGATAACTGGCAAGAGTTTGGAGAATAGACTGGAGAGATGAGACTGAGGCAAGTTATTTGTAATTACAAAGTGCTATAAAAGTAAATTATCATAATTCTTACTTTTTTCCATGGTATTAGGGATAGAACCTCCAAGCTATATACTTCCAACCCCATTTTTAATTTTTGAAACAAGGTCTTGCTAAGTAGCTGAGGCTGTCCGCGAACTGTGTTCCTCCTGTCTCAGCCTCTCAAGTAATGGTTATTACTTTTTAAAAAACCTTGTAAAGATATATCATCACGACATTTATATATTCTTTGATATCTTGTTATTCAAAAATGATACCCTACCAACTTTTTCTTCATTTTACCTTTCTCTTCTACTGTAGATTTTTCAAATAAATTAAAGTTCAAAGCACTTTCTCCTTCTGTGACCTGAGGAGGCTTTTTCTTCTCATTTTGTTGATGTGAAATTTTTATGGCTGGATCAAATACTGGGTGGTCTTCTAAAGTTTCCATTTCTAACAAGAAAAAAAAGATGTTTAGTTTCTATCTGTTATTTAATTATTTTGTAAAAATGGTTTAAAATATGGTATTTCTTCTTTTCCCTCATAGCCAATTATTTAATAATTCTTACTAAGAATATGTGAAACAGAATTAACTGTGTTAATATATACTAATAAGTTATTTAAAAGCTGTAGTAGGTCTGACAAAACATCTTCATTAGATATAAACAAAGCCAGGCGTGGTGGCGCATGCTTTGTAATACCAGCATTTGGGAGGCTGAGACAGGAAGATCTTGGTTCACTGACAGCCGCAGCTACTTAGAGAGGCCCTTCCTGACTCAGTGAGACCCTGTTTCAAAATAAAGAATAAAAAATAGGGCTGGGGGTGTCACCTGGAGGTAGAATGCCCCTGGGTTCCACATCCAGGAACTGAAAAAAAAAAAAAAAAAAAAAAAAAAAAAGAAAGAAACAAAGCCAGGCGTGGTGGCGGTATTCTTGTAATCCCAGTACTTTGGAGGCTGAAACAGAAGGATCGCAGGCCAGCCTCAGCTACTTAGTGAGGCCCTCTACAACCTAGTGAGACCCTGTTTCAAAAGTAAAAGAATAAAAGAAAGAAAAAAACAAAAGGGATTGTTTTTATATTTAGAGATGGTCTTCTATGGTAGAAATCTGGGGATGGGAAACTATGTATGGCCTGCAGGATAATCCAGCTCACTGCCTGTTTATGTCTTATGAGCCAGCATGTTTTTTTTCAAATGGTTTAAAAATTAAAAAGAGTACCTGAGTCCATGGGAAAATTATAAAAAGTTTACAGTTCAACATGCATAAATTTGATGAGAACATTCATTTTTGTATTGTCTATGGCTACTTTTGTGTTGTAACAAGTAGCTGAAGAGCTATGACAGGCACTGCATGGTCCATAAAGTCTATAATATTTATCATTTGGCTTGTCACAAAGTTTGCCAATTTCAGGTATAAACTCTGAGAAAAAAGCTCATTTATTTTAAATAGGCAATTACATTTCTTTTTCTTGTTTTTTTTTTTTTTTTTTTTTTTTTTTTTTTTGCTGGGTTGAACCCAGGGGCATTCTACCTCTGAGCTACACCTTGGCCATATTCTCATATTCATTCATATTCTCCCTCTCCTCTCCTCTCCTCTCCTCTCCTCTCCTCTCCTCTCCTCTCCTCTCCCCTCCTCTCTCTCTCTCTCTCTCTCTCTCTCTCTCTCTCTCTCTCTCTCTCTCTCTCTCTCTCTCTCTCTCTCTCTCTCTCTCTCGTGGTACTGGAGATGGAACCCAGGGGCATTATACCTCTCCCCAGCGCTATTTTTTATTCTTTATTTTGAAACAGGGTCTCACTGAGTTGCAAAGAGCCTCACTAAGTAGCTTAGGCTGTCCGCGAATTGTGATCCTCCTGTCTCAGCCTCCCAAATGCTGGGATTACAAGCATGCGTCACCACGTCCGGCTTTGACAATTTCTTTTTTTTTTTTTTTTTGGGTTTGGGAATGGAACCCAGGGGCATTTGACCTCTGAGCTACACCTCCTGCCCTATTTTTTTTTTATTCTTTATTTTGAAATAGGATCTCGCTAAGATGCAAAGGGCCTCACGAAATAATCTGAGGCTGTCCGCGAACTGCAATCCAATCTCAGCTGTGCGTCACCACGCCTGGCTTGACAATTACACTTCTAAAGCTAAGAATTTAAAAGTGTTTACCTCTTTGAAATTTCCTTATTTTTTCTTGAGCTTCTTTTTGGCCCTGCTTGTTTTTTTCTAGTTTAAAGGTAGCTGCTTGCTCCTTTGCATCTAGAAGTTTACCTGCAAGATGCAAGTACCTTTCATTCTGTTCCAAATAAAGCAATGTGGAGAAAATAAAAAGAAGAACAAGATTAGCTCATCTCTAGTCAAAATTTATGGTCTTTAGATTTTATCTTTTGATTCAACAAATCTATGTTTTAGAGAAATAAAACAGATGAAAGAGACTTTAAAAGAAAAGGCTTCTGTGAATAAAGCGGATGTGGCAAAACTCAAGGACATGACTCTGCTGAGCAATAATTACAGAGTGGAAAAACTCAATTACTGTTTTAGGCTAATAAATGATAGATTATAAACATAAAAAGCATGTGGTGGAGAAGATGATGGCATATGTGGTACTATTACAAATTTCAACTGTTTAGCAGATGGGAAAAAAGACAACTAAGAAAGTACAATTCTAAGAAGTTCAATTCTGGGGCCATAGAGACAAACATCACAATGCTATAACAGGAGGCTTAACTATCTCCTCAAATTCACCCAAATCATATGTATCATTCCATCTTATTATATAAAGTATTGCCGCCACCATTGTTCCACCTGTGCACCTCTCTCTCTCTCTCTCTCTCCCTCTCTCTCTCTCTCTCTCTCTCTCTCTCTCTCTCTCTCTCTCGGTGGTCCTGGGGTTCCTGGAAGCCCTTCTACCTCCGGGCTACACTCCCAGACCTATTTTATATTTTTATTTGGAAACAGAGTCTCTTAAGCCAGCACGCCTGGCTTCGAACCTGCACGATCCTCCTGTCTCCGCCTCCCAAGTGCGGGGATTACAAGCGTGTGCCACCATGCCCGGTCTACCTGTGTATCTCTTGCCAGCTTTGCTCCTTAACAGTATTTCCCCAACAAAATTTAATATCTTAACCTTTTTTTTTTTTTTTTGCAGGATGGAACTCAGGGTCATTCGACCTTCGAGCTACACCCTCTGCTCTATTTTTTATTCTTTATTTTGAGACAGGGTCTCACTAAGTCGCGGAGGTCCTCACTAAGTAGCTGAGGCTGTCCACGAACCGCAATCTTCCAGTCTCAGCTTCCTGAATGCTGGGATTACAAGTGTGTGCCACCACACTTGGCATCTTAATCATTTTTAAACATATAGTTTAGTGGTATTAAGTATATTCATACAGCTGTGCAACCTTCACAATCATAGTCCATCTCCAGAATCCTCTTCATGTGACAAAACTGAAATGTTATACTCAGTAAATAGTAACTCCCATTCCCCTTCCTTCACTAGCAGCTGGCAACCACTATTTTTTTGTTATCTCTATGAATTTGACTACACCTGGTACCTCATATAAGTTAAATCTTATAGTGTTTGCTTTTTGTGTGTGACTGGCTTATTTCTCTTAGCATCATGTCTTCAAGGTCTGTCTGTGTTTTCACAGGTGCCAGATTTTCTTCCATTTTAAAGGCTGAATAATTTCTCATTTGCACATACATACAAGATTTTACATACTCTTCTGTTGTCTGACACTGAGTTGCTTTCACATTTTAGGTACTGTAGATAATGCTGATATCAACATGGTGTACAAATATCTCTTCTAAGACTCTGTTTTTAATTCTTTTGAATATATACCCAGAAATGGAATTGCTAGATAATAGCGGAATTCCCTTTTCAATTTTTTGAGGAAGTGCCAAACTATAGTGACTGCTTCATTTTATATTCTCCAACAACATAAAAAGCTCAAATGTCCACATCTTTATCAACAGTTTTTTTTTTATAGTAGCCATCTTAACAGGTGAGGAGTGATATCTTGCTTTTTTTTAATAAGCAAAGAATGGTTTTAATTTTAATTTTGTTTTTATATACTTCCTTTGGTAGATTATAGTCTCACATCATAATGTAAATCACAGTGAGAGTGACATACATGCACACAGCACTTGGTGGGCTTTCCACCAGCTCCCTCCCCAACCTCCCTCTTCCCCATACAGGGCATCGATATTGACGCTGGTATTCTCACATATGGACATAATGTAGAAGTGATTCTTTCATTGATCATCCCCTTCCCCTAGAGAAAACATATGATCCTTCACTTTCTGTGACTGGCTAATCTCACTTAACATAATGTTCTCCAGGTTCATCCACTTTCATTCAAATAATGTGAATTTGTTCTTTTTTGCTGAATAGAATTCCATTATGTGGATATCCCATAATTTTTTAATCCATTCATCTGTTGATGGACACCTAGGTTGGTCTCTTAATTTGTCTATTGTGAACTGTGTTGCTATGAACATGCATATGCATATATTACTGTAATTCTGATTTTAGTCCCTTTTGAAAGATACCCAGAAGTGGTATAGCTGTATTGTTACGGTTTTGATTTGCATTTCCCTAGAGATTAATGAGGTGGACATCTTTTTGTGTGTTGACTGGCTGTTTGTATTTACTCACTGCAGAAATGTTCCTTAGCCTTTATATTCAGTAAGTCACTGATTTTTGCTTTAAAATGTCTGTCTTTCAAATTTTGGTTATTACTTCACATCTGAACAAGTGTAATCCGTACCAAAATGGGTAGGGTACAAATCACCTTGAATGCCAATCAATTTTCCAAACTACATTGAATATCACTAAACTTGTCCTAAAATGTCAAATTCTTGCAAGTCAACCAACTGCCCCCAAACCAATGGCTCTTTATCATATAGTTGTCAAATTCACTTTCTGAATCTTTTAGTTTCAGGTAGACTCATCTGTTTACTCCTATCTGGGAGTATTCACCTATAACTTTTAATTTTGTATGTGTATAACTTATTTTCTTAATATTCACAAGCTCCTTGTACAATTCTACCTCTTTACTCTTGTTCAGCTTATTTTACCTATCCTATCTTATTTTCATTTTTTTTCTTGTTTGAAATCTATGTATCCTTCAAATCTCATTTCTTTAAAGTTCTGACCAAATGCTTCCATAATTCTCTGAATCCCAAAGTAGACTTATATTGCACTACAGGTTTCTATTTATATGATTTTAATACAGGCACACTACTAAAATTTTATATGTAAGGAAAAGTTTAAAAAAGAAGTTTCTCACCTTCCTAGTTCTAATCACTAGTAAAAGTTTCCTGTGTGTTTTTACAAATATAAGAATTGAAATATGTGTCTGTATATATGCTTTTCTTTTACACAAATGAGTTCATCCTATTACATGTGCTCGTCTACAGAGTCTACCCACAATTTGTTTATCCATTTGCCTATTGACAGAAATGGGTTATTTGTGGTGTTTGGCAACTATAAATTTTGTGTACAATGTTTTTGTTTTTCATAAGTACATATCTATAAATGCAATTGCTGGGTCATTTGGTAAGCATATATTTTTTAAATTATAAAATGCTTTAATTTTTTTATTTTTATTTCTTGTTTTTTTTTGGTGCTACTGGAGTTCCTGGAAACCCTTCTACATCCGGGGTATACTCCCAGACCCATTTTATATTTTTCATTGGAAACACGGTCTTTTAAGCCAGCGAGGCTGGCTTCGAACCAGCACGATTCTCCTGTCTCTGCCTCCCAAGCACGGGGATTACAGCGTGCAGCACCATGCCCGGCTAAGTTTTTTTATTTTTTATGTGGATCATACTGAAAATGGAATACATTCAGACAGTACTTGGTGTCCCCCCCATAGACATATGTTTAACTTGATGAGAAAGGGCCAACTGTTTTCCAAAGTGGTCATACCATTCACACTCCCATTAGTAAGAGCTGAGTTTTCCAGTTGCTCTATATTCTTTGTAACCCCTGGTATTACTGATCTTTTAAATTTTGGATATTTTGATGGATACAGTGATACTTCATTATAGTTATCATTTTCATCTCTCTAATGACTAGGGATACTGAACGTATTTTTACTGGCCATCTATTTGTCTACTTTTGGGAGGTGTCTGTTATAAAAAGTTCTTTATATATTTGTTGATGGAAGTTCCTTGTCAGATATATGTGGTGCAATGTTTTCTTCCTATAATTTGCCTTTTTCACTGTTAATCTTGGGTTTTAGATGCCTCCCAAAGGCCAATATGCTAAAGGTTTGGCCATTAGCCTCTGCTCGTGGAACCAGTAGAAGGTAGGGCATACTAGAAGGAAGTGAGGTCACTGGAGGCACAACCTTGAAGGGGATATTGGAACCCTAGTCCCTTCCTTTCTTTTGCTTTCCATCTACCACAAGGTCAGCAGCTCCTCAATCAAGCACTCCCATCATGATATTCTGCCTCACTACAGGTCCAAAAACAATGGAGCCAACAGACCATAGACTGAAAACCCTAAAATCCTGATTCAAAATAAACATTTTTTCTTTTTTAAGTTCATTCTCTCAAGTATTTTATCTTATGATATCTATTTTTCTTTCCAGACTATGAGCTTACTCTGTAGGGAAACATATCTTGCCTTAAAAAAAAAATTGCCGGGTGTGGTGATGCAGGCTTGCAATCACAGCATTTGGGAGGCGGAGACAGGAGGATCCCTTTGCGAACAGCCTCAGCTACTTAGTGAGGCCCTTTGCAACTCAGTGAGACCCTGTTCAAAATAAAGAATAACAAATAGGGCTGGGGTGTAGCTCAGAAGTACAATGCTCCTGGGTTCCATCCATAGTATCACACACCAAAAATCTACTTAAATAATTTAGCCTATTCCTTATATATAACACTCAAAAATATTTGATGATTATCTCTTTAAACAGGAGAAAATGTAATTAACATCCATCTAGCAATTACTCTTTGTTAAGTTTCTATTTACTTGTTATTTTGTTTAATCTTCATATCAGTCCCTAAAGGTATTTCTCCAATTGACAAACGAGGAAACTACAGATAAAAACCATTAAATATCTTGCCTAGAATAGTCACCTGGTAGCTTAATATAAATTTCTACTCACAGGGTCAAATTTTTCCTCCTCTTCTAAACTTTTAGAAGTCTCACTCTTCTCGTCTTCATTTTGTTGTTCAGCATAACGTAAAATCCACTCTTTCATGTTTACTTCCATTTTTTTTTCTTCCTTTTTTGGCTAGGAAGAGAAAACAAATCTGTCTCTTACAGATATTGAAACACAACTGTACTTGCTCTTAGAAGTCAGATGCAATGTAAGAAGTCTGACTCCTCAGAGACCATCAGATGCGAGGAAACCCAAGCTAATGATGTAGATGGTGAAAGGGATCCCTGACTAGTCTCCAGCTGAGGAACCTGTCATGTGAGTGAAGGAGCCATTTTAAGTCTTCTAGCCCTGAGAAACACCTCCTGGAACAGAAGAATTGTCCAGCTGAGCCTGGCCCACATGGAACAGAATCATGAGAAATAATAAACTGTTGGTTTGAGTGGCTTGTTACACCATAACAGATAAGTGAGACAGTGACAGAAAAGTCTGGCAAGCCATGTAGTTATTTTTAAGAAGTAAAAAAATATTAAAAGAAACATATTTATATTCTTATAATTATATGTGTTTCATTTTGGTTTTGTTATACAACTCTAATGTTAATTCCTTTTCTTAGTTTTTGGTACTGTGGGTTGAACCCAGGGGTGTTCTACCTCTGAGCTACACTCCTAGCCCTTTTAACTTTGAAATAGGGTCTTGCTAAGTTGTTGAGGCTGGCTTCCTACCTGAGATCCTCCTGTCTCAGCCTCCCAAGTATTGACACTGCCAAGTACTGGCCACTGCACACAGCTTAAATGTTAATTCTTAAATTACCTGAGTCTTAGGGTCTTCTTCCTGTTTTTTAGTTTTAGTTTGCAATGGAGGTGAAATAGTGGCTTGCATTTGAAGAGACTGGAATTTTGGCCTATTTTTAGGTTGTTGCTCTTCAAATTCTTGACTGAATCCTTCAGGGAGTGCATCTTAAGAAAAAACCAAACTGTGTTGAAAATAAACATGCATATAGTACATAAAACACACAACTCTTCATCATGCACATACATGCACCCTGCCAAGCCTTAGAGCACCTAATTTTCTTCTATGCTTCATCTCCTAAGAATAGATATTCTATGATGAACCTGGTTTTATTTGTCAAACCACAAGCAGGTTGACTCATCAAATCATAGCTAGTCCCCTTCTATTTGGTGTGTACTTCCCCCTCACTACATTAGGCTCCTAAATTTTCTTAAGAATATCTTTATCCTTCCCACTCTTTGACTTTCTGTTTACAGCATGTGGGAGTATCAGTAATAAATCACAAACGGTATTTTCATTCCAGGTTCTTGCCAAAGATTATAACCACGACACTCTGCTTAATCAAATATTATTTATTCAAGGACAGCCCTAATAGCTAAACTCCAAACAGAAAAAACTGCCAGGAGAGAGAGCCAAAGTTTGAGAATCTATTATGTTAAGTACACTATAAAAAAAACCATAAACAACAGAAAGCAACAAACAAAAGACAATTTTTTTTTTGTATAGAGCACACCTCTTAGGAAAATATACTGAAAAGAATAGATAAAAGTAAGAACATTTTAAAAGTAAATAGTTTGTGAAAAAATTTAAGGACAAGTGAAAAGATTGAAACAAATACTAAAACTATTTCAAAAAGTTTTAGAAATGAAAGGCATTGAATGACAATACTATTTACCATCTGAAAGGTTTAAACAGAGCCAGTCCAAGGCAGAATGAAGATCACCTCCATGCAACAATGTATTGGTCATGGCATCTTCAATGTCCTTAGTCTTAAATGAAAATGCTTGTAAAGCCATGTATAAATCCTATGAAAAAGAAGTACAACGGTCACATTTATCCATTTTCTTTTCTTTCATTCCTAATTTTATTCTTTGTTTTAAACCAGAAACTGACAGAAACAATAATTTCAAAACTAACTTTTTTTGGGGGGAACTGGAAATGTAGCTCAGTGCTAAAGCACATGCTTAGGATGGACAAGGCTCTAGGTTCAATGCTCCATACCTCCATCCTCAAAAAAGGCCGGGTGTGGTGGCGCACGCTTGTAATCCCCACGCTTGGGAGGCGGAGACAGGCGGATCGCGCAGGTTTGAAGTCAGCCTTGCTGGCCTAAGAGACCCTGTTTCCAAATAAAAATATAAAAACGGGTCTGGGAGTGTAGCCCGGAGGTAGAAGGATTTCCAGGAACCCCAGTACCACCAAAAAAATAGAAAAAAAAATATATAAACCTCTTTCCTCCAGTTAAAAGTTAAATTAAATGTGCTCATTATAGTGAGAAATTGAGAGTTTTATATATATATACTTATATTTTAAATTAATTTTCATTGGTACATTATAAATATATGTGATAGATTTACAGTGATTGAGGATAAGAAGATCCTTTTCTGACTATCCAAATATTGATAGTGTAGTATGTTTCCTTTCAGTAATTTATAATTTTATAAAAAAAATTTCAATATTATAAGTATCTTCCCAAATTATTAGAAACAATTATTCAGTACTTTTTTGTGTGGTACTAGGGATGATACCAGGGGCATTCTACCTGATCTATATCCCAGACCTATTTTTTTTTTTTTTTTTGGTGGTGGTATTGGGGTTCCTGGAAGCCCTTCTACCTCCGGGCTACACTCCCAGTCCTACTTTATATTTTTGAAACAGGGTCTCTTAAGCCAGTGCGCTGGCTTCAAACCTGCACAATCTTCCTGTCTCCGCCTCCCAAGTGCGGGGATTACAAGCGTGCACCACCACACCCGGCCCTATCCCAGACCTATTTAATTACTTTTTTACACAGGGTCTTACTACATTGTCAAATGCATACCAAGTCGCTATGGCTGGCTGTGAACTTGAAATCCTCCTATCTCAGCCTCCTAAATACTAGGATTGTGAGCATGTGCCATTGCACCCAGCTCTTCAGAGTGTGTGTGTGTGTGTGTGTGTGTGTGTGTTACTGGGGATTGAAGCCAGGGGCATTCTACCTCTGAGTTATACCCCCAGCTGTATTTTATTTTGTCTCCTATTTGGTGTGTACTTCACCCTCACTAAATTAGGCTCCTAAATTTTCTTAGAATATCTTTACCCTTCCCACTCTTCGGTTTTCTGTTATAGCACGTGAGAGTATCAGTAATAAATCACAAATGGTATTTTCATTCCCGTTTCACTAAATTGCAGAGGGCCTTACTAAATTGCTGAGGCTGAGTGGGAACCTGTGATCCTCTTGTCTCAGCCTTCTTCAATACTTTTAATATTTACAGAATATGCCACTGAATAGATATATCATAATTTAATTATAATTTTTCCAGTATCTGAACACTTAAGATATTTTTTCTTTTTATTATAAGCAGTGCTTCAGTGAACATCTTTATAGATAAAGCATTTAGGGGAAGGTTACTGGCGATTAAATCCAGGGAACTTCTACCACAGAGCTATACCTCCAGCCCTTTTATTTTTTACTTTGAAAAATAGGGTCTCACTAAGTTACCACGCTGGCCTCAAACCTACAATCTTTCTGTCTTAGCCTCTAAACTACTGCAATTAAAGCTATGCCATCTGTGCTCAGTTAAGATAAAGCCATTTTAATGTACTTTCTACAAAATAATCTTTAGCGTTAAAGAGAATTGGGTTCAAATCCAGATTCTGTTCACTATGTTACTTAATAATAAGGGACTTTAGACTATATACTTGTCATCTTTATAAGCCTCAAGTCTTTTGAGAAAATCTGGCATAGATTCTAACAAATAAGATGTTCAATATAACATGATTATGAGAATATAACTTAGTTTCAATATCACCATTTAACATGTGCACTTGTACAAGGCACAATTCCCTATTTATTTTTGAAGACAGAAACCATCTATGATATCTTAAAGGAAGCTGAAAAAGTCATTTTTATCTAATATGGGGAGTTGTCTTAAAAATATCCCACTAAGCCAGGCATGGTGCCACGTGCTTGTAATCCCCGTGCTTGGGAGGCTGAGACAGAAGGATCGTGCAGGTTTGAAGCCAGCCTCAGCTGGCTTAAGAGACCCTGTTTCCAAATAAAATATAAAATAGGTCTGAGAGTGTAGCCCGGAGGTAGGAGGCCCTTGGTTTCCATCCCCAGTACCACCAAAAAACAAAACAAAACAAAACAAAACAACCCACAAAAAACAACAACAAAAACCCCCACTAAAACTAAGAAACTTAAAAATGGTTTGCAAAATACCTGTAACTTTTTGGCAGTAAGTCTTCCAGAAATCACTCCCTTGTCATTATTTTGTCTTTTATGCTCATTTATCACTCCAATAATTCTTTGCTCTAGTTTGTTATTAATTACAACCTGTTGGGGCCAAAAAGGTCATATCAATTAGAAGCTAAATTATTAAAAATTAGAAGTATACATAGTTTCTCTATTACTGCAAACCAAGCCCCAAATTTCAACTAAAAGCAAATATAGTAATTATCTTTTTATTTTTTACTACATTCCTACCACATACTTATGAAAAAAATGGGATATGGGAAAAGCAAGAAGATAGCAAATGACAAGAAGAATAAATAAAATAAATAAATAAATAAATATCTTCTTATAAAGCCTCTCCAGGCCAATGTCTCAAGACATTATCCTTGGACCACACTTGGGTTGCTATGACAAAGACTGATTGCTATGCACTAACCTAAATTACTGAATCAGAAATTCAGTAATTTAGAAGTTCCTTGGAGATGGAGCTTAGAAATTTTCTTTAATATAAACCAGCCTGAGCATGAAGCCTGACAGAATGAATGCTACGCTGAAAAAGGGGCATATCAAATTTCATATTTATAGGCTGTGTAGATTCCTTTGGTTTCCAGAGTTTAATTCCTTTTTTCCTAGTAGCGATTTTACCTTTTGTTTTTTCTATATTTTTAACTTTACGAATACACAAGCATCTACCTATAACAAGTATCTTTTCTTTAGCACTTAACTGAATGCCTACTATGAAATAAACTAAAAAAATATACTTCAGGAACTTATTCTGGCCAGGAGACACATACAAAGACAAATGATAACCTAGCATGACAAGGCTTTAAAAAGATACTTTGAGTATTATGAAGGATTTCATGGGGGTTACAGAGGTACAAGTCAAACGGGGAATGTGAGGGCAAGGACATATGGGCAAAAGCTTGATTGATTTGGGGGAACAATTAACATGCCTAAAATATAAAGTAGAAGAGAGTAATGGCGTATAATTTATTTCTATTTAGTGAAAAGATCAGTTTTTTAATTTACAAAAACTTAAACTATCCCATCATTTTCTTATATTTAAGAATAAAAGATTTTTAAAAAAATGAAACAGTTCTCGAAATGACTCAAAACCTTGGTTACTCACTTTCAAAATAGATTTATCCAGATTTGCAGGACCACCAGAATCATTTGCAGAATTAAAACTATAAATTTTTGGACCTGTATATAATAGATAACAAACAGTCAAGGCAATTTAATGATTGATATCCATTACACTATTTTAACTTTCCTTTAAAGAGCACTAAATATTACATACTTAATTTCAGCTCCCCTTCATTCACCAAATAATCCAGTCTAGTAGTTAGCAATATCCACTCTAAATTTTCTGAACCATTTTAGCAATTAGCATTTTTCTAGGTTAACCAGTTCCTCTTAAAATGCAAATGTCTATATATCTTTTAGGCTAAATCTATTTTCATCTTCATGTTTTAAAATATCAGATGCTTCCTTCCTGGCACTTAGCTGAGGCAAGACTTCTTGGTAGAAAAGATGGGTAATTTTGAATAGAAACACTTCTCCCTGAAAGTGGGATGCTAAGTGAAAGGGAGGTGGGGAGTTCCTATCATTTTTTTCTCCTGGGGTTAAGTCCAACATTGCTATATTCATTCCCCATGACTACCATTACGAACCATTAAAAACTTGATGGGTAAGTACAATAGAATCTATCTGTTCACAAACCTAGAAGTCCAAGATCAAGGTATGAGCAGGACTATGCTTCTTCTGAAGGCCAGAGGCAAGAATTTTCTCACTTTGTCCAGCTTCTGGTGGCCCCAGTGTTGCTTGGGGAGCTTAACTCTAGTCTCTGCTCCCTTCCTTATATGGCCTTCTCCCCCATGTCCCTCCTTGTCCAAATCATCCTTTCTTTTCTCTTGACTCTAGTCACTGGACTTTGAGCCCACCCTAAATTTAGGATGATTTCTTCTCAAGGTCCTTAACTAATTATGTCTATAAAGACTATTTCCAAATAAAGTTATATTTTGAGGTTCCACCTGGACATACATATTTGGGTAGATACTACTCACTCTACCCACCACAGATGTTAAGTCTGCTCCAGTCAAAAGAAACACTACCTACGCTCAGTCCTGCAGTGTAACAATGAGTAACCAGGAAGGAATAAATATTATTTTCAGACTTTTGCTTTTGATCTCATGACCTCTTTATTCTCTTAAAAATTATTAATGATCCAAATAGCTTTTTTGTTTATATGGGCTATATCCATTAATTTAATTTACATTATAAATAAAATGGGAAAGGTTATTCATTAATTCACTATAGAACAACAATCCCATTTTGTTAATACAAACAGCACTATTTTGCATGTGTGGTACTTGGGGTTTAACCCAGAACATTCTACCTCTGAGCTACACACCTTCAGCCCTACCTATTTTGTATTCCTTATTTTGAAACAGGGTCTCACTAAGTTGCAGAGGGCCTCACTAAGAAGCTGAGGCTGGCCATGGACCTGAAATTCTCCTGTCTAAGCCTCCTAAGTACTGGGGTTGGGGCTGGAACCCGGGGGCATTTGACCTCCAAGCTATACTCTCTGCCCTAGTTTTTTTTTTTTTTTAATTCTTTAATTTGAAATGGGGTCTCACTAAGTTGCAGAGGGCCTCACTAAGTAGCTGAGGCCGTCCGCAAACCACAATCCTCTAGTCTTAGCCTCCCGAATGCTGGGATTACAAGTGTGCACCACCACGTCCGGCTCAAATAGCATTTTAAATAAAATATATCTTTATTTTCCAAAACAAAAAAATTATTTTTCATTTTTACAAATCTCTCTTTTGGTGCTAGTATTAGAACCCAGGCCTTGTGTAACAGGTATCTTTAATGTCTGTTGTTTTAGTTTGCGTATCCTGCTAAAACAGAATATTACAGACTTGTTGATGGCTTAACCAACAGAAATTGACTTCTCATAGTTCTTTAGGCTAGGGAGTTCAAGATTATGGTGCCTGATAGGTAGGTTTTGTCGTGAGACCTCTTCTTTTGATATGTAGGTGGCCACTATCTTGCTGTACATTCAAAGGGCTTTTTTTCTGCTTCCTTGGAGAGAGAAAGAGCTCTCAGATATCTCTTCATATAAAGACAGATTCTGTTGAATCCAGATCCCACCTTTATGATCTTATTTAACTTTAATCATCTGTTTGAGGCCTCATCTCAAAATACTGCCACACTGGGGGTTAGGGCTTCAATACATGAATTTTCAGAAAAACATTCAGTCCCTAACATACAGCTTATGCATTCAGTCTCCTAGAACAATACACATTATGTAGCCTCTGGAAAAATCCACTATATATTCAAGAGAAAACAAACAAGAAAAAGACAGTAATTTAAGAATAATCCCAGAATCCTATAAGAAAATATTTTTCCCCACTTTCAGACACCAAAAACCTTAAATGTTGCTTATTATGATTTAAAAGCCAAAGATTTTAGTCTTTGGCTTACATTAAATTCTTTAAGGTTTATATAATTAGACATTTCAAAGGAAAAAGTTTATGAGAA
This sequence comes from Muscardinus avellanarius, assembly GCF_963383645.1. NCBI lineage: Eukaryota > Metazoa > Chordata > Mammalia > Rodentia > Gliridae > Muscardinus > Muscardinus avellanarius. Next base: position 45,085,001 of record NC_137786.1, read on the forward strand.
TAACTATATGAAAGTTAACTAATTTTCTTTTACATTTGGGAAGTCTGAACATGGGATATTTGTGGTTCCCTGTATTACTGGTGTGCTATATAGTTATACAGGAAGTACTAAAGGTTACTTGGGATACTTTATTTTACTTATTTATGGTGTTGGGGATTGAACCCAGAAGAGTTCTACTTCCAAGCCACATCCCCAGCTCTGTTTTATTTATAATTTGGAACAGGTTCTCACTAAGTTTTGGAATGCCTTGCTAAGTGCTGAGGTTAGCTGTGAACCTATGATCTTCCCGTCTCAGCCTCCCAAGAACTAGGATTACAGGCTTGTGCCATCATGCCTGGCTCCTACCTAGGATATTTTAAAAGATAAAAATAATTATAATATAGTGGCATTATTTTCCAGTCTTAGACTTTACCTTAATTTTTAAAATCTCTCATATATTCATGTCAATAGTCATAAAATAGTGTATTTCTGTTATCAAATTTTGTAAGTTCATTCAAATATAGCATACTAATCAAAGTTTTAGAAGTCCCCAAACCCAGAGTCCCAATTATAACCTTTACAGATGAATGAATAGCTCATTACCAAGACTACACTAAGAAACAGTTCAAAGTTAAGCTATCTAAAGGGTGAGATGGTAAATTCCCTTAAAAACACTGCTGGTTTTGCTTTATTTGTTTTAATTTAGTAAATTGAAAAGATTGCAGTAAGCTCTCATTTGTCTCCTCCAACTATTCCACCTGAAAGTTTTAACCATTTAACTTCCTTAAGGTCATTCACTGCAAACTTCCAGAATGCCAATGAGAGAAGAGCTGGAAAACCATCAGGGCAATCAGGAATCAATCCTGTTTCTCCATTTACTGGGTTCCTAAATGTGGGTGTGTTCTCATTTTGACCAGTATCCTAAGGAACTGAAGCAATACTGAGGTCTTACAATAGAGAAATCACCACTTAAGTCAGTAAGATCCTATCACCTTCAAATTCTTTAAAAAATGTGTTTGTATAGGGCTTTTAACTAGCGTGAGTAGACTCTATGATTTGAAATGCACTTTTAACAATTTTTATAAAAATCCTTCTACAGCTGGGCGTGGTGGCGCACACTTGTAATCCCCGCACTTGGGAGGTGGAGATAGGAGGATCGTGCAGGTTTGAAGCCAGCCGCACTCGTTTACAAGACCCTGTTTCCAAATAAAAAGTATAAAATAGGTTTGGGAGTGTAACCCGGAGGTAGAAGGGCTTCCAGGAACCCCAGGACCACCACCAAAAAAAAAAAAAAAAAAAAAAAAAAAAAAATCCTTCTACAATGGAGTTACACTTTCTGACATAGAACAGAGTACAAAAACCAAACTTTAAAGCCTTTTTTGATGCATTAATTATATCTACTAATATACTGAAGCTTGAAAAGGCTACAGCAAAGGCTTGGCTTTTCATTTACTCAATTTCCCTGAGACACCTCTCATTTTCTATTTGGTGATTCTTTCTTCTCTCCTGTCAACTGCCAGTTTACAGAATGTCAACCTAACAGCTTTCCATCACCAGCTTTTAAACTGCTACACAGGAAAGGTGAAGGTGCCAGAAGAAAAGAGACACTTAAACTTGTTAGTTACTCTAATTTTAAACACAATTCCAAGACAAAAGGCCATGGAATAAAGTCTGTTCCTATTCTTTGCCATGCAAAGTGCAGATTTACGACAGCTATTTCCTTACTGCTTATAAACATTTTTTCCATAAGTTTTGGTTTTGTGTTTTAGATGAAAGTTACCAGAAATCTAACTGAAAATAAAGTTATAGTATGCAGTATTCCAAGGCAAAAGTATTACAAAGTCCAAATTTCTCAATGAAGGACATGGAACAATGTAACAAATATAACTGGCTCTCAAAAATATTTACCACACTGCTGGGTGTGGTGGCCCACGCTTGTAGGCTTGTAGGGAGGCAGGGATTGGAGGATCAAGGTTTGCTGACAGCCTCAGCTACTTAGGAGGCCATTCACAACTCAGTGAGACCCTGTTTCAAAATAAAGAATATAAAATAGGGCTGGGGGTGTAGCTTCGAGGTAGAATGAGGTAGAATGCCCCTGGGTTCCATCCCCAGTACTGGGGAAAAAAAATTACCACACTGAATTGATTTACTTGAAATGGCTCAGCTAATTAAAACAAAAACAAACAAAAACAAAAACCAGAATCAGTTTTGCACTGCCCAATAGTCTTTCTTTTAGAACATATCCCATTTATACTGTATATATTTTACATCAAACAATAATGCTAATGACCCAACTATCACTAGGACATTCACTTTTATGTTGCTCAGTCACAATGACTCTCTCCTGATCACATCTGTGAAAAGGATAATTAGCCAAAGGACCCAAACAGTGACTCTCGTGGTAAATAAGATCCAGTCCCAGTCCTCATGGGGTTGATATTCTGGAACCATTTCATTAGTAATCAACTCATTCCCCAAATAAGCTATAAAGAGGAAATGCAAGTGCAGAGTGCCAAGGAAATAAGTGAATAAACTGATATTAATCTGAGCTGTTGGGGCCTATGAGGAGGTATACACTACAAAATATGTACTTGAGTGATCATTTTAAATTTAATACAAACACCGGCCCCTAACTTCTCAGAGCATTTGATCTGGGTGCATTTTAGACCTCCAATCTCATTTAAACACTTTCCTTTTCTCAATCCAGCCAAACAGTTATTGTTCCTGCAACTTGCCAACACTGTCCCCATCTTCAGTCTTTAGGCTTGTTATTTGAGGCAGAGGGATCTGCCTCAAATATTTCTCTAGATCTTCCAATAACCAGTTACTTCAAACTGTCTTAGTGTTAATAACCAGTTACTTCAGATTATATGTTTCTTATGGGAAGCCATTCCTATTCTAAATGGAAATTGACCTCACCTCTTTTAAATTTTACTAAGACATTATTTTCTTATCCTCCACAGAATGTTTTATTTTGGTGGCCCCCAAATACTTAAGAGTGGGCTTGATATGTTTATTTATGACATTATTTCAAAATAAAGAATAAAAAATAGGGTACTTGGGGATAGAGCTCAGAGGTAGAATGCTCTGGGTTCCATCCCCAGTACTGCATTAAAAAAACCAGGGTCTCATTGAGTTGCAAAGGGCCTCACTAAGTAGTTGAGGCTGTCTGTGAACCATGATCCTACTCTTTCAGCTTCCCGAATGCTGGGATTACAAGTGTGTGCCACCACGCTAGGCTATTTCATTTTTTATTTGAAAGTAGGGTCTTACTAAATTGCTGAGAGCCTCACTAAGTAGCTGAAGTGAGCTTTGAATCTGCGATCCTCCTGTCTCACCCTTCCATGTACTGGAATTACAAGCATGTGCCACACCTGGCTCAAAGAATTTTTTGAATGACTATCTGTACAGCATGGAATAGATGAGGAAATGTTAAAATATATTTACTGCATCATATAATTTTGTAGGATATATAAAACATGTAATTCCTCAAATACCATAAGACAAGGCCTATCAAAAAGAATGACATATATAGCCATGAAACATAAGCTATGGGATATCAGAGAGAATTCAAAAGGAGATTGCTATCCGAAATGGGTATTATAGGATTTTGGTAGTCCAGGTAAATGCTGAAATGGCTGATTTGGGCTTGGAGAAGCAAGGCCACTATAAGATACGTTGATTGAAAAATCATCCACAAAGAAAAGATGTAAGCAAGTAATTGACATAGATGAACTCTCCTATGAAGGCTGCAGAGGGGACTATATGCTCAAGGATATACACCTTGATAAAGGGTCACATTTTGAAGGACTAGAGCAAAGATAAGCCAAAGAATACAACAAACCACTATGAGAAAGTTCAAAGAATTCAGAAAAATGTCAGTAGTAAACAAAGGGAAAGTGAAAACAATTCTGATCCAGAAGAAAAGTCCCACAGAAGAGTCAAGGAGCAACTTTATGTAACTACAAGTATAAATCTTTGTAGTAAAAAGATAACTAACTGCGGGGCAAACCTTCTAAGTGAAGGTTTGGCACCTGCTTGTATCTGTCTCATCTCCTTTCCTCTTTAAGCAATGGTTATATTATATGAATTGCTCAAGAGCCCCAAGTTCTTTCTTGATTCAGATCTTTGCACCTAAGTTCATTATCATAAGCCTGGAATATTATTTCTGCCATGCTTTACGGAGTTTCTTCTTCTTCTTCTTCTTCTTCTTCTTCTTCTTCTTCTTCTTCTTCTTCTTCTTCTTCTTCTTCTTCTTCTTCTTTTTGTGGTACTAGGGTTCCTGGAAGCCCTTCTACTTCGGGGCTACACACCCAGACCTATTTTTTATTTTTTTTAATTTGGAAACAGGTTCTCTTAAGCCAGCGAGGCGCTGGCTCCGAACCAGCGCGTTCCTCCTGTCTCTGCCTCCCAAGCGCGGGGATTATAAGTGTGCGCCATGACGCCTGGCTTTTCTCATTCTTTTAAGCTCATCTTAATAGTCACTTTTCCAATGACCATTCATGACCCCTGTTCCTCCCCATTAAGAACTGGATTACTTTGCTAAACACTCTTCCCAGGCCTTTTTTTTTTTTTTTTTTTTTGTGGCACTTATCAACTATAAAGCAAAGTGTCTGTGTGATTATTTAATGCCTATCTCAGACATTAAACTGGCGAGTTGAATGAGAGGTAATGTTTCTGTTTTGCTCATCTCATTCCCAACACTGTGTCAGAAACATGATAAATATTTGTATATGTGTGTGCGTGTGTGCACACACACACACACGATTCGCAAATATTTGTTGAACACTCCAGTATTCAAGCAGTACAAAACAGCATACAATTCTCATCTTTTGAAATCAGCTATAACAGTGGCCTGCTGCTCTGCAGCAGGAATAGGATATCTCCAAGTTGAGTTTTCAAACCAATTTGCAGAGTAAGCAAAAATCTTAGGATGCGGAAAAGAGGGCAGATCATTTCTCAAGAGGTCACACCCACGTTCAGTGGGTAAGTACTGAAATTCGTACTAAGTACTGATTTTCCCAGAACATATGGAGGTACCACATAGTTGATGAAAATGACATAAAGATCAGGCAGAAAATGGGGCTGGCACCAGGAGATGGACCTCCACTACCACCTGCCACTGCCCTAGCCTAGATAGCCAAGTTGATGGCTCGGGATGGATTCCTGCTGAAACAGCAGCTAAAGCAATTACTTCGTTCTTGGAGAGAGAAGCGTGTTAAATGGGAAACGACAAGCTGCCACGGTGCCACCTGCGGAACCCTGGAGTCCCAAAGCTTAGATCCGTGAGGCAGCAGCTCCGCGAGCGGGAGACTGCGATTTCTGCGCCCACGAGTCCGCCGTGGCTTGAAGGCTCTCGGCTGGGGCCGCTCGTACCTTGCTTGAGCCGGGTCTCCCGGGCGCCGGCTACGGCGGCAGGCGGCGGCCTGGCCACCGGCTTCTTGCTCAGGGCTTCCCCGGCTGCTCCGGCCTCGGCGGCTTTGGCTCTGGAAGCAGACACGGCGGCCCGGACCGCCGCGGCCCCCGGCGTCTTGTGCTTCTTGTTCTTGCCGCCCATGCTGCAGCCGTGGCAGAAGATTCTTTGGAACGAGGCCCCGGCTCCAACCCGGCCCCGCGATCTCTTCACATTACCCGGCTCCCGCGCCGCCACCCCACGTCCTCCATCCGGGCTTCTCGCACCGGGTCGACCGACGCTCGCAATTGGTCCGCTTCGTCAGGCCCCGCCTCCCCTGCGCCCCGCCCCGGGAACCTGTCACAAGCACCACGTGGTGGGCTGCGCACCGCGTTCTCTTTTTAATACACTAATCTACCTGCTCATCAGTAGCAGGAAAGGAAAGTAAAGATAGGAAAAATTAGACAAAACCCCAAGCTAAAACAAAGAAACAAAAACCCATCAACAATAAAATAGAAGGTATTTTTCCATTGGCATGCGACTCGCTCACTGTTGACTCCTCCGGGCCGCCGTTGAGCCCATGCCTGACGTCACTGTTGGGGGTGCGGTCGCGGGGCCTTGTGGGTAGGAGGGAAGTTCGGTCTCGGAGCTTCGAAAGATGGCGGATGCGTTTGGAGATGAGCTGTTTAGCGTGTTCGAGGACGACTCGACTCCTGCCGGAACAACCAAGAAGGACAAAGAAAAGGAAAAGGGAAAATGGAAGGGACCGCCAGGGTCTGTAGACAAAGCTGGGTAAGGATGACGTCTGAGATGTTTTTGTTCTCTTCTTGGTGTCGGAGTAGAAAGCCCGACTCTTAGGAAAAGCAGAAGAAAGTTGGCGCCCTTTGAGTGGAGTCGGGAAGTGAAGGGGTATGAGAAAGTTGGCGAGGGAGGACGGTTGTTGGCGGGGGACACGCTCTGGCGGCCGCCATCCCCGAGGCCCACGTCGCGTGTCTTCCCCCGGCGCGAGGCGGAGGGTGCGAAGGTTCCTCCAGCCCAGGGCCTCGCAGGTAGTGAGGCAAACTAAGGACTAGGTTGGTAAAGGGCTAAGAGGCCTGGAAAAGGACAACTGATAACTGGAAAAGGGAGAGATATTGGGTCTCCGAGCTGTAGTTTTCTCGCCCAAATAATAGAGATGTAATAGTACCGCCCACTTAGGTTATTGGAGAATTGAATGAGATATGTGCAAGACGTCGAACAGTATTTAACACATAATAAAGTCAATTAAATGCAAGCTGTGGAGAGTTTACTTAGACAGTAATTGCCGGGCAGGGTGATAGCATTGCCTGTAATCCCAATAGTTGGCAAACTGTGAAAGGAAGATGGCAAATTCCAGGCCAGCCTCAGCAATTTAGCGAAGCCCTCAGCAACTTAATGAGACCCTGTTTAAAAACAAAATCAAAACAAAACTGAGGCTGAAGGTGTAGACCAGAGGTACAGTGCTCCTGAGTTCAATTCTCAGTACCACTAGGAGGGAGGGAGAGAGAGAGAGAGAGAGAGAGAGAGGGAGGGAAAGGCTGGGAATAAAATTTGTTTTTGGATTATGAGGGACCTTGAATACCAATCAGAAGAATTTTTATTTCATTTTAAAAACCTGTTAAATGAGGTTTGTAATTTTTTTTTTCTTTTCCAAGTTAGTGACCGAATAAATAAAAGCATAGTTTAGGAAAATTAAGTTCGTAATGGTTGGCAGAATATATTGCAAGAAGATAGCACCAGTAGTAAGGAAGTACACTAGAAAAAATATTTTAGTTACCAAGCAAGATAAGAACTGTGAGTGTGTGTGTGTGTGTGTGTGTGTGTGTGTGTGTGTGTGTTGCTGGGGATTGAACCCAGGGTAATTCTACCTCTGAGCTATACCCCAGCCCTATTTTTTATTTTGAAACAGTCTCACTAACTTGCAGTTGGCTTCTCTTAAGTAGCTGAGGCTGCCACAAACCCAAATCTTCCTGTCTTAGCCTCCCAAGTACTGGGATTATAAGGATGCACTACCCTTCACGGCACTGTTCTTATCTTGCTTATCTAACTTAACATTTTGATCTAGAAATCACACTACATTAATATGTAGAGTTTTTTTTTTTTCATTCTCTTCTACTTTGGGGTTAGGATTGAATCCAGGTTCTCTTACATACTAGGCAAGCACACTACTACTGAGATATGTTCCCCAACCCACAGAACTTTTTTATGGCCCCATATCTGTTATCTATTGTGGGTAGTGGTTTAATTAGTATTCTTTTAACCGACATTCTCTTTTCCATATTTTTCTATTGTAAATGATGCAGCAGCAAATAGCCTTATACATATCTGTCTGGTTTGTTGTTTACCATTTCATCTTTGGGATAGACTCTTAAAATGAATAACTACCATGTCCAAGGGAAACTATATAATTTTGCTACTTGTTGCCAAATATCTCTTCATGGGAAATGTATGGACCATTTTGTATTTTCAGCAGTGTAGTAGGTGGAATGATAACCCTCACCCCAAGTGATGTACATGAACTAGTTCCCATAACCTTCAAAAATGTTATGTTACATGGCAAAGGAGAATTAAGGTTACTAATTATTTGATTTTGAGATGGAGACAGAATCTTGGATTATACAGGCGCACCTGGTTGTAATCACAGAGATCCTTAAAAGTGAAAGAAACAGAAGAGGGAGAACCAGAGAGATGGCAACATGCGAAGGATAGGAAATTGATTCTTCTCCGTAGTGTTCAGAAAGTAATAAAGTGCTGCCAACACTGTCAATTTTACATTTTTCTTAAAACGAGTGTTTCTTATATTTAGCGGCCATTTGTTTTCATTTGTAAATTGGTTATATCTTTTTTTATGTTTAGGAAATGGATAGTTGGTCCATTTATTGAACCCTTTTTTATGTTAGGGATATTGTTATGGGAACCCTTTTAATTATAGGCACCCTTTTTTGTTAGGAATACCATTTCTCCAATTTCAATTGCAGGCATTTTCCTCTTCTTAACATTCAAAAATGTGTGTGTGTGTGTGTGTGTGTGTGTGTGTGTGTGTGTATCCCCATTGTATGGATTAAAATGATCACAATTAGGTAGTTAATACCCATGTAGGACTATTATTTACAGACTTACTCAGATGATGTAATTACTTTAATTTCCTTTATAAGAAAAGGATTCTATATTGGATTGTGTCATTTGGTTGTCGAGTTTTTTTTATTCTTAGTCCTGACCATCTTTCTCTAACTTCCATGACCTTGCAGTCTAAAGTATTGCAGGCTAGTTATTTTTCAGAATTTAACTCAATTTGGGTTTGTTTTCTGGTTGGCTGTAATTGTTGGACAAATTCATTGTGTAGGTTTAATGGCCAAATGTCATGCTTTTTCTAGTTCTTTAAAGAGCGTATACTGGCATTTTGGATTGTCATAAGAACAAATGTTATCATAGGTAACTTTTCAGGTAGTTTCAATAAATCAAATCCTTACTCAGTTGGTTATCTCTTGATACTTTGTTTCTAGCCCTCTAGATAATTCAGGTGAGCACATTTCCAAGTGTGACATACATCCCAAACTATGAGAGAAAAAAATAACAAGACCTGAAATTTTGACATGTTGTACTAATAATAGCTCTTCTGAATGAAAGTGTTCTACCATCAATCTTGTTTTCAAGTTTGGGAACTATGGCTGATATTTCTTTCATAGTCTTCATCAGTTCCTCATAGAATTATGAAAGTTAAGCTGGGCATGGTGGTGCACGTTTGTAATCTCAGTGCTTGGGGGGCTGAGACAGGAGTATTGCACAGGTTCAAAGCCAGCCTCAGCTACTTAGTGAGGCTCTCAGCAACTTGGTGAGACCCTGTTTCCAAATAGAGTATTAAAAATAGGTCTGGGAGTATAGCCTGGAGGTAGAAAAGCCCCTGGGTTCCACCCCCAGTATCACCACACACACACACACACAAATTTAGTGTAGATAAATATTAATAGATATAATCAGGTGAACAAAATTCTTTGGAGTCCTCCATAATTTTTAAGAATGGGAAAGGATTCTAAAGCCAAAAAGTACCTAATTTACATTTTTCTGATAAGCATCCAATGCTGAGCGTGTGTGTGTGTGTGTGTGTGTGTGTGTGTGTGTGTGTGTGTTTTGCCATTGGTGGTACCAGGGGGGTGGTACCAGGGGGTGGAACCCATGAGGCTTTTCTACCTCTAGACTATACTCCCAGACCTATTTTGTACTTTGAACCTGTGCGATCCTCCTGTCTCAGCCTCCCAAGTGCTGGGATTACAAGTGTGCGCCACCACACCCAGCTACATTCATCTGTTTAAAAGATAACTAACCTAGGTGTCCTTCAACAGATAATGAACTACAGAATTATGGAATATACACACAATGGGATTCTTACTCTTACTCAGCAGTAGAGAACACAATTATTTGTGTGCATATCTGAAATTACCGGTGTCATGTAGGGGAAGGGGAGGGAGTGATGAGGGGCCTAGGGAGAAACTCACAAGTGCTGTGTGCATGTATGTCCCTGTCACTCCCAATTACATTATGACGTGAGACTGCAGTGCACCAATAACAGTATATTAAACTAAAAGATTTTTTTTTTGCTTAATAGTATATGTAATAAATGGAACAATATTTTATGCTATTTCCCTTAAAATAAGGACTGATACAATAAAATTTATTCTAAACCATCTCCTTTTTAGGAAACGTATTGATGGCACATTGCAATCAGAGTCAACAAATAATGGAAAAAACAAGAGAGAGACAGATTTTGAAGGTGCAGATGAACCCATTTTTGGAAAGAAACCCAGGATAGAAGAGTCAATAACTGAAGACTTAAGGTAATAATTCCACTGTTATAAGTGTTAATAACTCTGAATTTGGTGGATGTGTGAAGTTTCCAAAATTACTCATATGTTAGTATTTTGTAATACTATTTGCTGAGGTAGAGATATTTATGTATGCATGTATGTATGTATGTATGTATGCATCTTTTGGTACTGGGATTGGACCTACGGGCACTCTGCTTCTAAGCTACACCCCACCCCTTTTTATTTTTTATTTTAAAACAGGGTCTTAGCGCAGTGTGATCTTCCTATCTCAGCTTCCGAAGTACTGGGATACAGGCATGCCACAAAAAATTGTACCAACATCTAAATTAGACTAGCTTATTTTATACTTTATATTGTATAATGAGTTTGATAGCCAAGTTTCTGTTTTGAAAGAGTGACAGTGCTTTGTAGAGGTACTTGTTATTCAAAATAGTTATTAAAACAATTTACACTTATTAAAACTGAATACTACAGAATTTATTCATATAGAATTCTTTTTTTTTTCTTCTTTTTTTTTTCTTTTGGTGGTACTGGGGTTCCTGGAAGCCCTTCTACCTCTGGGCTACGCTCCCAGACCTATTTTATACTTGGTTATATTTGGAAACAAGGTCTCTTAAGCCAGCCCAGCTGGCTTCGAACCTGCGTGATCCTCCTATCTCTGCCTCCCAAGCATTAGGATTACAAGTGTGCGTCACCACGCCCAGCTATTCATATAGAATTCTATATTCAAAGTAGTTATTGGAACTAAGCTGACATAATTCTTTGAATAATAGACTTGGCAGTTTTATTCTGTGTAACAAAAGATGTTAACTGAGCATTCTGAATCTCAGCATATATTTGAATAATGTGACAATGTTTATGGATATTTTTAATAGCTGAAGTTTTTCCAGTTTGAAATACTTACAATTGAGCCAGTATCATTTTCTTTGATAATGCAGATAGGAGGGTTATTAATTGTAGAAAAGTAATTTGTCTTTTTAACAATTTTTTTTTAAAGTTTGGCAGACCTGATGCCCAGAGTTAAGGTACAATCTGTTGAAACTGTTGAAGGATGTACACATGAGGTAAGCGCAAATAGCATATAGATTCGTATTGCAAAAGGGTTTTTTCTTTGTACTGTCTAGTATAATGGTCAGCAAGTGGTTTGTTTTATTTAGTTTTTAATTTAATGCCCCTGGGGACTGGACCCAGGGGCCTTCTAACTGTGAGCTACATCCTTGGCTGATTTTGGTTTTTTCCTTTTCTTTTTGTGGTTCTGGGGAATTGAACCCAAAGACATTCTGTCTCTGAGCTATACCCCCAGCCAGTTTTTAATTTTTGTTTGGAAATAGGTTATTGCTAGGTTGCTAAGATTCTTACTACATTGCCCAGGCTGTTCTTGAATCTGTGATTCTCCTGTCTCAGCTTTCTAAGTACTGGGATTACAGACATGTGCCACAACACACAACTTACAGTTTATTTTACAACAGAGCCTCATTGTTGCTGAGGCTGGTCTTAAACTCGCAGTTCTTCTGTCTTAGCATGAGTATTGTGATTATAGGTATGTGCCACTATGCCCTGCTGATCAAGCAGTTTAACCTGGAAGGTCTTAGAAACAATTAATTGGTTCAGTGGGGTACACATAGTTTAATGGAAGAGCTGTGGTTTGTAATGAAGCCAGCATTGAAATACTGGCCCAGCATTTTGTCTAACTCAACTATAGTCTTGAGTAAGTTTCTTCTTCCTTCCTTCTTTCTTTCTTTCTTTCTTTCTTTCTTTCTTTCTTTCTTTCTTTTTTCTTTCTTTCTCCCCCCTCTCCTCTCACCTCCTCACCTCTAGCCTCCTCTCCCTTCTAGCCTCCTCTCCTCTCCTCTTCCTTCCTCCTTTTTTTTTTTTTTTTTGTTACTGGGGAATGAACCAAGTGTGGCTTTCTACCTCTGAGCTAACCCCAGCTCTTTTTTATTTTTTTAATTTAATTAATTAATTTATTTTTTGGTGGTACTGGGGTTCCTGGAACCCCTTCTACCTCCGGGCTACACTCCCAGACTCCCAGACCTATTTTATATTTTTATTTGGAAAAGGGTCTCTTAAGCCAGCGCGGCTGGCTTCGAACCTGCGTGATCCTCCTGTCTCTGCCTCCCAAGCGCGGGGATTACAAGCGTGCACCACCACGCCCAGCTTTATTTTTTGTTTTGAAACAGTTTTGGTAAGTTGCTGAGAATCTTGCTTTATTGCTGAGGCTTGAACCTGTGATCCTCTTGTCTGTGTTTCCCAAATCCTGGGATTACAGGTGCCACCATGCCCAGCTTGAGTATATTTTTTAACCTAATATTGTTTAATATGTAAATTTGGAATAATGGGTTTACCTCATGAGGTGGTTGTAAAGATTACATTATAAAATTAGATCGAGTAACAGTGCCATTTTTGCAGGTCACATGCTATTTTACATGTTGCTCCAATGACTGATAAATTTCAATTTCATTGTTCTGCCACTAGATGGTGGTCACTGATTACTTGTATATCCATTTAGAATTGAGAATTTTTACACATAAGGGACATATTGGAATTTTCATACTATGTCCTTTTATTAAGCCTTTTAGCAAATTATTATTTATAGGTAATTAGAGACTTAATAAATCTACCTATTGAATAATCAGAAAAAAACAATAATAATGGCTTTCCATATATTTAGAACCTTATCTGTTAAATTACCTGTTTTTCTTCTAAAAGTTTCCCTGTTTTCTTAGAAATAGCACTTAGTTTGTCAGGTTTAATGCTGATTTGATCATTGATTAAACACTCATTTTAGACTCTATTTAGTGTTTTTGGTTACCAAAAACAGAAACACTCCTCCTTTCTTTCTAGCAAGAGGTGTGCTCTATGCTTGTTTTCAAGGCTGCCGTTCTGTCACCTCCTCTTACTTTCTCAGCAAATAACTTGGATGTCAAATTGATGTGTGCTTTGACTATAACCTCCACCACCAATTCCTGTTTGCCACTTGTCATATCCACTGAAAGGAAAAAAGCATGATCCATTCCAGGCTACTGATGATTGTTTTTTGGCAGTGTTAAAGTTGCCTTGTTTTTCCTTTTTTATACTGGGGATTGAACCAGTACTTTTTTGATACTGGGGATACACCCCTCGCCCTTTTTGCTATTTTGTTTTTTAAAATAGGGTCTCACTAAGTTATTGCATGCCAGTCTCAATCCTGTGATCTTCCTATTCTTGCCTCCCAAGTACTGTGTGTCTGGCTTAGTCTACTTTATTTGTCATTTCCTATCAGCATATGAACATTCAAAAGCTACTCTTTTATTGTAGGTTGCTTTTCAGCCACTATATTGTTTTTTCCTCCCCAATGGTGATCATTCATTCAATATATATCTTTTGAGTGCCAGGTAAATTTTATTATGGGCCAGGAATAAAGAGAAACAAGAAACATTATCCCTTCTCAGAACTACTAGAGTGGTGTGCTTCAAGAATCCTTGTTAAGAGAGGGGAGGCTCACCAAGTACTGGTGCATGTGTGTCCCTATCACTCTAAACTACATTATGATGTGAGACTACAATGCACCAATAAAAATATTTTTTAAAAAGGCAAAAAAGAATCCTTGTTAGGTTTTCTAACTTTTCATTCATCTTCCAGTGTATTACATTTAGGTTCTTGTTTATTTTTTTGAAACTGTTCTGGCATAAACCACTGATGACAGTTGGTGTGGTGTACACCTGTAATCCCTACTACTCAGGAGGTCGAGGCAAGAGGATTGCAAATTCCAGGATAGCCTGTGCAACTTAGTGAGATCCTGTCTTATAAGGAAATATTAGAAGGGCTGGAGATGTTGCTTTGTGGTAGAGAACCCCTGGATTCAATCCCTAGTACCACAACCACAAAGTCACCAATGACTTGTTGCCATATGACTTAACTATTCTGCTGGCTTTCCATTTTTATGATTTCTTTGTCTCTTATGAGCTTGTTTTCTACCTCCTTGTAATGTTGGTATTACCCAGACTGTTTTTAGAAAAAAAATAAAAAATTCTGATTTTTGTAGATATAAAATCATGATCCTAAGCCAGGTGTGGTGGTATATGCTTGTAATCCCAGTGCTTGGGAGGCTGAGACAAGAGGATCGTACAGGTTCGAAGCCAGCCTCAGCTACTTAGTGAGGCTCTTAGCAACTTAGTGAGACCCTGTTTCCAAATAAATTATAGAATAGGCTTGGAGGTGTGGTCCAGAGGTAGAAAGCTTCTGGTTTTTCTACCCCCTTGTACCACAAAAAAACAAAAACAAAAAAACAACATTCTAGCAATGTTATCGTGTGTGTGTGTGTGTGTGTGTGTGTGTGTGTGTGTGTGTGTGTGTGTTTTACTGGGGATTGAACCCAGGGGCATTCTACATTCTACCTCCAAGCTCCACTCTCAGCCCTATTTTTAAAATTTTTATTTTGAAATGGTCTCGCTAGTTTGATGAGAGTCTCAGTTCTTGCTGAGACTGGCCTCGGACCTACAATTCTTCTCTCTCAGCCTCCCAAGTACTGGGATTATAAATGTATACCACTTCACACAGTGAAATGTTATATTCTTAACTGCTTACTGCTAATATTCTTCATATCATAAAGAGTATCAGGAGGAAGCTAAGGAGGTCAGCTAAGTATTCAACCAGAAGTGGCCTCTCAAGTTGGTTGGGCCTTGATGGGGATCAAACCATCCTTTATGGTTAACCTTTTACATTTAGATCTAGAAAATTGATTTTGTTATGGTACCAAAGATTAGACTTTGTAAGATAGACTCAGATTCATACATATGAGAGATGGAGATGGTATACTAAAGAATCTCATTAACTTAAAAGGTAAGTAGGCCTTTCACTAAACAACCTGGGAATTGGCATGAGTAAGAGAGAGAGAGATTGTGTGTGTGTGTGTGTGTGTGTGTGTGTGTGTGTGTGTGTGTGTGTGTGTGGCTGAGAAGTGAACCCAGAGGTGTTTCACCTTCTATCTATATACCCCCAGCCCTATTTTATTTTTATTTTCAAACATAGTGTTGCTAGGTTGATGAGAGTCTCATTACTTGCTGAGGCTGTCCTCCAACCTGTGGTCCTTCTCTTTCGACTGCTTAAGTATTGGGATCACAAGTGTGTGACACCATGCCTGGCCTAACTTAGTTCCTTTGAATCACAATAAACAGGAATATATAGTCGTAAAAGAAAAACTAATGAAAGCTTTTCTTTTTAAAAAATTTTTTGTTTATTTTATTGTTGTACTGAGGATTTGAACCAGGGAGATTCTATTTTATTTCTGAATTACACCCTCCAAGACTTATTTTATTTTTAAATAGCATCTTGCTTAGTTATTGCACTCTGAACTCAATCCTGTGATACTCTTGTCTCGGCCTCTCATGTCCTGGAATTACAGGCATGCTCTACCCTGCATCACTGAAAGTTATTTCTTGAAAGTGTTCATTCACTCTTCATTTGTTCAAAACAATTTTTTAAATTATCTAAACTGTGATGGATAAACCACCAAATCCTAACTTCTGGTTCCTCTTTGTAGATCCCATTTTGAATATCACATTTTACTTATCCTTGGTGATACTCATTAAGTTTCACAATTAGGTTTCATTTTTTCTTTAGTCAGGTTTTATTGATTTCTTTCTGAAACTACCCATATCATTTTGATTGTAATTGAGTTGCAAGTTTACTATTTTTCAATATATCTCAGGCAGCTAATCTCATCCAGTATGTGTTAATTGAAGCTTTGCTTTTAGAAATGAATCTAAATTCTATGTGTACTTTGTTTTGTTTTTGTTTTGATTGGTGGTAATGGGGATGGAACCCAGGGGCTTTCTACCTCCAGGCTATCCTCCCAGACCTATTTTATTTGGAGAGGGACTCACTAAGTTGCTGAGAGCCTCACTAGGTAGCTGAGGCTGGCTTCAAACCTGTGCGATTCTCCTGTCTCAGCCTCCTAAGCCCGTGTGCCCACCATGCTTGGTGTCTCGAGGTACAATGTGAAATACAGGTCTTAATCTTTACTGGAAAAAAATTTCTTCTTCCAAGCAATAGGGAGTGTCACTTTATTCCACATAGTTTTCTTTCATCTGTTAACATCTCATTTTATGTCTCTTCAACGATTTTGAGAATTCATTGATACATTATGTACGGAAAATACAAAGGTAGGTAATACAGTTTCTAGACTTTAATAAACAGTTTCATCAAGGAGATAACCTTACAGATTCTCAATTATATTACCATTTTATTAACACTCTTACAGATATATTTGAATCCTTTAGTTTTAACTTTTTGCCTTGTTCTTACAGGTAGTATTATGTCTAAGACTATTAGAAACATTCTGTTTCATAACTATTATCTCTCAAACTATCATTGATTTTCTAGTGCCTATTGCCAAGTAGTAAGTTTCTGATTGTTTTGGTTTTTTTTTAACTTTGACATCAGGTTGCCCTTCCTGCCGATGAAGATTATTTACCTCTTAAACCTCGAGTTGGAAAAGCAGCGAAGGTCTGTACTTTGATTAATACAGTTTATGAAGTTTGTGAAACACTGCGGGGTTTTTTAGAAACCTTTTTTTTAGAAACTTTACTTCGGATGAGATTTTTATACTTCTCAATGTGTATATACCAGGAAGAAGATAATTATAAAATATAGTGAGAAAGATCCAGGCATGGTGGTACACACTTGTAATCCCAGTACTTGGGCGGCTGATGCTAGAGGATCCAGGTTCGCGGTCAGCCTCAGCTACTTAGTGAGGCCCTCTGCAACTTAGTGAGACCCTGTTTCAAAATAAAGAATAAAAAATTGGGCTGGAGGTGTTGCTTGGAGGTAGAATGACCCTGGGTTCAATCCTCAGCACCACACACAAAAAAAAACCAAACATACACATAATGACAAAGTAAGCCAATGAAAACCATGCAGGAAACCAAGCATTATCTTAAGAGATTTTAAAACATAAAAGTGATTTTTAACCTTGTAAAGGAATATAATGGAAGTTACCAATCTTTTTTAGAAAAAAGTTCATGTATACAAGTTTTGCTGCTCTTTTAGGGGTTTAGCAAGCTTCTAATGAAATCCAAAGTTTGCTTTTATTAGGTGAAATTTGAAGTCTGTTTGACTTTCCAAGGTTAGCAGATTTTTATGGTTACTTTTTTCAAATACTTTGCTGCAAATAAAAAAGGTAGTATGAAAGAATAAGCATGAATTTTTAAAGTCTAATACTTGCATTATTCTGCCTCTGCTGAGTAAAATTAAGTGAAGGACTTCATTTTTCAGAGCCTTGGTTCCCATGTATTAAAGGAATGATAGATACCTGTTTTAGGGGTTGTGAAAAATGTGTTGCACAGTGCCTACTGCAAAGCATATTCTTGGTAAATAGTGATGATTATTAATTTAATATGCATATAATAATTGAAAGATTAAATAGAATTAACTTCTGTGTTGTCTAGAAAAAGATGTATTCTACTTTTCCTAATTTTAACTAAGAGCTGGTATTTTTCCTAAATAAAGTCATAAAGAATTGCTCCTAGAATGCTTTTGGGGATAGCCTTTTTCTTGATTTTGCGTATACTCTTAAGATAGGTGGTATTGTCATACATACATTTTCTTTTTATAGGAATACCCTTTCATTCTTGATGCTTTCCAAAGAGAAGCCATTCAGTGTGTTGATAATAATCAATCTGTTTTAGTATCTGCACATACATCAGCAGGAAAAACTGTGTGTGCCGAGTAAGTAACTTTCTTTTTAAATGAAATCTTAAAATCGCTTTATTTTCTTATTTCATTCCTTAAATATTTAATTTTTTTGTTTCTCTAAATAAAGATGATTTTATTAGTACTTTTGTATTTCAGATACTTTTAATTTCTTTTTTTCTTGCCTTGAACTTTAAGACTTTTAAAACAATGCTCTAATAGAAAGTGATGAGAGATGTTATCCTTGCCTTGTTCTGAATGTTAGGGAAAATTAGGGGTTTTTTTTTATCATTAAACATTACATTACATGTTGTTTTTTGTGGATGCTCCAATTGGTTTGGGGAAGATTTAGTTTGTAGAGATTCTTTCTGTCATTCACTTTCTTCTTTCTTCTCTCTCTCTCTCTCTCTCTGTATTCACATAAAATATTTTGATAGCTGGATTTTGTCAAATGCTTTTTTGCATGTATTGCAATGTATTTTTTCTTTGTTTTGCTAGTGTGTGAAATATGTTGATTAATTTTCAAATGATGAGTTATCCCTATTTGGTCATGATGTTTAACTGTATTGTTGGATTTGATGGGTTTAAAATTTAAGAGTTTTTTGTTTCTGCTCTTAGGTTTTTCATCTTAGACACTGGATTTTTATCTTTTTAAGTGCAATTTTGGTCTCTTAATGTTTTCCATGTAACATACTACCTTCTTGAGTATGTTGAGGATATATTTATAGTAACTTCTAATGTTTTTGTTTACTAATCCTTTGAATTCTCATTTGGGTCTGTTTTTATTATGCCTCTCTCATTATATGTTGTATTTTCCTTTCCTTCTTTTTCGTATACTTACTACTTTTTTTTCATGCCAAGAAATTGTGAATATCATGTTGTTGGATCTGAATATTTTTTATTCCTATACATATTTGTGAGACTAATTCTGAGTTACAAGTTACTTAGAAAAAATGTTGTCTTTTTAAGGCTTGTTTTTATGATTTTTTTTTAAGGTAGGGCCAGAGTAGCATTTAGTTAGAGCTAATTTTCCCCACTAGTTAGTCAGTACCCTTCTAAACATTCTACCCAGTTTCTTATAAATTGTGAAGTTATTCATGATGGGTTCCTACCAAGTGTTTTCTTCGTAGGAACCCAAATTACTCCCGGTATCGTGTGAGATTTGGTTATTTTAAACTCTGCTCTTTGGTGTTAGTTTTTTCTGGCCCTAGGTAGATTCCTAAGACTCAATCTATCATTACTACCTGAAGACTTGCAACAGCTTAGCAGATGTTAAGGGCCATTTCTGTGTACCTCTTTCCTCTCTGGTAATTTGTCCTGCAAATTCTAGCTGCCTTGGCTTCTTGGACTTCTGTGTTGCCTCTGGGTACTCTTAACTGGAGGAACTTGAAGAGTAAAAAGGACTGCAGAGAAAATAAACACATAAAACGGTACCAATCAATCATTCTCTTACTCACTTTACTTTGGCATGGTGATAGAAACATCATATGAGTCCTGGGATGTTTTTTCTTTTAGAATAGTCCGGGTTTTTATCTAGTCACTGCTATTTCTTTCACATCTTGACTTGTAAGTTCCAGTTTTTCTTTTCTCAGGAAGAGTTAGAGGAATGAATTTAGATGTTACAGTGTCATTTTCATGGTATCAGCTGATTATATAATAGTCTTGACCTGTTCCCAGAATTGAACATTTTATAATCCTCTGCTGTTCAGTTCTGCCCAGCAGAGTAAGACTAATTTTTACTTGTCCACCCATTTTCAGAAGGTACTGAAGTCAGAGGCTATTTTCCTCTTAAAACATGCAGATATTTTTAAAAAGGTTTAAATACTCTTAGTTGATTCATTTTATCTCATTTAGAGAAACAAATTTAGTAGCAGTCTATTGGAGCAATATATAGTCATGTGAATTTTGGCCATTAATGTCAACTTTCATTATAAGAAGAAATTTTCAGTAGAGATAGTTTTCACATGTACACCGAAAGTCTCCTCACAAACTCTGGCCTAGGAAAGCAGAGAATTTTAAGAAATTCACCAGTCATAGACACTTTTGAAAATCTGATGAAGGCTGCTGTGGAAAACAGTTTGGCAATAATTCAAAAAGGTAAATATAGAACTGTAAGACCCAGTATTTTTATTCCAACATATTTACCCCAAAGAATTGAAAATAGGTACTTAAATCCTTGTACATGAATATTCATAGCGGTACTATTTATTCAAAAGTTAGAAGCCAACTTAATGCCCATCAGGGGATGAGTAGATTAATCAATGTGGTGTATGAAGTTAATTTTGTGTTTTTGTTTTTTTGCTGCACTAGAGATGGAACCCAGGGGCATTCTACCTCCGAGCTATATCCCCAGCCCTATTTTTTATTCTTTATTTTGAAACAGAGTCTCACTGAGTTGCAAAGGACCTCACTAAATAGCTGAGGCTGTCCGTGAACCACAGTCCTCCTATCTCATTTTCCCAAATGCTTGGATTACAAACTTGCACCACCATGCCTGGTTTAATTTTGTGATTTTTAAACCAACCTTGTATTTCAAGAATAAGTCTGATTTTTTGTGTGTGTGGCTGATAATTATTTGTATATTTTGTCTGTCTTGGTTTACTGTATGTTTTGTATTATTCACTAGTCAAGCTAGTTATTTTATATTGTCATGTATTTCAAATGGAAATGTAAACCTAGTAATACAGTGTTATGATTATTAAAAATACCAAGTAAAGGAAAGTTTTATACATATAGACATGTATATACACATAACAGTCTTAATTCTTTAAATTATGGCAGTGTTTCTTATCACTCTGAAAGTTTTTTTTTTAGGAATTTTTCTTGCAGACTAAATCTGTTGGTTAACAAGATAATTTCTTTAGTTTTTATTTAGATACTTATTTTGCATTTTCAAAGGATAATGTCACTGAATATAGAATTCTTAAGTGGTAGGGTTATTTTATTGTTATTGTTCTATTTTTTATTTTTTACTCTCTAGATATATATCATTCTAGTAAAATTATTTCATACTACTTCATTGTTTCTGAAATCAGCCTTAACTATAGTGTTCTTTTTTTAATGTTCTCTTCTACATTTTGAGTTGTTTTTCGGTTGCTGTTCTCTTTGTCATTCATCAGTTTAACTGTGACATTAAGAGATGTGGCATATTTTGTGCTTCTTTCTCACCTTGGAAATTTCCATTGGGACTCAGAGTTTGCCCCACAAATCTCTTGAGTGTCTCTTTCATTTTTCTGTATTTATTTCTTTTTTTGATAATTTTTATTGATTTGTTTTTATATTCACTGATCATTTCTTTGGCCATCTCTCCTCTGTTTATGAGACTAGTGAATCTTTCAGTTCTGTTATTAGACTTTTCATCTCTATAATTTTCATTTGGTTGTGTTGTTAATAGTTTTTTTTGTTTTGATTGCCTGTTTGCGGAATCATTGTCCTACTTCCCTTCAATTCTTAGATCATAGTTCCTTACTATTTTTGTACATCTTTCATATAGCTACTTTAAAATCTTTGTCTGGTAAATCCAGTTATCAGAGCCCACTCAGAAACTGCCTCTGACACTTTCTTTTCCCTCCCTCCTTTCCTTTTTCAATCTCTTTCTTCTTCCTTTCTTCTTTCCTTCCCTCCCTCTTTCTTTTTTTCTTTCTTTTTCTTTCATTCTTTCATTCTTCTTTCTTGACCAAAGAGATGTTCTACCTCAAAGCTATACTCCCAGTCCCAAATTATTGAGCACTGGCCTCAAACCTGTGATTTTCCTCTCTTAGTTTCCCAAGTACTAGGACCACTGGCATGTGCCACTGCACTTTGCAAGATCCAGCTTCTTATTTTGCTTCTTTCCCTTGAGTACAGATCATATTTCCCATTTTCATATATATATAATGTATTTTTGAAAAGTAAACATTTTAGGTAATACCGCATTGTAGTCGTTTTTCCATGTATGTATTTTACAATTTCTACAATTCATTTTAGGTCATGTAATTTTTAATTTTTTAAATTTATATATTTATTTTTTTCGGTACTGGGAATGGAACCCAGGGGTATTCTATCTCCGAGCTATATCCCAGCCATATTTTTTATTCTTTATTTTGAAACAGGGTCTCGCTGAGTTGCAAAGTTCCTCACTAAGCTGAGGCTATCCACAAACTGTGATCCTCCTGTCTCAGCCTCCTAAATGCTGGGATTAGAAGCGTGTGCCATTGTGACTGCCTTAACTTATAACCTTTTAAATAGCCATGCATAGCGGGGCGTGGTGGCGCACGGTTGTAATCCTAGTGCTTGGGAGGCTGAGACAGGAGGATCGCAAAGGTTTGAAGCCAGCCTCGGCTACTTAGGCTCTGAGCAACTTAGTGAGATCCTGTTTCCAAATAAATTACAAAATAGGGCTAAGGTGTAAGGTAGAAAAGCCCCTGGGTTTCATCCCCAGTACCACCAAAAAAAAAAAAAAAAAAAATTGCCATGCATGCCTGCATGTGACATATAATGGGGTTTGAACCAAACAACAGTTGCCTGAGCTATACGTCTCCCTATTCATTCATTCATTCATTCATTCATTTATTTGTTTATTGATGCTGGAGATTGGGCCAAAGGATATTCTACCTCTGAGCTACCTTTTTTAAAAAATGTTTTTTAAACAAAGTCTTGCTAGGTTGATGAAAATTTCGCTACTTGCTGAGGTTATCCTTGAACCCCCAACTACTGGTATTAACAAGTGTGTACCACCAAGCCCAGCTTTATTTTGAAACAGAATCTCGCTAAGTTGCTAAGGCTGGCTGCAAACCTACCATCTTCCTTTATTAGCCTCCCATGTATTAGGATTATAGGTGTGTATCATCATGCCCAACTAGGAAAGAGGATTCTGATTTCATGGTCTTTGTTAAATACTTTTATGTGTGTGGGGGGGTTCTGGGGATGGAACCCAGGAACCTCTGAGCTACACCCTCAGCCCTATTTTTTACTCTTTTGTTTTGTTTTCTTTGTTGAAACAGAATCTCACTGAGTTGTGGAGGGCCTCACTAAGTAGCTGAGGCAGTCTGTGAACTGCTATTCTCAGGTCTCAGCCTCCCGAATGCTGGGATTACAAGCATGCACCACAAAGCCCAACTAGACTACTACCTTTTAGATATATCATAAAAACTATTAGTAAAATAGTTTATTGTAAATAAAATATGGTATGAATGTTTTGCAAAGTCAAATGTTTTAAAATAAAAAATTAGAGAAAGTGGATATAATTTGTTTATTGATAGAATTTTAAAAATTATATAATTAAAATAAATTTAAAATTACTTATATTACTATTCATCTTTTACATTGTAGATATGCCATTGCATTGGCCTTACGGGAAAAGCAGCGTGTAATATTTACCAGCCCAATTAAGGCTTTGAGTAACCAGAAGTACCGTGAAATGTATGAAGAATTTCAAGATGTTGGCCTGATGACTGGAGATGTTACTATTAATCCTACAGCATCTTGTCTTGTTATGACTACAGAGGTGATTTTTAATATGATGTCAGCTAACTTTTTCTCTTTACTGTTTCTAGTTACATGTAACATTTCATTGCTGGCCTTTTACAGATAAAATGTAATATTTAATTTCCTAAGCAGATTTATTTGAAATACATACAATTTATTATCATAATGATCATCATTACTATTATTATGTGTGTGGTACAAGGAATTGAACCCAAAACATAAAATTATCTCAGTATTTTTACTTAATAATATCTAGAATTTTTTATAGAAAAACCAGTTTTTGTCTAACTATTGAATTTAAACTTGTCAATTTTTTTCTTTAGATTTTAAGAAGTATGCTGTACAGAGGTTCTGAAGTTATGCGAGAAGTTGCTTGGGTCATATTTGATGAAATTCATTATATGAGAGATTCAGGTATATTTTTTAGTTTTGACTAGGATGTTGCTGAATTTTTTTTCAATTTTTGTGTGCCTAGAATTCTAATAACTATTTGTTCTTTAACTTGTGGGCAACATGATAAAATATTCCCTGTAGGACTTCATTTAACACAGAAATGGTTAAATTTTTGTTGTAATTTTTGTTGGGTAAGAAAGTTGAAATAAAGAAAATGGAGCTGGGCTTGGTGGCGCACACTAGTAATCCCAGCATTCGGGAGGCTAAGACAGGAGGATCCAGGTTTGAGGATAGCCTTAGCTACTTAGGCCCTGGCAACTCAGTGATAACCTATTTCAAAATAAAAAAATAGGGCTGGGGGAGTTGGCTCAGAGGTAGAATGCTCCTGCATTCCATCCCCAGTAATGCAAAAAAGAAAGAAAGAAAATGGAATTAAAGAAAATGGAATTAAAAACTGGCTTGGGTTTTTTTTTTTTTTTTTTTTTTTTTTTTGGTGATACTGGGGATGGAATCATTCTACCTCTGGGCTATACTCCCAGACCTATTTTATATTTTATTTGGAAACAGGGTCTCTTAAGCCAGCAAGGCTGGCTTCGAACCTGTGCAATCCTCCTGTCTCTGCGTGCCAAGTGTGGAGATTACAAGCATGCGCCCCCACCCCCAGCAAAACTGGCTTGCTTTTAATAGAGCACTCTCTTAACTTTTTTTTTTTTTTTTTTTTTTTTTTTTGTGGTACTGGGGTTCCTGGAAACCCTTCTACCTCTGGGCTACACTCCAAGACCTATTTTGTACTTTTTTTTATTTGGAAACAGGGTCTCTTAAGCCAGCATAGCTGGCTTTCCAACCTGTGCAATCCTCCTGTCTCCGCCTCCCAAGTGCGGGGATTACAAGCGTGCACTACCGTGCCCAGCAGAGCACTCCTTAACTATGTTAAAGAATTTCTAAACCTTCTAGCTTACAAAGTTAACATTTTTTTTTATTAAGTCAGTTTAGTTTTTTATTTTATTTTTTGTGGGACTAGGGATGGAACCCAGGGGCAATCAACCTCCAAGCTACACCCCCTGCCCTGTTTTTTAGTCTTTATTTTGAAACAAGATCTCACTAAGTTGCCGAGGGCCTCATTGAGTAGCTGAGACTGTCTGCAAAGTCCACGAATCGCGATCCACTGGTCTCCCGAATGCTGGGATTAGAAGTGTGTACCACCATGCCTGGCTTAATTTAGTTTTGTAAAGAAAACTAAAATGCATATTAATGCTAAAAAATAAAATGGGCGTTATGAAATATAAATGAGCAGATAGAAAAATTATGAATATATAGACCATTGCTATATTATAGATAAATGAGTATGCTTGGAATTTTGGGGGTGTTAGAGCTAACATTAACAAACATGTTTTAAAGGTAATTTTTGTATATACATACGTAAAACAAGATGTTTTTATTTAAACTAAAGCACTGAATTTACCTGTTTATGATAAAAGGAATACAATTTAGCAAGCCATTTATCAGCATTTGCCAAATTTATTACATCAATTATTACATTTTCCAAATTTATTCAGTTAAGCTCTTGAACAGTTGTTTTGGTTTTGAAATCATGAACCATGTATTGATTTGTTTATTTTAGGGAAGAAACTATCAGACTGACATTTCTGGGTTTTTCCATCTTAATAAAACTGACTTAAGAGTTCTGCTTTGCATTAGATTTATCTTTCATCTTCAGAGGACCATGATGGTAATTTGGAAGTAAAGCCATATGGAACAGTAATTGTGTATTTTCCAAATTTTTTGCCTGTCTACAAGCTGTTAACTCTGGTTTTCAAAGTGAAGTGGAAATTTATTTCCTTGCTTTGTCGTTGGGGCTCTTATTTGGCTGATGGAAAGGTTAAGTCTGGAACTGTGCTTCGTTGGCTGTTTCAGAGTACATTCTGTTTATGGTGGTTTATGGTGATTAGTGTACTAACTTTTTACTACATAGATTCGGAATGAGAATGAAGTAGTTTTCCATAAGGTTATATGGCTAAAAGTATGCCTGTGTAAAGTTGTCAACAATTTTAATTTTTAAGCTTGAGAGAAAATAATTTTAGATATTGTCACTGAAATGATAAAAGTATATTTATTTTTCAGAGCGTGGTGTTGTGTGGGAAGAAACTATTATTTTGCTTCCTGATAATGTCCACTATGTCTTTCTTTCGGCTACTATTCCAAATGCCCGACAGTTTGCTGAATGGATTTGCCACTTACATAAACAGGTACTGCCTGTCCGTCCGTCCGTCCGTTCGTTCTTTCTTTCTTTCTCTTTTTTTTTTTTTCTTTTTTTTCTTCTTTACCTGGTCTGGGGATGGAACCCAGGGATATTTGACCTCCAAGCTACACCCTTTGCCCTAATTTTTAGTCTTTATTTTGAAACAGCCTCACTAAGTAGCTGAGGTGTTGGGAGCCAGTAAGGTCTTCCCCTACGTTGGTGTCTCTGACTCAGCTGACTGTCCTTCGCCCAGAGTCAACAAGGTTTGGGGTTGTGGAAAATTCAAAGAGGTCTGAGAGAGGATCAGGTGGTGATGACACGAGGGTACTGATAGGACTATCTGTAATATTGGTCTTTATTTTATTCCAGTGGTGGTAGCATGAGAATGTTGATTGACCTGTAGCTGTGTATAAATACCTCTGGAAAAACAAGGTCGGCATCGGCGCAATAAAGATGAGATTGA
Source organism: Muscardinus avellanarius (assembly GCF_963383645.1). Lineage (NCBI taxonomy): Eukaryota > Metazoa > Chordata > Mammalia > Rodentia > Gliridae > Muscardinus > Muscardinus avellanarius. The sequence continues at coordinate 45,111,445 of NC_137786.1, forward strand.
CCCAGAAGTTGCGTTGGCCAGGAGTGTCCGCGCAATAGAGAATACTGACCCAGGCATAGTCGTCGACCCGTAGGAAATATTGACCCACGAACAGGGGTCGACCAGTAGAGATAGTAGGCTGGCGGCTCCCCCGCGTTAGAATTTAAAATTCTCCATTCTCACGCCTCACTTCAGAACCAGTACTCTTGCCGGCTGGCTCCGGCACTGAGGATGTCTGCAAACTGTGATCCTCCTGTCTCAGCCTCCCGAATTCTGGTATTACAAGCGTGTGCCATCATGCCCAGTTTGTTTTTCTTTTTTTGATGACTTTAGTATTCTAAAATGTCCCAGGTTAGCCTTATCATATGCTTCTGATGCTTTTTTCCCCATAATGGTATTCAAAATAAAGGAGACATTTTATTTTTTTTAATTTTTATTTTTTTTGTAGTTGATTTTTTTTCCATACATATTGGGGTAAAAAACTTGTGTGTACATACATGTACACATCACCGATTTAACCCCTACCCAATTCCCACCCCATTCCCTCCCCATCCTTCCTTCCCTTGCTTGGCTTAGTGGTTGACTTTGATAGGTTTAAGTATATTGTGCGTTTCAGAGAATTTATAAAGGAGACATTTTAATGTGAAACTACTTCTCATATAAGCAGCCTGTCAAAATCAACTGACTTGTTAGAAACACTGATTTCTGAGCTCCATCTCAACCCAGCATATCTAAATCTCTGTAATAATGCCTTGGAAGCCTTAATTTTCAAAAATTCCTAAGTTAATCCTGATGCTTACCAGATTTCAAAATTGCTGCATTTACTCTGACATTAAGCCACAAGTACACTGTAGGTCCTCTGAGGCCTGTGTACCAGGAAAAGCTAGGCATCAGTTGAGCATCTGATTTGACGATTCTCATGTAACATGTAAACAGTCACACTTTTCACTATTTCCATATTACTTTTCTAGTTTAGCTTTAGTATCTATATAGAACCTTATAACAAGTATATGTTTGTGTATACTAGATTTATTCTTGGTTTTATTTTTCTATTCTAGTTTTTTCCTTTACAATGATATCACGAACTGATTTTTACCTGTTTATAAGTTCTGTAATAGTATGTTTGTAATATTCCCCCATGTGATCCATTCTGAAGCCCACTGGATCTGGTAGAGATGCTTGATCAATCTGCCGTTTTACCTCAGGGGGATAGAAAAATTCATTTTACCTTAAGAATAGTCCTTTGTATCTTCACATTACTGCTCCATAGAAATAAGCATTTTCATTATCCTAGGTAAATATGCATTTGTTCCTGATGAGGGAATTGGTAAATTGAGAAGGTCTTGATATAGACTTAATATTTCCATTCTTCTCTTGCCTAGTTAAAAACATTTTAAGTGTTTTTAAAAATATATAAACAAAATATGTAAACAAAATAATTTGGGTAGGTCAAACACAAAGTTTTGTTTTGAAGAAATAAAATTTTATTTGTTTCTTTCTATTTGTAGCCTTGTCATGTAATTTACACAGACTACAGGCCCACTCCATTGCAACACTACATTTTTCCAGCAGGGGGAGATGGTCTTCACCTTGTGGTTGATGAAAATGTGAGTATCATTCTTATAATGCCATACTTTATATCTTGTTTTTCCTTGATTTTGAACTAAAGAAATGGCAAGATTATTCTTTGGTTTCAAGGATTTCCCTATGTTGTTGAGAGTCTCGCTGAGTTGATGAGGGAGGCTGGTGTTGAACCTACAATTCCCTCGTTTTAGCCTTTCAGATATTGAGATTACAGGCCTGCACCACTGTGCCTGATGACACTTATGTTTTCCTTATGAGTGAATTTGCTTGTCTTCCTTTTCCATTATTTAAAAATGCCTGGAAACCAAAGCTATAGATGTGTTTTAGATGTCTTATGCCTTTTTCCAGTTTCAATCATTTATTACTGCTTGCCACAAATAATTTTAAAATTACTTCAGGGCCCTTTGTTATGATTATTATATTGGATTTTTTTTAAGAAGCCTAGTGTTTGAGGTATGAAATATACTTGTATTAATATAACTTATGTTACAAATGTTTTTTTAAAAAATATTTGATTCTAGGGTGACTTCAGAGAAGATAATTTTAATACAGCAATGCAAGTGCTTCGAGATGCAGGTGATTTGGCAAAAGGAGACCAGAAGGGACGGAAAGGAGGAACAAAAGGTATTTATTTATTTATTTAATTTTGTGGTATGAGGGATGGAACACAGGAGCCTCCTGCCTCTGGGCTATACCCCCAGAAGTATTTTATATTTTATTTGGAATCAGGGTCTCAGTTATTGAAACTTCCAGAGGAAGTTTGAAGCTTCCAGAGGATTTTACATATAAATTGTATATGCAACTTAGAGAGACCCTGTTTCTAAATAAAAAATAAAATAGGGCTGGCGTGTAGCTTGGAGTTAGAATGCCTTTGGGTTCAATCCCCAGCATCACTGGGGGCGGGAGGAGAGGGCTGTCGGAGGTAGAATGACCTTGGGTTCAATCCCTGGTACCAAAAAATATATAGATGGTATATGATGAAATTGGATGAATAAAAGTTCATACAATAAAGTATTAATTTAGATATTATTTACACATTATACAACTCATCCATTTAAAGTGTACAATTCAAGCCTGTTGTGGTGCATGCTTGTAATCCTAGTGCTTGGGAGGCTGAGACAGGAGGATCAGGGTTCGCAACTAGCTTCAGCTACTTAGTGAGGCCTTCTGCAACTTAGTGAGACCCTGTTTCAAAATAAAGAATAAAAAATCGGGCTGGGGATATAGCTCAGAGGTAGAATGCCCCGGGTTCAATTCTCAGCACCATAAAAATAAAATAAATTTTATAATTCAGTGTGTTTTAATATATTAATATTATTATGTGCCTATCACCACAATCACTTTTTTTGTTCAGATACCATTAAATTCACCATTCTATATGTTAAAATTTCTAAATATAAGTATAAAAATGGATTTTTATATTTGTAGAAGTGTACAGCCATGACCATTATCTTATTCCAAATATTTTCATGAACCCAAAAAGAAAACTGTATATGCAGTAATATTCATTCCTCAACCTCTTCCTCACCCCTTGCACTTAGGCAATCACTTAATCACTGGTCTATTTTCTGTCTCTATGGATTTGCATTTTCTGGATATTTCATCTTAAGTGGAATCATAATGTAACTAAACAAGTGGAATCATAATGTCACTGAAACTTTGATACATGCCCCCCCGATTTGCCAAATCAAGTAATTGGTTTTTTTGTTTGTTTGTTTATTTGTTTGCGGGTCTGGGGATGGAACCCAGGGGCATTTGACCTCCAAGCTACATCCCCTGCTCTATTCTTTATTCTTTATTTTGAAACCGGGTCTCACTGAGTTTCAAAGGGCCTTACTAAGTAGCGCAGGCTGTTCACGAACTGTGATCCTCTGGTCTCAGAGGATCTCCCCAATGCTGGGATTACAAGTGTGTGCCACCATGCCCGGCTTGTAGTTTAAGTTTTTGCGGAAATTTGTGTTTTCAAATTGTCTGTCCTAAGGAAAGTTTTTGTTTAAGCTTATGAGAACCAGTAAAATATTTTCCAAAGCAGCTGCACTCTTTTTTATATTTGTATCTCAAGTATATAAGGGTTTCATTTTCTCTACCTCCATGCCAGTGCTCATCATTGTGAGTCTGTTTGGTTAGTGTCATCGTAGTGGGTCTGATACGGTTGAAATGTGGGTTTGATTTACATTATCTTGCTGGCCAGTGACGCTGAACCTCTTTTTATGTGCTCACTGGTCATTCATGTATTGTTGGAAAAATTTCTTTGTTTTGGTCTGGCTTTTTTCTTTTTTCATTTTTTGTGGTACTGGGGATGGAATCCTAGGGGCATTCTACCTCTGAGCTACACACCCAGTATATTTATTTCTATTTTTATATTTTATTTTATCATATATTTATTTATTTATTTACTCTTTATTTTGAAACAGGATCTCACTGAGTTGCAAATGACCTCACTAAGTAGATGAGGCTGTTTGGGAACTGTAGTCTTCCTGTATCAGCCTCCCAAATGATGGGATTATAAGCATGTGCCACCATGCCCGGCTTGTTTTTGTTTTTTTCATTTTGGTGCTATGGATTAAACCCAGAGGCAGTCTACCTCTGAGCTAGATCCCAGCCTTTTTATTTTTTATTTTGAAACAGGGTGTTACTAAATTGCCAAGGCTAGTGTTGAACCTGTGTTCCTCCTGCCTTAGCCTCCCAAGTACTGGGATTATAGGTATGCACCACCATGCCCAGCTTTGTCAATTTTTAAATTGTGTTGTTTATTGAGTTGTAAAATTTCTTTTTATATACTTTTTTATAGACTTATATAGATGATTCACAGTTATTTTTCACATTCTTTGGATTGGGATTGTCTTTTTACTTTATTGATGAAGACCACCAAAGTTTTTACTTTTGATGAAATCTAGTTTTGTTGTTTTCTTTTTTCTATTGCTTCTGTTTTTTGTATTATACCCATGAATACTTTGTCTATCCTGACCTGATATGAAGATTTTACCCCTTTTTTAGAGAGTTATACTTTCAGATTTTATGTTTAGTTTTTCAATTTTGAGTTAATTTTGCGGTATGATTTATCTGTTCTTTTTGCAGGACCATCAAATGTCTTCAAGATTGTGAAGATGATTATGGAAAGAAATTTTCAACCTGTAATAATTTTTAGTTTTAGTAAGAAAGATTGTGAAGCTTATGCTCTTCAAATGACCAAATTAGATTTCAACACAGGTACTACATCATTTCTGTCTGGTTTTAATTGTATATGAAAATGAGTATAAAATATCTTTGTGATAAGATCTGTTGAGAGTTACTAGCATATGTGGAGCATCTACAGTTAGTGGTATTGACTCAGAACATCTGTAAATGCTTTAAGAGGCCCTTGATTTATAGTTTCTTTTGTACTCTCTTCCTTTTATTTAAAGCCAGAATTTTACTGTTCTGTGTTAAATATACAGAACTTTACTGAAAAACATTAGACTCATGCCTTCTTATATTTCACTAAACTTATTTATGTGGTTTTCTATCCTAATTCTTAATGGTAAGTCTATTGGTCTGACTACCTTCTCTAATAGGAAGTTTTATGCTTCATTTTTAATAGAAATCCAAACCAGCAAGGCCTACCTTTTGTCTAACTATACTGGAATTCTCAAATAAAGTGAATGCACATTCACTATAACTGTATCTTGCTTAAAGTCACCTAGCCAGATTATAAACAGCCAGATAATGGCACAGTCTAGTCAAGAATTTCAGTGTGCTCCATACCAGTCCAGTTGTCATTCAGTTCTCTTTATCACATATATAGTTCTGTGCAATGAGAAGTAAATGATATTTTGAATTATCCAAAGTTAAAATAATTTTTCACTTTTTAAAAATAATTATTTTCCATGGCTATAAGTAAAATGAAAGATAATCTATGTTATCTTTTATATACCCTAAAGCCAACAATATTTTATTATTTTTGTGTGGATTGATCTGCTTATAAATATTTTCTTTTAGATACCAGTGCTGAATATGATTGAAGTTTCAAGAATATATGTTTGTTAATTAAGCAAGTATTTATTAGTAGCTATTATCTGATAGAGTATAAGAAGACAGTGCAGTGGTTAAGAGAATGGGCTTTGTAATTGTTACTTTAACAGGAATTGCAGTGCTACTTAACACTAAGCATCACTTTCCTCAGTAAGGTAGGCAGTAATAGTTCCTGTGTCCTGTAATCATTAGAGTTTAATTTTGCTTGTAAAACACTTAGTGTAGTTATTATTACTATTTTGTATACTTTTTCCCATGGATTAAGCCTCTTAGATACCTTTTGAAAGGCAGGGGATTTTATTATGTATTGGTTTTTATCTGTTTATTTTTATCATTTTAAATACTGATTCTTTACTCTCTGTCTCTATAGGATCTTATTCTTTGAAATATGTAAGATTTGGTATCACTGATTCATTTTAATATTTATATACCCTTGAATTTTTTCTGTTAGGTGAAGAAAAGAAAATGGTTGAAGAGGTATTCAATAATGCAATCGACTGCTTGTCTGATGAAGATAAAAAACTCCCTCAGGTAAATTTTCACTATCAGTTAAGTGTGAATGTTAATAGTTAGTATGAGCCTTTCATTTCTTGATTTTTTTTCAGTGTCCCACTGTGTGTACATTGTAGCATATGTGTTACAGCATGTACTGAAATGATACCTTAAACTGTAAAAAGTTGACAGGAGAGGAAAGATTTGATGCCTGAAGAATCTTCAGGCAAGCTGCCCTGAATTCTTGGATTCAAGTGATCCTTTGCCTCAGCCTCCCTAGTAACTAGGACTATACACTCTGCCAGGCATTAAAGTTTAATTTGTATTGATACAAACTCTGCTCTTTAGCTCATGATCTTTCCTGAGAAGATGAAATCATGCTGACAAACTTGACGCAATAAAGGATTTGTAAAGTTTATTTAAACACGCTTATCATATTAAAGATAGGCCAGGTTTTATATTTTCATTTGAGTCATGGATATGGGTTTTGCTTTTATCCTGAAAATATAGTGTTAATGGTTTCTTAAAACACAAAACATTTTTTTCTTAACCCATTTTTTTAAATTTAGTTAAACATTTTTACATTTTCTTTTTCTCATATTATTTATTTCCAAATCAAAGGTTGAACATGTACTTCCTCTTTTGAAGCGGGGAATTGGTATTCACCATGGTGGATTGCTTCCTATCTTGAAAGAAACTATAGAAATTCTCTTTTCTGAAGGATTGATAAAGGTATGATTTTATTTTTTATTTATTACACCCCGAACTGTGTTGTATGGACAGTTTGAAAGGTATAGCAACCATTCTTTCTTGACAGATTTGTTTTGTAGTGCTGGCTAGAGCCTCACATGGGCTAAGCAAGCACTCAGCCACTGAGCTATATTTCTAACTCTTAATACTCTGGGTTTTGTGTTAGGTTATTATTATATTATTATTATCATTATTTTATTTTTTTTTTTTTTGGTAGTACTGGGGTTTCTGGAAACCCTTCTACCTCCGGGCTACACTCCCAAACCTATTTTATATTTTATTTGAAAACAGGGTCTCTTAAGCCAGCGAGATCCTCCTGTCTCTGCCTCCCAAGTGTGGAGATTACAAGAGTGTGCCACCATGCCCGATATGTTAGGTTATTATTTTAAACTAGGTTTTAGCTGGGTGTGGTGGTGCATGCTTGTAATCCCAGTACTTAAGAGGCTGAGACGGAAGGATCGTGCAGGTTTGAAGTCATCCACAGCTACTTAATGAGGCTCTCAGAAACTTAGTGAGACCCTGTTTCCAAATCAAATATAAACTAGGTCTGGGAGTGTAGCCCGAGTTAGACGGCACCCCCTGGATTGCATTCCTAGTACTCGGGGAGGGGGGGTGTAAACTAGGTTTTATGGACTGTTGGAATTATGTAATAGATTGTTGGCTTATGTAATCAACTTGATTTTTATATATGGTGTTATACTTCATACATTTTGGGTATAGGTAAAAAAATAATTTGTTTCATTTCTCTGTGTGTGTGTGTGTGTGTGTGTGTGATGCTGGGGATTGAGCCCAGGGTCATTCTAACTCTGAGCTACACCTCCAGTCTTACTTTTTGCAAACAGTATCTCACTAAGTTACTGAGAGCCTTGCCAAGTTGCAGAGGCTGCCTTTGAAAACTGTGACCTTCCTGTCTCAGTCTTTCTAGTACAGGTGTGCACCACTCACCACCCCAGCCTATTTGTTTGCTTTCTTCAAGTAAGAAATACTATTGCTGTTGGATACAGTAGGATTTTGGTGAAAATGACATTTTAAGTATAAAACATGGAGTTGATTTGATAACTGAATTTCTTTCTGCAAAAGGATTAAAAATGTTAATGTAGAGAAGACAAGGAGAATTGCTTATTAATTTTTAGAATGTTCTTATTGAATCCAAGGAGACTATAAATTAAGTTTAAAAAGATGACACTGATGTCTGTAATGGAATGTTAAAAATGGGATACAACTTCAAAATGTAATTATCATAGATTACTTTGTTTAAAAATCCTTACCCAAAGACCCAGTTCTGCCCAATCATAAAAGACCAGATGGGGAATCTCAGTCTTCCTCCCAGGAGCTTCAATAGTTACTATCTTTTGGGCACTTCTCCCCCCTTTATGTGCGAGGAGGTCTTTTTGTTTTCTTTTTTGGCATAAAATAAACTTATTTTTCTATTTAAAAATCAAGTTAAATTAATTTTTATTTATTTAATTTTTTTGGTGGTACTGGGGTTCCTGGAAACCCTTCTCCCTCCGGGCTACACTTCCAGACCTTTTTTTTATTTATTTGGAAACAGGGTCTCTTAAGCCAGCGAGGCTGACTATGAACCTGTGCAATCCTCCTATCTCCGCCTCCCAAGCGCGGGGATTACAAGCGTGCGCCACCACGCTCGGCGTTAAATTAAATTTTTAAAAAATCAGCCAGGTGTGGTGGTACACACCTGTAATCCAATACTTGGGAGGCTAAGGCAGGAGGATCACACGTTTGAGGTCAGCCACAGCAATGTATCAAGGTCCTGTTTCAAAATTAAAAAATAAAACAGCTGGAGTGTGGCTCTGAGGTAGCATGCCCTGGGTTCAATCTGTAGTATGACACACACACTTTGTACATATATCTTTGTTTGCTTAACCCACACCTTTTTGTTTTGTTTTGTTTTGTTTTTTTGGTGGTGGTACTGGGGATGAAACCTTTTTTGGTGGTACTGGGGATGGAAACCTTCTACCTTCAGTTTAAACTCCCAGACCTATTTTATATTTTATTTGGAAACAGGGTCTCTTAAGCCAGCGAGGCTGACTTTGAACCTGCGCAATCCTCCTTGTCTCTGCCTCCCAAGTATGGGGATTGCAATGTGTACCACCACGCCCGGCGCTAACCCACACATTTTTTGTTGGTAATGTTTTGAAAGTGAACTTGAAGAGTCAGTGATTCTCATTTCCCATCAGAGATCTTAAGATGAAGTGGTCCCCAAAAAGACTAAATTGTCAGTGAAGAAGACAAGAAATTAGACTGTGTGTTTAGAAAACACATATAGCCTGATGCTTTGTTAGACCAGTTGCATTCTCTCTTGTTATTACCACTGAAATTTAAGAAAAACTATTTTTCCCTGAGATTTGGGGGGATTGAAAGAACATTGAATATTATTTAACAGTTTTATATGTAAAACACTGAACTAAATCTGGAAATTTTATTCCATTATTTTGAAGTATCTTACTAAATAAAATGATAACATTTATTTTTACTTTAAAATTACAGACTAGTTTTTTAACCTAAATGCATGTTTAATTATATAATTATTTATTTAGGCCTTATTTGCTACAGAGACTTTCGCTATGGGAATTAACATGCCAGCTAGAACTGTTTTATTTACAAATGCTCGAAAATTTGATGGGAAAGATTTCCGATGGGTAAGTAATTTATATATTTAAATAATTTTTATCTTCGTTTTACCTACAATGGCTTCAGCTTATTTGATTTTTGAGAATTTCAGTCCCCTATACTTAAGAATTTATACCTGAGCTAATGCAGGAAGAGCTTCCCTTCTCTGAAGCTCCAAAATCAAAAAGTCAACATGAATCTCAAAAGTTTGGGATTTCGGAGCAGATCAAATTTTAGATTTTCAGAATAGGAATGCTAAACTGGTTACATCTGGGGAAATTGTGAGGCCTATACTCTTTTATCCTTAAAAACTTTATTCTTGATTCTTATTAAATAATTTATCCTCTTTTTTTTTTTTGGACTGCTTATAGAAGTTTCTGGCAATAATTAATAATCATCCAAAAAGTACTCATGGTAGAAACAAGAAAGGCAATGCATTTTTCTTGATTTGCATATTTCTTGATTAGAAAATATGTTAAACATTACAAAAAAGAAACTTAAAATGGGTAATGCCAATGCTCTTTAGACATTTTTACATTGCTTTATAACTTTCTTGTAACTTGTAACATTTTTAATTTAAAAGAAGAGTGACTTAGGTAGAATATGGCTTTTCATTATAAAGAGCTAAGTTATCTGAAACAGGAGAATCTCAGGTTTGCAGCTAGGCTCAGCAACTTAGGCCCTGTTTCCAAATAAATAAAATTAAGTAGGGCTGGAGGTGTAGAACATCCCTGGGTTCAATTTTCAGTACCTTCCACCCCATCAAAAACTCCACTCAAGTTTCTGTAATTTATCAGTTTAAAACATTTAATTCTATGAGTAATATTTGTGCTAGAAGAGAATAAGGAACTCTTGTGACCTTTTGATATCCTTTATCTTTTTGTGGTTTTACATGGATTGTAGGAAGGGTAAGTAGATAGCTGAATTCAGCAAAGCACCCTTTTCTTCATTAATCAAGATCATATGAAACCTAAAAATTATATTGTTACAACATTATGCTCTTAAGTCCTGTTGTGATTTTTATTGGATTGCTTGTTTAAAATGTTTTGATATTTATGTTTGCTTTTTTTGTTTTATTGTGGTACTAAGGATTGAGTCCAGAATCATTCTACCTCCAAACTGTACCTCCATCCCTTTTTACTTTGTTTGGAAATAGGGTCACACTAGGTTGCTGAGGCTGTCCTGGAATCTGGAATCCTTCTGTCTCACCATCACAAGTCCTGGGATTATAGGTGTGTGTCATCACACTTGGCTTGTCATTTTTTAGTGCCTTCTTTGCCAGGTTTGTTTTGATATGATCAGTCATATGCCTTCTTTTTTTGGGGGTGGTGGTGGTACTGGGGTTCCTGGAAACCCTTCTACCTGCGGGCTACACTCCCAGACCTATTTTATAATTTTATTTGGAAACAGGGTCTCTTAAGTCAGTGAGGCTGACTTCGAACCTGCGTGATCCTCCTGTCTCCGCCTCCCAAGCACAGGGATTACAAGCATGCATTTTTTAAAAATTCTGTGGATTGAACCTAGTGGGTATTCTATTTCCTAGTTATACCCTAGTTTTTTGTTGTTGTTTTTTTGCGGGTCTGGAGATGGAACCCAGAGGCATTTGACCTCCGAGCTATACCCCCTGCCCTATTTTTTAGGGTCTCACTAAGTTGCAGAGGGTCTCACTTAAGTAGCTGAGGCTGGCCGCGAACCGCGATCCTCCAGTCTCAGCCTACCAAATGCTGGGATTACAAGCGTGCACCACCACGCCCGGCTCCTTTCTAGTTTTTATTTTGAAACAAGCCCTCACTAGCTTGCTGAGACTGGCCTCAAACCTTCAGTACTCCTATCTCAGCCTTCCAAGTACTGGGATTACAGATAAGTGCCACCTTGCCTGGCTTAAGTATTTTGCATTTTGCAGCTTCTACTTAAGGTCTCCTGAAAGTTTGTGTTGTTTTAAATCATGTTTTCTTTTTGGAATTTATAATTTGTACTTGTAAAATTTATAGTAAATGAAAAAAAAAAACCCGTGTTTTCTCCTAAATTCTGAATTTTAATTTCATTCATTCAGATTTCATCAGGTGAATACATTCAGATGTCTGGTCGTGCTGGAAGGAGAGGAATGGATGATAGAGGAATTGTAATTCTTATGGTAGATGAAAAGATGAGCCCAACTGTTGGAAAACAACTACTTAAGGTAATGGACTTAAGGTTCTGTGCTTTTACCAAGAATTCTAAAAATATATTTCAGGAGCCACTTCAAAATTTGTTCTTAAGATAACTTTCTAAATGGAAAGCTATCTAAATAATATAGGCTAGGTTATGATGCAGAAGAAATCTATAACTTAAAAGGTTTTTTTGTTTAGCTGGGCATGGTGGCACACGCTTGTAATTCAGGAGGCGGAAACCGAAGGATTGCAGGTTTGCAGAGCGCCTCAGCTACTTAGCGAGACCCTTCGCAACCCAGTGAGAGCCTGTTTCAGAAAATAAAAAGACTAAAAAATAGGGCTGAGGGTGTAGCTCAGACAGGTAAGTACCACAAAAGAAAAAAAGTTTTTTCCCGTTAGTTGCTATGTGTTAATTTTAGGTTAATAGGAGTGTTTCTGCAACTGTTAACTGCTGAGGGATCCACTCTGATGAAGCAGTTCAGATCTTTTTATCATATTTTCATTATTTCTTTTTTTGATGGTAGTCGTCATTGAAGCAGTTAACATACATATATGAGTTGATTGCTTGCTGATGAATGGGTATTTTTAGCAATTTTCAATATTTCAATACATATACATACTTTTATTATGTATTGCAACATGTAAAAAGAGTTTTGCATTTAAAATATTTTATCAATATTTTTCCTTCACATTTCTGGTTTGACTCTGTCGTCGTCCTCCTCCTTCTTCTTTTTCTTTTTGCTACTGGGAATTGAGCCCAGGGATATTCCACCTCTGAGGTATACCCCATTTCTCTTTTATTTTGAAACAAGATCTCACTTACTTGCAGAAGGTCTCACTGAGTCTGGTCTGAAACCTGTGATCCTACTGTCTCAACCTCCCAGGCACTGGGGTTACAAGCATGCACCACTAACTGGTTATGATTTCACTAGTTTTTAAAGGAGAAATATAAAAACACATTCAGGCTGGGCATGGTGGTGCATGCCTATAATCCCAGTACCTGGGAGGCTGAGACAAGATTGCAAGTTCAAGATTAACCTCAGCAATTTAGCAGAGCCTTCAGCAACTTAGTGAAATCCTGTTTCAAAATAAAATAGGACTGGTATGTAGCTCAGAGGTAGAATGGCCCTGGTTTCTATCTCAGATCTTACACACACACACACACACACACACACACACACACACACGTTTAACTTTTTAAATTCCTGCTACTATTGTGCTACCTTTTATTTATTTAATATCTTCAAATCCACCTTTTTTTTTTTTTTTTTCAATACTGGGGATGAAACTCAGGGGCACACTACCTCCAAGCTACATCCCCAGCCCTATTTTTTAGTCTTTTCATTTTTGAAACAGGGTCTCACTGAGTTGTGAACGGCCTTGCTGAGTAATTGAGTGAGTAATTGAGACTTTTCTTGAACCGCGATCTTCTGGTCTTGGCCTCCCGAATGCTGGGATTACAAGTGCGTGTCACCTTGCCTGGCTCAAATCCATTTTTAATTATTGGACAGATTTTTAACTGTTAGCTCAAATATAATTTGAGGTGAAAAAACTGCTGTTGTTTGACATACCTTTCTATATTTGATATGAGGTTAAAAATTAAATTTTTATATTTGCTTTGATCAAAAGTTGAATCAATTGGAACGTGTGTGCTTTGCCTTTCAGAAGGACTGGTGAATGCATCTTTTATTATTCACTTGTTAAGAAATGTTTTACATTTCTCCAATTTAACCAGAAGAAACAGTTTAGTGTTAGAGGACTTTCTTTACACACATGATCATGCCCTAGGTTCTATTCATAGTATTCCCAAATAATAATAATAATGATAATAAATTTAAAATTTTTATCTACATATCCTACTAAAATGAATTTCATGTATTCTTTCAGTGCAGGCTATCTTATACTACAGTAATTAAAGGTTTATTTCTTTTACCTGTGACATGTTCATTGCAGGTTGATAAGTTGTTTCTTCTATTATTGTTACAAATATCTGATGGAGGCACAGTCACTGGGCTAGAGGGGAATGTACAGCTTTTTACACCAGCAGTTTAATGCTTGCTTTGGGAAGTGACATATCACTTTTCTTTCCACCTTATTGGTCCCACCTACTGGAAGAGGGGGCAGAACACAGGGAGTCCTCTCATGTGCTTCGAAAACATAAAGCTAACATTTGGCCTACAGTAATTTAGTATTTTAGTGAATTTTTTCTCACCTTTATTTTCTCAAAGATCATGTGTTTTGTCACTTTGTATTGATCAACTAAAGGAAAGAGTTGGTACATTTCCATAGTATTTCTTAACATGAATTGAATGATTAAGCATTATAGCAGGTTAAAAATATTTGGATAAATTTTTTTGAAAAACCTACAAAGTTGTCTTTTTTCTCTCTCTCAGGGTTCAGCTGATCCTCTAAATAGTGCTTTTCATTTAACCTATAACATGGTTTTGAACTTACTACGTGTAGAAGAAATTAATCCTGAGTACATGCTGGAAAAATCCTTCTACCAGTTTCAGCATTATAGAGCAATTCCAGGAGTGGTGGAGAGTAAGTATGAAGTGACCATAATGGGCGTAGTCTAAGTAAACAGCAGAATGACTGCAGTTTTGGATGTTTTAGCCGTTGTTTTTTTTTTTTTTTCTCCTAGTAAGGCAATTATTGGTCTCATATAAAGGACTGCAGAACTTTGTTCTGGTTTTTATAGGCAGGAACATTTTAAAGTAAAAGTAAGAAAACCCTCACAGCACATTTTAGCTGGTACATCCACAGTATCATGTATTGTTGTATACTTACACCACATTATTCATGTCACTGAATAATGATACAACAAAAGTGTTGTATATTAAAATTTGACCTATAAGAATACTAATCCTCACCTTTCACCATTTCTCATTATATTAAATTATTAATGGTTAAAGGAATATAAAACCTTAATTTGAATTTATTTTCAGTTTTTTAGAATTTCTAGTTTTTGCTATTAGGATGTTTTCTAAAGTCCAAGAGTAAATGTTACATTTAAGCAGAATTGTATACTGATTCTTGTCATAGGAAGTAGTGTGGCTAATCATCATGTACAGGTGATTAAAAGCCAAGATAGGACCAAAGATTTAAACTACCAGTTTGGCACATAAATAGTCCATTATCATTATTAAGCACACACACAGATAGCTTCACAATATAACCACTGTAATTCTTTGATCTTTCCTTTTCATATACGTGCCCTTTTTTTATAAAGTCAAATCAGATGTGCAGTTTTATAGTAATTAGTGTTCATAAATATTTACCCTATGTAGCCTTGTGTTAAATGCTTTATATTAACTAGCTTATTGATTCTAGCATAACTATATCCTCTTTTTTTAATGCCTCTGGTCTTAGTTAATGAAAGCTTCAACATAGAGCTGGAACAAGCTTTGGCATCATTGTACAGATTTTAAAAATGTGAGGGGCAAGATCAGAGAAGTTAAGATAGTATTTGATCAGTGGCAGAAATTAGATTAGAATCTTGGACTCCTGCTACCAACTAGGGCTGTTTTTATTAAGCATGTATTGTCTCTTTTTAATAAGAGCATAATACTCAATCTAGCAACTGCTATTACTGAAATAAAAGAATGACAAAAGATTTTAAAAACTTGAGCTAGCTGATTTTTTTTTTTTTTCTTGGTGATATTAGGGATGGAACCCTTCTATCTCCAGGCTACACTCCCAGACCTATTTTATATTTTATTTGGAATCAGGGTCTCTTAAGCCAACGAGGCTGGCTTTGAACCTGCGTGATCATCCTGTCTCTACCTCCCAATCGCGGGGATTACAAGCGTGTGCCACCACGCTCAGCTGCGAGCTAGCTGAGTTAAGGTTCATTTTTACATGTATTTCTACAAGCAAAGTTGTTGCATTTTTAAACCACATCTTATAAAATTAATGGCACTTGTATAATCTAAGATCGCAAGGCATTTTATTTTCTTGTAAAACTACATTAATCCCATTTGTGCTAAGTTGATAAAGATGAGAAAATGTTTTTAGTTTCACATAACTCTGTTTTTGAAGGAGCTATAAATTTTTCCATCAAGAATTATAAATAAGGGGACTTCCGGGAAGATGGCGACCGAGAAAAGCGGGGCTTAAGAGTCCCACTAACAACCAATCTCCATTACCACAAAAAGAGCGCCTTTCATAGCCAGAAAACACCATCACCAGAAAAACAAAAAAACCACCAGGCTCCAGAGAGAAAGCGGACTGAGAACAGAGCTCAGGGCCACAGAGGAGACACACGCGCCCGAGGACGCGGCAGCAGCGCCATACTGCCGGCGGCAGCGGCGAACTCAGCGGACAGCTACAGCAAGCCGAGGTGAGCCGATGCGGAACAGCCAGGCGGGATCTTTCAGCGCAGACAGCATTTAAAGCTCCCAGTGGCTGAGCTCAGCACACGCTGCAGGGATTCAGAGTGGAAATCAAAACCAGAGAAGAAAAAATACGCCAGCCTCATGGCCGAGGGCGTGGCAGAGGCGCCATATTGCCACCGGCGGCGGCAGCAGCAGTGAATTCACCGAGTCCAGTACAGCTACATCTACGTACTCAAGAACAGTGAGTCAAATTGCGGGCCACAGAGGAGAAATCCCAGTATTGTGCCTCCTGGGACTTGACCCAGTGAGGGAGTGGTGGTGGCAGAGATATCACACCATAGGAGAGCGTGCAACCTGGCACCCCCCATAGTTTAAAGCAGCCTCTATCGACTCCCTGGGTCGGAGACTCTGTGATACAACCCAGTAAAGGAGTAGTAGGGTCTGAGATAATACAGACTCGAGATCCAGAGCACCTTAAGTGAAGCCATAGTGACCCAAGGGAAGAACCCAGAGAAGGCACAAACCTCCGAAATCATGGGAAAGAGGAATAACACTGAAGTAATGAATGTGCACAACCCCACAACATCAGAACCTGATAAAACAGAAAATCAGAGATTTCTAGAAGATCAAATCAGGAAAATAACTGTAGAAATAATAGAGGTGCTTCGAAAAGAACTCAGAGAGAGCCAAAAAGAGATAAAGGATGCAATTAATGAAGTAAAGGCCTCAATTCAAAGCACAAACAACCGATTAGACCACATGGAGAACAGAATCTCGCTCTTAGAAGATGAGCAATCCAAAAATGAATGCATAGTTTCTAATCTAGAAAAAGATATCCAACAGCAGGAATCTGACATTGAAGAAATATGGGCCCATCTTAAGAGAGCTAACCTAAGAATAATTGGAATAGAGGAGGGAAAAGAAAGTGATACCAAAGGGATCAACAATCTCTTCAAGGAAGTAATAGCAGAAAATTTTCCAAATATAGAGCAAGAGGTTGATACACAGATCCAGGAAACTTATAGAACTCCCTTTAGACAGGATCCGAGAAGAGGATCCCCATGCCATATAATTTTCAAAATGACCAATGTGGAAGCCAAGCAGAGAATCTTAAAGGCAACAAAAACAAAGGGCCAAGTGACATTCAGAGGCAAACCAATTAGAATCACTCCAGACTTCCCAAACCAAGTCATGAGAGCCAGAAGGGCTTGGAGTAACATATTCCAAACTCTGAAAGAAAACAACTTCCAGCCAAAAATTTCCTATCCAGCAAAACTTTCTATCAAATTAGATGGAGAAATAAGAAGCTTCCATGACAAACAGAAACTGAAGGAATTTATGTCTTCAAAACCAGCGCTAGAGAAAATACTCAAAGAGATTAACTACAAAGAAGAAATAGGTAACACTCACCAGAACCAGAGAAACAAGAGTTTCCATCCAACAGACAACTAAGATTGGTTATCTGTGGAGATTCATTATTTATGTTAGTCTTTTACCTATCTCTAAATGGTATTGTTTGCCTTTATTGTTGTTAATTTTTAGGATTTCTAGTTGGAATATTAATATACCTTCAGATATAGCATTTGGAAATATTTTATCCAATTCTATTAGTAACTTTTAACTCTGTTTACATTGTCTTTGGATATACAATATTTTCTTTTATTTTTTAGGGAGTTTGTATATTCTTCTGTTGCCTGTGTCATTGAAATCATATCCAAGAAATCACTGCCAATTTCAATGTTGTGAGGTTTTACGACCCACATTTTCTCCTAAAAGTTTATAGTCTTAAGATTTATATTTAGGTCTTTTATCTAGTTTGAGTTAATACTTGTATGTGGGATTAGGTAAGGGTCCAATTTTATTCTTTTCCATGTAATTATTATTTTTCAACAATATTTAGTTAAAAGATTATTATTTCCAACACCAAATCTTCGTGGAAACCTTGTCAAAAATAACTTGACAATATAGGGAAGAAGTTAGCTCTAGGCTTGTATTTAACTCCAATGGTCTATATATCTGCCTTTAGAACAGTACTACACTGTTTCAATTATTGTAGCTTTATATGGTTTGAAATCAGAAAATATACATCTTCTAGCTTTGTTTTTGCTTCGAGATTGTTTTGGGTATCTAGAATCCATATTCCATATCAGGATAGATTTTTTTCTGAAAAATAAATATATGATAGTTTCACCTAAAAAAAAGAAAAAAATATTCTCTGGTAAGAAAGAAAGCAAAAAGAAATATTGAAATGTTATCTTTAAGTCATCAAAAGCTTGGTATCAGACAAATGAAACTGTTATGTGAGATTATCATTTTTAATTTTGGATAAATTGCTATAATACTAGATGTCAACCACTAAGCCAAGCATGGGAGGGAGGGATGGGGAGAGAATGGGGTGGGGATCGGGTGGGGGCTGACTGGGCGATGTGTGCATGTATGTCTACAAAAGTTTGTATCCCACTATGATGTATGAATACAGTGCACCAATAAAATAAAATTTAAAAAAAAGAATTATAAATAAGCCAGGCGTGGTGGCGCACGCTTGTAATCCCCATGCTTGGGAGGCGGAGACAGGAGGATCGCGCAGGTTCGAAGCCAGCCACGCTGGCATAAGAGACCCTGTTTCCAAAAATAAAACAGGTCTGGGAGTGTAGCCCAGAGGTAGAAGGGCTTCCAGGAAGCCCAGTACCACACACACAAAAAAAGAATTAGAAATAATAATAAAGTAAAAAATGACATATAAAAGTTAAGTATACTTTGGATTTAGATTTGAATAAAGGAGGTATTAAAATCAGATTAATATCAAAGAGGGGAATTGATAAGTTTTATCTAATATTGTAGACATTTAGATGTGGTCATTGAAACAGGCATAATGTTACAACAATTAAAAGTAATTAAAATTTAAAGTACTTCTCCTAGGCTGTCACCCTAGGTAATGTAGGACTGGGATAATTATATTTACATATAGCCGGCAGTTAGACTGGTTTAGAAACTAAAACACCAAGAGAAACAGGGATGCTTATTGGTGTGCCTACCTTTGCTTTTTTTTTTCTTCTTTTAACATAGTCTGACAGTCTACTTTTTAAACTTTTGACATCCAGGTATGATGGTGCATGCCTGTAATTCCAGTATCTGGGAGGCTGAAACAGGAGGGTTGCAGATTCAAATATAGGCTCAGCAAGTAGTGATGCTCATCAAACTAGCAAGACATTGATTAAAATAAAAAAGTAGGACTGGGTATGTAGCTTGGAGTTAGGATGTCACTGGGTTCAATCCTCAGTACTACAAAACACACAAACAATCTTACTATTTTGTGATTTCATTAAAATAAACTGCATGTACAATAGGGAATAGATGGAAAACTCCAGGCACTTACCTATTTATATAAAGCCCTTTTTATGACATCTACTCGGGTTCAGATTCTTCAGTATGACTTTGCTGCCTAATCTATGAACTTAAACATTATGATTATTTCTCTGTCCCTATCATTTTTTCTTCGAGTACTCTCTTTTGCTTTGTTTTGTTTCAGTGTAGTTCTGACCTTTTAGAAAGATTGTGAATAAGTCGCTACTCTCTACTATTATTTCTTTCCATTTTCTACCTTCTTGTAATTCACTTACCCTGCATCTTTCTACCTCTGTTTTTTGAAAAGCAATGCCTGTTTTCTAACATTGTGAAACCTAAAACATCGTCTTTAGATATATTGAATTAATACTTATTTCATGATAAGGTGTTTTATTCATTATAACAAACTTACATGGTTTATATACATGAGATATTTTCATTTTAATTTACTGAATCGATAGTAGATTTTTTTAGTGAGCTGCAAGAGTAAGATCATGGATCATGGACAGCCTCAGGTACTTAGGCCCTTTGCAACTCAGTGAGACCCTGTTTCAAAATAAAGAAGAAAAAATAGTAGCTCAGAGTAGAAATGCCCCTGGGTTCCATCCCTAGTACCACAATAAAAAGAAAAACATTTTTTTAAGTAAAAAGGGCTGGGATGTAGCTCAGAGGTAAAATACTTCTGGGTTCAATCCTCATTACAAAATATGTACAAAATATGTTCATATATATATATATATATATGTC
Source organism: Muscardinus avellanarius (assembly GCF_963383645.1). Classification (NCBI taxonomy): domain Eukaryota; kingdom Metazoa; phylum Chordata; class Mammalia; order Rodentia; family Gliridae; genus Muscardinus; species Muscardinus avellanarius. Next base: position 45,131,471 of record NC_137786.1, read on the forward strand.
TCAATGCAGGAAAATTAATAATATTATGTTTAATAGCAAGAGCTGTGGAGTTAGACATGGGATTGATTCAGTTCTACATGAACTTTAATTTGTATTATGAAATTGGAATGATATCTAGTTCATCTAATTTATAAGAATTCAATGAGATAATTTATGTTAACTGCTTATTAAGTGCTCGTCATCATTATTGATAATATTATCCTAGATCAATTACAATTTAACATTTTAAAATATTTTCCTAGTACTAGGAGTGGCATTCTATTTCCCCATCACTCACAGGTCTTTTCATATATAATATGAATATATTTTTGCAACCATCATCCCCTTTCTCTCAGAAGAAGCAATTGCTTGCAAACTGTTTATTAGGTATATTATACATGCTATTTCCTAAAATACTGGGGCATTCCTATAGCAGTACCATAGGATCTTCTACTTTTTACTGCATTGTAATAAAATAAAAATAAAAGGAAGCTGTGAACTTCCTGTCTCAGCCTCCCAAATGCGGGGATTACATGCATGTGCCACTATGCCCAGCTCTCTTTTTATTTTTTATGTCGATACAGGGTATCTCTAAGTTGTTCAGGGCCTCACTAAATTTCTGAAGCTGGCCTCCAACCTACTACAACCCTCCTGTCTCAGCCTCCGGAGTACTGGAATTACTGACGTGTACTACCATACCTGGCCCAAACAACAATTTATATTGAAACACTCTTGCTTTTTAATGGAATGGAAGGGATACAGTCGTTATTCCTCATCCCCACTGTTTTACTTACTTTGGTGTCAGTTACCCATAGTCAGCTATGGTAGAAAATATTAAATAGTCCAGAAAAAAATAAGTTTTAAGTTGCATGCCATTTTTAGCGTCCTCATGAAGTCTTGCACCATTTCACTGTCTACCTTGGGATATGAATCTTCCCATTTTCAGCCTATCTATGCTGTGTGTGCTGACCTACTCATTAAACATTTAGTCATCTTAGTGATCAGGTTTATTGTCACATTATCATAGTGTTTGTGTTCAAGGAATCCTTATTTTACTTACTAATGAACCGAAAGCACTAGAATAGAGATGCCAACAAGAAGCCATAAATTCCTTCTTTTGATCTTATATCATCTCAAAAAGGATAAGTACAGTACAATAAGATATTTTGAGAGACAGTTTTCACAAAAATTTTATTACAGTATATTGATAATTCTATTTTTGTTTTGTTACTCATACTGTACTTAGTTCGTATATTAAGTTTTATCATAGTATGAATTTCTAGTGTAAAACATACATGGGATTTGATACTATCTGTAGTTTTAGGCATTCACTGGGGGTCTTGGGACTTATCCCTCTTGGATAGGGAAAACTCTTGTACTATCCTTAAGTTAAATTTGTTTGCTTCATAGTGGGTGTCACAAGGGCCACTTTACCTAGTTGACTTCTGTGTTTGTTTTCTAATTTGTTACATGTACATTGTCATTTTTGAAAGATACATATAAAGCATTTTTTTAAACTTTGGAGAACAGATTAGAGAAACTTTTTTTTTTTAATTTGGGAAAAAAATACTGTACCTAAATTACTTTCTGGAGTGGTATATAACTGTAGTGACTGGCATGGTAGCGCACACTTGTAATCCCCACACTTGGGAGGCGGAGACAGGAGCCTCGCACAGGTTTGAAGCCAGCCTCAACTACTAAGTGAGGCTCTCAGCAATTTAGTGAGACCCTGTTTCCAAATGAAATATAAAATAGGTCTGGGAATACAGCTTGGAGGTAGAAAGCCCCTGGGTTCCACCCCCAGTACCACCAAAAAAAAAAAAAGTTTATAGGCCGGGCGTGTTAGTGCACGATCCCAGCATTCAGGAGGCAGAGACCAGAGGATAACAGTTTTCGGATGGCCTAAGATACTTAGGCCCTCCGCAACTTAGTGAGACGCAGTTGCAAATTAAAGAATAAAAATTAGGGCAGGGGGTGTAGCTCAGAGTTTGAATGCCCCTGAGTTCCATGCTCAGACTCCCCTCCCCCCAAAAAAAATAAAGAACTGTAGTAAGAGTCCCTGATACAAAATAGGGTGATTTAAACTATAACTCATTAGTTAAATGGTACAAGCAGAGAAATAATTTGGGGTAGACAGTGGTGGATACTAGGGAAATATCCCAACAGATGTTTCTTCCATCTCCTTAAACTGTCAGTGCTACGTTAGTGTTCTACTGAGTCCTACATAGTGTTGATTTGTAACTTTAAGGGGGACAGAAGGATTATAATTTCAGTGTGCAATTTTTATTTTTATACAACTTCTTATTGACTTTGTTCTGTCAAATAATTTTATAGGTTTTTAATCTCTTTCTGATAATTACTGCTGTAATGTGTCATGCTATGGATAGCATTCTTATCTTTAATGAATTAAATATAGTTCTTCTAAGCAGTGATATAGTTCATTTAAAAATAACCATGATAGCCAGGCATAATGGTGCACACTTGTAATCCCTGGGAGGCTGAGATAGGAGGATTGCACAGGTTTGAAGCCAGCCTCAGCTACTTAATGAGGCTCACAGCAACTTAGTGAGACCCTGTTAGGAGTATAGTCCGGAGGTAGAATGCCCCTGTTTCTACCCTTAGTACCACCAAAAAATAACCACAATGATGTAGTATATTCAAGGGTGTACAAAAGACCAGAAATTGGAGGGAACAGACTGTTATAAGGTAATAATAAAAATAATAGCCAGGCATGGTGGTACACACTTGTATTCCCAGGACTTGGGAGGCTGAGACAGGAGGATCATGTAGGTTCAAAGCCAGCCTCGGCTACTTAATGAGGCTCTCAGCAACTTACTGAGACCCTGTTTCCAAATAAAATATAAAATAGGTTTGGGAGTATAGCCTGGAGGTAGAAAGCCCCTGAGTACCACACACAAAAAAGTCATAAAATTAACAATACTGTAGTTATGATATATTTCATGTGTATTATGAGTTGTCAGCTAAGTATATTCGTGCTTCTTTTTGTGTGTGTCTGTTAATCCCTAGGAAAGCTTTGCAGAGTATGTATACTGTTTTTATCTAGGTCTGGGAGTGTAGCCCAGAGGTAGAAAGCCTCTAGGTTTCATCCCCAGTACCACAAAAATAAATAAATAAATAAATAAATAAAATTTAAAAAGACTAGTACCAGGTTTGGTGGCCCATGCTTGTAATCCCAGTTTTTGTGGTGGCTGAGACAGGAGGATCTCAGTTTGCAGCCAGCCTCAGCTACTGCTTTAAGAGACCCTTTGCAACTCAGGCCCTGTTTCAAAATAAAGAATAAAAATAGTGTGGGTGTGGGGAGTATAGCTCAGAGTTAGAATGCCCCTGGGGTTCCATACCCAGTACTACAAAAAAAAAAAAAGTCAATTACTAAGCCAAACATGAGAAGGAGGGAGAAAATGGGGTGGGAATTGGGGAAGGGCTAAAAGAGTGATGTGTGTATGTATGCCTCTACCATCTTGTATTCCACTAAGATGTGTAACCTCAATGCACCAATAAAAAACTTTTTAAATAATATGATTTCTAAAAAAGAAAAAAATGGACAAAGGCTTTGAATTAGACATTTCTTCAGTGGATATAGAGTTTGCTAAGAAACACATAAAGATAGATGCTTACCATCTTTAGTCATAAGGAAAATGCTATTCAGTATCACTTCACATTCGTGGTTGGATATTCTCTTTCAAAAAGAAAAAATTGTCTGGCATTGTGGAAAATACTTTGGCAGTTCCTCAAAACATTAAATATAGACTTAACCATATGACTCAGCAACTCTGCCTGGTGATAGATACATACATACACACACACACATATAAAAATATATACATACACATACACACACATGTATGTATATCTATATATTTAACCCAAAGGGATTAAAAACACAACACCATAAACAGTAGGAAAAGAGTGGGAACAATCGAAATGTCCATCACTTGGTAAAGGCATAAACAGATATGGTATATTATCTTAAAATGGAATATTATTCAGAAATAGGCAGGCATAAAATACTTATACAACACCATGGATAAACCTTAGAAACATACCATGACATAAAAAGCCACAAATTAGCTGGGCGTCGTGGCATATGCTTGTAATCTCAGCATTTGGGAGGCTGAGACCGGAGTATCATGGTTCATGGACAGCTTCAACTACTTAGTGAGGCCCTCCCCAACTTAGTGAGACCCTGTTTCAAAAATAAATAATAAAAATTAGGGGAGGGAGTGTAGCTTGGAAGTTCAATGCCCCTGGGTTCCATCCCCAGACCTACAAAAATAAATAAATAAAAGCTACAAATTATATGATTTCATATGTATGAAATATCTACAATTAACAGATTCATAGAGAAAAGATTGGTAGAACTAAAGATTGATGAGTAGTTGTTTATTGGTTAAGGTTTCTTTTTGGGGTGGTGAAAAAGTTCAGAACGCATAATGGGATGAGTGAGGTTAGCACTGAAAGCAAGGATAGGGTGGGGAGTAGAATACTAGGTAACTAGATGAAGGATGTTTGCCATAGAAAGAGACCAGTAGGAAGAAGGAAAACTAGAAACTGCTTTATCGTCCTCTGTGAGAAATCTTTTCCTTCAAACTTCTAATATAATCTATATAAACAAACTGACTTTGCTCTTTACAATTATCATAGAAAAATATGTGTGTCTTGGGGATAATTTATATAAGGTATGCAATTTTTTGGTGTGTTTGTTTTATTTACAGAGGTGAAGAATTCTGAAGAACAATATAATAAAATAGTAATTCCCAATGAAGAAAGTGTAGTCATCTATTATAAGATTAGACAGCAATTGGCGAAATTGGGTAAAGAAATTGAAGAATATATTCATAAACCAAAATACTGCTTACCATTTCTACAGCCAGGTCGTTTGGTAAAGGTATGTAATTGTGTCTTCATAAAGCATTTTAATATTTCAGAATTTAAAGATATTTTAATGTTTTATAGAGTTTGGTAAAATGCCTCTTGCTATAGTAGTTAATCTATATTATTTTTTTGCCTATGTGAAGTCCTAAAAAAATTCATTAGCTATAAAAGACTAGAAGTATTCTCAGAATAAATTCACTTAACATTTTTAACATTTGTTTGCCAATTGAACTCTTTCTGTTATTGCTGTTCTAGGGGACTGTGAAATTTGTCATTGTTTAATTTTTCAGTAGGATTAGTATCTTACTCCATAAATTTAGCAATGTTTTTTTTTTAAATACTAGGAAAATTTACAAGTTTTAACGTATAATGTAAGCATGAAAAGCTACAATTGCCTTTTAGATATAAACACTATTCACTTGTTTACTTAATTTATTTGCAGGTAAAAAATGAAGGAGATGACTTTGGCTGGGGAGTAGTGGTGAATTTCTCAAAAAAATCAAATGTTAAGGTAAATTGTTGTATTTAAAGTAGAATTACAAAAACATTTTTAGTAAAATGTGTTTTCAGACTTATGAAGTTGGTCTAAATAGAAATAATATTACTTTAAAGAGACCTAAAGATTAAGTTTTGACATAATTTTAAATTTTGTTTTGTATTAACATTTATAAACATTTTTTAAAAAGTGGCATGGGAGAGTAAGAAATACAGAAAAACACACACACACACACACACACACACACACACACACACACACGAAACTTAAATTCTCTGGTCCATTTTTCCCAGTAAATTTATTGCAAAGCTTTTATTACCTCACAGTAAATATTTTCCCTTGCCACAAAAAAATTTTGATTTGAAAGTGAAGTGCTTATTTCCCCCAAACACAAAAAATTTAATCTTATGGCAATTTACATTTCTCCCAAAAGCTCATCAGTTCTTTTCATAATTTTACATTTTGAATTGAATTAGAAGCGAGGCGTGGTGTTGCACGCTTGTAATCCCACATTTGAGAGTCTGAGACAGGTGGATCACAGTTTTCAGATAGCCTCAGCTATTTATTGAGGGTGAGGCCCTATTTCAAAATAAAGAGTAAGAAAACAAAAAGGGTTGGGGGTATAGCTCAGAGCTAGAATGTCCCTGTTTTCCATCCCTAGTACTGCAAAAATAATAACAACAATAATAATAAATTGAATAGTTGAAAAAAATAACTTGTGACACTGAATTAGAATTTTGACTTGGTTTTTGTTAGATACTTAAAAGAAATTAGGGTAACTGGGCAGTTTTACTTATTCTGTCTAAATGGAGACAAAAATAAAGTTGTGGTCATTTCTTTGGGGTTTTTTTGGTGGTACTGGGGTTCCTGGAAGCCCTTCTACCTCCGGGCTACACTCCCAGACCTATTTTATTTTTGGAAACAGGGTCTCCTAAGCCAGTGCGGCTGGCTTCAAACCTGCGCGATCCTCCTGTCTCTGCTTCCCAAGCGCGGGGATTACAAGCGTGCGCCACCACGCCCGGCCTAGTTTGTTGCTTGATTGGGTGTTTGTCTGTCTGTTTGTCTGTTTGTTTTTGCCTTTTTGGTTTCGTTAGATTAGTTGTTGATTTTTTTTTACCTGCTCAGAGTTTTGAGCTGGAGAATGACATGACCAGAAGTTACAGTGATTAAAGTGTTTGAAGGATATTGGAAGGAAGTAGTCACACCAGATATGTGAATGGGAAGATTTATATTCTTGTTTGAGTGAGAGGTCAGAAGCAGGACAGGAATAGAAAAGAACATGTTCAGATGCAGAGTCCAAGTAGCTAGAATTGACAGTGGTTGAGTAAGAGGTTGAGGGGAGTGTTTTAAACTTGGGTATGTAAAAGGATGTCTGAATCCATTCTAATGCCAAGCTAGAGGAATTTGCCCTCTCCCATTCTTTCCCCTTCTCTCTCTTTTTAAAAATATAGTGAAACCAATCTTAGACTATTTATCCCTGATTAAGATTGTGTGTATATTATTAATTTGAATCAAACTTAAGCTATGTGTGGTAGCATACCCTTATAATCCAGTACTTGGAAGACTGAGAAAGGTGAATTGATGATTTGAGGACAGCCTCAACAATGTATTGAAACTCTCAGCAATATTGCAAGACCCTGTTTTAAAAAATAAAAAGAGTTGAAGGTGTTGTGTGGAGGCAGATGCCCCTATATTCAATCCCCAGTACCACAGATAAACAAAAGATAACTTGAACTCAAATCTTGTTTATGACTACTACATTACCTTCAACTATTATTATGACTACTATATTACCTTCAACAACTACTATATTACCTTCAACTATTATTACCTACTATCCGGCAGACCCCCACATGCATTATTTTCTTCAGGTATATTAGTAATGTGGGTATGATCTTCCTAGCAGGAGGTAAAATTAAATTGAAAGGGTAGTCTCTATTTAAGCCTTTTGGACAGCTCTTAAATTCTTTTTGTGTACAGTAGAAAGTGTAGCAATGAATGCAAAATATTATAGCTCTATCTACATTTACCTAACCCAAAATGGGAAAACTAGCATGCATTTGCCACTTTATTCATTCTATATAGTTTATATATATTAAAAATTTTGCCTAGGACAAAATATTTTTTTTACCTCCAATTAACTGGAATGCTGTAGATTTCTTTGCAGGCTTTGATTTTTTTGCACTTCTTTAATTGAAATATTTTTCACGTACTGTATATATTGTCATCTTTGACTGTATAACTCAATGACTTTTAGTATATTCAAAGATAATGTGTAGCCATTATCACAGTAAATTTTAAAACATTTCATCACATTAGAAGAAAACCAGTATCATCCACTTGTCTTCAGCCCTAAGCAACTACTATTTGTCAATTTTATCAGTTTTATAAAATGAATTATACAATATGTAGTTTGTGACTACCTTTTTTTTGTGTGTGTGGTAGTGGGGATGGAACCCATGAGCGTTCTACCTCTGAGCCACACCCCAGCCCAATTTTATTTTTTAATCAGTGTCTCACTAAATTGCAGAAGGCCTCACTAAGTAGCTGAGGCTGGCTGCAAACCTGTGATCCTATCTTAGCCTCTAAGTATTCGGATTCATAGCATGTGCCACCATGCCCAGCTGTTTTAACTTCCCATAATGTTTTCAGAGTTTTTGTCTGTGGTATGTATCAATACTTCTTTTTATGGTTAGATAACATTTCAGTGCCCCAAATATACCTTACTTTATCCATTCATACGTTGATAGACATTTCTGTTGTTACAACCTCTGGCCTACTATAAATAATGCTCACATAAACATTTGTTTACCTGTGATCCTCCTATTGTAGCCTCCTAAGTGCTGAGATTACAGATGAGTGCCACCTTGGCCAGTTTATGTGACTTCTTTATACTGTCTCTTTACATCAGGTATCTGATTTCCAATTTTTTTTTTCCATTCTGTGGTGTCTTAATAGCATTCTTAAAAGTATAAATGTAGCCGGGCGTGGTGGCGCACGCTTGTAATCCCCGCGCTTGGGAGGCGGAGACAGGAGGATCGCGCAGGTTCGAAGCCAGCCGCGCGCGCTGGCTTAGGAGACCCTGTTTCTAAATAAAAATATAAAAATAGGTCTGGGAGTGTAGCCCAGAGGTAGAAGGGCTTCCAGGAACCTCAGTACCACCAAAAAAAAAAAAAAAGTATAAATGTTATTTAATTTGATGAAATTAGTTTATTTTTTCTTTTATTGTTGGTGTTTTTGGTATCAAGAAAACTACAGCCAATATTAAGGTCTTCAGGATTTACCCATTTTTTTTCTCAAGCATTTTATTGTTTTTAGCTCTTACAGTTAGGTTTTTGATCCATTTTCACTTATTTTATGTACAAGATAAGGTATTTTATGTATAAAATATGGGTTCAGCTTTACTCTGAGCATCATTGTTGGAAAATTCTTTCTCATTTAAGTCATCTTCAAACCCTTGTCAAAACTCCATTGATCATTGACTTCTGGATTTATTTTTGGACTTGCAATTTTGTTCTTTTGATTTGTATCTCTATTCATATGCCAACACCATACTTAGTTTCAAAGAAAATAGAAATTTGTATCTCCTGGGTTTTTTTCTTTTTTTTTTTTTTTAGAATTGTTTTGGCTTTTGAGGGATCTTTACCATGTTAATTTGAAATGTGTTTCTCAGTTTCTACAATCAACTGAGCAGGGATTCTGACGGAGATTGTGTTAAATCTGTCAGTCAATTTGGAGAGTATTGCCATCTTAAAAATACTGTGTTGTCTCATGTATAAGTATGGCATGTTTTTTCTTTTATTTATATCTTCAGATTCTTCAAACAATATTTTATATTCTAAATATAGGTTTATACTTTTGCTTTTGCTTAATTTATTCCTAAATTTTGTAGTTTTTAATTATACTGTAAGTGGGATTGTTCTCTTAATTCCATTTTTTGTACATTTATTCATTACAGGTGTATAGAAGTACAGCTTAGCCTTTGTATACTTATCTTGTATCCAGCAATCTTTTTGAATTTATTACTTCTAATAATAATTGACTAGATTCATAGGATTTTCTATATAGTGGATCATGTTGTCTATAAGTAGAGATAGTTTACTTTTTTCTTTTCAATGTGAATTCCTTTTATATCTTCTTGCTTAGTTGCCCTGGATAGAGCCTGTAGTAAAATGTTAATAAAAGTGATAAGAACAGATTTCCTTGTCTTTTTTCTATTGTTAGGGAAAAAGTATCCACTATTAGTCATGATGTTGCTTGTGGAGTTTTTATAGGTTCCTTTCTTTGGGATGAGGAAGTTCCCTTATGTTTCTAGATTGTTGAATATTTTTATCATGAAAAATATTGAATTTTGTCCAATATTATGTACAAATTGAGAAAATCTTATTTTTTTTACTCTTTTATCTTCTGATACAATATATTGCATTGACTGTTTTTCACATACTATACCAATTTTGGATTTCTTCAATAAGGCTCACTTCTTCATGATCTATTATTGTATCTAATGCTAGATTCAGTTTACAAGTTTGTTGAGGATTTTCACACCCATATTTACAAAATATGCTGGTCTATAGCTTTTCTTGTGCTATATTTTTTTCTAAATTTCATAACAAGGTAATTTTGGCCTCATAGAAGGAGTTTAAGAAGTGTTCCCCTCTTTTAAGTGCTTTAAAAGAATTTTGAAATATCAGTTTTGAATTTAATTATCGGGTAGAATTTAGCAGTGAGCCACCTAGGCTTGGGTTCTTCTTGGTGGGTACTTTTTGATCTAAGCCCCTTGACTTTGATATGGCCTATTCACATTATCTATTTCTTCAATTACTTTTGGAGATTTGTGTCTTGTTAGGAATTAGTCCATTTCATCTGTTATTGAATTTATTCATAGATAATTCATAGTATAGCTTATTGTCCTTTTTATTTCTGTAGGCCATTCTTCAATGTTTCTACTTATATTTCTGATTCTAGTCATTTTAATCCTCTATATAATAAAAGGTTTTTAATTCATCTCTATTTTCTAATTTCCTCTTTTATCTTTGACCCTCTGGTTACTTATGTTTTTGTGAATTACCCAGACTTCTCTGTCTTTGATTTTTAATTTTCTTTTATCTTTCTTTTATTTTTTTTTTGTCAAGAGCATAATTTGACATTATTTAGACATTTTGAACTAATCCAAATTTATTTAATGGCCTGCCATAATGGTTTGTCCTACAGTGTTCCGTGTGCATTTGAGAAAAATGTATATTCAGCTGTTTGGCATGGGGTGCTCTATATATCTCTTAAGTTTAGTTTGTTTACAACTTTGAGCCTTGTATTTCTTTCCTTGAAGATTATTCTAGCTGGTTGTTGTATCCCTTATTTAAAGTGGGATATTGTAGTTTCTTAACCATTATTATTTTTCCCTTTCTTTCAGTTTTTCCTTCATGTATCTTTGTGATCTGTTAATGTGTGTTTTGCCTGATATTATAGCCACACAAGATTTCTTTTCGTTGCTTTTCGTATAGTGTGTCTCTTACCAATCTTTTTCGTATCAGTGAATTTAAAGTACACTGTACTCCTATGTGCTCCTGTACACGGCATGTAGTTGGATGTTGTATTTTATCATGTCAAATAATGCTTGCCTTTTGGGTAAATCCATTCAGTTTAATCGTTTTGATACAGGTGAGAGTATGTCTGCTATTTTGCTTTTTGTTTTCTAGATCTTTTTATTTCTTCTTTATTACTTTTTTATGTATAAAATGAATATTTAACAAAGTAGCATCCTAGTTTCCTTAATACATTTTCATATGTATTTTTTGTGATTTGCTTAGTGGTTACTACAGTTTTCTATATGCATGGTCTTATAGTAACCCTTACATTTATACCAACTCAATTCCAGTAAAATATAGAAACATAATTTCTTTTTTTTTCTTTTTTTTTTTGTGGTACTGGGGTTCCTGGAAGCCCTTCTACCTCTGGGCTACACTCCCAGACCTATTTTATTATTTTTATTTTTGGAAACAGGCTCTCTTAAGCCAGCTTGGCTGGCTTCGAACCTGTGCGATCCTCCTGTCTCCACCTCCCAAGCGCAGGGATTACAAGCGTGCGCCACCACGCCCGGCAAAACATAATTTCTATATATTTAGGGTGTGCGCATGTACACACATGTGCATGTTTTACTAAAGATTAAACTCAGAAATATTCTGCCACTCAGCTACACCCCAACCCTTTTTTTGTTTTATTTGTAACAGGGTCATACTAAGTTGCTGAGGCTGGCCTGAAACCTGCAGTCCTATCTAAGCCTCCCCAGGAATGGGTTTGTAGGCAACCACGCCCAGGCCCTCTTCCTCCCTCCCTTCCTTCCCCTACTTTCCCCTCTCTTCCCACCCTCCCTCACTTCCTTTCTTTGAATTGAACCTAGTGCCTCATGTATTCTGGGCAAGGACTCATTTTCCTTCTTTTTGTGGTTTTATACATATTGCATCTATAAACCTAGCAACACATTGTTATTATTTTAATGTAATTTTACGGATTTTTTATTTTTTGATGCCAAAAATTGAACTCAAGGCCTTGAGCATGCTAAGTATGTGCTCTACCACTGAGCTATACCCCAAGAAGTTTTGTTTTGTTTTTGGTGGTACTGGGGTTCCTGGAAACCCTTCTACCTCAGGGCTACACTCCCAGACCTATTTTATATTTTTATTTGGAAAGAGGGTCTCTTAAGCCAGCGTGGCTGGCTTCGAGCCTGCGGGATCCTCCTATCTCCATCTCCCAAGTGCGCGGATTACACTCGTGCGCCACCACGCCTGGCTACCCCAAGAAGTTTTATGGCTTTTAAAGAAGTTTATGAATGAAAAGAGAGCAATTATATATATATATAGCTTTTGTTATATTAACCTTATTTAATATTTTTTATTTTATTTGTTTGTAAATTTGCATCATTCTGGAGTTGCTGCTTTAGCTGAGTACAGCTTTGTTCCAATGCATCTCCTTTGTGCTGCCAGATCTACTGCATACACACATACACACATATATATATATATTTATACATATTTTATTTTATTTTTAATTTTTTATTGGCGCACTGTATTCATACATCATAGTGGGATACAAAAAACTTTTGTAGACATACATGCACACATCCCCCAGTCAGCCCCCACCCGATCCCACCCCATTCCCTTCCCATCCCTCCTTCCCATGCTTGGCTTAGTGGTTGACATCTAGTATTATAGCAATTTATCCAAAATTAACAATGATAATCTCACATAACAGTTTCATTTGTCTGATACCAAGCTTTTGATAACTTAAAGATAACATTTCAATATTTCTTTTTGCTTTCTTTCTTACCAGAGAATATTTTTTTTTCTATTTTTTTTAGGTGAAACTATCATATATTTATATATTTATTTTTCAGAAAAAAATCTATCCTAATATGGAATATGGACTTTAGATACCCAAAACGATCTCGAAAAAGAACAAAGCTAGAAGATATATATTTTCTGATTTCAAACCATATAAAGCTACAATAACTGAAACAGTGTAGTACTGTTCTAAAGGCAGATATATAAGCCATTGGAGTTAAATAAAAGCCTAGAGATACATTCTTCCATATATTGTCAAGTTATTTTTGACAAGGTTTCCACGAACATTTGGTGGTGGAAATAATAATCTTTTAACTAAATATTGTTTAAAAATAATAATTACATGAAAAAGAATAAAATTGGACCCTTACCTAATCCCATATACAAATATTAACTTGAAATAGATAAAAGACCTAAATATAAATCTTAAGACTATAAACTTTTAGAAGAAAATCTGAGTCATAAAACCTCACAACATTGAAATTGGCAGTGATTTCTTGGATATGATTTCAATGACACAGGCAACAGAAGGGTAGACAAACTCCCTAAAAAATAAAAAAAAATATTGTATATCCAAAGACAATGTAAACAGAGTTAAAAGTTACTGATAGAATGGGATAAAATATTTCCAAATGCTATATCTGAAGGTATATTAATATTCCAACTAGAAATCCTAAAAATTAGCAACAATAAAAGCAAACAGTACAATTTAGAGATATGTAAAAGACTAACATAAATAATGAATCTCCACAGATAACCAATCTTAGTTGTCTGTTGGATGGAAAATCTTGTTTCTCTGTACATATTTTATATATGTAGATATTTTTATTAATTGCTTAATAATTTAAGAGGAAAATATTAAGTCTTTTATAATTACATAATGCTTTTACCAGCGTTCTAGTGTGTTTATGTTTTTATATAAGTGGCTGATGTCACTAGCTTTCAGCTTCAAAACTTTAGAATTTGTTGGAAGTAGGTCTGTTAGCAACAAATTTCCTCAGTTTTTTTGTTTATATGGGAATGTCTTTATTTTGCCTTCATTTTTGCTGGATGTAGGATTATCAGTTAACAATTTTGGCTTTTGTTTTTCTGGGTTTTTTCCTTTGATTATGCCAACCCACTGCTTTTTGGACTCCATTGTTTCTGCTGAGAAGTTTCTGCTATTAATCTTCTTGGAGTTCTCTTATAAGAAGCGAATTTCTCTTGCTGCTTTCAAGATTTTCTCTTTGTGGTTTTGCTTTCTGCATTCTATCATGAATTTATCTGTATGAAAGTGTCTGTACTTTTTGCATTATCCTGCTTGAATTTAAGTGAGTGTTCTTGTATGTACAGATGAAGTTTTTTTTTTTTTTCCCTGTAAGTTTGGGGAGGTTTTAGACATTACTTCTTTGAAATCTTTTTCTCTCCTTTCTCTCTAGTCCTTCAAGAACTTCATGAGAATATTGAATTTATTGGTGTCCCACATGTCGCTGACTGAGGCTCTCTGTTAATTTTTCTTTATGTTCTTTGGACTGAATAATCTATGTCTTTGTCTTCAAGTTTATGTGTGCTTTCTTGCGCCAGTTCAGATTTACGATTGGGCCCCTCAAGTGAATTTTGTTTTTATTAATTTCAGTTACTGTAGTTTCAGGCACCAGAATTTCCTTCAGATTCTTTTTATTACTTCCCTCTCTTTGTCTCTTTCTCCTCTCTTTTTCTCTCTGACTTTTGGTACTGAGGATTGAACACCACCACCACCCCCCCGTGGGCATTCTACTTCTGACCTACATCCCCCATCCCCCCCCCTTTTTTTTTTTTACTTTGAAACAGTATCTCTCTAAATTGTTGAAGGTCTTGCTAAGTTGCCACTGCAATTACAGGCATGTGCCACCTCACCTGGCTAATTTCTGACTCTTTACTGCAATTTGATACCATGTTGGAATCATCCCTTCTTTTTCTTCCACTTACATGATCTCCTTATTTAGTTCTTCCCACATATTTACAATGGATTATTTCAATTCTTTTGCCATTACAACATTTGGGCAATCTTATAGTCAGTTTGTGATCCCTGTTTCCTTATTATATGGATCAAAGATTATAATTTCCTTTTTCTTCACCATGTCTATTGTCTTTTCCTTCCAGTATTTTATATACTATTGTAATTCTGGGTATCCTCCTCCCACATAGGCAGACCATTATTAATATTTGCTTATTTGTTTAGTGACTGGCTAGATTATTTGAGTGAGGGCTCCTTTGTCCCACTTACCTCCTACCACCACCATTGTTAAACCTTTTATGTTACTCCTGGGGTGGAGATAGGGAGTGCACCTCTTTAGATATACCCATAATCACCCTGGTCTGGCAGCGATTTTGGCAGAGTCTCTTTTTGTCTTTCACCGGATATACCCAGCTATTAAATTCCCCTTAACAGGAGGGCTCTTCCCAGCTCTTTTTTAAAAACTAGGTCTGTTCTGCAAAGTAACTGGCCTACAGTTTAGCCTGCATCTCCAACAAATCTAAAGATCTAAAAATTGTCTTTCCCTATAGCCTCGACTGATTTTGATTTCAAGAATAATGGAATCTCCATTACTGAACTTTCCCCAGTTCTGTTGCAAATGAAATAAAATCTTTTGGGGAAATACCTTCTTTTAAGTCTTCTCCTCCCTGGTGGAATTTCGTAGCTGTAGTTTTAAAGTTGGGAGTGAGGGCAGTGGCTCCCTTTTCTGACTTGCACCCCCGCTTTAAAAGGAGCTGAAGGATAGGTGGAGGATGGGAACAGTAGCCTCAGATCTTCCCAGCTTGCCTCTCCCAGCAAGAACCCAGCACTTTTTAAGGCAAGAGAAGGACTTGTTGGGCCCTTTATTCTCAGTAGCCCCACACCCAAGGTAGGAACTCTGGCCACACAACAGGAGTTTAACCCTACCGTTCAGCCTCACTTGCCCAGAACATAGCCTCACCAACAGGCAGCTGGCACCAGGATCAGAAAGACCTCTGTGAGCTGCAGGGAGAAGGGAGCTCATCTCTGTGTTTGGTCACCACTGTAGAGTTTCTGCCTCAGGCCAGGGAAGAGTGAGGAATGGAATAGTCTTGGTTCAAATATCAATTGCTATTCTGAGTGGATTTTAGTACTTTTTTTTTTTTACTAGATGTTTATTTGATATGTGCCCTTAGGACCATTTCTGGAGTTTAAATGGTTGAGTTGTTTTTTTTCCCTGTTTTCTCCAGTTGTGCTGGGAAGTAGATTTGCAGAACTCTGTTCATACTACCATGCCAGTACTGTAGTAAATCTCTAAAACTCTATTTTTAAGAGAGGAAAATTATAGCTAATATAATTATATGTACACACACCATAGACAGATTTTTTAAAAATAATTTGCCTCTGTTTATTCTTAATCCATGTGTTAAAATGGTACAAGTTGAGAATTCCTTTTAGGCAAAGATAGCACAAGAATTAGGGTGGAACACATTTCTTTTTTGTTTTTTTTTAATTGATGGTGAAACTAATTTTTCCACTGAGCTACTTGCATTTGTCTGTTCACTAGAAATGTGAAGTAAAGTATATTTTTATTAATTTTGGAATCTAGGTCAGAATGCTAATCCAAAGATTTTTGTGGCCAGTAGACACTGTCTTTGCCAGAGACAGTGAAAGAATGCACACTATTGAAAAGAGGTTGAGTCATTTTAAGAAAATAAAATTTTAATGTGTAACATTTATTTTTTATTTCTTTACATTTTAAAGTTTAGTATTATCAAAACTATTTATTAATTTGGTGATTCATGTTTATACCAGGAAATTAGCCATATTAAGAGAGAAATAAAGAGGAGTTAGGAAAAAGTTTAATTATATGATTAGGAGTAAGAGTTACCCAGGTACTCCCTGTACTTGGGAGGCTAAGACTGGAGTATCTCTGGTGTGAGGCCAGACTCAGCAACTTAGTGAGACACCCAGCAACTTAACACAACCCTCTTTCAAAATAAAAAATATGACAACCTGGAGGTGTAAGACAGAGGTAAAATTCCCTAATATAAGCAAACAACCCAACAGAAAAAGCAGAAGTAAAAATTAGGACATGTGAACAAATTTTTATAGAATTACAGGTAAGACAATCATTGGAAGGCTAAATTAAATATTTGATAACTGTTTTCTGTTATGTCAAAGATGATATTGATTCTCTTTGCAGACTACAGAACTACGATAAAGGAAGTGAGAAAAATATCTTCAGAAATATTTTATTCATTTATTTATTTATTTATTTATTTATTTATTTTTTGGTGGTGATACTGGGGATGGAATCTTTCTACCTCCGGGCTACACTCCCAGACCAATTTTATGTTTTTATTTAGAAACAGGGTCTCTTAAGCCAGTGTGGCTGGCTTCGAACCTTCACTGTCTTCCTGTCTCTGCCTCCCAAGCGCGGGCATTACAAGCGTGTGCCACCACGCTGGGTTTAGGAAATATTTTAATAAAATTTTTTTACTTAAAGTTATGTTATAGAAATGTTTCAAACATGTTTCCATAGTAACACTTGAGGACATTTCTGTAATGTTTCAGTGGAAGATTTGATTATGTATGTTTTGGGGGGTTATGTTTTATAGACACCTCTGAGATTGTTTTATAGAGAATATTAAATTTAATTGTATCCTGCATCTTGGAGGATTTTTCCCCCTTCTACAATAATAATTTGGCAATCATTGAATCTCCTTATAGTAATTAGATGCTGAGGAAGAATGGATGATTTGTTATAACTATTTGTTTAGCTCATTAATAATAAAATGTATTTCATTACTATATATGTATATATATACATTTATGCAATTATTTTTGCAGGTAGATATCATTCATTTTAAAGATGCTATTTGTGTTTGCTTTGTACCAAACCAAGATGAGGAATATTTTGAAACTTCTCTTTAAATAACTTTCCTTTTAAAATATTTATGCTGAGAGAAAGCTAATTCTTCTTTTAAATTGGGAAATCTTATGCTTTAAGGAAATTTTAATTCATTGACTCAAATAATTATGATAGTGCTTATGGTTTATATTGTTTTACTTTTGTTAAATAGTTTTTTACAGAAATAGATTGTTGGTGTGTTTTTATTGACAGATTTTTATTTTTAATGTTTCAAGTATAGGAAAAACAGCCAGGTCTTTGCCATTTTCCACTTGAACCAAACTAATGTTCTTTTTATTCATTTTATGCAAAAGAAATCATTTGAATATTTTACTTAAAAGTATGTAGTAACTCTTTTAGAAACAAAACATTTATTGCTGTTTGAAACATATTGCTTTCAGAAATTATTATAGTATAAGCCGGGCGTGGTGGCACATGCTTGTAATCCCCGAGCTTGGGAGGCAGAGACAGGTTCAAAACCAGCATCGCTGGCTTAGGAGACCCTGTTTCCAAATTAAGAAAAAAATTAAAAAAAGGTCTGGGAGTGTAGCCCGGAGGTAGAAGGGTTTCCAGGAACCCCAGTACCACCAAAAAAAAAAAAAAAAAACCAAAATTATTATAGTATAAAAGACATGTCCTGAGATCTTGAATTCTGGTTTTATTAGAGATTATAAAACACTAAAATATATAATAAAATTATAGGAAATTGTATTATAGAAGTGCCTGTATACTAAGCTGTAAAATAAACTACTTATTGTATTTTGCTAGTTGTTTAATTGGAGTGATTTGAAGATACAGACTCATTTTCTGATACTCGTTTATTTTTCTAATTTTGGTATATGAACTAATCATTAGAAACTTAGACGTGGCATTTTATGTCAGGCATTGATTATACTATTATATTAGAATTCATAAGTACTGATTTATTGCTTTGTTTTCTTATCTAGTGGAATTGAAGGATGCAGAGAGAAAACTTTAATTTTGTGAAATGAGCATTTACTGCACAGTCTGTGCTAGGTGTAATGTGAAATGCCAAGGAAATAGGCCCTGTACAAATGGAACTTAAAATTTGTTGGCCAGTGTTTAAGAATTAATGAACTTCCTTTATATTGTTTTTTTCAGCCTAATTCTGGTGAACTAGATCCTTTATATGTAGTAGAAGTACTTCTGCGCTGTAGCAAAGAGAGCTTAAAAAATTCAGCTACCGAGGCTGCGAAACCAGCTAAACCTGATGAGAAAGGAGAAATGCAGGTTTGTAGTTTACTTTTCATCTTGAATTTCATATATTTTGTGAATTATTTTTTATCTGAATTTAATGAACATACTGCTGTAATTTCTGAATTTTAGTTTTAAGGTATTTTGAAAAATTTTAAATCATCTAAAGTATCACTAGGATAATTGCAATTGTAGTTTTCTTTCTTCTTTTTATCACATTATGACCAGGTAAATAATGACAAAGTGAAAAATAAAGAGAATTTAATAATTTAAGTATCATAGGAAGCTACATTTTACCAGGGCTATGAAGATTTTTATTATCATTCGTGACTTATTTTACAATTTGGATCCATCTTTGCTGTTTCATCTTGTGGAAATAATAATAGCATTGTTTTGATAGTAAAATTTTCTACCCAAGCTTTCAGTTTACACAGGATTTTAACTAAATGTAAGGTGTTTGACTTCCCATACAAAATACTTATTTGTCTTAAGTGTCTTCTATTTTTATATAGATATGAATAAAATAATTGTAAAATCTTATTGCACAGATTCCAAATATCTCTTAGAAGTCTAATATCTTTGTAAAATTTTGTTGTTTTTAGAACATTGCTTTAAAGCCTGTCATGGTGGCACATGCTTTATATCCCTGTACTTGGGAGGCTGAAAGAGGAGAATCGCAGGTTTATGGTCATCCTTAGCTACTTAGTGAGGTCCTCCACAACTTAATGAATCCGTTTCAAAATAAAGAATAAAATATAGGGTTGGGGGTGTGGCTTGGAGATAGAATGCCCCTGGGTTCGATCCTCAGTATTGAATAAAAAGAAGTTGCTTTAAGTATGTGGTGTATTGGCTTACTCTTTTAGGAATTATATTTGTTATAATAAGCTTTCTAGAAAGCAGTCTGCTGCTTGTAGCATCATAGACTCCTTGAAATAATAAATTATGGGATTTGGACTTGGTGGCATTCATTCATTGCAATGCTGGGGATCATACCCATGGCCTTGCACATAGTAGGCCAGCATTCCACTGAGCTACATCTGCATCCCAAGTTGGCAGTATTTAAAAAGACACCTTTATTAAGCATTTTTAAATGATGGTTTAAAAGTTATTTATAATTCAGAATAGTACCAGCCTTTGATCTATGTTCTTTAGTCTTCTAATTTGTTCTCCTCCAAAAGAAACTTTTTTTTAACATTTTTTAAACTTTTGGACTACCCAATTATAAAGGAAGCTAAAACTCCCACAATTTGCATATATTCAGTTGTACCCAAAGGGACCTTCAAAGTTATTGCAACTTGAAATTGTAAAATATGGCATTCATTCTATCGTTCTTCCCGTCTCATAACAAACATTGGTAGTCTTGGTATTCTTTTCACCAGGCTCTTTTCCAAGAAAATAATCCAGGCAGCCATGACTAATTCATTGGAGTTAACATTTTAGGTAAAACCTATTTGCTGACTCTTTGTTCTAGGCCCAAGTTTTATTAATTCTAGCTACTGTGCCTCTTTTGCTTAATGATACCAGAAGCTTGTGAATCGTTTGATTTGGTTCAGTTCAATAAACAGCCTCTACACAGAAATCTTCACCAAACCATGAGCAAGTGTTTCCTGTACTCCAGTAATATTTTTTATTCTATTTATTGCAGTGTATACTTCTAAGGAAATTAAGAGAAACATGTGTTAACATAGTTATGAATTTTCTATATAGTCCGATTTCAAGGGGATTGCAGCTTAATAGAGCATTTTGTACTTCTTCAAAGACCAAGATTAACATCAAAGATGTATGGGGTAGGCAGTACATTAGTAAAAAAATGTTTTGTAAATGAAATAGTGAGATTTGAACAACCTGTGAGGAACATGAGAACTTTTGTCTCTGTGTGTGTGTGTGTGTGTGTGTGTGTGTGTGTGTGTGTGTGTGTGTGTGTGCTGGAACTTCAGAGTAATGAATTTTATTTTCTTCAAAGGAAGCAACATGTGCTGAGCATGCATCTCCTCCTCACCAACCCTTATAACTACAACTTATTCTGTTCTGTGTGGTTGAATGTCAAGACATAAGAATAAAACAGAGAGGAGGAGGGCAGTACCTTCCAAAACATAATACGCATATTATTTGTTTGCTTTTGTACGTGACTGTCTTGAATAGGAAATAGTTTCCTAGGCAGTTTACAAGGAAGCCTCAGCCTTCAACTGCACTAATTGTGTAGCCCTATTTAGGGTTGGTTAGAGCTAGACTTCCATTGCATGAAATATGAGGTAAACATGGGTTTTCCATAATCATTTTCCTCCCACTGCTCTACTAGTGTATGTGATGCCAAACTTAGCTTTATTCAGAATTTTTACAAAGATCAGTTTTCAAAGTGACTTTTCCTTTTAACTATGAAATAAATACTCTTTTGGTGGTACTGGGGTTCCTGGAAGCCCTTCTACCTCCGGGCTACACTCCCACGGGCTACACTCCCAGACCTATTTTTTAACTTTATGTGGAAACAGGGTCTCTTAAGCCAGCAAGGCTGGCTCCGAATCAGCGCGATCCTCCTGTCTCAGCCTCCCAAGCGCGGGGATTACAAGCGTGCGCCACCACGCCCGGCGAGAATCTTTTATTTTTGTGTACCATTTATGTGCATGTGGTACTGGGGACCTCCCCCAACCCTTATTTTCTTTATTCAAGGTGTTTGTTTGTTTTTGTTTTGTTTTGTTTTGTTTTGTTTGTTGGTACTGGGGATGGAACCCTTCTCTGGGCTACACTCCCAGACCTATTTTATATTTTTATTTGGAAACAGGGTCTCTTAAGTCAGCGCAGCTGGCTTCGAACCTGCGTGATCCTCTTGTCCCCGCCTCCCGAGCGCGGGGATTACAAGCGTGTGCCACCACACCCGGCCTATTCAAGGTGTTTTTCATCTTTTGTTTTGAATCAGGGTCTTCATAGGTTGCTGATAGTCTCATTAAGTTTCTGAGGCTGGTCTTGAACCTCTTATGATCCTCCTGTTTTAGCCTTTCAACCACTAGGATTACAGGCATGTTCTACACTGTTAATTATCTACTTTTCATACTTTTATACCTGTGACATACTATAAATGCAACTACTTTTCATGAATCCAAGTTTATTAAGTGGCAGAATTTGAAACTGTTATTTTAATTTTTTATTATATAACCTTTTGTTCATAGGTTGTACCAGTTTTGGTGCATCTCCTGTCTGCTATCAGCAGTGTTAGGCTTTACATTCCTAAAGATCTGCGGCCAGTGGACAATAGACAGAGTGTTTTAAAATCAATACAGGTATGGATGTTAGTTTTATAAATTAGACCTTTTATATAAAGAGGTAACTGAAATGCTTTTATATATATTACTCATAGAAAAACCATAAACGCTACTAATAGTTTGTTATTTTTATAATAAGAGTTATATCAGATCTACTTGTAGCTCTATCCTCTCTTTGAATCTAACAGCAAAGTGTTTTTACTAAAGGATTTACAAAAGAAAACCGGACCATTTTCACTGTTATATGCTAAAAATAACTTGCTTTATTCATTATGCGTGAAAATAACTATAGGCTGTATGAAAAGTTTTATGTATAAAGTGATCTGGGAAATTTTTAACCATTTTAATATATTTAATAAATGGACCAAATCACTTAATTTTCCACTAGAAAAAAAAAGTGAAAAAATTATTTTGTCGGTAAACATCTGAATAGCATTTACTGTGCACTTGAGGGCTTTCTACTAGAATCTAAGAAAACAAAAATAAGCAAACAGGATGCTTCAGTTAGAGAAGGAGTTTTTAAGCTGTGGTCCATAGCCCAACGTGGATGATTATCTTGAGAGATTCATAAAATGTTTATGGATATGTGGCTATTATTCTGGCAAAAATTTCAAAAGAGTTTTAAAATGCCTAAAGAATTTAAAACACTCCTAACTAGTCTGGTGGTAAGTAAATGTGTCTTGTAAATTTATTGAGGCAATGTCCCGCTGGAATATTATTTTTTAATATTTTCAAGTAGTTGTATAATTATGAACAGAAATATATATTGGTTATGTTAACATAAATAATATGTTCATTTTAAAAATAATTTTTTATGTTTATGAATTAGGTTAGTTTTTATTTTGCTAAATTCAAACTTAAAACTGAGATGACTTTTTGTTGAAATATATTTGGCAAATTTCAGGTTTGTCTTCTTGTCGTAAGCATTTCTATGCTGTATCCCATGATGAGACATTTCAGTTTTTATGTTAACTTTAGCAGTAACTTCATTTAGTCTTAGTCTTGTGTCTTAGTTTAAACAAGGTTAGACTGTTGTTTTTCTTAGTCCTTTGTAGACGTTTGTATCAGTCATCACATGTTAGGAAACCAGTGGAAAATGAATCAGGGAAATGAGTCTGCTAAAAGAACCCTGCACTTAATAACTAAAGGTTTCTTCTTTGCTACTTACTTGTAAATTTTTAAACTTTAGAACTGAAATTTTAATTTTGTCTTTGAATTTCATGCCTGTTTCTGCGTATGTATGTATGTGTGTGTGTGTGTGTGTGTGTGTGTGTATATATATATATATATGAGAGAATACATATATATGCATGTAGAATTAACATATAAAATGTTCTTAATATGTAAAAATTGGCCAAGTTGATCTATAAGATTAATTGATTTTTGAACTGATAGTAACTTCGGCACAAACATATCTGGAAATGCTAAGTGGCTTAAACATGATCAGTTTTTTAAAACATGAGACACTTTGGCTTTTTAGGATAGCAATGTTCAAATGTCCTTCAAGCTTTATCTGTGAGTTAAACTCTGATTGTGCTCCTTCTCCTCTTTCTTTGCTTTTTGAGATGGAGCGTCTCACTGTGTCATCCATCCCAGTCTTGGGACTCCTGGGCTCAAATGACCCTTATGCCTCATCCTCTCAAGTAGCTGGGACTGCAGCATGCATCACCACACCCAGTACATTTTAGGCAAGCATTTTAATGCCAAATTCTATCTGACCTTTAAGGCCTATCCAAGACCCTGAAATTCTCCCAGATTTATACCAGCCTATAGTGTACTATCTCTTCTGTGAACTGATTTTTTTTATAATTAACATTCAATCATATAATAACAAATTTAGTAATAGATCAGAACCCTTTAAAAGTTTATTTTCTGACTTAGTAATTACACAGACCAGGAATCACACTCAAATAAATAATCTAAAATCTGAAAACAGTTTACACACAAGAGATGTTAAATAAATGATTATTTGTGATGATGTTATAGCAACCTAAATGGCTCATCACTAAGTTGTGTCACATTTAAGAATTATACTGTGCAATACTAGATTTATGAGTGAATTATAATATGTACCAATACCATTAATTATAGCAGAGCAATTAAAAAGGAGTTTCCAAAACCAATGCAGTGAGAAAATGCCTTCTACTTTAACTGAGAAAAAAATACACGTAGTAGTATTTTTATATGTATAGAAAAAAACTAAAGGAAGTACTTATTTAGTTTACTTTTACTAATTTTGTCTTCATGAGAAATAATTCTTCCATATTTTGTTTCAGGAAGTTCAGAAGCGTTTTCCTGATGGTGTTCCCTTATTGGATCCCATTGATGATATGGGCATTCAAGATCAAGGGCTGAAAAAAGTCATTCAGAAAGTAGAGGCGTTTGAGCATCGAATGTATTCTCATCCACTTCACAATGATCCCAATTTGGAAACTGTATATACACTTTGTGAAAAAAAAGCACAGGTATAACAGAAACTTAGTTTTTATCATAGAATGTTATGTGTTTTGCTAAATGTTTTTTCTTGTCCTACTTTATCATCTAAAACAAAAATGTCTGTCTCTTAAATGATCAACTTTAACCTGTCAACTCTCACCAGCAAGTCAAGATGTAGTTCATTTTTCTATAGTTTGGTATTTGCAGATGGATCTTTTATTTATTTTTCTTCTTCCTGCCTGCCTGTCTGCCTGTCTGTCTGTCTGTCTGGGGACAGAACCCAGAGGCATTAAACCTCTAAACTACACCTCCTGCCCTATTTTGTATTCTTTAATTTGAAACAGGGTTTCACTAAGTTGCAGAGGACCTCACTAAGTAGCTGAGGCTGTCTGTAAACCGTGATCCTCTGGTCTCAGCCTCCCGAATGCTGGGATTCCGAGCATGCGCCACCACGCCCAGCGGGTGTTGTGTTTTTTGTTTTGTTTTTTTTTTTAAATCAAGGTGAATTCACATAGCATAACACTTTTCTTTTTTTAAAATTGGTGCATTGTAATTGTACATTTTGGTGAAGTTCAGGATGATACAGGCATATATACACACAGAACTCCGCCCACCAGTTCCCACCCTACTCCTTCTCCCTCCCCACCCCATGCTCAGCACAGTGATTAGCTTTGATAAGCTTGTGTGTACATCATGTCCATTGAGGTGTTTCCCTTTCTGAGGCTTTCTCTTCCTTGGTCTGGAGTCCTCCTGTGTCCCACTTTCTTTCTAGTTTCCCCATATGAGGAAGATATCCTACCTTTTACTTTTTGACTAATTTCGCTTAGCATAATATACTCCAGTTCCATCCATTTCCCTATAAATGAAATACTTTTGCTCTTTTCGATGGCTGAGTAGAATTCCATTGGTACATATGTTCCATAATTTTATAATCCATTTATCTGTTGATGGGCCATAGTTTGATAGTTATGAACTGAACACCCATTTAACTTGACCAATACAGTGGGTTTAATTTACTCACAGATATCTGCAATTATTAATTCCAGAATATTTTATTCATCTGTAAGAAACTTAATGCCCATTAGCAATTTCTCCATTTCCCTCATCCTTTATTTCCTGGTAATTACAAATGTGTTTTGTGTCTATATGTTGTTGCCTGTTCTGGACATTTCTGATAAATAGAATCGTGTATAATATGTAAACTTTGGGCCTGCTTTCTTTCACTTAGATAATTATATCTTCCAGTTCATCCATATTTTAGGGAATATTCATATATTTCATTATATGAATATGCCATATCTTATTTCCCATTTGTCAGTTGATAGGCATCTTATTTTATCCTACTTTTTGGCTATGATGACTAATGCTGCTATAAATGTGTATGCGTAATGTTTTCCTATTTTTTCAAGTGGTTACTGAGTCATTTGGCAACTTTGTATGTAACTTTTTGAGAACCCTCCAAACTTCACAGTGGCCACGCCATTTTTCATTTTGCAGCAGTTTATGAGAATTCCAGGTTGTCCATGTCCTCGGCAACACTTACTATATTCTGTGTATTTTCATATATTCATCCTAGTAGTTTAAAATGGTGGTAGTAGATTAGCTTTTTAGGATAATTACTTGCAATATCTCATTAGTAAAAGGATTCTCGCTATGTTCTTACTTTATTATTGAGCTTTCTCTGCTTTTTATATGCCTTAGATTGCAATAGATATTAAATCTGCCAAGCGAGAACTGAAGAAAGCAAGAACTGTCCTACAGATGGATGAGCTCAAGTGTCGCAAACGTGTTTTAAGAAGGTTGGGATTTGCTACATCTTCTGATGTCATAGAGATGAAAGGACGAGTGGCTTGTGAGATAAGCAGGTAAAATTTGGTTGTCCTTTAGATAGTTGACTTTAAAACAAAGCATTGTTTTTTAATGAAGGATGTTAATATGAAAGTTTTATAATACTTTACCCATTAAATATGCTTTTGGACCCCCAAATTGCAAAACTAAAAAAATATTTTATCTGTTCAGTAACACAAATACCCCTAGTCTTTTGAAATATTTTCTTTGAAATGCATTTGTGTGTGTGTGGTACTAGATTGAAACACAGGGGCATTCTATCTCAGAGCTTCATCCCCAGCCCTATGTTTTATTTTTATTTTGAATCAGGGTCTCACTGAGTTGCAAAGGCCTCACTAAGTAGCTGAGGCTGCCATGAACTGCGATCCTCCTGTCTCAGCCTCCCAAATGCTGGGCTTACAAGTGTGTGCCACCACACCTGGCTTGAAATACATTTTTAATGCATTGTGGTATTTTTATATAATCTTAGTCTATACCTAATTTTGTATTATTTTCTTCTTTTTAAACATATATGAGCATTGCTCTACCTTGTAATTTAAAACCCTTACCCTTGTATAGGGTATTTTACTAAAGATTTGGGCTAACCATAAGGTAATAGAAAATATTACAGGCCACAGCTTAAAATTGGATATCAGATAAGTCGACTCTCTGTATTCTCTGGGTTCTGCAACCACAGATTCAACCAAATGTGGATAAAAAATATTTGGGAAAAGAGTAACTGCATCTGTACAGCACATGTATGGGGATTTTTTTGCCATTATTTTGTAAACAGTATAATAATTATTTACATAATATTTACATTGCATTAGGTGTTACAAGTAATCTAGATCACTTAAAGTATATAAGTGGGTGTATGTAAGCTATATGCACATACTTTATATAAGGGAGTTGAGCATAGTTGGGCTTTGTGATCCTCAGAGGTAACTTAGGACCCGTCCTTCATAGACAATCAAGGTTTGCTATTATATTTGGTTTTGGTAATCTTTTGGCACCTTACAGTTGACCACAAAACTAATCTAAAATTTAAATTAATAGTTTAAAATAATAGTGATTATTATTTTAAAATAGTAGTGATTTACTGGGCATGGTGGCACATGCTTGTAATCCCCGCACTTGGGAGGCTGAGACAGGAGGATCGCGCAGGTTTGAAGCCAGCCTTGCTGGCTTAAGAGACCCGGTTTCCAAATAAAATATAAAATAGGTCTGGGATGTAGCCCGGAGGTAGAAGGGTTCCATCCCCAGTACCACCCAAAAAAAAAAAAAAATAGTAATGATTTAAAATAATACTTGTTTTGCCGGGCGTGGTGGCGCACGCTTGTAATCCCCGCACTTGGGAGGCAGAGACAGGAGGATCACGCAGGTTCGAAGCCAGCCGCACGCGCTGGCTTAGGAGACCCTGTTTCCAAATGAAAATGTAAAAATAGGTCTGGGAGTGTAGCCCGGAGGTAGAAGGGCTTCCAGGAACCCCAGTACCACCAAATAATAATAATAATAATAATAATAATAATAATAATAATAATAATACTTGTTTTAAGGTGGGCATGATAGCACATGCCTGTAATCCATATACTTTGGAGGTTGAGACAGGAAGGTTACAGATTCAAGGACAACCTCAGCAAGTTGCAATTCTTCAGCGACCTAGCGTGACCCTGTTTCCAAATAAGAAATAAGTTTGGGCTGGGGGTAAGATGCCTATTTTCTCATGGTTTCCCTGAGTCAGAAATGTGGACGGTCTTGCTTGGACGGTTCTGGCTCAAGGTCCCCCATGATTGCCAATAGACAAGTGGTTAAGCTGGAACAGTTGGAGTCTGGAGCAGCTGACTAGTGTTAGGGTACATGGGTCCCTCTTTCTCTTCCTCTCCATGAGGGCCAGTTAGGGTGTCTTCACAGAATGGCAGCCTCACAGGGTAGCACTGCCTACTTGGAGACTCAAGGCTCCAGGGCAAGTGAGTGTGCTATTAGGCAGAGGTAGAAGTTGCAGAATCTTCTTTGATCTAGCTTTACCTTGTGTAACTAGTTTGGATATCATAGCACCACTTCCACCATATTCTCCTGATTATGAAGTAGAAGACAATTAGATGCTATCACCTGATGGGAAATAGTTGCTGCCCAGTATAACTTTCTGCAGTGATAGAAATGTTCTGTGTCTGCATTGTTGTATAGAGTAACTACCAGCTATTTAACCACAAGTAACTACCATCTAATTCACCATAAGCGATTTAGCACTTGAACTGAAGTTAGTGAGACTGGGGAACTTAATTTTGTAACATTTTAATTGAACTTGTCACATATGCAAATGATAGTCCACAAAGATCAGTGCACAGATCTAGAGAGCATTGTGTATAACAAATGCTCTTGTGCTTGTGGCCATCTTCAAAAATAGTTTACAACACTGTCCTAGAAAAGCATCAGTTATTTCCCACCATGAGGAAGGTTTCCTGCCTCTATTAGAAGCCAGCTTGCCTCTGTCCTTTTTAACTTGAAAGTCATAAGCTGGTGACCTGTGAGTAATATTGTACCTGAAAATATATATTGTCTTGACTGTACACTGGTGACTGTCATTCTCAATGCATAAAGACATTTTTGAAACTTTTTTCCCCTCAGCATGATCCAAATAAGGCCAGAGAATTACAGGCTTCGTAAATGGTTGGAGGCTTCTTGGTGTAGATTTATTAATATTGTTCATCTCTCAAAATATTATAAACTCTTATGTCTACCAAGTCCAGAAAGACTGGTGAACAGGACAGCTCTTGGCCACCCAAAGAGGGCAGTGACTACACAGCAGCAATTAATTGTTAACATAGGTTTATATGATAGCAGACTTTATAATTTAGGGAAGACAGGAATTCAGAGTGTTAGGCCAAATCTTTATCTAAATTTTCACACTGATTCAAAATTATTTAGTTACTGAGAAAACCAAATAAAATACTTCTTAAAGTCAGATCCACCTCCCAGGTTTCTCGTTTTTCTTCAACCTGTGATTAAATTCAGTTTTCTTACTTTGAAGTTAAAGAAATCTAGACATCATAATGCAAACAATTTATATCTAAGATTAAATTTATACTGTAACATTGATCTACTGATTCATATGCTAAAATTATTATTACTGAAACTTTCCTTCTGATATTAACTAAAGTTTAATAATCAGTATAGAAATTAATTAAATCTATAGCCAGATTCAACCTTGGAAGAATTGGTATTGATTTTATTCTTATATATTTTTCTATTTATAGAGATAATAGAACCATATAAATGTACGTTTATATTCCTCAAAATTTGCAAAAATGTGGGGTCATTCTCTAGACTCTTTTCTGTCTTCCTATATCTTCCTAAATGTGTCTTCTACCTCCATATTCTTGAACACTCACCCTGACAAATGTGCTTTTCTCCTATTTCTTGCCTGGATCACTGCACTAGCCTTTCTAATTGCTCATTGCCTCTTTGTCTTGAGTTTCTATACATCCTGTAGACTGCTTTCAGAATGTTATTTTCAAAGCTGAAATCTCTGTCATTCTGTTTGGTAAAAGTCCTTTGGTGACTGTTGCTTTTAGAATAAATTCCATAACTTTATTTTCCTCTTCCCTGTTTAGCCACATCCCACAATTGCTGCTTTTGCTTAGCATGACTTCCTTCACCATTACCTCACATCCTACTAATTCCTGCATATGTTTTCCAAGATCTTTGGAAACTTCTCCAGTGTGATTTTAGACTCATCAACTTTTTAATGCATAAACACCTGTATAAACTTTAGTGCACTCTGTTAGACCACTGTTTTGTGATTACTGTCTGGTTCTCATATTAAACTGTGTTCTTTGAAATAGTCTTCCTTCATGATTGTATTATTGTTGTCTTTTGTTTGACTTTCAGTTTACCTTTGCAGACCTAAACTTAGTTTTGACTTTTTGAGTTATAAGTGTTTGTACAGGTTAATTGTTCACAGCTTTATAGTTTTTTTTTTTAAACACATCTTCCAAAGAATAAAGGAAAACTTACTTTTTCTTCCTTTGTTTTATTTTTTTACTTTTTAGGGTTTGATTTGTTTAGAAGATGTTCATTTTTATTTTTATGTGGATCATGTTGAAAATGGCATACATTCAGACTCTTCCTTTGTTTTAAGTAGAGTAATAGCTGCTGGGCGTGGTGGTATACACCATAATCACAGTACTTTGGAGACTGAGATAGGCTCGAAAATTTGAGGCTAGCCTCTGTGACTTAGACTCTTTGCAACTTAGCAAGACCAGTTTCAAAATTAAAAAATAGAGTAGAGTTGGGGGTACAATTCAGAAGTAGAATATCCCTGGGTTTAATTCCCAGTACCATTAGGGGAGGGGGTGGAAAGAAGTAGATGATGAAAAAACAAAAAGCCTGCTGGAATAATCATTCTGGTTATAATATTTCTTCATAATGTATATCTGAGTATGAGAATGTTTTAGAAGTAGAGGGCAAAGAATATGACCTGCTTTCCCTCCAAATTAAATTGTCAATTTTAAAAATACTTAATTTTGATGTCACAAAAGAACCAAGGTATTACATCAAACCTAATGAAATCTAGAATCAGTAATAGATTTTGACAATGCCAGTACAAGAAGATACAGAAATAATGATGAGCTAATACCTATAGGAGATGTATTTGGAATGTAGCATTGTATTTATGATGTGGATATTTTCTAAGCTCATCAGTACCTGCTGATGATCAGCACTTTGTTGTATTCAAAGACTATTCATCCTGGTAATATAAACTTTTAACACTCTTAAAACACTTGGAAAATGAGGTGTTAAATGTTTGTCTTACAAGTACACCCTAATCACCACTTGTAATAAAATTATTACTTTTTGTTCTCCAAATTATTTGCAAAATGATTTAAAGAAAATTAAAGATTTCTTTGGGCCCAGAAAATAAAAACTAATGACTTTTTCCTGGAACATTGAAAGTTAAGAAATGATTTTTTGAATGAGTACACACATTTTTGTATTTGAGATTGTATATAAAATGCCATTTTATATTTGCCATTTATACATTGGCAATTATTAAAACCTCTTTCCTTTAGAAAATCTTTGTTACTTACTGGTTAAATAATTTTATTTAAAATGATATATTAAGGATATGTATATATACATATATGTCCTTATGTTCTGATATTTGAAATTTATTCTCTTTTAATGACACAGTGCTGATGAACTCCTTCTCACAGAGATGATGTTTAATGGCCTCTTCAATGACCTTTCTGCAGAACAAGCGACAGCATTATTAAGCTGCTTTGTGTTTCAAGAGAATGTGAGTTAACAGATTTATAATATCTTATGTCACACGTGTGTAGCTTACGTTAAGTAGTGTAATAGCTATTTCTCAATTATAAGAACATTACTTCATGTTTACGTATAATAGTAATTATTAATTAGAAATCAAAGCAACTGTATATAGTAAGAAGGAATATAATAATTAAATGTAGTTATGAGAAATGAGAATAAGATTCTAATTGTGGACCATCATCACTAATCAGATTTTGGGTTTTTTGTTTGTTTTTTGTTTTTTTGTGGTACAGTGGATGGAACCCAGGGGCCTTCTACCTCCGGGCTACAAATGCTCAGACCTATTTTATATTTTATTTGGAAACACGGTCTCTTAAGCCAGCCTGAGGCTGGCTTCTAACTTGTGTGTTCTTCCTGTCTCAGCCTTCCAAGCGTGGGGATTACAAGTGTGCATCACCACGCCTGACCCCAAATTTTTAATTTATTCTATCACTCAGTGTATTGTTTGAAGGTTTGAGCTGGTCTGTTCTGGAATGAAAAGGATAAGGGAAATAAAATTAGGAAAATGTAATTTAAAAAGAGGGTGGATAATAAGGTTGAACTGAATACCTCATTCTTAGAATGTAACTATGAAGGAACTGATCCGGTCAAAAATGAAGTCTTAGGTTTTTTTATTTTTTATTTTATTGTTAGGGGTGTGTGTGTGTGTGTGTGTGTGTGTGTGTGTGTGTGTGTGTTCCAAGGGATGGAACCCCCCAGGGGCATTCTACCTTTGAGCTACCCCCCAGCCCTATTTTTTATTCTTTCTTTTGAAACATGGTCTCACTGATTTGGCAAAGGGCCTAAGTAGCTGAGGATGTCTGCGCATCTTAACCTTCTATTTCGGCCTCCCAAATGCTGGGATTACAAGCATGTGCCAGCACGCCTGGTTTAAAGTCTTAGGTTTTCTGGACATGACTAAAGCCCTGACAATAAAATTCTTGTTGGTTTAACAATAATACTTTGAGTAAAATTTTTTTTGAGGCAGGGTGGTACTGGGGATGAAACCCTTCTACCTCAGGGCTACACTCCCAGACCTATTTTATATTTTTATTTGGAAACATGGTCTCTTAAGCCAAGAAAGGCTGGCTTCAAACCTGCGGGATCCTCCTGTCCCCGCCTCCCAAGCACGGGGATTACAAATGTGTGCCACCACGCCCGGCTAAATAGTTTATTTATGAAAGGTACTATAGTCAAATGACTGGGCTAGGGATGTTAGCTCAAGTGTTGAAGCACTTGCATAGCATGCCTGAGGCCCCTGGATTCAGTCTCTAGCACAAAACACACACGTGTGCACACATTCACACAATTGAAGTACTGAATGGAACACACAAGATTTCTTAATACCTGCATTCCAAAAAGCAATATGATTTTAAAAAAAATAAGGCTTAACTCATGATGGATGACTTGGATAAAATGAGAATAAGGCAGGGATATATGCCTTCTAAAAATAATGTAATACTCTTATCTAAATTTCTATGGGATGTTTTACTCTAAATACCTAGTTTAGCTTTTAATTTTGTGGACAAGTGTTTTTTCAATTCTGCCATTGATTTGTTTACCTGTCAACAATATTCTTATTTATTAATCAGATCAAACATATTACTCGTTGAGGTAGGTGGGTACTCTTCCTTCATGTCTTGGATTACTGATTTAAATTATAGCTTATAGTGACATGAATGATAAATAGGACTGTAATATAAGAAAAACCAGTTTATGCCCTCCTGAGAATGCTTGATATATACCTATGAAGTAATTTAAGATGAATTTAAGATGAATTAAGTAATTTAAGATGAATACAGTACTTTAAAAATAAATATTTTTCAGCTGGGCGTGGTGGCACACACTTGTAATCCCAGCATTCGGGAAGCTGAGACAGGAGGATTGCGGTTAGCAAAAAGCCTCAACTACTTAGGCCCTCCACAACTTAGACCCTGGTTCAAAAAATAAAGAATAGCCAGGTGTGGTGGCGCACGCTTGTAATCCCCGCACTTGGGAGGCGGAGACAGGAGGATCGTGCAGGTTCGAAGCCAAGTCGTGCTGGCTTAAGAGACCCTGTTTCCACATAAAAATATAACAAATAGGTCTGGGAGTGTAGCCGGATATAGAAGGGTTTCCAGGAACCCCAGTACCACCAAAAAAAGAAAGAAAGAAAGAGAGAGGGGGAGGGAGGAAGGAAGGAACGAAGGAAAGAATAAAAAATAGGGCAGGGGGTGTAGCTCAGAGGTTCCATCCCCAGACCCTAAATTAATTAATTAATTAATTATATTACATCAGTTTCTAAGGTAATAGTTAAAGACATTTGTCAGTTTTCTTTTGAACAGATCTGAGATTTGGAGATTAGAAGTTGGCAAACTTTTATTCATTTCAAGCTATCTTATGGCTAATTTTTTACAGTTTTTTTTTTTTTTATGTGACACTACTACAATGATCCTGTGTTCAGATGGACAAGTTTTTTTACACTTCCAAAGGAATTATGTGTAATCAAACCACAACTCTTAACTCTTAGTTCAAGAGAAAATATAAGCTGGGCGAGGTGGCGCAGGCTTGTAATCCTAGTACTTTGGAGACTATGAGACAGGAGAATACAGGTTTGCAGCCAGCCTCAGCTGCATACTGAGGCCCTCCACAACTGAGAGCCTGTTTCAAAAGTCAAAACTAGGGCTGGAAGTGTAGCTCAGAGGTAGAATACCTCTGGGTTCCATCCCTAGTACCACACCACACCCCCCCCCCCAAAAAAAAATACATTCTGTCACAGAGTTTTGAAGAAGAATAGAGTCAGGAGAGTTGGCTAGAAATCTCTAGGGTTTGGGGTCACTATTTTAAATAAGTTCATTAGAAAAGGTCTCATACATAAAGTGAAATTTGAATTGAGACCTAATGGAGAGATGAGGAAGCACCGTGTACAACATACTTGTGGGAGAGCATGGGTAAAATCACACTTACCCTCCTTCTGTCAGAACCAGTGCCTGCTACCTAACCTTTGCAGAAGCAAGGAAAGTGATCGGCAGCTGTTGGTCAGGAGCAGATAGAATATCACATACATTTTGCAGTCTTATTCTTCCCGCTATTAAATGGAGATCTTGAGTTCATTCTGGCCCTTTTGCTTTTTCATCACTCATTGATAAGCGTTGGTTTAACAAATAATAAGAACCTGGCTCATGATTTCTTTCATAATATGCATATATTCATAATAAAAATCAAATCTTATGTAACTATCAATGCTTGAAATTTAGGGCTATTTTCTTTCTTTCTTTCTTTCTTTCTTTCTTTCTTTCTTTCTTTCTTTCTTGTATTGTTTTATTAGGAAACAGGGTTGCAGAGTCTGGCTTCAAAACTGTGATTCTCCTGTCTTAGCCTCCCAAGTATAGGGATTGTAAGCGTATCGCCATACTTGGTTCTATAATTGCTATTTTTAAAATGTACATATATTAACTACCTTCCCCAAATTTCTGTACTTTATTCTCATCACAGCCTGTTTGTTTGATGACCTGGCTTTATTATTTCTTGTTAACAGAGCAAGAATCCAACACACAGATTTCAAGATAGACTGGGAAGCCGGGTGTGGTAGCACATGCTTGTAATCCCAGCATTCAAGAGGCTACGACCGGAGGATTGCGGTTTGCGGACAGCCTCAGCTACTTAGCGAGGCCCTTCGCATTCAGTGAGACCCTGTTTCAGAAGTAAAAAGATTAAAAAATAGGTTTGGGAGTGTATCTCTGAGGTACAATGCCCCTGGGTTCCATCCCCAGTACTACACACACACAAAAAGGTATACTGAGAACTCCGTTTCTTTTTTTTTTCCGGTGCTGGAGATGGAACCCAGGAGCTACCTCCAAGCAACACTCAGCTCTAATTTTGATTCTTTATTTTGAAACAGGGTCTCACTGAGTTGCAAAAAGTAGCTGAGGCTGTACATGAACCAAGATCCTCCTGTCTCAGCCTCTCGAATACTGGGATTACAAGCATGTGCTACCATGCCATTTCTAAGTATAAAATAAATTTCACTAGTCTGAAAGCAGTATTAAGAATACTGAAACTAGAATTAAACTTTAAACTGACTTGTATTTTATTGATGGACTAGAAATGTCTAGAATTAAAAAAAAATTATGGCATTATTTTTAGTGTTCTTTAAGCACCCCAAATTTCTGGTTTTGACAGATTAAGAGTTTTTTAAGCTAAAACTGTTTCAAAATCAAACTGTGATTGAACTGCTTATGTGGATGTAACTTACTTGTATGTGTTTAAAGTTCTTGCTTTTTCCTTAATTCCATTTATAGTCACAAAAAATAGGTAGGTAGCACAGTTTGCAAATTTAGCATTGTAGTATTCTCCTGTGAAATAAAATAATTGAGGTTGAGAAGAGTAGCAGTTTTGCTTATATAAACTAAAGAGTTGATCCAGAACATAATATGCTAATGACTATGGTCTTGTAATTTGATATTAATAGATATTTTTAAAGCTTTATTTTAATTAAACAAGCAGATAGTATTACTGTACTTTAACTTGGCTTATATTTCTAATTTTCCTTTTCTTTTATAGTCTAGTGAGATGCCCAAATTAACAGAGCAATTAGCAGGACCACTTCGCCAAATGCAGGTAAGGCAGTACTTTGTAAATCAGTTCTTTGAAAGTCTAATCATTGGACCTTATTTTTCCACAGAGACAGTGGCAGTTGGGATTAAATACATCATTTGATGCCAGTCATGTCATTTAATACTATTTTATTAATTTTTTTCACTTCAGTAACTTAATATTCTCATTATTGTAATGAATTGCATAGAGTCCCTGAGTGTAGATTTAAAATTGAATAATGTGGATAGACTATACTATTAGTTCATTGCTTGCATCATTTTCTTCCTTACTGTTAAAAATGGCATTTTATGGACTAGACTTAAATTTTTTCCATATGTTTCCATTTTAGTTTACAACAAAGTTTTTTTGTTGCTTTTTTTTTTAATGTGTGTGGCACTGGGGGTGAAACCCAGGGTCAGTCTACTTCTGAGCTACACCCCAAGCCTTTTAATGTTTTATTTTGAAACAAGGTCTCATTAAGTTTCAGAGGGTCTCACTACGTAGCTTAGACTGGCCACAGACCTGTGCTCTTCCTTTCTCAACCTCCCAAGTACTGGGATTACAAGCATGCACCATCAGGCCTGGCTTATAGCTACCTTTTTTTTTTTTTTTTTCTTTTTTCTTTTTTTGTGGTACTGTACCTCCAGGCTATACTCCCAGACCTATTTTATACTTTATTTGGAAACAGGGCCTCACTAAGTAGCTGAGGCTGGCTTTGAACCTGTGCAATCTTCCTGTCTCAGCCTCCCAAGCACTAGGATTACAAGCATGCGCCACCATGCCCGGCTTACGTCTACCTTTTTTTTTTTAATTTAATTTAATTTTATTTTATTTTATTGAAGATTTAAAGAAGTTTATTAAAAAGATAGAAATACAGAAAACAGTTAAAGCCCCATGCCATTCAGAAGTGGCAGGGGGGGTGGTTCGAAGGAATTCACCCTATATCTACCTTTTTAAACATAGAAAAACGGGGAAAGGAGCTAAAGGTATATGAGGGAGAAAAAACAAATGAATAATTAAAAAGGGATCATTCAGCTGGGCGTGGTGGTACACCCTTTTAATACCTGTACTTGGGAGTCTGAAACAGGATGATTAAAGAAGGTTTGCACCCAGCCTCAACTACTGGATTTTTTTAATGTTCTGTATTCTAATCATATTTGTTCCTAATAAGATTTTTTATTTTCTTTTTATACAATGTACCTGATTGTTACATATTCTGAGGCTCAGAAGTAGTTTTAAATTAGTCTTCAAACATTAACTGGGGCTAGTACATGTACTCTGCAACTTAGTGAGACCCTGTTTCAAAATAAAGAATAATATCAGGGCTGGGAATGTAGCTCGAATGCCCTTGTGTTGGGGGGCGGGGAGCAGGGATGGGAATCCTTCAGTGGAACATATAATAGCCCTTAATCTTCCTAAGAAATTAGCAAAGAAAAGACTTGCATACTTTTTAAGTATGCTTAAGGACTTAAGTATTTTGCCATAGGCTTTTTCTGTTTTATCATCTTGATTTTGTTGATGGAACACTTATAGATTAGTTAAATGATACTCTTGAATAATTTTAATGAAATTTGGGGGTTTTGTTGGGTAGATATAATTGACTGAAAATTATTTTCTTGATATATTTTTCTTATCCATTTCTACATACTGAGAAAGCTTAGCTATTTGATTGTTTAGCAGCGAAATAGGCACTGTGCCTTCTTAGAGGCAAAATACCCAAACTGAAGAATAACACCTGAGATGAAAATGGAATTTTATTGAATACTAACTTTGAAAACCTAAAGAGAAAAGTCATGTGCAAAATCTTAAGTAAGGAATTATAACTGTCTTTTATCTGTAAAGGAATGTGCTAAAAGAATTGCAAAAGTTTCAGCGGAAGCAAAATTGGAAATTGATGAGGAAACTTACTTAAGCTCATTCAAACCTCACTTAATGGATGTGGTGTACACTTGGGCAACTGGAGCTACCTTTGCTCATATCTGCAAAATGACAGATGTCTTTGAAGGTATGGTTAAATTTTATGTACATGACATTCTAAGTGTATTAGAAACAAGGATAATACCATATTTTTTAAAATTTGGTAGTAAAATGCAGTCTTCTGCCTATAGAAGTAAAAAATACAAGTCCTTTGTATTTTTCATAAGCATAGTCTTCTTGTTATAAATTTTTAGGAAAGAGGCTGGGTGTGGCGTTTCACACTTGTAATCCCAGGACTTGGAAGGCTGAGACAGAAGGGTCGCAGGTTAGCAGCCAGGTTCAGTAAGTTAGTGAGGTCCTTCACAACTTAGTGAGAACCTCTTTCAAACCATCAATAACAATAATACTGGGAGTGGAGCTCAGAGGTAGAATGCCCTTGGGTTTCATCTTCAGTGCAGCAAAAAAAAAATTTTTTTTTTTTTTTTAGAAAACTATTTTAGCCGGGCGTGGTGGCGCACGCTTGTAATCGCCACACTTGGGAGGCAGAGACAGGAGGATTGCACAGGTTCAAAGACAGCCTCGCTGGCTTAAGAGACCCTGTTTCCAAATAAAAATATAAAATTGGTCTGGGAGTGTAGCCCGGAGGTAGAAGGGTTTCCAGGAACACCAGTACCACCAAAAGAAAAAAGAAAAAAAAACTATTTTAACAGAATTTAATTCTGTATGCCAGCATTCTGTTTATTTCAGTAGTCAGGGATAGAGATGATCTAAACATGTTATATTTACATAGGTAGTTTTGCCTTTTGCATTTTTCTCTTGGTTAGATTTTAATGATTTGCTGGGTGTTTTCACTAAAATTAGAAATTCATTGATCATTATATGTGTAATAACAAGTTTGGCTTCAATCAATTATTTCAGCATAAAGCAGATTCAATGTAATGAGCAGAATTTAAAAAAATTGAATAACTTTCCCAACTGGAGAGAAATTGAAGTGAATGAAGATAAAGATTATAAAGAAAATATGATTATATAAGCCGAGCAGGCTGGTACATGCATGTAATCTTATTATTTGGGAAGCTAAGACTGGAGGTTTGCAGCTTTAAGCCCGGTATTTACTACTTGGGATAGACTCAGCAACTTAGCAAGACCCTGTTTAAAATTAAAAGGGCAGGGAGTGTAGCTCAGAGGTCTAATGGCTCTAGGTTCACTCTCTAGTACCAGGATTGAAGGGGAAAAATTTATAAAAAGCAGAAAAAATAAGCAGAGCATTTTTTTAAAAAAAGATCATATTTTAGGAAAGGATTGGCTTATGTGGATGTGGTTTGTTTTGTTTTGTGGCACTGAGAATTGAACCCAGAGGCATTATACCTCCAAGAAACTCCCCTAACCCAGTTTTAATTCTTATTTGAAATCAGGGTCCCATTAGGTTGCTCAGAGTCTTGCTAAGTTGCCCAGGCTGGCTTTGAACCTGTGATCCTCTTGTCTCAGCCTCCCAAGTAGTAGAATTACATGTGTATAGGAGCACATTTGGCTTGTTTTTAATGGTGAATTATATTTTCCAAAATAGATATTTACGTTGAACTTTCTTAAAAGTGAAAACATGAGTTTGGTTTTTATCCAAGGTATTTAAATTACCACTACTACTGTTTATAGATCTAATTTGAGGAAAAAATACATTTTCATATATCAAATATTATGTGCCTTTTAACCAGTATTAAGAAAATTGTACATTATTGATTTTATATAAGTCAATTATTTTATGATAATGTATATGTTAAATTTCTCTGGCATAGAATATTAAGATTTTGAACCAAGTCTTTACTATATTGAACTTTATGGGTTAATTTAAGATTTTTAATGTTATGGGTTTATACATCATATATTATTCTGTAATTATAATGTGCTGTTTTAGAATTTTCCCAAAGATAGTCAATTTTTAAACCATCTTTTAGTGAATGGCCCCAAATAATTCTATGAATGATATATTTTGTTACTGAAAAGATTAGATCACTGTTCATTTAATAAGCTTTATAAAGTTTGCATCCGGTCACCAAAATAGTATTTCAGGGTAGATATTATTATCTCCACTTTGCGCAACAAGACTGAGGTAAATGTTATGACTAATGTGAGGTGACGGCACCATAATTGAACTCTGGTTTCTGTGGCTGCAAGTCACATGGTAGTTGATAACTTGAATTAAGCTCAGTAACACCTTAAACTGGAACCTTTTTAAACTCTAGACTATGCCATCTTTATCCACTGAAATACTTGCAGAAATGGTAAAAAAAAAAAATCTAATAGTTCATAGTAGGTGGCAACATTTGAGCCTGTGAAAAGAGGACAGTGTGAAATTCCGCACTTGTGAGTTTTGCTTAACACCTAGCAACCCCAGTCAGTGTGTGACAGCTTTGTGTTTCAGTGGTACCCAAGCAGTCAAATACAACATAAGCACTCTTCATTTGGCCAGCTTTTTGAAAGGATGAACATAATGCCTATTCTGTGCCAAAATCATTACAAGACCCATTAATATAATTGGTCAAAACACAGTGGCAAAACAATTGTGGTGGATAGCAGAGAGTAGCATTTTTAGTATTATTATTATTATTTATTTATGGCAAAAACCAAAGGGCAAAAGACCTTGAATGTTGGATGAACAATTTTTAAAAACCTAGGATTTCCTGTAAAATTGTCTTTATGAACTACCTTTCTATTCTTTCTCTATACTTAAATGGAAAAGTTATCACTATATGGAAGTTGAATCTTAAGCTGGAGAGAGTTTACAGTTCTGTTCAACCATGGGTTGACCTTTTCCATAGTTTCCATAGTTGCCAGAATTTCTAAATCCATTCTGCCTCCTTTGTGTCTTGGGCTGGGATGGAAATTTCTATATTGTAGTATGCACCAAATGTAAATTCAAAAACTTGAGATGGTCAGTTACTTACATCTTGAAGTTAGATTTAACATCAGAATCGTTTTCATGTTTTTGTGCTCTGGGTGCCATTCTAAACCTTTTCTTTCTAAAATTGGTACAAATATATGTTAGCTCTTAAAATTTATTTATTTATTTATTTATTTATTTATTTATTTATTTATTTATTTATTGGTGGTACTAGGGGTGGAACACAGAGGATTTCTACCTCCAGGCTATACTCCCAGACCTTTTTTTATATTTTATCTGGAAACAGGGTCTCACTAAGTTGCTGAGAGCCTCACTAAGTAGCTGAGGCTGGCTTCGAACCTGTGCGATCCTCCTGTCTCAGCCTCCCAAGCGCGGGGACTACAAGCGTGTGTCAACACGCCCGGCAGCTCTTAAAATTTAAACAGGAAAACAAACCTGAAAAAAAATATTTATTTTATTTTTTTCCCAACATCTTCTTTCCCTTTTTTGTTTTTCCCATGTTACTTAGTTCTTCCATTTCAGAATAGCTTTTCTCTTCTCATCTTGCTGTACATGCTTTGTATGACTGGAAGCATGCTGTAATAAAAACTCTAAGCTGCAGTATAGTGTTTCTTTATTTTTAGAGGCAGAAAATAATTGCACTGAATTTTTTTTTTTTTTTTTTATGGTACTGGGGATGGAACCCTTCTACCTCCGGGCTACACTTGCAGGCCTATTTTATATTTTATTTGGAAACAGGGTTTCTTAAGCCAACAAGGCTGGCTTCGAACCTGCTTGATCCTCCTGTCTCTGCCTCCCACGCATGGGAATTACAAGCGTGCGCCACCACACCTGGCTGCACTGGATTTTTTAATGTTCTGTGTTCA
Source organism: Muscardinus avellanarius (assembly GCF_963383645.1). Lineage (NCBI taxonomy): Eukaryota > Metazoa > Chordata > Mammalia > Rodentia > Gliridae > Muscardinus > Muscardinus avellanarius. The sequence goes on from NC_137786.1 coordinate 45,173,346, forward strand.
AATCATATTTGTTCCTAATAAGATTTTTAATTTTCTTTTTATACAAAGTGCCTGATTGTTACATATTCTGAGGCTCAGAAGTAGTTTTAAATTAGTCTTCAAACATTAACTGGGGCTAGTTAACAATATAATGTTTAAAAACATGTGTTTAAGGGATGTCTGATATGAGAACCATTTATATTGGGATTCATTTGAGGAATTTTGAAGACTTTATATAAGTAACCCTTTGTTATCACCATGAAAAAAAAAAGATTGAATATAGTTCTTTCTTATTTTAATCAAACTAAATTTGATTTGGCAATTTAAACAAAATATTTGGGTGGGCTGCCAACCCTTGTAGTAGATCTCTTGTGACCAGCTCTTGCTATTTAGTTCTGACTATGCACAAAAAATATATTCTTAACTATTCATGAGGAACAGAGAAAGGAATTGCTTTCATTTGAGCACTTGTCATTTGGAAAGATGGATTATCTCTTTAATGAACTTCCTGCCCTAGGGCTTTAAAGCAAATGCTGTGAAGTGCATACTCCAACTCTGTTCCTATGTGCTCTCTCGAATACTTTTTAAAGGACAGTTTTACCCTTTTGTAAGAAAATACATCAGTGTTATAAAGGATTTTCCGGTGGATTTATTTTTAAATAATATTATGGAGTTTGTGTTTAAATTTTGGCATAATTTTGGGTGTCTAGTTGACTTTGTAATTGGTACCTGATACTTGAACAATTCTGAAACCCTACTGGGGATTAGGTACTATGTTGGGTGCAGGGCAGGCAACATCTCTATTCTCAGGGAAGGATTTCAACCTGCCCGACTTGATGGCGAATGCCCATGATCCCAGTACTAGATAGGCTGAGATTGGAGGGTCACAGGTTCAAGATTAGCCTCAGCAGCTTAGCAGAACTCACAGCAACGTAGCAAGATCCTATTTTAAGAGCCAGGCGTGGTGGCACATGCTTGTAATCCCAGCATTCTGGAAGCTGAAACTGTGGGGGATCGTGGTGTGCGGACAGCCTCAGCTACTTAGACCCTGTTTCAAAATAAAAAAAAATAGGGCAGAGGGTGTAGCTTGGAGGTCGAATGCTCCATCCACAAACCTGCCTCCTCCCCCTCCAAAAAGACCCTATTTCAAAATAAAAAGGGCTGGCGTATAGCTCAGAGATAGAATAATGCCCCTGAGACCAATCCCTAGTACAGAGAGAGAGAAGAAGAGAAAGGCAGGGAGGTTCAGCCTAAACTGAGATTCATTTAGTGGTAAGTATAGTTGCAGGATATATTTGTGGTCCTAACCTCAGGCCAAACTAGATAGGAGTATTATGTGAGAGCATGAACCACTTTAGGAATGCCTGAAAGCTAAAAGGCCCAAAATACTGTCCAGGGAGATCTACTTTTTAGTATCATCCTTAATGAGAATGATAGCACTAGATTCATGAACTAGGTAGCTGTAGCCCTGATATTTATAAAAAATGTCCTTAAATAAAATCATGTAGTCCCAAATGTCCATCCTTAGGTGAATATGCTATGATGTATCGATTCAAAGAAAAGTACTGGTTTATGCTACAATATGAATGAACCTTGAAGACCTTAAGTGAAAGAAGGCAGATCAAGGCCACATCATGTATGATTTTATTTATGTGAAATTCTCAGAATATACAGATCCATAGAGACAAAACAGATAAGTGGTTGCCATCAGCTAGGATAGGAGAATTGCATATGACTGCTTGGGAGTAATAAAATGTTCTAAAATTAGGTACTGATGATAATATGCTAACAACCACCAAACTCTACACTTACTTAAAAGGGTGAATTATATCTCAGTGTGAGTTCTTCCAGAGTGCTGATGTAAGCCTGAATATAGAAAAGGTCGGTAACACTAAGTTGTACACTTTAACTGGTTAAAATAGTGAGTTTTATATTCTGTGTATTTTAACACTGTTTATAAAAGATGAAGAAGAAGAAAGAAAAAACTAGAAAGAATTTGATTTCTTTCTACCCTAGTGAGACCAAAAGAAAGATTATATCAGACCAGTAGTTTTTGTTTTTGTTTGTTTCTTATCATATTCAGATAGCCTCTGAGTGAGATAGGACTTTAAAGATTTTTGATCCTAATTAATGAGGATGACTTTTCAAAGCTGGGAGTGAGGAAAACATTAGAGAGAACTTTAGGAATGATGCTGGATAACTCAGTACTTAACAGCAGTCTTCATTAATTCTTGTGGGGAACAACCTCTATTCTGCAGGCAGTGGTAGGCAGTTTGTTTGTAGACACACAGGGATCCATTGATGAGACTCTGTAGACAACAGCCAGGGCCATTGTAAGTGCTGCAACCCTGTACCTAGTGGCCTTGTTTTCTTAATTGTTCTCTTGTTATGTGAAACTGTGTCAGAACTAAATTTTCCAGAGACTGAGAGTTCACGTTTGTGACAGGAGAGTGCCCTCAGACCTTGGTGTCCATTTACTTGCTTTAGCTTTATACTTAATAGTTTACTTTGTAGGGTGTGGCCTCTGGTAACTTTGACAAGTTCTAATTTAAATGAATTACTCAAATTTATAGAAATACAAAAACTATTGACTGTTCCCTGGCACACCTTTGAAATTAGTTAAAAAATGTAAAGATTTCCTTTTAGTTCATTTAATGACCTGTAATTCTGCTGGTTTTTTTAATTGCCGTATACTTAAATTTATACTACTACTTGATTTACTTTGCTTTGAATAGAATTGTTTGTATTACAGCAGTAATATGGTAATTATCTCTATCCTAGACCCCCTGCCCTCTCTCTAGATATTCAGAAGCTTCTGCAACTGGATTTTCTTTCACTCAGAGGCAGTGTTGGGGCCTAGCATTCCTAGCCCCTGAGAAATTCAGAAATGACAATATAGCCAACACTTACTAAGCTCCATTCGTGTTGTCAAAAATTTTCACAGACTTTACATACATTATTTCATTCATATCTAACAATAACTCCATTAAGTAAGGGACCAAGGACTAAAGCAAAGGTTTTCTTAAGTTAGTGGAAGAGATTTGGAAAGAAGAGTAATGAGTTTTGGAGGTGTTGAGTTTAGATCCCTTTGATATAAATCTAGGAGATCAAGTCCTCATCAGTAGCATCTAGCTAGAATAGCATTGTTTGCATTTGTATGTTTTATAACTGTGGCCTATTTTTAAAAATTAAGTGAAAGTAGTTTTTATTTCAGTTAAAAGTGATATAGCAAAAATCTGAGTGATATTCTAATAATTGGTAGTTTGTACCTACCATTAAAAGATTTTTTTGGTATTTTCCTAATACCAAGAAAATCACACATGTTCCTTCCAGAACCATATTATGACCAAAACGGACTCATCAGGTTTTTTACTGAAACTTGAATTAATGGTTGTCAGAACGTTTATGAGAACTTAGAGGATGACTGTGTATGGCTGCTACCGGGTGCAGGGCACCGTGAAAGACAGTGAGCATCAGCTGCAGTCTCACCCCACCCAGGGGAAGAGACAGGTGCTGTCCATTTGCCCAGCACAACGTGCCAGTGGAGCGAGGGGCTATTGCCTTTTATTCTGCAAGTGGCTGGTGGCCATTTAGGCTGCCTCCTACTCTCAGGAAATGGGGTTAGCCCTTTTCCTACCCTCATTTGTGGAGCTGGTTGCATGTGCTTTTTGTCCTGTTTCTTGTGCATTTTTATCCTCCCCCTCTTATCACCGACAGCCATCATTCAGATGGCCATTACAACCCACTGTAAATTTTTTCTCTCTTAAGCCATTTACTGAATATCCTTCAGTGGTGTCTGTTCATCCTGCACTCAGTTTCTTCAGTTAAATTCACAGCACAAAAAAACCAGTATCATCAAACTTCTACAAATTCCCAGCTTGTAAAGGTGCAAGATTCTTTCATGAAATCTTCGCTCCAAGACTGAATGGGAAGCCATTTCTTTAAAGTGTAGATAATACAAACACTTTCCGTACTATGAGAGAGAGGTCAGAAGGCTTGGCTCCTAATTCTAGATCTAAAACTATTAACTTGAACTTGAAAGCCACTAATCACCTCTTTTAATTCTCACTTGTAAAGTGATATAGTAGCAATATTGGTAGTGGCTAGTCAAATAGTCATATCTATTGGAGTATAGTATCTTCTGTGAAACCACTATTTTCTCTATTAACAGTTACTTACTAGTAAGGGACACAGATGACTGAATGTTTTTTATTTTTGCAAAATCTTTAAATATTTTATTAAGGTCAGTATGAATTACCTCCATAGCAGAGAGTAAACTGTAGGTAACAGCTATATAATTACTTTCTCATACCTTTTTTTTGGCAGGGGTGGGGGGTCTGCTCTTGAAGGGACAGAGCCACTTTGCTTAGACTAGAAAACTCATCAGTCAACATTCTTACGCTGTAATCCAAAACAAGTGACCACACAATTTAGAGGAAGGAAGAATTCTCTTAATTTTTGATATTTTGGGGTATGATCCATACAAGGCCCCAGAGTCTGTGGATCTTAGGGCATGGTGGTGGGAAACACAGAGGGAGGGAACAAGGCTCTGTTTTCACATCATGGAGGCTTGAAGCAAGAGAGCCAGCAGACAAAGGAATTCAGAGACAAAGTGTAAACCCTAAGACCATACCCCGAGGGACCCTCCTTCTCCAGCCACAGCCCACCTGCCTAGGTTATGATCCAGTAAATCCATTATCGTGAGTTTATCCACTGATGAGATTACAACCCTCATAGCAATTTCATTAACTGTAGACATTAATACATAAGCTCTTCGTAACAGGAACCTTCCTCTAAGTCCCTCAGATGTTTCTTGTTCTCTAGCCAGAAAGATAGAATTAGGATGTAATTGGAATTCTCATTCTTCCTTCTGCCTCATGCATCACCAACTTTTTCTCTATATATAAATTTTTAGAAGGTTGTACTAGTAAAAAAAAAAAAAAGTGAGCTGTATAGCTTGGTGCCACCCAAAGCCATAGTCTAACCTCAGAATCACGTCAAACTTTTCTAGTAATAGTAGATGATGATCATTCCTGAGCACGCGCTATGTGCCAGGCACTTTGGACATACTACCTCCTTTAGTCTTTCCCATAACTTGTCAGTTCTCTTTGAGGAGTAGAGTCTGTCGGATGGTAGATGGCATGACTGAAATGTACTCTCAGGCCCATCTGCTGCCAGAAACTGCCCTCCATGCAGGACTTCTCTCTGGGCTTCTCTGGCACTTCCCTTAGAGGCAGCTCCGGAGCAGATCCTCCCTGCTGTCCTTGAGCATTGACCTCAGCTCCACCCCAGCCTTCACTCACTCTGCTTCAGAAGGAAGGGACAAAGCCGTTAGGCCATTTTCTTACCTAGAAATTCTCTGGTCCTTAATTTTTTAGAAGAAATACTGCCCCTGTGTTTCTCTGAGTCCCAGGACCTTCCATCATACTTTGTGCTACTCTCTTCAATCTTGAACCACATCCAACATACACATCTGCTTAAATTCCTCATCCACACTCTCTCCAGCCAGCAGCTGACAGGGTTAGGAGCACAGGTCCTGAGCTTTAAGTCCTACCTGCTCACTAATGTCTTGGGCAGTGTTTTCTTAATTGTGCCTCAGTTTCTTTAGAAAAGATAACTGCTCCTACTTCATTTTGAGAATAACATAAAGCTGTAGTCTTTAGTACAGTGCCTGTCCCATAGCATTAATAAACATTAGCTGTTGCTGTCATTTTTTTTTTTTTTCTGAAACAGTTATCTTCTTCACCCTCAATGTATCATTCCTTTTACAGCCAGGCTCTTGAGAAGAGTAGTTACTTCTTATTTTGTTCTTAATCTATAGTTATCTGATGCCTTATTTCACCAAAGTTAGTAATAGACCATTTATCTGACTGGATTCTGCTTATTTTGTATTACTCCCTCCTTGAAACCCATAATGTAAATTCTTCAGCATTACTCAGCAATGAACATTTCTACTAAAATGAAGTTTAGTGCAATTTATATAAAGAACTTACTAAAATATTTTAAGTTGTATAAGTTGGATTATGAATTAAAACTGATAAATATAATATGTTCCTTTTGGAAAATCTAGATAAATCCTTTTTATGTGAATTGTAATATGGTTAAATTTGGGGGCTTTAAATATTAGTATCTGTATTCTGGTTCTGATATTGGTCAAAACAGTACATATCACATGGAATTGTGAGAATCAAGAAAATATTCATAAAATACAGATTATAAACATGCTACAGAATAAATGCTCAGAAAATGTTGGAGAGTACCAACTTTCCCAAAACATATTCAATTTAATTTTACTTTACCTTGATGTCTAAATGTCTTTGTAAACATCAATTACTCTTCTAACAGAAGAACCTTTAAGTGTTATTTTAAGGTACAGATTATATGAGGGTGAAATATCACTCTTAACTCTGTGCTTAGTGGTTAAATTTTATACAACATGTTTCTTTTCTGGCTATCATTTTTTGTTTTTGACTCATTTTAGGAGCTTCTCTTATATTGGGAGCCAAATAACTATACAATTGTGTAGTGGAGACAGGCCATAATTGAGGGCCAGAAGTTTTCTCTTTGTGAGTCTGTGGACTTTTTGATAGGAGAGGCGGAACAAAATAGCTATGGACTTTGAATTTATTGGCTAGAGAACCATAGTAAGACCGTATATTCCTTCAGAGCTTGCCCTTTTCAAAGAATTTATCTCTTAAGTGAGACAGATCCAGAGTAGATTAAGCTGCCTTAGTCTTATTTATTGAGGCTAGAGTATAGTTCAGTCCAGTCTGTAGCACCACCCAAATATAAATAAGCAAATCTTGATTTTATCTTACAAATGAGAAAGAGAAGAAAGAGCAGTTAGGTAAGGAGAACTAATTATTTAGCAATAGAATCTGGACTACAACCCAGGCTTCCAATATAGTCATCTTTTCTATTAACTGCTGGTATCTTCTTGGCTCACTCTTTAAACCATGGGGAAAGTAGGTGATAGCCTACTATGTAGACTATGTAGATATGTAGGAGGTGGTATTAGTAGTCTTTTTTAATGTAGTATTCCCATTGGTCTTTTGAGGGCCCTATATGCTGGCTCATTTATGATCAGTCTCATCCCCATAAACCTCCTATTACCTGAAGTAACATCTGGGTAGTCTTACTACTGTGACCTATGGGTGTGTTCAGAAAGCAGGTATCTTGCCCTCACTGGTCCAGGGCCCCGGGCAGTATTGCTCAGCCTCCCCAGGGTCACCCTTATGAGGAGAGAAGGTATTGTGCATACACATGGTACTTCCTGCTAGACTGAGTTGTCAGGTAAATGGTTTGTACTGTGGCTTCTGAGAAGCTCAAATTCCATTCTGATGGTTTTTGTTTGTTTTTTAACCTCTTTATTGCAAATATTGCTAACTCAATAATACATTGGCAACATTTTCATTCCACAAACCCTCCTGACCCAGCCTTCTCTTTTGTAAAAACAGATGGCTCTTTTATGAAGATAGAATTTTATATTTTCTCCAAAATTACCATATAGGGTTATTAACAAAATAGTGCCATTTATTGGAGAAAACTAAACAATGCTTTTTTTGGGGGGGGTGGTACTGGGGTTCCTGGAAACCCTTCTACCTCCGGACTACACTCCCAGACACCTATTTTTTATACTTTTATTTGGAAACAGGGTTTCTTAAGCCAGTGCGCCTGGCTCCGAACCTGCGCAATCCTCCTGTCTCCACCTCCCAAGTGCGGGGATTAAAGCCTACGCCACCACGCCCAGTGCAGTGCACACTTTAAAAATGCTACTGCCCTGGTAGAAATACAATTACACTATTTTTTGTGATAGACATTTCTGTGTGGCATAGTTGCGTAACTTTAGGTAAATCACTTTCACTGTTTACCTCAATGATGTGATTTATAAAATGAGAATTAAGAGAATTAAGAGTGCTTGTTTGTCTTGTGGGTCATCTTGGTACATACTAGTAATCCCAGTACTTGGGAGACTTAGACAAGATTGCAGGTTCGTGGCCAGCCTGGACAACTTACTAAAGCCCTCAGCAACGGAGACCCTGTTTCAAAATAAAAAATAAAATAGGGCAAGGGTGTAGCTCAGAGGTACAGTGCCCCTGGACTCAGTACCTATTATCTCTCTCTCACACACACACACACACACACACACACACACACACACACACACACACCTGTCTCATAAGATCCATGTGGCGATTGAGTGTGTCAAATGTGTACTAAATACTGTATTTTCTGTTATTCTCAATATTATATATTCATGTGTGCTTTGTATGCATATATCATGCCATGTTATGTTCTTTTCCATGAAATTCACTTAATAAGTTAATTCAAGTCAGGCACAGCAGCATACACCTATAATCTCAATACTTGGGAAGCTAAGACAGGTAGATTGCAGGTTTTCTCTGTATATTTGTGTGCGCGCGCACGTGTGTGTGTGTTACAAGTTACACAGTGACTTAGCAAAGCACTGTTTCAAATTTTAAAAAATAGTAATAAATATGCCTGGTGTGTAGCTCAGTGGTAGGACTCCCTCCTCGCTCAAGTTCAATCCCTGGTATAAAAAATATATTTTAAGTTTTAGTTCAATACATCCTATGTACAAAACACAGGTCTGGATTCTGGGATGGAAAAATAAGCATAAATTACCTGTTCTCATTAGGCTTGCAACCAAGTAAGAAGAACCTGAGAAGCAGTAACAAAAATTAAAAATGCAGTGTGTGTGTGTGGGGGGGGGGGATAGTATCAAATGGCAATATGGCAGTAAGTATTTGTTAAATCAGTTTGATTGATATGATAAGGAGTGACTGGGTTTAGTTTTCCTTCAGAGCGGGGGATCAAGAAGAAAATACGGTCATGGAAGGTATAAAGGGCCAGGCCTGAGATCTGGGGTATTTCAATATTTAGAACTGAGGAGAGAGTCAGCAAAGGAGATAAAGGAGGAGAACTCATTGAAATAAGAAGAAAAACAATATAGTGTCATGGAATAGAAGATAAAATTGTATTTAAGGTAGAATAATGGGGAGAAATAGCTACTGATTTGAGAGTATAGACTAGTATCTATAAAATAGCGTCCTTGCTATGGTTGTTTTTCCTAACTCTGCTTCCTATTATTATCACATTCTGATAAAAATCAGCATTTGTTGATACTTATTAAGTACTAGATAGTTTTTAACAAACTTACCTTTACATAGAATAATTAATAATAAATGTATGCCTATATTTTACCAGTTTTCAATCACTAAGCTTAGACAGGACCAAGTCATGTGCCTTCCCATTGTCACGTGGTTAGCGTATGTAAGCAGTACGCAAGCCCGACAGTTACTTCCCAGGGCTAGTGCTCACGTCCTCCTTACAGATCCACACCCACAAAAATGGAGTATATAGTTTAATAGTGCACAGTCTGTCTCCTAGTGTTGGACATGTAAAGGCAGCTTTGTGTGTGTTGGGGGGAGACTAGGAACTGAACCCAGAAACATTCTACCTCCAAGCTTTACCTTCAGCTCTTTTTTGTTTTGAAAGAGTTTTGCTAGGTTGTTGAGAATCTCAATAAATTGCTGAAGCTGTCCTCGAACCTTTAATTCTGTCTTAGCTTCACATGTACCTTTTTTTTTTTTTTTTTTTGTGGTACTGGGGATGTAACCCAGGGACATTCTACCTCCAAGCTACACCCCCAGACCTATTTTTTATTCTTTCTTTCTTTTTTTTTTTTTTTTTTTTTTGTGTGTGTGTGGTACTGGGGATGTAACCCAGGGACATTCTACCTCCAAGCTACACCCCCAGACCTATTTTTTATTCTTTATTTTGAAACAAGGTCTCACTGAGTTGCAAAGGGCCTCACTAAGTAGCCAAGACTGGCCATGAACTGTGATCCTCCAGTCTCAGCCTCCCAAATGGTGGGATTACAGGTGTGCACCATCACGCCTGGCTTGTAGCTTACATTTTGAGATCTGATGTTCCTAATGTATTTTCAGAGTCCTGGGAGTTTTTTGTTCAGGTTGGTAGCACTTGGAGAAAGGATCCCAGGCCCCTCCTTGTACAGTCTGAAACTAACTGCTTATAGCTTTTGATTTAAAACAGATACTGTCGTAGTGAAGATCCATGGTAAAGTGCTTATTCCCTCTTTTGTGCTTCCTTGAGGGAATACTGTGAAGACAGCACTGATTAAACGATCTGAGGTCAAAAGATAGGCATAGGGGTACACACCTGTAATCCTAGTACTTTGGAGTCTCAGACGGGAGGATGACTGGTTGGAGACCAACCTCAGCAAATTAGCAAGACCTTGTTTCAAATTTAAAAAGGCTGAGGATGCAGCATGGAGGATACATGCCCATGGATTTGATCCCCAGCAACGAACAAAACAAACCCAACCAGTCCCTCCTTTAAAATGACCTTTCTGATCATGTTGCATTTGACAGGACAGCAGGCATGGTATCCAGTAGGTCACACCCAGGCTCTGCTTAGCTGTACTTCGTTAGGCTTTTCTGCATTAAGTGGACTTCTCTGGTCACTGCCTGACAAACCCCATTCTTATACCCTCAGATGATGTCTTTGCCAGACTTCTTCCCCCTACTTTTTTTTGGTGGTACTGGGGGTGGAACCCACAGGCTTTCTACCTCTGGGCTATACTCCCAGACCTATTTTTTTATATTTTTATTTGGAAACAGGGAGTCACTAAGTTCCTGAGAGCCTCACTAAGAAGCTGAGGCTGGCTTCGAACCTGCGCGATGCTCCTGTCTCAGCCTCTCAACTACTGTGATTACAAGCATGCACCACACGCCTGGCTTCCCCCTACTTCTAATAGCAAGTGTTTGGCTCGCTAATGCTCTCCCCCTCCCTCATACAGCATATCTATAGATCTATATATACGGCAAGAGGTGGAGGATACAGGGAATTAAACCAGGGGTATTCAACCTCTGAGGTACACCCCATTCCTATTTTATTTTGAAATAGGGTCTCACTAAGTTCCTGAGGTTGGTCTTAAACCTTTGATCCTCCTGTCTCATGCTCCCAAGTACTGTGATTACAGACATTTGCCACCACACCCAGTATCAACATACAATTTGTCCATGTCTCACTTATAAAAGGTAGAAATTAAATTTTTGTGTGTGTGTCTGGGGATGGAACCCAGGGGCATTCAACCTCCGACCTACACCCCCTAGCCTATTTTTTCTTCTTTATTTTGAAACAGGGTCTAAGTTCTGGAGGGCCTCATTGAGTAGCTGAGGCTGTAGTGAACAACGATCCTCCGGTCTCAGCCTCCCAAATGCTGGGATTCCTCCCGAATGTGTGCGCCACCGCGCCTGGCTGAAATTAAAGTTATTGTCCTCCTAGCGCCTAGCAGGCAACCAGTCAGGTCTGGTACCTTATTTACTTCATGGAAAGTCCCCAAACTTCTATTAGTTAATCATCCTATGTTTTCCTGCCTTGCCTTTTAACAAAAATTCTTCTATTCTTTATTTTGCCCACTTTACAAGTGATTTGCTCCTTTTCTGTACAGGCAGCATAATTCGTTGTATGAGGCGCCTGGAAGAATTGCTTCGACAGATGTGTCAGGCAGCAAAAGCCATTGGAAACACTGAACTGGAAAATAAATTTGCAGAAGGTCAGTACCCAGTTCATAAGTTTTTTCTAATAATTTAGGAAAATTTTATGAGTTGAGTTCTTGGTGCAACCTAGTAGGGCATTTTGAGCTGTTCTTTGAATTGCCATGGAAGGTCAATTAGTAGTGTTTACAAATTTAGAGGATTTATATGGAAAATATTTTATAGACTGGGAATATAACACAGTGGGATTGTACCACGGGGCTACGCTCCCACATCTCTTCATTTTTTATATTGAAAGGGGTCTAAGTTATCACACACTGCCAATGATCCTGCTCTCTCATGTTCTACGTACTGAGATTACAGGTATGTGCTGTTACATTGGCTGGGAAATAATTTTCAGGGTGTTGTGTGCATTTATTTACATGTATTCATTCACATACATGCATTGTACACTTATTCTGTGCCAGTCATTGTTTTAAGCACAAGGGGATACACATTGAACCTCACAGACCTTTACATTCTAGGGTGGAGGAGACAGTCATTAACCACTCCAGCGATTATATCAGGTGGTCTTAAGTCTATGGCGGCCTAGGAGCCTCCACACAGATGGTGGCAATTGAGGTCCTTTGTGTGCTTGAGTGACATGAGGCTGGTGTGGCTGAGTGAGCAGGGAGTAGAAGTAAAGGTTGGGAAGAGAAAGGAAGTAAGTGAAATGAGGCTTGGCGCCCTGGCGTGGTGTGCTCCAACTTGGGGCTTATAACATAATCCTTGCTGTTGCATTAAAGGCAAGTCCGTAGAGTGGCAAGGTGAGAGGGATCATAAGGATGGCTAGACCGATGTGGTAATAATGCTTAGGGGCAGCCCTAGGCATGCTTGTTCTCAATTTTGTCATTTCTCCTGAATCTTGCCTAAGAAAATACTGAAGTGTCAAAGAGTGGCAACCCTGTTGTTGCTCATACTACGTTGACACTAGTGATTTCTAGTAACTCTGGTATCTGAAGAGGTTTGTAAAAACTGGCTTTTATTTCCACATCATTGGTAGATGCAGGCCTATTTCATCAGTTTTATATCTTAGACATGAATGTTTTAAAAATAAAATTTATCTTGATTGTCCTGCTTTAATATGAAAAGAATTTCAAATGGTATCAGAAAAAAAATACTGTCTTGTGATATTGAGTAAAGGTCTATGGTTTTGGATCAAATAGCTTCTGGTGATAGTTTAGTCCTTTCCAGGATGTCTTTATAAATAATTTACCCCGCAGTCACACAGTGTAAAGAACAGAGTTCTGGTTTCTAATTTTCCTGCCTCTTAGATGGCTGTGAACAGGACTAGTAAGACTAGTAAGGTTGTTTTATTTTCCAGGCTACTTTCTTACCAATTGAATCCAGATAGCTTACTCTTTAAAATGCAGTAATAAGACGTTAACATGCTTTGTGGTCTTGAAGGCTTGAAACTTATTTTTTCTCTTCTCTTAGGAATTACCAAAATCAAGAGAGATATTGTGTTTGCCGCCAGCCTCTACTTATAGTTTGAGGAACATGGAGTTTTAACATTATTCGCTACCTGCTTGACTACAGTGACTACAAATGGTTCAGTGTTGATGTGATTTTTCCCATCTCAAGACAGTTGTGCTTAAACGTTTTAAAATGTATATTTAAATCAAACATTCTAAGAAAGCGTATTACATACACATATGTACATAAGCATTACTTTTTAATAAAAAATGTACAGGTGGGGGCATTGTTTTAGTGGAAGGCTTGAATTTTTTTAATGAACTTAGCTATTAGAGAACCATTGTGTTAAATGTAACTATATACACAGATAAAGTGGGCATCCAAGAGGTATAGCAGCAGCAGCAGTCCCTTAAAGGCCTGTACACTGGGAAGAGAGACACTTCCTCTTGTCTTCTGGTTACAATTATTTTCCTTTAGAAAGCAGGCTGGCTTCGTCTACGCACCCTGCCACCCCTTCAAGGCTGGTGATTGTTCCGATAGTGATTTCCTGTTGGCGTTTCATGCAGCGTTGTATGAGAGTCCTCCTCTTTTCTTTCTTTAAAAGGAGAATTTCTCTCCTTGAAGAAATCTGATACATACACAGCCTGTATAGAACATGTTACACTTAGAACAGAGCAAAAATTTAATAGTATAATTTACATTAGTTTATGAACCATATATAAAGTTGGAAGACATTTGTGAACATAAATTTAAACAAAAAAGATATCCCTCGGATGGTGTTGTAGTTAATGAAATAAACTTGCTAATAGGATATTTTTGTAAAGACTATTCTAGAGTTGCTTTGTTATGCCTTTGGCAAATAACTTCGTTCTACCAACACTTAATGAAAACTATTTGTGTAAATTCTCAGTTCATACCAAAAATTTTAAAGCCAGAGGCTCTTACTTTTAGCTCGTAGCTATCCTGACATGACTTTTAGTATTATTAATAACATTATTATTCTTACTCACTAGGAATTATTCGGCTAAACTCTGCCTTGTCAGTTTTCTGAGGATCCCCCCCCCCCCCCAGGTCTGGGGATGGAACCCAGGGTCATTCAACCTCTGAGCTACACCCCCTGCCCGACTTTTTATTCTTTATTTTGAAACAGTGTCTCACTAAGTTGTGGGGGGCCTCTTTAAGTAGCTGAGGCTGTCCATGAACCACAATCCTCCAGTCTCAGCCTCCCAAATGCTGGGATTACAAGCGTGAACCACCACACCCTGGGTTTTTTTGTTTTTCTTTTCTTTGCCTGGGTCTGGGGATGGAACCCAGGGGCATTTGACCTGACCTTCTTTTTTTTTTTTTTTTTTTTTTTTTTTGGTACTAGGCTTCCTGGAAGCCCTCTACCTCCGGGCTACACTCCCAGACCTATTTTTTATATTTTTATTTGGAAACAGGGTCTCTTAAGCCAGCGCGGCTGGCTTCAAACCTGCACGATCCTCTTGTCTCCGCCTCCTAAGCGCAGAGATTACAAGCATGAGTCACCACACCTGGCGACCTGCCCTGTGTTTCATTCTTTATTTTGAAATAGGGTCTAAGTTGTTAGCCGGGCATGGTGATGCACGCTTGTAATCCCTGCGCTTGGGAGGCTTAGACAGGAGGATCACACAGGTTCGAAGCCAGCCTCAGCTACTTAGTGAAGCTCAGTAACTTAGTGAGACCCTGTTTCCAAATAAAGTATAAAATAGGTCTGGGAGTATAGCCTGGAGGTAGAAAGCCTCTGGGTTCCACCCCAGTACCACCAAAAAAAAAAAAAAGAAAAGAAAAAAGAAATAGGGTCTGAGTTACAGAGGGCCTAAATAGCTGAGGCTGTTCGCAAACCGTGATCCCCCGGCCTCAGCCTCCCGAATGCTGGGATTATAAGCATGCGCCATCACGCCTGGCTTCTAACTGGGGACTTCCTATTTTCTAAATTATCCAAATGTTTACCAGTATCAAGATGGAGGCTGCTGCCCACATACTTACAACTAATATTGCAACTACAGCTCCTTGAATGAGTCCCGTTAACACATCACTCCAATGGTGTTTGTAATCAGAAACTCGAGAAAGGCCCACGTAAATGGATGCAGCAACAAGACCAAACTGCAGCGTGGGGCGTAAGAGTCTTGCCCAGTCTCCCTTCATCCTGGCCTGAAGATAAAGCTAACAGAAAAGAAGAAAGAAAATAGCTCGTTTAAAATGCCAATTAAAACTATTTTATTAAGTATCAACATACCTCTAGAAAGCTGACATTTAAAATGACTATCAACATAGATGGAATAAGACTTTAGGGAGGCATTTTTATACTTACCAATGCCTAAGAGATCATTCTTTTAAATAAAACAAAAAATGCTGCTGCCCTAGTAACTTATTTACCTATTTAGTAATACCACCCTTCAAATAGTAAGGCAGGGTTCCTTGTTTGTTTCTGACTCCTGACAGCATGCCTCCCCTTGCAGCTAGGTTGTGGTTGGAGGTGATTCTGTCATTGGTTCTAAGTCTTGGGATAACCTGCTTGCATTCTGAGCACAGCCTCCCCTGGCTATCTGACCCCTCTAGGGGCTGTTTTTTGTTTGAATCACCAGTTTACTTGAGAGAGTACTAGCCTCAAACTATTTAATAGTGCAAAGAGATAAATTACTATATAAGTAAATATAATAATGTGTTTAAGTTATAGGTAATCATTTAGTCATGATCCTGCAAAGGAGTCTTTCAGTAGCACCTGTACCCTTTATTAGTCTGACCTGAGAATTCCCCCCTTTCCCATATATGCTTGACTTGGTGTGTCAGTACGGGGCATGGTGGCACACCCTTGGAATCCCAGTACTTGGGAGGCTGAGACAGAGGACTGTAGGTTTGTAGTCGACCTCAGCAATTTAGTAAGGCACTCTGTAATTGTTGAGACCTTGTTTCAAAATAAATGGGGCTGGGGCTGTAGCTTCTCCTTGGGAGGCTGAAACAAGAGGATCACAGGTTCAAGAACAGCCTCAGCAAGCAGTGCAACTTGTCAACTTGGACCCTGTTTCAAAATTTAAAAATAGGGCTGAGGGGAGTAGCTTGGAAATAGAATCCCCCTGGGTTCAATCCCCAGTACACCCACACACACACAAAAGTCATGATCTTAGAAGATCATCCCAGCAAAATCAACTAAAGACTGTTCGAGCTGATAAGCAGAGTAGCCAGCTACAAAATCAATTCACAAAAATCAATAGCCTTTGCTGGGCATGGTGGCGCACACTTGTAAACCCAGCATTTGGGAGGCTGAGACACTAGGGTCATAATTTGCAGCTAGCCTCAGCTACTTAGGCTCTTCACAACTCAATGAGACCCTGTTTCAAAGTAAAGAATAAAAAATAGGGCTGAGAGTATAGCTCGGAGGTAGAATGCCCCTGGGTTCCATCCCCAGTACCAAAAAAAAAAAAAAAAAAAAAATCAATGGCCTTTCTGTATACCACTCATCAATCCACTGGAAAGGAATATGGGGGGGGGGGATCTCATTTATGATTGCTCCAAGAATAATAAAATGCTTAGGAATACCTCTAACTAGGAAAGTAAAAGACCACAATGAAGACTACAGAACACTGAAGAAAGAGTGGAAGGCATTAGAAGATCAAAAAAGTACTTCCCATGTTCCTGGATAGGCAGAGTAAATATCTTCGAAATGGCCAACTACCAAAATCGATACACAGATATAATGTAATCCCCATTAAAATACCAACATTATTCACAGAAATATAAAAATAAAACACTCCTAAAATTTATATGGTAAAACAAAAGACCCAGGACAGCCAAAGCAATTCTTAGCCACAAAAAACATGATGGAGTCATCACAATACCCAGCTTCAAACTATAAAGCTACAGTAAGCAGAAATCAGTGGAACAAAAGGTACAGAAATAAATTCACAGCAGTGGTCTTGAACAAAGGTCCAAAGACAGATGCTTGAGAAAAGATTTCAACACATGGTACTGGTAAAACTAATTAATATGTAGAAAAATGGAAATAAACCCAACCTCTCACCCTGTGCAAGCATCAATTCTAGATATGTAAAAAGATCTAGAAATTACCAAGATCTTGCAGCAATTGAAAGAGCATTGGACCAACTCTTCAACTCAAAGGCAAGAGTAGAGACTTCTTCAAAATGAGACTCCAAAGCCAACGAAATATAAACCAATAAACAGGATTGTAATAGATTAAAAAGCTGTGTAGCAAAGAAAACTATTATGAGCCTACAGAACGGGAGAAAATCTTCACCAGCTACCCCTTT
The DNA here is from genome assembly GCF_963383645.1 of Muscardinus avellanarius. Lineage (NCBI taxonomy): Eukaryota > Metazoa > Chordata > Mammalia > Rodentia > Gliridae > Muscardinus > Muscardinus avellanarius. Next base: position 45,190,609 of record NC_137786.1, read on the forward strand.
GATAAGGGATTAATATCTAGAATATATAGCTTTACAAAACTCAGTACTAAAAAAAAAAATGGGGAATGGATCTTAAAAGAAGTACAAATGGCCAATAAATTTAAAAAAATGTTTACTATCATTAGCAGTCAGGGAAATGCCATTCAAAACTTCACTGAGATTCCAACTAGCCCTAGTTAGAATGGCAATCATCAAGAATACAAATAACAAATGCCAGTGAGAGTGGGGAAGGAGGCTCTTCTATACTGATGGTGGGATTGCAAGTTAGTACAGCCTCCATAGTCATCAGTATGGAGGCTCCTTAAAAGACTAGGAATGGACCCGCCCACGACCTGGCATACCATTTCTAGGGATCTCCACAAAAGAACTGAAACTAGATTACTGTAGGGACACATGTGGGCCCATGTTTACAGAAGCTCAATTCACAGTAGCCAAACTATGGAACTAGCTTAGGTGTCCAACAACAGAGAAATGGATGACAAAGTATATACACATGATAGAATTCTACTCAGCCATAAAAAGTAACATGATTATGTCATCCTCAGGAAAATGGATGGAACTTGAGCTCGGTGAGATTGCAGTTGCAAAGTGAAAAGCCATTATGTTTTCACTCATGGAAACGAGAGAAAATGAGAAATGAAGACTTCAGATAAATGAGAGACGCTTGTGGAATGGGGGAGGTGGAGCTGTAAAAGACAGGGGAAAAGGAAAATCCAGTGGAAACTATTCAAATAATCCTTTTTTCATACATAAAGTCACTTGTATCCAGTATAAAGATGAGGTAGGCATCAGGCAAGAACTAGTGGGAAACAAATGCTGTGTGTGTGTGTGTGTGTGTGTGTGTGTGTGTAAAAATTACATATCCGTGAAATGAAACAAAGACCTGCCATCAGGTATAGTGGCAAACATACCTATAATACTAGTACATGGGAGGCCAAGACAGGAGAAACAGGTTTGAAGCCAGCCAGGTCTACTTAGCAAGACCCTACCTCAAAAAATAAAATAGTGTTCTGATGGGCACGGTGGCGCACACTTGTAATCCCTGCGCTTGGGAGGCTGAGACAGGAGGATTGCACAGGTTCGAAGCCAGCCTCAGCTACTTAGTGAGGCTCTCAGCAACTTAGTGAGACCGTGTTTCCAAATAAAGTATAAAATAGGTCTGGGAGTGTAGCCCAGAGGTAGAAAGCCCCTGGGTTCCGTTCCGCCCCCAGTACCCCCCCACACACACAGAAGAAAAAATAGGTCAGGGGGTGTAGCTCAGAGGTTGAATGCCCCTGGGTTCCATCCCCAGACCCGCAAAAAAAAAAAAAAGAGAAAGAAAGTAATGCTATTCAATAATTTATGACTCAGACTTAAATAAATGCAGTCTGAGAGAAACAATTTACATGGCGCTGCCGCTGCCTACTTTAAATAGATCCATCCAGAGATCCAATTTCAGTTCCTTAGGTGCTGCTGTGGGTGTTCAGTTCTCAACAGCTGGCAGACCCAGAAGTGGTCTAATTTTATCAAATACATATTATAAAAAGAGCCTAACAGTTCATTAGCTAGTTTAAGTGCTGGTGGCTTTCTGTGGAGTTAACTCAGTGGCATTCTGTGAGCTACACCTGAGCCCTTTTATATTTTTTATTTTGAAACAAGGTCTTAGTTACTGAGGGTCTCACTAAATGCTGAGACTAGCCTCAAACCTGCAATCCTCCCATTTCAGCCTAACAAGTACTGGGATTACAAGTGTACACCTGCCTTATTTTTAAATAATCAGAATTCAAACTAAGAAAAATAAAAGTAAGAAGCCTTGTTTCAAGATATGCCTTATGGCTGCATTTGTTGGAAACTTTATTAAGGAGCAATGTTTCTCTACTATAGCTGTTACAAGTTATTCAGACAATAAAAATATATATATATACCAAGGAGTGACAAATACAGATATCTTGGGAAAACTATATCCATCTCTGCTAAGGATAAAGCAAGAAAAAAAAATCAACTCTAAAATGCACTCAAGTTAGTCCCGTTTTGTATTTCCAACCTGTGGGAAAACTCAAGAGATGGAAGATTTATGGTCTTTAGTATTCTAAAAATCCTGACTTTGACTTGTGACTAGACTGAGACATAGGTTACATATTATTTTGTCCAAATTTCTTCCCCAACATCCTAGGGGGGAAAAATTAATATTCATTCTGGGTCTATAATCAAGTAAGTACTGGCACAGTGGTGAAACCTTTACCCCTATAACTGATTTTCTCCATACACACACACACACACACACACACACACACACACACACACACAATATATATATATATATATATATATATATATATATATATATATATATATATACACATACATACATACACTTAAGTACATATGTCTCTCCACAATGATACACTGTGGACCAGAAACTATTTCATCCTGAGGGGCTTCTGGGCTCTCCCCATTGTGGCTTTATGGCTAACCTTACACTCTAGACTGCCTCCTCTGGTAGCCAACCAAAGGCCATGGCTGGAGCACAGTCTGTGGTCACAGAGGACTCTCGGAAGTGCCTCCCATCTGCATTCGCTCTTGGAGGGCAGGGGGCACGTAGGTCCTGCAAAGGAAGGCACCTCAAAGAGCCCTGTTCTTAGGCCGGGCATGGTGGCGCACGCTTGTAATCCCAGCACTTGGGAGGCTGAGATGGGAGGGTCACACAGGTTCAAAGCCAGTCTCAGTTACTGAGTGAGGCTCTCAGCAACTTAGTGAGAAAAGCCCCTGGGTTCCACCCCCAATACTCCCCCCACACACACACACACAAAGAGCCCTGTTCTTCCCTATGAAGACTGTTCCAGTTAAACAGGGAAAATAATTCAAAGAATCCCATCAGCTGCCCAGACCAAAATGAATTTCCTTCCTTGCTTGGGAAGGATGACTCCCCCACTACCTACCCCCGCTCACAAATTTGAACACCGCCCTGAAATACTTTGAAGAGTACCAGTCATGTTTATAAAAGGAATGCCGGCCCGCCACTGCTGTCCACTCTGCTGTAAGTGGAAAACAACTCTAGAACAAACAGAGACATGTGAGCTTCCACGAGACACATTCAGAGTGAAGAGGAGTTAGTCAAAAAGACACGGCGTGTGACTTCACCCACCTTCACGCTCGCCCCCTCGCTTTATCTACACAAATTCCATGGGTCTCTGAGGGCAAGTGAGCCTCACGGTGAAACCCGCACTCAGCTGCAGCCTCTTCCCGTCTTGTTTCTAGACAGGAGAACCTTGTTTCAACCTTTCCAGACAAGAACTCAGAGCAATAGCTCAGCAAATCAAGTAGCTCCACAGAGTATACACAGCCTAGTTTTAGAAAGCAGAAACTAGTATGAGAAGGACTGGCATTAAAGTCTACCAGTACCCTTCAGGAACGTCCTTGCTGAAACCAGGCAGCACCACTGTCCCTGGTGAAAAGGAAGGTTGCAGGCATGGGCTCTGCCTCCAAGAAGGGCAAAATGAGCAGATGTCAGGCTCCTGAGCCCCTTCAGAGGGTCCTGGTCTGAAACCCCAGGTCAATGTTCCTGTATGAGTTGTCCGCACACACAGGCTACAGACAAGCTTCTCTCCCCACTAACTTCATTATTGTGTGTGTGTGGGGGGAGGGTACTGGGGGAGGAACCCAGGGGCTTTTCTACCTCTGGGCTATACTCCCAGACCTATTTTATACTTTATTTGGAAACAGGGTCTCGCTAAGTTGCTGAGAGCCTCACTCAGTGGCTGAGGCTGGCTTCGAACCTGTGTGATTCTCCTGTCTCAGCCTCCCAAGTGCTGGAATTACAAGTGTGTGCCATCACGCCCGGCTTCCCCGCTAACTTTAAAGAAATGAAAGCATCTTAAGCTGGACATGATGGTACACACCTGTAATCCCAGTCCTTAAGAGATCAAGACAGGAGGATCACAGGTTTGACACCAGCGCTTGGGAGGCTGAGACAGGAGGATCGCACAGGTTCAAAGCCAGCCTCAGCTACTGAGTGAGGCTCTCAGCAACTTAGTGAGAAAAGCCCCTGGGTTCTACCCCCAGTACCACAAAAGAGAGAGGGGGGGGAGGGAGAGAGAGATCTGTTCTTCCCTATGAAGACTCTTCCAGGTCAGTTAAACAGGGAAAATAATTAAAAGAATCCCATCAGCTGCCCAGACCAAAAAGAATTTCCTTTCTTGCTTGGGAAGGATGACTCCTCCACTACCTACCCCTGCTCACAAATTTGTGATCCCACAGGTTGGAAGCCAGCCTCAGCTGGTAATTTAGCACAACTATATTTCATAATAAAAAACAAAATCGGTCTAGAGGTATAGCCCAGAGGCAGAATGCCCCTGGCTTCAATCCTTGTACCACCAAAAAGGAAAAGAAAAATAAATAAAAGCATCTCCACTAGGGTATTAGTAGAGAGTTATACAGGCAATATCTTATTCCTCAGGCAGTAAGGACAGAGAATAAGGACGTGTTGAAATAACCAAAGCATCAAGCCCATCATGTGCCAACTGCTTCGCAGAGAAGCATCAAGGCCTTCTGCCTAGTCCACGCCGATCAGCGTGACTACTCTTGAAGAGTCCACGGTGTTCTTATGAGGTATACAAAGAAGACCTGGTCAAAGCAGACTGCATAGGGCCATGACTGAAAAAAAATTAGAACGTGTACACATTTTTCTGTATGTAAAAAATGATATATCCTTTTAAAAAATCAAGAAACTCAACATCTTTGACGTTAATACATTTTCATTCTTTCACAATCACTAGAGGGTACTGCAATGTTCTGAATACTTATGCCCCCCATTCATATATTCAAATACTAAACTCCAAGGTTAGGATTAGAGGTGGGGGCTTTGGTGGTGATTAGATCCCTCCCCAAGTATAGGGATTACAGGTGTGCACCACCACACCAGGCAGTATTTGGCACTTTTGATCTCACAAGAGTATTTTATCAGTAGAGAACAAAGAATCCCATTTAACAGGGTTAGATGACCAAGTAAGGTACATGCACATTCTAGATGGGCTAAATCGGAGACCTTTTAAAAACGTATTTTAAACCAAGAAAGCAGCATACTGCATGAGACATACTCTATTGTGTGTGTGGTAGTGGGGATAGAACCCAGGGGCATTCCGATGTACACCCCCAGCCCTATTTTTTATCCTTTATTTTGAAACAAGGTCTCATTAATTTGCAGAGGGCCTCTCTAAGTAGCTGAGGCTGGCAGTGGACCTGCGATCCTCCTGTCCCAGCCTCCCAAGCATTCAGATTACAAGTGTGCGCCACCACACCTGGCTTGCATTAGACGTGATCTTGAAGAACCCATACCTACAAGTTTTCTTCCATGCTTTTTCCAGTCAAGAACACCCTGCCCTCACCAACAAATACGCCACTTTGCTTCCTTTAACTGTTCTTATATTTAAAAGGCCTTTATACATTCTAGGCGAGCTTAACAGTCTCATAGGTCTAAATCTGTCTGCATATTGGTCTTCCATAGCTACTTTTATACTCATCGCCAATGAGGAAAACAAGCATCACTGCCCTGCTGATAAAGCTATTTTAGTGCTTTATCAAACAGAAATGGTATCATAGGTGAGCATGGCTTCTAAAGTCAAGACTGGCCCAGGTACGCACACTTGTCATCCCAGGACTTGGGAGGCTGAGACGAGAGGAGTGCAGGTTCACAGCAGCCTCGCTGAGATAAGCTTGGTAAGATCCTGTTTCCAAATAAAACCAAGTGGGGCTAGGGGTGCAGCTTGAGGTAGACTGCCTTGAATAAATCCCCAGCACCCTCCCCCAACAAAATCGAAGTCAAGACTCCCTGGCTAAAATTTCTGAAACAACATTTAGTTTCCCTTAAAGGGCCTAATTATGCCTCAACTTTAAGTCTAGTCATATCGAGTCTTTTGCAGCCAGTTCATTTTTATTTTGTCCCTTGACTAACCTTGAACTGTGAGAAATATGTCTTTTGTTTCTAAACCTTCCAGTCTATTATAGTAACTGATTATAGTAACCCAAATTAAGAAAGAATATAACTGCAAAATGTTGTCTTACAGTGTCTTTAATACTCTATCCTTAAAATAAGTGGCCATAAGCCGGGCGTGGTGGCGCACGCTTATAATCCCCATGCTTGGGAGGCAGAGATAGGATGATCGCGCAGGTTCGAAGCCAGCACACGCTGGCTTAGGAGACCCTGTTTCCAAATAAAAATGTAAAAATAGGTCTGGGAGTGTAGCCCGGAGGTAGAAGGGCTTCCAGGAACCCCAGTACCACCAAAAATAAAAAATAAAAATAAGTAGCCATCCACATTTTTTTGTGTGGTACTGGGGATGGAACCCTTCTACCTCTGGGCTATACTCCCAGACCTATTTTATATTTTTATTTTTGGACACAGGGTATCTTAAGCCAGCAAGGCTGGCTTTGAACCTGTGTGATCTTCCTGTCTCCGCCTCCCAAGCATGGGGATTACAAGCGTGTGCCACCACATCCAGCCCACCCATATACATTTTAAGCCAGAGTTAAGGGGTCAGTTTGCAAGTTATAGGATAGTTTTCACTGTGTGTGTGTGTGTGTGTGTGTGTGTGTGTGTGTGTGTGTGTGTGTAATTGGAAACTGAACCCAGGAGCATTCTACCTCTGAGCCACATATCCAGCCTGTTTCATTTTTTATTTTGAAATAACGCCTTGCTAAGTTGCTGAGGGGCTTGCTAAGTCCGTAAGGCTGGCCTAGGACCTGCGATCCTCCTGTTTCTGTCTCCCAAGTAATGGGATTACAGGTGTATGCTGACACGCCCAACTGGTTTGTGTATTTTCAAAGTTATTTTGGAGCAAAAGATGAAGCCCAGTGGTACAGTACTTGTGTGGTATGTATAACACCTTGCACCACAAAAAAAGTATTTTAAAATGAAAGAATAATCTACAAAGCCTAAATATTTGTTATCTAACTTTTGCTGGAAAAAAAAATCACCAACTCCTGGACTAGATTAACAGCATGCTCAACACAAAGAAATATACTTTTGTCTATTTATTTTTGAAACACTACTTCCAAGACCAAGCCCAGAAAACTAAATTGATTTTTCTACCTATCTTTGATAACAAGTGTGGCCAGAACTCTGTAGGCAGGCCTCAGTTTAAACTCTGGGCTTCCATTTTGCCATCTTTAGGCTCAAGTCTCACCTTAGGCAGGATGCATGTGGTCTACAGGGTTCATCCACCCAATGCTCAGCATTGCTCTACAGTTGGCAAAGACATGAGATAGCAAGTGTTGGGTGGCACAGGGTCCATGCTAAATGAGGACTGCTTGTGTCTTCAGGAAAGTGACCCTGTCTAAACACTGGAGGGGACAAGGTCCAACAAGCAGCATTCTGTGGTGTGGAGGAGAGCAGCCAAAGCCCGGGGGGGAGGGGCGGGGGGACTTTGTAGCCCAGATACAGTGCAGCGATACAATGCAGTTATAGAATCTGTGGCTTTAGCTTCAATAGAATGGTATCAGGACAAAAATTTTAGTATATTCCTCATTGCCTTATACCATGTCTATTCTCCTGAACAAATCATAAATTTGGAATCTTTGGCAGTCAATCAAATTCACAGGGAGTCACTAAGCACAGAAGAACCCCGCCTTCCCTCTGGGGCTGGCTCCTGCGCACTGCGAAGCTGCGGGGCTGGGCTGCCTCAGAGCAGACGATGCTCAGGGTAGTTGCTTTAAGAGACAGTTTTTACTAGAAGCTAATTTTTTTTCTGGGTGTCAGGAATTCCTGAGGAATTAAATGACTGGACATCTCCACCCATATCTGGGACTGACCCATGATGCCAAGATGCCTAGGGAAACAAGATGAATCACAGCCTGAGGAATCTGGGGGAGAGGAGAGCTTGCAAGCTGCCTATAACAGGCAAGCTGACAGCAGGACATCTGTGTATTCAGGGCTGAATCAAAGCCAGGGCAAGTCAATACTTCCACTGCTTGCAGTCAGCAAGATGCAGCGCTTGGTTACTCTGAGGCCTCAGTATAACATACCTATTTACCTGGGCTTTTTGCTAATTATAATTTACATCTAAACGGCTCACACTGACCCAATTACCAAATTATGGTTGAGGATATTTCCCTGTGCATGCATCCCTAAGTTGCCTGCTCAGATGCCTGCTATCCACCAAGCAGGCTGCCCTCTATGCGGCAACTTCATCCTCTCTGCATGAATTTTGTATTTCACAGAAGAGCCCTTGGTACACGTTTCTGTTTGGCTGAAAATACAGATGTAATATGTTTTGAGAAGGGCTAGGATGAAACTATGCATCAGAACTTTAAGATTAAACACAGAGGTCAGAGTTATATGTTAGTCCTCATTTTACTTTAAGATCTGCGTTACCTGATCAGAATCACTGGGCTACAGTTCAGATCAAGTCAGCGATCAAGCAAGACCACCTGATGTCAGGAGGCGCCTGAGACCTCACAGAGCCGTGCGGCCCTTCACTCAGCCTCTGTTCCCATCTGTGAAGAGCGGCAATCGCTCCTCATCATTTTCTTCCTGGAGATTATTACCAAGACTCAGAAGTAAAAATAGTGCAAAATGCCAATCATCAGCAGTATCAACCTGGATTATGGCATCAACTTAGATTACTGATGCTACCCCACACAAGCTGAGTAAATTACACACAACAGCCACCCTGGCTGCACTGGCGCTGGCGCTGGGGCACAGGAAGCACGTCCATGCCTGCAAAGCCCTTCAGTACAGTCACACTGCTCTGGGGATGGGGAAGTCCATCAGGTACCGATGCTCTTCCTATCGCCCAGCCTTCCCCTTCCCGACTAGTGCTCTATTCATAAAACAAAACATTACTTGGGAGGCTGAGACCGGAGGGTCGCAGGTTCTCGGCCAGCCTCAGTAACTTAATGAGGACTGCTGCAACTTAGTAAGACCCGGTTTCAAAATAAAAAATGAAAAGGGCTGGGGTGTGGCTCAGAGGCAGAATGCTCCTGGGTTTAATCCCCAGTACCACAAAAACAAACAAAAAAGCATGCTGGCTCCCTTTGGAAAGAATGTTAATGTTCCCTAATAAAATAAAGGAACAGGGAATGTTAGAATAGTATTCACTATTAACTAATTTGAAATAAGCCACATTTCCCAGGGCTTATCTAGAAAAACATTTGGCTGTGTCTTAAAAAAAAAAAAAAACAAAAGAAGAAGTCCTGAATTCTGCTAAATCTATATCCTGTTGCTTCAGCACACAACAAAATTAATACAAAAGCCTCACAATTTCCAGAAATGGTTTAAAGTTGTGGATTTGAATTTTAAACAACAAATGAAATTTTACATTCCTTTAACTTTATGAGTTTGGTAATGTATTTATTTTTGTGAGTCTGTGGATGGAACCCAGGGGCATTCGACCTCTGAGCTACAGTTCCTGACCTATTTTTTATTTTTTTATTTTAAAACCAGGTCTCACTGAATTGCAGAGGGCCTCACTAAGTAGCTGAGGCTGTCCATGAACCGAGATCCTCCAGTCTCAGCCTCCTGAATGCTGGGATTACAAGCGTGTAACACCACACCGGGCTTAGAGTTTGGTTTTTTTAAAGAAAAGCAAAATTCTGGTGAAGCAGACTTTAAATTTTCCTGAGACCAGATTAACTCCCATCAGTCTACCTTAACATTATACATCACAGATTTTTTATTTTTGTACCAGGGATGGAACCCAGGGGCATTGTACCTCCAAGTTACACCCCCAGCCCTATTTTTTTATACTTTAATTTGAAACAGGGTCTCACTGAGTTGCGAAGGGCCTCGCTAAGTAGTTGAGGCTGTCCACGAACTGCAATCTTCCCGTCTCAGCCTCCCAAAGGCTGGGATTACAAGTGTGCGCCACCATGCCTGGCTGGATTCTTAATCTAAGCCTTAAATATCTATATAGCCCTTAATGAGATTGGGGGGGGGGAACAGCCACATATTTCATATACAACAATAGGAAAATCCACTAATAAGATTCAAGACACAAAAAATTATAATGGCTCTATTAGGATAGCGTTTCCCTCCTCTCCTCTCTGCTAAAATGCTGATAACATACTATACAGTAATGTGTGTCATGTTAGAAATAATTTGTGTGAGTAAAGGAAGAACATTATTAAAATTGATCTTTAAAGACCCCTTAAATATGTCCTAAAGTCTAGTCTTCCATAAGTTCTTCTTAAAAAAAAAAAAAAAAAAAAAAAAGCTACACAATCACCTCCAGCTTGCTTCTCTAACTCCCCACTGCCGGCCGGCACCGCGCCAGCAACTGCTCTGCAGACCAGCGATCAGAACCGGACCTCAGAACCGCAGATGGCTTCACACAAGTGCAGCCTCTCCGTCCCACGGAGAGCAGCTTGGAAAATGTTTCAGAAAGTGAGAGAAAAACAAAACCTGCTTAAACTGAAACAGCAGCTGCCTTTACTTGCAATATCCACACTTCAAATCTTCACCAGAGCAGACCCCAAGGGCAAGCAGCGAGGCCGCTGTGCACCCACGGGAGCAGGCGGGGGGCCTCCCTGCAGGCTGCCAAGTCCTTCAGATCCACAGCCTGCCACCAGCGCACAGAAGCCACCTGTGGGCTCCAGAAGATGTCCCAAAGTAAGGAACACACCAACTCACTCGATTTATCTGTGTGTGTGTGTGTCCTGGGTATTGAACCCAGGGATGGTGTATCTCTGAGGTGCACCCCCAGCCCTTTTCATTTAACTTAAAACAGGATCTCACACTAGGTTGCTCAGTCTAAGTTACTGAGGCTGTCCTCAAACTTGTGATGCTGTCTCAGGCTCCCCCGTACTGGGATTACAGGCGCGCGCCACCACGCCCAGTCTGAACTCCTGCTCAGCAGGACTCGCTAATGGTCTGTGTAGGATTCTGCCACGTGTGGCCCAGGAGACACTAGGGGATCAGTCATGACACGCGGCACATCCCCAGCCATCAGCAGACACGAAGTACTTACTGCCACAAACAGCATGCAGTACATGGAGAACGAAGAGTGGCCTGAGTAGAAGGACAACCTAGGGGGAAAGAGGAGAGACATTAGCTTTCTCCTAGAGGCCGAAACCTTTCGTTCTTCTTCTTCCCTGCAGTGCTGGGGATAGAACCCAAGGTCTCACATCAGTCAGACAAGAGGTCTACCACTGAGCAACACCCCCAGCCCAAGATCATTTTTGATTTCCTAAATCTCCTCTGCTTCAAAGAGCACAGCTCCCTCCCTCCCTCCACCTTTAGAGATCAGGAGGATTGATGTGGAAGGCCTATTTAAACAGGGAAATTAAGGAGTCCAAGGAAGACCTGAGGTTAGACGTCTATGCAGTATCATTTTATTGAAACTTTCACAATGGGTGATCTGTCACTGTGACCAAACTTGCAAAGCCTTTCTATAAATATTAGAGGAGCTAATGTTGGCAAGCCAAAACTGGCATTAATGGGCTTGCCTACCACCTCAAAATTCATATGACCATGATTTAGGGTTTATTTTCTACCCACAAGGTTTGCCCCTGAATAATGTAATGCCTCCTTTGGACACTCAGAAGCTGACCACTTTTTTCTAACCATATTGACATCTTTATGTTTTAAATGACTACACATCTTGCCTTAGATTTCCTACAATATTAAGTGCTTTGGTTTGGCATTTATTTTTAAATTGTGCACTAATAGTCCTGTACAGATGAACATCTTTTTCACTATTAGTTTATAATTAACATCTTAGTGTTCCTTTCACCTAAAAATTATGAGTGATTGGAAATTTTAATTTTATACCATTTCCTTGTTTTTCTTTGTTTGTTTATTTGCTTTTGGTACTGGAGATTAAACCCAGAGACACTCCCAGCCCTATTTATTTTGTCTTAATTTTGAAATAGGGTCTTGCTAAAGCACCGAGGCTAGCCTGGAACCTGCAATATTCCGGTCTCAGCCTCTCATGTACTGGGATTACAGGCAAGTGTCTCTGTGCCAAACTATTTTATAGCTCTTCAGAAAAAGAAAATAAAGTTTACTAACATTGAAGACCTGCTTACACAGAATCAGCCACTTATGCAAAAAAGGCAAGCAGGTTCTAAATACAATTAAAGTATGTATGAAAAAAAGCTTATGCAAATAATTTGTTTCTCCTGCTTTCCTACTGAGCAGGAGTTCGGGCTGGGCATGGTGGCGCACGCCTGTAATCCCAGTACTGGGGAGGCTGAGATAGCGTCACAAGCCTCAGTAGCTTAGTGATACTGAGCAACCTAGTGAGATCCTGTTTTAAGTTAAGAAATCTAAGAATTTTACTTAATGCACATTGCCTTTTTCAAAGGAAATTTGAAGCAGATGCTGCCTCCCAGGATTCAGAGAAGAGAAAAGACTCATAAAGTTCCTAACAAAAAGTCATGTGTACAAGTTTGGCAACCGAGGGTGAGTGGGAAATAAAAGATTGCTTAAGTACATACTGAGGATGACTACCAAGAATTTGGTTTTCTTACCAAGAATTTTGACTGTCTCTTTGCAATCAGATACATTCCTAAGAAAGAATTTTTTCAATTTCCTGTGCCACCCAGGAATTATGTAACTAAGCCTGTTGATTATTCTGGCTTTAATTTATGTAAAACAAAATATCAATCACTTTTTAGCCTTACTATTTGGCCACAGAAAATGGATCAACAGAAATTCTTTTATAGAGCAGAGTTACATCTATTTTATAGTTGGTTGCAATATATAGGAGAGCCTACAAATCAAATCAGGAATTGTCAAAGCCCATCCAGCCAACATAACTATGATCAAAGAAATATTCAACACAAGCCATTTGGTTTCATCAAATCCTGTACCTTGTACCACAAAATCATAAATTGGGAACTAAAGTAATAGGTGTTTTTGTTGATGTTGGTTTTTGTTATTTTTCTTTTTTACTAGCGATTCAATCCAGATGCTACCAAGCTACATTCCCAGGCCTATTTTACTTTTTTATTTTGAAACAGGATCTTACTACATTGCTGAGAGCCTTGCTAAGTTACTGAGGGTGGCCTCAAACTAGTGATCTTCCTCTCTGTCTCCCAAGCAGCTGGGATACACCTGTGTAAACCACACAACTAATATCAACTAATATCGGCTTTTATTCACTAATATTAACTTATTAGTTACCACTCATAGTCACTAAAATCTGAGAACCAAGTACAAATGATACCTACAGATAACAGACTGTGAACCTTAAAAGAAAAACTAGAAGAGCCAGGCGTGGCGGCGCACGCTTGTAATCCTCGCGCTTGGGAGGCTGAGACAGGAGGATCACACAGGTTCGTAGCCAGCCTCATCAGCTACTGAGTGAGGTTCTCAGCAACTTAGTGACACCCTGTTTCCAAATAAAGTATAAGATAGGTCTAGGAGTATAGCCCAGAGGTAGAAAAGCCCCTGGGTTCCACCCCCAGTACCAGAGACACACAAACAAACAAACAAAAAAGAGAGAGAAACTAGAACCATGGAAAATAAAAAAAGAAAAAGAGTAGGGCACAGTTGAAATTATTCACTTAATTTATTTTTGCAGTACTGGGGTTGGAACCCAGGGGCATTCTACCTCTGAGCTACACTCCCAGCCCTAATTTTTATTCTTTATTCTGAAACAAGGTCTCACTGAGTTGCAGAGGGCCTCTCTAAGTAGCTGAGGCTGTCCGCGAACCGCGATCCTCCTGTCTCAGCCTCCCGAATGCTGGGATTACAAGCGTGTGCCACCACACCCGGCTATGAAGGGTATTTTAAACTCTTGATTTGATGAACCATTTGATGATTAAAAATAGACAAGGAATCTTGCAAAAAGTAGGAATTTATAAAATAGGTAGTTACTGAGAATCACGAGATAACGGAAAGTTGAAGTGGGTGTATCTTAAAAATAACATGACTGGGGGCGGGGCGATTGCTTCTAAACTCTCAGCAAGGAATCTCTGTGACTAGAAGGACAGGGGAGAAGATAGGAGGTTGTGACAAAGGTCGCTCACAGAAAATGTAAAATATATAAACTAATGAAAGGAAAGAGGTCACAAGTTTCCTTTGGACCGGTGCAGAAAAAGACTTTTTTTTTTTTTTTTTTTTTTTAATGCGGTACTAGAGATGGAACCCAGGGGCATTCTACCTCCAAGCTACACTCCCAGCCCTATTTTTTAGTCTTTATTTTGAAACAGGGTCTCACTGAGTTGTAAAGGGCCTAAGTAGTAGCTGAGGCTTCCCAAATACTGGGATTACAAGTGTGCATAACCACGCTCAGCTGCAATCTGTATTTTATTTTATTTTTTGTAGTACTGGGGGTAGAACCCAGGGGCTTTTCTACCTCCTAGCTATACTCCCTGACCTATTTTTTATACTTTATTTGGAAACAAGGTCTCACTAAGTTGCTGAGAGCCTCACTAAGTAGCTGAGGCTGGCTTCAAACCCATGCAATCCTCCTGTCTCAGCCTCCCAAGCGCTGGGATTACAAGTGTGCACCACCACGCACAGCTTGTATTTTAACAAGCCAACCAGATGGTTATAATAAACCACTGAGGTCTGACAGCCACTTGTCTACAGAGAATTTTACTCTAGAAGGGAGCTATTGTTCTGCATTACAAATTCATTGTTTTGGGCGTACTTTTACCCCAAAACTAAGAGAAATATATTCTCACTGGCATAAGCAATGGCAGTCTTAATAACTACATGTTCTAATGCTATAAGTATAGCATCTTTTAATTTACAGCACATCCTTAAATATTAATTTTAAGCAAAGAACAGAATTCTCTAGATACTACAAGTAATAAGTACCTATTAGAGTTGTGTCTCACTTCTGTGTCAGGCCTGACACCCAACACCACCTGAAGCAGGAATAGTCCTGTGCTATCAGGGACAGCAGACACGCCTGAGAGTGAGGACACGTGCAGGAGAGGGGTGGGATGGGAAAGGAAAAGAATGAATGGGAAGAATCAAAACCCAAAGCCAAAATTATAGGAGGCTATTCTCATCCTAACATGTAACGAATCATCTACACAGTCAACAAAGTGAGTCACTTTGGGTGCTCATGTTCCCTTCTCCCCATTGTCAAGCATTATAATTTTATAATTAAAAGCTTATATGGGGCAAGCTGTGGAGGCAAAAAAATCAAAAGGCAGATTACGCCATAATGCGAACCTATAGAAAGTGTTTAGACTAAAATGTTTTTGCATTCTTTGCTTCCTGGCTTTTAAAATTCAAGAGAAAAGGAATAGGAAAATTAGTTCCCAGCCAAAGTATAGTCCACAATAGAATAGTAATGCAAAGCCACAGGTATGTACCATTTTTATACAGCTCCTAAACTGGCAACAACCTTCTGGAAACACTGATGGAAATAACACTTTTTTTTTAATGAAGATACAAAGCTTTCCTAAAATTGAATTTCTCCATTTGATAGTCTTTTCTCCCTGTTTCTGAACCCCAAAGTTTAATGAAGAATCTTCTCAATGAACACCATAAATTAAGCCAGGCATGGTGGTACAAAACTATAATCTCAGTACTTAGGAGGCTGAGACAGGAGGATCATAGGTTCGTGGCCAGCCTCAGCAACTTAGTGAGCCCCTCCACAACTTAGTGAAACCCTGTTTCAAAATAAAGAATAAAAAGCTGGGTGTGGTAGTGCACGCGTGTAATCCCAGCATTTTGGAGGCTGAGACAGGAGGATCTGGTTCACAGCGAATCTCAGCTACTTAGTGAGGTCCTTTGCAACTCAATGAGACCCTGTTTCAAAATAAAAACTAAAAAGTAGGGCTGGGGGCGGGCGTGGTGGTGCAGGCTTGTAATCCCCACGCTTGGGAGGCGGAGACAGGAGGCGGAGACAGGAGGATCACATAGGTTCAAAGCCAGCCTCGCTGCCTTAAGAGACCCGGTTTCCAAAATAAAAAGCATAAAATATGTCTGGGACTATAGCCTGGAGGTAGAAAGGTTTCTAGGAACCCCAGTACCACCAAAAAAAAAAAAAAACAAAAAAAAAAAGAATAAAAATACGGCTGGGGTGTAACTAACTCAGAGGTAGAATGCTTCTGGGTTCAATCCCCATTATCACAAAAAAAAAGAAAAAGAAAGCCATAAATAATTTTAAAAAATTTTATTGGTGTATTGTAGTCAGACATCTTAATGAAGTACAAGATGGTAGAGGTATACATGCACACATCACTCAATTAGCTCTTACCCAATTCCCTCCCCGTTACCTCCTCCTCATGTTTGGCTTAGTGATTGACTTTGATATGTTTGTGAATGTACATTTAGGGAGTTTCCCTCTTCCCCCTCTCATCACCCCTAGTTAGGCCTCCTTATTTGCTCTTCTATGGTTTCTCCTTCCTCATCTAGAGTTCCTCCTATGACCCTTTTTCTCCCTAGCTTCCGAATATTAGGGAGAGCATCTGATTTTTTACTTTTTGTGACTGACTAATCTCACTGATCATAATGTTCTCTAGTTCTATCCATTTCCTTATAAGTGACATAATTTTGTTCTTCTTTACATCCGAGTAAAATTCCATTGTGTACATATCCCATAGTTGTGCAATTCAATAATTTAATGTAGATAGCTCTGCAACTGAGTTATCCAGATGTCCATACTATTTAAGAGATTGTTTTCCTAGTCCTTATACAGGACTTCAGGTGGACAATTTATATGCACTGATATAGAAGCTTTAAAGGCTAATGGAAAAACCTAAGTGCACTTAGTTTAAATATGCAATCAGGGTAACTGTGTATGTCACCAATGTACACACACTAGGAAGAGACAGTGAGAGAGCATGGCACACAGGGACTGAAAATAAAGCTTTTTATACCGGTTTAAGTAAAACTGAATTATTTTGCCCTTTGCCAAAATGCCTTGTATAAAGAAATAAAATCTCACAACAATAACACAATAAAATCTTGAGCTAAGATTAATGTACCTGAATGAGAGAAACCAGAGATGTGTGAAGAGTTTGCATCCTTTAAGAGTCATTTACTTCATTCAGACAAACTCTTATCACCATAATGGCTTTCTTAAAGTCCTTGGCTGAGAGAAACAATTAGTTTTCCTGTCTTCTTACGGTGGCTGATCCAGAAGAATTATTCTTATAGGCAGGCACAGAGCTTGGTGGAAAAGTACAAAACAGAACCAAAAGTCTGAAGATTGAGGCCCACCTCCACGTCACTGTTTCTATGAAACCTAAGATGCCAGTTCTCACTGTGCCCTAAGTCCTTCATTCATAAATGTGGGACAGTATGGCTCCCCATGCCTATGTTGTAAAAATGCTACAAGGATAAAAACCAATGATGACTGATGAACACTGAGAGAATATGAATACTTATGCCAGCTAATAAGGAGATGGTTAGCTCCCAGGTTAGTCTTTGATCACTGAAAATAAGCACCCTTCTTTGGTTTAGGTAAATAATAAACTAATATATTATAGGCTTTTTTCCTGTAATTTAGTCATCTGTTAATTTTTTAAGGACAACAATAAATACATTTTATAATTATCTCACTAAAATTCATACCTGTAAAGTGAGGCTGAGCCAGGAGGTTCATCCAGAAGGTTCACAAATTTTAGGCCAGACTAGGCAACTTAGTAAAACAGTCCCCAAATAAAACATAAAAATAAAAGGGCAGCCAGGCGTGGTGGTGCACGCGTGTAATCCCTGCACTTGGGAGGCAGAGACAGGAGGATCGCACAGGTTCGAAGCCAGCCTCGCTGGCTTAAGAGACCCTGTTTCCAAATAAAAATATAAAAATAGGTCTGGGAGTGTAGCCCGGAGGTAGAAGGGCTTCCAGGAACACCAGTACCACCAAATTAATTAATTGATTAATTAAAGGACAGGGATGTAGCTAAGTAGTAGAGCACCCTTGAATTCAATCCCTAGTACCTAGCTGGACGTGGTGGTGCACGCTTGTAATCCCAGCATTCAGGAGGCTGAGACCAGAGGATCACGGTTCACAGACAGCCTCAGCTACTTGGTGAGGCCCTCTGCAACTCAGTGAGACCCTGTTTCAAAATAAAGTCAATCCCTAGTACCACACACACACACACACACACACACACACACACCAATAACAACAACAACAACAAAAGTTTGTGGGTATGTATAATTTGAAAATTATTCCAATTTTAATCACAAATTAAAAGACATGTTTTTAATATTATCCCAGTTACCAGCTATTTTATAGGTATAAGAAGATAATGTAACATATACAAGCAAAAGACTATGAGACCAGGACTGGCTTTGATTGCAAGACAAAGAGATATATTTTCTGATTCTTTTTTTCCCCTCCTACCCTTCTCAACAAAAACATACCCAGAAAGTTTCTAATGATTAAAAAAACTATAAAACTTGTAGAAATAAAAATAACAGGGAAATCTTTATGACTGTAGGTTAGGCAATAATTTCTTCTTTTTCTTCTTCTTTTTTTTTTTTTTTTTTTTTGGTGGTACTGAAGGTGAAACCCAGAAGCTTTCTACATCCGGGCTATACTCCCAGACCTCTTTTATATTTTATTTGGAAACAGTCTCACTAAGTTGCTGAGAGCCTCACTAAGTAGCTGAGGCTGGCTTCGAACCTGTGTGATCTTCCTGTCTCAGCCTCCCAAGCGCGGGGATTACAAGTGTGCACCACCACGCCCGGAGGCAATAATTTCTTAAGTGGAAAAAGCACAAACTAAAAGAAAAAAAGGTTCAAATAAATGTAATCAAAATTAAGAATATCTCTTCCTCAAAAACAATTAGAAGAATTCAGGACAGGCACAGTGGCTTGTATCTCTAGTCGCAACACTTGGGAAGCTGAGAAAGGAGGATCTCCTGAGCCCAATCTGAAGGCAGCCTGGGCAACATAAAAAGATGAAGGTGAAGGAAAAGAAGATGAGAAGCAAGAAAGAGAAGGAACTATAAGATAAGCCATAGATGGAGGAAAGATATTTGTGAAACATACACCTGCTAAAGGACTGATGTCCAGAATGTTATAAAGAACTGGTAAAACACAATACACGACACAGGTTTTATGTGAACGAGGAGTTTTTCCAGAGGGTAGAAGTAGCAAGGAGCACATGGAAAGCTCATCAGTGTCACACCCACTAGAGAGATGCAAATTACACCACACTGAGAGCCAGGTGCAGTGGTGCACACCTGTAATCCCAAAACTTGAGACACTTAGGTAGGAAAATTGTAGGCTTGAAGTTAGCCTCAACACTTACTGGGGTTCTGTCTTAAAATAATAAATAAAATGCTAGGGGGTACGTGCAGCTTGGAGGTAGAATGCCCCTGGATCTAATCCCCAGTACCACAAAACCAACAAAGCAAACAAAAACACCTACAGTGAGAAATACAATATGACATACGTAATAAAAGTGACAATTTAAGAATCTGATCACACATTGACAAACAATGTGGATAACTCAAGCTCTCACACACTGCTAGTAAGAATGTGAGCTGGTATAATCACTTTGGAAAAGTTTCAGAATTTCTTAAATCGTAAAACCCACCTACCCAGTGTTGGGAACTTAATCCCCAATGCAATAGTATCGAGAGATGGGATTTTCAAGAGGTGATTAGGTCATGAGGGCTCTGCCCTAATGAACGGATAAAAGCCATCACCACCACAGGACTAGGCACCTCTTCTCCTTGTTATATGATGCCATCACCAGCCAAGATGCTATGTTCCCTGACTCAGCAAGAGGCCTTCACCATATTCCGTCCTACAATCTTGTACTTCCCTGATTCCAGAACCATGAGTCAATAAATTCCTGTTCATTATAAATTACCCAGCGCATGGTATTCTCTCATAGCAGTGCAAAACGAAGAGAGAAAACAAAATATACCACACACGCACACGCACACGCAGAGCATGATTAACAGCTAATCTCTTATCAGAAACAACAAATGACATATTCAATGTAGGAAAAGAAAATACTACCAAAAGATTTGATATCCAGCAAAACTGTTGTTGAAAAATGAAATGAAAATTTCCAGGTAAGCAAAAGCTGCGAATTTGAGCTAAAACAATGGTAAACTCCTTCAGCCTGAGGAACATAACTCCAGACAGCACCTTGAACTCTGAACTCTAGACTCCCATTTCATAAAAAGACCCCCATATTTTCTTGTACCATCAAACCCTTCACTAAAGATTTACTACACATTCTAGTCATTGTAGATATCCTCCCTCGTTTTCTTCAAACATCAAGAGTATAACAATACTTGAGTGGTTTTATAATATGGATGATTTAAAATATAATATGGATGTAACATGCCTCCTCCTCAAGTGCATATCTACTCTCACCCCTTCTTTCAACTTTGTATTAGAGATCTTTTCTTAGGAAAAGAAGTAAATGCAATATAGAAGGAAAAAGAATTCTCTTTGCCGGGCGTGGTGGCGCACACTTAGAATCCCAGCATTTGGGAGGCTGAGAGCGGAGGATCACAGGGAACAGCCTCAGCTACTTAGGCCCTCCGCAACTTAGTGAGACCCTGTTTCAAAATAAAGAATAAAAAATAGGGCAGGGGTGTGGCTCAGCGGTCAAGTGCCCCTGGGTTCCATCCCCAGACCCACAAAACAAACAAACAAACAAAAAGAAACTCTTTATTCACAATGTGAATGTGAATGCAGAAAACTTGAAAACAATCAATAAAAGTTGCCCTAAATAATGTTAGTTAAGTGGAGCACACTGGTACACGCCTGTAATCCTAGTACTTGGGAGGCTGAGACAGGAGGACTTCAGGCTTGAGGCCAGTAGGTAAAAACTTACCAAGAACATGTTTCAAAATAAAAGATTAAAAGGGTTTTGAGTGTATCTCATTGTATATCATTGGTAGAATGCCCCTGGGTTCAGTATCCAGTACCACAAAAATAAATTAAGTTAGCATGAAAATTTAAAACTGAGTAATATATCTGACAAAATGTGCACACGATGTCTTTACTCAGCTATTTGCTCTTCTTTATTAGTCCGTCCTTAATTTCAGCCTCATAACCCATAAGCTTCCTCTGCTCCCACCAAGCTACTGGGTCATTCCCTCCATCCCACCTCCTCTACCATACACTCTAGAATTCCAGTTCTAGCGCTAATGTCCTCTGTACTTCCCTGTGTCTTCAAACTCTTCTCTGAAGGTTCACCTCACCCCTTAGTGATCCAATCAAAGAACCTTGCTTTAGGCACCATCTGTCCCTGGAGCCTATCAAAGCAGGAAAAAAAGAGATCACCATATCCCATACACCGTAAGAGTCCAGTCTTCATGCTGGTATCTTCATCACTCCTCAAAGTCGTCTTTGGAGCATTCTTCCTCTACCCCTCTTATAAAAAGGCTTGTTCAATTCAACAATATCACCTTCTACCATCTATTTTCCAACCGCCTATCTCTTCAGTCACTCTGCCCTCCCTCCTTAAGTCTACGCCCCTGTCAGTCCTCCTTGCCACCTCAAAGCTTGCCCTCAACAGCCTGGCCTCATTATCAGGTTTTCTTCCATTCTCATCATTTTACTAATGTGAATCTCCCTTGCTAGACTGAGCTCCATGAAGAGGAGGACCAGAGGTGTCTTGTTCATGGCTCAAACTAGCTACAGCATCACGTAGACTCCAGTTATATATGGCACTTTTCATCCATATTAAATACAAGAAAAGTGGGACTTACTCCACACCTATGCTTTTTTACAAGATGAACAACAACAATAAAGTGTCTGGAAATAATATACAAAGGCAATCAGAGGATGAACAAGTAAGAGAAATAAATAGGTATCTTAAAATATACAGAAGCAACCAGATAGAAAAGGCACGGCATCTAACAATGCTGAGACCTGAGATGAGGAACTGGCTCTGCTACTAATTCATGACGTAATACTCTTAGAACTTCATTATTTTCCCTCACCTATAAATTAAAGGAGCTGGACCTTTTTGAGTTCTAAACATTTCATTTCATTCACGTCTAAGAGTGCTTCCAAATGTAAAATGAAGCCCAATGAGGGTATATAAGAAGGTAACCTGGGCTAGGGGTGTATCTGGGTGGTAGAGTACTCGCCCAGGTTCAATTCCTGAAGAAACAGGTATCACCCTAAAGACCAAGAACTGTCGCCACAACCTGAACTGAGTTACCTTACAAAAATCTGTTCTAAGACTACTACAAGATCTAGGAGACTTGTAAATAATTGGATTAGATAAGGGCTCATAAAACAAACTCTGACTCCTGTGGCAACTGTTGCTTGTGCAAATAAAGTTCGACTGGGCCAGGCATGGTGGCATACACTTGTAACCCCAGTATCTGGGAGGCTAAGATAGGATGATGGAAAGTTTGTGGCCAGCCTCAGATACTTAGGCCCTCTGCAACTTAATGAGAACTTGATTCAAAATAAAGAATAAAAAAAATAGGGCTGGAGCTGTCACTCAGATGTAGAATATCTCTGGGTTCAATCCCCAGTACCACAATATATAAATAAATTAATTAATTAAAAGTTCTACAGAAACAAGAGCACATCTGTTTATTTAAGTATTATCTATGGCTGCCTTCCTGTTACAATGGAAAAGTTCAATAGTTGTGAGAAACCACATGACCTGCGAGGCCGCCAATATTTATTATCTGGCATCTTAAAAGGGTTTGCTAGCCGGGCGTGGTGGCACACACTTGTAATCCCCGCGCTTGGGAGGCGGAGACAGGAGGATTGTGCAGGTTCGAAGCCAGCCGCGCTGGCTTAAGAGACCCTGTTTCCAAATTTTAAAAAAGTATAAAAATAGGTCTGGGAGTGTAGCCCAGAGGTAAAAGGGTTTCCAGGAACCCCAGTACCAAAAAAAAAAAAAAAAAGGGTTTGCTGACCCTGGCCTAAATGATCTATCTATAAGATTCACTTTACATTCTTATAGCTTGGCGTGAAAAGTTTCAGTAAAACATTCTTAAATGGATTAAAAGCCATAGGTAAAAAGAAGAAGAAGAAGAAGAAGAAGAAGAAGAAGAAGAAGAAGAAGAAGAAGAAGAAGAAGAAGAAGAAGAAGAAGAACAACAACAACAACAACAACAACAACAACAATAACAACAACAACAACAACAACAACAACAAGCCGGGTGTGGTGGTATATGCCTATACTCCCAGTACTTGAGAGGCTGAGATGGGAGGATCACAGGTCTGAGGCTAGCCTCAGCCATGCAGTGAGACCTTGTTTCAAAATTAAAAAAAAAAAAAAAAAAAAATCAGGCTAGAGGTATAGCTCAATGATGGAATGCCCCTACTCCTGGGTTGAATCTCCAGTACCAAGAAAAAGAAATAGAAAAAAACAATACAGATAACAAGCATTACATACAGAATTTCTATAATTTCAATTTACTTCCATTGATCCTATAAGCTTCTCTCTCCAAGCTACTTCCAATCACTGAAACATTCTATCCCAAGAATACCCAAGATAAAATATCCCTAAGAGATTCAGTACTCACCTGCCTTCCCTAACTTTTTCTGCATTTCCTTGACATATGTAATTCTCAATGTAGCCATCACTGCAGTTGATTTTTGACCAGTCTGGTTTACAAACATCCAGGAAGTGAGGCCGCAATCTACCAATTGAATACTTGGCGATGTCAGTCAGGGACTGACTAGCAGCCGCACCAAATAAAAAGGTTCCAATGGCTTTGTAAATAGTGGCTATGTAGTTATTCCTGACAAAGGAATTTGAGTGCAAAAGGTTAAAGTAAACAGACAGAGTTTCTCCAACAATCATCTGAAAAAGAAACAGAAAAATATATTAAAATAGTAAGCAGGTACTTTAAGCAAAACAAAAAACAGAAAAGTAAATGATAAATCACAGTAAGACTTTTGTTTTAAAAACAACCTCTTCATTTTTTTTCTTTGCAAACAGTCAACTGAGGTTATCCAATTTTAAACTACACACACATACACAGTGTCAGGTCATCATGGACTCTGTATAGTGAGGTATCCCAGAGGACAAAGAACACAACCTTAGAACAACCTTGCTTGTTCTAGGAACACAACCCTCCCCAATCACAATCTCCCTTATCAAAGCACTTTTCTCTGATAAGAGTCTCCATTTCTTAAAACATTCCTTTCAATCAAAATCAAAGACATTCATCTTATTCAAAAGGGTAAAACCATTTTAGGGAATTAAAAAGGCCATTGCAAAAACAAATAGATATCTAAGACTGATGCCAAAGGTACAGAGGTCAAAGACACAGTTCTGCCTGTCCAGAGACCCTTAGGAAAGGCACTCCATGAATCTCATTAGAAGATCAAACATATATAATAAATAATACTTCCCTTTCCCATCCTTAGGGGACCATTTTCACTGATTCTTCTCTATTTTCCACTGACTTTTATAAACTGACTTTTGTAAAATTGCAGTTAAAGCCTTTCCATAATTATTTTGTGAATTCCCAGATTTTAGTAGTGTCTGTGTATGTGTGGGCAAGCACGCCTGTGGGGTGGATTTAAAAGCCTAAAAAAGGTTTCCACGTGCTAAGAAAATCCAAAGGTTCTGAATGGCAACACTATAAATAATAACATGTGCTGGTTGATAAGACAATAAAATACACTCTAGATACTGAAACCTAAACAAACATGTAGGGAACTTCTACTTGCTAATATTTAGGGGGGAGTGGGGGATATAAGTAACTAGTTTTTCTGCTAAGTCTTAAATTTATGTAAGCCATGTTTTAAATCATTCAAATATCTCTAGTTAGATTAGCATTTTAATGAACACATATTAATTGTACAAATCAGTGAGTTTCACTGCAATCTTCCATACATGCACCTATCATGAATTAAAAATGTCCATTAACTCCCTTCTCATTCCCTAATTGTCCCTCTTTGATTTTTAGGTCATTTTTAATTAACTTAATTTTTAGGGCTAGCCTTACAATATGTGAAATAAATGCCTCCAAAAAGGGATTCAGGAACATGATACCAAAAAATTCTGAGATTGTTTCCTCATTTGGCTCAATGGCTCTTAGAATTCCATAGTTAGAAGATTATAACTTTGGTAACTAGACAATGAACTGTACAAAAGCAAGTGTTTTCTTAATTGTTGAGTATAAAGCTGGTATGTACACCTTGACCTAAAATAAAGTAGATGGTCGATAAATTTTAATCAAAAGCCAGGCATGGTGGCACATGCCTGTAATCCCAGTATTTGGAAGGCTGATATAGGAGGATCACAGGTTCACGGCCAGCCTCAGCAATTTGGTGAGACCCTGTTTCAAAACAAAAAAATAAAATAAAATAAAATAGGGCTGACAGTGTAGTTCAAAGGCAGAATGCCCCTGGGTTGAATCCCAGTACCACAGAAAAGCTTTCTGAATTGAAGGTACTGCCTCTTGGGTAAAAGTCAAATCCCTCAGCCAGGTGTGATAGCACATGCTTGTAATCCCAGTATTTGGGAGGCTAAGACAGGAGGATCGCAGGTTTTCGTCTAGCCTCAACAAACCTGTGAGGCCCCCTGACACGTGGTGAGCCCTTGTTTCAAAATAAAACATAAAAGTAGGGTTGGGGGTGTGGCTCGAGGTAGAATGCCCTTGGGTTCAATCCCCAGTACTACAAAAAAAAAAAAAAAAAGAGTCAAATCCCTTTAAGCACATTAAGGTACAAATAAATATACTTGCTATTATTGTCCTTAATGTGAATAAACTGATCAGAATCTTTTCTGAGAACAGAGCACAGGAGATAACTATCTGTATTTCTGAGGACATCACACCTTCACAATTTGGCTGTTAAGTTATCTCTGACCACCTCCAGTAGCCTGTATTAAAAGTATGACTTGCCTCCTTGGGCCATGAAGGTCCCAGCAATTCCCAAAATGTTAGGATTGCTCTAACATTTCATTATAGAATTGGTCTCTGGTAGTTGAAAGCATACCACCAAGTATATTAATCAATCTCAGCTGATAATACACTTCCACATCTCAGCTGTTCTTCAGCACTCAACTATTTTCTAGAAACAGGTGCTGAAGTTTTTGGGTCTTACGCAATCAGCACTGTGTAGAGCCATGTGAATCCCGTGCTTGCCGGAGATGACAGAAAATCAATTTGCTAGGAACATTCAGAACACTGTGCACATCACACACTGATCCACAGTGTGTGATTAAAATTAAATTAAAGCTGAATTTTAACATTAACACTGAGATGGGGCTCTAAACCAGGCAACTACCAACCAGGTTAGCGTGCATCGTTATCTGTACTTCATTTATACAGAGAGAAATAGAACGAAAGATCTAAATCAACTCTTCTGAACTAAATGTAGAGGTGTGTCTGTCCCTTTGAGCTACACAAGACAGATACATTCTTTTGTTTCACTCACACCTTACTCTGCCCCTTAAACTATTTATGCCAATTCTTTACCATTGGTGAAGTCTACACCTAAACCAACTGTGACCTAAATAATCCTAGAACGAAGAAGTCTCTTCATGTATTATTTACTTTAGGCCTGTAAAGATATAAGTCATTAAAAAACTAAAGATAATACTGAAGGGAGTAATAATTATCTAAATCAGTGTTTCTACCTTTAAAAACCTCTGCCCCAGAGCAGTTTCTCACCATCTTTTTATCTGCACGAACACTGTATGTCTCTACACTGTCCCTCAGAGTTAATGTCTTTAGTTCAGGACCTGCCTTTCCCAAAGAACAGTGTAAAATCACTGACATGTTTCCCTATCTTCCACTCTCTCCTAAATAGCTGCGCCTGACTTCGTTCCTTTATTCTACTAAATCTTTCTCAAAAGCGTATCATCAGCTGGGTGTGGTGATGCACACCTGTAATCCCAGTTCTTGGGAGGATTAAACAGGAGAATCACAGGTTCAAGGCCAGTCTCAGACTCTCAGCAACCTAAGGAGACCCTGTTTCAAAACAAAAAATAAAAAATGGGCTGGAGTTGTAGCTCAGAGGTAGAATGCCCCTGGGTTTAGTTCCCATTCCACACATACCAAAGTATATCATCAGACTGAGTGGATTTTCTATCAACTTCCATTTACTTTAACTTCTCAGTAGTATTTGACATCATGACCATTTCCCTCTGAATAAGATTCTCCCTTGTCATATGAGAAACTATGTTAATGTCGATTCTCTACAGACTCCCTAATCAGTCATATAATTATGGATCACTTACAAGTCATGTCGCCTTGTGTTAAGTCTGAAACAGGGCTACTTTTTAAAAAATTATTTACTAGCGAGGAGTGGTAGCGCACACTTGTAATCCCAGTATTTGGGAGGCTAAAACAAGAGGATTGCGGTTCTCAGACAGCCTCAGCTACTTAGGCCCTCTGCTACTCAGTGAGACCCTATAGGGCTGGGGGTGTAGCTCAGAGGTAGAATGCCCCTGTGTTCCATCCCCAGTACCAAAAAAAAAAAAAAAAAAGATTTACTTTATATAAGTTTAACCAAAAACTGCCTGAAAGAATAACTGGAATTATTTTAAATTAGTACGCAAAACTACTGCTCTGAGCAGAGTTTGTCTGTGCTGACAGAGTTGATACTAAACAATCTTCTTTTAAGAAATCTGTGCTCATATTAACTTGTCATTTTAGTAAATGTAAAGATAACTTTTTCATGTAGTATGTTGAAATAGTGAAAACGTTCTGCGTGGTGAGTTCAGGCTGTTTCATCAGGGCCTGTGCACACGGTCCCTGCTGGGTGTCCACACAGAGCCAGCCAAGGCCCCTTTTCTGTTTCAGCACTACCCTATGTGGTACATTTCTGTAGTGATGCTTATGAAACAGACAAATAAAACTGAAAGACAAGTATATTTCTTAGCACTATTTATTGGATACTCAAATCTTATCTGAATGGTTACTATTTGCAACTAAGAAGCCTACTAAAAAATATACTTAAATATTCAACAATGTTTCAGAAATAATGTATACTTAAAAAGGAAAAAAAAACAGAAAAAGAAAATCAACCAGGTTAGCCCCCCCCCAACTTGGGAAGCTGAGGCAGGAAGACTGCTTGAGCCCCTGTGTTCATTCATGACCAGCCTGACTGACAGAGTAAGACCCTGTCTCAAAACAAAGACCAACTCCCTTCTGAAAGGAACAATTATAGGCTTAACTTTAACCTAATTTCTTCCTTTTTTGTGGTATTAGGGATTGAACCCAAGGGTGCCCTACCTCTGTGCTACACCCTCAGCCCTATTTTATTTTTATTTTTGAAATAGGGTCTCCACTAAATTATTGTGCACTGCTGGCCTCAAACCTGTGATCCTCCTGTCTCAGCCTCCCACCCGCTGAGGTTACAGGCCACCCACACTCAGCTGACTTTCTATTTCAATTCTAAAACCAAAGTGTAAAGATCTGGCCAAAAATTCACCATATTCCAGGAGAGTCATCAATGGTACTCCATAGTTTCATCTATACAAACACAAAGTTTCACGTAAGCACCTAGAACATGCCAGGCTCGGTGCCAGAAAGTAAGGACATCAAGACATTGAATAAGGGCCCCTCCTCACCTTCCAGAAGCTGTCTTATGGAACAAATATTATACACTAGAGGTGTTCTTTTATTAGCTGTGCACCAGAAAGTATGAGTTAACTAATCTGTATCGCTAATAAAATGCTGTGATCATTCTTAAGACATTATATTTCTAAATTGAGAAAATTTTTCAAAATCAGACAAGACAAAATTACTGTCAGTCGACCTTTCTCTTGGATATTTTCTACTTTTAGTTAAATCATGTTTCTAGATTTACAAGTTATGGAGAACAAAAAGGTTGAATTAAGTCATAGAATTCTGAGTACAAAGATTATAAAAATTATCTAGTCTTCTCCCTAGGGCCACATTCTCTAAGCATTTCCATGTGAAGCACTAGAAAACTGCAATCGCTGAAATGCAGAGACTCGGTCGTGCTTGCCTTTAGTATCAGTAAAAATTCTTTCAGGCCGGGCGTGGTGGCGCACGCTTGTAATCCCCGCGCTTGGGAGGCGGAGACAGGAGGATCGCGCAGGCTCGAAGCCAGCCGCGTGCGCTGGCTTAGGAGACCCTGTTTCCAAATTAAAAAAAGAAAATGTAAAAATAGGTCTGGGAGTGTAGCCCGGAGGTAGAAGGGCTTCCAGGAACCCCAGTACCACCAAAAAAAAAAAAAAAAAAAAGAAAGAAAGAAAGAAAAGAAGAAGAAGAAGAAGCAGGGCGTGATGGCGCACACTTGTAATCCCCGCCCTTGGGAGGCGGAGACAGGAGGATGGCACAGGTTCGAAGCCAGCCGCACTGGCTTAAGAGACCCTGTTTCAAAAATATAAAATAGGTCTGGGAGTGTAGCCCGGAGGTAGAAGGGCTTCCAGGAACCCCAGTACCACCAAAAAAATAAAATAAAATAAAATAAAATAAATCTTTCATGTTCACTGCTAGTTTCAGAACTGTAGCTTTTCTCTCCAGTTTATCACATTATCTAACAATTGTTTAAACATAAGTTGAATGAAGTTTTAACATAAGTTAGTAATTTTTCTGTTCTGGAACTCAGTTACTAAAAACAGATACATATGCAGATACAATAAATTATAAAATACTCTATATAATGTCTTCTAGAAACATACTACTGTAGCATTCAACAGTGGATTGCACAATTACTGAAACAATAGCACATTAAAGCTCTAATAACCAGTGACACAAAAAGGATTAATAAAATATATAAATATTTTAATAGGGCTCTTCTGTGTATACACTGTTAATGTTTTGGTTTCACTTAAAATAGCTCAAATTATCTGAGTCAAATAAATCTGAAATAAAGATAAAAACAGAGTTTTGGAGAGTATGCATTTAATCATTAACAGACTAACATAAAATTAAGCCAAGTGCCCAAAAGTTATAAACTTGGAAAAGTGGGTTTAACTTACAACGATAATACTGAATGGAATGATTATTCCACCTAATAACGCATAAGGTATGGTGTCTTCTTTGTAAGGGTACTTGATGGACTCATCATTACAGAATATTCCTCGCTGGAAGGGGGTATGCCTTGAAGTAAGAATTGCAAAAGGCAATCCAGCTAGCAAAAGGGAATAAATGAAAAATCATTAAAAATTATCAAAACTAATTAATGGCAACAATGACCCCAGAAACTGCTTTAAAATGCATTTGCCATGAAAATAAATGAGCACATGTGAAAAAGAAACGCAGCGATGCATGCAACAGAAGTTAGAAGGGTCACAGCGTGGGATAATGGTGGTTTTCTACAGGAAATGAAGCTTCCGAGTCCTCCAGGAGCCGCTTTAACAAAAAGCATCTTCCGCCCTTTGCATCTGCCCAACCACACTCACTGGACTTGGGGGAAATCTCTTCTCAAGCTGTGGGTGTCAGCACTATTTCTAAGCCAATGAGTCACGGTTTTACTTCCAAAACGAAAACAATATTTTAACATTCCCTATTTTATCTCTGTATCATGAACACATTTGGAAAGTCATGCTCGCTGGTTAAACTATCGGAGTATCTAAATAAACCTTTATCCGCTCATTCCTGTACTAGGCAGAAGAGGTTTGGAGCAGAGTGCTATGAAGAGGAGTTTCAACTCAGAATTCCATAAGAAACAATGGACAATTACATCAAGCACAAGACCACCTAACCAATCGCCATTTTGTCATCATTATGTTTTCTGTAAAGATCATGCCTTCCACTCACCTCCTAAAATGCCTAAGTTTTGCCTAAATGTGAACTTCAAGAGTCCAGTTTTCCTTTACTTCACCTTACCTGGCCTACTGAATTATACTGCAGCAGACAGACTAGTACTACTTTGTAAAGGGAATCCATTTGTTAGAAACCCTCACCATGAGGTCTACTTCAAGACTGACCCAAGTCTGAGAGATTTTCCCCTTACGTGTTACATGCTCCCCAGCACTATATAATAACTAAGCAGGCCTGTTCACCTCAGGTTAAGTATTACCTTTTCGTGACACACCAAGACTTGATGACCATAATTTTCACAAACTCTGCTAAAGACCTTAATGAACGATAACCAAACCTCTGCAGTTCTGAGTGTATTTATCACAGATATCAAATTTTTCAACATATAAGGGCAAAATAAAAATATAGGACTATATTTCTTTTACTGTTAGCTCTTTTTTATCTATTTTGCATTGACACTATAACAATCAAAGTTTATTTTCTGTTAGCCGCTTTGCCAGTATCTTTTAACTCTTTAAAAATCTTTAAGATGTTACAAAATTTCCAAAGCCATACTTCTAGAAAATGTTGTTACAGCTAGATATAGAATATCCCCTACGGAACTGATTTATTAATATTCAGGGTTGATATAGTTAAATCATGAGAGTTATAATCTCATCACTGTGTGTGGAGACCTGGGACGGTAGTGTGTGGTGGCTGGAGAAGGTGGGCCAAGGGGGCGTGGGGGGGGCGGGGGCGTAGGGACCGTGCTTGTGTCTCCAAGTCCCCTTGCCTATTTGCTCTCTCTCTTGCTGCCAGTATCCTAATGTGAGGGCAAAGCCCTTGTTCTCTCCCCCTCTCTCTCTCTGCTTCCTGCCACCCTGGCTGGAGCTCCAGCTCCACACCTGTCCTTCCATGGAATGAACTCCAAGATCTCCACAAAACTGTCAACAAATACATCTCCCTTCCTCTAAGTTGTCCAGTCGTGTTTACTGGTATACAGCAGCGAGAATGCTGACTAAGACACGTGACAGGAAGAAAAAAAAAGTTTAGCCAGGCACAGTGGCACACACCTGTAATCCTAGTACTTGGAAGGCTGAGACGGGAGGATCTCAAGTCCAAGGCCAGTGGGCGGTACTTAGCAAGAGTCTATTTCAAAATAACAATGGCTGGGGTTATAACTGAGGTAGAATGTCCCTAGGTTCAATCCCCAGTACTGGGAAAAATAAAATAAAATAAAATAAACTCCAGCTGAATTTTCTAACTGACTCTTATACTACATACCTCTCATACCTGAAGTTGGAGCCTCCTCTGACTCACTAAATTGCTCACATTCAGAGGGAAGGGGTAAGAAGTTTAAGCCTTTAATACACATACCAATACTACGGCTGGAACACACACTGAAAATATTTACAGGGCCTTTTGCATTTATCAGCACACATTATGGTGGTAAATATACAGAGCCATATATTTATATAGCTATATTTTATAGGGTAGGAAGCAACTAATATAGTTGCTATACGGTAACTAAACATTTAGTTTTCAACCAATAACTATACTTTAATCAAATGGGAAGATTTATTTTGTATTTATAAAAAACCATTGCTACAATAATTCACATTATATATAAAAACTACAAAATAATAGGAACTTATTATCTGCATAGCATAATGTTTAACTGGCTATGCTTTTCATTAAAAATTTATTTCATTTGAAATAAGACATCTAGAATAGAAATTAAATTCATAGGATTAGTGTCCAAAATTCATTAGGCTTTGTGTCTTTATTATAAGAAAAAATCTTATTAATAGGCCCAAAAGTATTGAATAAGGTTATTAATATGTGTATATCCATAATAAGATCCACCCCCCAAAACCATGTAAGAAATTACTCTTAATATTAAGGACCAATAGTTTCTGGGAATATTTCAGGATAGACGGGGAACAAAACTAAATAATAGTCCATTATTAAAACATAATAGTCTATATAGTTTAGAACATTTTAATTACCCTAAGGATTCCCTTGAACTCATTTGCATTGAGTTCCTACTCTCACTCATCTGCTTTCTGTCTCTACATAGATTTGCCTTCTTTGGACATTTCAATAAATAGAATCATACAACATGGCATTTTCTGTAGAGATTACTATTTAATATAATATTCTTGAGGTTCACCCATGCTACACTGTATTGCTACAATGTTCTATTGCACATATATAGCATATTTGGTTTATCCATTCACCAGTTAATGGACATTTGGGTTGTATCCAGTTTGGGGCTGTTATGACTAATACTACTTCACTTTTAAGGGGTAGATATCTACAAGTGGAATTACTGGGTCATACAGTAAATTAATGCTTTAATATGGTAAATTATTTTGTTATAGAAACTGCCAAACTGTTTTCCAGTGAGGCTGCACTATTTTACATTCCTACATTCTGTTTTTTTTCTATACCCACACAGTCAGTTTGCCCAGTTAAGACTCAGTTTCTCTACATGGCAAACTGATACTCACTTACAAATAAATACAGCTCTCTACTTTGTCCAATGAATATTCATAATGGTTCAAAAGAGAATATATTGTATGTTAACTCACTGCTTCCACAAACCATCACAAAAACACTTCCCCTTCCCTTACCAGAGATAGGAAAAGGCAACATATGAGCCTGGTAACACTGCGGCTACTTTAGCTTCCTCTTCTACAAACACTCAGGATCTTAGAACCCTAACAGAAATACCAACAAATTATTGTAGTTGGAAAGATTGATGGCCGTTGTCCAGCAAAACTGAGTGCCTACAGTTAAAAACTCTTACATGTGAAAGGAACTATTCTAGTATTAGTGAAAGCTACCCAAGGCCTCTATAAAATAATTTTCATCTATACTGTAGCATGGATTGCTATTCTGTTCTATTTTACTTAAGAGTATTCCATTGTATGGATAGAAAACATCAGGGTCCCAGGAGAGAGTGACATGCAAGCCCAGAGTAACACATCATTAAGGGACACATTGCCTGAGGGCTAACAGCAGCTGTCTGAGAAATCCTGACATACTAATGTCGGGGGCCTTGAGATTTGTTGCAAGGTCAGGAACCACCTCAATAGTATGGAAGATGAAAAGACCACAATGGCAGGGAGGACGATGTCCATTCATGAGATATTTCAGCAATCACATTTTCCTCTTAATCCCTGAACGAGAAGGAAAGGATATGGATGGAGGTTAGAAGAAGCCTCAAGAAACCAGAGGTGCAGGCTACACTGAAGAATTGTTATATCTGTCACCTGGCCATACCCCTGACTAAACAGACATGTAATGTATGTGTATATTTAGTCTACCTTCTCTATTAGATCATTTATTTATTTACTAATTCCAAATAAAAAAAATCAATTTTGAAAATATAAGTTGGGGCTGGAGGTATAGCTCACTGGTAGAGAGCATGCTTATGCACAAGGCCTTGAGCTCATGCCCCAGCATCTAATAATAATAATTAATAATAATAATAATAATAATAATAATAATATGACAAAGAGGAGGAAGAGGAGAAGTAGGTGGGAGTTGACAGTAGTATAGCTCAGTGGTACAGTACTTGCCTAGCATATGTGAGTCCCTGGGTTCAAGGAGGAGGAGAAAGAGGAGGAATAGAAAAGTACAGGTTGTCAAAAGATGTAAGAACTAAAATGTAATCGTGCAGAGTAAGACAGTAAAATGAACATGCTAGTGCCTTATTTTTCTGTATGTTTTTATTTAACACAAAGAAACTGTGGTGACTGCCTGAGAACCTGTCCAGTTACTCTGCTCAGTTCATGAATGAATTGAAGCCTGCCAGAGCACACAGGGAGAACATTCCTGGTCAGGAATCAGAATGAGTCAGAAACAATCATTACTGAAGAACCAAGAGATGAGAACAAAGGTCAGGAGCACCACACAAGTGCAAGACCACCAGGTCTGCTGCATTCCTTTATTACTTAAAGCATGGGTGTACTTCCTTGCCTGGAGACAATCCTGAACAGCCACCCCTCCTGCGCCGTCCTCTCAGATGAGTCCTCCCAGGTGACATGCGTGCTTATCTGGAGAGTACTTTATTAACCCGTTCTGTCTCATCGTCCCAGATTTGGAACAGCTATAAAAACTTAAGTGAGCAACAAATACACCAGTTATGGTAACCTTATTTATATTTATTTGCTTTGTGGTACTATGGGTTGAACTTGGGGGCAGTCTGCCTCCAAGCTCCACCCCAGACCTTTTTTATTTTTTTGTCTTCAAACAGGGTCTCACTAGGTTGCTCGGAGTCTCGCTAGGTTGAGGCTGTCCTCAAACCTGTGATCCTCCTGTCTCAGCCCCCTAAGTATTAGGATTATAGGTGTGTACCACCATATCTGGCTACTGAAATGTTAAGATAATTATTAGGTTTAAAAAGTCAAAAACTTGGGACTTAATACATTAATACTACTCTTTACCAAGGGAGGTATTTAAAAATTAAGCAGGGCATGATGACATAAGCCTGTAATCCCAGTATCTGAGAGGCTGAGACAGGAGGATCACAAGTTCAAGACTAGCATCCGGAATTTAGGGACATCCTGAGTAATCTAGCAAGACCCTGTTTCAAAAACAAAAAATTATAAAAAGGGATGGGGTGTAGCTCAGAGGTAAAATGCCTCTGGGTTCAATCCCAATACCATAAAAAAAAACTGAAAAATAGCCGTTTTCAGACCTACAGTGCAAATTATAACTAATGTAAGCTAGACTCCCCCTCTTTTTTTTTTTTTTTTTTTTTTACAGTATTGGATGGAACCCAAGGGCATTCTACCTCCAAGCAACACCCTCAACCCTATGTTTTAGTCTTTATTTTGAGACAAGGTCTCACTAAGTTGTGAAGGGCCTCACTAAGTAGCTGAGACTGGCCATGAACCTGCACTCCCCCAGTTTCCATCTCCCAATTACTGGGACCAAAATATTTAAAAAAAAAAAAAAAAGATCTTTGAAGCCATTTAATGTAAAGTACATTTAAACTCAGTTTAGTATACAGACCAAAAGGCTAAGAAAATCCATTTAGAAAAGAAGTCTTTGAATTCAAGAAACTTAATTATTTTGTGAACACTAAGGGATACTTCATTATAAAATCTTACAACTCACCAAGTGTGGTGGCATACACTTGTAATCCCAGCATTTCGGGATCACAGTTCACAGACAGCCTCAGCTACTTAGTGAGGCCCTTTGCAACTAAGTGAGACACTGTTTCAAAATAAGTAATAAAAATTAGGAGCTGCGTGGTGGCACATGCTTGTAATCCCAGCATTCGGGAGGCTGAGACCTGAAGATCGTGGTTCACGGACAGCCTCAGCTACTTAGTGAGGTCCTCTGCAACTCAGTGGACCCCAGTTTCAAAATAAAGAATAAAAAATAGGCTGGGCGTGGTGGCGCACGCTTGTAATTCCCATACTTGGGAGGCAGAGACAGGAGGATCATGCAGGTTCGAAGCCAGCCACACGCGCGCTGGCTTAGGAGACCCTGTTTCCAAATAAAATATGTAAAAATAGCTCTGGGAGTGTAGCCTGGAGGTAGAAGGGCTTCCAGGAACCCCAGTACCACCCCCCCCAAAAAAAAGAATAAAAAATAGGGCAGGGGGTGTAGCTCAGAAGTCAAATGCCTCTGGGTTCCATCCCCAGACCCACACACACACAAAAAAAAAAAAAATTAGGGTTGAGGGTGCATCTGGGAGGTAGAATGCCCCTTGGTTCCATCCCTGGTACCCAAAATAAATAAATAAATAAATAAATAAATAAATAAATAAATAAATAAATAAATAAAATTTTCCAACTCAACTGGAAAAAGTTACATCTCAATGCCTGAGTAGCTCATCATTAATTTTAAAAAAGCACTCAGTCAATTCAGCTCAACAACAAACCAAGTACAAGTTAAAATTGAACAACTCTGTACTAGTTGGGAGTGGGGAAGGCTTGGCACAGGTCTTAAAGTGATCAAATTCTGGATTTAATTTGAAAAACTCAACAGGACTTGCTGATGGACTGATTGGATATGAGTGTAAGAAAGAGCAGTCAACAATGACCCCAGATTTTCTACTTGAGCAACAAGAAATTTAAAGTTGTATTACCCAAGATGGGAAAGACTAGAGCCTGAATATGCAGCAAGGGATAGGTCCAACATCTCAATCTTGGACATAGCTAGCTTCAGCACCTACTAGTAAAGATGTCAAGTAGGCAATGAATGTAAAGTTTCCAGTTCGGGGTAAAAGTCTAGGCTGAAGACATAAATTTGGCACAAGGGGTAGCATTACAACCATGAAACCAGATTAGATTACCACGGGAGCAAGTAGAGTTAAAGGAAAGAAGAGGATCCAGGTACTGATTCCCAGAGCACTCTAAATTAAAGTCATGAAGAGAAGGACCTCACCCAGGACAATGAAAAGGCCAGCTAGTAAGTACAACTAAAACCAAGAAAGTAAATGTAGACAGGCCTAAGGAACCTACCCCAAATCCTGGAACAAGTGCATGCAGCAAGATCTCAGAGTCAACACACACACACACCCCAAATCCTGGAACAAGTGCATGCAGCAAGATCTCAGAGTCAACACACACACACAAATAAATCCTATTTCTATATACTATCAATGAACAACTGAAAACCAAAATTAAAAACAAAATGCCACTTATAATAGTTCAAAATGTCAAAATATTTAAGTATAAAACTAATAAAATATGAATAGTATGTGTATACTGAAAGCCAAAAAACTGATTAAAAATCAAAGACTTAAATAAAAATAAAGATATACCATCTTCGTGGCTTAGAAAACTTAAGGTAAAGATGTTAATTCTCCCCAAATTGATACATATGTTTAACACAATTCTTATCAAAATTCCAGTCATATTTTTTCTGTAGACACAAACATATTCATTTTTAAAATCTATGTGGAAAAATCAAGGGAACTAGAACAGTCAAAATCAATTTTGAAAAATAATAAAAATTAAAGTTGAAAGAGTAACATTCTTGTGGGGTTTTTTTTTGAGAAAAACAATGCTATAATTTATTTTATTTTAACCATTCAACTTTAAGCAATTTGATGAGTATTCCTTTACCACCCAATATACAGATACAGTATTCAGTTCTGGTGTGGCACTAATAGAAGGTTAGACACATATATAAATGGAGCAAGAATAGAGTCCAGAAATAGACTCACACAAACACAGCCTTTTTTTTTTTTTACAAAAGTATAAATGTGAGACTTCCGGGAAGATGGTGACAGAGAAAAGCGGGGCTTACGAGCCCCGCTAACAACCAATCTCTATTACTACAAAATCAGCGCCTTTCATAGTCAGAAAACACCATCAGCAGAGAAACAAAAAATTTAATTACAAGGGACAGAGAAAAAGAGGGCTGGAAAAATGAGACACAGAAAGAAACCAGATCTCAGTGCTGCGGCTGGAGCCGCGGCGCGGAGCGGCAGGTGCCATCTTTCCTTGCAGCACCAGGCCCCAAAGAGGAGGGGGACTCAGAATGGAGCTCAGAGCCACAGAGGAGATACGCCAGCCTCATACCCGAGGACATGGCAGCAGCGCCTTACTGCCGGCGGCAGCGGCGAACTCACCAGACGGCACCAGGCCAACGTACTCAACAGCCCACCAGGCTCCAGAGAGGAGCAGTGGACAGCGAGCCAAGGTGAGCCGCTGCGGATCAGCTGGGAGGAATTCGACAGAATTCTCAGCGCAGGGAGCATCTAAAGCTCCCAGTAACTGGGCTCAGCACACCATGGAGGGACTCAGAGCGAAGAGCAAAACCAGAGAAGAAATACACCAGCCTCACGGCCGAGGGCGTGGCAGTAGCGCCATATTGCCACCGGCAGCAGCAGCAGCGAATTCA
This sequence comes from Muscardinus avellanarius, assembly GCF_963383645.1. Taxonomy (NCBI): domain Eukaryota; kingdom Metazoa; phylum Chordata; class Mammalia; order Rodentia; family Gliridae; genus Muscardinus; species Muscardinus avellanarius. The sequence continues at coordinate 45,228,991 of NC_137786.1, forward strand.
GAGTCCACTACAGCTCCATCGGCGCACTCAACAACAGTGAGTCAAATTGCGGCCCCTAGAGAAGAAATCCCAGGACAGCACTCCCAGGGACTTGACCCAGTACGGGAGTGGCGGTGGCAGAGATATCACACCATAGGAGAACGCCCAACCTGGTACCCTCCATGGTCTAAAGCAGCCTCGATTGACTCCCTGGGTCTGAGACTCTGCCATAAAACCTAGTAAAGGAGTAGTGAGGACTGAGATACTACTGACTCGAGATCCAGAGCACCTTAAGTGAAGTCTTAGTGACCCAAGGGAAGAACCCAGAGAAGGCACAAACTTCCGAAATCATGGGAAAGAAGAATAACAATGGAGCAATGAATGCCCACAACCCCACAACATCAGAACCCGATAAAACAGAAATTCAGAGATTTCTAGAAGATCAAATCAGAAAAATAAGTGTAGAAATAATAGAGGTGTTTTGAAAAGAATTCAGAGAGAGCCAAAAAGAGATAAAGGATGCAATTAATGAAGTAAAGTCCTCAATTCAAAGTACAAACAACCTATTAGACCACATGGAGAATAGAATCTCGCTCTTAGAAGATGCTCAATCCAAAAATGAACGCATAGTTTCTAAATTAGAAAAAAAAAATCTGACAGCAGGAATCTGACATTGAAGAAATATGGGCCCATCTTAAGAGAGCTAACCTAAGAATAATTGGAATAGAGGAGGGAAAAGAAGGTGAAACCAAAGGGATCAACAATCTCTTCAAGGAAGTAATAGCAGAAAATATTCCAAACATAGAGCAAAAGGTTGATACACAGGTCCAGGAAACTTATAGAACCCCCTTTAGACAGGATCGGAGAAGAGGATCCCCACGCCACATAATTGTCAAAATGACCAATGTGGAAGCCAAGCAGAGAATCTTAAAGGCAACAAAAACAAAGGGCCAAGTGACATTCAGAGGCAAACCAATTAGAATCACTCCAGACTTCCCAAAACAAGTCATGAGAGCCAGAAGGGCTTGGAGTAACATATTCCAAACTCTGAAAGAAAACAACTTCCAGCCAAAATTTCCTACCCTGCAAAACTTTCTATCAAATTAGATGGGGAAATAAGAAGCTTCCATGACAAACAGAACCTGAAGGAATTTATGTCTTCAAAACCAGCGCTAGAGAAAATACTCAAAGAGATTAACTACAAAGAAGAAATAGGTAACACACACCAGAACCAGAGAAATAAGATTTTCCATCCAACAGACAACTAAGATTGGTTATCTGTGGAGATTCACTATTTATGTTAGTCTTTTACATATCTCTAAATTGTATTGTTTGCTTTTATTGTTGCTAATTTTTAGGATTTCTAGTTGGAATATTAATATACCTTCAGATATAGCATTTGGAAATATTTTATCCCATTCTACCAGTAACTTTTAACTCGGTTTACATTGTCTTTGGATATACATTATTTTTTTAATTTTTAGGGAGTTTGTTTACCCTTCTGTTGCCTATGCCATTGAAATCATATCCAAGAAATCACTGCCAATTTCAATGTTGTGAGGTTTGATGACCCAGATTTTCTTCTAAAAGTTTATAGTCTTAAGATTTATATTTAGGTCTTTTATCTATTTTGAGTTAATATTTGTATATGGTGTTAGGTAAGGGTCCAATTTTATTCTTTTTCATGTAATTATTATTTTTAACAATATTTAGTTAAAAGATTATTATTTCCTCCACCAAATGTTTGTGGAAACCTTGTCAAAAACAACTTGACAATATAGGGAAGAATTTATCTCTAGGCTTTTATTTAACTCCAATGGTTTATATATCTGCCTTTAGAACAGTACTACACTGTTTCAATTATTGTAGCTTTATATGGTTTAAAATCAGAAAATATACATCTTCTAGCTTTGTTATTTTTCGAGATCGTTTTGGGTATCTAGAATCCATATTCCACATTAGGATAGATTTTTCTGAAAAATAAATGTATGATAGTTTCACCAAAAAGAAAAAAGAAAAAAAATATTCTCAGGTAAGAAAGAAAGCAAAAAGAAATATTGAAATGTTATCTTTAAGTCATCAAAAGCTTGGTATCAGACAAATGAAACTGTTATGTGAGATTATCATTGTTAATTTTGGATAAATTGCTATAATACTAGATGTCAACCACTAAGCCAAGCATGGGAAGGAGGGATGGGGAGGGAACAGGGTGGGGATCGGGTAGGGGCTAATTGGGCGATGTGTGCATGTATGTCTACAAAGTTTTTTTTATCCCATTATAATGTATGAATACAGTTCACCAATAAAAAAAATAAATTAAAAAAAAATTTTTTAAAGTATAAATGCAAGAGCAATAAACTGGAGAGAAAAGAGTCAATAGTGTTGAAAAAATTGATTATCTGCAGGCAAAACAAACACAAAGAATCTTCTATACCTTTACAAATGGGTCATATGGCTAAATATAAAACTTTGAAAACTATAAATCTTTTAAAAAATTTTTATAATCTGGGGTTACACAAAAAATTTCATATATAACACCAAAAGCACAGTCCATAAGAGAAAAAATATTTATATACCTGATTTATCCAAATTTAAACTTTTGTTCTTAGAAGGCATATTTAAGCCAGGTATGGTGTATACTAACCTTTTGGAGACCTTATCTCAAAGCAAAATTTATTATTTATAGCTGGGGGAACCTGGGGGTGTAGTTCAGTGATAGAGCTCTTGCTGAGAGTGTATGAGGCCCTCAGTTAAACCAGAATAATAAAAATAATTTAAAAGGACAAATTTAAGAGAGAAAAAAGACAAGCCACAAACTGGGAGAAAATACTTCATAAAAGACGACACATGGTTAGCCAAGTAAAGCACATGAAAAGATGTCCAACATCAGTAGCCATTTGAGAAAGGCAAATAAAGACTAAATTAGGTATTATACACATCTATTAGAATGGACACACAAACAGAATTCCAGTGTGCGTAGAATGCAGAATCCTTAAAAAAAGATTACAATTCAAAATTATGCAGCCACTCTGGAAAATAGAAACCAGTTGGGCAGATTCTTAAAACATAAATATATACTTACCAAAATACCAAGCAATCTACTCCTCGGTATCTACCCTAGGAAAAAAACTATGTTCACTCCAAAACCTATAAATATGTGTTCATAAAGCTTTATAATAGCCAAAAACTAGAAACAGGCTAGATTATGGTGGCAAACACTTATAATCCTAGTACTTGGGAGGCTGAGATAGGAAGATCACAGGTTCATGAGTAGCCTTGGCAACTTTGCAAGGCCCTCCACAACTTAGTGAGACTCTGTTCCAAAAATAAAAAATTAAAATAGGGTTGGTGGTGTAGCTTGGAGGCAGAATGTCCCTAAATTCAATCCCTGTTAACACACACACACACAAAAAAAAATTAGAGACAACCAAGATGTCCCTCAACAAATAAACTGTGACCTATCTACAAAATAGAGTACTACTCAGCAATAAAAAGAACAAACTACTTATGTGCACTAGACAGATCTCAAGAGCCTGTGGAGAATACTCTTAGAAGCTGAATGATGAGTGATGGAAACATGTAGGCTGCCACAAGAGATAAGCCAGTATCTACTGAAGGAGTAATTACTAAAGATTATACAAGAGTGAAGGTTGGAAATGGGTACCTATGGAGTACATAAGGGTAGACATAAAGAAAGTCAGATTGCTAAGTAAAGAAAAAAGTTCTCAGTACCTCGAAAGCTGAGAAATTTCTCTATTAAGGAAACTGAAGGCATATTACTAGAAGTGGCTGAGGGTGTATCTTGGAAGAAGGGTATGTGTTTTGTATACACAAGACCCTGGGTTCAATCTGCAGAACCCCCTTTCCACAGAAAGGAACTTCAAACACCCAAATACAGTCAGTCTTCAAGATGCGTTTATGCAGATTCCAGGTTATATACCTTCTCTGAATTCCTTTCCATGGATCTCAGAGAAGAAAATAAACTCAGATATTTGGATTCCATTCTCCTGGTCAGTTCATGACTTCTTCAACTATTAGGGGAGTTATCTGTACCAAATGCTACATGGGATTGTGTTTTTCAGAGTTTCCATCCTCAGTACCAAAAAAAAAAAAAAAAAAAAAAAGCATTTCATTTCATTCCCAATAAGAAGGTGAATTAATGAGTAATGGAATTCTCCAAAGCCCAATAATGAAGTGGTTTCATATACTGGGAGCTAAATAACTGTGTTCTTAAGAATAATGAGAGTTTTTTAAGACTGATATGGTATATGCATCATTCAAACAAACCCTTTGATAAATTGAGAAGCACCCTTTTCATAGGAAAATATAAATAAACAGATTATTTGTATAAAGTCACTTGGAATTCCAGGAGTAGAGCTAAAAAAATTCAAATATTTTATCTGTGTGTGTGTGTGGGGGGGGTACTGATATGGTATATACATCATAATGAGGTTCAGAGTGATAAAAACATAGACACACAGCACTTGATATGCTTCCCTCCAGATCCCATCCCACTCCCTCCTCAGCCCCATACAGATTATAGAAACTGGTGTCAATAACTTCCTATGTGTATATGTCATTATTTGAACTGTTTCCTTCATCAAGTCTCCCTTTTCCCCTCCCCACACCACTCCCTAAGTCTTTTACCAATATTCTACTAGGATCTCATTTATCTAAAATATTTTTAAACAATGTCATAAGTTCAAACAATTTCTTAGGACCTAAAAAAGGTAAAATATATAACAGCTACAACCAGAGTTTTCAAAAGAGCATTTATGAAAAAGGAAAACAAATTCATGAAATATTAACATTTTCCTTCATTTCACTTTTATCTAATTTACAGCAGATAACATTCCCAAAATAAGTCATACTGAGACACTGTCTTCAAACTCTCTAGTCCACAAGAGAAAAATGCAGACATCATTGTGCTAATATTTCTTTATATTTATAGATAAAAGGTTTGTAAGAGAAAAATACAAGATTTTATCTGTTGTATACAAAGGTCAGGAATTAATGGAAAAAACACAAATTTGATCTTTTCATGTATTTAAAAAATAAGCTGGGCATGGTGGCACATACTTGTAATCCCAGGACTTGGAGGCTGAGAGGAGAATTGCTGGTTGGCAGCCATCCTTAGCTACTTAATGAGGCCTTCGACAACTTAGTGAGACCCTGTTCCAAAATAAAGAATAAAAAATAGGGCTGGGGGGGTGTATCTCAGGGGTAAAATGCCCCTGGGTTCAAACCTCAGTACTGCAAAAAAAATTTTAAATAAAAAATTAAAAAAACTATGCATATATTAATTTTATTATATCCATAAAATATATTTATGTTTGGCCATGTTTTAAATTGAATATTCAACAAATAAAGAAATTATACCACCTGTTTAGAAAAGTGGGAAGGGGTGATGGAATGTAACTGTCTACAATTATAGGTGGCAAGAAGACTTTTTCCTGGTAGCAGCAAAATGAACATTCTAATTTCAGTTGTCTTCTTATATATAATTCAATGAAGCTTAGTCAGTGAAAAGGGCTTTTAGGGCTCCTAAAAAACTCAGAGTTCCCATCTAAGAACATTTAATCAGTCAAATCCTGCAGATTTGTTAAAATGCATGCAATAAGAAAGTTAAAAGAAAGCCAGGAACATGGTGGCACACACTTGTAATTCCAGTATTTGGGAGGCTGAGACAAGAGGATAAGTCTGTGGCCAGCCTCAGCTACTTGGTGTAGCCCTCTGCAACTTAGTAAGACCCCACTTCTTTCTTTCTTTCTTTCTTTCTTTCTTTCTTTCTTTCTTTCTTTCTTTCTTTCTTTCTTTTTCGGGTCTGGGGCTGGAACCCAGGGGTATTCTACCTCTGAGCTACACCCCCAGCCCTATTTTTTTATTTTTTATTTTGAAACAGGGTCTCACTGAGTTGCAAAGGGCTTCACTAAGTAGCTGAGGCTGGCAACAAACCCAGATCCTCCTGTCTCAGACTCCCAAATGCTGGGATTACAAGCATGTGCCACCACACCCAGCTGAGACCCTATTTCAAAATAAAGAATAAAAAATAGAGCTGGGGTATAGCTTGGAGGTAGAATACCCCTCTGTTCAATCCCCAGCACTGCAAAGGAAGGAAGGAAGGAAGGAAGGGAGGGAGGGAGGGAGGGAGGGAGGGAGAGGGGAGGGGAGGGGAGGAGAGGGGAGGGAGGGAGGGAGGAAGGGAGGCATTCAGTACATTTTTTATGTCAAAAAGATATGTAATTCTAGCCGGGCGTGGTGGCGCACACTTTTAATCCCAGCATTGGGGAGGTTGAGACGGAGGATCGCAGTTCACGGACAGCCTCAGCTACTTAGAGGCACTCTGCAATTTAGTGAGACCCTGTTTCAAAATAAAGAATAAAATATAGGGCAGATTTTTTTGTTTGTTTTGTTTGTTTGTTTGTTTTTGGTGGTACTGGGGTTTCTGGAAGCCCTTCTACCTCCGGGCTACACTCCCAGACCTATTTTTACATTTTTATTTGGAAACAGGGTCTCCTAAGCCAGCACGCGGCTGGCTTCGAACCTGCGCAATCCTCCTCTCTGCCTCCCAAGCGCGGGGATTACAAGCGTGCGCCACCACGCCCAGCTAATAGGGCAGAGTTTGTAGCTCAGAAGTCGAATGCCCCTGGGTTTCATCTCGAACCCCCCCCCCCAAAAAAGATACGTAATTCTATATATTACTTCTTCCAATAGTACCATGTAAAGCAAATTTCTAAACAAAGAAAATGTCTATGATTATATAGCAAATAACTGAAGGATGCATCTGGTATTACTTCATCTTACAATTACTCCTAAGAATGTACAGAATCAGTAGAGTGCCTATTCCCTGTAAACAAGGGAGGCAAAGTTTTAAACAAGAACACATCTGTGACTGTAGCAATCATACAGAGATGCATTTAGCATTTTCATTACTAGAAATGAGAAATCCAAATGTGGGCCATAAGCTGTTTGGATATCAGCTTCCTGGACCAGTACAGGAAAGGACAGCAAGAGAGACTTACCATGCCGTAAAACTCAGCAACACCAATGTGCTCCTGCCATCATGCAGGGCAAAGTGCCAAAGCCACTTTTGCCTAAATAATACTTTACTTATAATATTACTTTACATATTTTTTAATTTACTTTTTATTTTTTTGTTACTGGGGATTAAACCCAGGGGCATTCTACCTCTGAGCTATACTCTCAGTCCTATTTTATTTCTTAAACAGGGTATCACTAGGTTGATGAGGGTCTCACTACTTGCAGAGGATGGTCCTGAACATGTAATTCTCCTGTCTTAGCCTCCCAAGTACTGGGATAACAAGCATATGTCACCATACCTGGTTACATACTATAAAAATAAACATATTAACCATTCATTCCTTCTTTCTCATGACTAGCAATTTCTTCTTTTGATTTTGTTTTTGTGGTACTGGGGTTGTTCCTCTGAGCTTACACCCCCAGCTCTTTTTATTTTTTCAGCTAAATTGCTGAAAGTCTTTCTAAGGTGCTGGGGCTGGCCGCAAACCTGTGATCCTCCTAGTATCAGGCTCCCAAGTACTGAAATTATAGACTCTACCATGCCCAGAAACTTACAAGTTATTATTATCTATGTAAGCTACTTAAAATAATAAAAACTGGACCTCATTTATCTGCTATAGGGATAGTCACTATAAAAAAATATATTATTTTTCAGCTGGGCATGGTGGTGTACACCTACAATCCCAATACTTGAGAGACTGAGACAGGAGGATTGCAAGCTCAAGGCCAGTCTCAGCAACTTAGTATGACCCTGTTTCAAAATAAAAAATAAAATCAGAGCCAGGCGTGGTGGCACACGCTTGTAATCCCAGCATTTGGGAGGCTGAGACTGGAGGATCACAGTTCGTGGACAGCATCAGCTACCTAGTGAGGCCCTTTGCAACTCAGTGAGACCCTGTTTCAAAAAAAAAAAAGAATAAAAAATAGGGCTGAGGGTGTAGCTTGGAGGTAGAATGCCCCTGGGTTCCCTCTCCAGTACTGCAAAAAAAAATTTTTTTGCAGTAAATAAATAAATATTTCCATTTCTGTTTTTTTTTAAATCCCCACTACTAAAAAAGGAATAATCTCTAGAATGACTTAACACTTTCTTGGAGACAAAATTAAATGCACACATAACCATTAAGCTTCCATGACTATGTGAAAATGGGTATATAGTAAAAATAGTTGAACTTCAGGTACACCAAAATAAAAATGAGATAATTTCTAATTGCTTTTTAAAATTTGAAATAGGTGTCTTTATTTGAAAAGCAGTGTATGTTCAAAGGAGGGGAAGAAAACAGAAAAGAGAAAAGAAAAAATAAAAATAATCTCATATACTAATAACTGCACTATTCAGAGAACCATTACTATTCTGCCCTATGTTCTCACATCAGATATTACCCAAATCTTTTCATGTCAGTATATATCATCAAAAACTATGAAATGAATGAATAAAATATTTAATCCCTGGAGTAAATCATAATTTAAATATCCCCCTACAGCTAGAATAATTTGCAAAAAAAAAAAAAAAAGTGCTATTAGCTGGGCATGGTGGAACATGTCTATAACCTAGCCACTTGGGAGGCCGAGGCAGTAGGATCACAAGTTCAAGACCATACTGGGCAACTTAGCAAACTCTCTCAAAATTAAAGGGCTGAGAGCCGGGCATGGTGGCGCACACTTGTAATCCCTGCGCTTGGGAGGCTGAGACAGGAGGATTGCACAGGTTCAAAGCCAGCCTCAGCTGGCTTTAAGAGACCTTGTTTCCAAATAAAATATAAAATAGGTCTGGGAGTGTAGCTCGGAGGTAAAGGCCCCTGGGTTCCATCCCCAGTACCACAAAAAAAAAAAAAAAAAAAAAAATTTAAAGGACTGAGGATGTAGCCCAGGCTTCAATCCCTAGTATCACAAAAATGAAGAACAAAAAATTATATCATCATTAAAATTCATGCAATTAATTCTCTGCATAAAGCTATTATTATTTCCTTAAGATAAACTACTTGCAGTATAATTTCTAGGTCAAACTCTTTTTTAATACCAACTTGTGGTCTGACCAGGTCTTAAGAGTACTTGTTTTCTATGCTTAACAAGCTGGAAAAAGTCCTTACCTCTACTAATGTGACAGGCCAAACTATCTCCTCAATGTTGGTTCAATATGAATTTTTTTATTTCTTAAAAGCTTTTAATCTGTTTTTACATTTCTCAACAGTCTTTTCCCACCCACTAACAACTTTTCTATCCACACTTTGTCCATCTCTCTTTGAGCCATCCATCTATTTCTCGCTAATTTATAAGTTATATAAAGGTATTAAGTCTTTTTCACATACATTCATATATATTCCTAGTTTGCAATGATGCAGGTTTCAGCCACTATGAATAATACAATATCCCTTTAAGATTTTTATACATTGGTTGTATAAAGCACTAGGAATATTATCATTTTAAGCTAAACATTTTTACTAGAAGGTTATACATAATCAAAAGGCCTAAAAAAAAAGCAACTACTCACAGTCAGTACTCAAGTCAATTTAAAATAATCTGCCGCCGGGCGTGGTGGCACACGCTTATACCCCGCGCTTGGGAGGCAAAGACAGGAGGATTGCGCAGGTTCGAAGCCAGCCTCCCTGGTAGGAGACCCTGTTTCCAAATTTAAAAAATATATATATATAATATATATAAATATATAAATATATATAATATAAATATATTTATATATTTATATTTATATACATTAATATATTAATATAAATATATAATATAATATAAATGTATAATATAAATATATATAATATATATAAATAAAATAGGTCTGGGAGTGTAGCCTGAAGGTAAAAGGATTTCTAGGAACTCCAGTACCACCCAAAATAATAATAATAATAACCTGCCAAACATATATAAGAATTTCCTAATCCCAAACTATACCTTTTAAACTCTATAGACAGTTTACTTCTTCATTACAACATGTAGATTTGTTATTTAACACTAACTTTATTCTTACTAGCATTACTCTGAAAGGCTGCACACATATTTAAGCTTTTACCTTTTTTAAAAAATGAAAAAATTTACAAAATTAAATGTATAAGGAACTGCCACTGGAGAAGGTAAACCTCCACAAAGTCAAAGGTGTGGGGAGGGGGGGCAAGAGGTATCAAATCTAAATCATTTTGATCATTAAAACACAGAAACAAAACAATAAGCTACATTATACAGAAATTTATAGTCTTCTGAAATTGGCATTTTTTTCATTTTCTATATTTTTATTTTGTTTGGCAGCCTTTTTATGTAGATAATAAAGATACAACAGAGAATACATTAAATTTCTTCAAAAGATTATAGAATTCAGGTTGTAAAAATAAGTCACTTCTTTAAATTGTAGATTTTCTATCATCTAAAATCTTATTGCTCATTATCAAATTACTAAGTATATATAAAATTATATCAAACATAACTCATTTTATAAAAATAATATTCTATATTCAATGTTATAGATAAGCTATTAAATAAACCTATTCTAGGAATTTATAAGAATTCTGTCACATTAGTCCACAAACCACCAACACAGTTAAGACCCAGAAACTAGCCAAATACTACTATTTCATTTATTTTTTAATAATACTGGGCTTGAAGACGGGGCATTTTTATATTGAAGAGGGTCTCACTAAGTTACAAAGGCTGGCCTCAAACCTGTGGTATTACTGCTCAGCCTCTCAATACTTAGGATTACAGGTGATACTATTTCTTTTAATATAAATAAATGTTCATTAAAATATGTGGTGGTACAGGTTAGTAACCTCAGTATTTGGGAGTCTGAGACAGGAGGATCACAGGTTCAGAGCCAGCCTCACCAACTCAGTGAGGCTCTCAGCAACTTAGTGAGACAAGTGTGGGGGCATAGCCTGGAGGTAGAAGGCCCCTGGGTTCCATCTCCAGTACTAAAAAATAAAAATAAAATAAAAGGTCAATTTTATCCAATAACAGACTCATAAGAATTAACATCCAGAAATTCAAGAATTCATATTAAGTCTTTTCCCACTTTTTTTTTTTTTTTTTTTTTTTTTTTTTTTTTTTGCGCGTGTGATGTACTTGGAATGGAACCCAGGGGCATTCCACCTTCGGGCTACAGCCCCAGCCCTATTTTTTATTCTTTATTTTGAAACAGGATCTCACTGAGTTACGAAGGGCCTTATTAAGTAGTAGCTGAGGCTGTACTTGAACCGTTATCCTGCTATCTCAGCTTCCCAAATGCTGGGATTACAAGGGTGCACCACCACGCCTGGCTTTTTCCAACTATTTTTTTTTAATATAAGCTGGACGTGTATACGTATATGCATATGACTTTATTATTCTTCATTTAAACTGTTTGGTACTTTGATAGTAACTTTTTTTTTGCAGCTCTGGGGATGGAACCAGGGGAATTCTACCTCCAAGATACACACACACACCTACCTTATTTTTTATTCTTTTTTTTTTTCCCAAGATACACCCAAGCCCTATTTTTTATTCTTTATTTTAAAATAGGGTCTCACTGAGTTGCAAAGGGCCTCACTAAGTAGCTGAGGCTGTCCAAGAACCAAGATCCTCCTGTCTCAGCTTCCCAATGCTGAGATTACAAGCGTGGGCCACCACTCCCAGCTTGATATTAACTTTGAAAAATACTTCAACATTTTTTGTTAGATAAGTAAAATGCAAGGCATAAAACAATTTGCAATGTGCTCAAAACAAAACTGTTGCACTAAAGGAAATAATAACATCAAAATGTTTTTTAAAAGTTGTCTTCAGATAGGGTTTTTTGTTTGTTTTTTGTTTTGCAGAACTGGGAATGGAACCCAGGGGCATTCGACCTCCGAGCTACACCCCTGCCCTATTTTTTATTCTTTATTTTGAAATTGGGTCTCACTGAGTTGCAAAGGTCCTGGCTAAGTAGCTGAGGCTGTCCTTGCGCCACCACGCCTGGCTCTATAAGGGTTATTATTACTTTTATCTTTCTACTCTGTAAGTTTTGTTTAACTAAAAAATGAGTACATATCACTTTTATATTTAAGAAATCTTAAAAGTTAAAAGATTTATTACTTAACAAGTTAAATAACTAAAAAGAATTTCCAGATCCTCAGGTAATTATCTCCTCAAATCCAGGAGCAGATTTTTTTTTAAGCTACGTGACAACAGTTGCTCAAAGTAATGGCTATAACCAATACTCGTACTTCCTACAAGTACAATGACACTGTCTGCTATGCAGGCCTCCCTGTGCACTACTCACAAGCCTAATGGCTAAAATAGATACTGCCAGTTACGGTGGAATTTACTTACTTCTTAGGAAAAAAAAGTATCCTCTTAAACAAAACCCCAGGTTTAGCCGGGCGTGGTGGCGCACGCTTGTAATCCCAACATTCAGGAGGCTGAGACCTGGAGGATTGTGGTTCGCAGACAGCCTCAGCTACTTAGTGAGGCCCTCTGCAACTCAGTGGGACCCGGTTTCAAAATAAAGAATAAAAAATAGGGCAGGGGGTGTAGCTCGGAAGTCGAATGTCCCTGGGTTCCATCCCCAGATCCGGAAAAAAAAAAAAAAAAAAACAGGTTTTCTCCCCATTTATTCTTATTAAATTATAATTGTTAGTAAATAGAAACATTTATTTCTTATTAATACACAATATTTAACATAATAAAATCCAAATCAATGACCATTAAGGGGGAAAAAACTGCTAGCAAAAAAGACAAAATGAATGCAGATCTATGAATTGGAAACCAAAGAACTAGGCTATTATTCTTAGCCAATTTGGTGGCAAAATAGGAAAGCAAAGCCAGACAGTGCTCTTTATGGAACCAGGCTGCTGAGCTGCGGAGACAAAGAACTGTCTTAAGTATCTGGGGAAGCCAGCTGATAACAGGCAGAAGGTCAAAGAAGAATTATGGCCTGAGCCGCTGCACTGCCAGGACAGTCAAGCGAGTCTCTGCTGGCTCCTTCCCATTTCTAGGTCACACAAAAAGACAAAGGGTAGGGTTAGGATAGAGAAAGTAGGCACACTATCCCAAGCATCAGTCTTGACCCAGACTGTAAATCTTAACCTAAAATTAAAGTTTCCAGTTATCTACAATAGTGAAACCCAATATTATCCTAAAAATTGATAGGCTAAAGAATAACATAACTTATGCAAAAGTGGAACAGTTTTAATGTATTCTATAGCTTTTCTTTTGCATATGTATTTATGTTACTGCTAACTTTTTTCCTCAAAATAAGTAAACCTATCTCCTTTTTTATGAGTTCAATTTATACTTAACAGAATGATAAAGCAAACATACTCTTAGTTTCAGTTTTGCCATAAAATAGCTTAGTAGATTTGAGTAAGTATCTGGAGGGGGGGCAATAAATTTCTTCACTTGTATATTGAGAAAAGTTAGTCTAAATATTTCAATGAATTATTCCATTGTAAAATAATCACTCCATAGTTCTGCGGGAAAGTTGTTTTACGTAGCACACACTTTTACCTGGAGAAGCACCCAGGGATTAAGAGTGGGTGTATTCCTTAAGCAACCACTCACCACATCAGCAATGGTGAAGTCGGATTGACCCCCACCCCAACTCCAGCACAACAAACCCATCACTACCTACTCAGTAATTTACTTACAGAGGAAATGGGTAAGCCAACCCCCACTATGACGAGGATAGTAGATGTGACGGTACTGTCATGGTACGGAAACTTGATGCTGTTGTCTGTACAGAAAAAGCCTCTCTGAAATGGATATATTTGGCCCAAATTTAGAACAGCCATAGGCATGGAAGCTGTTGGGGAAGGGAAAAAAGACACACATGAATACATTCAATTCACTTCTTTAGGAAGTAAAGTCAAGCCAATCTCTGCCCTGTTCCTTCCCATTTCTAGGTCACATAAAAAGACAAAGGGCAAGGTTTAGTTAGTGATCAGGGTTAAGGATAGAGAAAGTAGACATTGGGATGCAACTCTTAGCTATATTTTTCCCTTTCTGGAGAAAGATCATGATTCCACAACACCCAAGAGTGAAGACAGGAGATCATGCAACACCTGCTTTTCCAAAAATAATGATCTTACTAGCATTGACCTCTGATTTTAAGGATGACCAATAAAAGAATGCCATCTCCTGAGAGAAGCAAAAGTGACCTGTGGAAAAACAATGTTGAGCTGGGAGCCACACCTCTAATTCCAGTACTTGGGAGGCTAAGACAGGAGGATCGCAGGTTCAAGGCCAGCCTCATAAATTTAGTGAGGACCTCCACAATTTAGTGAGACCCTTTTCAAAATAAAATAGGGGCCAGGCGTGGTGGCGCACGCTTGTAATCCCTGCGCTTGGGAGGCTGAGACAGGAGGATCACACAGGTTCGAAGCCAGCCTCAGCTACTGAGTGAGGCTCTCAGCAACTTAGTGAGACCCTGTTTCCAAATAAAATATAAAATAGGTCTGGGAGTATAAGCCTGGAGGTAGAAAGCCCCTGGTTTCCACCTCCAGTACCACAAAAAATAAAATAAATAAATAAATAAAATAAAATAGGGCTGGGGGTGTAGCTCATAGGTAGAATGCCCCTGGGTTCAATTCCCTATGCAAAAAAAAGAGAAAGTTGGTTTTCTATTTTAAATTATATAGCTAATTCATATTTCATTGAATTGCTTTTTATCTTAAATGTGTTTAATTAAAAATGTACTTCCATAAACAAGTTTAATAATGGCATTATAACAGTCGAATATAATTAGGAAGATATAAGAATTTGCTTCACATTAAAATTTAAAGAGAAGAATAAAAACCATAAGTATATTTGATAATAAAAACACAGAGAAAGGAACAAGCCCTTTCTTTTTCCAAAGTCAAATTAAAAATGGGTTTTATTAATCCTGGCAGGGTTCCAAAACCACTTTAATATGTTATAAAGGAATAATGTTCAGTTGAAATTTTAAACCTAAATAAAGTGACTCCTAAAGATCAAGTAACTTAAATAAAGTGACTCTAAAAGATCAAATAACTTAAAGTAGCAGCTTCTTTTCTCCTCTTCTTCCTCCTCCTCCTTCATCTTCTTCCCTTCTACAGGCTGGCCTCAAACTCACCATCCTCCTGCCTGAGCTCCCTGGGTAGCTGGGATCATAGGCATGGACCACCACGCCTAACAGCTTTTTTGGGGGGGGGGGAGGGGGCGATACTGGGGGTGGAACCCAGGGGCATTCTACCTCCGAGCTACACTCCCAGCCCTATCTTTTATTCTTTATTTTGAAACAGGGTCTCACTGAGTTGCAAAGGGCCTCACTAAATAGCCGAGGCTGTCCACGAACCATGATCCTCCTGTCTCAGCCTCCCGAATGCTGGGATTACAAGCATGTGCCACCACGCCCAGCTTTTGGCTAACAGCTTCTTCTTAACATGTTTAAATTTGCCCTGCTTTTATTGATTTATACAATTCACACATTCAAGTGTCTCCTCACGGTATACTTAAAACTAGGTTAAATATATGGGGAAGAAAAATTACAAAACAGGTATTAGGTTCAAAAATCTAAATTTTATGTGGAAAAGCAGAATACACACTCGGGAAATTGTTTCAAAAGAAATGATGAGAGTTTTTTGAGAAAGTAAAGAAATTCTGTTTCTTGGTTGTGATGGTAATTCCACAGCTCTATTTTTACTATATAAAAAGAAATACCATAAAACACAACAATATGCCTTAAAATAGAAATATTACTAATTTTTAAAATAGCATAAAAAGACCTATAGGAGTTCAGAGGTCAATGTGAACTGAAAGAGTGAGAAAAGACATTAAAGAAGAGGCAACTGAGCTGAACTGGAAACAGCAGACACATCACAGGTGACAGGAGGCACGCCAGGAGGAGGGACGGCGAGGGCAGCGTGGAAATCGCATCAACCAGCGCGGAGGGCACGAACAAGGGTTTCCAAGTCACATTTTACGGCCAGTACGTACTGCATGCTCCCAAAAGCCAAGCACCAGGCTACTCAGACAACTCCTCCCTTTACTCGGACCCTGTGAAGTAGCTACTATTGGCGCCCTGTTTTCACTAAAGTTGTTACTGAACTTTAGAAAAACAAACAACATTGTCAAAACTGTAAGTGGCAGAACTAGAATTTCCACACACAGTATTAAATAGGGTCAATGAACATCTATGTCCCCCGTGGATACGAGTGATCTGGCTAGAATAACAGGTTAGAATTGTGGCAGAGCTGATCACAGCTGGTGACCTGAAGGTGACACCTGGAGTTTAGAAGTAGGGAGAACAGTGTCCCACAAATGGAAATGTGAAGTTGCAAGGGGAGCCTGCCCACGATCAAATTACACTCACTCAGTGCCGAGAGGCCACACAGGGCAGGCTGGTACCTTCTTAAATAATCAGTCTTGTCTTCCACTCTCCCCCACGCAGCCCTCAAGGTTCCAATCACACTTAGCTCTTGCCCAAACTGCTATACCCTGAGGTTGCTCAGCCTTCTACTGGAGATAACTGCCCTCTCGTTCCTTGAACAAATATGAGCCGGGCAGTCCCTTCTCGCCTGTCCCGTGGTACCCTGTATATACGTGCAGGATTTCAAGTTGCCTTCTGCACATCTGTCAGCAACCCTGAGGACAAGTACTGTCTTTATTACTTTTGTATCCATTATGTCAGGCACAAAGATCTGAGTAAACGTTTACTGAATGGCTAAATGAGTAAAATTCGGGGTGAAAATCAGAAGTAAAGAGAGATGAGCCTCAAAAACTTAGCAAAAACCCTCACTCACTTGGTGAGACCCTTTTTCTAATTCTTCCTGTTTGTGACTAGTTCCTTCATGTAGTCCTCCTCAAAATCCCTATTGTGAATGTCCCGTCCGTTTCCTCTCAGGACCATGGCTGACAGTGTCATCATACACATATTTCAATATTGCTAAACACAACTCTTAGCCACTGTATGTTTGTCTTAGTACACTTCTAAGATATGTAAAGGAAAAGAGAAAAGTGAATGCCTAGAATAATGTAGTAATAACAAAACATCCTCCCCACTTTATACATGGTACAAACCTCCTTAAGCATGTGCTGTTACAAAATACTCCAATGGAATAAATCTACAACACATCTTACAGAGAAGAGGAAAACTGAAGTATATAAGTGCTTACAAATGTTCCCCTCCTCCATTCATTCAGATATTTCAGTTCCTATCACACAGCAGCCACAATGTCAGATAAGGGGGGAGAGTGAAAGAGAAAAGGAATGAAGGACTTTCCAAGGAATTAATGGAGGAAAGTGATCAGAGCTGCAGAAAACAGCAGCGCAGCTGCACCTGCAGGCCTGACTGCAGCCACACACCTGCCAGAATCCCAGAGGAAACAGGCCGTACCTTCAAACTGCAATTTACAAAGTGTGGAAGGTGTGGGCAGAGCCAAGAGACAATGCAGCCTGACACTGCGACTACTCCAGGCCCAGAGACACAACGGGGCCACTTGGCAGGAGCTGTACCTGGGAGAGAGCCAGCCTGACATGATGTGGCAGAAGGAAGCCTGGAGAATAAACACAGCAAACCCTCCCCCTCCTGCCCTGCTTTCCACTGTCCAAACCCATCTAGAAGCCAAAGGGCAAGGTCGGCCTCCCGGCACTGAGGGCAGGATGGACCGTGATGGAGAGCAGGTCCCCCGGACACATGGAAGACACTCTAGCTCTAGAGGCAGAGAAGAAAAGGCTAGTCAGGTTCTCAGTAGGGAAGTGGTAACTCAAGCATTCAAAGGGCCCTTTACAGAGTCTATATTAAAACTACATAGAAAGAATTTTGGCCTTTTATTCTGTGGGTAAGAAGGGCACATACAAATCAATCTGCATCTTAACGAGGGACAAGGGTGTCAAGACTATATAAAAGAAAAAGCAGAATATAGATAAAACAGAGAGAAAGGTCAGTGGCAAGAAATAATAGTATAGCTGTGAGTGGTGGCACACACCTGTAATCCCAATATTTAGGAGGCTGAGATAGGAGGATTACAGGTTTGAGGACAGTCTAAGCTTTGTAGTAAGACTCTCAGCCACCTTGTGAGACCCTGTTTCAAAATTAAAAGGGCTGGAGGTATAGCTTGGAGGTAGAACACCCCTGGGTTCAATTCCCAATACCAAAACGCACGCGCGCGCACACACACACACACACACACACACACACACACACACACACGTGAATATGAAAGAAATGGAGGACCTGAAACAAAGAAATAATAGTGAAGTTGGCCATGATGGTGCACCTGTAATCCCCATATTTGAGAGGCTGAGGCAGGAGGATTTGCAGGTTCAAGACCAGCCTCAGCAACTTAGTGAAACACTGTTTCAAAAAATAAAAATGGCTAGGGGCACAACTCAGAAGTAGAATACCCCTAGGTTCAAACCCCAGTACCCAGCTGGGCGTGGTGGCGCACGCTTGTAATCCCCACGCCTGGGAGTCAGCGACAGGAGGATCGCACAGATTCGAAGCCAGCTGCGCTGGCTTAAGAGACCCTGTTTCCAAATATAAAAAATAAGTATAAAATAGGTCTGGGAGTGTAGCCTGGAAGTAGAAGGGCTTCCAGGAACCCCATTAGCACCAAAAAAAACAGTACCCCCAAAAAATGTAGTAGCAGCAGCAGCAGCAGCAGAAGGAGGATGGGGAAGAGGAGGAGGAAGAAGAGGAAAAAAAGATGCTGGAGCTATTTGAGAGGCGATTCCAGTAGAGAACTGTGTATCATGTCTCTATCTGTAGACACAGATGTGTGTCTGTCTCTATAAAACATGCACACACAAATACACTCTTCAACCTTCGGTGTCTCTCCCCAGGTAGATTACTCTAATAGCATTCCCTCCACATTCTTCCTTACAGTACGTACCTTCTCAGAATATTTACAGAATTAGTAAATAAACAAGTGAGCAAAAGCCTCTGAGGCACAAGAGTTAAGAATCTTCCGTAACCATATACTCAGATCCTAAGATATTTTAAATAATTTTTCTCCCCCACAGGCTCAAGTTCAAGCAAATAAACTGAGGAAAGGAGAGGAGGGGAGGTAAGGAGAAAGGGAGAGAGAAGAGGAGAGGGAAAGGAGCGGGACAATCTGAAATTCAAGTGCTGGGGAGGCTGGGGTAGAGCTCAGTGGTAGAGTGCTTGCCTGACCTGTGAGATCCTGGTTGATCCCCAGCTCTGCGGGGGGGGGGGGGGGGGATGTGCCAGGGAAGCATTTTCAATTCTGCAATCAAACAATGATTTATCAAGCTTGTTTTCCACTGGGAAGACAAATTGCTAACAAAGATTAAACACACTGAATATATCCATGTCAGTTGCTAAAACAAATTTATAAATCACAAATTCCAAGTATCCTGAAGGCTGGTTTTGCACAGTCCAGCATTACCTCCAAGCAAAGCTTCAGACCTGGCCACCATAGGAGCAGTTCTCTCAGCAGTATCCCACACCCTTTCCTCAGTGAGAAAAGGAACTGGGCCCCAAATGCATCCTCTCGCTGATCCACCCAAAACAGAGGCCCACAACTTCCTTGCAGGAAAGCAGAAGGATGAGAATCCAAATGGGAAGGGTACAGAACAGGCACACTTCAAAAGGACATCGCAAAAAATTGGCAATCGGATCCAAATCCATCCTAGGCTCTTCTCTAGAACCACTAAAAACCATCGAACCTGAAATTGTTCCTCAAATCACACACTTAAATATTCTACACCTAACACAAGTGTTAGACTTCTAACCTCAGCATCTACTCTACAGATCTTCAAAGTTAGCTAACAGAA
Source organism: Muscardinus avellanarius (assembly GCF_963383645.1). NCBI lineage: Eukaryota > Metazoa > Chordata > Mammalia > Rodentia > Gliridae > Muscardinus > Muscardinus avellanarius. The sequence goes on from NC_137786.1 coordinate 45,248,722, forward strand.
AAGTTAACTGTGACTTTGTTTCAAGGTTTCTGTATAGTTTTCACATACTGAACAACTTTATAGTATTTAAAATACCATGCACTTTGAGTAAAAAGGATTAATCATAATGTGGCCTCTTTTTTACCAATAAAAAAATATTTGCTCTTACTGGAAGTCCCTAAAATAATCGGGACAGCCAGTTTATGAGCACTTAAATAGCAATCCTGCTAGTCTTACAGCACAAGTATGCTTAAGAGAAAGGTTTGCTTTATAGTGAAAGGATTTATTCGGTGGTCATTCGTAGATATTTATTGTGAGCCCTACTCAAATGAAATGTTTAATCATTTCACATGATAACTGTCTGAAGCAAGGCTGATTTTTCACATAATTTTGTCTTAATAGTTTGGGCCCTTCCAGAACATGCTCATATGGAAAATAGAAATGATCTTGGGACTCAACAGTTGGAAGAGGAGGTCAAATACAAGCCACCATGATGAATTAGTCACTACTTCTTGAAAACTGTTATAAAATAATGGCACTCAAGTACCCTTCTATAAAAGGTGGCACTTTTTAATTATGTAAAGAATAAGGAAATACTACCCTAGCAAGCCTTTCAAGTTTTTAATTTTAAAAAAATCTCAAAGTTAATTTCATATTTATATAAGTCAGTTTCATTCTGATGGGAAAGAGAGGAAAGAAAATAAAACTCAGGGCACTGCTAGCCAAAAGAATATTCTATAACAAAGTAAGTGTCCAACAGTGTTCTGTCCACATGAAGCTTCTGAGCACTTGATTTGTCGCTAGTCTAACTGAAGGACAACATTTTTAAATTTAATTTTAATTAAGTTTAAACTGCTACATGTGTCTAGTGGCTCTCATACCAGCAGATTTAGGGGGCTAAAATAAACGAATACAGCCGGGCGTGGTGGCGCACGCTTGTAATCCCCGCGCTTGGGAGGCAGAGACAGGAGGATCAGGCAGGTTCGAAGCCAGCCTCGCTGGTTTAAGAGACCGTTTCCAAATAAAAATATATAAAAATGGGTCTGGGAGTGTAGCCCGGAGGTACAAGGGTTTCCAGGAACCCCAGTACCACCAAAATAAATAAATAAATTTAAAAAATAAAATAAACGAATAGGCCAAACACAGTGGCACATGGCAATAATTCCAGTACTTGGGAGGCTGAGACAAGAAGATCACAGGTTCAAGGCCAGTGTTAACAACTTAGTGAGACCCTGTTTAAAAATAAAATAGTCCTGAGGGTCTAGCTCAGAAGTAGAATGCCCTTGAGTTCAATCCCCAGTGCTAAAAAAAAGAAAAGAAAAGAAAATTAATATATCATAGGTCAAGATAAGTCAAAATATAAATCACCAAAAATCCCAAAGTTAACAATGAAAATACTGCAAATCAAAACTTAAAGAATACAGCTAAAATACCACATGTGAAAATTATAAAGCCTTAAATTCCTACTTTAGAAATTAATGAAGCCAGGCGTGGTGGCAGATGCTTCTAATCCCAGCATTTGGGGGGGCTGAGACAGGAGGATCAAGGCTCAGGGACAGCCTCAGGTTAGTGAGGTTCTTTTCAACTCAATAGGACCCTGTTTCAAAACAAAGAATAAAAGATAGGGCTGAGGTGTAGCTCAGAGAGGTAGAATGCCCCTGGATTCCATCCCCAGTACCACAATTTAAAAAAAAGAAAGAAATTAATGCAACCAAGTGTAGTGTCTCATGCCTGTAATCCCCATAATTTAGGAGACTGAGACAGGAGGATTTCAGGATCAAAGCCAACCTGGGCAATTTAGTAAGATGTTATTTCAAAATAAAGAATAAAATATGGCTGGGAGTATAGCGCCAAAGTAGAGTATCTCTGAGTTCAATTTTCCAGTACCGCAAAAAAAAAGAAATTAATAAAATATTAAATGCAAAAAAAAATTTTGTTGTTGTTGCAGGTCTGGGGATGGAACCCAGGGGCATTCGACCTCTGAGCTACACCCCCTGCCCTATTTTTTATTCTTTATTTTGAAACTGGGTCTCACTGAGTTCCGGAGGGCCTCACTAAGAAGCTGAGCCTGTCCTCAACAGTGATCCTCCGGTCTCAGCCTCCCCAATGCTGGGATTACAAGCGTGCGCCACCACGCCCAGCTAAGAATTTATTTTTAAAAGCTAAGAAAAGTAAATGGAATATTGAATAGCAAGTTTCAAAACAGAAAACAAAGGAAAAGAGATCAACAAAATCAAGGGTTTTGTTTTGTTTTTGTTTTCCCCTGATGACAGTCTTGCTTTAGCTTAAAAAAAAAGAGAGCTGGGCATGGTGGCACAGGCCTGAAGCCAGCCACAGCAACTTAATAAAGTCTTCCACAACTTGAGATCTTTTTTCAAAATAAAAGATAAAGTAGGGCTGGGGATATAGTTCAGAGGTAAAATGTCCCTGGGTTCAATCCCCACTACCCCTCCCAAAAAAGGACAGAGGAACACAACTAAAGCAAATTGTTTTTAAAACTGAATAGCACTAGCTATATTTCTCAGCTAAATTTTATTTTCTACTGTGCAATTTTTTTTATTGGTGCATTGTTGTCATACATCTTAGTGGGGTACAAGATGGTAGAGGCACACATGCACACATCTCTCATTTAGCCCTTCCCCAATTCCCACCCCATTATCACCCCCCCCTCCTCATGTTTGGCTTAGTGATTGACTTTGATATGTTTATGATTACGTTTATCTTTTTATTTATTTTTATTGGCGCATTATTGTCATATATCTTAATGGGGTACAAGATGAAAGAGGCTTACATGCACACTCGGCTAAATTTTATTAGATCCCACAGACACTACATAACTCACCCAAGAGTAAACAGTTCTTAAGTGTGTTCTAGGGGCAGATAACTGGTATTATGCAGTTTGTAAGCAAGATTACTAACAAGTAAAATCTTGTTAAAACAAGATTTGAACAACACATTAAAATGTTTCTCTTCTTAGAGACCACTATCTCTCTTTTAAGAAAGGAGTCTAACTGCCAGGGCCTTAGTTTCCTTATCTATAAATGAGGAAAAATAACCTTATTTCTTAGATCACTTTCAGTCTATAATTCTATGAGGCTGAGCTGCTCTGATTTTAGTCTGTTGGTCAGAGTGGACATGGGGGTAGAGTTATTCTATGTGGTGTAGAATACATCTTGTTGTACTATACTTGGGCTAAAGTAACCATTTTGACGTCTTAATAATCTTTCCTGCAAACTATGGAAGAGAAATATGGAACTCAGTAAAAGTATTATTATTATTATTATTATTATTATTAATATTAATATTATTAGTGGTACTGGGGTTCCTGGAAGCCCTTCTACCTCTGGGCTACACTCCCAGACCTATGTTATACTTTTTTATTTTTGGAAACAGGGTCTCTTAAGCCAGAGCGGCTGGCTTAGAACCTGCACGATCCTCCTGTCTCCGCCTCCCAAGCGTGGGGATTACAAGCGTGCGCCACCACGCCCAGCTAGTAAAATTTTTAATAATAAGCAGTGAGAGAATTGCTTCTAGGAGCCAATGTTTTACCAAAGGGGGGGTTAAAAAAAAACCCACAGAAAACTCACATGAAAGAAATATATTCCATTTTTTAAAAATCCAATTTATGTAATTTTATCCATGTTTATGCATTTTTGTATATTTGTTTGACAATAAATCCACAGTTACTTTTGTGGAACTTGCCTCTACAAACTCTTTTTTCTCCTTTTATCAGTTGAAGGTTAGAAGTATGTAACTTTTTTTGGCTTTTTACTACTTTACGTTACTTGAGCAGTTTTTAGAAAGCTCTATTTATTCGAAACTTAAGGAATGTTCTTTGTGTCCAATTCAGTTTGGGCAAAATACATTTTGGGGAAAGCCAGGCGTGGTGCGCACACTTGTAATCCCAGCATTCGGGAGGCTGAGCCTGGAGGACTGCGGTTCAAGGGCAGCCTCAGCCACTCAATGAGGCCCTTTGTAACTCAGTGAGACCCTGTTTCAAAATAAAGAACAAAAAATAGGGCTTGAGGTGTAGCTTGGAGGTAGAATGCCCCTAGGTTCTATCCCCAGTACTGAAAAAAAAAAAAAACACATTTGGGGAAGAATAATAAATATTTGTCTTGCTTCCTTTGAAAATAGGTGTTAAAAGTCTTTCCAAAATCACCTGAAAAAAATCTTCATGCAAATCAAGTTATGTGTAATTTTCTAACAGAAAGGGTTTTCTTCTTCATAAAGAATTATGATAATGTCCAAAGGTAAAAGAAGTCATTCAAAATTTCACCAAGTGAAAGTAAGACAGCCATTGTAGTCAGATCACTTGTTTTCTCTACAGATCAACTACAGAGACCATTTCCTGATATTTATTCCTGATAATCTGATACATGCTTCATGTCTAAAATTTGACTAGACATTCGTATCTGGTAAGAGAATTCTGACTAAAGAGGAATATCTGGTATTATCAGTTATAAAGGGGACAGCTGAACCCTTAAGATTTTATTAAGATCACTCAGAAAAAGTGACCAAATCCATACTCTTGGAAAGAAAACAGAAAGTCAACATAGCCAATGAAGAAGAAATTAATTACAAGTCAAGTAGCCCTTATTCAAAATGCTTAGAAGCAGAAGTGTTTCGTATGTCAGAGCATTCTGGACTTAAAGTGTTTCCATACATTTTACTGGTTGAACATCCTTATCTGAAAATCTGAAATTCAAAACTTAAATCCAAAATTCAGAATGTTCCAAAACCCAAAATTCTTTAGACAAAAAGTTTCATATTGCAGACTTTCAGATTAGGGATGCTCGGCTTGTGAGGAAAGCAGATGAAAAGCAAAGGCCGGGCGTGGTGGCACACGCTTGTGACGCCGGCATTTGGGAGGCGGAGACTGGAGGATCGGGTTCACAGACAGCCTCCGCTACTTAGTGAGGCCCCTTGCAACTCAGCGAGCCCGTTTCAAAAATAAAGAATAAAAATTAGGGCTGGGCGTGTCAGTCAGAGGTAGAATGCCCCTGGGCGCCATCCCCAGACCCGCAAAAAACAAAACAGTGTCAAGGAAAGTGAAAAGGCAGGTATCAAAAATGTCAACAAAGGGTGGTGTGCCAACAGGCATGGTGGTGCACACCTGGAATCCCAGTACTTGGGAGGCTGAGTCAAGACAACCGTGGGTTTAAGGACTGCCTCCACAGGTAGTGAGACTCAGCAACCTAATGAGACCCTGTTTCAAGAAATAAAAAGGGCTGAAGGTGTACCTCAGAGGCAGAATGCCCGTGGCTTCAATCCCCAGTACCAAAAAAAAAAAAAAAGAAGTCAAGCACAGACTACTTTTTACTTAATTTTCATCATATGCCTTGACAGTATGCTAGGTGTTAGAACGTTCTAATCCTTCAATATTTTAAATCCTTCAGTAATGTTAAAGGGTAGATGCTGTTACAGTCTGATGAGAAAAAAACCTGCCCGCTGCCACTTATGTTGCAGAAACAGGAATTAAAGGCATGTCTATGAAGCTATGCGCCTGCTGGGTTCACGTGGTCATGACAATACATGCCATGTACAAAGAAGCTGAGCAGGAAATGAAGTGTACAGAAAGGAGGTCACTCGGGATCTTAGCAGAAGGACTGCAGCACTCACAGAGAATAAAAAAGACTGACAGGAGTTAAGCGGTGAGTGAGCAGAAATAACTTTAAACTGTATTCTGGCAAAAGGAAGGAAGGGGTGGGGTTGGCCCATGCACTGAAGGACAAATAGGACACAAGAGTCAAGATTTTTGTTTGTTTGCTCTTGTCTGCGGGTGCAAGAGTTCTGAGAGTGCGTTGAGGTGGTGGAATGGGGCAAGGGGCGCGGTGGCTTGAGAATTCAAGAAAAAGGATGAATGGATGGTGCTCCAAGGAAGATAGATGACAGAAATGTCAACACAGGTGGCCAACCAGGACCATCAAGAGCACAGTCAGCTAGCACCAGGAAGAAAGGGAGAGAGGAGAAACCATCTCAGGGTTGTGTAGCTTCAGTGTATTGAGGCCCTCGTCCTCTTTGGGGAGCCCGTGCCCAGTGAATAGTAATGGCATGGCCTCCTGCAGAGGACCCATGGCCGACGACACTGCATAGCTTCACACATCAAGTTTGAAACCTTTTTATTTCCCCTGCTTCATTCCCTTTGGCTTTTTAGCCCTGATGATATGGCAAGGAGGAAGAAAGTGGCCAAGACACTGTGAATATCTGTGTGTCTTGCACCTGCTAACACAAAGTTTCATTTAATCCTCACGATTCTAGAACACAGCTCCAAGGCACAGATATTTTGTTTACATCCCAAGCACCTAAGTCATTATCTGGAACAAGGCAGGCCCTCAACAAATATTTGATGAATGAACAAAGAGTCACTCTGTCAGACAAGTATTATTATCCTCATTTTAAAAATTAAGGAATGACTCAGAGAAGTAACTTAATTAAAGCTAATCATATAATAAACAGTGAAATTTAAAATATTTAACAACTAGTACCAGGCTAGCACTGGCCATTCAAAACAGACTCCAGTTGATGCTGGAGGAGCTAAGTTGTAAGATTGTGGGAGGATCTATGGAACGGACAAGGACAGGAAGGGACCAGGACAAGGAGGGACCTGGGCACGGGAAGACTCAGATATGTACTGACTACCAGCCTTGTTTTTTTGTTTTGTTTTCTTTTGTTTTGTTTTGTTTGGTGGTACTGGGGATGAAACCCAGGGGCCTTCTACCTCCAAGCTACACACCCAGACCTATTTTATATTTTATTTGGAAACAGGGTCTCTTAAGCCAGCTGAGGCTGGCTTCAAACCTGTGCCTTCTGTCTCAGCCTCCCAAGCACAGAGATTACAAGCGTGCGCCACCACTCCCGACCTACCAGCCTTGATTTTAAGAGAGGTACCTAAGATTCCAAACTGCAATTACCTGACTCTAAGACTTTTTCTAAATAAATATGGAAACAGTACCACTTGGTAAAAATAAATAAATAAATAAATAAAAGCAACAGGAACAGAGAATAACTAGAGGTTTTAATAAAATAGAAAAACCATTCAAAACAACTGCAATGACCTAGGCATGGTGGCACACACCTGTAATCCCATTATTTGAGAGGCTGAGAGAGGAGGGGTCAACCTCAGCAACTTAGCGAAACATTGTTTGAAAACAAAAAGTGAAAATGAATGGGGGTGAAACCCAGAGGTAGAGTGACTGAATTCAATCCATAGTACAAAAAAAAAAAAACTGCAATAGCAAATGGAATTAGAAATTAATTAAATATTGATAACTGAGCTCAATCTGTTGCCAAAAGAAAAAAACAGAATAATCCAACTAGAGTAGGGTTAGAGTCAAATAAAGAAAAACAGAAATATAGATGGGTGGAGTAAAATACAACATGAACACTTCAATCCCGGATAATTTAATGATGAAAATCAACAGTAAAACCAAGTGAGGTGATACACACTTGTAGTCTCAACCCCCAGCAGGCTGAGGCAGGAGGGTCATCTGAGCCCAGAAGTTCAGGCCCAGCTTAAGGAGCAAAGCGTAAGATGAAAGAAAAATAAGGTGGAGGAGGGGAAGAGAGAGGAAGAATCAACCCAGGTTCTTAAGCAAGGAAAGACCTGTGAGAGCTGTATTCAGGAAGAGTCTGTGCAAGGTAGAGGTGGAGAAGCAGCAGAGCCCAAAGGCAAGTATGAAGGTCAGTGCTAGACAGCACCCTAGAGCTGGACGTGAGTCACACGGATCCATCGTACAGTGTCAAGAGACAGAAGTGCAAAGAACAGGGCACCCTCAGCTTTACAGACACCTTCATTCTGGTCACTGACATGGTTCTACATGAGAAGTACTAGCATATATATATATATATATATATATATGTTTTTGTTTTTGTTTTGGCCATACTGGGGATGGAACCCAGGGACATTATACCTCCGAGCTACATCCCCAACCCTATTTTTTATTCTTTATTTTCAAACCGGGTCTCATTGAGTTGCAAACGGCCTCACTAAGTAGCTGAGGCTGTCCACAAACCATGAACCTCCTGTCTCCACCTCCTGAATGCTGGGATTACAAGCGTGTGCCACCACACCCGGCCTAGCTTTTTAAAAATTGGGACAAAAGAGAAAAAAACTAGTTTGGATATAAATAAAATTATATTTACCAGATTACCAAAGGTTATGGTTTTTAGCCAAAAACTACATAAAATATCCTCAACACTTATCTGTTAATTAAGATACTTAAAATAAATTTATGTATTTTATAATACATAATTACATATTATATAGAAAATAGTAATAAATTTTAAACAGCTTTGAAAACAAATCCAGACCTGAGGCAGTAGAAAAGAACTTGCCTAATATGCCTGAGGTTCCTGAGTTCAACCCCCAGCATCACAAGAAAAACACACACACACACACACACACACACACACACACACACACACTCAGAGCTGTTGGGGCACATTACTAGATTCTGCACAAATAAAAACAAGCTAACCTATTATTCATCTACAGTAACAAAAAGTCAAGAAGCTGGTCACCTGTTGTTCCCTCTCCCACAGAGGCACACTGGAAACTCACCAGCTGACCAAGAACAAGCACTCATTCCTTCGATTCCTCCTGGTAACTGCTGTTCCCTTTCTCTTTTCTAGCTAGCAAAGGTTGCAATCAGTAGCAAACTTTCCATGCAGATCTCCATACACAAGAAGCAAGGAGAGATGACTCAAAGACAGCTGGGTATTTTTCTATTTTGCCTTTCCTATGGCACTTATCAGGAACCTATCTGAGGCTTCCTTGGTACTCGAAGCTCTAATTTTATCATTTCTTAGCCAAAAAAAAAAATTCTGTTTAAATAAAACTGGAATTAGGAATAATACAAGCACATTTTGAAAGGGGGGAAAAACTACTACAAAATTATATAAAAACATTGACATCATAAGTGTTTGGCCTAAACAGAAATGTTTTATGCTAAACGAAAGAAACCAGTCTCAAAAAGCTACACACTGTATGATTCCATTTATATGACATTCCATTTATATGACATTATAAGATGAACAGTGGCTGCCAGAGGAGGAGGGCCATGGGAGGGGTTGATTACAATGGCATGAGGGAATAATAGGCCAATTCTGGACGATAATTGAACAATTCTGAATCTGATTGCACCATGGTTACATGACTAAATTCTCAATTGTCTAAATTCACAGAACTGTACATCAAGAGTGAATTTTATTACATATAAATTTTTTAAAAACGAAGAAAGGTTACCTTTAGCTTCATTTCACTTCTGGACTCCCTCTTGATGTGCTCTGTACATGACCCCACCCCTCCACAGGCTAAGGCCTACCTGCCAGTCCAGCTTTATTAAGCTACTCCTGGAATCCTTCCTTTGGCGTGCCAGGGTGGGGCCCTGGACAGAGCTGGGTAGTTAAATATACCTGGCAAGATTAACTTCTGGCATTCTCCCAGATAAAACTTGAATCGGCTTTCACAAATGTCTTAGCCTCTCTGAGATCAGTTTCCTCATCTCGGAAGTGAACCTAAGTAATATTTACATACTTGCCAGAATGGTCATAAACTAAGGGGAGCCTAATAACGTATCTACTGCATTACCTGGCTCCTTAAGAAAGTTTATTAAATGTTTATTCACTATTTGCTCTCCTCTGCTGAGTCCCCATGGACCTGACATACATAAATCCATCACAACACTTTATTCATGTATTATAATTGTCTCCATAAATAAAATGTGTCTGTCTTTTTAATTCTTAAATTTACAGAGGTCAGCATATTGTCTGATAGTCAATAAATTGTCTAAAGAATAATTTATCCATCTGATTGGATCTTGTTAAGGAAAGAGTTAGTGGAAGAGAGAGGGGCAGACAGAAAAGGTCACAGTACATTGAAATCAGTCTGGGACAGAGACCCAAGAATTTTAAACATTCCTACAAGAATGCTATATGCAGCATAACAGCACAAAAACTAGCAATAACCTAAACATTCAAAAATGGGGGTAGTAAACTGGCATATGCCAACCACATACAATGAAACACAACCATTAAAATGTTGTAGAAGAGTATGTTAAAATTAACAAAGAATAAATGGACGCAGGGGAGCATAACTGTAGTTCCTGCTACTTGAGATGCTGAGAATTGCTTGAGCTTGGGAGCTTAGGACCTGCCTGGCCAACAAAATAAGATACCATATCAAAAAAATTACAGTGCATTTACGCAGTAACATCCCAACCTCATTTAAAAAAAAAAAACACTTAAAGGTCTAGGCATGGTGGTATACACCTGTAATCTCAGTACTTGGAAGAGAGACATGAAGATCACAGGTTCAAAGACAGCCTCAGCAACTTAAGACTGTCAGCAACTTAGCAAGACCCTGTTTCAAAATAAAAAAATAAAAAGGGCTATGGGTATAGCTCAAAGATAGAATGCTCCTGGGTTTAGTACCCAGTACTATGCAAAAAATAAAAATAAAAATCCAGGCATGGTGGCGCACACTTGCAATCCCAGTACTTGGAAGGCTGACTAGATGACCACAGGTTTGTGGCCAGCCTTCGCTACTTAGTGAGGCCCTCTGCAACTTAGGGCTGGGAGTGCAGCTCAGAGGTAGAATTCCCCTAGGTTCAATCCCAGACCACATTTTTTAAAAAAGTTAAACAGGTCATCTCTAAGTCATGATTGAAAAGACTACTATTGATATTTATTTCCTTTATGGACTATTTTAGAATTTACCAATTTAAGTTTATTTTAGAAAATTTGGGAATCATAGAATAATTATTTCTAAAGAAAAAAACTATTCTAGTATTCCATATCATCTAAGATTCAAATATCTGAAAATGGAGAGGGGAGTTTAAATCTATACGATGGCCGGGCGTGGTGGCGCACGCTTGTAATCCCCGCGCTTGGGAGGCAGAGACAGGAGGATCGCGCAGGTTCGAAGCCAGCCGCGCGCGCTGGCTTAGGAGACCCTGTTTCCAAAATGAAAATGTAAAAAAATAGGTCTGGGAGTGTAGCCCGGAGGCGGAAGGGCTTCCAGGAACCCCAGTACCACCAAAAAAAAAAAAAAAAAAAAAATCTATACGATGAATACCATGTATTTCCAAAGTCAAACAAGTAAAATACATTACAAACTATATACCTTTAGTAAAGAATATGAGGAGCTCCTCTAACCAAAAAAAAAAAAAAAAAACCTGTGTGTGTGGTAGTGGGGATGGAATACAGGGGCTTTCCACCTCCAGGCTACACTCCCAGACCTATTTTTATATTTTATTAGAAACAAGGTCTCACTAAGTTGCTGAGAGCCTCACTCAGTACCTAAGGCTGGCTTCAAACCTGTGCAATCCTCCTGTCTTAGCCTCCCAAGCACTGGGATTACAGGCATGTGCCACCACCCCCGGCGAAAAAAAAAAAGTTTTTTTTTTTAATTAAAACAGGATCTTAGCTGGGCATGGTGGCACACACTTAAAATTCTAGTACCTGGGAGGCTGAAAGCAGGAGGATTGCAGGTTCGCAGCCAGTTTCAGCTACTTAGGCCTTCCACAACTTAGTGAGACTCTGTTTCAAAATAAAGAATAAAAAAATAGGGCTGAGAATGTAGCTCAGGGGTAGAATGTCCCTGGGGTCAAACCCCAGTATTGGGGGAAGGGGGGAGATAAGGTCTTGCTACATTGCTCTGGCTGGGCTTAAACTCACAATCCTCCTCCCTCAGCCTGAGTACCTGAGATTACAGGTAAGCATCACTGAACCCAGCTTGAAAAAATTAATTTTTTTCTACATTGACGAATGTTTATACTTTTATTTGTGCTTGTAGTTATGCATATAGTGAGGTTCACAGTCATACAAACAAACATGCACACAGGTCTTGGTGTGCTTGAAAAAGTAATTTTTAACTTGGAAAATCTCTTAACAGGTACACAGGAACAATTCATCAAATATTAGCTACATGTGTGTAAGTTGTCCTTCTCTTTCTTCAAAGGCTTGTCAATAGCCAATAAACTTCAGAAGGCAAGGCAGGACAATGACTCAGGGGAAGCCTGCCCTTTGAAGTGCAGTGTCTACAGAGTTTAGTTTCTAGTTTAAAGTTGTGATCTGTAGGGTTTTGTCCAAATATTATTTAGTCGTGTAAATTTAAGCATCCTGTATTTAGGCAAAAACACTTGATTAAGTTCTCTCTTTGAACCAACAATTGAGTTTTTTGTATTAAGAGGCATTCTATCTCTGAGCTATTTTTATTTTGAAACAGGGCCTTGCCAAGTTGCTGAGGGCCTTGCTAAGTTGTTGAGGCTACCATTCTCCTGCCTCAGTCTCCAGGTACTGAGATTATAGGCATGTACCACCATACCTGGATCAAAATCGTCTTTATCAGTAGCTGGGCAAGAAATAACTTCTCCCATTCAGTAGTAAGGCATATATTCCAAAGAATAACTTATATGTGTTTACTACTATAATGTACTAATTCTTGAATAAAGCTGGCAAACTCTAATGCCCTTACAAAAATCCTAGAGTAAAAAAAAAAATCTTAGAGTAGTCATCTAGAAAGATTAATACATAACTGCCTCAAAAAAAAAAAGGCCATAGGTGGTAGAGGGGAAATTTTTAAACCTTTAAGGAGATTGCTATAACAACCAAACTTAGAATATCAGACTGACATGGTTTCATCATTTTCGTATAAAATTAGTTATTTCAGTACTCAAGATACGTGTAGAAAAATTCAAGAATCTATTAATAGGAGTTGGGTGTACAACACTTGCCTAGCATGTATAGGTTGCTGGGTTGGACGCCCAGCATTACAAAAGAGAAAAAAATTTAATAATCCAGACCTGAGACCTCATATCTCAAGACCTTTTAAGACCTAAGACAGTTCATCACCCCCACCAATTTTAAATCTTAAAACTGTTTATGTGGATCCATCATATCTAGTCTGAAATTATGCCAAATGGCAAGGTCCAAAAACTAAAATAAAGTTTTACTAACTTTAGTGTCTCAGAAGAAAAACATAAAATCTCTTACTTTGGCAGGAAGTCACCAAATTGGTATATCTAAATTAGTACACTTTGTTTAAAACACACACATACTTTTTTTAAAAGGCACACAAATATAAGGCATACAAGCCAATTCTTTTTTTAAATGGTTATAATTATTATAGTAACAAATCATATATCCATTTTTCTAAAAATGTGTGTTTATGCCACTCAAGCTATTTTGTACAGAAGATAAGCTGAAGGAAAGAAGGACTCCCATAAATTATTTCTTTAAGGCTAAGATCAAGCATTCAATACTGAAACTATACTATAAACAGCTGCTACCATGGGAGGAAAACAAAAAGCAAATTTTAGTGAGTGAAATGCGTAAGGACCATATTTACACAGACCCTCACTTAGTCCTAACACACCTGTGAGGCAGATAGTATTTTCCTCTCATCCTCTTTCTATCAAAGAAGCCCTCCTCCCTCCTGAACCCCTCGGGAAAGGCAACAATAGCCCACCCAGTGAAATTTTTTCTTTTTTTTTTTTCTTTTCCCACTCTTTGTCATCCTTTTTATAAGAAACTTATTTAGCCAAAGCCCTCATCAGGGCCTGTGGGCTACAGAGGTTCCCTTTAGATTAACATTTCAATCATAATAATCAAATAACTCAATGCTTTTAAAGTTAAGTTTTAAGCTTTTAGCAAAGAAGCCCGGCGTGGTGGCGCACACCAGTAATCCCAGCATTCGGAAGGCTAAGACTGGGGGATCATGGGAGGCAAAGACTTGAGGATCGTGGCTTGTGGACAGCCTCAGCTACTTAGTGAGGTCCTTTGCAACTCAGTGAAACCCTGTTTCAAAATAAAGATTAAAAAATAGGGCTGGGTGTGTAGCTCAGAGATAGAATGCCCCTGGGTTCCATCCCCAGTGCTGTAAAAAAATATATATTAGCAAATAATATTCCTTTTATATGGGACCCAATTTTGTCAAGTTAAGAATATAACTCAGGCCATAGTATTAAGGGTCTTTAATTCTGGTGCACAGATACTTAGCTGTTGTTGGGTCTCTATAATTAGGCACAGATGAAATTCTTTACTTGTTCAACAATGTCTATATCCCAATGCCCTCCTTAGCAATTAACTTTCTGCCAGCTACTGATTCACAGTAACATTCAAATTTCACCATTCTAATCATGAATTGGCTAATGAACTATAAGGCTAGTACTAAGGAATGTAGAAGCACAATCTTAAATAATGGAATTACTCTATTAAAAAGAAGCTGGGTGTGGTGGTGCACGTGCTTGTAATCCCCGCGCTTGGGAGGCGAAGACAGGAGGATCGTGCAGGTTCAAAGTCAGCCTCGCTGCCTTAAGAGACCCTGTTTCCAAATAAAAATATAAAAGTAGGTCTGGGAGTGTAGCCCGGAGGTAGAAGGGTTTCCAGGAACCCCAGTACCACCAAAAAAAAAAAAAAAAAAAAAAAAAGAAAAGAACATGTCCCTCTATTTATTATTCTACAGGTCACAGGTGGATTAGAGTGGTAAAAGAGACTCCATAAACTAGGTGTGGTAGAACACACTTGTAATCCCAGTACTTGATGGCTGGCTGAGACAGGAGGATCACAGTTTCAATTTCAGCCTCAGCAATTTAGCAAGGCCCTCCACAACTTAATAAGACCCTGTTTTTCAAAATAAAAAATAAGGATGTGGGTATAGCTCAGAGATAGAGTGTCCCTGGGTTCAATCCCCAGTACCACAAAAAAGAAAAGAAATTCCCCAGCCAGGTTTTTGGGTCTGTTCATGTAATCCCAGTATTTGGGAGGCTGAGACAGAAGGATTGCAGGTTCAAGGCCAGGACATGGTAATTCAGCAAGACCCTGTTTCAAAATAAAAAATAAAATAAGGCTAGGAATGTACTCAGAGGTAGAATGCCCCTGGGTTCAACCCTCAGTACCTCAAAAAGAAAGATTCTTTGCTCCACAAAAATGTGATATAGATTAATAGATTTTGCTGAATGAGAGACAAATTTTTTGATACACTAAGTTAAAACTTGTATTTTTGTTATTTTTTAATTAAATGGTAGATAAATATGTGTCTACATCATTTTTCCAAATTGAAAATCTCCCTCTGCTGAAACTTCAGTGAGTTTGACCAAAATATATTCTGATTTGGCTTCTCAGGGTAGCGTAACTCACCATTTCACCCAACTAGCTGCGAGATTTCAGGAGCTACTCGGCCACTGATAGAATCTTGTACCTACCTATGGCAGAAGAAGGAATCCAGGCAAGGGGTCTATCTATATTACTCTCTATCAGGGTCTATTTTCCTATATGCTTTAACCAGGCCTTGGCTTCTGCCCCATTTTCTGCTGACAGTAACACTAATCCCACTCTGGGATAGGCTAAGTTTATAATTGATCTCCTACAAATCTATTGCAGTGGTTCAAAATATCCCTTTATACGCCAAATGCTCTTTGTCTTCCCACCCTGAGTCTACTGGTGTCAAACATTCGAGGCAATGGAATCGTCTTATAAAACGAGGCCCATTTACCACTGAGGTCCTGGGAGACAGGCAAGGCAGACACCATTTTCATTAAAATTTACATATAACTAAATGAAGCCACCATGTGACCTTGTCCATAAAGATCACAGGAAGTAGCAGAGGTCAGAATCTGACTTCCAAAGCAATTGCTTTTACTATTAAATCATAGTTTGAATTTCTAAAGTTACACAAAAATTGCCACTCACTGGAAAATCACCTATAATGTCAAATCCTGAAAAGGGGGAAAAAATCCATTGTACATTCAACAGTAGCACTTAGAATTTTACCCATAGTAGGGGACAAAGTTTTAATGTAGAAATGTAAATATAAAACACTACCTATAAAGTTACCATTATCCATAACCTGCCTAACAAGTTTTGATAACATCATGAGTTAAGAAACCTTTTCTCCAATTGTGCATTAGGTCATATGTACACAATATCTGGAAAAGAACATATTGTAAATATGCACTTACACATACACTTTGAAAAAATAAAATATAATAAATGTCACTTACTTCTGCTACATTGCATAACTATGCTAGGAATATTTTCTAAATCAAATTGGGATATTTTTTTTTTTTCTTTTGCATTACTGGGGATTGAACCCAGGGACATTCTACCTCTGAGCTATATCCCCGGCCCTATTTTTTATTTTTTATTTTGAAACAGGGTCTCACTAAGTTGCTGAGGCTGGCCATGAACCTGTGATCCTCCTGTCTTAGCCTCCCAAGTACTGGGATTACAAGCATGCTGGCTGGGATATGATTTTTAAAGTGTGTTATTAGAAATCATTTTTTTTTAACTGAGTGTGGTGGAACATGCCTATAATCCCAGTACTTGGGAGGCTGAGACAGGAAGATCACAAGTTCAAGGTCAGTGGGCAGTAACTTAAAACTTTTTCAAAGTAAAAAATAAACTAGGACTGGGGACCCAGCTCAGAGGAAAATTCCCCTTGGTTCAATTCCCAGTACGACACACACACACACACACACACACACACACACACACACACACACCATTTAAGAAAATTTTTTATGAAAATATGAGAGTGAGGGTGTGTGTGTGTGTGTGTGTGTGTGTTTTATACTAGGGATTGAACCCAAGGGCATTCTACCTCCAGCCCGTTTGATATTTTGTTTCTGAAACAGGGCCACACAGGCTGCTGACAGTCTTGCTATGTTGCTGAGGCTGTCCTGAAATCTGCAGTCCTCCTGTCTCGGCCTCCCAAGTGAGATTACAGGCATGCACCTGGCTAAAAGTACAAATTTCAGTACATTTAGTCACATACTTAGCAAACTGCTCTCTCTGGAAAACACATTACCTAAAATTACAACTATCTCAGAACCCTAGAGATGGGTGTAATTGTTACATGCATCCTTTTCTTAAACTCTGTAAAAAAGAAAAAAGGATAAATTCCTATTGATCAAAAGAAGTTACAAGGAACTAATATGTTTAGCTTAGTCAACTTGCACTTTAAGTTAACTCCTGACTGTTTTATATTCAAGAAACAAAATCTTCCTGTTTCAGGAGCTTATTACTAAGATAAGTTACAACTATCCAAGCCATACTATCCTCACCTCACAGATACATTTATTCCTAGTTCTAATTTCCTGTTCTCTCTTGAACCATGAACATTCATTTGGGTAGGTTGGCTAGGACCTGTGGGAATACAGCTCACCTAGTGAACACTCAGAAGTACAATGAGATGGGGTATCTGACTCCAGAAAGAGGCAGAAGTAATCAAAAACATTTTTCATTGTAATCTGGGCACTAGGAACTGAAATATGAGCCAGGTTCCATTGTTCATAGCTAGGACTACACAAAATAATGTTCCAACGAAAAGTTGCCAGCCAGCACATGAATCACATGGAAATAGCATGTGTCAGCAGTACCAAATTGGTTTATTAGCTTAATCATAAGAATAGCAAGGACAGAAACATGAGAGTGCCTACTGCAGGACAGGACTGTGCTAAACACATCACAAACACTGTCTCACACATGAACTCCTCTGATTTCACACCACTGGAAGCCACTATGAGCATCACCTTCTTCCTCATTTGATGAAGAAACACATAAGAAGGCAAGGTGACCTCCCAATATCACACAGAAATGGGTGAAGTAGAATTCAGCCCCCAGGTGAGTGGCTGATTGATTCAAGTGTATTGCTTATTCCTTCATGTAACTCCTGAATGCCTACCATGTGCCAGATTCGTGTGTGTGTGTGTGTGTGTGTGTGTGTGTGTGTGCGTGCACGTGTGCGTGCCACTGGGGATTAAACCCAGAGGCATTCTACTTCCCAGCAACACCCCCAGCTTCAATTTTATTTGTTATTTGAAAACAGGGCCTCATCAGGCTGCTGAGAGCCTCACTAAGTTGTGGTGATTGGCTTTGAATCTATGATCCTTCTGTCTCAGCCTCCCAAGTTCTGGGATTACAGGTGTGCTATCACACCGGGCTTGCCACACACTCTCTCTAAACAACTATACTACAGAGTTTTGACCTTGTAATGGGTATAGACTGGTATACTTCTGAACTTTCTACAAGCACCATTAATAGAAATTAGCACAAGCCAAAAGTACCATTCTTAAGGCTTTACATGATCTCTGCTGTAAAGAAGAACAGTGGTACAGTAGGAAGGCTAAAATAGGAGGCTGGCATGTGTGAATCCAGGCTCAATAACTTAGTGAGACCAATGGCCACTGAGTGAGACCGTTTCAAAACAAAAAATAATTAAAATAGAATTTAGTGTTTGACTAAATGTACTTTTAGCCAGGTGCATGCCTGTAATCTCACTTGGGAGGCTGAGAAAGGAGGATTGCAGTTTTCAGGAGATCAACTATAGAATGCTCTGGGTTCAACCTCCAGTATCACACACATTAAAAAAAAAAAAAAAAAAAAAACAGTGGTCTCAAGGGAAATTGTTTTGAACTAAAGATCAGCTCCATTAAAGTATCTGCCCATCTACTTTTACAAAGCTCTGTGTGCCTCTTGAGGACAGAGAGACCTTGTCTGACATTGCTTGTGGTAATCTCAGTGCTAGGACATAACAGGCACTTAATAACTTATCATTCAATATTATCATTATTATTTATGAGTCTGTCTTCCACAGTAAGCAAGAAGTTATTAAAGATCCACAGGTTTTATTTTTTCAACTATTTTTTATCACCCTTAGTAGGGCATAAAAATGAGGTTAACTCTTTACACCTCACAGAGTTTTTACTTTACATAAGCTTATGTAAAATATTTATCAAGGCCCATGGTAGGCATTCAATAATTAATGTTTTTCTTCTTTACTCATTTACCCCTAGCACCTTACCAACCCATCTCTCCTACTGCTGACTTGAATGAACCAAAAGGCAAGGCAGAGCCCAGCTCACCAGCTGCCAATGAACTAAAGAGCCCTTCCCCTACACATTTCCTATATGTCATTTCCCTGGACACCCCACCCTGAAAACAACTCAGGAAACATTTCCAAGCAGTGACAACTTAGGACTAAACCACAGGTTCTAACTATATCTGCTGAATGCCTTACCAAAGGTGGCTGAACACCATGCACATGATTCACTTCAAGTGCAGGAAGGGCAAAGGTCATCTTTTCCTGTGAAGGAACAATGCTATTAGAAGAGGCCACGGGCGTGTTACTGAACAGGGCAAACCAGTCACATTCTGGATACCCTTACTCTTGATAGTTATTAGGGGTTTGAATTACGAACAACTAAAGTCCCTTTTTTAGACAATATATGTATGCTCAAACTATAGTAAGCAGAAATTCTGAACCTACTTCATAACTTCATAGCTACTTCATAATTTCACCTAGGCCACCTACAGTAATCATTTCTTTTGTATAGCTAACTTATTCGCTCCACAGCCTTTCCTAAATCGGGACCAGTTAATCAGTATTCAAAAGTTGGAGTCCTAAAAATTGAGTTTCCCAATTCCTGAGCATAGCACTTCTTAAGTGAGTTGCTGGGGCAAGTTTCCTAATGCTAAGCCTGTTCCAGCATTTGCATAATGACCAAGCAACCTTCCCTACACAAAGCCGCCAGGAGACTGCACAAGCTTCTCAAGAGCACGAATGTCAGTTATTATTATCCACTCTGATATTTAGAAGTAAAGTTGACAAAATTCACCATTAAGAATACCACACTGAGGGGGTGCTGGGGCTATAGCTCAGTGGGTGAAGCCCTGGGCTCAATCCCCAGTACTTGTGGGGTGTGGGGGACCATGAATAAATAAATACCACAATCCACTGATGCATATCATAAGCCAGGGTGGCTTCTTTTGCATCAATATGTCTTTTCCTCCTTTGGTACTCAACACCCCTTCTCCCCTATGCTTGCTCCTCCATTCTCATCCTTAAATCTCAATGTCAATATCTCACAATTTGACTATCCTTTCCTCAGAGAAGCCTTCCTTGGCACTGCCAGCCCCCACCGTCTCCCAATGATAACCCTGCTTCAATTCATTCATGGGCTTTACAAACTTTTGTAAATGGTTCTTCATTAGTACAGAAAACTTCATCTTTTTCTCACTTGTATTTTCAAGCTCCTAGTGTTATTTTAAGCACTCTATATATAGTCAATCAATAGTTAGATGAAAAAAATAGAGCCAGCCGAGCGTGGTGGCGCACGCTTGTAATCCCCGCGCTTGGGAGGCGGAGATGGGAGGATCGCGCAGGTTCGAAGCCAGCCTCAGCTACTTAGGCTCTCGGCAACTTAGTGAGACCCTGTTTCTAATAAAATATAAAAATAGGTCTGGGAGTGTAGTCCAGAGGTAGAAAGCCCCTGGGTTCCATCCCCAGTACCACAAAAAAAGAAAGAAAGAAAGAAAGAAACAAACAAACAAACAAACAGACTAAAAAAATAGGGCTGGGGGTGTCCCCTGGGTTCCATCCCAGGTACTGCAAAAAAAGAGCCAGGTGTGCATGGTGGTGCACGCTTGTAATCCCTGTGCTTGGGCGCTTGGGAGGCAGAGACAGGAGGATTGTGCAGGTTTGAAGGCAGCCTCGCTGGCTTAAGAGACTGTTTCCAAATAAAATATAAAGTAGGTCTGGGAGTGCAGCCTGGAGGTAGAAGGGTTCCATCCCCAGTACTACCAAAAAAAAAAAAAAAAAAAAGAAAAAAGCAAGAAAGAAAGGTGTGATGACACGCCTGTAATCCCACTAGCTGGGAGGCTAAGACAGGAGTATCACAGATTTAAGGCCAGCCTCAGCCACATAGTGAGACCCTGTCTCGAAATTTAAAAATAGGTTTGGTGATTTAGCTCACAGTTAGAATGCCCCTGGGCTCAATCCCCAGTATCAAAAAGAGAAAAGTCTTAGGAATATTAAGTCATCTTTTTACAAGGAGAATAACCATTCCCAAGTCCTGGACAATAAAAATAGTAAAGGTGCAGCTAACTCTGTTCACTAGAGTTAAGTTGAAATTCTGGACTTACCACTTTATAAAGTAACAGTTTTTCCATTTGTTTAATTATACTTCACCACAGATCTAAACAGATCAGTTTCTATCATGCCTGAGATTACCACCACTTGGATATCATGTATGGTTTTTACACATCACTGATAAAACACCAAGCTTCAAACGCTTCAAAGGCATTCCATGAGTACTCATGGAAATATTTAAAGTGTGTTTTTCTGTCCCTAATACAAAACTATCTGATGTTACTTCTACTAATATAATTATGTTATAGCTGGTAGAATTAGAGGACTGTTCTACTTGACAAACATATTTATTAGTAGCAGCTGTGACCTACACACAGAACACAGGACATCCCTGGTAACACAAAATCCAGCAGGAGGGAACTGGCTCTTACAGGCTCCTACTGACGTTCCTCATACTGGCCAAAAGCCAACTAGAAACCAAAAGGCAAGGGCTCAGATGCTGCAGCCCATGGGAATTGCTGCCCAGAGCACAGGGCAAGGTGGAGAAAAGATTTGGAGGGGCAAATGGAGAATACGTAGCACAGAAAGGTATTCTAAGTGATGGCCACCCAGCAAAACTCAAGCACACAGTTCACCAAAAGTTTGAGAGTTTGGTCACTTTTGTTTTCAATTTTTTTTTTAAGTAAAGTAAATATTAACAATTTAAAATTCTTTTTTTTTTTTCCTTTTTTGGTGACACTGGAATTGAACACAGAGGAATTCTACCTCCAAGCCATTTCCTCAGCCCTATTTTTTGTTTTTAAATAGGGTCTCGCTAAATTGCTGAGACCATCCTTGAACCTGTGATCTTCCAATCTCAGCCTCCCAAGTTATAGGCATGTATCACCACACCCGGCTTAAACTTACAAACTTATTTTAAAAAAAATGAGAATTCCCCAAACTGAGTAATATATCAGAAACTTTGGTAGAGCTCAGCCTAAACTGACTAAATAAGGAAGAGATTAACAACAATTCATAGCATGTCTGTAAATTTTCAAAAAGGACATTATTCAAAGAGAATATAAAGAAAGAACTACATTTATAAAATATACAGTGGGAAAGTTCACTGAACATTCCCACACTCTATTCCAAAAAGATAAATTAAATCTCAACCATGTGAGATCAAGCAGAGCCAGAAAGTCACAATTTCATCCAGGCTTCCAAGCTGCCCATTTAAAGGGGAGGAAAAAGGCTTTGCAACAAGAGTCTGGTCTGATCTAAAGAGGCCGGTATGACATTTTTTGTTCATTTTTTGAGACTTGCGCTCTCTCTGTGGCTGGAAGCAAAGAGAAAAACATAACGAAATAGAGAAACAACAAAGCCATCAGAAGTAAGTTTCCGAAATTGAAGTTACTACAACTAAAATGGCAAGTAGTCAGGACAGGCACCGTGTCCTAATTGTTTACTTATTTTTATGTTCAGTGCCTGACACAATGCCTAACACCTACCCAACAGTCTACTAACGCTAGCGAGTGAACAGTCAGGAGAAAAGGGAAGAAACAAAATGCCGGAGGCTATTTACCAAGTGCAAATTTTTCCAAGATCCATCTTTTTTC
The DNA here is from genome assembly GCF_963383645.1 of Muscardinus avellanarius. NCBI lineage: Eukaryota > Metazoa > Chordata > Mammalia > Rodentia > Gliridae > Muscardinus > Muscardinus avellanarius. The sequence continues at coordinate 45,271,168 of NC_137786.1, forward strand.
CTTTCTTTTTTTCTTTCCTTCCTTCCTTCCTTTTGTTCTCTCCCCTCTCCTCTCTCCTTTCCTTCTCAAGGGAGGTTGGGGGTTAGGAAAAGGCCTACTCTTTGGGATATACTTATGGGGCAGAATGATGCCAGCATTGTGGTGATAATGTATGTCATCAGTATTTGAGATAATTACTAGTGTAACAAGTAACGGGGATTCCACGACCCTCTAGTGCTGGCTGTCAATGTTTTTGCTACCAGATTTTGTCTACACCTATCCACTTTGTTTGGCATAATGGTGATACCACATTTAGAGCTTGTTGACAGAACCATAAAACCCTCCCTCCTAAGAAAGCCACCACTACTGTCAATGGGCTTCCGTTTGCACATTTGCTATTAAGGGCAGCTGCAATTGAGGTCCGTCCAGTACAGGAAAGGGAGCTATCCCAAATCTGTTTTGGACATTGATGGGTATTATCAGTAGGGGCCTGGTTAAAAAAAAAAAAAAGGCACACTCAAATAATATATGCAAGAGAATTTAGTAAAGGAACTATTTTCAAAGGTGAAGGCAGGATTGGGGAGAGTGGCAAAGGATGGTGACATCCTCAGCTAGTGACACCAGGAAGACATCATCATCTCTAGGTCTACAGGGAAAGTAAACAGATACCAGAACTCAGAAAGATCTTCATGGCTGAAAGATAGAGCCACTAAATAGCAGCTGTGACCTACACACAAAACGCAGGACATCCCTGGTAACACAAAATCCAGCAGGAGGGAACTGGCTCTTATAGGCTCCTGCTGACATTCCTCATACTGGCCAAAACCAGCTAGAAACCAAAAGGCAAGGGCTCAGATACTGCAGCCCATGGGAATTGCTGCCCAGAGCACAGGGCAAGGTGGAGAAAAGATTTGGAGGGGCAAATGGAGAATACGTAGCACAGAAAGGTATCCTAAATGATGGCCACCCAGCAAAACATAAGCATGTAGAAAGGTTTTATTGCCAAGATAGACACAGTGGCACACACCTATAATTTCAGTACTTGAAAAGCTGAAAAAGAATTGCAAGTTCAAGGCCATCCTGTAAAACTTAGTGACATTCTGCCCCCAAAATAAATAAAATAGATAGATAGGTAGAAGATAGATAGATAGATAGATAGATAGAAAGAAGATAGATAGATAGATAGATAGATAGCCTGGGGATATCGTTCAGTGGTACAATGTCCTCGGATTGTAATCCCCAGTACTGCAAAAAAAAAAAAAAAAAAAAAATTCAGTTCTACTTAAATTCTCTAGACATAATGAGACTGTCTGCAAATAAATCATAAACATAAGTACTTAGTTGGGTTCCTACAACTAAATCAAGTTAAAAAGGGAGGAAAAAAAATCTAAAAGCAATTCTAGGTAACACTGGCATTTCTGCATCTTAGAATAAACAGATAAGCCATTTCTCTATAATGAAATACAGCCAAGACCAGCCTGTCTCTGTGCTCAAAGGGCACCTAATTCCATGCTTGCATTGCTGCATTTATCATAGAGTACTGTGGTTACATTCTAATCTCATTAGACTCTGAGCCCGAAGTAGGGACCATCCTATTTATCTTTGTATACGTAGCACCTAACAGTACACTCAAGTTGTTGACCTTCAATCAATGTACACTGAATCAATTAGTGAACTCAGTGTCCAGTAACTGGCAGCATTATGCCATGGTGACTAAAATATGGCATGACCCTTTACAATTAAACACTACCAAGACCAGGCGTGGTGGCACATGCTTGCAATCCCAGTACTTGGGAGGCTGAGACAGGAGGATCGCAGGTTCGTGGCCAGTGCAGGACCCTGGCCATGAACCATACTTAGTGCTGGGGGGAACGGGGTGTAGCTCAGATAGAACACTTCTGGGTTCAATCCCAGTACATCATACACACACACACACACACAAAACCTACCATGAAGAACATGCCTTCATAGACTGGGCTAAAACACAGCCACTTCCGTACCAGTCCACCATCTTACTCTATAGAGCAGCTTTCCTCAAGCACTCAATGTACATAGCCTTTTCTAGTATAGGATCATTCATCAAAAGAACCAGAGAGGTGGGCATGGCGGCAAATGCCTGTAATCCCAGTACTTGGAAGGCGGACACAATAAGATCACAAGTTCAAGGACAGCCTCTGCAAAACAGCAAGGCTCAGCAACCCCGTAAGATGCTATTTCAAAACAAAAAATTTTAAAAAGAGCTGGGGTGCAGCTTGGAGGTAGAATGTTCTGGGATCAATCCTCAGTACCACCAAAAAGAAAAAAAAAATAGAATCAGAAAAAGACAGCAAGACTATGCTTCATTTCAGAAAAGGAACAATTATAAATTATCTCTCAAACGTTTCGTTCTTTTTTCAAGACTTATCAGATCTACCGAAGGAACTAATCATTTGGGCATGTATATAGAAGAATTCATGTTTCACACTGAGAGTAAAGATGATTTAGGGGGACAGAAACACACACACACACACACACACACACACACACACACACACGTGTTTAACAGATATTTCCCTTGGTAAAATTATAAAGCACCTGTGTAACAAAATCACATAACATCACTGTACTAAAATGGATATACTGTATGATGCTGGGCTTCTCATTAACAGAATCTGGAACATATTCATGTTATAATTATGAATCACTTTTACATAACCCTGTACTTATGAAGTGCTGAATTATCTTTTTGTTGATATAGTAAACTCTAACCTGTAGATGCCTCACAGAAAAAAAAAAAGTTAATACCAAGTTGATAACCCTTTTTAAGCTACCATGACTTAATACTGCCAATCTAATCTCCTGTCATCAATAAAGTGAATAAAAACCAAATTCAATATGATCCTTAGACTCACCAGCTAGAATGAGTTTGTATAAATATCTTCCACAAGTCTGCAAGACAAAGTTTTTTTTATCTTCAGCATCACTGCCCATATTATTGTTTGTAATGGAGACTTGATGTTAAATCTAATGTCACCTTACATATATAATTAAAGTAAGTCAGTAAAGAAGTCACTTTCTACTTAGAAAAATGGAAGTCTGGTATTATCTTGATAATACACTAAATTACTTTTTTTTTTTTTTTGCGGGTCTGGGGATTTGATTTCCGAGCTACACCCCCCGCCCTATTTTTTATTCTTTATTTTGAAACTGGGTCTCACTGAGTTGCAGAGGGCCTCACTAAGTAGCTGAGGCTGTCCGCGAACTGCGATCCTCCAGGTCTCAGCCTCCAGAATGCTGGGGTTACAAGCCTGCGCCACCACGCCCGGCTACTAAATTACTTTTTTTTTTTTTATTGAACATAAATAGTATACATTTAAACTATATTTGGTGCCACTTTAAAAGAAACCAGTTATATTAAAACAGATAAAAGATGTTTCAAATACATCCAAAGTCTTTTTCTAAAACAAACAATGATGGTCCACAAGATAGCTTTTTTCCAAAACCAGAGACATTTTAAGGGTTTTTTTCAAAGCCATCATATTCCTACAACTGTTAATCCAATGTAGTAATAAAATTTCTCTAACCTCTATAGGACAATTATATGATTTTGCAACATATTGAAAATACAGGCCACAGAAGATGCAATACATACAGGTTCTTCCCATTATACACACACACACACACAAAAAAAAAATTAATGCAGATCTACTATATGAGTTTGTGCTTAGTAGCATCAACTTCAGCTACCTCAGATGGATTCATTCCCGTTTCATTCCTGATCAGTGTTCAGGGGAGGAAAATCATGTTTGTTTGTTTGTTTGTTTGTTTTGTGGTTCTGGAGATGGAACCCAGGAGCATTCTATCTTTGAGCTACACACCCAGCCCTATTTTATTCTTTATTTCAAAACAGGGTCTCACTAAGTTGCAGAAGGCCTCACTAAGTAGCTGAGGCTGGCCTTGAACCTGCAATCCTCCTGTCTCAGCCTCACAAGTATAGGTATTATAAGCATGTGCCACCATGCCCAGCTAAAATCATGTTTTATAGATTAATAACCACCCAGAGTAGGAAAAGAAACAATTGATATATAATTCTGATATTATATAATATGTGGCAATGATCAGATAATATCCAATACACTAGAATTACCAAAATTACTTCTGACCGAATATTTTCCTCTCCCTTCACTAAATATAAATCAAGTCTAACAAGGTTCCACTGACATGGAGTACAAAATACATTTTTAATTTAACATCTTTACCAAGGGTAAATTTTTCATTGCAAATAAACAAATTTGAATATATTTTCATTGTTAATATGCCCTGACGTTTGAAAGGGCTGCCTATGTTTCCATAAAGACAGTTCCAAAACTATACTCCTCATCCCCCTAAACTTAATTTCTAAATTCGCCGTGGACCTACAAAGGAATTGTCCTGATACACAATAAAGAAGTTTCAGAGATAACAAAAAGGAATTTTTCTTAAATGGTCAGGATAAAGCAAGAAAGTGGAATACTCAGCAACTATCGGATTAAACCTGGGGAATTTCCTATCTTTGAGAGGACTTTGTATGCAGACTTGCATCTAGGATGCTAAAGTCACACATCTCCGAGGTCGCTGGGATCTTTCCAGCACTACTACTTAGATTACTTGAACTTGAGTAGGACTACCCAAACCTCCAGCAGGTCTTGTTGCTATTTTCCATAACATAAATAGTTCACAACATAACTGTCTTACATAATGCATATAAAAAAGGTAAAAGCCATGCCCTCCCAACGCCTAGCCCTTATCCAGATGATTCCAATTCTTTCTCCACAAAAGAAGCAGCACCTGGCGGCCAGACACTCCAGAACGGAGGTCGTCCAATCAGGAAGACAACGCCAAGTTTGCCGCAGCTACAGAATGTTTAGTGCTCCTTGCGGAACTGTCACAGGAGGTGGAAAGCTATACCAGGACAAGCTCTGGGCGGAGGAGGAAGCAGCAGGTCCGAGATACCCTGCCCAGCAAAAGCGAGCTTCTGCAGACCTACAGGCAGAAACTTGGCATCCCCATCCCCACTTGCAACCTGACAATTTACAACCTAGGAACACCTTCTAATTAGGACCATTCTAGCCTTTGATAGCCGAAAAGCTAAACTGCTTCTCACAAGTAAAATAAATAATCCAGGTACTGACTGGTGCCTGCTACCGAGAAGCCCTAGTGCATGGAGCCTCCAGTTTCGCTGCAGAACCTGAGGAGCCCCTGACCACGCTTCTGTCTCCTGGGAGGGAGGAGTCCACCCGCCTGGCTGCTAGAGTGGACCGGGAAACAGAGGACAGCAGCGAGGGACGAGGCGCAGAGGCGTGCACAGCGTCCAAGCAGAGCCGGGCTCAGCACCCGCGGGCGGCAGGCAGGCAGCGGCGACGGCGGCCGGGTGCGGGCTGCGAAGCGGGCCGGGCTGCGAGGCCGCAGGCACCCCGCGGCGGGGCGCGGTGCGGGCGGGGGCCGGGCCGGGGCGCTCTCGCCCCTCGGGCGGCGGCTACGTACCCAGCAACACGCAGAGCACATCGAGGGCCACGTACGGCAGCCGCGTCTTGTCAAACATGGTCTCGGCCGGCGGCCCGGCGCGGGCGGCGGGGCGGCTGCGGGCGGCGGCGGCGCGGGCTCCCGAGCCCGGCCCAGGGGCTGGCTCTGGCCGCAGGCGAGCCTCGGGGGGCGCCCTGGGGCCGGGCGGCGCGGAGGTCGCGGGCGATGGCGCCCGGGACCCCTCCCCTCGCCGCTCCCGCAAACACCAGCTCGGGGCCCAGGCGCTCGCGTGCCAGCCGCGGGCAGCTCGGGCGCCTCAGGTCCTGGTCGACCGGCCGGGCCGCTCCCCGTCGGGATCCCGGAGTCTTCTCCCGCAGGCGGGGCGTCGGCTCTCGTGCTTTAAGGATGCGGGCCGGTAGGGAGGAGGAACGCGCGGGCCCCTCCCGCCCGCCAGCGCGGGACCCGCCAGCGCGCGGCCTCGGGGCGGGGCGAGCCGGCGGCGGGGCGGGGCCCGGGCCGCGCCAGCCAATCAGCGCGCGCCCCGCCCTGCCGCCGGGACCCGCCCCCCGGCGAGTGAGGGTGGGAGCCCGGCGGGCTTCCCTCAGCCCAGGTGCTGGGCCATGCTGACTTCAGAGGAGAGTCGGGCCCACCGCGCAAAGCCCGAGCCCTGGCCGCGCGGCGCCCTCTTCTTCCATGTCAACGTGGAATAAAGAGGTCTGGGTGGACAGTGACAAAAGCACGCCTTGTCCACACTTCAGTTAGCCTCTTCTGAGCCCCCTCCTCGACTGGACCTCACCTTGGCCTCCCCGTCTGTCCTAGCGGAAACCTGCTAAGTCATTTCCCCTTGATCCTTGATACATGATCAATCTTGGTATTTTGGATTCTTGACATCTCAACAAATGTCGTACTCCCCCCCCCCCCCGCCTATCTTTGATGTATAAATTCTTGGCCAACCCTTAGAAGAACCCGGTTGCCTTCGATGTCGCCTCTGAGTAATTTTCCATCCTCTGACGTCCGTCACTCGACTAGTTCTTGGCTATAAATTCCCAACTGTCTCTGCTGTTTTCTGAGTTGCGCTCAGTTTCTCTCCCCTATTGCAAGTCCTGACTCCTATTGCAATGGCCTTGAATAAAGACTTCATTATGAGAGCTGGGAATGTGGCTCAGTGGTAGAGCACTTTCCCGGCGTGCAAGAGGCCCTGGAGTTACATGTCGAACACTATATAAAAATAAAAGACTTTATTATTTTTTAGCAAGTGTCATTTTTTCTTTAATAGCCGTGAGCAACACTACCCCCGCCCCATTCGGGGACCTCATCTAATTGCCTTATCTGTAAAATGGGGATGTTGATAAACTGCTCGGTGCTCCAGTCAAGGTGCAGTAATGAAGCTCATCACAGCGTATGAAAGCTACTGTTATAAAGTTTAACTAGCCGGGCGCGGTGGTGCACGCTTGTAATCTCATTACTTGGGAAGCTGAGACTGGAGGATCACAGGTTCAAGGCCAGACTCGGCAACTTTGTGGGACCCTCCTTAATTTAGACCCTGTTTCAAAATAAAATAGCGCCAGGAGTATAGCTCAGAGATAGAATGCCCCTGGGTTAGATCCCAGTGCCAGGGAGGAAAAAAAGCTAAACTGCTACAGATGTTAATTAGTATCTTAGTATCTTTTCTCCATATTCACAGCTAACCTTCTAACCAAAGACTTAAAACACAAACCACAAAATGTACTTACTACTTCTTAGACTTTTTCTGTGAAGGACACCTAATACCAGTGGAAAGATAACACTGAACTCAGGGATTCTGAAAAGAGACCCATAAGCAAAATATGTATTTGAAGATGCTTTTATTTAAAAGGAATGTGAATTTTGGACTTCACCTTTTGTTTGAATAGCTTCCAAAAGCTTTAAACAGTTTACACCTGAGAAAAGTTTATTTATCTTTTGGCTTCCCTGATTTCAGGGCTATGAGGAACCCAGATCGCAGTGTCACAATAAATTGAAAGTACTTGTGAGCCAAGGTATGGTGGCACACACCTGTAATTCCAGTACTTGGGAGGCCAAGACAGGAGGATCACAGGTTCAAGAACAGCCTCAGCAATGCATGAGTCTCTCAACAACCTAGTGAGAACCTGTTTCAAAAGTAAAAATAAAAAAGGGCTGAAGGTGTGGCTCAAGCAGTAAAATGCTCCTGGGTTCAATCTCCAGTACCACACAAAAAAAAAAAGTGCTTATGTTAGCCTTTTAACAAAGCATTCCTGAGCACCTACTGGTGCCAGCTACAGTCTAGGCTATGTTTTATTTGAATAATTTTTAAAATATACTTTTACTTTCAAGGTGCTTTTTCAAAAACATTGAAAATCTTAGTAATGACATTGTCATTATTCATTTAACTTTCTTTCTTTGTTTGTTTTTGGTGGTACTGGGGTTTCTGGAAGCCCTTCTACCTCTGGGCTACACTCCCAGACCTATTTTTTATATTTTTTATTTGGAAACAGGGTCTCTTAAGCCAGCGAGGCTGGCTTCAAACCTGCGCGATCCTCCTGTCTCAGCCTCCCAAGCGCGGGGATTTCAAGCGTGCGCCACCACGCCCGGCTCCAACATTTCTTTTTTAAAACAACTTTATTAAAAGACATAATTGCCATGTGCGGGATACATGTCTATGACCCCAGTGCTTGCAATATTGAGAGCCCAGGATGGCAGGTTTGAGGCCAGCCTCAAATGACTTAGTGTAGCCCTCCACAACTTAGTGAGACCCAGTTTTCAAATAAAAAATAAAATAGGGCTGGAAGCGTAGATCATAGGTAGAATGCCACTGGATTTAATCCCCAGAACCACATAGACACAGGAGAGATAATTGGTATATCATAGAACTCACCATTTGAAGTATACAATCCAAAGCTGCTTAGGATGTTCATAGAGTGGCACAGCCATCACCACAATCAATTCTAGTGCATTCTATCACCCAAGAAAGAAATTCCATAATCATGCCGGGGGTGGTGGTGATGCTTGTAATCCCCGCGCTTGGGAGGCTGAGACAGTAGGCTTGCACAGGTTCAAAGCCAGCCTCAGCTACTTAGTGAGGTTGTCAGCAACTTAGTGAGACTGTTTCCAAATAAAGTATAAAATAGGTCTGAGAGTGTAGCCCAGAGGTAGAAGGTCCCTGGGTTCCATCTCCAGTCAGTACCACCAAAAAAAAAAAAGGAAAGAAATTCCATAATCATTAGTAGTCATTCCCAATTTTTCTCCTCCTGCTCCCAGGCCCAAGGCAATCACTTACCCACTTTTTTTTTTTTTGGGGGGGGAGGGTGTCTGGGGATGAAACCCTGGAACATTTGACCTCCAAGCTATACCCCCTGCTATATATTTTATTCTTTATTTTGAAACAAGGTCTCACTAAGTTATGCAGTGCCTCACTAAGTAGCTGTGGCTGTCCTCGAAGCGCGATCCTCAGGTCTTAGCCTCCCAAATGCTGGGATTACAAGCGTGCGCCACCACGCCCAGCAACTTATCCACTTTCTGTCTGTATTTACTTGCCTATCCTGCTCTCTTTCCCCCTCTTATCTAACAGTATTTATCTATCCTATGATTCATAATCTCCCCATCTTCCCTGTCCAATCACAAGCCTCTAGTAACTACCATTCTAATCTGTCCTACTATGACATCAGTACTTTTAGGTTCCATACATGAGATCACACAGTATTTTTCTTTCTGTGCCTGGTTCATGTCATTTAATGGGATGTTCTCCACGTTCATCCATGTTGTCACGAGTGACAAGATTTCATTCTTTTTATGGTGTAATAGTATCCACTGTGTGTATGTATGACTTTTTCTTTATTCAATCATCCATTGCTGGACACCTAGATTGATTGATTTATGTCTTGGCTATCGTGACTTGTGCTACAATAAATGTCCAAGTGCAAATATTTCTGCTACGTACTGATTTCATCTCCTTTGGATATAGACCCAGTAGTGAGACTGCTGGATCATAAGGTAGTTCTATTTTTAGCTTTTGAGGAACCTTCATACTGTTTTCCATAATGGCCGTACTAATTTACACTCCCACCCACCCACACAGTATATGACTTCCCTTTTCTCCATATCTTCACCAGGATGATTTTTTTTTTTTTTTGGTCTTTTGGGGTTTTGTTTTGTGTTTTGTTTTTATTTGGCACTGGGGATTGAACCCAGAGATGCTCTACCTCTAAGCTATAACCCTGTTCCTATTTTATTTTTATTTCAAAGTAGGGTTCAGCTGCTGAGGGCCTCACTAAGTTCCTAAGGCTAGCCTTGAACCTACAACCCTCCTGTCTCAGCCTCCCAAGTAGTGGGATTACAGTACTAGCCATTCTAACAGGTGTGAGGTGATCGCATATCCCTGATGATTAGGAGGATCACGCAGGTTCGAAGCCAGCCTCAGCTACTTAGTGAGGCTCTCAGCAACATAGTGAGACCCTGTTTCCAAATAAAATATAAAATGGGTCTGGGAGTATAGCCTGGAAGTAGAAAGCCTCTGGGTTCCACCCCCAGTACCACCAATTAAAAAAATAAATAAATAAAAGATAAAGCCTGTCAAAGTTGGTCTCTGGGCTTATGCTCCTCCTTCTGATGCAGACATCCAACATAGTATGAGCTTGGACAGGCCAGCCCCCAGACTCCTCTACTTGCTTTTTAATATATGATTGGGTCGTTTCCCTCCATTCCACAGTGCTTCCTGTCTCAACTACTTATTTATTTACTAGGGTGTCTTCAAAGTGATAAAAATCAAGCATTTGTGTTTTCCATGTGAGTATGTCCTTTCTCCCAAAACGAGCTGAAGCAAATATAGTTTTGGATTTTGATTTATTTATTTGCGTAATTGGGGATGAAACCCCGGGGCATTCTACCTCCAAGCTACACCCCCAGCCCTACTTTGTATATTCTTTATTTTTTTGAAACAGGTTCTCACTGAATTGCAAAGGGCCTCACTAAGTAGCTAAAGTTGTCCATGAACCGTGATCCTTCTGTTCAGTCTTCTCCCAAATGCTGGGATTATAGCGTGCGCCACTGCGCCTGGCAGGATTTTTTGTCTGTTTATTTTTTGTGGTACTGGGGATTAAACCCAAGGGTGCTCCCCAGCCCTTTTTATTTTTCATTTTGAGACAGTGTCCCATTAAGTTGCCCAGGCTGGTCTTGAACCTGTAATTCTCCTGTCTCAGCGTACCAAGTGGCTAGGAATACAAGCGTGCACCACTGCATCTGGCACAAAGCAAATATACGTTTTATTATCATCGACTAGCATTGTAAAACTAAAACAATTAAAAATGTAAATGCTAGATAACATTAAAAATGTTGTCAAGGCTATTTGTTTCTTACCTTACTAAAGTTTTTAATATCAGGTAATACTTGATACATAAATATATAACAGATAAATAAGTCATGAGACATAATAATAAAATGAACACCCATGACTTCACTACTCATCTGGAAACCTGGATCATTATGGTGTCATTGGCTTTATCTGTGTTCTCTGTTCCTTTCTTGTTTCCTGGTTCAGGAGCTGTAACTATGATCCTATATTTGGGGTTTACCTTTTCCTCCTCCCCCCTCTGGCTTAACCACATCTGTATATATCCTTAAATATATATATATATTTCTTAACTTGCTTGCTTTTTAGCTTTTAAAAATACTATACCATCCATCAGTCTTCTGCCCTTGCTTTTTTTTCACAATTACATTTCTTACATCCATCTCTGTTGCTGCCATTGTAAGACTATCACAGTAATATGAGTGCATCGCTTTGTTGGTTCTTCTGACATGGCCCCCAGGCTTGTTTCCATTTTTGCAAAGAATGTTGCTGTACACATTTGCATACACCTGTATGGAAATGCTGTATCTTGGGGGCTGCCCACACTGAACTTCAGATAATTCCAGATTGTGCTCCCAAATGGTTATACACACACCCACACCCACACATACACACTAGTGGTGGGTAAGACTCTACAGTCTTATTGACATAATATTTGGAGGTTTCTTAATTTTTTCTAGTTTAATGGGTATAATAGATACCTCCATGAAATCTTACTTTGCACTTCCCTGATCACTAATGCAATAGGATTTTTTTCTTAATTTATTTACCAAAAATATCCCCTCCTCTACCTGTTGCCTGATCATGTATTTTGCAATTTTTCTTTCTTTCTTCTTCCCCCTTTTGCACCAGGGATTGAACCCAGGGGCATTCTACCTCTGTGCTACGCCTCTGGCCTTTTTTTTTTGGGTGGGGGTGGGGGGTTAAAAACGGGTCTTGCTAGGTTACTGAGAGTCTTACAAAATTGCTGAGGCTGTCCTCAAACCTGCTATCCTACTGTCTCAGACCCACAAAATACTGTGATTACAGTCATGAGCCACCACACCCAGCTTTATTTTGTCATTTTTCTATCTGGTTCTTTATTTTAGTCTTATTAAAGTGTACAAATATAGCCAGCATGTTAGTAAACACTTGTAATCCCAGTACTTGGGAGGCTGAGACAGGAGGATTGCAGGTTCAAAGCCAACCTCAGCAACTTAGCAAAGCTCTCAACAACCTAGTAAAACCCTGTTTCTCAATAAGATATAAAAAATTGGCTTGGGGCACAGCTTGGAGGTAGAATGCCTCTGCGTTCAATCCCCAGTGCCAAAAAAATTGGATATATATATATATATATATATATATATATATATAGAGAGAGAGAGAGAGAGAGAGAGAGAGAGAGGAGAGAAAGAGAGAGAGAGAGAGAGAGAGAGCACACATATATATCCTCAATAATATTTTTTCTTTGGGGGGCTGAGACAGGAGGATCACTGTTCTCATACAGCCTCAGCTACTACTTAGTGAAGCCTTTGCAACTCAGTGAGACACTATTTCAAAATAAAGAATAAAAAATAGGGCTGGGAGTGTAGCTCAGAGGTAGAACGCCCCTGGGTTCCATCCCCAGTACCGATATAATTAATAATAATAATAATAATAATAATAATAATAATAATAATAATTTGTCTCATATTATGTAGCTTATCATTTACTGCCTTTATGAGTAGCTATATGATAAGAGCTCTTTTATACATGCCATATAAGCAGGCAGGTTTCTACAAAAGTATTTACTTTCCTAGCCAGGTGTGGTAGCACACTCTTGTAATCCCAGCATTTGGGAGGCTAAGACAGGATAGTGGTTTGCATATAGCCTCAGCTACTTAGTGAGGTCCTTTTCAACTCAGTGAGACCCTGTTTAAAATAAAGAATAAGAAATAGGTCTGGGGGTGTAGCACAAAGTAGAATGCCCCTGGGTTCCATCTCCAGCACCGCAAAAAAAAAAAAAAAAAAAAAAGTATTTACCTTCCTGACCAAAAGAAAAGACAGCTTCCTTCCTTCCTTCCTTCCCTTCCTTTTCTACCTTCATTGAACATGGACATGACGTAGTGTACAGCAGGCTTCTGTAACCATGAGAGAAAGACCAAGAAAAGCAACTGGCCTTTATAATGGTCTGTCACTGGTCTTTATAATGTGGACTACTAAACCAGCACTGGCTACTTCTGGGTTTTTTTTCTTTCTTTCTTTCTTTCTTTCTTTCTTTCTTTCTTTCTTTCTTTTCTTTTTTTCTTTTTTCTTTTTTTTTTTTCAATACTGGGGATTAAACACAGAGGATTCTTCCTCTGAGCTATCCCCTAAGCCTATTTTTTATTCTTTATTTTTGAAACAGGGTCTCACTAAGTTGCAGAGGACCTCACTAAGTAGCTGAAGCTGGCCACGAATCTGTGGTCCTTCTGTCTCAGCCTCCCAAGAACTGGAATTATAAGCATGGACCACCATACCCGGCTTCTGGATTTCTTTTGATGTGAGAAAAAAATGTTTATGCCTAAAAGTTTTATAGCAGATATAAGGCTCAAAAGTACTGAGTATTCACAATGTATACAAGGCTTTGATTTCTAATAATGAGAAATCAAATATCATGTTGTTCTAAGCAGTACCTTTTGGGCTAACTTAATTGAGTTTCTGTTTCTTGAAACCTCTAAGCCCTAAATAAAATAATTTGAAAATTTGAGTAGGTAAAAAAAGAGTGCCTAGGGAGCATGGACCTTGAAGACTGAGCAGCTGTTTAAGCACAGAGGAGGAAAAACAAGGCATTTGGTCAGGACAGGTTGTAAAACCCAGGATCTCACTTTGGGGATTAAGATAAGATTCTAGAAGGTGAGTCCTAACTGTTTGTAGCTCAAAAGCTGTCCAGAGGCAAAGAAGTATCACTGAAAATAGGTACTGAAATGCAAAAACAACAGTCATTTAAAACAAACAATCTGGTAGTGAGAGGAAGTCAGTACAATAACCATCAATAAACCTTATCTTGTAAGATAGATTATCTACATTCTGTTCCTTTTCTGAGTTTTGTTTTGGGCAGCAGGAGGGCTCAAACCCAGGTCCCCTGGGTGCACACTAGGCAGGAGATCTACCACCGAGCTACACCCTTAACTGACCCTTATCTTTTTGTCTTTTCTAAAATCTTTATAGCTTCCAACCCTTTCTCAGCTTTATTACAGGGTACAAAGAGAAAAGTCTGCTCTTAACACTCGAGGCAGTTTACAAATGTGAGGAAATTAGTAGCAATTCTTAGTGAAAAAACATAAGAAGGAGGTGAATACCTAGGATCAGAATTGGGGCCCCACGGATGGGCAGCCTAGCTCCCCCAAGACTTCAGTGTCCTGAGTTTTATGCTCAGGACCTGAGTTTTATGATGTTTTCTTAGGATGACAGTACCGTCTTTTTTAAGTTATTTAAAAAGTTATTGTCTAGCATGCTAGCACACACCTATAATCCTAGTATTTTGGAGACTAAGACAGGAGGATCACAGGTTCGAGGCCAGTCTCAGCAACTTGGTGATCTCTGTAACTTAGGGAGACCTTGTTTCAAAATTACCTTTTATAAGTTAATTTTACTTATTTTTAAAGTTATTTTTACTTATCTGTTTGTTTTGGTTCTTGGAATGCAAGCCAGGGCCTCAAGCAGGCAGTATTTTTTTTGATAGGCTTGTTCTGATGGTCCAAACCAAAAATGTAGGTGTAATCGCCTAGCAAATATCTGAGAGAAACAGGCACACACTACCTATTTTTTCAAAAACAAAGACTTCTGTGACTCTACCCATTATTTCTGCTTCCCTACCACCCACTCAACCCATTATCCACCATGGTTCCCTAATCTATCAAAAATATGGGGTTAGTTTGACATAACTTGTTCTTAGTAAATCCACACCTGGCCCTGGTGAGCACCACTTCCTTTCTCTAGGATGTTCACCCTCTAAAAATCTTTTTCAAAATATACCACCAGTAATGCATGTTAACTCCTTATAAAATATCAACAGTCTTAACCAGAGGTTGGCACTGCCTGTCATCCCAGTACTTCGGAGGCTGAAGCAGGAGGATTGCAGGTTTGAGAACAGCCTCAGCAAGTAGCAAGACTCTTAGCAACCTAGCAAGACCCTAGCAAAATAAAACAAGTGAAAAGGGTTAAAGAGGTAGCTTTAAGGTAGAAAGAGCCATGGATTCAATCCCCAATACTGCAAATAAATACATAAAATTTTAAAAAATCAATAGTCTTAAAGACATCCATATTTTTTCTTTTTCATCGTTCTTTCTTCCTTTCTTTCTTTTCAGTTGTAGGGGTGGAACCCAGAGGCATTCTACCTCTGAGCTATACTCCCAGCCCTATTATTTATTTATTATTTTATTATTTTATTTATTTATTTAGTAGCACTATTATTTATTTATTATTTTATTATTTTATTTATTTATTTATTTATTTATTTATTTATTTATTTATTTAGTGGCACTGGGGTTCCTGGAAGCCCTTCTACCTCCAGGCTACACTCCCAAATCTATTTTATACTTTTTATTTGGAAACAGGGTCTCATAAGCCAGCATGGCTTGCTTCAAACCTGCCCGATCCTCCTTTCTCCGCCTCCCAAGCGCAGGGATTATAGGTGTGCACCACCACCCCTGGCTTATTCTTTATTTTTTTAAAAAATTTTTAATTAATTAATTAATTTTTTAAAATTGGTGCATTGTAGTCATATATCAATCACATTGGAGTACAAGACTTGAGAGGACATACAAGCACACATCATCCAATTAGCCCTCATCCAGCCCCCATCACATTCCCTCCCCCTCCCTCGATCCCATGCTTCTTTGGTGATTAACTTTGATACATTTGTTTATGTACCTCCTGCGTTTTAAAGAGGCTCTGTCCTCCACTATTCCATACCCTCTGATTGGTCACATTAGTTGCTTCACTATAGGGCCCTTTCTATAGGTCAACCTCTTCCTGTTGCCCCTTTCCTACTAGTTATTGCAGATTAGGGGAAGCATCTGATTTATATTTTCTGCGATATTTCTCTGTGCATGCTGAGTTGCAAGTACCGATCCCACTCTTGACGGCCCCAGTAGTGGCCTGGCTAACCGGTGGACTGATCCAGACCTCACTGGCTCAAGCAGCGGCCTTGCCTCATGGGAGGCCCTGATTCTGGTCTCGCTGGCCCCCACACTGGCCTAATCCCTCAGCTGGCTCCGATGCCGGCCTCGCTGGCCCCAGCTCCAGCCTAACCCCTCAGCAGGCTCTGATCCCGGCCTTGGAGGCCCCAGCACTGGCCTTGCCTCACGGCAGGCTCCGATGCTAGCCTCGCTGGCCCCAGCTCCTGCCTAACGACTCGGCAGGCTCCTAACCCAGCCTTGGAGGCCCCAGCACTGGCCTTGCCTCACGGCAGGCTCCAGTGCCAGCCTCGCTGGCCCCAGCACCGGCCTAACCCCTCGGCAGGCTCTTATCCTGGCCTCGGAGGCCCCAGTACCAGCCTTGCCTCACGGCAGGCTCTGATGCCGGCCTCGCTGGCCCCAGCACCGGCCTAACCCCTCGGCAGGCTGTGATCCCAGCCTCACTGGCCCCAGCACCAGCCTAACCCCTCGGCATGCTCCAATCCCGGTTTCGGAGGCCCCAGTATTGGCCTTGCCTCACGGCAGGCTCCGGTGCCGGCCTTGCTGGCCCCAGCACTGGCCTAACCCCTCGGCAGGCTCCAATGCCGGCCTCGCTGGCCCCAGCACCGGCCTAACCCCTTGGCAGGCTCTTATCCTGGCCTCGGAGGCCCCAGTACTGGCCTTGCCTCACGGCAGGCTCCAGTGCCGGCCTCGCTGGCCCCAGCACCAGCCTAAACCCTCGGCAGGCTCTTATCCTGGCCTCGGAGGCCCCAGTACCTGCCTTGCCTCACAGCAGGCTCTGATGCCGGCCTTGCTGGCCCCAGCACCGGCCTAACCCCTCGGCAGGCTCTGATCCCAGCTTCGCTGGCCCCAGCACCAGCCTAACCCCTCGGCATGCTCCAATCCCGGTTTCGGAGGCCCCAGTACTGGCCTTGCCTCACGGCAGGCTCCGGTGCCAGCCTTGCTGGCCCCAGCACCGGCCTAGCCCCTCGGCAGGCTCCTATCCCGGCCTCGGAGGCCCCAGCACCGGCCTTGCCTCACGGCAGGCTCCGATGCCAGCCTCGCTGGCCCCAGCTCTGGCCTTGCCTCACGGCAGGCTCCGATGTCAGCCTCGCTGGCCCCAGCACTGGCCTAAACCCTCGGCAGGCTCCAATCCCGGCCTCGGAGGCCCCAGTACCGGCCTTGCCTCACGGCAGGCTCTGATCTCAGCCTCGCAGGCCTCAGTAGTGGCCTTGCCTCATGGCAGGCTCCGGTGCCGGCCTCGCTGGCCCCAGCACCGACCTAACCCCTCGGCAGGCTCCAATCCCGGCCTCGCTGGCTCCAGCACCGGCCTAACCCCTCAGCAGGCTCCGATCTCAGCCTCGGAGGCCTCAGTAGTGTCCTTGTCTCACGGAAAGCTCTGATGCTGGCCGCTGGCCCCGGCACCAGCCTAACCCCTCGGCAGGCACTTATCCTGGCCTCAGAGGCCCCAGTACCGGCCTTGCCTCATGGCAGGCTCCGATGCCGGCCTCGCTGGCCCCAGCATCGGTCTAACCCCTCGGCAGGCTCCAATCCCGGCCTTGGAGGCCTCAGTAGTGGCCTTTCCTCACAGCAAGCTCCGATGTCGGCCATTAGCCCCGGCACCAGCCTAACTCCTCAGTAGGCTCCGATCACTGTCTCTGGGGTTATTATTTCAAAGGTTCCAGGTGTAATGTATCAGATCTCTGCCTCCCCTGAGTACTGGCCACTGCCATTGCCACTGCCTCCACCATTTCAAATCCTTCCCAGGCTCTTTTTCCACTCTGAATGTTGTCCAGTGTTCCTAAGCATGCGTGACGGTAGCATTCGACATTTGGTGTAATTTCTCAAAAAAAATAAGGTTGGTAAGATCCGGTTTCTGCTTCTCCTGAATACAAGTCTCCACCGCCATTGCGGAGACCTCTTTCAACACCACCTTTCTCCTTGGTCTCCGCTAAACTCTCTCCTTACAGGTGATGTCCAAGATTCTTAACAATATAGAGAAACAGCAGTCCTCCTTCACGGGGAATTTTTCCATAAGTTCCAGTGCATTTAGATATGTTTTGTCTGCATCTCCAGTGTCCTGGCATCCGCAACGGCTTTCTTAACTCCTCTCCAATATTTTTCTTTTTCTTTTTCTTTCCTTTTTTTTTTTTTTTTTTAAATAAGTGAAGACGGTATATGTGGTTTGAGGAGGTAGTGGGATCAGGCACTCACTCAGTAGCACTGTGACCCGGTCGGTTTCCCCATGGGTCCAGAGTGCTCCGCACTACTCCGCCTGGGCCCCAGGGTCCCGTGACCCGGGCCCTGGCTGGCGTGCCCCATGCAACCCCTGCCCGGAACCCAGGGTACTGGGCCCGGTTTCTCCAGGGGTCTGGCGTGCTACACACAGTTTGGCCCGGGGCCCAGAGTCCTGTGACCCGGGCCCTGGCTGGCGTGCCCCGTGTGACCCCCGCCCAGGTCCCAGGGTACTGGGCCGGTTTCTCCAGGGGTCTGGCATGCTCTTATTCTTTATTTTGAAACACAGTCTCACTGAATTGCAAAGGGCCTCACTAAGTATCTAAGGCTGTCCACAAACTGGGATTCTCCTGTCTCAGCCTCTCAAATGCTGGGATTACAAGCGTACACCGCCATGTCCTACTCACATATTTTCTTTTTAAAAAATCTTGAATTAAGCTGCGTGTGGTGGCAAATACTTTTAGTCCCAGCACTTGGGAGGCTGAGATAGGAGGATCACAGGTTTGTGGTAAGCCTCAGCTCTTAGTGAGGCCCTCTACAATTTAATGAGACCCTGTTTCAAAATAAAGAATACAAAATAGGATTGGGGATGTAGCTTGGAAGTAGAATGCCCCTGGGTTCAAGCCCCAGTACCACAAAAAGAATTTAATTTTTTTATTGGTGCACTGTAGTCATACATCTTAATGGGGTACAAGATGGGAGAGGCATACATGCACACATCACTCATTTAGCCCTTCCCCAATTCCCACCCCATTCCCTACCCCTTCCCCCTTCTCATACTTGGCTTAGTGATTGACTTTGATATGTTCATGAATGTATATCATGTGCATTAGGAAATTTCCCTCTTCCCCTCTCATTACCCGCAGTTAGGTCACCTAATTTGCTCATCTATGGTTCCTCCTCTTTCATCTAAGGTTTTTCCTATAACTTTTTTTAATTAAAAAAAAAAACTCTTGGATAGGAATATCTGCCCCTCTCCTAGTGGTCATCTTTATACTGATAGGGCTGGTTGACCCATTTCCTTGAGAGAAGGGAGCAAGCCTCCTTCCAGCTCCTACAGTCGTATTTGTTACAAAAGAGGCACATTCATTTTTTAAAATTGCTTTAATAAGTGAAAGAACGAGAAAAAGGAAAGTAAAATGGGTTTAGGATAGCCATTGTGGTCGTGCGCACCTGTGCTCCCAGCACTCAAGAGGCTGAGACGAGAGGATCGCAGGTTGGAAGCCAGCCTTGTAATTTAGCAAGACTCAGCAGCCTGGCAAGACCCTGTTTCCAAATAAAAAGTAAAATACAGCTGGGGGCTTACCTTTTTCATCTCTATCGCTCTAGCTTTTGCTTCCTGCTTCCCAAACTTAAGCCTGCCTAGGGGTGAGATGCGGAGCAGAGTGAATTCTTCAGACACTAGTCTGCCTGCCTGCCTGCTTTCCTTCATTTATTTATTTATTATTTATTTAGTGGTACTGGGGATGGAACTCAGAGGCATTCTACTTCCAGGCTACATCCTAGCCCTGTTTTATCTTTTTTTGGTGGTACTGGGGTTCCTGGAAACCCTTCTACCTCCGGGATATACTCCCAGACACACACACACACACACACACACACACACACACACACACATATATATATATATATATTTTATTTTTTTTTTTAATTTGGAAACAGGGTCTCTTAAACCAGCATAGCTGGCTTCAAACCTGCGTGATCCTCCTGTCTCTGCCTCCCAAGCACGGGGATTACAAGCGTGCACCACCACGCCCGGCTTCCTGTTTTATCTTTTGTTTGGAACAGAGTCTCTCTAGGTTAATAAGAGTCTCACTACTTGCTGAGGCTGTGCTCAAATCTTTGATCTTCCTATCTCAGCCTCCCAAGTACTGGGATTAGAGGAATGTGCCACCATGCTCGGCCTCTTACAGATAGATATATGACACTCCTTTTCTGTGTGTCCTTGATGATGTGAATTATTTTTCAAATAATTCAAATTTTCCCCTTCTGTGTGTGTGTGTGTGTGCGCGCGCGCGCGCGCGTGTGTGTGTGTGTGTGTGTGTGTGTTAGTTACTGAGGATTCCACCCCCTGGGGGGAGAGGGGTTCTACATCTGAGCTACACCCCCAGACCTATTTTATTTTTATTTTCAAATAAGGTTGCTAAAGATCTTGCTAAAGGTCTCCCTAAGTTGCTGAAGGTCTTGCTAAGTTGCTGAGACTAGCCTGGACCTGCGATCCTCCTGTTTCAGCCTCCCTAGTACTGGGATTACAGGTGTGTGCCACCATGTCCAGCTTCTCAATGATTCTTTTTTTTATTTTTAATTTCTCAGTACTGGAGATGGAACTCAGGGGCATTCTACCTCCAAGCTACACTCCCAGCCCTATTTTTTTGTCTTTTACTTTTTGAAACAGGGTCTCACTGAGTTCTAAGGTCCTCCCTAAGTAGCAGAGGCCGGCCGGGAACCGCGATCCTCCAGTCTCTGCCTCCCTAGCCAGTGATTCTTTTAGGACTCATCAGTGGCTTGCAAAGGAACTTTTCAGGCTCGCCATGCCTCTTTTCCATCCAGAACAGAGTCAACGATGGATTTTAGAAGCTGTCTAACCCCAGAGCTACCTTTTCTTACCTTCTCACACAAAGAATCTCATTCAACTTGTCTTTGGCTTTTAAAACACTGCCTTTGAAAAGCCTTTGACAGGGATACTCCAACTCTGCACGCAATCACCAGGCTCCTCCTCAGAGACTCTGACTCAGAGGTGTGGCACAGCACCCAAGCATTTGTTTTGATGTTATGTTGAACAAATTCCCCAAGGAGATCCTGATGCCCATCAGCATTTGAGAACCTCAGGTCTTGTCAACTCTCATTTCATATCTTATTTTCATAAAATGGCAATCACTTTCTTCAAAGTAATTGCTACATACTACAATTGTAGTACATTGTATGTACTACAACATAGTAATTAAACATCTGGGCTCAGGAATCTGGCTCCTAAGTACTCTTCTTTGAATACCCTTAGGCAGTTACTTAAAGCTTTCTGAATACCATTTTCTTACATGTAAAATGAGGACGGTAATAATAGTATCTGTCTCATAGGTTTCTCAAGAGAATTAAATGAATTAATATGTCTCTAATAACACAGGGCCCAGGCACTAGACATTATTATTCAAAGATTCCTGTAATCCCCATAAGAGTCAGGTTGATGATGTACCCTGTTCACCTTTGGCCATAGGATAACCTTGTACCCTCCAAAATTTTTGCAATCGCACACTAAAGTTTATGTCTATGAATTTTGCTGTGAACTGGCTTTATCACACTCCTCAGATTCTCAAGTGGGGTCTCTGACATATTGAGCTCTAGGGCCGAGCTCCTCAAAATGTGGTCTGGATCGGCAGTGTCAGTATTACTGGAGGCTTTTTTTATTTTTACTTTTTAAATTTTTATGTGGAACATATTATAAATGGCTTACATTCATTCAGACTGTACTTGGTACCCTCCCCCCTCTCCCCCTTCCCCTCCTCCCAACAGTGAGTGTCCAGGTTGACCATGCTATATTCATACTTTTACACACATATTCGGATGTAGCTCCTCCATTAATCAACCTCAGTCTTCTTCCTCTACTATCCTTCCATTCTAGCTTTGCTGAGGTTTCCCCTACTGGAGGCTTCTTGGTGGCGCACACTTGTAACCAGAGAATCAAGGTTCACAGGTAGCCTCAGCTACTTAGTGAGGCCCTTCGCAACTCAATGAGACCCTGCTTCAAAAATAAAAGGACCCCCCCCAAAAAAAAGAAAAAAAGATAAGGCTAAGGATGTAGCTGGGGTGTAGAATGCCCCTGGGTTCCATCCCCGGCGGGGGGGGGGGATGCTGATACTCAGACTCTACCCCAGAGCTACAGCATCAAAAATGGCATTTTAAACAGGATCCCAAGGTGTATGTACACTCATGTTAGAAAAGCATGCATCCAGAAATACTGCCAATTTCCCTGATGAAAAGTATTGCTTGGGGTGTGTTTAAAAGGAAGAACCTGAAGTTAGTTGAAATGTCAAAATGTTTATTTATTTATTTATTTATTTATTTATTTATTTATTTATGGTGGTACTGGGGTCCTGGAAGCCCTTCTACATCCGGGCTACACTCCCAGAACTATTTTTACATTTTTATTTGGAAACAGGGTCTCCTAAGCCAGCGCGGCTGGCTTCAAACCTGCGTGATCCTCCTGTCTCTGCCTCCCAAGCGCTGGGATTACAAGTGTGCGCCACCACGCCCGGCTCAAAAAAGTTTATTTTAGCAACAACAACAGCAACAATTCAGAGGTAGCTACCCTATGACCAGACAAGTTTTAAGAACTACTTCCTGCTACTTGGTCTGGTAACATTTATAGACAGAAAACAGAAGTGGGTTATAAAGAACAATAAGCTGGCTTGATGGTGCACACTTGTCATTTCAGTCCTGGGAGGCTGAGACAGGAGGAGTACAGGCTCAAAGCCAGCCTTAGCAACTTAGTAAGGCTCTCTGCAATTTAGTGAGACCCTGTTTCCAAATAAAAATTAATAAAACAAGTCTGGCATGGTGGCACAGACTTGTAATCCCTGCGCTTGGGAGGCTGAGACAGGAGGATCGCACAGGTTCGAAGCCAGCCTCAGCTACTTAGTGAGGCTCTCAGCAACTTAGTGAGACCCTGTTTCCAAATAAAATATAAAAAATAGGTCTGGGAGTATAGCCCAGAGGTAGAAAGCCTCTGGGTTCCACCCCCAGTGCCACCAACAATAAATAAATAAATAAATAAATAAATAAATAAAATAAAAAAGAGATTGGGGGTAATGTGGCTCAAAGGTAGAATGCCCTGGGTTCAGTCCCGAGTAACACACACACACACACACACACACACACACACACACACACGAACAACTTAATTGGTTACAGCTAAGCATTTTGTCTGATTTTAATCAGTTGCCTGCCCACGACTGATGAGATCTTAGCAGCTCTGACTGGAAGGCAGCTGTGTCTGCTCTCAAGGTAGTTTTACTTAGTGTGAATGACTCCATACTGGTCTACAAAGGAAACTTTCAATTCCAGGGCACAGGATTGTTCGAACCAAAGGTTTCCTACACTTTGTTTTTTTTTAATGTACTGAAAGAATTTAACCCAAAGGCATTCTACTAAGCTACATTCTTTTTATTTTGAAACAGTCTCACTAAGTTACTAAGGGCTAGCTTCAAACCTGCAGACCTCTTGCCCCCGCCTCCCAAGGACTGGGGGTGAGGCATGCACTAATGCACCCGGCTCTACGCATTTGTCTAACATTTGTTTCTCAAGCATGCAGATTATCTAGAATATTTCTTGGAAATTTTGAGTTATTAAACCTGGTAATTTAAAATAATCACTCTGGATGAGTCCTGTATTTAGAGGAGACACCCTCTCAAAGATAATCTGAAGGGGAAGTGGCCTTCCTTTAGCAATCTCTTTCACTTTTTATCTTATTTAATTAAATTAATTAATTAATTTAATTGCACAGTACTAGAGATGGAACCCAGGGGCAGCCTACCTCCAAGTTACACCTCCAGCCCTATTTTTTATTCTTTAATTTTGAAACAAGGTCTCACTAAATTGTGAAGGGCCTCACTAAGTAGCTGGGACTGGCCAGGAATCGGCAAACCTCCTGTCTCAGCCTCCCAGGTACTAGGATTACAAGCATGCGCACCAAGCGCCGCTAGCCTCTTGCACTTTTGCATACAAACTTGTATCTTTCTTACAGCTTGACATACTTTATCTTTTATTACAGTCATGAACCATAGACCCCCATATTCTTCTCCATATAAGATAGAAACTCAGCTGGTTGTGGTGGCACGAACCTCTAATCCCACCTACTGGGGAAGTTGAGGCAGAAGGACGGGAAGTTTGAGGCTAGCCTGGGCACCTCAGCAAGATTCTGTCTGAAAAAAATATATATACATTGTGTGTGTGTGTGTGTGTGTGTGTGTGTGTGTGTGTGTGTGTGTGTGATACTGGGGATGGAACCCAGGGGCATTCTAGCTCCGAGCTACACTCCAGCCTAGTTTTTATTCTTTATTTGGAAACAGGGTCTCGCTGAGTTGCAAAGGGCCTCAATAAGTAGCTGAGGCTGTCTGTGAACTGTGATCCTCCTGTCTCAGCCTCCCAAAAGCTGAGATTACAAGAGTGTGCCACCATGCACTGCCTGAAAATAAAATTTTAAAAACACCGCAAGCCGGTGTGGTGGTGCACACTTGTAATCCCAGTACTTGGGAAGCTGAGACATGAGGAACATGAGGTTTGTGGCCAGCCTCAGCTAGTTAGTGAGGCTCCCCACCACTTAGTAAGGCCCTGTTTCAAATTAAAGAATAAAATCCGGGCGTGGTGGTACACGCTTGTAATCCCCGAGCTTGGGAGGTGAAGACAGGAGGATCGTGAGGGTTTGAAGCCAGCCGTGCTGGCTTAAGAGACCCTGTTTCAAAATAAAATATAAAATAGGTCTGGGAGTGTAGCCCGGAGGTAGAAGGGTTCCATCCCCAGTACCACCAAAATAATAATAATAATAATAATAATAATAATAATAATAATAATGAATAAAAAATAGGGGGCTGCTCAGAGGTAGAATGTCCCTGGGTTCAATCCTCAGTACTGCAAAATGAAGAAGAAGAAAGAGGAGGAGGAGGAGGAGGAGGAGGAGGAGGAGGAGGAGGAGGAAAGAAAAACTTAGTAAAAGCAAGAATTATTTTCTACTCATTTTTATATGGCTGAAAGAATGTAAAACTGTCTATTTTTTTTTTTTTTTGGTACTGGAGATTGATCCCATAAGACATTCTACCTCCAGGCTGCAACCCAGCCCTATTTTATTATTATTTTGAAACAGGGCCTTGCTAGGTTGATGAGAGTCCCACTATTTATCATTATTGAACCTATGATCCTCTTTTCTTAGCCTCCCAAGTACTGGGATTGCAGGTGCCACCGCGCTCAGCTAAGCTTCTTCTTTTTCTTTTTTTCTTCTTTGTGCGGTCCCCAGCCCTATTTTTTATTCTTTATTTTGAAACAGGGTCTCGCTGAGTTGCAAAGGTCTTCACTAAGTAGCTGAGGCTGTCTGCAAACCGAGATCCTCCTATCTCAGCCTCCCAAATGCTGGGATTACAATTGTGCGCCACCACGCCTGGAAGCTAAGACTTTTTTCAAACTAAAAAATAACTAGGATTTGAGGTGTAGCTCAGAGATAGAATGTCCCTGGGTTCAATTCCCAGTAACAACAACAACAAAAGGACATGATTCCATTTAGTAATCCAGATATCTGGGAAACAGGACACCTAGAAAAGTCGTGAGTTACTTAAAGCAGAAAGAACAATAAATAACGCACCAATTCTGTTCCAGAAACTGCTAAGTGTCTTACATCCATTCCCACTCAGTAAAAAATAGTTTAATCAGCTTGCTTGCTCAAGGTCACATAACCAAGTAATTGGCAGAGCCAGAATGCAAAACTTGATCTGACCAGGTTATGCAAAGATGAGAGAAATAGGAGGCGGAATGTCGAGGTGAGTTACAGAAGCTAGTGACGTAGGTAAGAAGCATGGTCAAAGACATACCCCATGTCAGAAAACCAGGACTCAAGGCAGAAGTGTGAAAACACCAAGTTGACAGTGGCTGGAAAGCGGGAGTCCAGGACCATCGCAGGGAAGGGAACCTAAGCTGGGGTCCCTTCCCCGCCCTCTCTCCACTGTCACATCACTGAGGTCCCCTCTTCTAGGCAGGGTAAACACAAGCGCATTCAGGAGTCTAGCCTTCTTGAGTGATTTTTCAATCCCTCAGGCCACTGAGGTGAAACAGGGCCACAGGCTGCTTTCTAAGGGGGAGGCCGACCATCTGCTGGTCTCCTTGCTTCACTCATCGGCTTCCTCTGTCTTATCTTTCCAGACAGTGGGGAAGAGAACAGAACTACCCTGGCTTGGAAGAATGCCCAGCCTTCTTTCTGTGGTTTCCTTTTTCTCTTTACTGTTTTCCTTTTTTTTTTCTTCTTGTGGCTAGTGTGGTTATGCTATAAAATGAATGTCTGTGTCCCCCCAAAATTCATGGTTGACATCTTAATCTCAAGTGTGATCGTGTTAAGAGGCGGGGCCTTTCTTTAGGAGATGATTAGGGACTAGTGATCTTCTAAAAGAGTTTCCTTTCTCCTTCTGCCATGTACGGACTCAGCAAGAAGATGGTTGTTTATAAACCAGGAAGCAGGTCCTCACCAGACACTAAATCTGCCAGAACGTTGGCTTGGACAAGTGAGAAATAAATCTTTCTGTCTCTTTTTCTTAAAGCTATCACTTTATGACCTTTTGTTATAGCATCCGTAATGGACCGAGAAAGGTGAGACGAGAGTCTAGAGCCCTCTCCAAAGAAAAGACAAGGTGCCTTCCTGCTCATGTAGAAAACTAAATGGGAAGCACATTTATTTTACTGCGTGTTGGCCTGGAAGTCTTAGTGACCAACTGAGGAATGCTACCACTGAGGATATTTTTTATTGAATTAAAATCTGGTCATTTAGGGCTCTCTCTGCTTTTTTTTTCTTTTTTCTTTTTTCTTTTTTCAGTACTGGGATGGAACCCTGGGGCATTCTACCTCTGAGCTACACCCCCAGCCCTATTTTTTATTCTTTATTTGGAAACAGAGTCTCACTGAGTTGCAAAGGGCCTCACTATGTAGCTGAGGCTGTCCACGAATGGCGATCCTCCTGTCTCAGTCTCCCGAATGTGTGTGTCACCACGCCCGGCTCTCTGCTATTAAAGCAAGTGTGTGTTACCACGCCCGGCTCTCTCTGCTATTAAAGCAATAGTCATAGAAAGATATCACATGGAATGACACCCTCCTGGTAGCTATGATAATGGTAAAGGCAAAGGACACACACAATGGGGTTCATAAAAACTAAATCATAAAAAACAGCTGTGAGCTGGGCGTGCCTGTAATTCCAGTACTAGGAAGGCTGAGACAGCAGGATCAGTTTCACAGCCAGCCTCAGCAACTAACCAAGGCCCTCAGCAACTTTGTTTCCAAATAATAAATAAAATAGGGCTGGGAGTATAATGCTCCTGGGTGTTCAATCCCCAATAATTCACACACACACACACACACACACACACACACACACACACACACACCAGACAGTAACAAAACAAAATGAAAACCCCAACTGTGTCTAGCAGCAGGCATAAGAACCAATTGCCTTTGTCTTTACTTAGTAATTGTTGAAGTTGTTGTTGTTAGTGTATAAATGTTAGGTTTTCCCAGTCCCCCTCATTGTATCTGAGATGTGTTAAAGTGGTTAAATTCTGCTATGAATCTATCAGTAGGAGAGTAATGAAAAATAATCAGAGGACTAATGGACATTATGAGCCTGAAGTTCAGCATGTGTGTATGTGTGTGTGTGTGTGTGTGTGTGTGTGTGTGTGTGTGTGTGTGTGTTGCTAGGGATCAAACCCAGGCCCTTGCCCATGCTAGCCATGTACTCTACTACTGAGTTACATCCCCAGCCACAGGCACAGCTTTTAACAAGCCTCCTTGTCACCTCGTCTTAGATGCCATAGCAGGAATTGCCTTTGGTGTGACCCTGTTGGACGGAAGCCAGAGTATGTCTGTTATACATATAATGACTGGCTTATGTAAGAAAGATGGAGAGTGCTTTGTCCTGCCCAGGAAAGGATAGATGTTCTGCACCATTAGAAAGCCTTTCAGAGGGCTTCCTAGTTCACTGTCCTCTGCTTCCCATGTAGGAAAAAAAGGAAAAGAAAAGTGCTATAAGTGCCATATAGGCTTGGAGATGAAATGAATTTGGCTACCCTGGTCCACTCAGGGAATTCCTGCTCAGGGAATTTAAAGGTAAGAGTTTAAAAACAGAAAAAGCCAGATATGGTGGGGCACACTTGTTATCAGGAGGCTGAGGTAAGGAGGATTAAATGTTAGAGGCAGCCTAGGCAGTTTAGTGAGATCCTGTCTCATAATAAAGTAAAAAGGAAACCAAATGAAGTGACGCGTGCCTTTAATCCCAGTACTTGGGAGTTTGAGACAGGAAGATTGCAGGTTTGAGGCCAGCCTGGGCAACTTAGCAAGACCGTTTCAATTAAAAAAAAAAAAAAAAGAGTTGCAGATGTATCTCA
The DNA here is from genome assembly GCF_963383645.1 of Muscardinus avellanarius. Classification (NCBI taxonomy): domain Eukaryota; kingdom Metazoa; phylum Chordata; class Mammalia; order Rodentia; family Gliridae; genus Muscardinus; species Muscardinus avellanarius. The sequence goes on from NC_137786.1 coordinate 45,299,448, forward strand.
GAAGTAGATTATCACTGAGCCCAATCCCCAGTACCAATAAAAATAAAATAAATTTAATAAAATAAAAAGAGCTGGGAGTGAAGCTCAGTGGTAGAGTACCCCTGGGTTCAATCCCCAGTACTGGGGAGAAAAAGAACAACTAAATAGTCTGTGACAGAGGAAAGGAGAGAATAGTGGGTGTTCAAGATATTTCATGTCCCAAATGCTGTCCACTGCTTCAGGTGCATCTTTGCAATAAACCCCTTTGTATCCTATAGCAAGCTTCAGTGAGTCTGTACCTAATGTGGTAAAGGTCTTAAATGATGCCACAGTGTGTGTGTGTGTGTGTGTGTGTGTGTGTGTGTGTGTGTGTAAGCTGGGGGGTTAGTTTAAAAAACTTAGAGCTATGTTCACATAACACTTTTAAACCAATTTTGAGCTGAGCATGGTAACTCACAACTGTAATTCTAGTACTTGGAAGGCCGAGACAGGAGGGTCATAGGTTCAAGATCATTCTCAGTAACTTAGTAAGACTCTCAGCAATCTAGTGAGACCCTGATTCACAATAAACAATAAATAAAAACAAAATTTAAATAATAAATTAATAATAATAATAATAAATAAATAAGGCCTGGTGGTATAGAGGGTGAAAAGGAAGATTTATTTATTTATTTGTTTTGTAGTACTGACGATGGAATCCAGGGCCGTCTATCTCTGGACTACACTCCCAGACCTATTTTTATATTTTATTTGGAAACAGGGTCTCACTAAGTTGCTGAGAGCCTCACTAAGTGCCTGAGGCTGGCTTCGAACCTGTGCGATCCTCCTGTCTCAGCCTCCCAAGCACGGGGATTACAAGAATACACCACCATGCCTGGCATTGAAAAGGAAGATTTATTAATGGAATTGCCACTACTGACTATGTGTACATATGTGAAAATACCAACGTCAATCCCTGTACTCTGTTTTGGGAAGGAGGGAGAGGGAGAGGTGGGGTGGGGGATGGGCCTACCAAGTGCTATGTGCATGTATTCATGGTCAACATAATTTACATTATGATGTCAGACTATCATGCACCAATAAAAGCATATTAAAAAAAGAGAAAATGTGGGTGGAGAAAGTGGGTCACCATTGATTGGTGCTGTCACACTATTACTTTGAAAGTTAATTATTATTATTATGACTTTGCAGTGGTTACTAATAACCACTTAATTTTCTGCTTGGTTCTATGAATCTCTTGCTGCTGGTTCTTTTGATCTTGAAGCGATCATCCTGTTGGCCTCAAGTCAGAGGAGGATAACCAGTTCTCTGATGCATGATCAGATTCTTAGGATCACTGGCACACTATACGCTCACTTGAAGGATTTCTCTATTTATGAATGTATTTTTGTTGTTAAACCAAGAGCAGGTTCTAGTAGGAGCACTGCCCTGGCCTCTGCACCTGCAGGATCAGCTTTCTCTTCATGACAGAGTGTCCAGGGACAGTGAAGAGTTTGAACTGAAGATAAGGCCCCTGTGCCCTTTAATCCTTAGATAGTTGGTTTGATTTGATACAGTTCATAATGTTTAATCTTGCCAAATTTCCAACAGTCTAGGATCATTATGCTGTTACTGATAGTGGCAACTCATAAGGGATTAAAGCATGACATTTTTAAAAATATTGCATTGCTAACTCAAAAAAGTGTTGCATTTCCAATTCAAAATTAGAAGTAAGCCATACTAGTTTTCTATTACCTCTACAACAAATTATCACCTATTTAGTGGCCTAAAACAACACAGATTTATTTATTTTACAGCTCTATAGGTCAGAAAAACAATAAAACAGTTATCAAGGCCCTGCATGGTGACATACACCTGTAATCCCAGTACTTGGGAGGCTACGACAAGAGGATCACAGGTTCCAGGACAGCCTTAGCAATGTAGCAAGATGCTCAGCAACTTAGCAGGACCCTGTCTGAAAATAAAAATAAATAAAATAGGTCTCAGAATACAGCTGGAAGGTAGAACGCCCCTGAGTTCAGCCTCCAGAACAAAACAAAACAAAACAAAAAAACCCAAACCTCCAAAATCCAACATGTCATCAAGGCATGGCAGGACTATATTCCTTCTGGAGGACTTAAAATACTTTGCTTTGCCTTCTCAAGGCTAACCTGCATTTTCTGGCTCATGGTCTCTGTCCTCTCTCTTTGAAACCCGGCACCTGGCATCTCTCTGGGAGAATGTGCATTCTCCCATTGCACATCTTTCTACTACAACAAAAGAGGTTCTTCAGATTAAGGACACGTATGATTTTGGACTGGGAGCACCCTGATATTTCAGAATAATCTTTCCTTCTCAAGATCTTTAATTTAATCACAAAATGGAAAGCTCCTTTTACCATACAGATTAACATATTCATGGAGTCTGATAATTAGGACATAGATTTCTTTGTGGGGGCATTCTTCCGTCTACCAGAGGTTTGTATAAAGGTGAACATACTGACACAGATTATAGATAGAGAAGCCACATGTTATTCAGTTTTCTGTCATTAAGAAAAATAACATTTAAGGAGGAAAGATTTATTTAGGTTCATGGTCTCAGAGATTTCAGTCCTGGTCAGTTTGTGCCATTGCATTTGGACCTGTGGTGAGGGGAAGCATCATGGCAGGAAGCACGAACTTGCCAGCTTTTGGTCTCTGTGACTGAAGTACCTGAAAAGAGCAACTTAGAAGAGGAAAATTTTATTTTGGCTTATGGTTTTGGAGGTCTCAGTCCTTGGTCCACCGGCTTTGCTTCTTTAGGCCTGAGGTGAGGCAGAACATCATGGCAGAAGGGTGTGGCAGAGGAGAGTTGCTCAGCTCATTGCAGCTGAAAACAGAGGGAGAGGACGGGGCTGGAGAGAAGACAAACCTTTCCAGAGCATGCCCCCCATGGTCGGCCCTTCTTTCCTTTCTTCATCCTTCCTTCTTTCCTTCTTTCCTTCCTTCTTTTATTCTAGGGATTGAATCCAGGGGCATCATACCTCTGAGCTACACCCCTGGCCCTTTTTATTTATTTATTTTATTTCAAAACAGAGTCTTGTTAAGTTGCTGAGGCTGGCTGTGAATCTGTGATCCTCCTGTCTCAGCCTTCCAAGTACTGGGATTACAGGTGTGCACCACCACACCCAGAGGACCTGCTTTCTTAACAAGGCTCCCATAGTACATTCAGCCATCAGTGGATTAATTAGCTGATGAGGTCAGAGTCCTTGTGATCTAATCACCTCCTAAAAGCCCCACCTCTGAACCTCACTGCATTGGAACTATGCTCTCAACACATGAGCTTTTGGGAGACAGTCCACATCCAAGCCGTATCAGAACATATGGTGGTACAAGCCTGCTGACTTAGCGGTGGCCAGGAAGCAGAGGGAGAGGAAGGGTCCAGAGTCCAAGTATTTCACTCAAGGGCGCACTACAGTGACCTGACTTCCTCCCACTAGGTCCTACCTCCCAAAGATCCCACCACTTCCCAACAGTGCCATCAGCTGGGGACCAAGCCTTCAACACGAAAATGTTGGGGACAAATAAGATCCAAACCGCAACATGACATTCAGCAGGCTCATTAGAATACTGTAAAGTAGCCGGGCGTGGTGGCGCACGCTTGTAATCCCCGCGCTTGGGAGGCAGAGACAGGAGGATCGTGCAGGTTCGAAGCCAGCCACATGTGCTGGCTTAGGAGACCCTGTTTCCAAATAAAAATGTTAAAATAGGTCTGGGAGTGTAGCCCAGAGGTAGAAGGGCTTCCAGGAACCCCAGTACCACCAAAAAAAAAAAAGAAAAGAAAAAAAAAGAAAAGAATACTGTAAAGTATAAGAAACCAGCTAAATTTGCATGTATTTCAAATTAATGTCAATATATTCTCAATATCAGTGGAATCTCTTATTATCAATGGAATTGTACAGTCTGTCCTTCTTTCACTCAACAGTACGTTAGAGATTCATCTTTTTGTTGCATGTAGTTATGTTCCAGTTACAGTGACTGGGACTTAAAATACAGATCCAGGGACTGCTCAACCTGTTACTGATGAAAACATATCATGTTGTGACCAACCTGGCCAGCTCTAGCTGTTGACTCTCATGAGATAAGGAAATAGGACTTTGATATAAGACTAAAGGTCCAGAGGGCGAGAGTGTTTCATTCAAGCACTCTGCCTCACTCCTTTCTAGCATGGCATTTTATTTTTTCTTTGCAATAAAACTTCTAGCATTGAAACTAGGTTTCTGACTCTTTTCTTTTTTTCTTTTTTCTTTTTTTGCGGTGGTACTGGGGATGGAACCCAGGGGTATTCTACCTCAGAGCAACACCCCCAGGCTATTTTTTTAATTCTTCTTTTTGAAACAGGGTCTCACTGAGTTGCAAAGAACTGCTGAGGCTGTCTGCAAATTATGATCCTCCTGTTTTAGTCTCCCAAATGCTGGGATTACAAGTGTGCCACCAGGCCTCGCTGACTCTTTATTTCTCTACTGGGCTGAGAAAAAAAGACCCACAGTAAATCTCAAACCGTAATAGTTATATATCATTCATTCTCACTATTGCAAAGCTATCCATTCTGTGAATAGACCACAACTAAATATACTTCCTATTGTTTTTAGGCAATTGGTTAGTTTCCAAGTTTGTAGTTAGTGTGTATCATGCTGCTATAAACATGTTGTTCGTGTCTTTTGGTGAACCCAAGAACAAAACTGTATTTGGTTACACTTGGAAAACGTATTTCTGGGCCATAAGGTATTGATATATTCACCTGTAGTAGATATTATAATTTTTTTCAATGTGTTTAGACCATACTACCCTACCAGAAATGTATATTTCAGTTATTTCACATCCTTACCAATACTTTTTCTTCTTTCTTTCTTTCTTTCTTTCTTTCTTTCTTTCTTTCTTTCTTTCTTTCTTTCTTTCTTTCTTTTTTGTGTATGTGGCATTGGGGATTGAACCAGGGACATTCTACCTCTGAGCTACACTTCCAGCCCTATTGCATTTTTATTCTGAAACAGGGTCATACTAGGTTGATGAGAGTCTCACTACTTGCTGAGACTATCCTTAACTTGGGATCCTCCTATCTCAGACTTCCAAGTACTGGGATTACAAGTGTGTGCCACCATACCTGGCCAATACTTTTTCTTTATAACTTTTTTCTTCATAGGCATTCTGGTGGGTATGTAGAAGTATTTTATTTTGGCTCTGATTTATATTTTCCTAATGACTAATAAACCTGATACTTTTTCTCTGTGTGGTGCTGGGAGTGGAACCCAGGAGCTTTCTACCTTTGGGCCACACTCCCAGACCTATTTTCTATTTTATTTGGAAACAGGGTCTCACTAAGTTGCTGAGAGCCTCACTAAGTAGCTGAGGGTGGCTTCAAACCTGGGCAATCCTCCTGTCTCCGCCTCCCAAGTACTGGGATTATAAGTGTGCGCCACCACACCTGGCTTAAACCTGGTACTTTTTAATATATTTATTATCCACTTGGATAGCCTCATTTATGCAGTATCCAACTCCTTTGTGAACTTTCTTTTTAGTTGTTTGTCTTTCCTATAGAGGTTTAGGAGACCTTAATATAGTCTGGAAACAAGTCCTCTGTTGAATATACTTATTAAATATCTTTTGATAGAAGTTCTTAATTTTAATATAGTTCAAACTAACTTGTTAATTTTCCCTTTCATGGTTAGTACTTTTGCTGTTTTGTTCTGGGAAAAAGAGAATGTTTGCCTTTATTTCTATTTTGGCTTTGTTTTCATATCCCATTTTAAGATGCTGAATGTTGCCAGGCATAGTGGGCCATGCCTGTAATCCTAGTACTTGGGAGGCTGAGACAGGAGGATTGCAGGTTCACAGCCAGCCTCATCAATTTAGTGAGGCCTCCACAACTTAGTGAGACCCTGTTTCAAAATAAAACATAAAATAGGGTGGGGAGCCAGGCATGAGGGAGGGCATGGTGGATCATTTGGGAGGCTGAGACACGAGGATCGTGGTTTGAGGACAGCTTCAGCTTCTACTTAGTGAGGCCCTTTCCAACTCAGTGAGACCCTGTTTCAAAATAAAGAATAAAAAATAGGGCTGGGGGTGTAGCTCAAAAGTAGAATGCCCCTGGGTTCCATCCCTAATACCGCAGGGGGGAAAGAAAGAGTGGGGAAATGGCGCAGAGGTAGAACCCCCCTGAGTTCAATTCCCAGTACCAAAAATAAAAGAAAATAAGAATAAAATAAATAAATAAATAAATAAATAAATAAATAAATAAATAGGACTAGGAGTGTAGCTCAGAGGTAGGATATCCCTGGGTTCAGTCCCCAGGATCCCTACACACACACACACACACACACACACACACACACACACACGCGCGCGCGCGCGCGTATGAATATTCATTTTAAAACATGAAAAGCTAAAGCCAAGCATGGTGGTGCAGGCTTGTAATCTCAGTATACGGGAGGCTGAGACAGGAGGATTGTAGGTTCACAGCCACCATCAGCTACTTAGTGAGGCCCTCCACAACTTAGTGAGACCCTGTTTCAAAATAAAGAATAAAAATAGGGCTGGGGGTGTAGCTTAGAGACAGAATGCCTCTGGGTTCAATCCGTAGTACTGGGGGGAAAAAAGAATAAAAGAAAAGAAAAACACAGCACATGCTTATAATCCCTGTATTTGGGCTGCTAAAACACTAAGTTGCCTCAGCAACTTAATGAGAACTTTTTTTCAAAATAAATAAAAAAAAAGCTGGGTGTAGTGGCTCACACTTGTAATCCCAGCATTTGGGCAGGTACCAAGCTTCCTCACACGTCTGGATAGTCCTAAGGCGTGCACCCCAGAGCCCACGCCATGACTGCAGCCCCACCTGCCTTGTTCTCACAGTCCCTCTGCCCCAGGACTGACTGGAGCTCTGGTTCTGAACCATACTAGCCCTGCAGCTGGGGCCCTGTATCAGCCAAGATCCAACAAGGAAAAGAAGAACTGTTTGGAGTGTTTGGAACAGAGGGAATTTAATGAGGGCAATTGTGGCATGGGCGATAAAGCAGTGGAGAAGCCAGTAGGGGATGTTAAAGCATCCCAAATATCAGCAGCAGCAGGAAGGTTACTTCCACTTCGAGGCTGGAGAGGCAGAGGGAGACATGGCATGATTGAAATCCAGGGGCTGTAGCTGCTCTCAGGAGTGAGAGCCATAGTGGGCCCGGCCAATAGAAGCCATAATTGTGGTAAAGATACAGTTGCAATTGGGCGTGGTGGTACATGCCTATAATCCTAGCACTTGGGAGGCTGAGACAAGAGGATTGCAGGTTTGAGGCCAGCCTCAGAAATTTAGCAAGACTCTCAGCAACTTAGTCAGATCCTGTTTCAAAACAAAAAGATAAAATGGGGCTTTTGGGGGTATAGCTTGGAGATAGAACATCCCTGGATTCAATTCCCAGTTTAATATATATATAAGCTGGGCGTGGTGGCGCACACTTGTAATCCCAGCACTTGGGAGGCTGAGACAGGAGGATCGCACAGGTTCGAAGCCAGCCTCAGCTACTTAGAGAGGCTCTCAGCAACTTAGTGAGACCCTGTTTCCAATAAAATATAAAATAGGTCTGGGAGTATAGCCCGGAGGTAGAAAAGCCCCTGGGTTCCATCCCCAGTATAAAAATAAAAATAAAAGGCAATTGCTGGGATGAGTTGACACATAGCTGTAATCCCAGTACTTCAAGGGGCGGGGGTTGAGACAGACAGGATCGTAGGTTCAAAGCCAGCCTCCGGATTTAGCAAGGCCTTCAGCGATTTAGTGAGACCTTGTTTTAAAAACAAAACAAAACAAAACAAAAACAAGGGAGCTAGCATGGTGGCACACACTTGTAATTCCGGTACTTGGGAAGCTGAGCCAGAAGGATCGTGGTTCGCAGCCAGCCTCAGCCTCAGCTACTTAGTGAGGTCCTCGCAACTCAGTGAGACCCTGTTTCAAAATAAAGAATAAAAAATAGGGCTGGGGGTATAGCTCAGAGGTAGAATGCCCCTGGGTTCCGTCCCCAGTACCACAAAAATGGGGAGAAAGGGGTGTAGCTCAGAGGTAGAATACAGCTGGGTTTGATCCTCACTACCAAAATAATAATAATAAAAAAGAGGCAGTTAACATCAGAAGCATACATTTGTAAAAGGCAGAATTTACTTTTTGCAAAATTGGACCTTCTCCCTACAAACATCTTGGCTATGACTTTTTTTAGTATTTACTTAATTTAGACCCAACTACAGTCTAAGGTGATGCGCTAAGACCAAAGTCCTTGGGACAGGATCGGGCTGAAAAGTGGAACTCTAAGCCCTGAGCTAACTTGGAACAGAGGAGACTTTCATTTTTGACAACCATAGATTCTAGACAATGCTTTATATAATGCAAATTAATAAAAGCTTCCAGAATTTCAGAGTCCAGTATGTTTGATGATTGTAGGAACCAGGGCCTTGATCAAGGTATGATTTAATGCTGCTTGGAGCCATATGTCTAAAGGCTCATTTTGTTGTTGTTGTTGGTGGTGGTGATGGTGGTAGTGGTGGTGATACTGGGAATTAAATCTAGGGACATTCTATTTCTGAGCTATACTCCTTTTCTTCTTTTTTATGTTGAAACTGTGTCTTACTAATTTGCTGAGGCTGGTCTGAACCTGTGATCCTCCTGTCTCAGCCTCTCAAGTACTGAGATTACAGGCATGCACCACCACATCTAGCTTCTATATTTTAACTATACGATGTTATTGATGAAAATATCTGACAGTTGTCATCAGACATACTTTCAGGAACACTGTAGAAACAAATAAGGACATGAAAAACCATTTTAGCAAACATTATGATAAAACATTGTGGTTTCCTATATTAACTGTTAATAAACTATTTTGGCCAGATACCTTCTTTTGCTCTGATGTGACTTTTTTTAAATCTTGCAGTGCTAGGGATCAAACCAAGGGCAATGTGCACGCTGGGCAAGCACTTTATCACCAAGTATTATCCCAAGTTCCAAGATGGGACTATTTTTTTTAAAGATTTTTTTCACTGGAATATACAGTTTCTTTGGCTTGGATTGCTAACAAGAAGTAACTTTTCATCTTCAAATATTGGCTTCTTTCTTAGTACAATTATGTAATGTGACTTATTCAACCTTATCTTTTTAAATCATTTTCCTACAAATATGATACAGTTTTTAAAATCACTTACATATTTTTTTCCTGCAACAAGATACATTTTATAGCCACATTGAGTTGCACTCAGGATGTGGTTAAAGTGACCTACTAGTGTTAGTAGTTTAAAACAGTGAGGGAGGGGCTGGGGTGTAGCTCAGCAGGAGAGCACTTGTCTAGCAGGCGCAAAAGAAAATTCTGGGTTCAATCCCCAGCCCAGGGCGTGGTGGCGCACGCTTGTAATCCCCGCGCTTGGGAGGCGGAGACAGGAGGATCGCACAGGTTCGAAGCCAGCAGTGCTGGCTTAAGAGACCCTGTTTCCAAATAAAAATATAAAATAGGTCTGGGAGTGTAGCCCTAAGGTAGAAGGGCTTCCAGGAACCCCAGTACCACACACACACACAAAAATCCCCAGCATCATGAGAGAGAGAGAGAGAGAGAGAGAGAGAGATGTCTTATGTATGGTGTTTTTAAGATTAATGACTTGATTATTTATATGACAGTACTATAGATTCATTTGATAGGATATTAGGCATATATTAAAGTAAACGTACAATGTTAACATAACATCACTAAATAATACAATAGTGGAAGCAGAGTCCACAATTATATATGTAATTAGGATCACAGTAACATATGCTCAATATCATTTGATCTAACTCTGCTTCCCAAACAGGTGTGCAAAGCTAAGTATACAAAGATGCCCACTGCATCTTTTTTTATTTTACACTTTTATTGGTGCATGATAGTCTCACATCCTAATGTAGTTCAGAGTGACAGAGACACATGCACACAGCACTTGGAGGGCTTCCTCCAGTTCCCTCCCCCGCCCCTTCATGCATGACATCACGACTGCCCTGGGCATTCTCACATCGTACGACTGTCCGCGCAAGTATTTCCTTCATTACTTCTCCCTTCCCCATCCTCCCCAGTATCACTCCCTGGCTCCACTGGGGTTTCTCCTCCATGGTCTAAGGTTCCTCTTGTATCCCATATGCGAGAAAACGTTTGACCCTTCACTTTCTGTGACTGGCTGATCTCGGTTAACACAATGTTCTCCCTGTCCATCCATTTTCCTGCAAATGACATGACTTTGTTCTTGATTGCTGAGTAGAATTTCACTGCACATGTATCCCATCATTTTGTGATCAATGGATCTGTTGTCATCTGTTGATGGACACCTGATTTGGTTCCATAATTTGACTATTATGAATTATGCTTTTATAAACATGATTGTGCATATATTACTATAATTTTCTGATTTCAATTCCTTTGGAAAGATACCCAGGACTGGTACACCTGGATCATATGGTGGATTCATTTTCAGTATTTTGAGGAATCTCCACACTGATCTCCATGGTGGCTGAACTAATTTGCAATCTCACCAACAGTGTAGAAGAGTTCCAGTTGTCCTATATCCTTGCCCGCATTTATCATTGTTTGAATTCTTAATGATGACCATTCTAATTGGGATTAGATGTATAATTTAATTTGCATCTCCCTGATTGCTAATGATGTTAAAAATATTTTCATATATGTACTGGCCACTTGTATTTCTTCTTTTGTGAATGGTTTATGTAGTTCAGTGCCCCTTCCTTCCTTCCTTCCTTCCTTTCTTCCTTTCTTCCTTTCTTCCTTCAGTTCTGGGGGTGGAACCCAGGGCCATTCTGCCCCTGAGCCACATCCCAGTCCTATTCTATTCTCTTATATTGAAACAGGGCTTCACTAAGTTTTTGAGGCTGGCTTCAAACCTATGATTCTCCTTTCTCAGCCTCCCATGAGGAGGGAGTATTACATGTTCCACCATGCTCAGCTTCAATTGCCCATTTCTTGATTGAGTTAATGGGAGACTATCTTTGCCAGCTATTCCTCTGATAGAGGACCAATATCTACCTTGTTTATAATAGCAAAAAAATTAGAAATAATAAACCTCTACCAGTAGGGATTAAATTTAAAAAACTATAGCACATCCATTCCATTATATAGTCATTTTAAAAATGAGGTAGATATACATATTTGGACTTTGAAAGATGTCTGGATATATTGTTATAAAGAGAAAAATAAATTACAGAATAGAAAGTATAGAGTGAGCCATTTGGTTAAAAAGAGTATATAACAAATGATGATATTAGATAACAAATAAGAGATTAAAAATATATATTATATAACAAATAATATGTAAAAGGCATATTAGATATTATAAAGCAAGATAATCAATATACGTTTTATATATATATATATAATTAAGCTTTTTACAATACGTTTAGGGTTCAGACTATAGGAAATATTAGTTATTCATTTCTATATATGAATTGTTTATAGTAAGCATGATAATTTTTAATATAAGTACTTCAATGTAACTTATAACATGATACATATGTTTTATAGTAGAAAACACTAAAACTTCAGCACAAAACAAAGACTAGAAGGAAATAAACTAACATGATCCTAATTATTTCTAACTGATAAAACTATGAACAATTAAAAAAAATTATTTCTGGCCGGGCGTGGTGGCGCATGCTTGTAATCCCCGTGCTTGGGAGGCCGAAACAGGAGGATCACGCAGGTTCGAAGCCAGCCACGCTGGCTTAAGAGACCCTGTTTCCAAAAATAAAAAAGTATAAAATAGGTCTGGGAGTATAGCCCGAGGTACAAGGGCTCCCAGGAACCCCAGTACCACCAAAAAAAAAAAAAAAAAAAAAAAAAAAAATATATATATATATATATATATATATATATATATATATATTTCTAGCTTGGTGTGGTGGCACACACAGTCCCAGTACTTGGGAGGCTGAAGGATCACAGCTTTCCGGCCAGCCTCAGTTACCTAGTGAGGCCTTCTGCAACTTAGTAGGACCCTCTTCCAAAATAAAGACTAAAAAATAAGGCTGGGAGTGCAGCTTGGAGGTAAATGCCTTTGAGTTTAACCCACAGTACCACAAACAATAAAAAACAAAAAGAAGAGAGGAAGGAAGGAAGAAAGAAAGAAAGAAAAATCATTTATGTTTAGTAAGTTGTATTCCATGTGGATGTTGTACTTCTGTAATCTTAAAAAGAAGGGAAGAAGCCAGGCGTGGTGGCGCACACTTGTAATCCCAGCATTTGGGAGGCTGAGACAGGAGGGTCGTGGTACCAGGACAGCTTCACCCTTAGTGAGGCCCTCTGCAACTTAGTGAGACCCTGTTTCAAAATAAAGAATAAAAAATAGGGCTGGGAGTATAGCTCAGAGATAGAATGCCCCTGAGGAGTGTTAGGGATTAGATTAGGTCATTTAAACACCTAAATATTTTCTAGCTTCCTCTATTTTAACTTTTTTTTGGAAGGGGGGGGGACAATCTAGCTTCAATTTATTCTCTCTAGCAATTGATAATGCATTTCAGAGTGTCAAACACGCAGCAAGATGGATCAGGCTATTTGCGGAGGCCAAATGACCGGGGAGAAAGGCTTCAGCGATAGATACTCCAATTGTGTTTATTAGGGATTTCCAGCAACTACTGTGCTCATCATATGAACCCCTGACCCTTGAGCTCCCTGGTGCCGAGGGCACTTGCTCCTAGGACACCACGGCTCCATTTGTTTGTAAGAAGAACCAAGGCATGTGACTCCAAAGTAGAGTTTATTTTACACACGCAGTGGATTTGGCAGGTTTGGGGAGTGCTGGCATCTTGGGGTAGTGCGTCCTTCAACCCTATGATATCAACTTATTTCTCAGAAGAGCTCACAGCCTAGCCGGGTGTGGTGGCGCACGCTTGTAATCCCCGCGCTTGGGAGGCTGAGACAGGAGGATCACAGGTTTGAAGCCAGCCTTAGCTACTTAGGCTCTCGGCAACTTAGTGAGACCCTGTTTCCAAATAAAGTATAAAATAGGTCTGGGAGTGTAGCCCTGGGTTTCACCCCCAGTACCACTAAAATAAATAAATAAAATAAAATAAAACAAAAGACTAAAATATAGGGCTGGAGGTGTAGCCCTGGGTTCCACCCCCAGTACCACCAAAAACAAACAAACAAACAAACAAACAAAACCCAGAAGAACAGCTGACAACCTAGTTTTTCTCAGAAATGTTGATCATCTGATGCAAAAATACAGACAAGAGCGCCTCACCTTAGGGAGTCTTTTTCTGTTGTGGGCAGATTTTAGTGTGCCAATAAGATTTTTGCAGCAGACATCAGTTGCCCCAGAATTCCACAGATTATAATCCATAAACTACCACTCTCGGGAGACTACTGCCAGGGCCTCTGTTTTTCTCAGAACCTCCAGCTGGTGCTGATTTTCTACTTTTTAAAATAACAAGGGTGGGGAGAGAGAACAACAGAAGGGCCACATCAGTAACCAAGACCAAGCAGGTGGGATTTATGACAAAACCGGAAAGATAATTGGATTTATGGCAACTGAGTCGCCGCATAGCACTGTCACCTTGCGTGGGGCTTTGCTGATGGAAACGGTTTCATTGATGGGAAAATCACTGACTTGCTGCAGTTCTTTGCTGTTGTGTTGTTTTTCATTGCTATTCCCAAAGACTTTATGGCAAGGGGTTGCAGGATACATAAATAAGGGCACTTCATGACAAAGTTTTTAAAAAACCAAAATGAGAAAAAGAAAGGAGAGTTCTTCAAATGCCACAGAGACAAAAAAAAAAGGGTTTTTTTTTCTGGGACAAAGGAAAATGAATGATTTAAGTTTGTGGCAATTTTTAGTCTCATTTGTACACACGCACAAATAATCCTTTTTATAAATTCTATTCAGCAGTTGGGTACAAGTACATGGCGTACCCAAGGAAGTTCAAATGTCGATTATCATTATTAATACTCTTGGTTTCCTTGCTTGCTCATTGCCAAATAAAACAACACATTAAGCACAAGCTGATGCAGGAAAATGACCAGAAGCACAAATATCCTAGCAGAAAAGGCTGGGTCAGCGTTTCCGCTTCCCAGGGAAGGGCCTCTCTATTGCAAGGGTGGAGCCTGGGAGATGACTCCACAATGGGTCAAACGGACAACTGTCCCATTGCACAGGCAAATAATTTCCTACATTTTCTTAAATTTGATAAAAACAGACAAGCACTCCTGATAAGGTGGGTCATCTGTTCAGCAGGCAAATAAAAAGATCCCCTGCAGGGCATGGTGACACATGCCTATAATCCCGATACTTGGGAAGTGGAGATAGTGGGGGGCTAGATGCCAGCCTTGGCAACTTAGTGAGGCCCTCAGCAACTTAGCAAGACCCTGCTTCAAAATAAAAAGATAAAATAAGGCATAAGGCTTGGGGTGTAGCTCAGAGATAGAATGCTCCTGGTACACACACACACACACACACACACACACACACACACACGCTTGTGTTTTCTCTGGACATGCAGCCTCTATGTGGGGTCAGGTGTGGTTTGGTGCTGTTTCCTCTGGGGATTTTCACACAGAGTCCTCCTATCTTTGTAGACAGTTCTCAGCCAGTTCTGAGACAGCAGACTGAAGCAGCGATGCTTTAGTCCCAGAGGTATGCAGTTTTCAGCTAAAGTGGCCAAAGGAATGTCCCAACGAGGCATATTTCTACCAATGAGGTTCTTTCTAATTTTTGGAATTCACTGAGCTGTGGAAGGAAGAAATAAATAGTGCATCTCTCTCTCTCTCTCTCTCTCTCTCTCTCTCTCTCTCTCTCTCTCTCCGCAGTGCAGGAGACAGAAGTCAGGACCTGTGCATGCTAGGCAAGTACTCCACCACTGAGAGGCACCCCCAGTTCCATATTTTACATTTATTTATGTATTTATGTATGTATGTATGTATGTATGTATGTATTTATTTATTTATTTATTTATTTATTTATTTATTTTTGGTGCCAAGGCTTGAACTCAGGGGCACTCCACCATTGACCCTAGCTCTTTTTTAAAATTTATTTATTTATTTATTTAGAAATAGGGTCTTATTGGCCGGGCGTGGTGGTGCACACTTGTAATCCCAGTATTCAGGAGGTGGAGACCGGAGGATCGCAGGTCGCAGACAGCCTCAGCTACTTAGCGAGACCCTTCACAACTCAGTGAGACCCTGTTTCAAAAAAAGACTCCCGGGTGTGGTGACGCACGCTTGTAATCCAGGCATTTAGGAGGCGGAGACGGGAGGATGGCGCAGGTCCGAAGCCAGCCGCGCTGGTTTAAGAGACCCTGTCTCCAAATAAAAATATAAAATAGGTCTGGGAGTGTAGCCTGGACAAGGCCCTTGGGTTCCACTCCCAGTACCACCAAAAACAAACAAACAAACAAACAAATAATAAAAAATAGGAACAGGATGTAGCTTGGTGTGGCCATGAATTCCATTCCCAGTACCGCGAAAAGAAAAAAAGAAAAAGAAAGAAAGAAAGAGGGTCTTATTAAATTATTGAGGCTGGTCTTGAACCTACAATTTTCCTGTCTCAGCCTCTAGTACTGGGATTACAGGTGTGCATCACTGTGTCCAGCTCCCCCCCTTTTTTTTTTTACTCTTTTAAACCTAAACAGGCTGGATGTGGTAGTACACGCTTGTAATCCCCGCGCTTGGGAGGTGGAGACAGGAGGATCGCGCAGGTTCGAAGCCAGCCTTGCTGGCTTAAGAGACCCTGTTTCCAAATAAAAAAGTATAAAAATAGGTCTGGGAGTGTAGCCTGGAGGTAGAAGAGTTTCCAGGAACCCCAGTACCACCAACAAAACAAAACAAAACAAAACAAAAACAAAATAAAGAATAAAAAATAGGGCTTAGTGTGTAGCTTGGAGGTAGAATGCTCCTGGGTTTAATCACTAGTACCGCAAAAAAAGCAAAACTAAAACAGAAGCATGTCTATAGCTGTTACAAGCTGACTAAATATGTACATGCATATGTATATATGAATAAATATATGTATGTGTATGTATATATACATATATACATATATATGTGTGCATATATATATATATTGTGTGTGTGTGTGTGTGTGTGTGTGTGTGTGTGTGTGTGTGTGGTACTGGGGATGGAGCCCAGGGGCATTCTACCTTCAAGCTATACCCCCAGCCCTATTTTTATTCTTTATTTTGAAACAGGGTCTCATTAAGTTGCAGAGGGCCTCACTAAGTAGCTGAGGCTGGCCATGAACTGCGATCCTCCTGTCTCCACCTCCAAAATGCTGGAATTACAAGTGTGTGCCAACATGCCCAGCTATATATGTTTTTTTTTTTTTTAATAGCTACAAAGCTTTTACAATCTTTGAAACGCTCATGAGCACTAATGTTTGTGTTGGGACCTTTACATTAGTTGGCGTGTGTGGGGTGCATTTGTGAGCAGGTCCTATGCTCCCAGCGCCAGCCATCTGCCAATTCTGAGGAGGGTGGGTAAAGTGAATCATTCCATCCATGATCTGGAATAACTTAAGACTGCAGAGAAATAGACTTTAGTTCGACAGTCTGAAAGTGGAAGAATCAGAACGAGTTTTGCAGTGAGCCCAGGAATGCCCTTGACATTCAAACCACGCACTGTAGCCTTGCTGACTACCAAATCTGTAATCCTACTCCCTCTAGCCTGACTGGGCGAGTCCTGGGCAGTGTTAGAATGCAGCCTGCAAGGCCTCAAAGCTCGGAGGCTTTTATTACTTGGAGATCAGCCTAAGACGCAGTTGTACAGGGCTGATTTCAATCTTTTCTCCTAACGGAGGCCAATACATTGAAATATATAGCAAAAAGGAGACCATGTGGCTTGAAAAGTTCATTTGATCAGATTTATACTGGGGTGATTTAGCATTTATCCCGTAATGCGTCTCCATGTTGAAATGTTTTTAAAATAAATCTCCGGATCAGTTCACTGGAATGTTCACTGGGAACTGTTTTGCAATGTAAAATATTAGATCTCAAAGGGTTGTTGATCCAGATTTTTATGTGAGTTGACCTTTAGGAAACTGCAGTGTTACTGTGAAGGTCATTACCAGGACTAGAAAAATGACAGAAGAGTTTTCTTTCTGTGGTAGATTAGTCTTTCAAGTGAGAAAAACGGTGAGCTAATATTGTCAAAGCATAATTTTTAGAAAATGAAATACAAATGTTTACGTGAGCACATGTCAAAAATTTATTTACTTTGTTAATTGGGAGCCATAAAGATAATTAAACTAGTTCATAATAGAATTCAAGCGACTGAGCACAACTATATATATGTACATTATTTTTATTTATTTATTTTTTTGGTGGTACTGGGGTTCCTGGAAGCCCGTCTATCTCCGGGATATACTCCCAGACCTATTTTATTTTTGGAAACAGGGTCTCCTAAGCCAGCGCGGCTGGCTTCGAACCTGCGCGATCCTCCTGTCTCCGCCTCCCAAGCGCGGGGATTACAAGCGTGCGCCACCGCGCCCGGGCCTATATGTACATTATAAAAGAAAGAATCTGGGAAATAAAATTACTAAATTAGATTAAAAAAACAGTGAATGTGAATGCAAAATGGGATGGTTGATTTAGAAGTCCAATTGGCAGTGTTTTACTAGAGCTTTTCCCATACAGTCCAGTATTTATCCAAATGAGTTAAAACTTGGATCTGTACCAAAACCTGCACATGATACTTTATAGAAACTTTAGTTATAAGTGCCCAAAGCTGGAAGAACCAAGATGTCCTTTGATAGTTGAATGAATAAATTGTGATATAACTATGCAATGAAGTGTTTAAAAGCATTAAAAAGAAATGAGTTATCAAGCCACAAATAGACATGAAATAATTTTTTTTTTTTTGGTGGTACTGGGCGTGGAACCCAGAGGCTTTCTACCTCTGGGCTATACTCCCAGACCCATTTTATATTTTATTTGGAAACAGGGTCTCACTAAGTTGCTGAGAGCCTCACTAAGTAGCTGACGGTGGCTTTGAACCTGCGCCATTCTCCTGTCTCAGCCTCCCAAGAGCGGGGATTACAAGCGTGTGCCACCACGCTCGGCTATGAAATTTTTTTTAAGTTTTCTTGCAGTGCTGGGGATGGAACCCAGGGCATCACACATGCTCAGCAAACACTCTATCTTTGAGCTATATCTTTAGCTCCAAGATGGAGTACTCTGAAATGCTTATTGCTAAGTGAAAGGAACCAGCTTAAAAAGGCTATATGTTAGTATGTATAATAGTACATGACCTCCTGGAAAAGACAAAAGCAAAGGGACAATAAAAAGATCAGTGCCAGGTGTGGTGGCACACGCTTTTAATCCCAGTACGTGGGAGGCTGAGACAAGAGGATCACAGGTTCGCACCCAGCCTGAGCTACTTAGTGAGTCCCTCTGTAACTTAGTAAGACCCTGTTTCAAAATAAGGAATAAAAATAGGACTGGGGATATACCTCAGACATAGAATGCCCCTGAGTTCAATCCCCAGTACCAAAAAAAAAAAAAAAAAAAAAAAGAAAGAAAAAGAAAAGAAAGATCATTGGCTACCAGGATGGGATAACAGGCAAAGCAGAGGTGATTCTTTAGGACCATGAAACTGGTCCATAAGATGCTATAATGGTAGATACATGCATTGTGTATTTGTTAAAACACACAAATATGCACAATACAAAGAATTGACCCCAAGATAAATTGCAGACTCCAGTTAACAAAAGTGTATAAATATTGGTTCATCAGTTATTAAAAACGGTACCACACTAGTGCAAGATGTTAATAATTGGAGCAACTGTAGAGAGGGAGGAGATAGGCTGTGTGGAAACAGTCTGCACCTGTGTTCAACTTATCAGCAAATCTAAACCTTTAAAACAGTAATGACTTTAATAACAACAATAATAATACTAAAAACTTGTTAAAGCTGAACATGGTGGTGCACACTTGCAATCCTAGTACTTGGAAGGCTGAGACAGGAGGATCCCAGGTTCACGGCCAGCCTCAGCTACTTAGTGTGGCCTCTGCAACTTAGTGAGACCTTGTTTCAAAATAAAGAATACAAAATCATGCTGAGGGTATAGCTCAGAGGCAGAATGCCATGGGTTCAGTCCCCAGTACCACAAAAAAAAAAAAAAAAAAAAAAACTTGTTTAATGTCCTATAGGGTACTAATAGCCTTTGGGATTCCCTTTTTTTAAAATTTTTTTATTTATTTTTTTATTTTTTTGGTGGTACTGGGGTTCCTGGAAGCCCTTCTACCTCCGGGCTCCACTCCCAGGCCTATTTTATATTTTTGAAACAGGGTCTCTTACGCCAGCACGGCTGGCTTCGAACCTGCGAGATCCTCCTGTCTCCGCCTCCCAAGCGCGGGGATTACAAGCGTGCGTCACCACGCCCGGCTGGGATTCCCTTTTTATCCAATAAAAATTATTCATGACTTTAAACAAATTATTTACCAATTATTAACCTACAAACTTACGCTAATTTCACAGTGTGGGCCCTAAACAATTATAAATGGTAAGTGAAACAAAGATTCATTTCCCTTGGGAATTACATGTGAGTCAGCCCGTTAGATAATACCTTTAAGACACTGAGAGGTTGGACGTACTCATGATCATCCTTTTGTCTTATTTCTAAGTTTCAATTTTTTTAACACCATCAAAGGTCCTACTTACTAGTGAATGCCATTGCCACATTTCTGGTCAATCTTACAAATAAATTTCCAAGTTATAAGTTAGCTACTTATATCCTTATGTCAGTCAGAGTCCAATCAGGAGACAGAAACCACACCAAATTTTTTTTTCTGTACTAGATGTTGAAACTAGGGGCATTCTACCACAAAGCTACACCCCAGCCCTATTTTATTTTTTATTTTCAAACAGAGTCTCACTAAGTTGCTGAGGGCCTCAAAATGTTTCTGAGATTGGCTTCAAACCTGTGATCCTCCTGTCTCAGCCTCCCAAGTATGGGTATGGGCCACCATACAGGTATGGGCCACCATGCCTGGCCTCCTTAGTAGATAGCCATCGGTATAAAGAATTGCTTACCAAATATTGGGGAACTGGAAGGCAAAAAGAGAACATTAGGATATTTTGGAAGTAGTAACTTCAGGAAGTGATTATTACCCTTAGGTCTGGCAGAATCAAGGAAAGAGGCTAAATTATTTGCATTTAGAGCCTTGGGAGCATCTAAGATGGGCTGAAAATGTAAGATGCTGTTTGCTGGTGCCTCAGGACCTCCGTGGAGCGAGCCAGATCTCTGAAGAGGGGTGTGGCTGCTTGGTGCTGGTTACTTAGGGCTGCAATGAGGCTGGTTTGGGGAATGTGGACAACCTGCAAAGTAGAATCACCTGCTGCTATGAGAAGAAACTGCCTCTGTCAGGGTGAAGAGCTGTTCCAAGGGTGACCTTACACGAGGAAGCGAGCAGGAAGGAGCAAGCACCTTGTTCCCTAGCGCCCCCTATCAGAGAGCAAGCTGGCAGGGGAGAGTTGTTAACCTGTGTGTAAAGCAGTGAGTGTAAACGTGAATTTGAGGCTGAGAAAAAATGGCTTCACAACCAGCACACTGCAATAACTAAAACTGCTGTAAGCCGGGCGTGGTGGCGCACGCTTGTAATCCCCGCGCTTGGGAGGCGGAGACAGGAGGACTGCGCAGGTTTGAAGCCAGCCTTGCTGGCTTAAGAGACCCTGTTTCCAAAAAAAATAAAAAAAAAATAAAAAAATATATAGATATAGATATAGATAGATAGATAGATAGATAGATATAGATATAGTCTGGGAGTGTAGCCCAGAGGTAAAACTGCTGTAATTAATGTGTTTTCTGTGGAAAAGCATGGGATTGGAAATTGGAGATACCTATTTTATAGATTAGTTTGAACATCTATTAATGTGTTACTATGACAAATACTCTATTGTATTTCATTTCTCTGAAATTTCATTGCCACATATGAAAACAGGGACAAAAGGCCTATCTTATAGGGATTTCATAAGCATTAAATAAGATAATGTAAGCTGGTCATAGTGACATATGCCTGGAATCCTAGTACTTGGGAAGTTGAGACAGGAGAATCATAGGTTCGAGGACAGCTTCAGCAAGTAGTGAGACCCTCATCAACCTAATGAGACCCTGTTCCAAAAATAAAAATAAAATAGGACTGGGAGTATAGCTCAGAGGTATAATGCTCTTAGGTTCAATCCCCAATACCATAATAAATGAATGAATGAATGAGTAAATAAGTAAATAAATAAATACATAAATAAGCAAGCTCATGTGTGGGTATGGTCACACATGCCTACAATTCCAGCAACTTGAGAAGGCTGAGGCAAGAGGGTCACTTGAGCCCAGAAGTTCAGGGTCAGCTTAGGCAACACAGAGAGGATCTCTCTGTATCTCTCTGTTGGGGATCAAACCCAGAGCCTCTCACATGCTAAGCAAGCAGGCCACCACTGAATAACATTACCAGCCCTTTCTATTTTGTTTGGAGACAGGGTCTCACTAAGTTGCCCATGCTGGCCTAGAACTTGCCATCCTCCTGCCTCAGCCTCCAGGATAGATGGGATTACAGATGTGCAACCCAGTGCCCAGCTAGAGACCCTGTGTCTTAAAAAAATGTGTATAAATTACCTAGCATAGTGACAGAGCCAGGATCCAAACTCAGGCAATGGCACCTCGGAAGTTATTCTCTTAGTCACTATAAACTGCCTTTCCAGTCTACAGGGAGAACTAAGAATGAGATGTCGGAGTGGAGCATGTGTGGTTACAAAAGGCAACGAAAGGAATTTTTGTGGTGAGGAAACTGTTCTATATCTTGACTCTTTGGTGGATATACAAAACTACACAAATAATAACATTGTGTAAATACACATGCATACACACAACAGTACCAGTAAAACTGGAGAAATCTGAGTAAGATTATTATAATAATGTCAATATCCTGGTTGCAATATTATAGTATGATTTTGGAAAATATTACCACTGGGAAAAGCCTACAAAGAATCATACTATGTTATTGTTTACAGCTGAAGAGACTTATGGATATTTTAATAAAAACTTCAATTTAAAAGTAATACAATTTGTCAGCCAGGCGTGGTGGCACACAGTTGTAATCCCAGTACTTGGGAGGCTGAGACAGGAGGAGCACAGGTTCACTATTACCTTAGCTACTGAGTGAGGCCCTCTGCAACTTAGTGACACCCTGTTTTCAAATAAAGAATAAAAAGTCAGGCTGGGGGGTATAGCTTGGAGGTAGAATACCCCTGGGTTCAATGCCTAGTACTGCAAAAATAAAAATAAAAAATAATAATAATAGTTTGTCATTAATGCTGAGACTACCTTCCAGGATGTACTGAATAGTAGCTACAAGATGGGGAAAATATCAACCAAGGATGTTGTCTTGGTTAGATATAGATTGCTCCCTAAAAGCTCATGTATTAAATTAGGGTTGATATAGTTAAGTCATGAGAGTTGTAATCTCATCAGTGGATAAAACCATTACAATGGATTTAAAATTAAAATCCATTACAATGGACTTATCTGGGTGGAAACCTAGGGCATCAGGGTGTGGCTGGAGAAGGCGGTTCCCTAGGGATATGCCATAGGGATTGTGCTTGTGCCTTTGACCCCAGCTCCCTTGCTTGATTGCTCTCTCTTGCTTCTGGGTCTCCATGATGTGAGAGCAAAACCATCTCTCTCTCTCTCTCTCTCTCTCTCTCTCTCTCTCTCTCTCTCTCTCTCTCTATCCTTCCTGCTGCCATGCCCCTAAGAGCTGTGGTCCTCAGCCTCACATGAATTGAACCCCAAAATCTCCAAGGAAAACCGTGAACAAATAAACCTTCCTTCCTCTAAACTGTGTGGTCAGTTCTTTGGATTGTAGCAGTGATAATGCTAAGACAGATGTACTCACGTCATACGGAGCATTTCACACCACGTTTCTGAGGACAAATACACGAATAGTTGAGGTTTAATGCCAATGGAGTTAACTTTATGAACATGCATAAAAGCTGTATCTTCAAGTGATATTTTAACTGTAAAACTTCATGAATATGATATTGTGAAAGATTTGGGACACTATCCCAAGCCATAACTGCAAAGCTTGAAGCAATACAAATTGTTTAGACTCTGTTTATTGTCTTCCATTTACTGAACATGCAACATAACCCAAACAGGCTCCAAATTACCAAAAAAGCTCTTTCTGGGCCAAGTCATCCAGCGGCATTCCTAGATTCTCAACTTCAGCTTGTTTGGACAACACACTAAGCTTGAGTCATCACTGGGAACTTCGAGATAAAGCAGCATTTAAGGAATTCAGCAGGCCTCACAGATAAGACACTTACAAAAGTATGTCCAGCTGTGTGCAGTGGTGCACGTCTCAGCTACTCAGGGGGCTGAGGCAGGAGGATTGCAAATTGTAGGCCATCTTGGGCAACATAGAGAGACCTTGTCTTAAAATAGAATTTTAAAGAAAGGGCTAGAGATGTAGCTTAGTGGTAGGGCACTTTTTTGGCATGCATGAAGCTCTGGGCACAATCCCCAGTACAAAAAAAAAAAGCAAGCATATGTCAAAAAGCTGTTGCCAAACAGCTCTAGTAACAGCTGAAGTCCAGCTGCTGAGCTTATCTTCCTTCTGTGGGTTTGTTCTTGTGCAAGCGTGGGGCACTGATTTGGTTTTGGGTATCTTCCTGCTTTGTGGCTGTGGTTGAAACAGTTAGTTGTTTTGAACCAGTTGCCCATTCTCACTGACTATCCTGTGATTGAAGATGTGCTGGAACTGATTTCTTTGCTTCTATCAGGGTTCCTGGCTTGAGAAGTGGTTGAGAAGAATGATAAAAACAAAGGCCAGGAGGGGCGTGGTGGCACACACCTGTAATCCTAGTAATTGGGAGTCTGAGACAGGAGGATTGCAGGTTCAAAGCCAGCCTCCGTAATTTAGAAAGGCTCTCAGAAACTTAGCAAGAGCCAGGCGTGGTGGCGCACGCTTGTAATCCCAGCATTCGGGAGGCTGAGACCGGAGGATGGCAGTTCGCAGTCAGCCTCAGCTACTTGGTGAGGCCCTCTGCAACTCAGTGAGACCTGGTTTCAAAATAAAGAATAAATATAGGGCAGGGGGTGTAGCTCGGAGGTCAAATGCCCCTGGGTTCCACCCCCAGACCCGCAAAAAAAAAGAAACTTAGCAAGACTCCCTTCCTTCCTGCCTGCCTTCCTTCCTTTCCTTCTGGTACTGGGGATTGAACCCAGAGGCATTCTACCTCCAAGGTATCCCCCAGCCTGACTATTCTTTATTTGGAAACAGGGTCTCACTAAGTTGCAAGGGCCTCACTAAGTAGCTGAGGCTGGCTGTGAACCTGCGATCCTCCCGTCTCAGCCTCCCAAGTACTGGGGTTACAAGCATGCACCACCACGCATGAACCAAGATTCTGTTTCCAAATAAAAACTAAAATAGGGCTGGAGGGTATAGTTCAGAGGTAAAATGCCTCTGGGTTCAATCCCCAGAACCACACACACACAGAGAGAAGTCAGGTTTTTATAGTCAAATGAGACCACAATTGCCCTGAGTATTTATGACTTATTTCTGCTGCACCAGGTGCTCTGTTCTGTAGGCAGGGACCCTCTCTCCCTCCACTCACACTGCTTCTGCCAGAAGCCAGAAGGAGCAGAGAGCCCCCGTCCCCTTTTTGTAGCTCATATCGTAGCCTTATCTCACTTGATAGTCAACTATAAATTCATGACAAATCATGCTTTATGATGCCACATCTGCCACTGAAATATAGTCAATCTTAGCCAGGCATGACAGAACACATCCATAATCCCAGTGCTTGGGAGGCTGAGACAGAAGGATCGTAGGTTCAAGGCCAGCCTCAGCAATTTAGTGAGACCCTCAGCAACTTAGTAGGATCTTGTTTCAAAATTAAAAAAAAAAAAAAGAGCTTGGGGGTATTGCTTGGAAGTAGAATGCCCATGGGTTTAATTCCCAGTACAAAAAAAAAAGTCAATCTTTATTACAGATGGCTGTGGCAAAGGAGAAAAACTAAACTCTTTTATTTGGCTTATGGAATTAGCAACTTGTTTTGAACCCTAAACAATGACAGTCCTATTATTGTGCTCTGAACAGAGTGGGTGTTCCGTAAATTCTTGTTAATTAACTGTGATAAGTAGTGAGAAGAAAAAATCCACACATGGAACTATCCCGGTTGGAATTTGATGATGACATTGGTTTTTAAAAAGCCAACCTCTTTTTGAAAACATATATATTTTTTTATTTCTTGTATTTTAATAAAAAAAAATCTTTCTATACTGCAGCAGCTGTGAATGTATCTCAACTTTTCAAAATACCTTACAATTGTGGCACGAGGTCAAACTTCTGAAAAAGACAATGGGATGGACTGACGTACAGAGAAAATTGCCTGCATGTCTGGGCGTCTTCCTCTCAGGCTCCCACGAGCTCTGGCGAGAACAGGCTGCCAATGGAGTACAAAGGTCGGCCCTTGGCTGCAAATAACTGTGCTACTCTGAGGACATCAAGGCCTCTATAAGGCAATGAAGCTAGTGTGTTAGTGAGTTGGGCTCAGCCATAAAAGAATTTCTGACTCCAGCAAGGACGTTTCTAGTGGAACACCCTAAATTAGAATAAAATCAGAATTAAATGAATGTTTTAGGTAAGGGTGCAGGGACAGAAAGCCAGAATTCACCATGTCATTCTTTTAGTTTAGAGGCCTTCGCTTGGTCCTGATGTAAGCTGTGTTATCAGATAGTTTGTTGTGTAGAAGGGAGGCAGAAATCTGAGCACACCCTTCATTCCTAGAAATCAACTGCAAACCCAGCAGCTGTCTTTAGAGGCAAAAGACCGAAATTTTAACTAATAACTAGAAATTGAAAATAAAGTTACCTGAAAGATGTTTCTCCTGCCATTGTGATCTTAGTAGTCTGGGCCATGCCAGCAGATAAGTTGGTTGGAGCATGTGCAGCGGTTATTTATCCGGAGAAATTGTTTTAAGTCAACATAGTTCCTGATGTCCCTGTTTTGGCTAATGGTGTCATCATTTTTCCATCATCTGACCTGGAAACCTCAGGATGCACCAGAAACTCTTTTGTCACTGGCTACCTGTAATTAGCTGGGATAGGCAATCTATTAATTTCCCCTCACCGCGGCTCTCAGATCTGTACCTGTTCATTTTCATTCCTGCTGACATTCTCTCACGCCTAAGTATGGCTGTAGCCTTTTAACACTGCGGTGGCTCCCCTTTGAAAACTCATCTTCGAAACCATTTCATCCCATCACTCGTTGGTTCAGAATCTTTTAGTGGTTCATGCCTGTGTACCAACCGGTAAAGTTCTGAACTCAACCAAGCGTGCACAGACTACAAAAATCTGTCCTGGAGTTGTTCTTCCAATCATATCTTCCTACATGAATTATGCATTCTTCCCAAATGACTCTCTTTGTCCCCAACACATTTGTCTCATTTATTTGCCTTCAAAAGGGGGCCCTGCTGGGGATGCCCTCCCTCACTACGACCTACTCACGTACCCTGAATTCTTGTCTACTTCTCTGGGTCCAGCTCTTGCCTTCCCAGTTAAATATCATAATCCTGGGCTGGTCCTACATTCTGTGCTCTTAGTTTTGAAGAACTTCTTTCTTAGAGATGTGTGGGGCTTGGTTTTTACAGCTTCATCATTTGAAATCATTTGTGATCAATTACTTTCATCTACCGATCTATACATTTTGGAACTTAGTGAGTTTTGTATGATAAACGCTTCTATATATTATGCAATTTTGTCTTAGATAAAAATGGTGAAATAAAGTCGGGTGTGGTGGCACAGGCTTGTAACCCCAGCATTTGGGACGTTGAGACAGGAGGATCCAGGTTTGCATAAAGCCTCAGCTACTTAGTGTACAGCTTCAGCTACTTAGTGAGGCCCTTTGCAACTCAGTGAGACCCTGTTTCAAAATAAAGAATAAAGCCGGGTGTGATGGCGCACACTTGTAATCCCCGTGTTTGGGAGGCGGAGACAGGAGGATCACATAGGTTGGAAGCCAGCCTCGCTGGCTTAAGAGACTGTGTTTACAAATAAAAAAAAATATATAAAATAGGTCAGCCGGGCGTGGTGGCGCACGCTTGTAATCCCCGTGCTTGGGAGGCTGAGATAGGAGGATCACACAGGTTTGAACCCAGCCTCAGCTACTTAGGCTTTCAGCAACTTAGTGAGACCCTGTTTCCAAAAAAAAAAAAAAAAAAAAGAAAGAAAGAAAAGGTCTGGGAGTATAGCCCGGAGGTAGAAAGCCTCTGGGTTCCACCCCCAGTACCATAAAAAAAAAATTATATATATATATATAATATATATAATATAATATATATTATATATAATATATATATATATGTATATATAGGTCTGGGAGTGTATCCCAGAGAAGGGTTCCATCCCCAGTACCACCAAAAATAAAAAATAAAAAATAAAAAAAGAATACAAAAATAGAGCTAGGGTGTAGCTCGGAGGTAGAATGCCCCTGGGTCCTTATCCCTAGTACTGAAAAAAAAAAAAATGCTGGGAGACTGTCTTAAACCTCACAATTCTAAGTGAGATTCTTGGTAGCATGTACCTGTAATGTCAACAATTTGGGTGGGCTATGGCAGGAGGATCATGAGTTTAAGGCCAGGCTGGGCAACACAGGTAGACTTTGTCTCAAAAACAACAACAAACCCAAACCAGACCAACCAAAAACAAAAACAAAGGATAGACTGCAGAGTGAGGCTCTCAGGCCCTACCCAGATGGTAACAAGGTTCCCAGGTGATCTGTGTGCGCAGAGAAGTTTGGAAGCACCAGGACCAGCCCCACCTTGAGATCTAGAGACACCGAGTGGCAAGATGAAAAGAAGGAAGCGGCGTCAGTGAGAGCTGGTGGAAACTGTTCTGAAATCTGAGCCAGAGTGTTCATTTCTTGTCATTTACCAGCTGGCGATTCTGAAAAAATCACTTAACCATTCTGGGCCTTGTTTTCTGATCTTTCAATGGAAATAATATCCCCCTGTTATTTCATGAGATTCAAACCAATTAAGCAAGAGAACAAATGTGAAACTGATTTAAAGAACCATATAAGGTTCGCAATATTGTTAAATCATTATTATTGCTGTTTTAAAATTTATTTATTTATTTATTTATTGCAGGTCTGGGGATGGAACTCAGGGATATTTGACCTTTGAGCTACACCCCCTGCCCTACTTTTTAATTCTTTTTTTTTTTTTTTTTTTTTTTTTAGTGGTACTGGGGTTCTTGGAAACCCTTCTACCTCCGGGCTACACTCCCAGACCTTTTATTTATTTATTTATTTATTTATTTATTTATTTATGGTACTGGGGGTGGAACCCAGGGGCTTTCTACCTCCGGGCTATACTCCCAGGCCTATTTTATATTTTATTTGGAAACAGGGTCTCACTAAGTTGCTGAGAGCCTCACTAAGTAGCTGAGGCTGGCTTCCAACCTGCGCGATCCTCCCGTCTCAGCCTCCCAAGCGCAGGGATTACAAGCGTGTGCCACCATGCCCGGCTTATTTTTTATATTTTTATTTGGAAACAGGGTCTCTTAAGCCAGCTTAGGTTGGCTTCAAACTAGCACGATCTTCCTGTCTCTGCCTCCCAAGAGTGGGGATTACAAGCATGCGCCATCACGCCCGGACTGTTCTTTATTTTTAAACAGGGTCTCACTAAGTTGCAGAGGGCCTCACTAAGTAGCTGAGGCTGTCCACGAACTTCGATCCTCCGGTCTCAGCCTCTCAAATGCTGGGATTACAAGGGTGCACCACTATGCCTAGATATTGCTGTTTTAAAAAATTTTTCTTTTCTAAGAGTCACACAGCTGGTTTGAAGCACAACAGGGACCATGACACAGCTCTCCTGCTTCTGGTCACAGTGAGTGAGGCTCTGCCAGGCACTCGGCACTGCAAGAAGCCCCTGGAACAATTCTTGAGAAAGAAATTTGGCCACATGTTTTATGAGTCTTTAAATGTGTTAGTACCCTATGATCCACTATTCTCTGCTAGGAAATCTGCTTTAAGGAAATAAACAGAAATGCCAATGAAGAATTTTAAGTAATTATGTTCACTGCAGACTTACTTATACTGAAAAAAAAAATAAAGAAAACAATTATAAAATATCTGAATGTTCCACAATAGGGATTGAGCAACAATTATAATTTTTCTCTAAAAAGAGTATTTAAGGACATGAGAAAGTGTTTGATGTAATATGAAGCCAAAAACAGAGATGGATCATAAAGTTATTTATTAAGTATGACCTCAGCTGTTTTAAAAGTATGTGAGAAAAAGCCTACTAGGAAACAGAAAAATATTAATAGTGTTAGGTAGTGGCACTTTTTGTTTCTCATTTTTTAAAATGATACTGATTGAGCCGGGCGTGGTGGCGCACGCTTGTAATCCCCGGGCTTGGGAGGCTGAGACAGGAAGATCGCACAGGTTTGAAGCCAGCCTCAGCTACTTAGTGAGGCTCTCAGCAACTTAGTGAGACCCTGTTTCCAAATAAAATATAAAATGGGTCTGGGAGGATAGCCCGGAGGTAGAAGGCCCCTGGGTTCCACCCCCAGTACCACCAAAAAAAAAAAAAAAAAAAATGATACTGATTGATTTTGATCAATGTGCATGGGAACGCTTAACATGAATTAGGAAAAGTAATTATTACTATAAAATGCATGCAATCAACCTAAAGTTGTGTTTGTTGGTTAGTCGCTTTGGCTTTTTTTTTTTTAAATACCTTGTATTATTTTCCCCAAAACCTCTTCTCTCTTTCTCTCTCTGAGCTACACCCCAAGCCCCATTTTATTACTATTTTTTAAACTTTGGAACAGGGTCTCACTAGGTTCTGGAGGACCTAAGTTGCAGAGGCTGGGCAAGAAACTGCAATCCTCCTATCTCAAACTCCCAAGTACTGAAATTACAAGCATGGGCAACCACGCCTGGCAATTCCAGTGGCATTCTGCCTCTTGAGATACACCCCCAGCCCTTTTTTATTTATTTATTTATTTATTTATTTATTTATTTATTTATTTATTTATTTATTTATGGTACTGGGAATGGAACCCAGGGGCATTCTACCTCCAAGCTATGCCCTTAGCCCTATTTTTATTCTTTATTTTAAACAGGGTCTCATTGAATTGCAAAGGACCTCACTAAGTAGCTGAGGCTGGCTGGGAATTATGATCTTTTTGTTTCAGCCTCCCAAATGCTGAGATTACAAGAGTGTGCCACCATGCCTAGCTTATTTTTTAATTTTTATTTTTAATTTTTTATTGGTGGACTTTAGGCATACATCTCAATGAGGTACAAGATGGTAGACGCATACATACACACATCACTCATTTAGCCCTTCCCCACTTCCCGCTCCATTTCCTCCTCTCCCCCTTCATCTCCTCTTTGGCTTAGTGATTGACTGTGATATGTTTGTGAATGTACATCATGTACATTAGGAAATGTTCTTTTTCGTTTTTAGTCTTGAAACAGGATCTCACTAAAGTGCTGAGGGCCTCACTAGGTGCTCTAGCTGACCTCAAATCTGTATTCCTTCTGTCTCAGACTCAGAGTTCTAGGATTACCAATGTGTGCCGCCACATCCTACTTCAATTGTTCTTATTGTTGCTATTATATTAATTATTAATCCATTTCAGTGTAAGCTGTTGACATCTTTACTCTCAGTAATTATGTGCAGTACTTGAGCAATTGAAATAGTACAATTGCAGGTTCCAGGCCAGTACATGGTAACTTAGTGAGATCATATTTCAAAATTAAGAAATAAAAAGGCTGGGAGTATAGCACAATGGTAGAGTGCCCCTGGATTCACTTCCCAGTGCCACAAAAAGAGAAAAACATACACACATTTGTCTATTGTCTTTCATCTATCTAATGGTACATATTATCAAACTGTGTATGTGGCATGTACTTTAATTTTTTTTCTTACTGTGAGATTGAGAATGTTTTCATATATCTAAAATGTATTTTGAGCCGGGCGTGGTGGCGCACACTTGTAATCCCAGCATTTGGGAGGCTGAGATCGGAGGATTGCAGTTTGCGGACTGCCTCAGCTACTTAGTGAGGCCCTCTGCAACTCAGTGAGACCTGGTTTCAAAATAAAGAATAAAAAATAGGGAAGGGGGTATAGCTCAGAGGTTGAATGCCCCTGGGTTCCGTCCCCAGACCCACTAAATAAATAAATAAATAAATAAATAAATAAATAAAATGTATTTTGTATTTTCTTTTCTAAGAGTTATCCCTTTTTATTATTTTTTATTCTGCCTCAAATTCGGGCATAGTCCCAGGCCAGGGCTTCTAGGAAGCAACTCTTTTCTAGAAACCTTTATGAGAGAGGAACGATTCTTCACCAAATAAGTCCCAGATATCTCTACAGCTTCAGACTCTGAATGCTGGGAATCCTATCATCCATTCTTAGCAAGTGCTTGGCCTACCAGAAGTATTCTTAAATATGCATTGTCTCAGCCAGGCATGGTGGCACACACCTGTAATTCCAGTACTTGGGAAGCTGAGACAGGCAGATCACAAGTTTGAGGACAGCAACTTAGTGAGGCTCTCAGCAACTTGGTAAGACCCTCAGGGCTGGCCATGCAGCTCAGAGATAGAACGCCCCTGAGTTCAGCCCCAGCAAAACACACACACACACACACACACACACACACACACACACACACACACTGTCTGTCGCGTCCCTAGGGCTCTGACCAGCAGAGCCTAGGGAAGAAACACACGAACGCCGACTCTGTTGATGAAGCTCCTTCCTCTTTAATGCTCTCTCAACACCCTCTCAGGTAAAAACAACATCAGTCTTCTATCCCCTCCCTCATCACTCCACCAACCCTCCTCCGTGGCACTCTACGTCTCTGCTGCAGCACACACCGGTCACAGTGGTGGCTTTGTGAACATGTCCGTCCCAGCTCGGAGCCCGGAGCAGTCCGCCAAGGAACTGCACTTCCTGTCCACCAACCCTCTTTGCTTCTTCTCCTCTCTCTCCGCCAGGGCATGCGCGCTTTTTTAACCTTCTCCTGGGCGGGCAGGTGGTAGCACGAGGCGCTGCGTCACTAATCATCCGTAAGGCGCCTGATAGGGCTCACTGCGCAGGCTCAGGGCACCGCCAGCCTCGTGAGCCTCGTGACTTGGCAACATGCCTAGGCGCCATCTTGAGTCCACGCTGGCAACAAGCCTGGGTGCCACCTCGGTCCTGCCGAGTGGGCCCCGACATATCTCCCTTTTTGTTTTATTAAAATAAGGCTCGGGATCATGCCTGTCTTAGGTTGCCGACCCTCAAGGACCATTCTTACCCGTCATTGGGAGAACAATAGCATGATTGTTTCCCTGTCTTAGGTTGAAAGGTCCCGGGGACGATCTTACCCGTCACTGACTACCGATCCAGCATACTGAGCCATACATGGGGAGATGAGCCAGCTTCTAGGGCTGCCAGAGCTTGCACCAATATGCGCTGTTGTTGCAGTGTGCGTTGTTGAGTTCGCCTGATATATCCAACCATGAAACACCATGCTACCACCAGCAAGAATGCCCAGAATGCCATGCCACCCCAGTCTTTTAAAAAACCCAATATTCCATGTATTAAGTCCATCCATTGTTGTACTACGGCGACTTCTACGCGGGTAGAATTAATTGCAGCGATGGACGCTCGTAGCTTAATCATGGTGTGTTCAAATTCACGGCTCCAAGTCCCCAGAAGCATCTTGCTTAATTGACAAGACAAATTGCCTGCATGGGAGAAATTTACTGCACATACGTTATATATGTAGTCCAGATAATTGAGCTTGCTGAGCCATGCCAGCAGCCACATGTGAGGATAGAGCATTCATAGTGGCTGCAATAACTGCCACGGCCACAGAGGCCACAATTACAGCAATAAGAGCAGAAATTCCAAAGTCTCCAAGGGTGCATAGAAGCATAGCAGAAAGTCAGAAAACAGGTATCAATAAAACAACCTAAACTATCATTAACCAAGGTAAAGGAAGAGGGAAAGTAGAAATAATTCCCCAAAGATCTTTTTCACCCATTTTAATGTGAAACATTACCAACAGAGTTAGCAATATCCATTTGTCGCTTGGCATCTTCCATTGGCTCCTGTACATGGCGTACCAATCTTTCAGGAACCCAAATCGGCGAGTCTTTATCCTGTGGGAAAACACACACCGACCCTCGACCCCACATTAGCACTGGATCCGGACCATTCCATGCTTGCCTTCAGCAAGCGGTCCAGGAAGTCCTGAATGAGCTTGCATGTGGGTTGCATAGAAGGAACATTTTCGGTTCCAAATATATTGTTGTAACTTAGCCAATAATAGAAGAATAGTAGATTGTCCCTTAATATGTCCTACACATTCAAGGCTATTAAGTGCCTGTACTACATATAAGCTATCTGAAATTAAATTGAATGGAGTGGAATCATAGAGCATAAATACTTGAATCACTGTCAAACAACTCATCTCTATGGTACCGAGCAGCAGTTTCTTCCTTAGGAAACTTAACACAGAGCATATCTTCTAACATATATGCAAAAAACAAAAAACTTATTTTTTGACCCATTGTATATTTTTACAACTCTTGCGTTAGGAACTAATCTTCTGACTTATCCTTTATTACTATTTACATATTAGGCGCCTTCATTTTCTATCTTAGTTTCTTTCTTCATTTTCTAAGTTTTTTTTTTCCAACTAACCTCAGGTGTCTTCCATCTATGGTGGCGGATTAGGAGAGGGAGGGGGAGGAGCGGAAGGTTCAGGGCGTTTCTTTTTTCTATGAAATCTGCACCAAGATTCTAACAGAGCTTCTTCCTTCTTAGAAATCTCTTTCGCTTTCAAATTTTCTAAAATGGCTGCTTTCACTTTAGCAACCTTAGACCTTTTCGTCGCAACACCTGCGAACCTTCACAGCGCTGTCCCTCGCTTATCCGCGAGCCTCGCTTATCCGCGAGCCTTATTTCCTATCGTCGCAACACCTGCGAACCTTCACAGCGCTGTCCCTCGCTTATCCGCGAGCCTCGCTTATCCGCGAGCCTTATCTTATTTTGTCGCTTACCTGCGAACTTTTCTTCTTCTTCTTCTTCTTCTTCTTCTTCTTCTTCTTCTTCTTCTTCTTCTTCTTCTTCTTCTTCTTCTTCTTCTTCTTCTTCGTCCCTTCTTTGTCCCTTCCTCGTTCCCGGGTCTCATTCCTTCTTTGTCCCTTCCTCGTTCCTTCTTCGTTCCTTCTTTGTCCCTTCCTCGTTCCCTTCTTCGTTCCTTCTTTGTCCCTTCCTCTTTCCCGGGTTTCGGCACCACTTGTCGCGTCCCTAGGGCTCTGACCAGCAGAGCCTAGGGAAGAAACACACGAACGCCGACTCTGTTGATGAAGCTCCTTTTTCTTTAATGCTCTCTCAACGCCCTCTCAGGTAAAAACAACATCAGTCTTCTATCTCCTCCCTCATTACTCCACCAACCCTCCTCTGTGGCACTCTACGTCTCTGCTGCAGCACACACCGGTCATAGTGGTG
Source organism: Muscardinus avellanarius (assembly GCF_963383645.1). NCBI lineage: Eukaryota > Metazoa > Chordata > Mammalia > Rodentia > Gliridae > Muscardinus > Muscardinus avellanarius. The sequence goes on from NC_137786.1 coordinate 45,333,943, forward strand.
GCTTTGTGAACATGTCCGTCCCAGCTCGGAGCCCGGAGCAGTCCGCCAAGGAACTGCACTTCCTGTCCACCAACCCTCTTTGCTTCTTCTCCTCTCTCTCCGCCAGGGCATGCGCGCTTTTTTAACCTTCTCCTGGGCGGGCAGGTGGTAGCACGAGGCGCTGCGTCACTAATCATCCGTAAGGCGCCTGATAGGGCTCACTGCGCAGGCTCAGGGCACCGCCAGCCTCGTGAGCCTCGTGACTTGGCAACATGCCTAGGCGCCATCTTGAGTCCACGCTGGCAACAAGCCTGGGTGCCACCTCGGTCCTGCCGAGTGGGCCCCGACAACTGTCTCCATGGATGGACGGGATATGCCTTTTGTCATTGAATCTCTGCTTTACATATTCTCTAGAGTCCAGATAGTACGAAGGAAACTCTAGGAGAACCATAGATGTCCTCCAAGCCTGGTCTAGGTCCAAGTTTTACATTAGATTGGAGAGCAACATCTATGCTCCCCTACATCCTACAGATGACATTTATCTACTGGGTTTGTTGTCTGCCTCCTGGCTCTATCCCCAACTTTGTGAAACCCAGAGCAAGAATACAAATGGCCATTAAAATATATCCATATTTGTATATGTGAGCATGTATCTAAATATTTAAGTTGGAAATCAAGGCAACATAGTGGTAAATAGCATATCTCATCATCCTATCTTTACAAACATACCTTCAGCACTCTAACACTGAATTATATCTCCAACCCTTTTTATTTTGAGGGTCTCAACACAGGGTCTCCCTGTGTTGCTCAGGCTAGCCTCCAACTTGTGTTCCTCCTGCCTAAGCTTCCTGAGTGGCTGAGGTTGCCCAGATTTCTTGAAACACAATTTGACAATTTGTTGAGTTTTCTTTTTTTCTTTGCGGTACTAGAGGTGGAACCCAGGGACATTCTACCTCCGAGCTACACCCCAAGCCCTATTTTTTAGTCTTTTTATTTTGAAACACTAAGTTGCAGAGGGTCTTACTAAGTAGCTGAGGCTGTCTGTGAATCTTCAATCCTGTCTCAGCCTCCTAAGTACTGGGATTACAAGTGTGGGCCACCATGCCAGGCTGAGTTTTCCGGCTGAGTTTTCTTGATAGCAAGCTGCTACAATGACTTTTTCATCTTTATGTTATCCTGGTGAAACATATAAAACTACAAAGTTGTGTGTGTGTGTGTGTGTGTGTGTGTGTGTGTGTGTGTGGTACTGGGGGTGGAACCCAGAGGCTTTCTACCTCTGGGCTATACTCCCAGACCTTTTTAATATTTTATTTGGAAACAGGGTCTCACTAAGTTGCTGAGAGCCTCACTAAATAGCTGCGGCTGGCTTTGAACCCGTGCGATCCTCCTGTCTCATTCTCCCAAGCGTGGGTATTACAAGTGTGCACCACCACGCCCGGCTCTACAAAGTAATTTATGATTGCTTTTATGTATGTGTTTCAGTAACACATGTATGAATAGAAGACAATCTTTTTCATTGGTTTTTAAAATTGAAATGTTTTTCTTATTTAAGAGTAATATATGCTCATTGTAAAAAAAGAATTCACAGTTCTTAAAGACATGAGAATGTAAAAACATCTATAATCTCACCAATTAGACAGAACCGCACTTTTTATTTTGGGCTATATTCTTCTAAACTTTTTTCAATGGATATATATACATGTTTACTTTTTACTTGAAAAATGAGATGATCAAAGATGTTATTTCATAATCTACTTTCCTTTTATCAATATATGAGAGATAGTTTTCCATTTGAATAACTACTATATACCTGCACTATTATTCTTTTATTTTTTTGTGGGTGTGGGGATGGAACCCAGGGGCATTTGACCTCCAAACTATACCCCCTGCCCTATTTTTTATTCTTTATTTTGAAACTGGGTCTCACTGAGTTGTGGACCTGCTGTATTATTCTTTTTTTTTTTTTTTTTTTTGCGGGTCTGGGGATGGAACCCAGGGGCATTCGACCTCCAAACTATACCCCCTGCCCTATTTTTTTTTTTATTCTTTATTTTTGAAACTGGGTCTCACTGAGCTGCAGAGGGCCTCACTAAGTAGCTGAAGCTGTCTGCGAACTGCAATCCTCCGGTTTCAGCCTCCCAAATGCTGGGATTACAAGTGTGCGCCACCACGCCCGGCTTTGAAGTATTATTCTTAATGGCATATATGATTTGTATAACACCCTCAGCTAGTATAAATTACTTGACCAAAAGTACATGTAATCCCAGCATTCAGAAGGCTGAGACCAGAGGATCACGGTTTGCAGACAGCCTCAGCTATTTAGTGAGGCCCTCCGCAATTCAGTGAGACCCTGTTTCAAAAATTAAAAGACTAAAACGTAGGGCAGGGGGTGTAGCTCAGAAGTAGAATGCCCCTGGGTTCCCAGGTGTGGTAGCACATGCCTGAAATCCCATTACTTGGGAGGCTGAGACAGTAGGGTCACAATTTCGAAGTAAGCTTCAGAAACTAATTAAGGCTCTCAGCAAGACCCTGTTTCAAAATAAATTGGTTCAATTCCCAGTACCACACCACACACACACACACACACACACACACACACACACACACACTTTAAGTTTAGCTGGGCATGGTGGTGCACATGTGTAATCCTAGTATTTGGGAGGCTAAGACAAGAGGATCACAGGTTTGAGGACAGCCTCAGAAAGTAGTGAGTCTCTTATCAATCTAGTGAAACCCTGTTTCAAGAGAAAAAATAAAAAGTTCTGGGTGTATAGCTTGGAGATAGAATGCCCCTGAGTTCAATCCCTAGTAACACACACACACACACACACACACACACACACCACTGATATTAATGCAGATCATCTCTAAGAAGACTGTCCCAGTTGATATTCCCATCAACAGTGCCTACTGCTTCATATTCTTGCCAGCATTTGCTATTAGCAAGTTTTAAAATCTTTGCCAATCTGATAAGCAAAAATTTTAAATAAATGTTATCTCTGTCTTGTAAACTAACAGCTCATATCTTTTGCCCTGGGAAGTTCCTTATCTTCATCTTAGTGATTTGTATAAGAAAATTATCATGTACTTAGCAAATATTTCCCTCTTTTTGTCTTTGGGCTTGGTTTGTCTTTTTTCAAAACAATGTTAAAGTCATTTTTTTCCCCTGTATAGAACAACTACTTGACTTATTTATTCATATATTTTAGTGTGTGTGTGTGTGTGTGTGTGTGTGTGTGTGTGTGTGTGTGTGTGTGGTGCCGAGGAAAGAACCCAGAGCCTCTCACATGCTACATAAGATTTATGTGTGAGCTATATACTCCCAGCCCTATAGCTGTGTGTGTGTGGGGGGGATATACTGGGAATTGAACCAAGAGGTGTTCTACCTCTGTGCTACATCCCCAGCCCTTTGTATTTTGAAACAGGTCCTCACTAAGTTACAGAGGCTGGCCTGGAACCTGTGATCCTCTGGGATCAGCCTCCCAAGTATGGGGATTACAGATGTTTGTCACTGATCCAGGTGCTGCGGATTGATCCCAGGGGCATTCTACCTCTGGATACACTCCCAGTCCCCCCTCCTTTTTTGTTTTGTTTTGAAACAGGGTCTTGCTAGGTTGCTGAGAATTTCAATAAATTGCTGAGTCTGTCCTTGAACCTGGGATCCTCCTGTCTCAGCCTCCCAAGTACTGACAGGTGTATACCACCATGTCCAGTTTCCTATGGCGTTTAGTAATGTTTAATAATTAATAAGCCCATTGAGTTGAAAGTGTTTGAAATAATCAGATACAGTTGTTGTTTGCCAGTAGAAAACTAATGTCCACTTGTTAGTAGAAAACTGATGTCCATCTCTTGTTCAACTACTGGCAGGCAGAGAGGAGGCCAGGGGAGCCCATAGGGGGTGATCTGAAATTCTGTTCCTTGGGCTGGTGGATTGGAAGGGTTTGGTTTCTTTAAGCTTAGCAAATCTTTTTTTTTTTTTTTTTTTTTTTTTGGTACTGAGGGTGGAATCCAGGGACCTTCTACCTCTGGGCTACACTCTCAGACCTATTTTATACTTTGTTTGGAAACAGGGTCTCACTAAGTTGCTGAGAGCCTCACTAAGTAGCTGAGGCTGGCTTCGAACCTATGTGATCCTTCTGTCTCAGCCTCCCAAGCGCGGGGATTACAAGCGTGCGCCACCACACCCGGCTTAAACTTAGCAATTTAAATAAAGAGAGTGGGAAGAGAAATAACCATGAGTCTAGCCATAAGATCTGGCGAGGAAGGTAGGTTAGAGAGAAAGAGATGTGGTAGCTGAGGGTAAGGAGTGAAAATTCGAGGAAAGAAAGAAGTTTAAGGATAATTTCTAGGAAGTTTGTCATTATGACAGCCAATTCTCATAAAACTTGTAACAAAAACCACATTGACACACCACCTTTGGCATTAGACTCTGCCTGTTTGGGGGATGCCAAGGTGGGAGACAGGCCCAGGCAGGAGCCTGTGAGTGCAGGGGAAGCCCAAGGTGGCCCGCGGTTAGTAGGGTCCACGGTGTGGTGGCACTGAGGGTGACTTCTCAGGACTCATGGCCCTGCTAGAAAAGGAATCTCAGCCTCTCAGAGTAATGCTTCCTTTCTCTCCAGGGTCAGTGCCAGGGACACACAGAGGAGATTCTCTGGGGCTTTTAGAAAAGTGTGAAGCCGGGCGTGGTGGCGCACGCTTGTAATCCCAGCATTCGGGAGGCTGAGACCTGGAGGATCCCGGTTCATGGACAGCCTCAGCTACTTAGTGAGGTAAACTGCAACTCAGTGAGACCTGGTTTAAAAATAAAGAATGAAAAATAGGGCAGGGGGTATAGCTTGGAGGTCAAATGCCCCTGGGTTCCATCCCCAGACCCACACAAAAAAAAAAAAGAAAAAAAAAAAAAAAGAAAAGAGAAGTGTGGGCTGGGTGTGGTGGCGCACACTTGTAATCTCAGCATTCCGGAGGCAGAGACCAGAGAATCACGGTTCGCAGACAGCCTCAGCCACTTGACGAGGCCCTCTGCAACTCAGTGAGACCCGGTTTCAAAATAAAGAATGAAAAATAGGGCAGGGGGTGTAGCTCGGAGGTCAAATGCCCCTGGGTTCTATCCACAGACCTACAAAAAAATAAAAAATAAATAAAAAATAAAGAGACTTGGCCGGATGTGGTGGTGCACACTTGTAATCCCCGTGCTTGGGAGGCAGAGACAGGAAGATTGTGCAGGTTCGAAGCCAGCCTGGCGTAAGAGACCCTGTTTCCAAACAGAAAATGTATATATATATACGTATATGTATACGTATATATGTATACATACGTACATACATGTACGTATGTATGTACGTATGTATGTATGGGAGTGTAACCTGGAGGTAGAAAGGTTTCCAGGAATCCCAGTACCACCAATAATTAATAAATAAATAAATAAATAAATAAATAAATAAAATAAAGAGACTTAAAAAAAAGGGCTGGAGGTGTAGCTCAGAGGTACAATGCCTCTGGGTTCCATCCCCAGGATCGCAAAAAAGAAAGAAAGAAAAGAGAAGTATGAGTCTGTCTTGAAAGAGGACAAGGGAGCAGTTGCCCCAGGTCATGTGGACTGGAGGGGAACTTGCCTTGGAAGCTGAGTGGTTGGGAGGAAAGGTAGGGAGAAAGCTGCCTCTGGTAAGGCCTCTTTAAGCCGCCAAATCCAGCAGCTGTGAAGTCCGCCCTGCCTCCAGTCATCCTGTTCCCTCGACTCAGGAACATCCTTGATCATCCAGCCTGTGGGAGTCAGAATTCCTGTTACTTGCAGCTGAAAACATCCTGACACACAGAGGAAAGTTCAAATGAGAATTCAAACAAGTTGGAATTCTGGCAAAAGTACTGAATTCCTAAACATAATTGCCTGGACTCACTTCGTGCCAGATACTTAGATGGGGCCTTCTGTCAAGAGCCATTTTGAGCTGTTTTAGTTCCCGGAACATGTGTTCTCTTACCTCAGAGTCTTTGCACATGCCATTCCTTCTTCCTGGAAACCCTCCTCCCTCTCCTCAGGCTCAACTTCAGATCCCTGTCAGGAGTCAAACATTCCAAAAAGATTCCCCAAGCCGTTGGGTCTAAGTGGGACATTCTCACGCATTGTGGAAGCGGCTGGGTCCCTCTGGGAAGACAGTGACTCTCTCTGTGTTAGCCCCCGTTGTCTTGCAATATCCAGGAGAGTGCCACACTATGCCCAATATCTGCTGAATGTATGGATAAAAAGGCATTTGTTTTTTCTACAGGGCATCAAAAAGATTTTGCCTTGTTGGGCATGATGGTGCACAACCGTTATCTCAGCTACTAAGAAGGCTAAGGCAGGAGGGTCACGAGTTCAAGACCAGCCTGGGCAATTTAGGAAGGCCCTGTCTCAAAATAAATAAAAACGAGTGGGGCATGGTGGGATTCCACTTGTAATTCCAGTACTAGCCCGAGTCAGAAGGATGGCAGCTCAAGGCCAACATGTGGTAACTTAGCAAGACCCTCTTTCAAAAGTAAAAAATAAAACAAGGCTGGGAGTATAGTTCAGAGATGAAAAACTCTTGGATTCAATCCCCAGTACCACAATGAATGAATGAATGAATAAATAAATAAATAGGGCTGAGGATATAGCTCAGTGGTTGAGCACCCCGGGGTTCAATCTCTAGGACCAAAACAACCTTTTTGTTTTGCTTCTTATAAGAAAGTTGCAATTTGTAAAAAACTTAGATCAAAAAAGCAACTATTTAATTTTGCCTTTAAAAAGCAGGTTCTTTTTTTTCTAGTACCGATTGAGCAATATGTAGTAAAGATTCATTGTTTAAATCAAGATATAATTCACACAGCTTCATGCTCACCCCCTTTAAAGCACATACTTCTGTGTTTTTTAATGTACTCATAAGGTTGCATAACCATAGCTATGATCTAATTTCAGAAAAATTTTTTATCGTCATTTTATCCATTAGCAGTCACTCCCCATTCCCTTCTCTTCCCAGTCTCTGGCAATCACTAGTCTATTTTCTGTCCCTACAGATTTGCCTATTTAGGACATTTCAAATGAGTGGAATTATATAGCATGTGGCCTTTTGTGTCTGGTTGCTTTCACTTAGCCTAATGTTTTCAGGGTAGCATGTGTCAGTACATTATTCCTTTACATGGATAAATACCATTCCATGGCTTGGATATATCCCATTTTAAAAAATCTATCAGGTACAGCGGGGCATGGTGGCGCACGCTTGTAATCCCCGTGCTTGGGAGGCTGAGACAGGAGGATCTTGCAGGTTCGAAGCCAGCCTCAGCTGGCTTAAGAGACCTTGTTTCCAAATAAAATATAAAATAGGTCTGGGAGTGTAGCCCGGAGGTAGAAGGCCCCTAGGTTCCATCCCCCCAGTACCACACACACAAAAAAATCCATCAGTTGATGACATTTGGGTTGTTTCCACTTTGGGGTTACGATGCACGATGGTGCTATGCATGTTTGTGTACAGTTTTTTGTGTGAATATGTGTTCTCACTTCTCCTGGTATACCTGGGAATGGAATTGCTGAGTCATACATATGATGACTCAGTGTCTAACTTTCTGAGGAATTGTCAAACTGGTAACCAAAGTGGCTACTCCATTTTATATTCCCACCAGCAATACATGAGGGTTCCAAATTCTGCACATCTTAGTACAGATTAATTGCAGTAAAGTTATATTAGGCAAACAGATTGTTGCCATGAGGACATAGGAATGATGCCCTTCATAGGGATGTGGTTAATGCATATGAATCAAATGACCAGGAATAACAGTTTCACTGAGCTGTCTGTCATTTGATATCCAAGAGCTTGTGAGGACAAGAAAAAAGAATATGACTGATGGAATGGATGACCCAAAGTTGTCTGTGTTTTTAAAAAGCATTCATATTAGCAGGCATAGTGGCTCATACCTGTAATCCCTGTACTTGGGAGGCGTAGACAGAGGGAATCACAGGATCAAGGTCAGCCTGGGGGGTGGCATTTGGGGTAGAGCTCAGAGGTAGGATGCGACTGGCTTCAATCCCCATTTTCAACAGCAACAATAGCATTCACATGGATGGGTAGAAGAACCCGTGGTATATTTAATGTTGAAAGTCATGTAGCAGTGTTCCTTAGCTTAAGCCTAAGCCATTCCCCACTGAGGTTCAAACATGTCTAGGCCTGTTCAGGAGACTAAACTGCCAGAAACTGATTTTTAAGAAGGATCAATGAGCTTGAGAGAAAGGACTCATTTAATGAAAGACTAAAATAGCAACACTTGTTAAGGCATCTGGCAGGAGGCACAGTTCTGGACGCTCTGGACCCCCCAAACTCTAGTCCTGCCTCTCTGTACCTACAACACAAAGGCTCATGTGTGGGACCTGAAAGCATCTCAACATCATTCATTAAACCTCTAAAGATACTGGATGCAAAGTAGCATCGCCTCTGTCACCCGCTTATGTGGACATACATCACAGGAAAGGGAGGAAGGCTTTTCTCGGTGTGAAAAAGACATTTTGTGGCTTCTCGAATACTCATCTCCACCTGAAGGCCCTGCATATTGGAGTGGCAGCAGTGGCAATGGGCCCACTGAGGGTGGTGGCTGAGAACTTTGGACACAGCCTTGAAACACCTTCACACACACTATGGCAGTGAAGGCCGGGCTGCTGATATGGCTGAAGAGGGGCTGAACATGGTGGTAGTCCAGGGTGGTCCTGAACATTTCGGTGAGCTGGGGTGAGGTGCTTCCTGGGAACTTCCAAAGAGACAAATGATGGTGGTACAGGTCCCTATCAGTGCTGAAAGACCCAGAGATCATTACTATTTGCATATTAACAGTGCATGATATTCTGACTGGGAAACATGGTCAAATTATTAATGAAATAAAATGAAAAAATAACTGAGTAGCTGAGGAATGAGCCAAGTGAATTTGAGTTAATGACTAAAAACACATTGTTCCTTTTGGAATGAATAGCAAGCCTATAAAATAAAAAAATTTTCCACCTTAAAAGTCTTTGTTATTGTTATATGGCTGATGTAATAAAGCTGTTCAGTGGCCTTTCCAACCATAGGTTACTGTGTTTTACTCACAGCTAGGAACTTTCCATTGCTTTAGAGATTAATTTTCCCATAGTTTTCTCTCCCATGAGGCTGGAGGGTAGAGATGAAAATATAAGTGGTAATCAATGGCAGGAAAAGTGAGAGGTCGACACAATATGCAACAATTAAATAAAAAAAGAAGCCAGTTCAATTGGATCCAAGATGCTGAATTAATACAAGTCCATCGCCATAGACCTGTGAGGGAGTATGCCCTGGGGTTCTTGCCTCTCCTGAAGGAGGAAAGGGAAGGACCTGTCATGTTCCCTTTTCAACAGCATAGGGATGAGATCACACCTTTGTTTTTCCAGTAGGATGAAACAGCTTCTTGTTTTGTTTTTCTGTGGTGCTGTGGATGGAACGCAGGGCTTCCCAAGCACCCCAGAGAGAGCCACATCCCCAGTCTAATAGAGGAAATACATTACTTCAGGCCGATGTTCTTTTTTAATGATATTGTGAGTTATTCACTTTCCATCAAAGGACACTTCCCAGACCTTTAAGAAAGACATAAAACAGGTCTCATCTGATGAATTCCTGGTACATATCAAAGCTTGGAAACAACTTGGGTGGGGCGCTGTGTGAGAAGCATGAGCGCAGGCGTGACCAGAGAAGACCCAGTTTCTGAGTGTGGGGAAGAGAGATGGAGGCAACCTTTTCAAACGCTAATGTCTCAGTCCTCTTTTTCTGTTGCTATAACAAAATATCCGAGGCTGTGTACTTTATAAAGAAAAGAAGTCTATTTAGCTCAGAGTTCTGGTGCCAGAATCAGCTCAGCTGGTGAGAGCCTCATGGTGGATCAAATGGTAAGATTATGATCAGAAGTTAGAGATTACTTGGTGAGACAAGAAGCTGGAAATGGGGGAGGGCCCAGCCTCACTTTTTAAATTTTTTGCAGTACTGAGGATTGAACCCAGGGGCATTCCATCTCCAAGCTACACCCCCAGCCCTATTTTTTTTTTCCCTTTATTTTGAAATAGGGACTCACTAAGTAGCTGAGACTGGCTGCGGACCTACAATTCTCCTGTCTCAGTCTTTCAAGTACTGGGATTACAAGCTTGTACCACCACACATGGCTTCTTCTTCTTCTTTTTTTTTTTTTTAATAACAAGTTCTCTTTTGCGAACTAATCACTTTTACCAGACCTGATCCCATTCCTGTGAGATAGCAGTAATCCATTCATGAGCCTGGAGCCTCCAGGACGGCTCTACGTTTCTCTAAGCCCCATTTCTTAACACTGTCACACTGGGGAGTGATCTTCCAGCATATAAACCTCTGGGGACAAAGCACATGCAAACCATAGGACCTGCATCCTGTGAGGGCTCTAATAATACAGCAAAAGTGTTCTGGCCTACGCCGGGCATGGTGATGCAGACCTGTGATCTCAGTACTTGGGAGGCTGAGACAGGAAGGACTGAAGGTTCAAGGCCAGCCTCAGCAACTTAGAAAGACCCTGTATTAAAATAATAAATACCTGAATAAATAAAATAAAATGATTTAAAAAAAAAGGGGGCTGAGGGTGTAGAATTGCCCTGAGTTTAAATCCCCAATTACAAAACAAAACAAAAACAAAAAAAGAAAACTGAACTTTTATTTCTTTTGTATTCTGGTTCTTACCTAAAATTTATATTTGTAGAGAGAGAGAAAGAGAGATTGGAATGGAAACCCACTGGGTTTACCTTGAATCCGCTTCTGCGCATGCTGCGGTTCTCTGAAGGAGTCATCTGCAGGCTTCAGCCTGCACGTTAATCACAGCTGCAGCAAACTCAGTTGCTGTTTTCCTTACTTGCACCGTGCCGGGAATTCGTCTCCTCCTGGCTCCCAGCACTTGGTCTTGGCAACACTTGTCGTGGCTGCTTTGTTACTGAGCCACATGGTGGAAACTGAGCAGAGCTCAGTTCAGCTGGATCTATCGCACCAGCCCCTGGCTGACCTCCCGCGCTGTACATCCCCATGTATGGGGAAGAAAACTCTGGAGCCCCAGAGAGGAGCAGGCTAAGATTCAGGCCTGTCCAGAATTTGGAAGCCTCTCCTCAGCACCACTGAGAGAAAAGAGAGTCAGGGCAAAGAAATCAGCCGTCCTTGACAGACAACTTACGAAAACACCAGAGGATGACCCAGCCACCGTGCTCGGAAGCTCGGCACCTTAGCACTCGGCTCTGTAACCTTGGGAAAGAAAGTTCGTGTCACACTGTGTAGTCCAAAACCAGCCTTGATGCATTTTATTTTGTTCATCTTTGTACTCAGGCATTTTAAGACACTTGAGTGAGGGCTTCTAATATTTTCCACACATCATAATGGAATAGAACCAGGAAAGGAACAGGGACAGCCAGAAAGAATTACAAATAGCGAGTAGAAGATAGAAAAGTTGGGGAAAGATGGAAATTAGTGACAGCTGTTGGCTTAATCAGTAAGTTAATCTGGCAAGGCAAAACCCAATTTGTTAAGGCAAGCAGAGCCAGTCAGGTCCCTGCCTCCCGATGAGCCCCCACCTCCACCTGGGCTCTGGGCAGCAGGCCACGGACACGTTCTGCTGGCTTCCGCCCTGTCTGGCCTCGTGAGCGTTCAACGATTCTCAAGTCCTGAGCCTCTGAAGGCCACACGTGGCATTACTGCATCTCTTTGCGTGTTTAGCAGGTCTGAAGCGGGCTGCTGCTGCTTCACCTGGTCCACAGATGGTGGGACTGACGCAAGGCCTCCAGGTGGGCATACGCTGCAGGTTCTCAGGGTTGTGGCTGGCCTGCCTGCCTGCTTTTTGCCTGGTTTCTGCTTTTTTTTTTTTTTTTTTCTGGGATGAGACCCTGTTTCAGAAGCTGGCCGGTGCTGTCATCTTGTTCCTGCAATATTTCCTTATTCCTCACTTACCCACCAGTGGACTACACTAAAGTCCTAAACTGGTTATTTGGAAAAGTTATGAAAATACAACAGAGATGAGAAAACAGTGCAATGAATATCCACACACCTTCACTTAGGTTTGCTAATTTTTAGCATTTTGCCACATTTGCTTTTTTCTTTCTATCATGTATTTGTTTTTTCTTTCTAACACACACACACACACACACACACACACACCACCATGCTTGTCCTCATAATGGCCCTTCCAGTTCAGTTATATATTTTTTCAATCTCGTCAAGCACGATGCATTGCACTCAGTTGTTATTGTCCTGTTTATTCATTTATTTGGTACTGAGGACTGAACCCAAGGATATTCTCCCTGCAAGCTACACCCCAGCCTTCCCATTTTTTTGGCAGAACTGGGGATTGAAGCCAAGGGCACTCTACCTCCGAGCCCTACTTTTTTTATTCTTTATTTTGAAACAGGGTCTCACTAAGTTGCAGAGGGTCTCACTAAGTAGCTGAGGCTGGCTGTGAATCTGCGATCCTCCTGTCTCAGCCTTCCAAATATTGGGATTATAAGCGTGCGCCACAACACCCGGCTCCCAGCCCTTTTTATTTTTCTGAAACAGGATCTTCCTACGTTGCTGAGGGTCTCACTAAATTGCTGAAGCTGGCCTTAAACTTGTGATCCTCCTGTTTCAGTCTCCCAGGTACTGACATTACAGATGCAGGCCACCACACCCGCAGGAGTTATCGTTAATCTGGAATGAATCTTTTGCTTTGAGAAAAATCTTTTGACACTTGCGTTTTTGAAGCATGTGTCAGTTGTAGAATGAACATCGCATATGGATGTCTGAGTATCTCCTTGCAGTCCATTAGAGTCCTGCTGAGCATTTGAGCAGGATAATACCATAGGCGTGACTGCCTCTTGGGTGGGCTGTGCACAATGCCCACTTGCCTTCCTCTGCATGTCACAGCACAGTACCATCTGTATAGTCAGGTATAGAATGGTCCCTGAAGAGCTCATAAGTTGGTGTTTGGAGATGATGTAATTGAGTCAGGAGGACTGTAATGGATTTATCTGGCCTAGGCTGGCAGGGTGTGACTAGAGAAGGTGGTCTCTGAGGGTGTGGTCTTGGGGATTATATGTGGCTCTGCCTCCCCCAGATCTCGCTCCTGTTTCTGGCCACCATGATGGGAGGAGTCTAGCTCATTTGCTCTCCTTTTCTCTGCTTCCCACTGCCATGTGCTGAGACCACAGTCCCCGGCCTCACATGGACTGACCCCTGAGACCTTGAGCTAACCTTCCTTCCTCTAAGTTACATGGTTGTGTCTTTTAGGTTATACCTATGAAAATTCTGATAAATAAAGCCAGGCTTGGTGGCACACGCTTGTAATCCCAGCATTTGGGAGGCTGAGACAGGCGGATTGTGGTTCACAGCCAGCCTCAGGTACTTAGTGAGGCTCTTGCAACTCAGTGAGACCCTGTTTCAAAATTAAAAATAGGGCTGGGAGTTTCACTCGGAGGTAGAATGCCCCTGGGTTGCATCCCCAGTACCGCAAAACAAAACAAAACCCTAAAAAACCTAAACAACAACAACAACAACAGCAAAAACAGATGAATACACCATCCCTTCACCACCATTACCAACAGAAGGCAAAGCACCAGGGGTACCCAAGGAACTTGTGCTGGGCAGCCCTGGGCTCCACCAGATTCCACCTTAACAACTCAGTCCAACTGGATTGGTTACAAAGGGAAACAACTAAATATTCCCCTTGGTCTCCTACTTTCATATGTCACAGATGAACACAGACTGGACTACGAGAACTCCATCAGAGTCCAGGCGTAGTCAGGCTGAGAGGGCACAGATTGGCAAATGGGACAGAGACTCCACAGAAGCAACATCTTAGAGGCTCCAGAGGCCCAAAGGTCCTTGATCTAACCCTTACTGTGAGCACAGAGCTTCCAAAGTCATGTGGAAACTCCAGGCAAGGGGCTGTCACTAGGCTTCCAGCAGAAACAGGAAGGAAGAGGAGTCGGGAAGTCTGGTTGTGGACAGGGATTAGGCAGATATCTGTGATCTGCCAGATTAGCAAGGAAGTCAAGTTCTTCCTTGAAAAGGAAGTGGATTCAAAAAGACAAAGTCAAAACCCAAGTCCAGAACTCCTGATGGGTCAAGAGACAGTAGACCAGAAGTTCCTTTGAAGCAGGAAGCCTTTCCTGTTATGCTGTCTCCGTCCCTACGACCGGTGCTGTGCTCGGTGGATGGAGACACTTTGTCCCTGCCTTGGATGTGTCAGTAGATGAATAAATATGACTTCCGAAAGGCCAGGCTCAGTACCAAGTGTCCTATCTAATAGACAAAAACCAAGAGCCAGTACCTGAGAGGGCAGACAGTGAGAGAGCAAAACGGCACTGCGAGGGGCATAAGGACCACCCAGCTGAGCGTTGGGGTTGAGCCATGGTAAGTTGGCACTTTTATTATAGTTTAGTTTCAACCCATGAACACTCGACTTTTCTTTCACCACGAGTTTATCAGTGTCCTGGTTTTCCACTTGCAGAAACCCTTTCCTAAGGTGCTGTGTGGCCAGGAGCGTGCCTAGGGCCACAAGCATGTCCCCCCTCTGCTGCATGGTCACTCACAGTAGAAACAGAAGGTACAATGTGGCTACCCTCCTACAGCATCCAGGCTTCTCAAAAGGCAGAAAGCAACACTCACAGCTCACTTTTTAATATAAAAGCTGGGTGGAAAATCCCAAAGTAGAAATTTCTCCAAATTGTGTGGAAAGACAGCCAAGAAGATCCTAATAAAACTGCTTAAACATAAAGGCTTGGCACATTTTTAAGACAAGGAGGACAGTTGGGGTCAGCGGCTGAGCTTTGGACTGACTGCACTCAGCATCTGGAGCACTGGAAGCTTCCAGCATGCTCTACTAGGCTGATGAAGTAGGTCTGGAAGACCTCTGACTCGATGCAAGCACCACGGGTGGGGGGGGCATGTCAGGTGATTCAGAAGAAGAGTATTTTTAGGTCGCAAAGAGTGCAATCGTATTACCAGGTCCACATTTAGAGATGAATAAAAAAGGCACAAAGAAAGGAAGTGGGCTGTTCCTGGGCCTCCCGTAACTACAGTCCAGCCCTGCTTCCTTATATAGGTTGCTTTTACACACATGCTTTTAGTGTAGGTTTCTAAAACCAATGGTTTTTATTTATAGGCAAGCAAACCCCAATTTTTCTAAATTCTCACTACAAATGATGCTAGCCAGGCCTTAATTTGTGTGATCACTGTGCCTTAGAGCCTCCTCCTCCCTCCCTTCCTGTCTGTCTGGAAGAAACTAGGTGACCTCCTCAGTTCTATAAGCTTCTCAACTTTCTTTTCTCTCTCTCTCTCTCTCTCTCTCTCTCTCTCTCTCTCTCTCTCTCTCTCTCTCTCTCGGTCTCTCTCTCTCTCTCTCTCTCTCTCTCTCTCTCTCTCTCTCCCTCTCCCTCTGCCCCCTCTCCCTCTCTCCCTCTCCCTCTGCCCCCTCTCCCTCTCTCCCTCTCTCTTCTCTTTCTCCCTTCCCAACGTGTCAGTACATCCGAGTCCTCCTAATCCCTGCTGGCTGCATGGGCTCTGTTCCAGTTCTGTCCTTTCCCGGGGAGCTGCTGTCAGCCTGGCTGGATTGCAGCCCAGCAACCGTTCTGCTGCTAATGAACTGGCAGAGAGAACAAAACACTGCAGCTCTCCTGGAACTATTTTGTCATCTCTAGTTGGAGCACATAAAACCTTCAACTTTGGAAAAGAACAAATGTCAGTGAACTTGCTTATGTGCTCTAGGATGTCAGGGCCCCAACTTCACCACACCCTAGGTTTGTCCCATTAGAGAACTCATGCAGATGACAAAAGGTTAAGGAACACCCCGCCCGGGTAGCATTCCCTCACTCCTTTCCCACTCCAAGACTGGCTGGCAGGACCAGGGAGGGAAAATTCTTGTATTTATATCCCGGTGGATAGCGGGCCAGGCTTGGCAGATTCAAAAGGGCTGAGCAAACTTGGAACATGGGTCGAAGGAGCTCTTAAGGAGCATTAAGGCCAACATTCTCCTCTAAAGATAGGAAACCAAAGCTGGAGAGGTCACCTGGTGTCGGGGTTGAAGTGTAACTCTCCAAAGTTTAGATTTTGAAGTCCTAAAGCAGAGTACCTCAGAATGTGACCTAATTTGGAGATAGAGTCTTTTCAGAGGTAATCGAGTTAAAATGAGGTCATGGGGTGGGCCCAGATCCAATATTACTGGTGTCCAGATAAGAAGGGGAAACTTGGACACCAAGACAGACATACTGGGAGAGTGCACATGAGCACTAAGAGCCAAAGAGAAACAGATCCCCTGGCGGCCCTCAGGGGCCACGCCCACCAGCTTCTAGCAGCCAGACTGTGACACATTTCTGTTCAGGGCACTTTGTCTATGGTGTTTTGTGCCTAGCTAATGAATACACCTGGAATCTCAATTCTAAAGCGGCTGAGTTGGGCTTCCTGACTCCCTGTCCAGTGCTCCTTCCAGGCTCACTGTCTCTGAAGTATAGATACACTGTGAAATTACTATTTGCAGAAAACGAGGGCGCCTGCTTTCCTTCTTTCCTTCCTTCCTTCCTGCCACCAGGGATCACATCCAGGGGCATTCTACCTCCAAGCTACACCCCCAGCCCTTTTAAAATTTTATAAATTTTGAAACAGGTTCTCACTAAGTTGTTGAGGCTGGACTTGAAGCTGTGATGCTCCTGTCTTAGCCTTCCAAGTACTGGGATTATAGGTGTGTACCACCATGCCTGGCCAACAAGGGACAACTTGCCTAAGACTTTGGGTTGGGCCATTTGCATGGTTTATACTGGAATCTGTGTACATAAGTTAAGGCAACGTGTTCCCATACCCATTTTACCTAATTTTACAAGTCGCCCCTATTGAACTCATTTTTGTCTAGTTCAGGAAATAGGCATTCTCTTGTTATGTGATTGACATGATTTATTTATTTATTTGGTTAATTTTTTTTTCTGGTATTAGAGATTAACCCTAAGGGCATTCTGCCTCTAAGCTATACATCTATCCTTTTTTGTTTTGAAGCAGGGTCTTACTAAGTTTCAGAGGCTGGGCTCTAACCTGTGATCCTCCTGTCTCAGCCTCCCAAGCACTGCTATTACAGGCATGCACCACCATACCCCAGCTTGACCTGATTTTTTTTAGTACTTGCATTACATTTCTTTTAAAAATTACCTGGGCTGGGCAGGGTAGTACATATCTGTAATCTCAGGATTTGGGAAGCTGAGATAGGAGGATCACAGGTTCAAGGCCAGCTTCAGCAAATTACCAAGACCCTGTTTCAAAATAAATAAAAGAGCTGAGGGTCTAGCTTACAGTTAGAAAAATCCTGGGTTCAAATGCCAGTTCAAAAAAACCCCAAAAGCCGGGCGTGGTGGCACACACCTGTAATCCCCGCACTTGGGAGGCGGAGACAGGAGGATCGCGCAGGTTCGAAGCCAGCTGCGTGTGCTGGCTTAGGAGACCCTGTTTCCAAATAAAAATATAAAATAGGTCTGGGAGTGTAGCCCAGAGGTAGAAGGGCTTCCAGGAACCCCAGTACCACAAAAAAAAAACACCACAAAACCCCCAAATCACTGGAAGTATAGCTCAGAGCCCCCACTCCACATACACTACCCAGGGCTTTCATTGTTTCAGTATTTCTTTTTGTGAGAACCCTCTCAGCGTAGCCCCTTTCAACTTCTACTGTGTCTAAAGCTGTGTTCTTCATTTATTAATGGTGTCTGGTTCTATCAATCTAAAATTATGGATATGTTTGAATTTCATTCTTTTGTTTGACATATTAATTAATTTAATAGATTGATTCTACAAAAATATCACATTACTGGGAGTGATGTTGCACACCCGTAATCCCAGAACTTGGGAGGTTGAGACAGGAAGACTGCCGATTTGAGGTCAGCCTCAGAAAACCAGCAAGATCCTATTTCGAAATAAAAAATGAAAATAAGCCTAGTGTGGTATCATATGTCTGTAATCCCAGTACTTGGGAGGCTGAGACAGGAGGATTGCGGGTTCACGGCCAGCCTCAGCAACTTAGCAAGGCCCTCTACAATGTAGTGAGACCTAATTTCAAAATAAAAAATAAAATAGGGCTGGATGTGTAGCTTGGAGGAAGAATGCTCCTAGGTTCAATCCTCAATATTCACCCCCCCAAAAAAAAAAGTTAATGCCAATCATAACATGGCCTTTATATTAAATTTACAGGGCTGGGACATAGCTCAGTGGTAGAGTGCTTGCCTAGCATGCGTCAGACCCTCGGTTCCAACCCCAGAATTAAACAAACAAACAAAAACAAAACAAAAGTCCCCTTATTACGCAAGTAATGACACTTTTCTGTTGGAGGAACATACTTGGGAACGGAGTGATGTGGTTGCTTTACAATAACTTCACAACAGGGTGAAATCCGTTCCCTTACTATAAGGAAGGCTCCCTCCCAAGGTGAGGTCCCTCTAGGAGGGTCATCAGGAGGCCACGTGACTTGACAGACTTGAGCGGATCCGTGCCCCTCATGTCTGTGTGTTGAGTGAAGGGCAGGCACGGCAAAGCATCCTAACCGCCTGGCACAAGCTTAGCAATTTTCCAAAGAAATCCTCATGGGCAGGTGAAGAGCTAGGGATAGGCATTGAATACCAGGGGGCAGGGATTAGCTGGCCAGCTACGTGAGAAATCTGTGCCCTCCACCACATCAAAGCATGGGAATCCAGCTGGCCATGACACAGCCATCAGTCGGCACTGGCTTTATGATGTGCAGCTCCCATAAACCCCGTGTCATAGGAAGGAGTTTCCGTGCAGGTGTGTGATTAATAGCTTCTGGAGTTTAGGATTTCATGCTCCCTGTCATCAACAGGGGCACTAAAAAATAGTAGGCAGATTTTACTTCTACTAAATAAAAATATTATTAAAATAGTATATAATAATATTAAATAATAATAATATATTTTTATTAAATACATATTGGCTGGGTGCAATGACATATGCCAGTAATCCCAGTTCCTGGGAGGCTGAAACAGGACGATTGCAGGTTTGAATTTAGTAAGACCCTCTTTCAAAATAAAAAACAAAATAGGGCTGGGCTGTAGCTCAGAAGTAAAACACCCCTGGGTTCAACTGCCAGTAGGCCCCCCCAACACACACACAAAGGTATCTTCTACTCATATCTTTTTATAAAAATATGGTTATTTTACCCTGGGGTGGTGGCACATGCCTGCAATCTCAAGGACTCGGGAGGCTGAGGCAGGAGGATTGTACATCCCAAGCCAGCCTTGGCAACTTAGTAAGATCTGGTCTTAAAATAAAAAAATTAAAGGGTCTGGGAACATAGTTTAGTGATAGAGCACCCCTGGCTTTAATCCCCACTACCGTATACATTCACACACAAAAATATTTAAAAAGACAAAATAAGGACAGGCTTTCCATCAAGTGACATTTGGAGATCGTAAAATGACTATTTCTGAAAAAAAGAATATATCTCTATTTTTTAAGTGGAAAAAAGATCACCATAATAACTCTGGCTGTCACTGCTGCCTTGGTGTGGTGCCTGCTGCTCGAGTCTGGACTGTCCCCCTTCATTCTCGGGCTCTTGGGTCTACGCAGCCCAAGCAGCCTGGGCATTCTCCTGCCATCCCGGCATACTCAGTGCCTCAGCAAGGTGTCAAGTAGCATAGGGATCCTCTGCCCAAGATTCCCCTCCTCTCTGTAACTCCCTTGCTTCTACAAAATCAGATAGCCCATCATTCTCCAAGAAGAGTCATATCTCTTTACAGAGTGAAGAATCAGAATTCTTTATTACTTACAGGAGCCCCTTAAAATGTTTGTTAGTATTAACGCTCAAAAGGATATGTCGGTCCCCGCTACCAAGGTGACGTTGCCTTTGTCTTTGGTTGGGTTCTCCCAAAAACAGGTTCTGAGTCAGGACTGGAGTATGAGTAGATTATTGGAAAGTGATTTCAGGAGGAGAATGGGAACACGAGACAAGGGAAGGCAGCCTGTAAGAGGGTGTGTTGATGAGCTGGCTGTCACTGGGCCAGCTGGGAGACCTCTGGGAATTTGCAAAGAGTGCCCCCTGGAGTCATACTCCTGGAATGTGAGGCCGTTATTGGCTGGATTCTGCTCCTGAAGGCATGGGTCATCCAGCATTTCCACTTGCCCAATATGCAAGCCTCGTGATCTCCTGCAGCCAGAGCAGTGTCAGAAGCCACCTGCCTTGAAGATAGCAGTGAGCACCTAGTGGATGAGGGTGAGCATCTTCTCTACCTCCCTTCTGCAACCTCTGACTTCTTGATTGAAATTATATCACTGACTCTGCCCTTCAACAGAAAACACAAAGATCTGCAACTCATCTCAACCCTTTAGTGGAAAAAGGAAAGACATTCTTCCCCAAAGAGCTACACTCTACTTTTCCAGGAGTGGCCAGACCACTCCCAATAAGTATTGTCTCAAGTCCATGGGCGAGCTGACCAATATCTGTCAAAATGTGTATACTCAAGACAAAAGTCTCCTACTATTCTCACCATGACATGTTTACTAAATGACCTAGACCAGAGATGGCAAATTGGCTTCACCTGGTGCCTGGTGGTTGCCAGAGCCCTGTGTTGAGGATTCTGAGGCTGGAGTGGGAGGAGGTTGATTATTAATCTGTAATCCATAGTCAACTAGATACCGAACATGAGGGGTGTGTATCAGTCTAATTTCTGATGCTGTCAGAACACTGGACACTGCGTCTTTTAGAAAGAAAGAGGTTTCTCTTGGCCATGCTTCTATAGGCTGGAAGGTCTTCAAAAGAGACAAAACACAGGGCAGCTCCACTCTATTACAACCTGCTCTCAAGGAAACTAATCCAGTTGCATGGGAGACCCAGAACTCATTCCTGTGAGAAAGAATAAGAACTCTTAACATGCTAATCAGCTCTTAAAGGCCCCCTTTCCAATGCTGCCACAGAAGCAGTTCAGTCTCGGCAGGAGTTTGGCAGGGACAGACCCACGCCTCCTTTCTACATTTTCACCTGCTTATCAAGGCCAACTCTGCTTTCTTTCCCTAATCAGACGATTAAAACATCTTGAAACCTAAAATTAAATAAAGAAACCGAAGGTAAATATGTTTAGACAGTCTACTGAGAAAAAACAAAACCTAAACGCATGAGTTTCAAAGACAGTATTCTCAGAGCCAGCAATTACACGATCAGTTCCTAAATCCTGACTATAAGACCATATCGCTGGAATCTATCAACAGCCACGGCTCAGTCGGCAGACAGGTGAGCTTAGCAGGGTAGAGAGAGGCTCCTTCTAACTCAGCAACTGCAGGGTCCTGACCAAAACTGGTTTCGATGAGAGGGAATTCCAGATTTACACGTGGCACAAAACCAGCCTCCTAGGAACTAATGAAACGGAACGGATTTTATTTTTAAACAAACAGAAGAGGTGACCTAGGGAAGAGGAAGTTTCTTTTCCATTTTGACTAAATTTCCATAACCGCTCGAGAACTCAAGAGTTCCGCGTTGTGAGAGTAGGAAGTTTGCTTGGGCTTTCTGGGTCTCCCGCTTCCCCACGTGGAAAGCAGGTATGGAACTTTTGACTCATCTTCCGGGGTCACTTTGTGGGAGGTGAACATTAGGAGAGCCTTCTGAAGACAAGGAGCCAGTGTCACATCAGTGACAGGAAGGACCAGGACAAGGAGCAAGCAGTCGATGACCAGCTGCCACACAGAGCCCTGGATTCAATATGCAATCATTTTGGTTCACTATTACTGTTTTTGTTGTACTGAGGATCGAACTTAAAAGCATTTCACCACTGAGCTACAGTCCCAGCTCTCTTTCTTTTTATTATTTTTTAAACCAGGTCTCACTAAACTGCTGAAACCGGCCTTGAACCCGTGATCCTCCTCTCTCAGCCTCCCAAGTACTGGGATTACAGACATGTGCCACCATGCCCGGCTTTCATTTGGTTTCTTTTATAGTCAGAGAGGCCTCTGAAATTAATTAAAGTCTGGAATTATTTCATACACCGAGCTGGAAATTTCAAAGGAAAATTTCAGGAAATGTCAAAGGAAACTTCCAAATCTTCAATAGATGTTAATTTAACCATTTACTTCTTAAAATCAGGTCACATTTAGCATCATGGGCTTAGCCAGATCGACCTTTATCTCTGGGCAATTCTTGCTGTTGTCAATGTTGCTGTGTGGCAGAAGAAAAGAATATAGCCCATTGTTCTACCAGATGCAAATTATGGTCCTGGCTCAACAAAAAAACATCTGTCTTCCACATAGGGAAAAACAAGACTCTGAAGCCAGAATGATCTACTGATCTTGGCGACATGGTGATCTGCACTTGCAGAAGCTCACTTTGCATTGGTGATTAGTAAGTATATTAGTACACACACACACATATACTTAAAACACACACACACATCTGACACAATTTACTGGGTTTTGTTTTGTTTTGTTTTGTTTTTTTGCGGGTCTGGGGATGGATCCCAGGGACATTTGACCTCCGAGCTACACCCCCTGCCCTATTTTTTATTCTTTTTATTTTGAAACGGGTCTCACTGAGTTGCAGAGGGCCTCACTAAGTAGCTGAGGCTTGTCCGCAAACCATGATCCTCCAGTCTCAGCCTCCTAAATGTTGGGATTACAAGCATGCGCCACCACGCCCGCTGGTTGTTGTTGTTTTTGTGTGTGTGGTATTAGGGATTGAACCTGGAACATTCTGCCTCTGAGTTACAACCCCAGCCCTATTTTATTTAATTTTTTGGTACTGGTGATAGAACCCAGGGGCATTCTACCTCCGAGCTACACTCTCAGCCCTAATTTTTATTCTTTATTTTGAAACCGGTTCTCATTAAGTTGTGGAAGACCTCACTAATTAGCTGAGGCTGGCTGTGAACTTGTGATTCTCCTCTTTCAGCCTCCCAAGTACTGCGATTTCAAGCGTGTGCCACCATGCCCGGCTATTTTGTATTTTTGAAACAGAGTCTCATTATGCTATGGAGGGCCTCACTAAGTTTCTGGGACTGGCCATGAACCCAAGATCCTCCTGTCTCAGCTGCCCAAGTACTGAGATTACAGGCATGCACCATGACAACTGGCCACTTAATGAAATTTCTATCAAAATCTGCTCAGAGCTGGGCATGCTGGTGCACCTCTGTAGTCCCAGCTATTGCCATGACTGAGTCAAGAGGACTGTTTGAGACCAGTCTGGACAACATAAGCAGACCTTACAGCAAACACAAAACAACAATACAAAATACGAAAGATCTAGGCATGGTAGCTCAGGCCTGTCATCCCAGTACTTGAGAGGCTGAGACAGGAGGATCAAAGGTTCAAGGCCAGCCTCAGCAACTTAATGAGCCCCTCAGCAACCTAGTGAGATTCTGTTTTCAAATAAAAAGTAAGATAGGGCTGGGGGTGCAGCTCAGAGGTAGAGTAGCCCTGAGTTCAATACCTAGCACCAATAAAAAAAAAACCTCTACCAAAACAACAACAAACAACAACAACAAACAACAATAACACACACACACACCTTGCTCAGAGAGAATAAACTAATAATTTTTGAAAGAGAGAACATGTTTTGAAATAGTAAATTATGTTTTGTGTTATCATGCGGCTATCCCTGACAAAGCTGATACTTTGTTCACCCCATCCATCTCTCTGCACCTCTAGGTACAGAGAGAATCTAAGAACCAGCAACAAGCAGTATCAACAATACAAGTAATTTTACCATTACTTGTAGTCACTGATAGTTCTGCTATCAAAGGCATGTGTCTGAGCTAGAGTGTAGATGAACTTCATGTAGAAAGCACCCTTGGCAGGGAGGGTGTGGTGGAGCAGCCTGGAACCCCGCTCCTTGGGAGCCGGCCTCAGAAACTCAGTGAGACCCTGTTTCCAAATAATAAAAATGAAATGCCCTCAATTAATATATCACAGTTGATTCTCTACCTACTTGCAACAAGATAATGCTTCGTTATCGAATCTATTTCGGTTTCTAGTTTGGTGTGCTCTTGCCCTCTCCCACTACTTCTGTGTTTTTTTAGGAGAAGTGAAGATCCCGGCAAAAACGCAGGAGAAGAAAAGGAGCCGGTGCTACCTTTGGGTTTTAAAAATGTGGCTTTGGCGATCTAGAGGCACGTGAGGCGGGCGTGCAGGTCTCTGGGCCAGAGTCAGCGATGAGTACTGTAATTATTTCCTTTTTGCTAATAACAGTTTTTAGGAAATGGTTTTTCTTTGTTATTGTGTAGCTGTTAGTCATTTGTACTTTCTCCTTTGTGAACTCCTTTTATGTTTGCTTCTCATGTTTGTACTGGAACCTCTTAGTTCCCCTCTTATTTATTTCCATATTGACGTATCATATGTCTAGCAAATATGTTCCCAGTGTGATACTGTTCTGACTTTTTGGCGCTATAGAATTTATTATTATTATTATTATTATTATTATTATTATTATTATTATTTGTGGTACTGGGGTTCCTGGAAGCCCTTCTACCTCTGGGCTACACTCCCAGACCTATTTTATATTTTTGAAACAGGGTCTCTTAAGCCAGCGCGGCTGGTTTCGAACCAGAGGGATCCTCCTGTCTCCACCTCCCAAGCGCGGGGATTACAAATGTGTGCCACCATGCCCTGCTAGAATTTAATGTTTTTATGTAGCTGAATCTATAGAGCTGGGGTGTATCTCTGTGGCAAAATACTTGCCTCGTGTGTATGAGGCCAAAGGTTTTTTTTTTGTTTTGTTTTTTGTTTTTTGCAGTACTGGGGATGGAACCGGAGGCATTCTACCTCTGAGCTACAACCCCCTGCCCTGTTTTTTATTCTTTATTTTGAAACAGGGTCTCACTGAGTTGCAAAGGACCTCACTAAGTAGTTGAGGCTGGCTGCAAACCCGGATCCTCCTGTCTTAGCCTCCCAAACGCTGGATTACAAGCGTGCACCACCACACCCAGCTTTGAGGCCAAATGTTTGATTTTCCAGCATGAAAAAAGAGGGGGAAAAAATCTAGTCTTTTTTCATGTGATTTCCTGATATTTGAGCTAATTTTAATCCATGCAGAGTTGAGAAAAAACATAATTTCCTCTATTTTGTTTGCAGTTCTTAAACAACAGACTATTCTTATCAGAAACTTTATTAATTCCATCCATCAATAAGCATTTTCCAAGTGTCCATCTGTGTCTGAGAAAATGTATGTACTAAGGATATGATACCCATCAGAGAAGAGTAGGAGAGACGGGAGAGTAATCCTGGGCTGCATCGGCGCAGTTAGGCCCGGGTCCGGCACCCCAGCTCCTTTCAGGGTCAGGTTGAGCGGCGCTGGGACCCTCCGGATCTTAGCTGTGTTCTCAGAGAATTCTCTAGAGTCGAGTCGATAAATTACAAGTTTCTTCAGCAGGCTAAATCTGATAAACCATGGAGCATCATTCATGCTCCTGCGAGTAGGCAAAAAATCATCAGAAGCAAAGGAACCAAGAGAACTACTTAAAACGATTCAAACCACCACAAAACACACCTTCAGCAAAAATTTGCATCAGGATAAAGAGTAGCAGAGCTGAGATTATTTGGCCTTGGCTTTTGTACAACAAACAATGAAAGGAAACCTCAAAATGACCAGTAAAGGTGGAAAATAAGCCGGGTACGGTGGAGCATGCCTGTGATCCCAGTACTATGGAGGCTGAGACAGACAGACTTCAGGCTAGAGGCCAGCCTCATCAATGTAGAGACCCTTAGCAACCTAGTGAGACCCTGTCATACAAACAAACAAACAAGCAAACAAGCAAGCAAACAAACAAACAAACAAGCAAACAAACAAGCAAGCAAGCAAACGGTGGGGTGTAGCTTGGTACAATGCCCCTGGGTTCAATTCCTAGCACTACATGCACACACACATACACGCAAAGTTGAAAAATAACAACAATCTCACTCATAAACAAAGAAGTGCAAACTGAAACAAGAAGATACCATTTTTAAACCCATCAGATTAGCAAACATATTTTAAATATAGGATTTGGAAGATAGGCATTCTTATACTGATAGTGCAGTATAAACTAGTATAATTTCCAAGAAGATAATTCATGTCAAAAGCCTTAACAATACTTATATAGCCTTTGACCACAGATTCTACTTCCTAGAATTTATTTCACATGAATTGATATAGTAAAAAAATGAATAAACAAAATCATAATAACCAAAGTTGGAAAAAATATTCATCAATAGAAAATTGATTGAGTAAATTTTAAAGTAGCACAGTTATTATATATATATATATATATATATATATATATATATATATTTGGTGGTTTTGGGGGTGGAACCCAGGGGCTTTTCTACCTCCAGGCTATACTCCCAGACCTATATTATACTTTATTTGGAAACAGGGTCTCACTAAGTTGCTGAGAGCCTCACTAAGTAGCTGAGGCTGGCTTCGAACCTGCGTGATCCTCCTGTCTCAGCCTCCCAAGCGCGGGGATTACAAGCGTGCGCCACCACGCCCGGCGTTATTTTATTTAATAATTTTAAAATATCAAACACTTGGGAAATAACTCATATGTTAAGGGAGTTATATTTCAACTTACTTTTCCTTTTTTACCCTAAAATGTTAATTATTTTCGTGGTATTAGGGATTGAACCCAGGGACATTCTACCTCCGAGCTATATCCCCAGCCCTAATTTTTATTCTTTATTTTGAAACAGGGCCACACTAAGTAGCTGGGGCTGGCCATGAACCTGCAATCCTCGTCTCAGCCTCCACAGTACCGGGATTACAAGTGTGTGCCACTGCGCCCGGCTCACTAAAATGTAAATCTGATAGTTAAATTATGGGTTTTCTTTTAAGGCTCTTTTGAATTTTCTAATTTACAAGAAATGCTTTTCTGAATTTTCTAATTTTTCTTTTTCTTCCTTTTTTATTTTTAACAAGAAGTGGGTGTGATCTGACCTGTTGTGTTTGGTGAAATCTCAAAAGTAGGGAGCGGTGGGCTCCCAGCAGAGAAGGGAAGGAGGGGAGGCTCTGAGTGTTCCAGGAAGAAGTTGTCACCTAGACCTGTCCTGTTACTGTCTCTTGGGGCCAGTCGGAAGGTCTGGGAGGTGTTTGGGCCAGTGGACAGGAGTGATAGTACTTTGGAGGGCACTACTTTCTGCTGTGTTTGAGCATTGGCCTGGCCGGGAGCCAAGCATGTGCCTCATTCCTGGCTCACCCAGCTGGCCAAGGCAGGCGGCCCTGGTTGGGCTTCACCCATTAGTACGTCAGAGCTGCTATGGCTGATATGCTTGCCTTTCTAACATGGCACACCCAACATCCCACTTGGATATTCATGGGCTTTAGGGAATTTATGGATAACTGATATGGAGCAGGGGAAATAATTTCCAACCTGTAGTTATAGTTTCTAAGTTGGAGAGTGTGATGGTTAATCTTATGTCAATGTAGGTGGGCCATGATACCCAGGTATCTAGGTACTTGGCCAAACACATCTGGCTGTTACTGTGACAGTTTTGTTTTGAAAAAAAAATTGCTTTAAATCAGCGACTTTTAGTAAATTAGATGATTACCCTCCATAAATGCATGGGCCTCACCTCATCCAATGAATTGAAGTCCTTAAGAAAAGAAGTCTTCCTTCCAGAGTCCTGCCTTCAGACTGACACTGTAGTCTAGTGCAACATCAGCTCTTGTTTGTCTCCAGCCTGCCCAGACTTTGAACTTCCCAGCCCCTACAACCATGAGTCAGTTTCTTAACACAAATCCCCACCACCGCCACGCCTACATCTGTATATATATATATACTTTTGTCCTGTTGGTTCTGTTTCTCTGGAGTAAGCTGGATATTATACTGAGTAAACAGCTCAAGCAATTCTACTTTGAGCTGAGACCAAACCAGGAACAGCGAATATCTCCATACTTCCTATTTGCATACGTGTGGCAGAATCCTGGTTTTTCCAATAAAATTAGGACTAAACTGTCCTATTCATTGATGTAATTAAATACATCAGTGTTTTGTATTCCTCTGGCTTTCAGATATTTTTCCACCTACATTCCCTTGAAAATAGCAGATCTGATGTACAAGGGAGACAAGATTTCTTACTCATGTCAATGTCATGCTGTTCAAGCTGTAAAACCCATCAGAAGTCGTCTGTACAAGTCTACAGTGTTCTCAGTATGTAATGATAAAATCCTAAATCTGGTACAGTGTATCAACTTAATAAAGTGCTTTTACATATAATGTGCTCTAAATCCTCTAAACAAGTATGAGTTAGGTAAGAGAGGTAGCAATACACTGGGTGTGGTGGAGCACCCTTGTAATCCCAGCATTCGGGAGGCTGAGACAGAAGGATCTGAGTTTGCAGCTAGCCTCAGCTACTTAGTGAGGCCCTTTGCAACTCAGTGAGACCCTGTTTCAAAATAAAGAATAAAAAACAGGGAGGAGATGTAGCTTGGAGGTAGAATGCCCCTGGGTTCCATCCCCAGTACTGGAAAAAAAAGGAGGTAGCATTATAATTACTTCTGTTTTGCAAAAGAAGAAACCAAAGAGCAAGAAGTGATATGTCAGCCCAGCATGGTGGTGCACACCTGTAATTCCAATACTTGGGAAGTTGAGAAGGTAGGATCACAGGTTCAAGGCCAGCCTTGGCAACATTTTAAGACCCTTAGAAATCTAGCAAGACCCTATTTCAAAACAAAATATAAAGTGGGGGTAGGGCTGTAGCTCAAAAGTAAAATGCCCCTGGGTTAAATTCTTAGTATAGTGCGCACGCACACACACACACACACACACACACACACACACACACACACACACACACCACATGCCTGTAATCCCAGTACTATGAGAGGATTATAGGTTTAAGGCCAGCACACAGCAATTTAGCCATTTCAAAATATAAAAGCCTGGGGTATAGCTCAGTGGTAGAATAACCCTGGGTTCAATACCCAGTACCAAGGGGGCATGGAGAAAGGAAGAAAGAAAGAAAAAAAGAAAGAAAGAACCCTTGAATACTAAATTAACAAATTGAGACTATACTCTGGGTGTTCCTTCCAAACCTGCAGGCCACAGTATTGTTTCCAAGGATTTTGTAGTGCAGAGTGAATAAATAAGCTGGAAGCATGCATGTTTAAATGCCTGTAGATACTGTAATAATACGTCAAACCTGTGTATAAGTGATATAGAAGTTATAGCAGTTTTTGTCATTTTTATAACACAATAAACATTAAAACTGTCATTGTGTGAGTACAAAGAATATTTGTTATTAATATCAAAAGGATCCTATAGTTAATTTAAAGTGATGAGAAACCAAAAAGATTTTTAAAGAAAAAATTTTTATTGCTTTTTCCCCATGGAACATGATATATTTTACTTTAAGATTTAGAAAATACAGAGTAACAAAAGACAATAGAAAAGATGTACTCAGAGGTTAACTAATGACCACATTTGTTAAACTTCCAGCCCTTTTCCCATGCATGTGTATAAACAAATATTTTTATAATTCTACACAATTATAATCTGACTTATAAACATCTTTTTGACATTTATTACATGTGTAGAACTGCATCAACATTTTAAATAGCTACACAGTATTCTATGCGACTGATATTTCATAATATATCTTCTACCATTAGACATTTGAGGTGTTTCTAATTTTTCCATTGTAACTAGTAAGAAGATGAGCATCTCTGTATCCACACTCTCATGAGGATTTACCTCCGGAAGTGAGTCAAAGGACATAAGCATTTTCAGGTTTTGATATATATATTTCCAAGTTACCTTTAGAAAGTGTGCACCACTTTTACACCTACTACTTGTGTAGGAGTGTCCATTTTCCACATCTCTATCAGGGCATTATTACTATTATTTACCAAGTAGAATGTTTTACCTCTCCTTTTTTACTAATGAGGTTAAACTTCCTCTTTTTAAAAATAGCTTTGAGCCGGACATGGTGGCACACGCTTGTAATCCCAGCATTCAGGAGGCTAAGACTGGAGGATCGCAGTTTGCAGACAGCCTCAGCTACTCAGTGAGGCCCTCCGCCAACTCAGTGAGGCCCTGTTTCAAAATAAAATAAAGAATAAAGAATAGGGCAGGGGATGTAGCTTGGAGGTCGAATGCCCCTGGGTTCCATCCCCAGACCCGCAAAAAAAAAAAAAAAAAAAGCTTTGAGGGATAATTTACAGGCTGTAAAATTCAAAACTCCACCAAGGTTAAGTGCACAACGAATGCCACAGACACTGCTATTAACCTAGAAAGTTTCTCCAATGGCTGTCTAGTTATTCTATTCTGACTCAGTTCTAGAAAACCTGTTTGGCTTTCCCATTAAATCTGTCCTAGATATTTCATAGAAACAGAACCATACAATATGTATGCAGTCTTTGGCATCTGGCCTCTTCCATTTTGCACAATGTTTCTGAGGTTTATCCATGTTGTAGCACCTATCGGTCATTTGTTCCTGAAGTTTTTCTGTGTGTCTACTTGCAGTTTTCTCTCTGTTACAAAGAAAGGCCCTTGCTGTTTTTTTTTTTTTTTTAATGGGCTCTGTAGGACTTCACAGAGGAGGGACATAGTTTTATAGTAAGTAAGGAATTCTGGAAGCATGAGGAAAATGACTCTAATTTTGCATTTCCAAATCTAGGACAATCAGTGAAAGTTTCCTGCCTTGCATTAGGCTTTATCTATCTATAGTATGACTATAAGTAATATGGCACTCAGTAATTATTTGAATCATTTTAATCTCCTCTCAAAGGAATATAAAAGTTTTCTAAAAAATACTCACATTAATCCTTTAACATTGATTTTAGTGAAGTAGACATATTTCCTTTCTGGAACAAGGTGGAATATAAATAAATAAACGTTGCCTTACTCTAGTGTTGCTCTTGGTGCCTTGTTTCCTGTGTCGAGAGCCCTTAAAAGGTTCCTCATCCCAAAGACTAATAACTATTTACAAATTAAACAGTATCCTTTGAACTTATTACCTCTGTAAAGATTGTCACAATTCTTAATGGTAGCAGAGAAACTCAAAGCTTGACATGTCAAAAAGGATGACTAGAATCTCCTCCTCCTTCAGCTTTTTAACTTCCCTCCTCTCCCCACTGTGGGTTGTATCTGATTTAAAGCTAAAATTGCTAAAGCCAGGATTCCTCACTTATATTGGCTCTCCTAATTTAGGGCTTCTAGTTTTGTATGTTCTTACTTCAAGAGGGAACTCTAGATTTTCTATCAGGCTCCTTAGAACCCAATCTACTTTTGAAGCCAAAGATCTCTCTCACCCATTCTAAAGGTTCTTTGTAAATAGGTTATTTCTTTCTTTCTTTTTTTTTTTTTTTTTTGGTGGTACTGGGGTTCCTGGAAGCCCTTCTACCTCCGGGCTACACTCCCAGACCTATTTTTACATCTTTTTATTTGGAAACAGGGTCTCCTAAGCCAGCGTGCGCAGCTGGCTTCGAACCTGCGTGATCCTCCTGTCTCTGCCTCCCAAGCATAGGGTTTACAAACATGCGCCACCACGCCCGGCAAGACAGGTTATTTCAAGATTGAGTGTAGATATATTTCTATTGGTCTTCTTTGCTAAGATTTATCCTAGGTATCTTTTTAGAAAAATTTGTATGTATATAATAATATAAATAAATGATCTACTAAGAATCCCATCACCCTGACAGGTCACCCACTCATCTGCGGCATCTGCCTTCCAGTTTTTGTTTACATAATTTTATGTAATTATAACTTTGGTTTGAAAAAGTTTTACATCAATAAGTGTGATTCACTTCAAGTCCCATTTATCGCATCTCTGACAGGCATCTCTTTAAAACATATGTGATGTGGCTTCACCATAGTCCTCAACAGCCAGGGCAGGGGACGGGAGGAAGCCTGCCACGTCAGTGGCACTTACAGAAGACGAGCCAACTGCTGGCTTTGGAGGGTGGGCAAAGGATGCCCAACTGCCCAGGCCACAGCTGGCTGCTTCCCGCTGTAGGCTCAGTGCTCAGGACAAAGTCTGGCATGCAGTCAGTACTTCCATATTGACTGAGTTATTAATTCTAAATGTAACCTATTTTTAGGGGTGGGGAATGGAAAAATATCTTACATAATAGAATGAAACTTATTTTCTATGAAAGCAGAATACTGACTAGTTAAACAAATTTATACTGAGTGCCTCGATCACTTGGGATTGAGAGAGCCAAAGGGAGAAAAGCCTGGACAGGGAGCTAATTCTCATCCCTATCCCAGGCCCGTACTTTGGTCTGAGGTAAATAAAGAGAATGGAGAAGTTTCCAATCTTCTGTGATTCTACAGCCAGGCATGGTGGCACATGCTTGTAATCCCAGTACTTGGGAGGCCGAGTCAAGGGGATTGTAGGTTCTTGGCTAGCCTCAGCTACTTAGTGAGGCCCTCTGCAACTTAGTGAGACCCTGTTTCAAAATTAAGTATATATAGCCAGGTGTGGTGGTGCACGCTTGTAATCCCTGCGCTTGGGAGGCAGAGACAGGAGGATCGCGCAGGTTCGAAGCCAGCCGCGTGCGCTGGCTTAGGAGACCCTGTTGCCAAATAAAAATATAAAATAGGTCTGGGAGTATACCCCGGAGGTAGAAGGGCTTCCAGGAACCCCAGTACCACCAAAAAAAAAAAAAAAAAAAAATTAAGTATATATAAAAAAAGGTATAGCTCAGAGGTAGAATGCCCCTGGGTTCAATCCCCAGTAACACTAACATATACACACACACACACATAATTTTACTTAGGGAGCTAGAAAATCAGGAATCTTTTGGCTTATACGGCTCCGAAAAATCATGACACCAAGTTTTTTTTGCCAGAAACTGGGCCACATGTATCTTCAGTGTCACATTCACTTTAAATGTTACTAGACAGAGAGATCACAACAGTCTGCAGTCCTAAAGAGATGGTCTTTAGGTCTCTGTTAACATGATGCAATGTCAGCCTTTCCCCAAGAACAGAACACCAGAGAGTGCTCCTTGTGGCCTGATGTGAGACACAGTCACAGACACTGGAGGAGTTTGGTTCTGCAAAAGATGGAACCCGGCTCCTTCTTGCCCTCGGGCCCAGGCTGGGAGGCAACAGCATTTCCCAGCAAAATGCAATTAAATGAAATCCCAGATATATTTTTCTTTCCAATAATTCTGATTTAATTTCTTCTTTCCTATAAAAAGACAAATTACATTTCAGAGAATACTCTTTAGGTTATGAGGTTCCCGCCAGTATTGTTTAGCAAATACATGGTTATATAATCTGAAGTGAAGCCGGCGGTCAAAAACTGGGGCCAGTCAGGCTAATTTGTGTGCATGCAGTGGATTAATTTTATTTTAGATCACAAACTAATATAACTCTCCAATGTTTAAATGTCCACTAGATTTTTTTTGGCTTGGACATTCAAATTGGGATGAAACTAAGTTAAAAAACAAAAACAAAGCCGGGCGTGGTGGTGCATGTTTGTGATCCCCGTGCTTGGGAGGCTGAGACAGGAGGATCGCACAGGTTTGAAACCAGCTTCAGCTACTTAGTGAGGCTCTCAGCAACTTAGTGAGACCCTGTTTCCAAACAAAATATAAAATAGGTCTGGGAGTATAGCCCCGTAGGTAGAAAGCCTCTGGGTTCCACCCTCAGTACCACAAAAAACCAAAACAAAACAAAAAACAAACAAACAAACAAACAAACAAAAACAAAGACTGGAGATGTGGCTCAGTGGTAGAGTGCATGTACAAGGCCCTGAGTTCAATACATCCCAGG
Organism: Muscardinus avellanarius; assembly: GCF_963383645.1. NCBI lineage: Eukaryota > Metazoa > Chordata > Mammalia > Rodentia > Gliridae > Muscardinus > Muscardinus avellanarius. The sequence continues at coordinate 45,367,616 of NC_137786.1, forward strand.
TACTGCAAACAAAAAACAAACAAATTAAAAAAAAAAAAGCAAAGCAAAACAAAACAAATATAGGTAGTGATTTGTAAAGAAAACATGTAGCATCTGTATTCTCTGCTGTTACCAAGGAACTCAAACATTTGACATTTACATTTAAATAACTTGAATTTCTGGAATTTCTGTGTGTGTGTGTGTGTGTGTGTGTGTGTGTCCTGGCAAACTAGGCAAATGCTTTATCACAAAGTGGTACTCTCAGCCTGAGAGAAAGTTTTATAGAATTGTTCTGTTTGTGTCACTCAATATATTACTGGTTACTTCTCCTATTAACAACTGTGCTTTGCTGCCGTGAGTCAGAGTGAATGCAGTGTGTGAAAAATGCAGTGTGTGTATTAATGTAACGAAGCAGTTAAACTCATCTATAACTCGTCTTAGAGACAATTTACCCATATGAAAGCAATGGGACTTAACATCTATCACTCCATTTGCTGGCAAACACATAAAGCATTTTAATTTTGGAAGTTATTAGGGGAGCCTTGTTGCTTTGTAATTCAGCTTCCTTTATCAGCCCTCCAAATCTAACTGAAAGGGATCTGTTTCTGTTTCTCTCAGTTCTCAGCATAACCTGTCTCACATCATTGTTAACTGTGTACAATTAACTAGATTAAAATTTCCTTTACGACGTGATGTCTTACAAATCTTTGTCTTTTCCAAAGCACTGAACATTGTATTTTATTCAATAATTTATGGAAATAAAGTTAGAAAGAACAAAAAATCCTCCCAGTGAACTCCAAGTAGAAACAGAAGACTCCACTATTACGGTCAGTAGCTGTGTAGTATATGCAAAATATGCTTAATGTAAATAAAACATTTCCCTTTATTACAGTCCCTTTTGTGGATAAATTCATTCTGTATTCTAATGCATCTCTGGGTTTGTGTTGAACGTGGTATCTTTGTCCTTTCTGGTTTAGGTTTGGCATACTCATCCAAAGCGTTAACATAGATCTCTCTAAACAATCCATTTAAAATGTTGTCATTTCCTCAGTTCAATATTAAGTGAGCTACATTCAAAGCAACTAAGATTAACCATATGAGGGCAAAGAGTGAAAGAAATTCAATTATAAAGTTCAAAGAAATGGTAGAGAAAGTCTACTATTAATTTTCAAGTGATAGCAATGAGTTCTTATCTTGACATTTTTTAATTTATTTTTTTTTTTTGGTGTGATACTGGGGATTGAACCCCGGGGGCATTCTACCTCTGGGCTACACACCCAGCCCAATTTTTTATTTTTTATTTTGAAACAGGGTCTGAGTTACGGAGGGCCTCACTAAGTAGCTGAGGCTGGTCATGAACCTGCGATCCTCCTGTTTCAGCATTCCAAGTACTGGGATTACAAGCCTGTGCCACCACACCCGGCTTACGTTGGCATTTTAATGTGTGAACTGGGACACATACACTCACAGAGATCGGTGGCCAAGCCAACTACCAGGCCAAAGGAGCCAGTCTCATGCAAAGAATCTTAAGAAGGCAAAGCCATTCACCATAAGTCTAACAGGATTTCAGAAGTGCTAGGTTATCACATCTTTTAAAGAAAACAGAAGCAGATACAGTTTTTTGCCTAACAAAACACATTGTCATATTCCCTTTGTCTATTAAGCTTGCAAAATACATCAAGTCATTTTTGCATGTGTTAAAGCATTCAAGTACATTATAAGAAAAGAAACAATGAAAACTGTATCTAAAGTTCTTACAAAGAAAGTAAGGAAAAATAGGAATTAAACCTAGAAGATCTCTCCTAGTATCTAGCTTTGAATCGTTTGTCTCTTAACAAGAAGAGTCTGAAGTCATGAAGGTTCCGAGGCTGGCAAACACAGGCTTCCCCATTCACCACACTCCTAGGGAGCGTTAACACTGGTGTGTAGGGGCTGAGTGTGTGTGTGTGTGGGGGGGGGGGGGGTGGCCGAGACATCTAGTGCAGAATTTTCCAATTAACCTAATTTCTACCAGCAGTTTCTGCTAACAGAAACTATTGAAACTATCTCTATAATAAATGTAAAATAAGTTCGAAAGACTTATTGCATATTAAGGTTTGTAGAGATGAAATGACATAATGTCTGAGGTCCACTATAAAGTATTTTAGTGGAAAAGAAAAAAAGACAGGTGAAGCAAATGCAGTGAGGCCTCATAATTACTGAACTTAGGGGATAGGTGTTTGCCACATTATTCTCCACTTTCGTGTGTACTTGACAATTTTCATAGAGACGTTTTAAAAAAAGGGGCTTTAGGAATTATAGCTCATCAGTCTGTGAACAAGACAGAAAGCTTTGCTGAAAGAAATTAAAGTTGGTCTTAAATTTAGGCTCTTTATTAGATTTATAGAAACCATTTCAGTCACACTGTCCTGGGTCATGGAATCTGTTCCTTCTGGAGGTCATACCTCAAACAGAATGAATCCTTCCCTGTGGTAGAGGATTCAGCATTCATTGGGTCTCTCCATTCTTTCTCCTCTACAGGTCCTCATCTGCCCCTCCTCCGCCCATGGACTACCCACTGGGCCTCTCACGACAACCTATGCAGTACTCAGGCCTCCAAAAAACAAAGGATCCTCTGCGCCTATTGGAACAATCATTCTTGTTCCTATGCAAAATCTGGGTTGGGGCGATGATAATTTCAACCTAAATCACTAGAACTGGAATAGAAATAAAAGCGGCGTCAGAGGGCAACAGCTCTCTTGTTTATTTTGCATGCATTTTCAGATCATGAGGCCCATACTGACACTGCTTTGAATTTTTCTTCAAAAAGATATTAAAGACTGAGCTAAGAATTCATTCTATTAACACTGATGTCACGAAAACTTCTTTTTAAAAATGAGGTAGTTGGTTTACTGTACCAAGCAGTAGAAGTTTAGGCAACTGTAAAAATGGTCTAGCAAATAAGAAAATAAAAGCGAGTATATGGAAATATAAAACAGAAACAAGATCTAGTTATATGCTAGGAAATGCTTTGACACCCTGAGAATCCTTATGGTAGCTAAAATGAATCTACCTGCCTTATATTTCTACAAGCAAAACCCAGTATGATTTTCTTTTTAGTGGTCCTAAGGATTGAACCCATGGGCATTCTACCTCTGAACTGTATTCCCCAGCCCTATTTATTTTTTTATTTTGAAACAGCAACTCACTGAGTTGTGGAGGCTGGCTGTGAATCTGCAAAGGGGATTACAGGTATGCGGCACCATGCCTGGCCCAGCGTGATTTTTCCTACTAAGGCAAATGAGAATAAAGAGATAAGTGAGTATGAGAGAGGTAAAGAGATCAAGGTCATTCTTATTGCCCACTTTCCCACTTTAATAAAAACATACTCATTAATGGACCATTATTTCCCTGTTTTCAAATTATCTTAGAAAAACATTTCAAATTACAGAACAACAGCATTTACAAGTAAGTTTATGTCGAGCCGCTGTCAATGCCGAGATTACCATAAAAGATCCCGAGAAAACAGTTTTCACATAAAAAACTGAACAATCAGGTTAGCTACGCCCAAAACGATGATGAAAACATGAATAATTAGTTTAGGCCACGTCAGACGTTCTTCTTGGTGGAGAGAAATTATATAGACGAGAGATGGATATACGAACACAAAGGCCAGGCCACATGCTGCTCCTGAATATCTGCAAAATAAAAGCTTTGAAGGTTAATATTCATCTTGCATTTTGCATTTTCTGGTCTATAATTAAGTAAATACAGTAAAACCCAAATCATCCTCAGTTTCATATTGCAATAAGATTATTTTTGATTCATTTACTGCTGACACTGGGTTTAAAACTGATTTTACTTGATAATATAAAATATTATTTCCTGTTCATCTTTGTAGCATCTGCTTGACACACAGTTACGTTCACCCCTGAAATCCCCATACGTCCTCTGTGTTTCAGTGATTGTGGCTACTTCCTCAGACATATCTGGAGACAGGCTTTCTATCTTTGATCTTTATAAACTAATTACATATTCTGAGTTTGTGAGGGACTGTTAGCATCTGTTTAAGAACAAAAACAGATGAGTGCCTCTGTGGCATTCAGCATAATTACCCAAGATAATAACAAAAATACCAACACATGAAATGTCACAGAGAAACAGGCACTCTCTCTCTCCCTTTCCCAGTGTTCCTGAGAAACGGCTTAATAGGAACAGGCAGGTCCATTATATCCAGTAAGCATTAGGTTAATAATCTCCTTTCTTATTTCTTAGGTAAGGATTTTCAAAAAAGTGACTCAGCCCTGCTGTCTATATTAAGGAAAAGAAAGCCGATTGTTCTGAACCCCAGTTTCTTATGAGAATATGAGTTCACAACTTTATTCCTACCCTACCTGTCAAAACTTTTTTTGTGGTGCTAGGGATTAAGTCCTGACTTAATAAAATCAGTCCCAGACTGATTTTATTTTTTATTTTGAGACAGGGTCTCACTAAGTTGCTAAGAGCCTTGCTAAGTTGCTGAGGCTGGTTTCGAGATTACAGACATGTGCCACCATGCCCAGCCCTGTCACAACTTTTCTTTCTTTTTTTTTTTTTTGGTGGTACTGGGGTTCCTGGAAACCCTTCTATCTCTGGGCTACACTCCCAGACCTATTTACTTTTTTTTATTTGGAAACAGGGTCTCTCAAGCCAGCGCAGCTGGCTTCAAACCTGCGCTATCCTCCTGTCTCTGCCTCCCAAGTGCAGGGATTACAAGCATGCACCACCATGCCCAGCATGTCACAACTTTTTAAGGGAAAGAATATTAAGGAAAGAGAAAGAAATAATATTAAGATCTAAACTGAGATCTAAACTCTTACTTTTTTACTCTAATTGACAATGAATATGTTTTTGAATAGAAATAGATTATGAAAGTTAATATGGAGCTTTGACTTAAAAGGACCTTCTGGAGGTATTCCCAAGAAGTCATATATTAAAAATAATCTTTTATTTTGGATAAAGAGAAAGGAAGTACAGTAGAACATGATAAGGGAAAGAAAAAGAAAGAGAAAGGTGCTGAGACTAAGGGATAAAGGCATTTTTAGATAGTTCTCCACCAGGACAAAATAAAACTGGAAGTTACTGATCACATCACCTGCTATCAGGGACTACATCTGAACGCTATGAATTAAAAAAATTCATACAACTAAAACAACAACAGGGTAAGCCTAAAAACAAAGGTCAATGTACAAAAAGACATAATTCCTTACGGGCAGTACCTTATGATTCCTCCTATGTTTGGGTAGAAACAGGCCATGATAACACCAGCTCCCACAATAATCAGGTTAAGAACCAGCACGTGGAAAATGCTACAAGGAAAGAAAAAAATATATAGAAATAGGCAAACTACAACCAGTGAGAATAAAATTCACTCTTACCATCTTTAAAATGACTGTCTTAAGCTTGCCAATAAACTCACAGCAAAAACAGAAGGCAACAATAGTATTCAATTCTGTTCACAAGACAGTGAAACTGGCCTTTCATACAATTATATAAATAGGCCAAATAAAATAGGCACAAATTGGTAGCATGTATCTGAGTGCATTCTTTCACATATAAATCCTATCTGGAAAATCTTGAGAAAACAATAAAAAACATGAAAAAAGCTATTAATATAAAGATATTTATGGAAAATAGCAGAATTCTAGATATAACAAGCAACGCAACAATTTATTTGTCCAAACACAAAGTTATTAAATAACATAATTATTACCTAGATAGTAAATAAAATCACTAAGCAATTCGGGAAAAATTGCTGGATAAAAGAGAAAAGTTGAACTTGATCTGGTGGTACCTGTACCTGTAATCCCAGTACCTGGGAGGCTGAGACAAGAGGATTGCAGGTTTGAGGACTGTCTCAGCAAACAGTGAGAGACTCTCATCAATCTAGCAATACCCTGTTTCCAAATACAAAGTAAATATGACTGGGGGTACAGGTAGGAGGTAGGATGCCCCTGCGTTCAATCTTCAATGCCACACAAAGAGAAAAAAGTTGAATTTTCAATACATAATACAATCCAAAAACATTTGAAAAACTATCAGAAGAAAATACACCAAATACAGTAGTGATTACATTAGGATTTGAGATTTCATGTATTATTTCCTCTTTTCTACCATTTAGCTTGATGTATAATGTTTACTTACATTTATAATAGAAAATAAGTTTATATTAAGGGAAGGGCAATACAGACAGGTTTTTACCCACTTAAAGTTATTCTACCATAAACAGAATATTTACTAAACATTTTAACTATTAATGATTCAAGTTTTAGAAATTAATTCTGAACAGTATTTATAAATACTGATGCTCAAGAAATAATCACTCTCCACGAACCTCACATGCTTAATGTACACATCAGAGCAAGCTTCTCGCCCAAATTATCAGAGGTTAATTAATCCCAGGTAAATATTACAGAAAGAATTAAAAAAAATTACTTATACAAATAAGTGGTTAGTCATATATACTGATACATCACAAAGATAATAGGCTTAAGGATCGTACTATCTATCCAGGGACTCCAACCTTAAAACTGCTTTGGAATAATGAGATACCAGCTGGGTCTGTTATTTCTATACTGTAAAAAAAAAATCCAACTTTGTGTATTTTCCAAAGTAGTAGTTCTCAATGTGTGATCATAAAGTCCAAGGGTTTTGTAATACCCTTTCAGGAAGTCCCTGAGTAAAAATTATTTGCATAATAACACAAGGCATTATTTGATTCTCAAAAGCAATGGTGGGTAAAAATGCCTTACATGGCCCCTTAACATGGACACAGCATCTACCTGTAATCTGTATTCTTTATTGCCAAACCCCCTAAGGTTGAGAAAGAAAGAAAAAAGGAAAGAAAGAAAGAAAGAAGAGGGAGGGAAGGAGGGAGGAAGGAAGGACGATAGGTAGATTACTGTACCTATAATCCCAGTACTTGGTAGGCTGAGACAGGAAGATTGCAGGTTTGAGTTCAGTCTCAGCAAATAGTTTTATTAAAAAACAACTTTGAGCCAGGCGTGGTGGTGCATGCTTATAATCCCTGTGCTTGGGAGGCTAAGACAGGAGGATTGCACAGGTTTGAAGCCAGCCTCAGCTACTTAGTGAGGCTCTCAGCAACTTAGACCCTGTTTCCAAATAAAATATAAAATAGGTCTGGGAGTATAGCCCAGAGGTAGAAAGCCTCTGGGTTCTACCCCCAGTACCACACACACCAAAAAAACCCCCAAAATAAATTAAATCCCTAACCCCCAACCTCACAAAATACCTTGAGAGGCCAGGATGTAGTTCAGTGGCAAAGCGCCTGCTTTGCAGGTGCAGCACTCTGGGTTTGATCCCTGGTTCCAAAAAGAAAAAAAAAAAAAAGAAAGAAAAAAAAATCCCTTTAAAAAATAGCCTTGAGTGGTGGTACACTCTTATAATCCCAGTATTCGGGAGGCTGAGACAGGAGGATCATGGTTCGTGGATAGTCTCAGCTACTACTTAGTGAGGCCCTTTGCAACTCAGTGAGACCCTGTTTCAAAATAAAGAATAAAAATTAGGGCTGGAGGTGTAGCTCAGAGGTAGAATGCCCCTAGATTCCATCTCCAGTACTGAAAAAAAAAAAAAAAAAAAAGCCCAGAGCATGAACACATCAGGAATCTTGTATTTACTGAGTTTGTTTTCTAGATTAGCAATGTGAGAGCTGTAGCTTGCTGCTACTTATCAATCTTAGAGACCTGTTACCTCTTGAATTTTGCTACCTTTTAAAACCAACATGTTATAGATAAAATTATTCACTGAAGGACAGACTACATCGGTTTACTTCAAGCAATAAGTGATTAAGAGCACTTATTTAGTTTGGTTACTGTAAATGTAAATTTCTTTCAAATTTTCTTTTGAAGTTTTCTTCTGTTAAAATAATTTATTCGCAATAAAATAGGACCAGGTAAGCCGGGTGTGGTGGTGCACACTTGTAATCCCAGCTTTTGGGAGGCTGAGACCTGAGGATCATGGCTTGCAGACAGCCTCAGCTACTTAGTAAGGCCCTCCACAACTTAGTGAGACCCTGTTTCAAAATAAAGAATAAAGCTGGGCATGGTGGCGCATGCTTGTGATCCCAGCATTTGGGAGGCTAAGACAGGAGGATCACGGTTCGAAGACAGCCTCAGCTACTTAGTGAGGCTCTTTGCAGCTCAGTAAGACCTTGTTTCAAAATAAAGAATAAAAAATAGGGCTGAGGCCGGGCGTGGTGGCTCACACTTGTAATCCCCGTGCTTGGGAGGCAGAGACAGGAGGATCGTGCAGGTTCGAAGCCACCCGTGCTGGCTTAAGAGACCCTGTTTCCAAATAAAATATAAAAAATAGGTCTGGGAGTGTAGCCAGGACATAGAAGGGTTCCATCTCCAGTACCACCAAGAAAAAAAAAAAAAAAAAAAAAGGCTGAGTGTGTAGCTTGGAGATAGAATGTCCCTGGGTTTCATCCTCAGTACCGAAAAAAAGAATAAAAAATGGGGCTGGGGGTGTAGCTCGGAGGTACAATGCCCCTGAGTTCTATCCCCAGTACTGAAAATAAAATAGGACCAGGTATTTTTCACTACGATGAACCTATACTAAAACATATAGGAATAGGAGTTCACTGGAGGTCCACAAGAAGACTTCAGGAGAACTCTAAAATGACATATATGGAGATTTCTCTTGGAAGAGGGTAACTAGCTTTAAACAGAATTTCAAAGGGGCTTATGATTCCCTCATGTCCAATAAGAGTTTAAAAATTATGTTGTCAATGCAATTCCCATTAAAATACCAACTACATTCTTCACAGACCTAGAAAAAGCAATCATAAACTTTATATGGAGAAAGAAAAGACCCAGAATAGCCAAAGCAATTCTCAGCAACAAGAATCACTCAGGAGGCAATCCCAGACTTCAAACTATACTATAGATCAATAGTAGTAAAAACAGCATGGTACTGGCACAATAACAGGTACACTGACCAGTGGAACAGAATAGAAGATACAGAAACAAATCCATACACCTACAGTCAATTAATCTTTGACAAAGGGGCCAAACTGGAGAAAAGACAGCCTTTTCAACAAATGGTGCTGGGAGAACTGGCTATCCATTTGTAGAAAGATGGAACTAAACCTCTACATCTCACCATGCACAGGAATCAACTCGAGATGGATCAAAGACTTAGAAATTAAACCAGAGACTGTGAAGTTATTAGAGGAGAACATAGGCTCATCACTACAACATATAGGCACAGGGCAATAACTTTCTCAATAAAACCTCCAAAGCTCAGGAAATTAAAGCAAGAATCAACAAGTGGGATAACATCAAACTAAAAAGCTTCTTCTCGTCAAAGGAAACCATCAAGAACCTAAAGAGGAAGCCTACAGAATGGGAGATCTTTACTAGTCACCACTTCGATAGGGGGCTAATATCCAGAATATACAAAGAACTCAAAAGACTCTGCACTAGCAAAACAAACAACCCAATCAAGAAATGGGCAAGTGAAATGAATAGACACTTTACAAAAGAGATACAAATGGCCAATAGATTCATGAAAAGATGTTCTTCATCATTAGCCATCAGGGAGATGCACATCAAAACTACACTGAGATTCCATCTCACCCCAGTCAGATTGGCAAGCATAAAGAAATCAAACAATAATAAATGCTGGCGAGGATGTGAGGAAAGAGGAACTCTTTTACATTGTTGGTGGGAGTACAAACTAGTTCAGCCACTATGGAGATCTGTGTGAAGATTCCTTAGAAAACTGGGAATAGATCCACCATATGATCCAGCTTTACCACTCCTGGGTATTTTTCCAAAGGGGTTGAAAACAGAGAACCACAGCAATATATGCATACTTATGTTCATAGCAGCACAATTTTTAATAGCCAAAAGTTGGAAACAACCTAGGCCCCCATCAACAGATGAATGGTTTACAAAGTTATGGGAAATACACACAATGGAATTCTATTCAGCTATAAAGAAGAACAAAATCACGTCATTTGTAAGAATGGAAAGGGCTGGAAAGCATTATGTTAAGTGAGATCAGCCAAACACAGAAAGAGAAGGGACATATGTTTCCTCTAATATGCCCAAACGAGTGAGCACTGGGGATACCAGAGGGACTCCAGATAATGGAAGGGAAATCTCAGCAAAGTTTGAATGGAAAACTAAGAGAGGAAGGAGGCTGAACTTGATTGATGAGCGGCTATTTCCAAATAGGTGTAAAAGTACGAATATAGCAAGGTTAGCCTGGGTATTAAGTATCGGGAGGGGGGAAGGGAAACGAGGGGGGGGGAAGAGGGCACCAAATACAGATTAAATGTATAACATTTACTTTCAATTAAAAAAATATTAAAAATAATTACTAAGGCCGGGGGGGGGGGGCCCACATGCTTGTAATCCCCGCGCTTGGGAGGCGAGACAGGAGGACTGCGCAGTTGGGAGCCAGCCTCTCTGGTTTAAGAGACCCTGTTTCCAAATTAAAAAAAAAGTATAAAATAGGTCTGGGAGTGTAGCTCGGAGGTAGAAGGGATTCCAGGAACCCCAGTACCACCAAAATAATAATTAATAATAATAATAATAATAATAAACCTGTAGGATTTAAAAAAAAATTACTGTTGTAGCCAGGCGTGGTGGCGCACCCTTTTAATCCCTGCGCTTGGGAGGCAGAGAGAGGAGGATCGCGTAGGTTCTAAGCCAGCCTCGATGGCTTAAGAGACCCTGTTTCCAAATAAAAATATAAAATAGGTCTCAGAGTGTAGCCCAGAGGTAGAAGGGTTTCCAGGAACTCCAGTACCACCCCCCCCCCAAAAAAAAATTACTGTTGTAATTTAGACTTATTATATGTCAAGTAAGAATTTAAACTTGTTATATATCTCACTTTCACTTTTTATGTTATTACTGGAGATTGAACCCGGGGACACTATCTCTGAGCTATATCACCAGCCCTATTTTATTCTTTATTTTGAAACAGGATCTCACTACTTTGCAGAGAGCCTCACTAAGTAACTGAGGCTGGCCGTGAACCTGTGATCCTCCTGTCTCAGCCTCTCAAGTACTGGGATTATGAGTATACACTACCATGTCCGGCTTCTTCAGCTTTACTTCTAAACAACAGATGATTTATTTCAAAATGCACATATGTTAATAAATACAAAAGTATTAGTGATCAATAGTTAAAATAAGAATATTGCTTTTCATCAGCACACATACCAACAAACATGGCAATGTGTGGATTAATAGCAACTAAATCATAAGATAAATATAAGTGGCATCAGAGCTAATTAACTATAGTGGAAGGAGTCATCTTTATCTGGACAAAGGAGTGGCTTCTATATTTAAAACTCTTCTGGGAAAGGAACGTCAATGATCTATCCTTAGTAATGACTTTCATTTGGCAAATTTTTATAGCAAAAGATCAGTCACACTTTAAACCGATCTGTTTGCACAGTCATTTGTTGCTTGACACATCTTGCTGGTCAAGAGAAGAGAGCTTACCTAGGATAAATATCACCGAAGATATGGCCCAATAGCTGGACGCGAGCCAAGTAGCCTAAGAGCGGGTACACGGTCATCATCTGGAACAGCAGGAATATCCTTGCAATGAAGGACAGGGTGTCACTGCTAGGAAAGTTGTCTAAAAAATTCTAATCCAAGAAAGATAATGAGTAATGTTACAAGTCATTATCAGCACATACAAATTATGTACATATAAGTCAAATTCAGTACTTACAAATTCATAAAATGGATTGTCTTCTGCTTATTTTGAACATAGGTGGTACTCAAATTGTGGTTTGTGACCTGGTACCTACCAAAAATGGCTTGTTAACTATTTTTTCAATGAGATAAGAATAGACTTGAAAGTAAGTGCTTAGCAACTTTTATGGAAGTTTGATATTGCCATATTTTCATTGTTTTACTATAAAAGTACCAACCTGGAACTGATCTGACATTAAAACAAGAAAAATTCTTGTTCTTTACCACAGATAGACTGAGAGGCAATACTCTTTATCAGGTACAAGTATTAACCCCAAGTCTATTTTATTAAGTGGAAAATTAACTTAAGTTCTAATTTATCTTTACTAGCTCTCTTGCTTTTCTTCCTCTGAATGCTGTAGCAGCTTCGAAGTAAAGATTCCAGAATGAAGTGAGAGTATATCAGTTAATATCTTCACTGTTTATAGTCTGTCACTAACTAGTAAAGGATTTATTTCTAAAATCCCTTATAACCCTTTTCATCTTAGTTTGCTGTATATTTTTTTTATCATTCAGAATTTGTTTTTTCCTTTCAAATACAAATAACACAAACATCCCTATTCCCAAGAGAGTGGGTTTTGTACGGGATTGTTCATATTAGGGAAAACTTCAGCAAACAGCTGGCTGCCGAAGAATTTCTGGGATCAAGAAAGCTGAGCATGGTAGGTAGCGCATGCTTGTAATCTCAGTACTTGGGAGGCTGAGATGGAGGATTGCAGGTTCCTGGTCAGCCTCAGCTACTTAGTGAGGCCTTCCATAACTCAGTGAGACTCTATTTCAAAATAAAGAATAATAATAAAAAAAGAAAACCGAGAGAATAAGAACATTTCAAACTATCATAAGAGTAGTAACTTCTTTTACTTACAGAGAGCACACTATTAACACTACTTTGCTGAAATAAACTTTATAATCCAGCTGTAGAAAATCACTGTATAACTCACTATACTGGAATAGAGGAATTTCTTCTGGCTAGAAAGTAAGTCACCCGTGAAATGCTGTTTTTCAAGAGGGGGTCTTCAGTTACATTTGAGAGTATACTATTCCTAAGTTCTTTTTTTTTTTTTTCTTTTTTTCCTCAGTACTGGGGATGGACTCAGGGGCATTCTACCTTTGAATATCCCTAGCCCTATTTTTTATTCTTTATTTTGAAACAGGGTCTCACTGAGTTGCAAAGGGCCTCACCAAGTAGCTGGGGCCGTCCTCAAACCGTGATCATCCTGTCTCAACTTTCCAAATGTTGGGATTACAAGTGTGTACCACTATTCCTAAATTCCTGATGGATTAAGTGAAAGAAAACATTACTTATAGCCAGCTTTTATTAAAAATTTTTGTTTCAGTAGAGGGGATTGAACCCCAGAACACTCTTATCACTGAGCCCAGCCCTTTATTTTTATTTTGAGACAGGGCCTCAATATATCTCTGAGGCTCGCCCTGAACTTACAATTCTTTTGCTTTAGTTTCCCAAGTAGCTGGGATTACAGCTAGGAGCCATCAAACCTGACACAACGCTTTAGTAAAGAAGCCTTTCTTCCTTTGTTTCTTTCTTTCTTTGTTTCTTCCTTTCTTCTTCCTCCTCTTCATCCTTATCCTCCTTTTTTTTTTGTGTGTGGTGCTGGGAATGAATGAAACCCAGGGGCATTTTACTTCTTAGCTATACCCCTAGTCCTATTTTTTTTTTATTTTATTTGGGAATAGATTTTCCCTAATTTGCTAAGGCTGGCTTTGAATATGTGATCCTTCTGTCTTAGCCTCCCAAGTATTGTGATTATAGGCATGTGCCACCACACCTGCTCTTTGTCTCTTTTTAAAAATAGCCATACAGAAGCTGGGCATAGTGGCACATGCCTGCAATCCCAGTACTTGAGAGGCTGAGAGAGGAGGATCACAGGTTTGAGGACAACCTCAGCAAGTAGTGAGGCTCTCATCAACCTAGTGAGACCCTGTTTCAGATGAGATTGGGTGAGTTCTGGATGGTATGGCCATAGGAGACCCTATTTCAAAATAAAAATAAAAAATATGGCTAGGGGTGTAGCTCAGAGGTAGAATGCCTTGGGTTCAATCCCCAGTACCTTAAAAAAAAAAAAAGCCATATAGTCTCTGTTTTGGTGCCTGCTACTCAGTATCTAAGTAAGAGTCAGGTCTATCATTAGAGACTGAACTAAGAACGGTTTCCAGATCTGGACTTTGGAAAATAAGGTAGTTCAATGGATTCTTTCTAGAGATTTTTTTTTTAATAAAATCATGAGAATCACTTGTAACAGTTCTCCACACAAATATATATATATAAAGATAGAAGTCATTTATTTGAGCACCACAAGGTGCTGGTATGTAGCATGTTATTTCAGAGTTCATTTAAAAATAAAACAGAGTATATATTACACGATTTAATGGAAAAGAAAACTAAAGTTCAGAAAGGGTGGGGAAGGTGCTTACATTCCCACCGGTCAGGAAGATGGTAGAGAGTATTTTCTCAGATATTATATCTTGTTCCTGTGTCATCCTGCCTCCTATTTATGTATACAGACAGTATACAGTGCCTTACCTGCTCGATACAATCTTTGGATAATGGTGGTGAAGGAAATGAAGCAAACACTAGGACTCCAATATAAAGATAAGTTAATGTCACCAGCATATATGCAATGCACAGGTCCCTCACCTGTAAATACAGAATAAAATTCCCACAGTAAGTCAGTTGCAGCAAAAGTATTTAAACACAGTAAATAAGAAGACTGACAAACACAAAATATCTTTATCTTTTTTACTTTGTGTATGCTTATATTTACTTTTTTAGGTATTCCATTTGTTCACAGAAATTAGTTAAAACAAAATCTAGGCCGGGTGTGGTGGCTTATGCTTGTAATCCCAGCATTTGGGAGGTTGAGACAGGAGGATCGTGGTTTGCCATCAGCCTCAGCTACTTGGTGAGGCTCTTTGCAACTCAGTGAGACCCTGTTTCAAAATAAAGAATTAAAAAAATAGGGCTGGGGGTATAGCTCAGAGGTAGAATGCCCCTGGGTTCCATTCTCAGTACCGAAAAAATAATCTACATACTTTATAACCTTTTCCTTGCTAGTCTGGAGTATGCAGACTAAGTAACCTACTAGCAGACTTAGAAAATGAACATAAAGTGGCTTAACATGACTGAAATTCCAAAAGGCAATTTACTTACCAAGTTATGAAATACTTAATTACAACAATAAAGCTAAGGGACAGCAAGAAATTACGTATAAGCCACCTTTAGTCCAATCTGCAAAATTTTAAAAGTTCTTTCCTTAGTAAATTAACTTACATACATCAAAGCATGCCTACATCACAAGAGTGGAACATATTAAAATATAATCAATAAAGAAGGAAAGCTAGTTAAAAAGCAGAAAACAAATAAGTATTAAAGACAAGCTTAATAAACCTAAATAGTAAACAAAAGGAAATCAAAAGGCAGCTGTTCAAACAGCTGCACTATGTTATTACTGGAATCAGCAAACAAACACAGCACATTAAATAAAGTGGCCTGCTTTCTTCCATGGCTGTTCTCACCAGCCCATGCTCCCCTCCCCATGGAAAGTAAAAAGCTCCAAGATATTTAATACAGCCAGCTGTCAGATCCAAACAGAACAAATTCCACAGCTAAAAACTGTCTCCATCACCACTGAAGTTACAGCCAAACAATTCAGCACAACTAAACTGTGGCTGTAAGCCTGTTTATTTTTCATTTTAAGCACAAATTACCTTGAAGACTAAGAAAATAAATTAGAAAAAGTTCGCACAATTTTTTTTAGTTTGATAACACAATAAGAATGTTTAGACATTTGAAATTTGGGAACATTTCTGATTTTCGGGATAACTTTTCTACTCAAATAGGCTAAAGCAACAGCAATGCTTATTGTCATATCAAAGGGTAGTAGTCTCCAGTTATAATATCTGAAAATTATTCCATCTTCAACCTACTCAATGCCGTCCAAGAAGAGGTAGGTGCTCACTTCGGCAGCACGTGTACTAAGACTAGAACAGGAGAGATTAGCATGGCCCCTGTGCAAGGGTGACATGCAAACTTGTGAAGGGGTCTAGATTTTTCATCTGTGGCTCACAGTGCCAAACTTGAATAGGCAAAGGCTAAGGAACTTGCTACTAAATGGAGATAAATGTCCACTGTCGAGTTTCTATACATAAAAATGACAAAAATATTTCTAAAAGAAAAAAAGAACAGAGGAAGACTTGCTAAAGAAATACTGGAAGGCAAACAGTTGTGTCAGAGTGAGCTGTATGCAGACAGCCATCATTCTATGGGTATTCTTTATTATATACCACCTGATCCCATTACTTTGTCTGGCTTCCTGCAATAAAATATATCTGAAAGCACAGTGTGAGGGAAAGCTGATGAAGATCAAAGCTAATATGCAAAGGTTTCCCAATAGGATAGTTTTCCCCTTCTGCCTCTCTATTCTTGTGGTATTACATACAGATCTCAGATATATCAACTATTATAGTATATTGTAATTGTCATTAATTTTTATTATGAAAGTGACCAATGCTCATGATATAAAGGCTCTTAAAGAGAAAATGTCCCAACACTCAAAAAACTGTCAACCTTAATAGTTCTTGTATTATACTGATACAAAAATCAGGGAGTCCTTACTTCCTCTGTATTTCAATGATAACTGCACAGTCTTCTATTAGAGCGTCATCATGATTGTTGTTTATATGATTTAGAAGCTGTCAAACTGAGCCATAGATCTGCAGATAATGCAGTAAATTACTGGTTAACTTCTGCTTGCCTTGGGTTTAATATGTGCTTCTTTTCTCAGTATCTTTTTCTTTTTAGGTGCTGGGGATTGAACTCAGATTCTCACACATTCGAAGCAAATGCTCTAACACTGAGCTGTATCTCCAACATCTGATTTTCAAATATCCTAAGGTAAAAGGTTAGGTTGTTTATTTGAAATCTTTCTTCATTTTAATATTATTATTTTTGTGGTACTAGGGATTGAGCCCAGGAAAATTCTACCTCCAAGTTATATCCCTATTTTATTTTTTAATTTTGTAACAGGGTCTCACTAAGTTGCAGATGGCCTAAGTAACTGAGGCTGGCTGCAAACCTGAGATCCTCCTATCTCAGCCTCCCAAGTACTGGGATTACAGGTCTGAGTTAAACACCCAGCTAGAGAGGAGACTTATAAATACCACTTAGATAAAGTAGGCTATTGGTGCTTTCTATATTCTTACTTATTTTTATTTTTTTCTACCAATTACTACAGGAGATAAATCTCTAATTATAACTATTGATTTCTCTATTTCACCTTTCAGTTTGTCAACTATTTATTTTGAAGCCCTGTCACTGGTGAGTAAACATTTAAGATTATGTTTTCTTGATATATTGATCCCTAACATATGTTCTGAAGTCTATTTTATCTGATATTTATAGATCTTCTCTACTTTTATGTTTAGTGTTTTTATTGGTATATCCTTATATTTAAATTAAGTTTCTTATAGACAGCATATAGTTAGATTTTATTATTTTACAAATTTGACAATCTCTTTTAATTGGTGGTATTAGGACCACTTATATTTAGTATAATTATCAATATAATTGGGTTTATTTATTTTTGTGGTACTGGGGATTGAACCCAGGAACATTCTGCCTTTAAGTTATACCCTAAGCCCTATTTTATTTTTTGAAACAGGGTCTCATTAGGTTGTGGACGGTCTTGTTAAGTTGCTATGCTGCCAAGAACCTGCAATCCTTCTGTCTCTGCTTCCCAGGTACTAAGATTACAGGCATGTACCACCATGTCTGGCTCAGATTAGATTTAAATACACTATCTTGCTATTTGTTTTCTTTGTTCTCTTTTTCTTATATTTTGTTTCCCTTTTGGATCAGTTTTTTTTTTTTTTGGTAATGTTATCCCCACTATTGGCTCATTAGCTGTAACTTCTTTTTTGTGTGTGTGTTGGTTGATCTATGGCAGGGGGTGGCAAACTATGTTTATGGGCCAAATCTGTCTGCTTTTTATAAAATAAAGTTTTATTGAAACAGTCATCACCCATTCCTTTATCTAGTCATGGCTGCTTTCACGCCACAACTGCAGAGTTGGGTAGTTATGACAAAACCATATAGTCTGTGAAACCTACAATATTTGCCATCTGAACTTTTACAGAAAAAGTTTGTTGACCACTACTGTATGGTTTAAAAATGGTTCTAAAAATTAAGACCCTGAAACAAACTGCATAATTGTACCCCAAATATAAAGTGTGTCAAACAATGACTTACAGAGTGTATCGTCAGGGAACACAAAGTGCCTTAGGTTATTACTCACATTGTTTTCTTGCTTTTTGTTGTTTTTTAAGAGTGTGATGATACAATTATGAATAAAGAAAGCAAGAGTAAGCACTCCAGTCAGCTGTGGAAACTGAAGTCTTATCTCTAGGAGAAAAAGAGACAAAAGCAAGTCAGAACTGACAAGTAGAAAATGAATATTAGCAGACAATATAAATCAGCTGTCTCTCATTATGCCCAGGAAATAAGAACATTAAAACATCTTTACAAAGTTCCTTAAGGTCAGCATTATACTTGGGCAAAGAACTTACAAGCAATAAGAAAATAAATCAAGAAATGTTTATTGTGTATATGTACTTTATTTATTTCCATCTGAGGTTATATAATTAGTATGTGGCAGAGCAGGATTCAAATTCAGGGTCTCTCTGACTCTAAATTTCTTTCTGTTCTACTACCTGAGTTTGCTAGAAAAATTACCTCTACAATCATAGAGGGAATAATTTGGCATTCGATATTACTCTATGACAAATCTAAAACCCATTGCTTAAAAATACTAGAAGTAAGCAGGGTGTGGTAGCGCACACTTGTAATCCCAGCATTCGGGAGGCTGAGACCTGAGGATCGTGGTTCACAGACAGCCTCAGCTACTTAGTGAGGCCCTGTTTCAAAATAAAAAATAAAAAATAGGGTGGGGGAGGGTGTAGCTCGATAACAGTTGTACCGTGCTATACAGTATTTAAAAATCATGTTGTTGAGGAAGATTTTATGCTATGACAAATGTTCATGAATCAAATAGCCTGAACAGCATGATTTTACTTTTATTTTTACAAAAAGACATGTGTGCCCAGGCATGGTGGCACACACTTATAATCCCTGTGCTTGCGAGGCAGAGACAGGAGGGTCATGTAGGTTCGAAGCCGGCCATGCTGGCTTAAGAGATCCTGTTTCCAAATTTTAAAAAAGTATAAAATAGGTCTGGGAGTGTAGCCCGGAAGTAGAAGGGTTTCCAGCAACCCTAGTACCACACACACACAAAAGTTTGTGTATAGATGTGAAGGAAAAAAAAAAAAAAAAAGGATCTCTAGAAAACACAAATAGTAGTTATCCCGGGTTAACAAGATTTATTTTAAAATTCTCTACATAAATATGTTATTTTAAAATAACATTTAAAAACTTCTACCAATCTGTTTAGAGACTTGCTAATAGACATGTGAGAAATTAATTTTATGTAGAATAAGACTGTGATTCACTTGAAAATACTGCTGGGTCTAGGGAAAACAGGTGGCAAAGTGAAGAGCAGCTCATTTCAGGGACACTTTAGTGTAAATAGTAAAAGTAGAAATGAAGAAAAGTTTTTTGACTTTGCTATATCATTTTAGGAAAGAAAGAAAGAAAGAAAGAAAGAGAATCAAGCATTATTAGCTGTAAAGGAAAACAGTAGGTAAGACCCCACAAAGTTATATACTCTATTTTTATCAAGTTTGTTGTTTGCATATTAACTTTCATCTAAATTTTTTATCATGAGAGGAATTTAAAGTGTATTTCTCTTGGGCAAATCTTCTCCTTTTTCTCTTTATAATCTTTTTTTTAACATCTCAGCAATAAAATAAAATTGGGAACAATTCCCACTTTTTCCCCCTTAATCTGTTGATGAATTGGGATCACTTCAGATCAACAAGCCACAAAACACTTATGTATCAGAGGAGCCATTTTAAAAAATACAAAATTATTATTTGCAGATGAACTTATTACTTGATATTTCTGACAGAGAAACAACTGAAAAACTCTTTAGTAAAAATCCAAAGTAAGGTAGCTAAATAGAAAAAAATGCTAAAAACCCAACAACTAACTTACTAACCTTCTCCCCCCACCCTTCTCTTTCTTCCTTCTTTTTGTGGTTACTAGGGATTAAACTTAGGACATTCTACTTCTGAGATACACTTTTAGTCTTATTTTTTTATTTTGAAATAGAAAGCCAGGCGTGGTGCCACACACTTGTAATCCCAGCATTTGGGAGGCTGAGACAGGAGGATCGTGGTTTGCTGACAGCCTCAGCTACTTAGTGAGGCCCTCTGCAACTCAGTGAGACCCTGTTTCAAAATAAAGAATAAAAAATTGGGCAGGGGGTGTAGCTCGGAGGACAAATGCCTCTGGGTTCCATCCCCAGACCTGCAAAAAAAAGAAGAAAAAAAAAAAAAAAAGAAATAGAGCCTCAAACCTTAGATCCTCCTATCTTAACCTCCCAAGTACTGGGATCACTGGCATGTATCATCATGCCCAGCAACAACTTTCTTATATACCTGTAATGATTGGTTAGCAGCTATAAGAAGACAAAGGATCTGTTCACAATAACATAAATTTGGTCGATAATAACTTTATTAACATGCCCAATTGATTTAAAGATAATATAAAACTATATTGTGACAGCCATGGTGGTATACTACTCAGATCTCTGGCAGCAGGGAGTTGAGTTACACAACAGCCATCCACTGCAGCCCTTGGTGGGTCTTCTGCCCTGAGCACGCGCAGCCACACGACTACTGGGCAGCTTCAAGCTGAAGACTGAAGCTGTCATGGCAGGGCCCGACAAGTTTCGCCTAACCCTGCGCTCCTCTACAAGTGACCTTTAAACCAGAGCTTCACAATGGGTTGGCTAAGACTTTCTGGATCTATTTCTGCTCAATTCACCTTCTTTCCTAGAGCTCTGAGCCACATTGTGGCCTGATGTAGTCGCATCCTGCCCCCCAATCCCTTCATCTCTCATTACGTGCTGCCCCAATAGTCTTCGTGTGCTTCTTACTTCATGTTGGTGTCTGCTTGCAGGAGAACCAGAACTGACATCGTTGTTATTGGAAGTGGTCTAAGAAAGAAGGCAGTGAGCAGAGCTTCAGGCCCTGAATCACTAATTCACCCAGTTCTCAAGTACCATCTTGCTGTGCTTAGGCTGCACTTATCCCGAGGTTCTGATGGTGTTTCACCATCATAGCTGCATATTCTGCTGATTCAGAACAGTGAATAAACGAGGCCAAACACCTCTTACCTCATCCTTCCTCCTTTTTTGGGGGGGCGGGTGGGGAGGGTCAGTATTTGACTATAGCAGCTTCATATGAATTCTACTTTAAGGCAGAAAATTCTAAGACTATTCTGTCTTTTGAAGACAGAAAACTATCTCCCGAGTCGAGAAGGAGAGTCTCATACTTGGTCTCCAAAGATATTTTTAGTTTATAAAGGGGCTTTTCGTTTTTCCCTTTAAAAAATTATTTCCTACCACTTTCTCAACAAGAATTACTGTACTCTAGCCATTCAAATTCTCTTTAATTTCCTAAACAAGGCATGTTATTTCAGGTCTTAACTACTGCTTAAACATATTTCCTTGACTTGGCATATTCCTATCTCCAATTTCATTTAAATAATGCCTTTGGCCCTTAAAACTTTTAAGAACCCTTCTTGACTCCTTGTATTTTTTTTCCCCCAAATTTTATTTTTGGTGCTGAGGAGTGAGCCCAGGAGTGCTCTACGTCTAAGCTACACACCCAGCCAGCCCTTTTTATTTTGAAAAATGGGTCTCATTTAGTATGCTGAGGGCCTCACTAAGTTGCTGAAGTGGGCCTGGGACCTGTGATCCTCCTTTCTCAGCTTCCCAAGTGTGCACCACCATGCTCAGATTTTGATTCCTGATATATATATATTATATATATATATATATATATGTCTATGTATACACACACACAATTCCTCTCTACTACCGTGTCTCTAGTGTTATCTTTGTTATGACTGTTAATTCAATACATTGGTCTTGGTGCTCAATTGTGTCTCATGTAATACTACCATGTGGCATACATTGGAGGCATTCACTTGTTTTCAGAATTAAAGAACTCTTGCTGGGCACGGTGGCACATGCCTGTAATCTCAGTACTTAGGAGCTGAGACAGGAAGATCTCACATTTGAGGAAATCCTCAACAAGAAGTGAGACTCTCATTAGCCTAGCGAGACCCTGTTCCAAAATAAAGATAAAATAGGACTGGAGGTTTAGCTGCTTGGAAGTAGAATATACCTGAGTGCATTCTCTAGTAAAAAACAAAAAACAACAACAAAAAAAAAACCCCAACAACAAAAAGAACTCTTAGCCATGGTAATGGCCAACGTTCTACTTTAAACTATTGTTAAAGAATGATTTTGCTTTCTGTTAATATTTATTAGTTTTCAGTAAGCTCTTTTTCTACATTTTTGGTACTGGGAATTAAATCTAGGAACCCTTCACCTTTGAGCTTCACCCCCAGAACAAGTTTTCTTAATCTTGTAACAGTGCCTCACTAAGCTGGTGAGGCTGGCCTCAAACCCACTATTCTCTTGTCTCAGTCTCCCAAGTATGTAAGCTCCTTTCAATATGGTTGGCCTCTTCTGTCTGACAGAGCAACCAACCTCTATTACTTCTAAGACATCTTTTGAAGTAACTTGTTAATTGGTCCTTTCCTACCTTTTCTAGTTAAATCAGTTCTATCACTGTTAGATCTCTAACTTGTCAAATTAAGAATGGGTAAATAGCCATCTTTTTGCAATTAAACAACAAAAGCACATTTTGAGTAAATTTCTTGAAACTCAGATTCTTTTAAGCAGTGATATCAAGATAAAATTCATATACATTTCACTCATATAAAGTATACAGTTAGTTTTTCATATATTCACAGAAGTGGACAACCACAGCCACAACACTCCATTCCTTTTCTATTGCCAAATAATATTCCATTGTATGGATATAACACACTTTATTCATTTATCAGTGATGGACATTGTGCTGTTTCCATTTTGGGGGGTACAGTACTGCGGATAGAACCCAAGGGCATTCTACCTACAAGCTACACTGTCAGCCCTATTTTTTATTCTTTATTTTGAAACAGGGTCTGAGTTGCAAAGGGCTTCACTAAGTAGCTGAAGCTCTCTGCGAACCATGATCTCTCTGTCTCAGCCTCCCAAATGCGGGTATTACAAGCATATGCTACCATGCTCGCCTTTGTTTCCATTTTTGAGTACTATTAATGCTACTATGAATATTTCTATATACCTCTTTGTGAGGAAAACATCCTTTTTCAAGAAAATAACATTTATACCATGATTACTACATAATATATTGAATAAAACAAGTAGATTACTTCACAGAATGGTTGTGAACAACCACTCAAGCTTGTGATCATTTAGCCTGGTGCAGTGGCATGCACACCTATAACTCTTAATACTTAGGATGATAAAACAGGAAGATCACAGCTGGGTGTGGTGGTGCACACTTGTAATCCCAGTACTTGGGAGACTGAGGCAGGAGGATTGCAGGTTCGCAGTCAGACTCAGCTACTTAGTGAGGTCCTTGCAAACTTAGTGAGACCCTGTTTCAAAATAGAGAATAAAAAAATAGGGCTGGGGATGTAGCTTGGAGGTAAAATGCCCCTGGGTTCAACCCCCAGTGCTGCAAAACAAAACAAAACAAAAAACCAGGAAGACCACAGGTTTGAGGTTAGCCTCAACAATTCAGAGATACTGGTTCAAAATAAAATAAAACAGGACTGAAGGTGAAGGAAAGCAATAGAGGAGAATAATGAGATCACATTAAGTTTTGCTCTTTAGATTGGGAAATAGTTTTGTAACTGGTAGAAATAGCTTAGTAAAGGAAAAATTTGACGGTGCATGATTAAAAAAAAGAAAGCCAGGCGTGGTGGCGCATGCTTGTAATCCCAGTGCTTGGGAGGCTGAGACACGAGAATCGCACAGGTTCAAAGCCAGCCTCAGCTAATTAGTGAGGCTCTCAGCTACTTAGTGAGACCCTGTTTCCAAATAAAGTATAAAATAGGTCTGGGAGTATAGCCCAGAGATAGAAAAGCCCCTGGGTTCCACCCTCAAAGGTATTTCAAAAAACTTAAAAAATACATATAACACAAAACATATAAATGTATGTATGTGTGTGTGTATATATATACAAACGTGTGTGTGTGTGTGTGTGTGTGTGTGTGTGTGTGTGTGTATGGTAATGGGGATTGAAACGTGAGACATTCTACCTTTGAGTTGCATCCTCAGTCCTTATTTTTTATTTTAAATAGGGTCTCACTAAGTTGTGAAGGGCCTAAGTTGATGAGACTTGTCCTTGAACCTGTGACCCTTTTGTCTAAGCCTCCCAATTACTGAGATTACAAGTGTGCACCATCATGCAGAACAAAAATAATTTTCTTCCTTTAAATTATTTTTTGTAGTATTAGGGATTGAACCCAGGCCCTTGCATATTCTAGGCAAGTATTCTACCATTGAACTGTACCCCTGGTGTTTTATTTATTTTTTACTTTTTAAATTTTTTGATGGTACTGGGGGTGGAACCCAGTGCTTTTCTACCTCTGGGCTATCCTCCCAGACTTATTTTATACTTTATTTGGAAACAGAGTCTCCTAAGTTGCTGAGAGCCTCACTAAGCAGCTGAGTCTGGCTTTGAACCTATGTGATCCTTCTGTCTCAGCCTCCCAAGTGCTGGGATTACAAGTGTGAGCCACCAAGCCTAGTTAAATTTTTTTTTAGTACTGATGCTTGAACCTAGGGGCATTTTAACACAGAGCTACACTCCGCAGCCCTATTTTATTTTTTATTTTATTCATTTATTTATTTTTTTTTTTTTTGGTGGTACTGAGGTTCCTGGAAGCCCTTCTACCTCCGGGCTACACTTCCAGACCTATTTTTTATTTTTGGAAACAGGGTCTCTTAAGCCAGTGTGGCTGGCTTCGAACCTGCGCGATCCTGTCTCCGCCTCCCAAGTGCGGGGATTACAAGCGTGCGCCACCACGCCCGGCTTATTTTTTATTTTTAAGCAGGGTCTTGCTAAGCTGTTCAGGATCTTGCTAAATTGCTGAGGCTGGTCATGAACCTGTGATCCTCATGTCCCAATCGCCTGAGTGCTGGGATTAGAAGCATACACCACCATGCCCAGCTTAAATCCCTCTGATTCTAAACTGGTCTTTACGGAAAAGACATATTTTCATTGTTGAGGAATTCCTTCATCACAATATAGTAATTAATTTCAGGATCATAATTATTAATATAAGCCTTTTAATCCTATGATTCCCCCTTTATGCCATTTAAAAATAAAGTGATGTGATCGCTTCTTGGCCTTTTGGCGTAGATCAAGCGTAAAAT
This sequence comes from Muscardinus avellanarius, assembly GCF_963383645.1. Classification (NCBI taxonomy): domain Eukaryota; kingdom Metazoa; phylum Chordata; class Mammalia; order Rodentia; family Gliridae; genus Muscardinus; species Muscardinus avellanarius. Next base: position 45,392,787 of record NC_137786.1, read on the forward strand.
CTGTTCTTATCAGTTTAAAAATGAAGCAATGTGAAACAAATGACAATATAAGTATTACTTCAATGTGTTTTCATTTAAATGTTTTTTCTGTTTTCTAAATAACTACTTATCCTGTCCCTTTCCTTCTATTTCTAATGTTCTATCATTAGCAGAAACTTTCATCACTAAGATTCTTTATAAATCTCAATCGACCTAATTTTAGAAAATAATACTCTATAGACTATTTTTGTCAATTAATGGAAGAACTTGCTTAAAATTGCCATTTTCATCAGTGTCCAATTTTAAATACAATCTCATAAAGAAGGGTGCTTTTTAGGTCCCAGTACTTACTTTATGCCAAATTTATACTGACTTTTGCATCTTCGTGGCCACTGAATAAATCAAAGCTACATAGTTGTGTATTCTGAAAACGAGTAGCCACAGTAATATAAACAACAATGTCTTGTGACCACCAACTCTAGACACCTCAAAAACCCAGAAATTTCTACCAAGAACAACAACAAAATAAAACGGAGTGGTAGATAGTGAAGAGACTTGAATTTCTGATTGCCTGAATCAATGGTTGAAGAATGGGAAGGAAGCACTCTTCCTATACCAACGATAGAATTGTGGATTATTTCATCACTAGTTTTAAGATACTTATATAATAGCCACTTCCATTTTCTAATGTTTAGAAAATTATTTAGCACTATTCAGATTGTTTCATGATGATTTTCTTATAACCACGATATCCTATATTTGGATGAAATTCCCAAGTCATAATCATGAGAAAAAAAAGGAATAGAAAACACTTAATAATCACAATTTCAATCTAAAACCCAGTAATTAAAAATAAAAAAGCCAGGCGTGGTGGCGCACGCTTGTAATCCCCGCGCTTGGGAGGCAGAGACAGGAGGATCGCGCAGGTTCGAAGCCAGCCACGTGTGCTGGTTTAGGAGACCCTGTTTCCAAATAAAAATGTAAAAATAGGTCTGGGAGTGTAGCCCGGAGGTAGAAGGGCTTCCAGGAACCTCAGTACCACCAAAAGAAAAAAAAAAAAAAAAAAAAAAAGGAGCCGGGTATAGTGGCATGCATTTGTAATCCCAGTACTTAGGAGGCTGAAACAGTAAAATCTCATGTTTGCAGCCAGCTTCAGCTATTTAGTGGGGCCCTTTGCAATTTAGTGAGACCCTGCTTCAAAATAAGTAATAAAAAATACAACTAGGGGGTGTAGCTTGGAGGTAGAATGCCCCTGGGTTTACTTCTCAGTAACACACACACACACACACACACACACACACACACACACACACACACACCCCATAGGAAACAATGATTTAATGAATAGTAGTATTTACATACATCTTTGTCCATGTTCTAAGTCTCAGATATTCTCTGGGTATATTTATTATAAAATCTAGAGAATGAGTTATTTTTTAATTGCATTGTAAATTAAATGAACTTTAAGCAGAAATGACAAGAGGCCCTAATTCCAAGAAATCCAAAGAAATTCTAACTGTAATCCTGCTTTTAGCTTAACAGAATAAACAATGTTGAACATAAAAAATTATTTTTTAGAATAGTATATGACAAGTTAAATTAAATAACACATTGTAATTTATTATTTTTTTATTTTGCCAAAACACTTTACCTGGTACAAAAAATTCTGTTGGTGTAAACCAATGAAATTCCAAATGAAATCCCAAGCGAATAGTCTTCAAGGTAACAAGAAAAATCAGATATAGAACTGATACTGTGCCTGTAAGAAAAAATATCCAGAAACCATTTATCAACTTTGTTTAGCTGCATTTTGTGTGTGTGTGTGTGTGTGTGTGTGTGTGTGTGTGTGTGTGGTGCTGGGGATAGAACCCAGAGGCTTTCTACCTTTAGACTATACTCCCAAACCTATTTTTGTATTTTATTTGGAAACAGAGTCTCACTAAGTTGCTGAGAGCCTCATTAAGTAGCTGAGGTTGGCTTCGAACCTGCGCGATCCTCCTGTCTCAGCCTCCTAAGCGTACGCCACCATGCCCAACTAGCAACATATTTTAAAATCAAGTTTTGTTTCCATATTCACACTAAAGTATGGACAATTATTACCTTCTTTGATTAGCCCTAAAAAATCACTGTGATCTAAAGAATAGAAATATGAGTTACCAGAAAACAAAATATAAAAAACAAGGTAGTATGCTTAAGAAGGACTGGATGAAGGTAACTCACATATTGCTGAATGCAAAACTGCTTAGCTTACTTGTGGGCAGAGTCTAGTGGAAGATATAAGTAAAGGGTCTGTAACAAAATTATAAGGTTATATAGGAGAAAAAACAACAACATAAAATCAACTTTTATTTTTTGTATTGGGTGCTGAGACAGCCAACAGACTTGATAAATCTGTCATAAGTTAATGCAAAATGATAAAGAAAAGTAAGGAATGTGGATCATAAACATTTGAGAAAGGTACTATGACCCCATATCCAGGAACAATCTGATTTAATACGCATGTAAAGTTCTGATTGGGTGGTACAGCTTGCTAGACAGAAAGAGTCCAGATTTTATTCTTAGGTATTATACACAGGGAAGACTGGACACCCAGGATTCTTAGTAGTGTAAAATCAGTGGATTATTTCTTTTGAGGAAGTAAGTCTAGTCATTATGAAGCATAGTCAGGAAACCTAGGAATGCAAATTCCTAGATGCTAGTTCCTACAAAGAAGGTATAGCTGTAAAAGAAAGGGAAAATACCAAGAAAAAGGACAAAAGCAGAACAATTTTCTTAAGGCGCTGGAGAATAATCATCCAATAATGGTTGGAAATCTGATGAATATTTTGCCCAACTAAGCAAATCCTTCTATAAGTTTACATGCTTTTAAAAGACTTGTTCCACTGGAAAGTCAGCAAGAAATCAGGAAACCACAAATGAGCTATATAAACTCTACTGTGGGTTTAGAGATTAGCTGATTCAGAAACCATGAAAACAAGAGACCAAAGCTTATATAATCACAATTTTTCATTTTCTGCACGTTTATGGCAGCTTACCATGAATCCTTTTCTTTATCTTTAGCTCTTCTTTTCATCTTCTGGAAACATATCTACATTTTGGGGTTTTACTTCCTGGTTCCTTAATGTGATGGATAACCTAACGTGTGTGTGTGTGTGTGTGTGTGTGCGCGCGCGCGCGCGCACACACGTGCACATTACTAGGAACTGAACATTGAACCCAGGGGCATTCTAACTTTGAGCTCCACTTCTAGCCGCTTTTGTTTTTATTTTTTCCTTTAAAACAGTGTCTTGCTAACTTACTGAGACTGCCCCCAAACCTAGGATCCTTTTGTCTTAGCCTCCCAAGTACTGGGATTACTGGTGTGTGACACCAGAAGATCAGATCTTGAGGGAGATAAATATTATAGTATATTTGGGTCTATCAATTTTTTAATGAATGATACCCTTGTATTTTCTATAGTTAACCTTGAATTTTCACTGGGAGTTCCTTTTGCCATCATAAATAGGGTCAAAACATTACTTTGGTGAAACAGGAATTCATGTAAAGAGGGCTCTTCCTTTAGGGAAGCAATAGCGTTCTAAGAATAAAAAAGTACTGCCTAGGAAGAGAGAATAAGCAGAATAAACTTAGAAAGCTTGAGCTACAGGATCTACCAAGGTCAAAGTCAGGTGATAATTCTGCACAAACTTTTAAATGGAGACAATCTTACCTAGGATATTAAATTTTGAGAAAAATGAAGGAGATTTGAAATTGAGCAGAGGCAGGAGGAGCCCTATAAGGTAAAAGGGCACTGTCTTGGATTTATTCCACCACGTTTCAAACTGTTGAACTCCTGTGTCATTGGCATAGAAAATCATAGAGCCATTGTCAGGTTGGCCACCAGTCCCAGCGCTGGGACAAATCACTGCAACAGTAAAGCACCATTATTAGAGAAGACCACAAAAACAGAAAATTACCATCCCCACAGACTGACACTTACTCAACAGTGAACACTAAGCTTATCCTTTATGGAAAAAAAAAACTGGAGGGCTATATTTAAATACATTAGGGATCTTTCACTTGAAAATAAAGTGAGAGAATCTTAGACAATTCTGAGGTATTGGAAACTATAAAAAATATCCATCAAATAACCCTTGGTCCCAATTGGGCTAAATGGTGTTTGGCCTTGATTATAAAACAGTATAAAGTATTTTAGGGTAATTATTTGTTGCACTAACTCATACAAAGGCCAAAGGGAAGGTTTCTTTTAATAACAAAATCTGTGGGTTTGGAATAAAAAGCAGACATCACTATAACAGCAGCCATGGTACCATCAACCCTAATAATTGATGAAAACTTAAGAAGTTTTAAGTGTAGGATTCCAATATAATTCTGAAAGTTTATCACACATGGTAGAAGCCTAAGAGTCTATATTTATAAAACTGGGAAATCAGTAAAATGCATTTTCTTAACACTGATCTTCAGGTGGCAATTTCTTCTGTTATCAGAGTACAAACCATTCCGTGTTTCTAATTTCACAATAGTTTTTGCTAATAAAGTCTTTGTAAAGCACTCTTAATGCTAGTCAAGAACACTCATACTAAGCAACTGTCCTATTTGTCACTTATTAAAGAGGAAGAATATTGTCAGTTCTATTTTAAATTTTATTCTCTATTATTTGGCATTAGCATTTTAACATGTATATTTTTTTCTTCTGTGCTCTGGACAGAAATTTTCTTGGGCTACTGTAGTGGTTAAAAGCATAGAATATGGAAACAAATTGACCAAATAGTGAATCACAATTCTGCAACTTAGTGATTAGGAGTTCTTGAGCAAAATAACTTGTATGCTTTGGTTTCTTCATTTGCGAAATAAAGTTTTACCCTATAGGGTTGCTGTAAAACACTTAGAACAATACCTGTACAGACTAACTATTCAATAAGTATTAACTTTAATTTTTTGCACTGAGATGGAGTTTCATACTTTACCTCATCACCCCAAATAAACATTAAAAAAGATATCAAAGCTGAGTGCAGTGGCATACACCTATAATCCCAGTACTTGGGAGGTTGAGTCAGGAGAAGCACAGGTACAAAGTCAGTCTCAGAAACTTAACAAGGCTGTCAGCAACCTAGTGAAGGCTTGCTTCCAATAAGAAATAAAATTGGCCTGGAGCTGTTGCTTGGAGGTAGAATGCTTCCGGATTCAATATCCAGTACACCCCCACCCCCCACATACACAAAAAGATACTGAGAAGTGCTGATATAAATATATCACTTTGAAAAGTAAACTGACTTTGTTGATGATGCTTTCCAAGTAATCAATGTAATTATGATATTTATTTTTTTTATTTATTTTTGTAATATGAATCAAACCCAGGGGCATTGTACCTCTGAGCTATACCCCAAGCTCTATTTTATTTTCAAACAGGGCCTCACTAAATTGCTGTGTGATCCTACTGTCTCAGCCTTTTAAGTACTGAAATTGTAGCATTTACAACCTTAACAATAAACTGATTCCCTACTAAAGAAGCAATTCTATGAGACAGTAAAAAGCTAGTTTCACCAATGGTATAAAAATATCTATATAGCAAGCCGGGCGTGGTGGCGCACGCTTGTAATCCCAGCATTCGGGAGGCTGAGACAGGAGGATCGCGGTTCGCAGACAGCCTCAGCTACTTAGTGAGGCTGTCTAAAACTCAATGAGACCCGGTTTCAAAATAAAGAATAAAAAAAATAGGGCAGGGGGTGTAGCTCGGAGGTCGAATGCCCCTGGGTTCCGCAAAAAAAAAAAAAAAAAAAAAAAAGCAAAATTGTCTTCTCTTTTAAGACAATGATATTATTTGATAACTTAAAAATTCTGAGGTAAGGGACAGAGTGAAGAGATTTAGTATATCCAAAGGTGTATGTGTATGCTAGACATGGTGGCATATGCTTGTAATCCCCACGCTTGGGAGGAGGAGACAGGAGGATCGCGCAGCTGCGCTGGCTTAAGAGACCCTGTTTCAAAAATATAAAATAGATCTGGGAGTGTAGTCCGGAGGTAGAAGGGCTTCCAGGAACCCCAGTACCACACACACACACACACAAAAAAAAAAACAAACCCAAAAACAACAACAAAAAAAACCCCACAAAAACCAAAAAACAACAAGAACAAAAAAGTATATGTGTGTCCTTAGGAATAAAAGCTGGGTCTTCACTTTCATTTTCTAATGTTAGTAAATGACAGGTTAATCAGGTTTAGTTGAGAGGGCAAAGTAAGACACTGAACAGCAACCCAGAATGCATGATTCATGAGAGGAAAGACTATCTGTTCATTATTATAACCCTAGTGCCTAAAACAGGTCTTGACATACAATAGCTTTCATAAATATATGCTGAACTAATCTTAGTAATCAATGTATGCTTCCATAAAAATGACACCAATTTAGTATCTCTGAAATATAAACACAGAAAAGCATTAGAAAATATTAAGGTAAGCTGGGCGTGGTCGTGTACACTTGTAATCCCAGTACTTGGGAGGCTGGGGCAGGAGTTATCTCAGGTTTACGGCCAGCCTCAGTTACTTAGTGAGGCCCTCCACAACTTAGTGAGACCCTGTTTCAAAATAAAGAATGAAAAATCAGGGGTTTAGTAGTTTGGAGGTAGAATGTCCATGGGTTCAATCCCCAGTAACACACACACACACACACACACACACACACACACACACACACACAAAATTATTAAGGTAAACAGTATAACTACTGATAAGGTTATATTAGTGTTTATATTCACTATCCCCATGACTTCTACACTATATTAAACCCACTAGCCACAGGGTTCATTTTATTATTATTTAAATATTTTTATTTTGTGTGTGGCGCTAAAGATTGAAACCAGGATTCCTCCATGCTAGAAGGTGCTCTACTACTGTGCTACACACACCCCTGGGCTCAATTAGGGTTTATTTCTAATTTTTTGCATATTTTTATTGAAAATAAATGGTATACATTTAAATTGTACTAAACTGCCCTCTCCCCTGTTTCCCCCCCCCAACAATGAGTGTCCAGGGTAACCATGCTATATTCATACTTTTACATATATTCAATGTAGCCCCTCAATCAAGTTCAGCCTTCTTCCTCTCCTATCCTTCCATTCAAACTTTGCTGAGATTTCCCTCCCATTATCTGGAGTCCTTTTGGAACTAGAGCTTGAACCTGGGACATTCTACTTCTGAGTCACACACCAGCCCTATTTTATTATTAATTAAAATCTGAAACAGGGTCTTGCTGTTGCCAAAGCTGTCTCAAAGCTGTGATCTTCCTGCTCCAGCCTCCCAGGATTAAGATTACAGGTGTGCAATTCCACATATGGTATCCAAGAGTTTATTTTTAATAAATAAATTAAAGGAAACTTTCCTAAGATTTAGATTATTTTGGAGGCAAAGTTCAATTTATTTTTCTATATTTACTGATTAGCCTCTGTTCATTATAAGGAAATTAATTATTTTATAGGTTATAAATTTGTGTACCTTATATATTAGTAACTGAAACAATACATATCTAAAACTAAATTAAACTAAGAATTGTGCTTCTAGAATCCAATATAATCAGAAGTGATACAGGTTCTAGAAACTATTGATTATTCATAGGCAAATCAGGATACTCTGAATACAGTTTTGAGTTGTATAACACAAGCTGAGTATCCTTTATCTGAAATGCTAGGGACTCCAAGTGTTTCAGACTTTTTAAATTAAGACTTTTAGATTTTTCTAATTAAATTTTTGGATTAGGCACATACAACCTGTATGGACTAAATATTGCCTAGCTCACATCAACACAACCTTTCCGGAAGTTTTTTTTTTTTAATAATACACTGACTATCAACAGTTTAGTAGCAACTCAGGTAGTATAAGGTTAACAGTTCTGCACTAATCATTTACCTAAAATCAGGCCATAGGTTGTACTGATATCCTTTTTGGAACAAGCCAGAGAATAAAGAAACAAACTAAATTTCAAACTACTTACCAGGGTCGCTATTATTGGTTCTCAATATAGTGTCTGTGTCATTAATGTGATGAATAAAATCTAAAAATTAAGGACAAAAATATAGTTTAACAATGAATGAAATATGCTAAACCCATACCCTCTAAAGTCTTTTATATTTATAAACTAAAAAAATCTACTGTGTATAATATTACATGGCATACTTAACCAAAATTACTTTTTATTGATAACTTCACCTTATACAGTTTTCTTTCCTTCCTTCCTTCCTTCCTTCCTTCCTTCCTTCCTTCCTTCCTTCCTTCCTTCTTTCTTTCTTTTTTTGCGGGACTGGGGATGGAACCCAGGTGCATTCAACCTCCGAGCTACACACCCTGCCCTATTTTTTATCTTTATTTTGAAACAGGGTCTCACTGAGTTACAGAGGGCCCCACTAAGTAGCTGAGGCTGTCCGCAAACTGTGATCCTCCAGTCTCAGCCTCCTAAATGTTGGGATTACAAGTGTGCGCCACCATGCCCGGCTTACAGTTTTCTTTACTTACAGAAATGATAGTATCATTGGCTTCATAATTACACTTTGGAAATTGTTTATACAATTTAAGATTAAAAAAAAATTACCCACAAGCCTAAACTAATTATAGTTAAAATCCCTAGAATGAGGATAATGACAATCTTTTTCCTATACTCATACTAATTTATATAATTTACATAAAATTCTAAAGTATGCAAAAAGGGAAAATCAATACTCATATACAGCCAAATTTAATTAAGACAATCACTTAAGAATTTTATACAGTATGGTTTTTATAGTAATATAAAGGCTATATAGTAATTATTACGCTAAGAACCACTGAGTTAGACTAAAGGAAGTAGACAAGAAAAAGCATATGTAGATTCCTGAGCATTCATCTTTTTCCATAATGAATGTACAAGGACTGGGTTAAAGTGTTCCGCCCTAAACTCATGTCCACCAGGAATCTCAGAATTTGAGTTTACTTGGTAATAGGGACTTTTAGATATGAGCAAATTAATATGAAGTCATACTGGATTAGGGTGGACCCTAAAGTCACTGATAGGTGTTCTTTACAGAAAGAGAGAAGTATGGATACATCACACACAGAGAGGGAAACAGCCAAGTGAAGACAAAGGGAAAATTGGATTAACGTAACTATTTGCCAAGGAATGCCAAGGATTACTGGCAACCAACCAAGAGAAAAAGGTAAAGTATGACTCTTCTTTAAAGCTTTTGGAAAAAGTGGGGCTGTGCTAACATTTTCATAATGAACTTTCAATCCCCACAGTTATAAATGAATAAACTTGTTTTAAGCCACCAGTTCATGGTAATGTTACAGCTGCTCCAGAAAGCTAATACACCAACGCTCAGAGATAGCATGAGAAATAGGCCCAGTATTTCCTATGAAAAGATACAAATGTCCTCAATAAAATATTAGGTCCTACCAATCCCAAAAGAGCAAATCCAATCCAGTATGGAATTTAAAAAATGTAGAACATGACTAATTAACTTAAGTTTCTGCTAGATTGGTTTACATGTTATAAAAGGTATTCATTTAATTCAGAATATTATTTAGTGCTACTGGGGATTGAACCCAAGGGTGTTCTACCTCTAAGACACACCCCAGCCTTATTTTTGTTTTGAAACAGGGTCTCACTATGTTACCACATGCTCACCTCAAGCCTGCAATCCTCCTGTCTCGGCTTCCAAGAACAGGGATTATAGAAATGAGTCAGTATGTCCTGCCAGCATGTTAATCATTTAAAGGGGAAAGCTATAATTATCTCAATAGATATGGATTAAATATTAAAATTCAACACCCATTAATAAAAACATTTAAAAAATAATATGCAAATGTTGGTGGGATTGCAAATTAGTGCAACCACTTTGGAAAACAGTTTGGAGAATCCTCAGAAGAATGGGAACAAATCTACCATTTGATCCAGCAATACTACTTCTGGGTATCTACCCAAAAGATAGGAAGCCAAACTACCAAACTAATGCATGTGTATCTATGTTCATAACTGCATAATTCACCATAGCCAAACTATGGAACCAGCCAAGATGTCCATCAACAGATGAATGGATTACAAAACTGTGGGATATGTACACAATGGAATTTTACTCAGCCATCAAAAAAAAAAATCAATTACATCATTTTCAGGGAAATGGATGGAACTGGAGGACATTATGCTAAGTGAGATTAGTCAGTCACAAAAAATAAGAAATCAGATGCTTTCCCTAATATGTGAGAGTTAGGGAGAAATGGGTCATAGGAGGAACTCTTGAAAAAGGAAATCCTATAGAGGAGCAAACAAGACAACCTAAAGGAGGAGAAAGGATGGGGGAAGAGGAAAATCTCTAAAATACACAATGTACTTAAACATATCGAAGTCAATTACTAAGACAAGCAAGGGAAGGAGGGACGGGGAGGGACTGGGGTGGAAATTGGGTAGGGGTTAAATCAGCGATGTATACATGTTTATACACACAAGTTTTTTACCCCAATATGATGTTTGAATATAATGCACCAATAAAAAAATTTTAAAGGGAAAAAATAATATGCAAGAATTTCTTAAAATTACTAAAGGACAGAACCAATAACTCACAACAAACATAGTATTTAATTGTGAAGCATTAGAAAGATTCCCTGAGAAACAATATATTACCACTGCTTATTTGCAGGTTTATGCTTATTTGCAGGTTTATACTTTTTTTTTTTTAGTACTGGGGATGGAACCCAGGGGCTTTCTACCTCCGAGTGACACTCCCAGCCCTATATATTTTTTATTTTGAAACAAGGTCTCACTGAATTGCAAGGGCCTGAGGCTGGCCACGAACTGCAATCCTTCTTTCTCAGCCTCCCAAATGCTGGGATTACAAGTGTGCACCACCACGCCCAGCTGCAACTTTATACTTTAAAAAAGATATACAAATTTATACATGCATATATGTCTCTTTATCTATATATAAGTATATATGTATGTTTATAAACAAAAGTATATATATATATATATATATATACACATACGAACCACTTAAAAATAATAACCTAATACAAGACAGATTTCTTTATTCATTAATGATGTGATTACTGTAATTAAAAAATCCAAAGTTCAGCCGGGCATGGTGGCACACGCTTGTAATCCCCGCGCTTGGGAGGTGGAGACAGGAGGATCGCGCAGGTTCGAAGCCAGCCACGCTGGCTTAAGAGACCCTGTTTCAAAATATAAAATAGGTCTGGGAGTGTAGCCCGGAGGTAGAAGGGCTTCCAGGAACCACCAAAAAAAAAAAAAAAAAAAAAATCCAAAGTTCATCTACAAAATTATTAGACTAAACAACAGTTCAATAAGTTTGTTTGATTCAAACATTAAGAAACTAAATGGTTTTTGCCAGGTGTTGTGGCACACAACTGTAATCCCAGTATTTGAGAGGCTGAGACAGAAGGATGGCAAGTTTGAAGCCAGCCTTAGCAACTCAGTGAGACCTTGTTTCCAAATAAAAAATTAAATAGGGCTAAGGATTTAGCTCAGAGATAGAAAGCCTAGGTTCAATCCTCAGTACCACAACAGAAAAATTGGTTTTTAATACCAACAAATAATTTGAATATGTGATTAAAATGTCATTTCTAGAGAGATGGAAATATTCTGTTTCTTGAAGAAGGTGTAGATTATACAGATGTACCCATTTGTCAAAAGTATATGGCAAGCCAGGCGTGGTGGGGCACAATTATAATCCCAGCATTTGGGAGCTAAGACAGGAGGATCACAGTTCGAGGACAGCCTCAACTACTTAGTGAGGCCCTTTACAACTAAGTGAGACCCTGTTTCAAAAAGAATTAAATAGGGCTGGGGGTGTAGCTTGGAGGTAGAATTCCCCTGGGTTCCATTGCCAGTACCAGAAAAAAAAAAATAAAAAAAAAGGATATGGCAAAGCTTGGGGTAGTGGTGCATTCCTAAAATCCCAGTACTTAGGGGGCTAAGACAAGATGATCACAGGTTCAAGAGCAGCCTCAGCAATGTAGCAAGACCCTGTTTCAAAACAAAAATTAGCCAGGCGTGGTGGCGTATGCTTGTAATCCCAGCATTCGGGAAGCTGAGACCAGAGGATCGCGTTTCGCGGACAGCCTCAGCTACTTAGTGAGGGCCTCTGCAACTGAGTGAGAACCGGTTTCAAAATAAAGAATAAAAAATAGGGCAGGGGGTTTAGTTCAGAGGTCAAATGCCCCTGGATTCCATCCCCAAACCCGCAAAAAAACAAAAACAAAAACAAAACAAAAAAAATTTAAAGGGCTCAGAAGTAGAATGCTCCTGGGTTCAATCCCCAGCACCACACACACACACACACACACACACACACACACCATATATATATATATATATATATATGGTTATATGGGCAAAGATCCATGTATATTTCAATGAATACATTCTATCTAAAAAAGAAAACTATGGAATCTCAGTCATAAAGAACTAGAAAATATTATGTTGATAGACATTAGCCAGTCTCATAAGTGAAGGGTCATATGTTTTCTGTCTTATGTGAAAGCTAGAGAGAATTTTTGAAACAAAAGGGACTTCAGATAAACAAGGAGAAATGCCAGTAGAATAGAGGAAGGGGATTTGAGGAGGTAGATGGGGAGGAAAAAAAAGAGACTTGATGAAGAAAACAGTTCAAATAATGCTATGTACATTTACAAAGCTGTCAATTCCAAACTCAATTATATGGAGAGGAGGGAGCAGGATGAGATGTGGAGGGAAATATACCAAGTGCTGTGAGCATGTACATTTCTATCACTGAACATCATTATGGTGTATAATTACAATGTACCAATAAAAGCATAAAAAGAGAATTAGATATATAATAACTGGACAATAGTTGAATTAGTATAATGAATGGATTATGCTTTTGCAATAGATATAATACTGTTCCCAAAGGGGAGAAAATTCATTCTTAGGGGGAGAAAAAACAAATTCTTTTTTACATATAAAGCACACCTACACATACAGTGACTTCATTGTAAAATGTGTATGAAAGATTATGGGCCATAATGGAAAAAAGACTGAGTAATATGAAAGTAAAATAAAAACTTCTGAAGAGTCACCATAAACAAAGTACACACAATGATGTATACAATCTTTACAAAAGTTCCTATAAATAAGTAAATGACCAACAATCTACTAGGAAAGTAATAATATTTAATATAGTTTTCCTTGCAACAGAAAAATAAATTAAGCATCCATCAACAAGAGAATAAATAAAGAAGTTGTGGTGTACTAGTATTACTGGATATGATAAAGCAATTAAAATGAACTACATATATCAATAAAAATGAAAGAAATCAAGTTCCAAAAGCATTTGTATAGATTAAAAATATGTAAGACAATGCAATCTGGTTGTTCATATGATTATGCATGTAGTTATGTAGTTTTTCATATAGTCCAATAGTTATATAGTTTGTAAAAGTACAAAAATATGTATGAGAATGATAAATACATTCTCAGATTTTGGGAAGAAGTGAGACTGAGGAGGTATACATGGGGCTTCAATTATATCTGTAATATTTCATTTTTATTAGAGAACTAATGTAAATATGGTGTTAAAACATTAAAGCTCAGCCGGACGTGGTGTTACACGCTTGTAATCCCAGCATTCGGGAAGCTGAGACCAGAGGATCGCGGTTCGCGGACAGCCTCAGCTACTTAGTGAGGCCCTCTGCAACTTAGTGAGACCCTGTTTCAAAATAAAGAATAAAAAATAAGGCAGGGGGTGTAGCTCGGAGGTCAATTGCCCTGGATTCCATCCCCAAACCGCAAAACAAACAAACAAACAAACATTAAAGCTCATTAGTAGGCCCCCTGGTTTTTACAGTACCCTTTTCATTTGTAATAGTAACTATGAAATAATTCATAATTTTTAGACAATAAAAATGTTTGAAAATATAAGCAATTAAAATGTCAATTTCTTTAAATAAAAATAGAGCTGTCCCCTCTAACCTAAACACTAGTAGAGCAATTAGTGTTGTGATTATGTTAGGACTTATTTTGAAATTTCATTTTCATGTAAATCCAAATTTTAAATATACTGGAATTTGATTTTCATGTAAATCCAAATTTTAAATATATAGTTTATTTTAAAAGTTAAACATGAAAAAAATAAAAAAAATAAAAGTTAAACATGTACTGAACTGTAGGACTATAAGTAATCAGGGTAAAAATCTGCGGTTTATATAATAAACAATTGAGTTCCTCACCAGGTGTGGTGGTGCACACCTGTTATCCTAGTACTTGGCAGACTGAGACAAGAGAACTGCAGGTTTGCAGTTTGCGGGTAACTTAGTGAGACTCTGTTTCAAAATAAAAAATTAATAAAATAGGACTGGGGGTATAGCTCAGAGGTAGAACATACCTGGGCTCAATCCCTAGAAATTCCTCCCACCCCCAAATACACACACAAAGAACTTCCTCTATCCAACTTATCATAAAAGTACTTTGTCTCAGCTGGGCATGGTGGCTCATGCTTATAATTCCAGTACTTGGGAAGCTAAGACAGGAAGATCAAAGGTTTGAAAACAACCTCAGCAACTTAGCAAGACTCTGAGCAACCTAATTTCAAAACAAAAAATAGGAGCTGGAGGTGTAGCTTGGAGGTAGAATGACCCTGGGTTCCATCCCCAGTACAACATACAATAAAAGTGATTGGTCTCAATTTCTAAGACTCTTCAAAATTCAAGCAGCCAAGCAAGGTGTGGTGGCATATGCTTCTAATTCTAGTAATCTGGGAGTCAAGACAGGAGAATCACAGGTTCACGGCCAGCCTTAGCAACTTAGTAATGCCCTCCACAACTTAGTAAGACCCTGTTTCAAAATAAAAAATAAGAAATAGGGCTAGGAATATAGTTCAGAGGTAGAATATCCCTGAGTTCAACCCCTAGTACCACACATACACACAAAAAAATTCAAGTAGCCAATGTAGGTAGATTACAATTCTATTATACAATATATTAATAATATATTACAAAAATTCAATTATTTAAGTTTCATAATTTTAGATCCTAATGTGATGAAATAAGTGTCTGAAATTTATTTCCTCTAGAGTCTATACATCAAATTCTTTAGTGATAAACATTAATGACTTTTATAAACTTTTCTTTTGTAGTACTAAAATTCTGTGATAAAGATTGAACGATGCTTAAAATAGCTACTAAATTTTTTATTATTATTATTATTATTATTATTATTATTATTATTATTAGTGGTACTGGGGATTTAACCTCTCTGAGCTATACCCTCAGTCCTATTTCCCCCCCCCCCCAGTACCAGGGATTGAAGCCAGGGTCATTCTATTTCCAAGCTATACTCTCAGCCCTATTTTTAACTCTTTATTTTGAAACAGGGTCCCATTAAGTTGCAGAAGGCCTCACTAAGTAGCTGAGGCTGCCATGAACCTGCGATTTTCCTCCTGTCTCAGCCTCCCAGTACTGGGATTACAAGCATGCTTCCACCATGCCCGGCTTAGAAATATTTTATATTAAAGATTTTGAAGGAATATTATTTATTAAAAAAATTAAGCCAGGTGTGGTGGTACATGCTTATAATCCTTGCACTGGGGAAGCTGAGACAGGAGGATCTCAGGTTTTTGGCCAGACTCAGCAACTTAGTGAGAGCCTTCTCAACTTAGTGAGACTCTGTTTCAAAATAAAAAAAATAAAGACATAATGGGACTAGTAGTGTAGCTCAGAGGTAGAATATTCCTGGGTTCAATCCCTAGTATCACGGGGGAAAATAATTAATGTTTGGAAATCAATGTATCCATTATATTTAAGATTACAACCATAAAAAAGAAACTGAATTAAGTATATTTTCCAGAATTATACACTTTATATATTACATACTACACATATATATTACTTTATATATCCCAAGTCCTAGAATGTAAAGCTGGAACTAAAATATTACAATAGTAACAGTATTTGAGAAAAACTGTATTAAAGCATATGATACCAATACTTACTAAAAATAAACTTTCCAGTATTATAAAGAAAATTAGACATCAGCACCCAATAAACTATCATGGCTCCAATGAGAGACACCAAGGAGAAAAGGAGACTTGACCACTGCCCAAAGGAGCCAAAGTAGTGTCTGCAGACATCTGGGTATTCCCAGGTCGTGGTGTCCAATGAACCTAGATAAAATTAAAGAGAAAGAAAATATACTAATTATATAATCAATTACACATTGAGAAACTTTAAGAAGTTACAGATAAGGAGCTAATGTCAATATCATGAAGAAGTTAACTCCATAAGAATACCAAAAGGGTTGGACTTGTGGATAAATTGGAAAAGGCAATGAGCAATTCATAACACACACACACACACACACACACACACACACACACACACACGGCATTAAATCAAAACAAAGTTTTTCTCATTTAGGAACCAGAATTAGTCTTCTGTCAAGGCTTTTAAATATTATTCCCCAAGTGTCTAAGACTAGACTTGGTACATAAAGAAGGAAGCTTCTTAGTACAGACAGCAGAAACTAGAGGTAAAGCATGGTCTACTGGTTTATACATGTTAAGACTGAATAAAATTATACATGTTTATTTGGGTCCAAAACTACTCTAAAATGACTTAGAAAGATGTTCCCTGATCCAACAGTCAAGTGTGGTGGCACAAACTTATAGTCCCAGCTATTTGGGAGGCTAAGGTGGATCACGTGGACTCACAAGTTTGAGACGAGCATAAGTAACACAATGAGACCTGGTCTCATAAAAACAAAACAAAAACAAAAAGCTTTCACTGATCCAGATTTTATAGAGATGAGCAGAGGCAATGTGTTCAAATAACTTTTTTTTTTTTGTAGTACTGGGGGTTGAACCTCTGAGGCATATCCCCAGCCCTATTTTATTCTTTATTTTGAAACAATGTTTCACTAAGTCATAGAGGGTCTCACAAATTGCTGAGGCTGACTGCAAACTACAATCCTCCTGTTTTAGCCTCCCAGGTGACTGGGATTACAAATGTAAGCCACCATGCCTGGCTTCAAACAACTTTTTGAATTGCTTACATTTTCATATTTTTCTATTTATAATTTCTTCTTTTAGGTCTTTCATTAAGGATAAGTCAAAATAAGTCACTAATAACTGGCAAGAAACACAGAATTCTTTATTTAGTTCTGACAAAGGCCTTATTTTAAAAATGTTTTTTTTTATTATTATTCTTACGGGGAAACTAGCATCAGAGTGAATTCATTCTGCAAAGAACTCCCAGCTTTTCTGTATTTCAAAGGCAACCACAAATACACTAAAGGGGATCAGTGTCGCTGGAAGGTATGAATTGGGGACATTGACACACATGTGGAATGTACACATTCAGGTCTGCCTCAATGGAAAATAACTTATCAATATCCCCATCAATAATCTATTTTCAAGACAGGCATGTAAAGCTGCAACCAAGAAAAAACATGCACAATAAGCAACCCAGAAACATGAGGAGATGGAGAAACTGAAGAGCTCTGGGGAATACCATGGTCTCCCACATTTTGATCTTCTTAATCCAAAAAGAGATTTTTGATTTGCTGGAAGGCTTAAAGTCAAATGTTTCTATGGTCTATACTGTGTAGGCACTTGCAGTCCTTTGTTTCCACCATATTCTGCTAGTGGTAGCAACACATGGGTAAGGTGTTTTATTTTTACTATGTTCACCTTTTTACAAATAAGTTCCACTGCATTTATTTTATAAAGTACTTTAAAAAAATCTATTTTCACTGTATCAAATTCTTACATATCATACTCCGTGATTTCACCACTCTGTAGCAGCAATAAAGTGTTAAAAGGCCCATCAGCATGATGACACACATGCCAGTAGTAAATCCAGCCTGTTTAAAAATAAAAATATAGAATAGACATCATCATATAGGAATAAGTTCATATGTAATCATATCATGTGACTGGATCATTATGATAAAACTTGACAAATCTATTTTCTTTAGTAAATTTTATGTACATTTATTATAAACTTAACATAAAGAGAAAAAATTTCAGATAAAAAGTGGGCTGAAAAATCTTACCTGTTTTATGCCCCAAGGAATACTTAGTATAGATGTTCCCATCATGGTATTCCAAATCATAAAACTGAAAATACAGAGTAATAGTCATAAAAATAGGGTGTGTGATTCTTCACACATTTTAATTAAGACAAAATTTAAATAATCGGTAGTGTACATTCATATACAGTTCAAGTCATACTCCAAAAAGTAAATTTACTCACATGGTTACTAAACTGCTGTTTTTACCATATCCTTCAGTATAACTTTGAAGTTTATAAGCAGAGCCTAATGGACTATATACATAGCATTCTTCTGGAGCTGGAACTACATGGTCTGGAGCAATCTGATGAAAAAGAAACAGAGAAATGTCAGAAGAGTAAATGTATAAAACAGAATGTTTTCTTTTCCTTTTTGCAGATCTGGGGAAGGAACCTAGGGGCATACGACCTCCGAGCTACACTCCCTGCCATATTTTTATTCTTTATTTTGAAACAGGGTCTCACTAAGTTGCGGAGGGCCTCATTAAGTAGTGGAGGCTGTCCGCGAACCGTGATCCTCTTGTCTCAGCCTTCCAAATGCTGGGATTACAAGTGTGCACCACCATGCCCGGCTAAACAGAATGTTTTCTATACATCAAGGTACTTGACTAGATACATTTCTAAATATCATGAGCAGAAACCAGTATGCATCTCTAATTAGTGAATTAAAATTTTTCCCTCAGCATTCTTTATTTAAAAAAATTTATACTTGTATTGGTATATTATATTCTCACATCGTAATGCAGTTCATAGTATTAGAGACAGATATGTGCACAGCACTTGGCAGGCCATCCTCAGCGCCCTTCCCCTTTGCCCTGCCTTCCTCACACAGTGTACTGGCACTGGTGCTGGTATTCTCACATATGTACAGTCTGTCAAAGGATGGGAGGGAATTCCTTCATCGATACTGTTCTCCCTCTTTACTCTCCCTTCCCCCTTGACCTAAAAATTCTTTTTCAAATGTAGCAGAAAATCCAAAGGACCAAAATTTTATGCAACTTTCAAAATATTTTTCTCTTGGTCCTTATGAGAAAAGAAAGAAGAGCCAGTAAAGAATGAGATTGAGGAAATCTAAATGAAGAAGACTGGCCTTAAGTGAGGAGAATTTCAAAAAACAAGTGATCACTGAACGTCTATGTGAGGATGGGTTTAGCAGAAATCGGCAGGATCTCGACTATAAAGAGTTGAGGAGTCAATAGATGGGAAAAAAGAATAGACTATTTTTTAAAAATTCTTTGATAGCTGGGCTTGGTAGTGCACGCTTGTAAACCCTGTGCTTGGGAGGCTGAGACAGGAGGATTGCACAGGTTCGAAGCCAGCCTCGGCTATTTAGTGAGGCTCTCAGCAATTTAGTGAGACCCTGTTTCCAAATAAAATATAAAATAGGTCGGGGAGAAAGCCTTTGGGTTCCACTCCAGTACCATCACCAAAAAAAAAAAAAAAAAAAAAAAAAATATATATATATATATATATATATATATAAATATGATAATAAAGAAAAAAATGACTAAAAGTGGCTTAAGGAAAAGGCTAAACAAGGATTTTAAAGGAAGAGATTTAACTATGTAAGCAAAATAGAAGGAGCCAATAGAAAGAGGTTTGGACACAAAAGAAAGAAAATAACTGAATAAATATGTTTCTTATACACACACCTTACATCTTATCCCTCTACATTTCTTCCTATTCTATCTTCCTATTTTAGAGGGAATAATATACTATGTCCTTATGAATTCTTTTTTTTTTTTTTTTGGTGGTACTGGGGTTCCTGGAAGCCCTTCTATCTTCAGGCTACACTCCCAGACCTACTTTTACATTTTTATTTGGAAACAGGGTCTCCTAAGCCAGCACGCATGGCTGGCTTCGAACCTGCGCGATCGTCCTGTCTCTGCCTCCCAAGCGCAGGGATTACAAGCGCGTGCCACCACGCCCGGCTTGTCCTTATGAATTCTACCAATCACTCTAAGAATAGAATAGGCAGTCCTGAAAGGCATAGAACCTGACTGGTATAAACCAACAATCTTTTCTATTCTACATCTATGTAAAATTACAATGTTGTGCTAGGTTAGCATTCATGAGAAAATTAATATATAGCCTCAAAATTTACAAAATTTAATTTTCAGATGGAAAAACACGAAGCAAGCTGACAATGCTAGAAGGCAATAAAAATTAACCATAAGAGCCAGGTGTAGTGGCGGATGCCTGTAATCCCAGTACATTGGAGGCTGAGACAGGAGGATAGCAAGTTCAAAGTCAGCCTCAGCAACTTGGTGACACTCTCAACAAATTAATGAGACCCTGTTTCAAAATAAAAAGTAAAAAATAGCTGGGCGTGGTGGTGCACGCTTGTAATCCCAGCATTCGGGAGGCTGAGATCGGAGGATCGTGGTTTGTGAACAGCTTCAGCTACTTAGTGAGGCCCTCCACAACTTAGTGAGACCCTGTTTCAAGAATAAAGAATAAAAAATAGGACAGGGGGTGAAGCTCCAAGGTTGAATGTCCCTGGGTTCTATCCCCAGTACCTAAAAAAAAAAAAAAAAAAAAAAAAAAAGACACATGTCTCTTTCAAGCGGAAAAAAACCTACTATAGCTAGACAAAGCAAATTAGGAAGAAGTAAAAGTCAAATTTTAAGGGGCGGGATTAGATAAGACATGGCAAATTCTGGCTGTTTTCACCCTGAGTGTATAGAAAGCAGGCAGATTAAACATACCTACCATGTATGCCTCAGACCTGGCCCTTTTCAAAAGACTTTTATATAGTGAATGTGAGACATGGAGAACAGGGAGAAAGAAAGTGGTATATTCTTAAAAGAAAAATTGGAGGGGTAAGTATCAATCTGGCAGTAGTCTAATGCAATGCTTTTCAAAGTTGAATGTTCCTATGCACTATACAAGGACCTGGTAATATGCAGAATTTGGTTCAGTAGGTATGAAGTGAGGTCTGAAATTCTCCATTTTTACTGAGCTCTCAGTGATACAAATAGTGCAGAACAGAGCAGGTTATACTTTTTAGCCAGGACTTAGGAGATGTTGGGAGACAATATCCTTTTCTTTCTCATTTAGAAATAAAATGTTAAGGTAAATGGGAAATTTTTCATAAAGGTTTAACTATATAAAACATCTTAGGACTGATGGTTTCACATTGTTCTTCCCTGATAGTAATTTTTTATTTTTCAGAAGATGAATGGGTATATAAATTCATTAAAAATAGTTATATTACATTGCTAATTTTAGATTGCTGTTTACAGACGTTGACTTACTAGAGTTAGCTTGGTGCACAATGAAGACTTATTTCCAGGAAAACAATGTACTTTACGATACAAATTTGCCCAAATGGTATCTCTGAAGTTTTCTTCAAAGAGTATAGCCTCTAGAAGGTCTGTACTAGACCCTGAGATACTAGATTACCTGTAGTCCCCCAAATGCTTAAGTAAGTCACTAATGGAACCAAGACTTCACTATCACTAAAGGCCTCAGAGGAAAAAGCAAAAATATTTCTCCTATTTAGAACATTTTGCCATGCAAAAGAAGATGGAATGCTTACTACACATAAATATTATATGGATTAAATGAGAGCTATATTTAAGTGATGCCCAGTCCTTGCCACTTGGTAAACATCTAATATATGTTGGCTCCTTTCTCCCTCTTTAATATTAATACCCATTTTATTTTATTTTATTTTATTAATTTTATTATTATTATTATTATTTTTGGTGGTACTGGGATTCCTGGGAGCACTTCTACCTCCGGGTTACACTCCCAGACCTATTTTATACTTTTTATTTGGAAACAGGGTCTCTTAAGCCAGCGAGGCTGGCTTCAAACCTATATGATCCTCTTGTCTCTGCCTCCCAAGCGCAGGGATTACAAGCGTGCACCACCATGCCCAGCCATTAATACCCTTCTAAAAAATCACATTTTCTCCTAAAATGCTCCTGTTTGAGCTTTAAATTTTCTGAATATCTCATACATGATCATTTCTATAAGCAACTAAATTACATATATACTATATATAATACACACACACACACACACACACACACACACACACACCCCTATATTACTTAGGATGAACCCAGGGGCACTATACCCCCAGCCCTTTTTTCATTTCTTATTTTGAAATAGAGTTTTGCTAAATTGCTAAGTCTGGGCTTGAACTTGCAATATTCCTGTTTCTGCCTCCCAAGTACTATAATTACAGGTATTTGATAAAACAAATTTCTTTTAAAAATTAGGGGTCCATAAACTATGGCCAGGGGACATATCTGCCTTCAACTTGATTACATACAGTCCCTTCCCTAAGAATGTTTATGTTTGTAACAGTTATAAGACAAAACAAAGACCTCATGTATGTGGTCTACAAAGCCTAGAAGTATAGTATCTGGCCATTTGACTGATATTTTTGATTTATAAAAGGAAAATGCAGATAGAAAAAGATTCCATATACACAGAAATGTATTTCAGTTTTTCACTCCTGTAGAAAATTTCTAAAACCATTTTTCTTTGTAGCATCGAACTTAAAAATGGAACAGACAGCCAGGAGGGTTGGGGCACACTTGTCATCCCAGTATGTGGGAGGCTCAGACAGGAGGATCACAGGTTTGTGGCCAGCCTCCCCTACTTAGTGAGGCCCTCTACAACTTAGTGACACCCTGTTTCAAAATAAAGAATAAACAAAACAAAAAATTAGGGCTGGGGGTGTGGCTCCGAGGTAGAATGGCCCTAGGTTCAACCCCCTGTACTACAAATAATAGTAATAATTAAAAATGGAACAGACTAAACAATATCTTTTTATGTTTTAATCGATGATCTAATTTCCCACTTTAAAAGCAATTTATCTTCCTCAAAGTTCTTGATACTGAAGATAAGCAGATTTGAATTTAAAAAAATCTCTTAGCTGATGTCAAGAGTTTCAAACCTCTCAATGCCAGGCTAGATAAAAATGAACTATACTAAGATGAGAACATTTATAATTACTATCTTTGACTGCATG
Organism: Muscardinus avellanarius; assembly: GCF_963383645.1. Classification (NCBI taxonomy): domain Eukaryota; kingdom Metazoa; phylum Chordata; class Mammalia; order Rodentia; family Gliridae; genus Muscardinus; species Muscardinus avellanarius. The sequence goes on from NC_137786.1 coordinate 45,415,822, forward strand.
ACGCTGTCCTGGGGAAGCAGCCAACGAGAGTTCAACTATTGGGCGTCGTCCTGGTTCACGCTGTTCACTTTTCAGTTCAACTTAACTTTAGACAATTAGTAATGCTTCGCCTCTTACCAGTGGCTGGTCTGCAGGAGTTGTGAGCCGGCTATAGTAATGAATCCTCTTGTTCATGGCTGAGGCATGGTCACTAACCCTCTGAATGACATCATTCACATTGACGATGTTTGTGGGCTCTATATAAAAAGGCCTAAAGAAGGGAATATATACTTGACAAAAAACGTTCAAGCAAAAATTCTGGAAGTCAGCCATTGAAGAAAATAACTTCTTGTCCTCCATTAGAAATGGGATGCACAAAGGCAAGGCATTCACTTCTCACTTTTGGTGGAAAAAAGAAATGTCACAAAAGAAGTATTATTCTAGCCACAGAATAAAGTTTTTGTCCTGTAATACTTTAACTTTAAATACACTTTTTAATGTTAAGGAATATAGCAATAGAGGAAACATAACAGAAAGAGCTTAAATCAGTTATTAAAAAGAAATAAAGCAAAGAAAAAAGATATATATAGCAGCTGTCAGCTTCCAACAATGAAACTTAGAAAGAGCTATGACTAGCCTCGCAAAACGCTCTGGCACTCAATTAGAGAAATTACAGATAAAAATGCCCCTCTATTGAAGAGTCTCTCCTTCTTCCTCATATGCAAAAGTTACTTCCTAAGACTCACAAAATTACTATTTCTCATTTCGTGTTCTAAGGACTAATGATCTCAACTATTTTCCTTGTGAGTCTTATCCAAAGTATTATCAAAAGGAACTATAGATATTTTGCCTCATTCTACTTTTCTTGGATTTTAGAAACATTCTCTATTATCTTATTACTTATACATATGCGTCATGTCCATGACTACATCCTATCAAAGGTTTTTGTTCTGTTTTGTTTTGTTTTTTTGCAGTACTGGGGATGGAACCCAGGGGCATTCTACCTCTGAGCTACAACCCCCAGTCCTACTTTTTATCTTTTGTTTTGAAACAAGGTTTCACTAAGTTGTAGAGGGCCTTACTAAGTAGCTGAGGCAGTACAAGAACCTGCAAACCTGTCTCAGCCTCCCAATACTGGGATTACCAACACTGGCCACCTCGCCCGGGCAGATTTTATTTTTTGATAATCATTCTCACTCATTAAGCCTTTGGAAACTACCTCATTTGTTTTGTTTTTTTAGTACTGGGAAGTAAGCCTGGTGCCTAGTAATGCCTTACAAGTCCTCTACCGCAGACCTACACCCCCAGCCCTCTATTTTGAGACAGGGTCTGGCTAAGTTGCCCAGGCTGCCTTGACTTTGAGATCCTCCTGCTTCATCCTTCCAAGTACCTGGGATTACAGGCACATGCCATAATACTTTGCCCTTCATTTGCTTTCTAAGCCTCTAGTAATATACTATCTAAAATGGCAGAGCTGTATAAAAGGATTACATTTTCTGCTAATTTTTAGAACCCTTAGAGTCATAATTCTGGACCTTAAACTGTATATAATTTACTGTTTTTATATTATACACAAATCAAAATAATAATTAAAAAACCCAAGAGACTCATCATTGGTTTCATGTAACTCCCCTATACTTATTGTTCTAAAAGGAACTTAAAATATATTAAGATATAATAATCATTTCTAAAGATGTTGTTAATCTATTTTTGTGGGTAGTACTAGAAAATACAAGTGATTGAAAATTTAATTTCTGTTATTTTTCTAACTCTGTGATATTTGAGAAACTGTAGTATAGATGTTGACTTTATATTAAGTTCCCAAGCATAGAGAATCCTTGAATAGTTTATTATATACTTTCTACCACAGCAGCTAAATATAATGGGTATTGTCTAGTTTAATTCAATGAATATTTAAGTGCTTAATAAGGCAAATATGTAAATATAAATAAAATAAATATAAATATATAGATCAATATGAATATATATACCAACCATATTATTGCTAAATACATTAAATGGTATCAAATTTCAAGGAAGATATAATGAAAAATAAATGGGCCACATGTTAAATAATCACTACATCCGGTAGTCTAATATAGTACTGCCAATCTTCCCAAAGCATCATGATGTGCTATATGATTTATATATCAACTATGACATTCAGTAGTACTAAAAAGCAATGTAAACATATTGGTACCTGAGAGAGAGCTTAATTATAACTGGGTTCACAGTCTGAAAGGCCAGTCTTATTTCACAAAAATGGTGCCCCACGAAATCCAAGAATGTCAACATTCAGAGATGGAAGATAACATAGGTTACTAAAGGAGACTAACAAGTACAATACTAATAGAATTGGAGATGTTCTACTTGTTACTTAGTTTTTTACTCTGAACATTCAATGATACTAACAGCAACCTTTAAGTTGGTTTGAAGGCCTGCTGAAAGCAGTCCAGAACGTGCTAAGTTTCTTGGCTGCTGGTCTCTTACAGAAGTGTTAACTGTACCAGTTTACTTGGCTTGGATGCTCTGAGAGCAGAATGACTCTGAAAGTTTTTCTTTTCCAACTGCTTTCATCGAGATGCTGAGTGCCTGGTCAAACAAATATTTTGAAATCTTTTCAAAACAGATTCTCTTTAAAAATATACAACTCAGCATAGTTTAACTGAATTATTAAAAACATATGCTTAAAGCTCCATTTAAAAGAGTGAAAATATGACATATTTCTAAAGTGAACTTTAGTTGGATCTTAAAACGCTTTCAAAATTAAACAGTACTACAGAGGGCAATATTAAAAATTTGAAGAATTTCAAGACATTTGAAACTTGAGCTTTTTTTCTTTTGAACACAGTTCCACATGATTGCTCTCTAATCGTTGTTACTCCCCATTTTATAAGTACGTAGTTGAGCTCTGCCATACTGACAAGAAAGAAGTCACATCTCTCTCACCTTGTAAATAGTTATGGTCATGCCATAGGAAAAATGCTCTTAATATTAAGCAAAATTTACAAATATTTTAAAATGTGACTCAAACCCTATGTGTTCTTTAAACCGCTCATAAACAGAGAAACCTTATTTCCACTAACACCTTTCCTTGGTTCCACTCCTTAAATTCCTTACAATTTTTTGGCTTTTAAATCTGTCTCCACCCTTCTACCCAATAGTTATGCTTCCCTGAATTTTAATAACAATTCCATAACCCTGAAGACTAATATTCAACACAGAGACATTTACTTAAAACTGTTAATTCATATCCCCATGAAAGCAGAGGCACTCCAACACCTGACCTGTTGGGGTAATTTGTTAAAAAAATGAAAAGGGAATAAGGTGTCCAAAAAAATCTCATGCAAATAAACATTCAAAATAAGGGGCCCACTGTACCTGCTTGTCTACCTGTTTGGTATTTTATATCTGTCAGGCAGTTTTTCAATAAAGATGACAGAAAATCAGTTTATCAACCAATTTTACCTAGACATTCCTTGCTGCTACTAGAAAGCTATTGATAATCTCTCGCTGACATGTTTTTTACTTCCTCTGATACCTGTATAACATTCTCCTTCACAAAAACCCTAAACTCTAATACCTCTTTAGTCACTGTTGCCAAAGGCTGAGATTATTTAAGGTTTTTCTCTAGTTTGGCTAATTTCTATGGTTCTCAAATTTATTATATAAGTATTAAGTGCAAACCAAATATTAAGTATTGTATTAAATGTTAAATAATAAATAAGACATTGAACCTCAAGGATCTTATACTCATCTGCTGGAGGAGACAGAATATAATTAATCCCCACCCAGATACAAATGAATTCAGTATTTAGTAAAACTATTAGAAGAAACAGATAAAAAAAATACAAAAGTCCAGATAGTGGTCACTTTCATTTATTTATTTATTTATTTATTATTTATTTATTTTTATTTTTATTTTTTGTGGGTCTGGGGATGGAAAAATGACAGGCTACCTGTATGAACTAAAATGTCCTCTCCTCAGAAACTAGATAGACAAAAAAAGTAAAGAAATATATATACACACACAGAGATATACATACATATAAAAAACAAAGAGAGATCTTGTTGATATATACATGCGATTTTCCATAGGAGTATTAAAACTGCTTTATTCATCTTTTTTATTTTTATTTTTTGACATGGGGTCTCACTATGCTGCCCAGGCTCGTCTCAAACTCGGGGGATATAAAGCAATCCTCCTGCCTTAGTCTTCTGAGTAGTCAGAACTACTGGTGTGAGCCACCAGGCCTGGCCCTGCTTCTGTCATCTTAATTCAATTATCTAGAAATTGAAAACACACATACACACAAATACATTTGCCCTTTAAAGAGATCACCAGAGAAAAATAATCTCTTACTTTTCATCTCCTACAATTTAATGCTATGGTTTGAACGTGTTTCCTTCAAAATTCAGGCGTTGCCAACCAGATGTTATTACGAGGTGAGGCCTTTAAGAGGTAATTAGGCCATGAGGGCGTTTCCCTCAATCATGGTATTAAGGCCTTTACAACAGAGGTTTTTGCTCAGCATTTGGTTATCCTGCTTTTCAGCTCCTATACCACATAAAGATGCAGCAAAAAGTCCCTCGCCAGTCCAAAGCCTTTCCAGCCTCCAGAACTGTGAGAAAATAATAGCCTATTCTTTATATAAACTATCCAGTCTTGGTTGGTTTTTTTTTTTAATAGCAACACAAAACAGACTAAAACACTTAAGAAAGGAATTCTATATAGCAAGCCTTAGAAATCTTCATTATGGCTCTCAAGAAAGGTGGATGAACTAAAACATAAATTTAAATAGACTGAGAGAACTTCTGCTTTGCCCTTGGTAAGACCCTGGCAAAAAAATGGTCTACACAAACTTGCCACTCAGGTGACAAAGGCACTATTTTCAGCTCAGATGGAAAGTATTAGAGCAGCCTGACCAGAATCCATTACTAGTTGTATGGCATATTATTTGGCAGACCTGTCCCAGAATAACAGAACTGACTGGGTAAGTCAAGAGTCCAAGGTGAATCCTGTCCTGCCAACTGGTCTCTATCAACTAAATTTTACAACAGACAGGAAAGTTTTATAAACAGAATACAAGATATATTTTAGGGAAAAAAAAAAAAGAAAAGAATCCAGGGCCAGGTGTATTTTGAATGGAAACTTTCACAGGTGACTAGTAGGAGTATAGGTTGGTTCCATCTTTCTAGAAGGCAATTTAGCTCTAGCATCAAGAACCTTAATTATATTTGTGCCCTTTATTTTAATAACTATGATCCTATGAGAAGATCAGAATACAGTATAAAAGCCAGGTGTGGTGGTGCACGCTTGTAATCCCCGCGCTTGGGAGGCAGAGACAGGAGGATCGCGCAGGTTCGAAGCCAGCCACGCGTGCTGGCTTAGGAGACCCTGTTTCCAAATAAAAATATAAATATAGGTCTGGGAGTGTACCTCGGAGGTAGAAGGGCTTCCAGGAACCCCAGTACCACCAAAAAAAAAAAAAAAAAAAAAAAAGAATACAGTATAAAAATTATGTAGAAGCCCAGCGTGGTGGTGCACACTTATAATTCCAGTACTTGGCTGGGAGTGGTGGCGCATGCTTGTAATCCCCATGATTGGGAGGCGGAGACAGGAGGATTGTGTAGGTTCAAAGCCATCCTCGCTGGCTTAAGAGACCCTGTTTCCAAATAAAATATAAAAAATAGGTCCGGGAGTGTAGCCTGGAGGTAGAAGGGTTCCATCCCCAGTACCACCAAGTAAATAAATAAATAAATTCCAGTACTTGGGAGGCTGAGACAGGAGTCTTAGAATACCTCTCACCTTGTTTCTGAAAAAGTTAAAAAAAGTAAGGTCCACTTGGCTTATTCAACTTAGTGAGGCCCTCCACAACTTAGTGAGACCCTGTTTGAAAATAAAACATAAAACTGGGCTGGAGGTATAGGTCAGAGGTAAAAGTCCCCTGAGTTCAATCCCCAGTATCACAAAGGGGAAAAAAAAAAAAATTATGTAGAAACTACTTACAGCATTATTTAAACCAAAATTGTAAACAGCTTAGATTCAGACATTATTAAATTACATACATGTAAATAATAAACATTTTAGATGATATTTATAAACAATTCATAATAGAGAAAAGTGCTTGTAATAAATTAAAACAATTTCTTTTTTGCTATTTTGGTGATTCTTTATTTTAATTTATTTATTTTTATTTTGCAGTACTGGGGATTAAACCCTGGGCCTTGTGCATGCCAGGCAGGTGCTCTACCACTGAGCTATGTCCCTGGGCTTTTCTATTCTCTCTCTCTGTCTCTTTTTCTTATTCTTCTCCTCCTCCTTCTTAAACTAATTTTGAGACAAGGCCTTGTGCATGCTGGGCAGGTGTTCTACTGATGAACTACATCCCCAGCCCTGTGCAGCCCTTGCTCCTCCTTTTTTAAATTTTGAGACAGAGTCTTGCTAAATTGCTCAGATTGGCCTTGAACTTGGATCTTCCTGCCTCGGCCTCCCAAGTAGCCGTCATTACGTGTGTGTGCCACCATGCCAGTCTCAGTGACTAAGTAGGACAATTTCTACTGTAAAACTTTTTATATTCTTTGAAACCTGGCACTTTCCACTTATCCATTCTTAGCCTCAGTTCCTATCCCTAGGTTTTGTTTAAGGCAGTTAAAATTTTTGTCTGACCATGCCAAAAGATTTTAAATTGGCTGTCACATGCATTTTAAGAAGAGGCTAGAGATTGTTCTGCTGTTCATAGAGCCATTTTTGATCAGAACCTTTTTTTCCAGAAGTAACTGTGGGGTGGAGTGAAATTAAGCCAAGTGGACCTTACTTTTTTTTAACTTCTTCAGAAACAAGATGAGAGGTATTCTAGGAGGTCAGAGCAGCAGGAACTATCAGAACCTATGGCTGCTTATACTTGAGCCTCTGGAGTTCCTCCGGGAGGGTCAAGGGCGCATACACTATAGCTCAATGGGAAAATCTGGGCCAATGGTCTATTTTCATAAATAAAGTTTTACTGGAACATAGCCAAGCCTATGCAATTATGTACAATCAGTGCCAGCTCTCACTTCATGATGCCAGGGTTAAACCCGTATGCCCACAAAGCCTAAAATATTTACTATCCGCTCTGTTGTAGAAATAATTGCCAATCCTTGTGCTAGACCACCTAAGGTCCACTTGGGAATTTAGAGCTAGAGAAGAGGTTTCCTTCATGCCCTTACCAGATCTACGTCTGGGAACCTCTGAACAGGTTTTTATTTTAGAAATCCTTATAACAGATGTCCCTAATCTCACTCAGCTTAAACCCTTAATGAGTCTGCCCCCTACATGTTAAAAAAAAAAAAAACAACCCAAAGCCGAACAAAAGAACTTCAACCTCAGCCAAAACAACTACCACAACAAATGTCGTTACACAAAGCAGCACCAGCACAGGGCCCCCTTGCATCACTCCTCCACCCGTGCAGGCCCCTGCCCCAGCACTACAAATGGCCTCCTTCCACTTGTAGCTGAGCTCAGCCAGAACCTATGGCAAGCATAAAGTCACGCACAGGGATATGATTCTACATGGTTCTTGGGAATGGTGGCCCAAAATGAGTTCTGTATCCAAAAACTTCAGTGACTTATTTTCAAGTTACTCCACTACATCTCTCGGATGTAGTGCTGTATATTCTGTCCCTTCTTTCTGCCTTTGTAATAATAAAATTGCTTAAGCTTGTAGCAGTTCTGGCTATTCTTTTCTACAAATAGCTGAGTACAAGAACCTGTGGCTACATCTCACCCTGTTACAGTTTTGGTGCTCAATGAGGGCTCCGTTACAGTTTTTGGTGTGGCACCATAACACTGGGATTACAGGCATGTGCCACACCTGGCTCCAAAGTCATATTTAGATTTAAGGCATCTCTAAGTCCAAAAAGATAGTTTTTTTGGGGAAAAAATAACAGTGGGATGTGGAAACAGTAAGTGGGCCCAGGCAGGAGAGAAGGAAGGGGGAGAGGGAAAGAATGGGGGGAAAAACAAAGGAAGAGAGGAAAGGGTTTGGAAGTAGCAACACAATTAGCAAGTTGGCCATTAATATGATGCCACTAATAATGGTCAAGGTTCTGGTCCATCTATTTAAAATGATGATAAGTTAAGCAAAACATAATTTATGCAGGTCTAGGAACTACACTTAGGAAAAATACTTTTTCCCCCCTTTTCCTTTTTTCTTTCTTTTTGATGCCGGGAATGGAACCCAGTGCCTTGTGAATGCTATGTGCACACTCGATCACAGAGCTACGTTATACTCCTACCCCAAACTTTTCTTTTTTGAACATTTTTGTGTGTGTGTGGTACTGAGGGTAGAACCCAGGGGCTTTCTGGGGCTATACTTGGCTATACTCCCAGACCTATTTTATATTTTATTTGGAAACAGGGCCTCACTAAGTAGCTGAGGCTGGCTACGAACCCATGCGATCCTCCTGTCTCAGCCTCCCAAGCGCAGGGATTACAAGCGTGCGCCACCATGGCCAGCAAACATATTTTGTTGTATGTAATTCCCAACTATCAAGCCTTAGTTATCACTTCGAATCGCTGTCATTGAGCCAAAATGTACCTTTACCAAAACTTAAACTCTTCACTTTGCCTTAGTGAACATCCTTTGTCTTCTCTCTTTGGGGGCCACATGTATCATAAAGATTCAATTCAGGATGCTCTAGAGTGACAGTATTAGTAAAAGGAGAAAGAGAAAGTGGCCAGTTTACAGATGCACAGATTAGTAAGCATTCTAAAGATAAGCTATCATAGCACACCTTGTATGTTTGAAGGGCATGAGGAATGCTATATATATATATATATATATATATATATATATATATATTTTTTTTTTTTTTTTTTTTTTTTTTGGTACTGGGGGCTGAGCCCAGGGGCATCCTACCTCTGAGCTATACTCCCAGCCTTTTTTATTTTTAAAGAGAGCCTGCTAAATTGCTGAAGCTGACCTGGAACCTGGAATCTTCCTGACTTAAGCCTCCCAAGTGCAGGGATTATAGGACTGGGGCATCATGCCTGGCTGGGTTCTGTTTTAAATATCCACCTCTAACCCAATGGCTTATCAGAGCACTTAAAATGTTACCAATTAGAAAAATCTTGAACCTTTAGGTTAGGATTTCATAGTTCCAGGATTCTCCATGTTAAGATGCAAATCGCCACAGAAAGGCAACAATAGACCATGTCTGACACATCAGAATGTTTTCTATTACGACATCCAGTTGACAACAGAGCCCTGGAAGAACAGGACAAATAAGTACTGGCAAATAAGGGGCAGAAGAAAAGTATGGTGTACAAAGAATTTGCAGGGAACAAGCCTGAGTAGACTCCTGCCCTGGCCAGGCGTGGTGGTGCAGCCTCGTCATCCCTGCACTGAGAGGGAGACGGGAGGATCGCGCAGGTTCGAAGCCAGCCTCGCGGGCTTAGGAGACCCTGTTTCCAAGTAAAAATATAGAAAGCGGGTCTGGGAGTGTAGCCCGGAGGTAGAAGGGTTTCCAGGAACCCCAGTACCACACACACAAAAAAACAACTCTTGCCTTGCCTTGGGTAGCACTGGACATACAGAGAAGGATACAAAAGCCCTCGGCCTTGGGATAAATTGAAGAATAGGAAGACTGCTAAGTAGGTAAGCTCAAAAACAACCATTTCACAATTTGTTTGTAGTTTGGCTGGAATGGTCCACTATCCCAGGGCATAGTACCAGAGCAACAGCAAAATATGAAGCAATCCTGAACACTACTCAATCTTTGGTTACCAGAAAGCCTGGGAAAAGCAGGAAACAGGGTCTCACTGAGTTGTGAAGGGCCTAAGTAGCTGAGGCTGTCTGCAAACCGCGATTCTGCTGTCTAAGCCTCCCAAATGCTGGGATTACAAGCATGCACCACCATACATGGCTTAGTTCCTATTTTCTTAAACAGAGATTATTTCCCAAGCAAATTAGCATTAAGTACTTTTTTTTTTTTGGTTCTGGGTGTTGAACTTGGGGCATTCTACATCTGAATTATACCCCCAGCCCTTTTAACATTTTTATTTTAAAACAGGGTCTCACTAAGTTACTGAGGCTATCCTGGAACCTGCAATCCTCTTGTCTCACCCTCCCAAATATTAGTATTATAGACATGTGTCACTATGCCTGAGTATATTCAGGACTCTTAAGTTTGTGTTCGGACTTTGCCTCCCCTAAAATATGACTACAGAAGGGCTGGGAGTTTAGCTCAGTGTAGAGCATTTGTATGACATGTTTGAGGCCCTGGATTCAATTCCCAGTACTGCAAAAACAAAACAAACAAAAAAACCACGCTTACCTAAGTAGTCATGCCATGATCGTAAATAGTTGATTCCCTTTCACTTCGGCAATTTTCATTATTTCCATGGAAAATAATTTCTACTTAATCTACTCAAAAATTTTCAGAGAACTGTTTGAACTTCTGCCAACTTACTGTAATAAAATGCACTTTAATGACCTATGTCCACTGTCACAGTGGTCAATTATTTATCATAGAATTTAGAAGTTTCAACAAAATCCTAAGCACTCAGCGTATATTAGTGCTAACATTCGCTCATATTGGAATATACAAATGAGAATAACAAGCCTAAATTCATTGTTTGTTCTTATGGTCAGTACAAATGACAATGGTATACATTGTGATAAATTTCACTCTGCCAACTCTACTTGCAAGAAACACTAAAAAATTAAGTACATGGGAAATGGAAACAAAATTCTAAATAAGATTCTTTTACACCAATCCTCCTTTATCTCCTAGATTGGGAGTTACTACAACTCTTAACCAAATTAGAATTTTGATGCCAGAGAATAGGAGTGGTCACTGAATGGGTATTTACCTAACAGTTATTTGCCATACCAACCTGCCTTACTCATTTTCTCTAAAGGGGATCACTCTTAGTTTTCTATTTATTTATTCCTCCAGGCTTCACTTATAAATATTGTATCACATGTAGTATTATTTTTACCCAAATGGCAGCATACTATACATACTGCTCTGCACTTCCCTTTTTTCTCTTAATAAAATGAGGCTTGTTCCACTTTGATATGTATTAAAGCCACCTCTTTCTAAGAGATAAAAAATATTCCACTGTATGAATGTGCTATTATTTATTTATCCAGTCCTGTAAGAAAAAACATTTGAGTTGCTTTCAATTTTTGCTGCTATAAAAAATATTGCCTTAAACAAACTTATATATATATATACTAGCCAATACTGTGAATTTATGCTTAGAAGACTGATGCATATAAACTTTAGAATTTGCTGGTAGCATTTTTGCAGGGAATCATGTTGAATTTAAGGACTAAAAAAAAAAAAAAATTTTTTTTTTTTTCAGTACTGGGGATGGGACCCAGGGGCATTCTATCTCCAAGCTACATCTCCAGCCCTGTTTTATCCTTTATTTTGAAACAGGGTCTCACTGAGTTACAAAGGGCCTCATTATGTAGCTGAGGCTCTCCTAGAACTGCGATCTTCTTGTCTTAGCCTCCCAAATGTTGGGTATGGATTAAAATTTAAAGAGCATAACATACTTATTTAGAGGCTTTCCACTGAGAGTAGAATATGCCTTTTTATTACATCATATTTTACTGATTCTAATTTATACTATTATTTACAATATTTTATAATTATAATTATTTACAATATTTAATAGATATTAAACATTTATAATATTCATATTTACAATATTTAATAATTAAACATTAAACATATAATTTTAATAATTAAATGTTTTATAATGGAAATTATTTACAATATTTAATAATTAAATATTTCTAAATAAGAACGCATCTCATAATCTAAAACATCTTTTCAGCCAGGTGGGCAGTATGATGCAGTCACTCCTGGTGCCATGACAGGTAACTGCTATCCTTGTTCATTTCATTCATCACCACTTAAAGACGTTTACAGAAAAAATATGAATAATGTTGTTAGAAAACCTTCTGTGACACCTACTGGCAAGATCAGGAAAGTGCAAGCATTGAAACAAATATTCTCGGCGACTTGGAAGAAATTAAGACATTTCTTTATGGCACAAAGGTAATTAATTCTTTTTTTTTTTGGGTGGGGGTGGTACTGGGGTTAGAACCCAGGGGCTTTTCTACCTCCAGGGCTATACTCCCCCAGATCTATTTTATACTTTATTTGGAAACAGGGTCTCACTAAGTTGCTGAGAGCCTAAGTAGCTGAGGTTGGCTTCGAACCTGTGCAATCCTCGCGCCTCAGCCTCCCGAGTGCTGGGATTACAAGCGTGTGCCACCACGCTCGGCCGGCAATTAATTCTGTATGGAAAAAAAAGTGCCTATTTTGATGACTCCATTTCAAAAATGACTCAGAAGAATCGGATTCTAAATGTGAGGTATAAGTCATATATTATTAACTGATTCACTTTGTAATATTTTTTTTACAATTGCATAAGAGATAAGTGATAAAATATCAACTATGTATAAGAGTTCTCTGAGCAAATTTAAAACAAAAATTCTAAATCCTGAAAGATTACATCAGTTATTGGCAGCAGGTTTTCCTAAAAAATGCAGTTTTTCTGAAAAATACTCTCAATCTTATTTTACATCCCTCAGGAGCATTTTAAAGTTTCTTTCATATAGATTTTGTACATTTTGGTTAAGACTATTTCTGTGGATATTATCTTTTTTCCATTACATTTTCTCACTGGCAGGCTGTTTATTTTTGCCTACTTTGTAAGCTATCACTTTACTGATTTATTATTTACACTTTTTTTTTCAGTTGATTCTTTTGGGTTTTCCAGGTATAACTGAAATAAAATTTAAATTCAAATTATTTTAAACTATCTACTGGCATTTAAGTTCAGTGAAGGTAAAGATTGTGCCTGATACTTTACTATTCTATCTCCACTACCTGTGATACTACCTTGCATAAAGCAGGTAGTCTGTATGTATATTTGTACATTAAATTACATGAATGCATTTCACTTTGTAAAACTTACTCTAATGCCTCCCCCCAAAGAGATGTTGAGTTTAGTCCAAAAACTATATAAATGAGAATAGTATCCATACTATCTCCCATATAAATAAATATAAATCCTTTAAGAAATTAGACATTTATCATCAAATATGCATGTTTAGCATAGTTTGTTGTACTTTAACTATTAAAACCAGTAACTATGAAGTAAGTATTTTAAATGCTTACCTTTTAGATCTTAGATCAGATGAATCAAACTGGATATTCATAGGTCCAGGATTTACTTCATGATCTACCTCAGAGATGAGAAGGTGCCTAGAATCACCATCCATATTTGCCATTCTTCTCAGATTCTAAGCACTAGGGAAGTTAATCCTATATAAATCAGAAAAATAATTAATTTAGTTTAATTTTAAAAAATTACTATTCATGAGTAATAAATATGCACTCAGAAGAATAGGAATTTGCTACAGCTCTAGTTTTGTTTTTTGTTTTCTTTCTTTCTTTCTCTTCTTTCTTTCTTTCTTTCCTTCCTTCCTTCCTTCCTTTTATTTTTTGAGATGATGTCTTGCTTTGTTGTCCAGGTTGGTCTCAAATCTCCTGGGCTCATGCAATCCTCCTGCCTCAGCCTCCTGATTAGCTGGGACAATAAGTCTGTAGGGGCCCTACTAGACTCTGCAGACTTACTGAGATTTAGTGAGGTATATGCTTGAAAGATTTTTCAAAAACTTGAAATAAAGCTACTTCTTATTTTATAGTTTAAACCAAGTGGAATAATACAATTTTAGGAATAAAACAGATTAGGTTATTTGCATCCAATAATGGGAAAAAATATTTTTCTTTAAAATTGCAGAGTTCTAAGAAACACCATTAGTCTTTTCCATCTACCCTCAATCTTTTGGTAATCTTATCCAAGTCTAATGATTTTACTACTGCTGCTTGTGTTGTCCAGTACAGTACCTACTAATCATGTAGCTACTTAAATATAAATTAAATCGCTGGATATGGTGGCACACGCTTGTAATCCCAGCACTTGGGAGGCTGAGACATGAGGATCACACAGATTCGAAGCCAGCCTCAGCTACTTAGTGAGACTCTCAGCAACTTAGTGAGACCCTGTTTCCAAATAAAATATAAAAATAGGTCTAGGAGTATAGCCTGGAGGTAGAAAGCCTCTGGGTTCCACCTCCAGTACCACCCCCCAAAAAAAAATATATATATAAATTAAGTAAAATTAAATTAAAAAATCTAGTACCTCAGTCATAAAAGCTACATTTGAAGTGCTTGATAGCTGCATGTGTCTAGTGGTTACCATATTAGATAATGTAAAGATAAAAATATTTTCATCATTGTAGAAAGTTCTATTGATTTAGACATTGACAACCTTTACATTAATACCTCTAGCCTAAACTCTCCTGATTTTCCAACTTACATATCCAACTGGCTACTCAACATCTTTACCTGGACTTAATATACAACTCCAACTTAACAGGTCCAAAACTTTTGATTTTCTTTCCAAAAAACTATTCCACCCATTGTTTTCTGGATTTGATTGATGGAATCTTTATGCTTTTAGTTTCTTAGGCCAAAATTACTGGAATCACTCACAACTTTTCTCTCATAGGCCCCATTCAACCCATTAGGAAATCTTATTGGCCTTTCCTTCAACTATATCCAGATTCCTCCCTCCTTCCTTTCCTTCCTTCCTTCCTTTTTTCTTCTTTTTGTGGTACTGGGGATTGAATCCAGGGGTACTCTGAGCTATACATCCAGCCCTACTTTATTCTTTATTTTATTTATTTATTTATTTATTTTTGCAGACTGGGGATGGAACCCAGGGGCATTCTACCTCTGAGCTACACCCTCAGCCCCTTTTTTTTTTATTCTTTATTTTGAAACAGGGTCTCACTGAGTTGCAAAGGGCCTCACTAAGTAGCTGAGGCTGTCCACGAACCGTGATCTTCCTGTCTCAGCTTCCCAAATGCTGGAATTACAAGCGTGCACCACCACACCTGGCTTATTCTTTATTTTAAAAGTGTCTTACGCCGGGCACGGTGGTGCATGCTTGTAACCCCCGCACTTGGGAGGCGGCGACAGGAGGATTGCACTGGTTCAGAGCCAGTCTTGCTGGCTTAAGAGACCCTGTTTCCAAATAAAAATATAAAAATAGGTGTCTGAGAGTGTAGCCCGAGGTAGAAGGACTTCCAGGAACCCCAGTACCACCAAAAAAAAAATAATAATAATAATAATAATAATAAAAATAAAAGTCTTACTATTGCAGAGGGCCTCACTAAGTTTCTAAGGCTGGCCTTTAAACTGTGATTCTCCTGTCTCAGCCTCCAAAGTACTGGAATTATAGCAGTGTGCCAACATCCTTTCTTTCTTTCTTTCTTTCTTTCTTTCTTTCTTTCTTTCTTTCTTTCTTTCTTTCTTCTGGTACTGGGGATGGAACCCAGGGACATTCTACCTCTGAGGTACACCCCCAGCAGCATCTTTTATTCTTTATCAGGGTCTCACTGAGTTGCAAAGGGCCTCACTAAGTAGCTGAGGCTGGCCACAAACTGTGATCCTGTCTCAGCCTCCCGAATGCTGGGGTTCCAAGTGTGTGCCACCACATGGGCCTGGCTGTTACTCCAGTTGCTTTCTCATGGAGTTCCTTGCATCTACCCTTTCCTCCCACAGTCTATTCTCCATTGTAGAGAGATGATATAAGGAATATGACCTCATCCAACTAGTTGTTAAAATTGGTGGGATAAACTGATACCCAAAGGGCAGAGATCAGGGGTGCTATTAAACATTCTACATAAATTCATATGTATAAGCATTAGAACCATGTCAAAAATGACTAAACTTTGTATAAGTTTGCTATTCTTATTTCTGAACTTAAAGCTTAATAAAACTCTTACACCTTGGGGAAGAGAAATAATCTATTGAGTTGTTAAGAAATGCTAGAGAACAATTTTAATACTGGTTTAAGAAGAAAGACTCTTTTGTTCCTTAATCTCCAACAATAAATAAAAACACCTTCAGAAAAAATTTGCTTTTTTTTTTTTTTAGGCACCTAGTTAAAGATGAGTAAGGCCAGGTAAAGGACAGACAGATCTGAGAGGAGTCAGGTGAGGCCTCATGAGAGTAAGTACAGAGATTCTCTGCCCACTTGTGGTTAGAGAACCACAGCAATTATCAGCAAGATAAACCTCCAACCCCCAAGCTTGCATGAAAATAACCTCTGATAATTATCATGTCATATCATTTGCATATAGTTTTTGACCCCCATGGGTTTTGCTTAGGCACTACTGGGAAAGTTTCCAACATGGAAGGCTTTGGTGCCAAAATAGCGGTGACAATCCCAAATGCATTCTACTTCAGGAGGGAAGTTCCAGACCAAATATAAAGCTCACAATAAAGACCTTACATTGCTTCTACTCTTGGAAAGGCCTGGTCCAACACAGATCATATTCCTGCCCTCCTAACATGGCCTCCTCTCTTTTTTTCTTTCTTTATTTTTTTGTGGGTCTGGGGGGTGGAACCCAAGGGCATTTGGCCTCCAAGCTACACCCCCTGCCCTATTTTTTATTCTTTATTTTGAAGCTGGGTCTCACTGAGTTGCAGAGGGCCTCAGTGAGTAGCTGAGGCTGTCCGCAAACTGCGATCCTCTGGTCTTAGCCTCCCGAATACTGGGATTACAAGCATGCACCAGCATGCCCGGCAGCCTCCTCTCTTAAAACTGTCTACTTCACTAAATGAACACTTTATGTAGATCCTGTGTCTCTGAAATCTTTCTGAAAACAAAACAAAACAAAGAAAACTGCTGCTTCCTGGTAACATCTGTATTCTACACAATTGTTCACTTGCAATATGGCCTTTTAGAGTTCTATTAAGTAGAGCAGTAGTTGATAACACATATGTAAGACTGCCTAAATTTGAATCCTGGTACTGCATTTACCAACTGCATGACTTTGGACAATTTAAGTTACTTAGGATTCACCAGTTTTGGGGGATAATAAAAGTACTAGTCTTACAGGGTTTGAGATTTAAATGAGATAATGTAGGTAATGTACCTAGTACACAATGAGTACACAATAATCAGTGCTATCACTGTTATTATAAATTTAGCTCTTAAATTAGGTATTGGCTTACCTTAGTGACCTGAATAAAATCGGTTAACATCTCTATAGCTTTAGTATGAAGGCAGTAAATTTGGTGAAATAAAAAATAGGTTAACCTTCATAAAATTATTGAACTGTCAGAAACAGATGAATCCTAAATGGAAATAATTCATTTCTGAAGAAGAAAACTGGGTATTATATTGGGGAAAAAAACCTCAGAGAAAAATCAATAGAAAGGTAGTGGGGGACGGAAGTAACATTTACTTATCAAATGCCTACTAATGGCCTTATATTTTACATGATACTGTTTAATTCGAATTAATCTTTAGAGTTTGGGAAAAAATTACTAGCTTCATATTACAAAAAAGAAACAAGAAATTGAAGTTTAGATAAGAAACTTGTCCCAAATCACTTAGCTAATAAAATTATAGCTGGTATTGAAACCAGGTTGCTTTGATTTCAAATGCAATTTCCACTATTCTGTGATATCCACATTAAAGAGTTAAGGCTAACTGGAAGACAAAAGAAGCACCTGAAAATCAGGCCCTTCATTCTTTCAACAAATCTATTTGTAAATAAATGAGAAATAATACCTAGACTGGCAAATAGACTTCAACTCTTTAGTTTAAAACACAATTGAAGCTGGGCGCAGGCTTGTAATCCCTGTTTGTAATCCCAGCATTCAGGAGTCTGAGACCAGAGGATCGCAGTTCCCAGACAGTGTCAGCTATGAGACTGTTTCAAAATAAAGAATAAAAAATAGGGCAGGGGGTGTAGCTTCAAGATCGAACACCCCTAGGTTTCATCCCCAGACCCGTAAAAAACACACACTAAAAAAACCCAAAATCACACACAATTGAGACAATGATGACTAAAAATGTATGTCTGGGTATCCGGATCATAAGTTAAACATATTAAAATTGTTTTTCTTTAGCCGTGTGTGGTGGCGCACACTTGTAATCCCGCGCTTGGGAGGCGGAGACAGGGGGATCGCTCTGATTCGGAGCCAGCCTTGCTGGCTTAAGAGACCCTGTTTCCACATAAAAAAGTTAAAAAATAGGTCTGGGAGTGTAGCCCGTGGGAGTGTATCCCAGAGGTAGAAGGGCTTCCAAGGAACCCCAGTACCACCAAAAAAAAAAAAAAAAAATTTGTTTTTCTTGAATTCAGGTGAATCTATTTCCTGGTATAAACTTTAATTCCTCAAGGCTAGATATTTTCTTAGCAGCAACTGTATTTCTAGTAGTATAAAAAGAGAAAAGGACTATAGCCACATCAGAGTAGTAAAAAGATCTCTGCTTAACGAAATGCAGAAATATAGCTACACTTCCCAATTTACTTTGTAAACCAATACATACTGCTTTGGTTTCTGGACTATAATGAGAATTAGACTGAATTCATAAAGAGTACATCGTTTCATATCCAGGAGATTAGGATTTTAAGTAGAGACTGAATTCTAGAAAAGAAAAAAAATTTAAAGATTCTTGGATTTCAGTCAGCCTTATCAAAAAGTGATAACAAAGGTTGGGAAAATGTGAGGGTCTTTCAGGAGTTAAGATAAAGGCTCCAGTTTATTCACATATGAATATTTGTTTGGGGTAAATCTGAAATTTTGCAGCATAGTAAAATTAGCTATTTATTCCAAGGAAGCAAAAAAAAGATATTTCAGTGATTTAATATAATCATAACTGAAGAGTTATGATTTTAATTCTTTTAATAAGTCTCTAATTCTTTAATATTGGTTTTAGCATGAGGCCCTACTATCATTCAAATGTTTTTGTCCCCTCCAGAATTAATATATTGAAACTTAATTGCTAAAGTTATAGTGTTAAAAAGTAGAAGCCTGTCAGATGCAATGACACAAGCCTGTACCTTACTTGGGAGGCTAAGGCAAGAGGATCACTTGAGCCCTGAAATTTGAGGTCAGGTTGGGTAACACAGTGAGACCTTATCTGTCTCAAAAAAATAAATTAAAAAAAAAAGTGGGGCCTTTGGGAAGTGATTAAGTCAGAAATGGAATTGGCAACCTTATAAAAGGACTGGACCCCTTTTTGCCTTTCCAACACTTCTGCTATCAGAAAACTCAGCAAAATGGCATCATCTTGAAAACAAGAGATAAACACCTGAACCTGACTGCATCCTGCATGATTTAGGACTTCCCATCTTCCAAAACTATCAGATGTAAATTTTTGTTTATAAATTACCCGGTCTCAAGTATCTTGTTAGAGCAGTATGAACAAACTGGAACAGATTCCAAAAGGGAATCAACAGCTTACCTGATTTGTGTGATACCTTCAAGCTTTATTTATTTTATTATTATTATTATTATTATTATTATTATTATTATTATTTTGGTGGTACTGGGGTTCCTGGAAGCCCTTCTACCTCCAGGCTACACTCCCAGACCTATATTTTACATTTTTTATTTGGAAACAGGGTCTCCTAAGCCAGTGCATGCGGCTGGCTTCGAACCTGCACGATCCTCCTGTCTCTGCCTCCCAAGTGTGGGGATTACAAGCGTGCGCCACCAAGCCCGGCTGTCAAACTTTATTTAAAATATTGAAGCCAAGCATGGTGGTGCATACTTGTAATCCCAGTTAATTGGGAGGCTGAGACAAAGAATCTCGAGTTTGAGGTCAGCCTTGGCAACTTAGTAAGCCTCTGTCCAAAATAAAATACAAAAGGTGGCAGGGAGTGGGGAGGTTAGGGATATAGCTCAGTGTTAGAACACCTTTGAGTTTGATCCTTATTACCGCTACCACACCCCCCCACACAGCAACTCCATAGAATCTATGCCAAGATGCCAGCATTAATTTGCAATAGAATACACTAGCTTGTACCCAAATTTGACCACCACAAAAAACAAACAAACCACAAACAAACAAACAAAAACCTTCCTTATGGATAATTTGCTGGTGAACGGTGAACCAACAGAAGTTATAATACTTCAATTCTTTTTTTTTTTTTTTTTTTTTTGGTGGTACTGGGGTTCCTGGAAGCCCTTCTACTCCAGGCTACACTCCCAGACCTATTTTTACATTTTTATTTGGAAACAAGGTCTCCTAAGCCAGCACGCGCGGCTGGCTTCGAACCTGCGTGATCCTCCTGTCTCTGCCTCCCAAGCGCGGGGATTACAAGCGTGCGCCAACGCGCCCGGCTAATACTTCAATTCTTGTGTGACAGCAGGAACATGTTTTTAACCTGATCAATTAATGCTTCAACAGATGTTAAATCTGGCAGTGGGGGAGGACAATGTGGCCTAATAATAAAATTGCCAGTCAAAGCTATGCTAGGACACTACAAAACTTCCCCTGCCACACCAGGAACACTAAATGCTCTAAAGTTATGTTTAGGTGATGAGAAAAGGATACCAGAATAGGACTGGAATTTAAGTGTACGATACCTCTTAATTTTTTTTAAACTTTTATGCCAATATATCTTCTTCCTTTATTATTTGGGGGGGGGGTGGAGCGAGGGATAGAGGGTATAGAGCCCATGACCCTGAACACGCTAGGCAAGAGATCTACCTCTCAAACTACATCCCCCAACCTATCCTGTTAAGAAAAAAAAGAAAAAAAAAACACTATAAAATACTATTTTAATGTGTAATTCTGGTTGGCATTCCTATTTTTCTATGCTGAGCACATCTTTTATCGTAACTAATCAGAGCACTATAAAATCACAATTAACAGCATTTAGTATAGTGTATAACAAATATACAATATTTAAGAGTGTGAGAAGAAATCTAATTTTCTAATTGTTCTCAGAGCTCTAGTGGGCATAAATTGGGAAGGAAAGGCAAATTTTATTTTCTTAGAGATTTTGAAACTATATCTGATATATTTGCTATCTTATATTTTAATTTTATGATAGAGAATGAAACTGAGACATTCTACCTCTGAGCTGCACCCCCAGTCCTATTTTTTATTCTGAAACAGGGTCTCTAAGTTACAGTATCATGACGTCAAAATTCCGATCCTCCTGTCTTAGCCTCCCAAGTACTGAGATTACAGCTGTGCAACACTATGCCTGGCAAGCTTTTATCTTAATATGGAAGTATGTAGTTGTTTATGAGGTATAGAGATTTTAAAGTTACAGGCAGGGTTACTTTGACCCTACTGCAAAGTAAAACATAAAACTTTCTCTTCAGCGGTTGCCAATTATTCTGCATAAGTCAAACCTCTGTCACGTCAGAAGACATTAAAAAAAAAAGGAAGGGGTGCGCCTTAGAATTTGCAGATCTACTGACCTCAGTGATGGATATGGCACTATTGTCAGAGAGTCATGACAATTAGATTTTAGTCAAGTCAGCCACTAACTGATTCCCTGGTAATGAGCGAGTTCCTCCTAACTCTGCGGACCTCAGGTTCCTCATCTGTAAAGCGAGAAGCTCTCAAGCAGCTGTTCCCGCAGCTTAGTGTTCCAGGACAGCAAACATATCAAGCCACCCACTATCAAGACACTCGCTCAGGTGAGAAAAGCGTGCCGAGCGCCCACCAGTCAGAGATGGAGATCTGTGGGTCTAGCTCCATCCGCAAAGGGTTTCTTCCTTCCTCAACTCCCTTTCCAGGGTGGTCCCCACGCCCATCCTGCGATTCGCCGAGCTCGCCGCCTCTCACCTGGGGACGGAGCTCACCATCCCCGGCCCTGCCTTCCCCCTAAGGCTCAGGCACACACGCCTCCCGCAGCCCCGCGGGACCCCCGACTCCACCGCTCGAGCCCCGCAGCCGCCCGAGGCAGCTTCCCGCCCGGCCGTGGCCTCGCCGCTCCGCATTCCGGCCGCGAGCTCCGCCCTCGAGCCTCCCGGCCTCCCCTCCCTCCCGAGGGGCGAGATGCAAGACTAGAGACGCGCGCTACCTGAGCAAGCCAGCCCCCAACCTCCGAGGACCCGGTCTCAGACGCTTGCAATTCGCGGCCGCTGGGCTACAGTCACACACACAGGAAGAGGCGACGCGCCGGGCCGCAGGGGCCGGCGGGGGATGGAGTTCTGAGTGCGCCGGGACCGCCGCGTTGGTCACAGCCCGGCTGCCGTGGACTACGACTCCCAGAGGGCTGTGCGGCTCCGGCGCGCTTCGCCTGCGCGGCCCCGCCGTCCGGCCACCTTGCGGCGAGGGGCGGGGCGCCTCCAGGGGGCACTCGAGGCCCCGAGGCATCCAGGAGCTGGTTAAGGCTGTGTGGTCCTCGCAGCCCCAGAGGACACTTGTGCAAAGCTGGTGTGGTTTGTCTTTGGAGGGCTGACCTCCGTACCATATGTCTCTCTTCTCAGGCTTCCCTGCCAGGTGTTCTGTAGGCGCTGGCCATGTGCTTGGGTCTTATGGCCTTCAAGGGAAACTGGTCTGAAAAAGAAAATGAGTTGTCTTGCTCCCTTCATTGTCTAGACATTTAAGCTTGTTTTTATATGTTGACAATTGAGTTCCTAGACTAAAAGAGGGGCTTTTGAGGGAGATTTAGCCCCCTTCTTCCCAGCAAAATTTCCTAAAACCAATGCAAGCATATAACCTACGTAAAATCAATGTACTTGTTAGGAAAGTCAGATCATGGGGAGTTCTGAAAACTGTATGTCAACCCCTAAGCCCTTCACACAGAGAAAGCCATTGTCCTTTAAAAAAAGCAATCAGAGCTGGGTGTGGCACAGGCCTGTAATCCCAGTTGTTGGGTGATGAGACAGGAGGGTCGCAGGTATGAAGCCAGCCTCAACAGCCTAGGGATACCCTGTTGAGATAGAAAGGAAATAGGCAGATAGGGAAAAGGCCTTGGTAGAAAAAAGTTAATTTCCTGAGTTTCCTGAGGGGCGACAAATGCCTGAAATTCCAAAGGCTCAGGAGATAAGAAGGCCAGAGCTTCACAAAGCCATCCTGAGTTTCCTAATCAACAAACCCACCGAGCAAGTCTGGCATTCCTGAAAGGAGACCCTTCAAAGAACTTGCAAATGTCCTATGCAAATTCTCCTTGGAGTCACCCTAACCACAAACGGACTTGCAAGCGGTCAGGCATCAGCCAGTCAGATGGCAAAAGTGGGGACTTTCCCACTCCGGACCCCCTCCCCTTTTGGGGAGCTGTTCTCTCTCTCACTCTCAGGTCTAGTCCAGTCCGGTCTGGTCCTGAGAGAAGGCAGAGTGCATCTGAGGGCACGTGGCTGAGGGCACGTGGCTGAGGGCACGTGGCTGAGGGCACGTGGCTGAGGGCACGTGGCTGAGGGCACGTGGCTGAGGGCACGTGGCTGAGGGCACGTGGCTCGGGCGACTCTCGAGTAGTGACCTGAAGGCCTCTGCTGGGCATCATGGCTGACCAGGCCCCTAGGGGTGACCTGCACCTCTTTTCTGGCAGATTGCGTGGACTCTGGGAGAAAGTAGTTTGCAACTGATGGGCACTTGGCTCGGGTGACACTTGGGTAGTGACCCTGAAGGCAGCTACTGGACCCCGGAGTTCCGACCGCCCCTATGGGGTGTTCGGCCACTTTTCTCTATTCCCTTCTGGCAGACTCTGGAAGAAAGCAGCCTGCAATAACTCGCCGGGGTTTTCTCTCAAGAAACCCCCCGTTTCACTGTTTTAAAATAAAATAAATAAATAAATGAAAATAGAATGCCCCTGAGTTCAATACCCAGTACCACACACATGCACACACACACACACACACACACACACACACACACACACTAAATTTAAAAATCTGCATTTGATGAATATTTCCTTAAGCCAGGTGCAGTGGTGGTATGGTGGTGCATTACTGTATTATCACCTACCTGGGAGGCTGGGGTAGGAGGATACCTACTTCAAGGCTAGCCTGGGCAACATAACAAGACCCTTTCTCAACAAACCAATCTGGTGCTATGATGTAGGCCTATAATCCTAGTAGTTGAGAGGCTAAGACAGGAGGATGGTAGGTTCCAGGACAGCCTCAGTAACTTAGCAAGACCCTGTCTCAAAACAAAAATAAAATAGGGCTGTGAATATAATTTAGATGTAGAATGTTCCTGGGTTCAATCCTCAGTTTCACAAAAATAAAATAGGGCTGGAGTTGTAGCTCAAAGTTAGAAAGACTACTCCTGTGTTCAATTCTCCTCTACCACACACAGTTTTAGAGAATTTAATTGACCTGCCAAGGCCAAACAGTTTACAAGTTTATATGTAAACTTGCGAAATATCTGGAATTCAAATGAAAGTCTTACCCTAAGATAAGACTGTGCTCTTAAAATCTATCCAACAGCACCCCTGTTAGTGAGAACTTGAAAAAAGCAAGGCAGGTGATTTAGTGGATGTTGCCTTTAAGGAAGATAAACGTTATTTTGCTGATGGTGTCCTTGTTAAAAAAAAATTTTTTTTTGGCGGGTTTGGGGATGGAAACCAGGGGCATTCAACCTCCAAGCTACACCCCCTGACCTATTTTTTATTCTTTATTTTGAAACCAGGTCTCACTGATTTGCAGAGGGCCTCACTAAGTAGCTGAGGCTGTCTGCGAACCTCGATCCTCCAGTCTCAGCCTCCAGAATGCTGGGATTACAAGCGTGCGCTACCACACCCGGCCTGTTCAAAACCTTTGTAACTGCTCCTTAGCCCTGCTTTCAAGTCAGCAGTTCATTCTTTGGAAAACTTCAGTAAGCATTCCAGGCTGAAAAAAACAATTTTAAGCAAGTTTGGGAAGCACAAAAGTAAATGATGGGAAGTAATCTCAACAAAAATGGCAGACTAAGGGAATTTGAACTCCGGGGTCCAGTAGCTGCCTTCAGGGTCACTACCCGAGTGTCGCCCGAGCCAAGTGCCCATCAGTTGCAAACTACTTTCTCCCAGAGTCCACACGATCTGCCAGAAAAGAGGTACAGGTCACCCCTAGGGGCCTGGTCAGCCATGATGCCCAGCAGAGGCCTTCAGGTCACTACTCGAGAGTCGCCCGAGCCACGCGCCCTCAGATGCAACACGACCTGACCTGACCTGACCTGACCTGACCTGACCTGAGAGAGAGAGAGAGAGAGAACAGCTCCCCAAAGGGGGAGGGGGTCCGGAGTGGGAAAGTCCCCACTTTTGCCATCTGACTGGCTGATGCCTGACCGCTTGCAAGTCCGTTTGTGGTTAGGGTGACTCCAAGGAGAATTTGCATAGGACATTTGCAAGTTCTTTGAAGGGTCTCCTTTCAGGAATGCCAGACTTGCTCGGTGGGTTTGTTGATTAGGAAACTCAGGATGGCTTTGTGAAGCTCTGGCCTTCTTATCTCCTGAGCCTTTGGAATTTCAGGCATTTGTCGCCCCTCAGGAAACTCAGGAAATTAACTTTTTTCTACCAAGGCCTTTTCCCTATCTGCCTATTTCCTTTCTATCTCCTCAATGGTGCTGGAGGTGTAGCTCAGATGTAGAATACCCCTGGATTGAATCCTGAGTAAGAAAAAACAAAAGTACAAACAAAAACCTGAGAACATCTGAATTCTCACCTTTGGCTCACCTTTAAGCTGTTTATATGCTGAGAGTAAAGGCCAAGGCAGTGTGTTGTAAGCTGCTTAACTAAGCACTGAAGGAGCGTCCCAACACATAGTTAATTGGCAAAGACTAAAAATGTTTTCTTGTATTTTGATTATTCACCAAACCAACTAAAACAATGGAACAGAGACATCAGTTGCTACAAAGAAAACAGACTTCACACAATTGGTTCTGAAAAGTCACTGAACAAACAGTACTAGTCACAGGAAGCAGCAGCAAAAAACCCTGGTGTGAAAGGGGAGAATCTGATATCCTAATTTGTCACATTATAACATTTATAATACCCTGTTTTAAACAGAAGAAGCTATGAGGCATACAAAGAAATAAAAAAGGATGGCTACTTGCAGGATGAAAATATAAATATGAATATTCCTTTAGTTCAGACAAAGGAGGTTTAAATAAACCTCCTTAAACCCTTGAGTACATCAGATCTTAAATAGACCCAAATACAATAATATTGGGAGACTTCAATACACTTCTCATGCCACTAGATCAATCTTCAAGGCAAAATATGAGTAAAGACTCTTCAGAACTAAAGAAATCTATAAACCAAGTGGACCTAATAACATGTACAGAATATTTCATCCAGGAACAGCAGAATACACATTCTTCTCAGCAGCCCATGAAACCTTCTCCAAAATAGATCACATTCTGGGGCCACAAAGCAAGAACCAGCAAATTTAAGAGTTGTAATATAATTCCCTGCATCTTTTCATATTACAAGGTAATGAAAGTAGAAATCAACAATAGGAAGACCAAAAGAAACTATTCAAATACATGGAGATTGAATGATACATTATTGAATGATGAGTGGGTAAGATTAGAAATAAGGGGAGAAATAAAGAAATTACTGGAATTTAATGAAAATACAGACACAACTTATCAAAATCTATGGGACACTTTGAAGGCAGTGTTAAGAAGAAAGTTCATAGCACTGAGTGCCCACATAAGAAGAATAGAGAGTCGCCAAGTAAACAACTTGATGACACATCTCAAGGATCTAGAAAGACTGCAACAGTCTAATCCTGAAGCCAGCAGAAGGTGGGAAATAATTAAAATCAGAGCAGAAATAAATGAAATAGAGAATAAAAACAATTCAAAGAATCAACAAAGCAAAGAGCTGGTTCTTTGAAAAGATTAATAAGATTGACAAACCCCTGGCCAACCTTACCAAAAGAAAGAATCAACTCAAATTATTAAAATCAGAAATGAAAAAGAAGACATCACCACAGACAGTGTGAAATTCAAAGGATTATCAGAAACTATTTTGAAAATTGATACTCCAATAGACTGGAAAACATGGAAGAAATCGTTAGATTTCTAAGCACATACAACCTACCTAAATTGAACCAAGAGGACATAGCAAGCCTAAACCAACCAGTAGCAAGCAGAGAAAGAGAAACAGAAATAAAAATTCTTCCATCAAAGAAAAGCCCGGGTTCAGACAGGTTTACAGCTGAATTCTAAAAAACCCTCAGTGAAGAACTAATCCCAATACTCCACAACTTGTTCTGGGAAATCAAAAGAGATAGAGTTCTCCCAAACTCATTCTATGAGGCCAGTATCACATTAATACAAAAGTCAAATAAAGATACCTCAAAAAACAAAATTACAGACCAATATCCTTGATGAACATAGATGCAAAAATTCTAAACAAAAACTGTACACATGACCAAGTTGGTTTCATTCCAGAAAAGCAAGGCTGGTTCAACATATGCAAATCAATACATGTTATTCACCACATAAATAGAACTGAGAACAAAAACCACATAATCATATCAATAGGTAGTGAAAAAGCATTTGATAAAATCCAACACCCATTTATGTTAAAAACTGCAGAAAACTGGAATAAAGGGATGTTTGTTTTATTGTTTTGTTTTTGGTGGTACCGGGGTTCCTGGAAACCCTTCTACCTCTGGGCTATACTAAAAGGATGTATTTCAACATCATTAAGGCAATATACAATAAACCCAAAGCCAATATCATATTGAATGGGGAAAAAACTATAAGAATTTCCTCTAAAATCAGGAACAAGGGAAGGATGCCCACTATCACCACTCCTTTTCAATATAGTCCCCAAGACTCTTGCCACAGCAATAAGACAAGATAAGGATATCAAAGGAATTCAAATAGGAAAAGAGGAATTAAAATTATCCTTGTTTTCAGAAGACATGATCCTTTATCTAGACGATCCAAAGAACTCAACAAAAAGACTACTGGAGTTGATTAGACAATTTAGCAAAGTTGCAAGATACAAAATCAACCTAAAGAAATCAGTTGCTTTTCTATATGCCAACAATAAATCCATAATGAAAGAAATAAAACAATTTCATTCACAATAACTTCAAAACCAATAAAATGCCTAGAAATAAACCTAACCAAAGATGTAAAAGCCTGCTACAATGAAAACTAGAAAACATTAAAGAAAAAAGTTGAAGACGACTTTGGAAGATGGAAAGTTCTCCCTTGCTCATGGATAGGCAGAATAAATATCATCAAAATGGCCATTCTGCCAAAAGTGATCTACAGACTCAATGCAATTCGTATCAAAATACTAATGACATTCTTCATAGACCTAGAAAAATCAGTAATGAATTTTATATGGAGAAAGAAAAGACCCAGAATAGCCAAAGCAATTCTTAGAAATAAGAACCATGCAGGAGGCATCACAATCCCTGACTTCAAATTATACTGCAGAGAAATAGTAGTAAAAACAGCATGGTATTGGCACTACAACAGGCATACAGACCAATGGAACAGAATAGAAGACACAGAAACAAACCCACACACCTATAGTCAATTGATCTTTGACTAAGGGGCCAAACTCATACACTAGAGAAAAGACAGCCTTTTCGACAAATGGTGCTGGAAGAATTGGCTATCCATTTGTTGAAAGATGGAACTAAATTCTTACCTCTCGCTGTGCACAGAAATCAACTTGAGAT
Organism: Muscardinus avellanarius; assembly: GCF_963383645.1. NCBI lineage: Eukaryota > Metazoa > Chordata > Mammalia > Rodentia > Gliridae > Muscardinus > Muscardinus avellanarius. Next base: position 45,444,277 of record NC_137786.1, read on the forward strand.
GGATCAAAGACTTGAAAATGAGACCAGAGACTGTGAAGCTATTAGAGGAAAGCATAGGCTCAACACTCCAACATATAGGCACAGGTAAGTAACTTTCACAATAAGATCTCCAAAGTGCAGGAAATTAAAACAATTCCATCTAACCCCAATCAGAGTGGCTATCATAAAGAAGTCAAATAACAACAAATGCTGGTGAGGATGTGGAGAAATAGGAACTCTTTTACACTGTTGATGGGAGTCCAAACTAGTTCAGCTGCTATGGAGATAAGTGTGGAGATTCCTTAGAAAACTGGGAATGGATCCACCATATGATCCAGCTATACCACTCCTCAGTATCTTGCCAAAGGGGTTGAAATCAGCTAACTAAAGTAACATATACAAACCCATGTTCATAGCAGCAGTTTGTAATAGCCAAAATATGGAACCAACCTATTCATCAACAGATGAATGGATTACAACAGATGAATGGATGAAAAAATTATGGGAAATACACCCAATGGAATTCTATTTTTGTGGTACTGGGGGTGGAACCCAGAGGCTTTCTACCTCCGGGCTATACTCCCAGACCTTTTTTTTAAAATTTTTATTTGGAAACAGGGTCTCACTAGGTTGCTGAGAGCCTCACTAAGTAGCTGAGGCTGGCTTCGAACCCGTGCAATCCTCCTGTCTCAGCCTCCCAAGCTCAGGGATTGCAAGTGTGCGCCACCACGCCCGGCTTACACCCAATGGAATTCTACTCAGCAATAAAGAAGAACAAAATCATGTCATTTGCAAGAAGATGGAAAGATTTGGAGAATATTTTGTTAAATGAGATTACTCAAGCACAGAAAGAAAAGGGACGTATGTTTTCTCTAATATGTCCAAACTAGAGAGTATTAGGGATACCAAAGGGACTCCAGATAATGAAGGGGAAACCTCGGCAAAGTTAGAAAGGAAGGGTAGGAGAGGAAGAAGGCTGAGATTGATTAATGGAGGAGCTACATTCGAATATGTGTGTAAAAGTATGAATATAGTATGGTCAACCTGGACACTCATTGTGGGGAGGGGGGAAAGGGGAAGCAGGGAGGGGAGAGCTTCAAGTATGGTATGAATGTATGCTATTGTCAATATGATCCACATTATGATGTGAAACTATATTGTAAAATAAATAAACTGTCTTAAATATGCTCAAAGAACTAAAGAAAACCATGGTCAAGAACTAAAGAAACTCAGAGAGCTTTTTTTTTTATTTTAAAACAAGAATATTGTTAACAAAATATAAATTAAGAAAAGGAACCAAATTGAATTGCTAGTGTTAAGCAACACAATAATTTAGAAATCCACCAGAGGGACTAAGCAGACTGAGAAGGCAGAAGAAACAAGTGGAAAACTTGAAGATAAACCCATTGAAATGATCAATTCTGAGTACTAGAAGGAAGAAAAGAGACAGAAATTTCAACAGGGCTTTTGAGAAATGCAGCATGTCACCAAGCAAATATATGTAAAATAGAAAATCCAGGAGAGGAAAAAAAGAAGAAGTGTGAATTATATTTCAAGATGTAATAGCTGGATGTAGTGGCACATGCCTGTTATTCAGTACGTGGGAGGCTGAGATGGCAGGATCACTGGTTTGAAGCCAGTCTCAGCAACTTAGGCCCTCAGTGACTCAAAAGTCTGCCCCAAAATCATGCATTAAAGAACAATTATAGAAATCCAATCACCTATGTTATAATGTTTTTGCCCTGTCTACTAACTGCAAAGTAAGTATTGCCTTATAGGGGATGGCGGAGCAGACAGGACTGGACAAATCTGCAACGCAGCCCATGGATCTTGATAAAGGAGGGCCTGGACTAAGCCCTAGAGACAAAAAGACTCTGGAAGGATCAAAGGGGATCCTAGAAGACTGAATTTCCCCAAAACGGACTTTGGGTGTGAACCCCCGCCTTTACTGACGCCTGATGCCTTTCCGGACTCCAGACCTTGCCCCCTAGGGCTCACCTGTGAGGCCAGAAACCTGATTCCAATGACAAAGGCCAAGGGGGCTGACTTTAATCACCTAGTCCCAGATGAATCTTAAACTGTGACGCCATGGATCTTCATTTATCCTGTTTATCTTGTTTACACTTAATGCCTCACTATTGTCCTTTGGTACTTACACAGGGTATAGGGTATAAATACTGGTGATGGAAATTAAAACATTGTCAATTTCACAGAAGGCAGTTGTCCATGTCAATTATTTCAGATTTTTTTCCCCCGGAGAGGAATCTTCACTTTTAGCACCGTGAACAGGAACTTAAAGGAGTTTATTTCATAAAAGGGAAAAAAATCGCTGCAGATAAGTGGCTGCAGAACTGCAACCGAAGCCCTTGTTCATCTTTCTGAGGATCTCGGTCCCAAACGGACTCAGTGCCAGATTTGCCCCCCAGGACTGAGCAAGTTCATTTCAGCAAAAACCATTGTAGAAATTAGAGACTATTTTACCTCGACATCATAAGGGCATATTCCATGCAAATCAACACCAACATCATACTGAATGGGGAGAAACTAAAACCATTTTCTGTAAAATCAAGAATAACATTAAGAGTGCCTACTATTACTCATCTTGTTTGATGTTGTATTTGAAATTTTAGCCAGAGCAATTAGATAAGAGAAGGAAATTAAAGGGATACATTTAAGAAATGACATATCTGTTTTCAGTTGATGTGATCCTATACTTAGAAGACCCAAAAACTCAACCAGCTGATAAACATACTCTTCAAAGTGGCAGGATACAAACATCAGCACACAAAAATTAATAGCAAACCAGGTGTGGTGGAACATACCCAGAATATCAGTACTTGGGAGGCTGAGACAGGGGAGTCACTGGTTCAAGGCTATCCTCAGCAACTTAGTGAGTTTTTTTTTGTTTGTTTGTTTTGTACTGGGGATGAAACCCTTCTACCTCCGGGCTACTCTCCCAGACCTATTTTATATATTTTTTAAATTTGGAAACAGAGTCTCTTATGCCAGCGAGGCTGGGTTCGAATCTGCACAATCCTCCTGTTTCCGCCTCCCAAACACGGGGATTACAAGCGTGCATCACTATTCCTGGCTTAGTGAGGTCTTAGTGACAACTTGATTAGATCCTGTTTCAAACTAAAAAAAAGAAAAAAGTGCTGGGAGTGTATCTCAGGGGTAGAATGTACATGAGTTCAATCCCTAGTCCCTAGTAACACAGACAGACACACACACACACACACACACACACACACACACACACACACACACACACCAATAGCATTTTTTCTTTTTTGCAGTACTGGGGATTGAACCCAGGGACATTCTACCTTTGAGATATACCCTCAGACCTATTTTATTCTTTATTTTATTCTTTATTTTAAATAGGATATCAGTAAATTACAGAGGGTCTCACAAGTTGTTGAGGTTGTCTTTGAACCAGTGATCCTCCTGTCACAGTTTCTCAAGTACTGGGATTATAAGCATGAACCACCACATCTGGCTTATAGCATTTCTAAACATTAATAATTAATATGCCAGAAAAATCAGGAAAACAATTTCATAATATCCTCAAAACAAAATAAAACAAACTAACAAACAAATAACAAAGACAAAAACACCTAGGAGTAAATCTAACCAAAGACATAAAAGGCTTTTACGATAAAAATGATAGAACACTGAAGAAATTGAAAACATTACAAGATGGAAAGACCACTTATGTTTTTGGATGTGTGGAATAAGTTGTCAAAATATCTTTATTACCAAAAACTATCTGCAGATTCAATGTAATCTCTATCAGTTACCAATTACATTCTTCATAGAACTAGAAAAAGAAGTCCTAAAATTAATATGGAAAAATGAAAGATTCTGAATACCCAAAACAATACTGAGTAATAATAGCTTCACAATATGTTATTTAAAAATTACTGTATAGACTGGGCGTGGTGGCACACACTTGTAATCCCAGTACTTGAGAGGATGAGACAGGAGGACGGCAGGTTCGCAACCAACCTCAGCTACTTAGTGATGCCCTCAGCAATTTAGTGAGAACCTCTTTAAAAACAAAGAATTAAAATAGGGCTGGGGGCATAGTCAGAGGTAGAATGCTCTTGGGTTTCAACGCCAGTACAGCAAAAAACCAAAACAAAACAGAAAAAGCAAAAAACAGTACAAAGCTATTGTAATAAAACAGTATGGTACTGACATAAAAACAAACCCACAAACCAATGAAATAGAAGATTCAGAAAACAAATCCACACAGATAGAGCCAGCTGACCCTGACAATGGTGCCTAAAACGTGTTGAAAAGGACAGCCTTTTCAACAAAAGTTGTGAGAAAATTGGGTATCCATATGCAGAAGAATGAAATGACCCTCATCTTCACCCTACACAAAAGTCAACTCAAATTGAACTAAAGACCTAGATATTAGACCAGAAACTTTTAATCTACTAGAAGAAAACATAGGATTAACTTTCCGACATATAGGCAGTGACTTTCTCACATATAGACAGTGACTTTCTGACATACTGGCAGTGAGTCCATAAGACCCCTAAACCTCAGGAAATAAAACCAAAAGTTAACAAATGGAATGGCATCAAATTAAAAAGCTTCTGCTCAGCAAAAGATCCAGTCAAAAAGTATGAAGAATGAGAGAAAATCTTTGCCAACTATGTCTCTGGAAGAAGATTAGTATCCAGAATATAAAGAACTCAAAAAATTTAGCATCAAAAAGCAGAACAAAGGGCTCAGGATGTAGCTCGGTGGTAGAGCATTTGCCTAGTATACACAGGCCATGGGTTCAACCCAGCACCACAAAACAAAACAAAACAAAACAGAACAAACAAGCAAATAAAAATATCAGGCTTAGTGGCAGATGCTTATAATCTAGGAAGGCTGAGAAAGTAGGATTAAAGATTTGAGGCCAGTCTCAGCCACTTGGCAGCAAGACCCTCAGCAACTTATACACCTTCTTATATGCCAGCTATGCCATTAGAAGAACCCTTGCTCTTTCTGTAAGCAGACTCAGCAATGGGAGCCATAGGGACCTCTGTCCTCCAGGTCCTGGGTCCCACCCCTTCATCACCTGACAGAACATAGTCTTTGCATGAATTCAAGAACTTTCTATGTAGGATTCAGGAAGGAAGAATATCCATGGGTACCTGTTACTGCTCTTCTGTCATCCTTAGGCCTTTATCCCCATCTAACCCATGCCACATTCTTAAAGCATAAAAAGACTGGTGAAAGGCAGGAACCTCCCACACTTGAGATCTTAGTCCTAATATCAACTATTTGTCTGTGGTTTCTGTGAGTGTTTTGGGAGCTGCAATGTTTTAGTAATTAGAAATATCAGCATTATCTGGATACAGAGAGGATATACAGGATCTCCCCAAGACAGAAGGGAGACAACAGGTAAGGAAGGATGAATCAAGGCAGAGGCAAGAGGGGCAAAGCCTCATGCTCATAAAGGTCATCCCCAGTGGACCGTAAGGCCATTCTCATGGAGCCCATAGATGATGCCTAGTCAGACTCACCCCCAGCTGGACTTCTAGCTTTTATCATGGGTTTGAGGGAGAAGGAAAACCTCCAAAACACAATCCAATAAGTGCAACCTCTCTCTCAGAAATCTCAGCAGTCCAAGGCAGAAGCTTGAACTACCCTGGTATGCAGCCTCCCAGAATGGGCTAAGTTCAACTGCCAGATGCTAAAGAAAAAGCTCATGCTTTCTTCTCCACTCACTCAAGCATGGCCACAAAACTCGTTGTGGATGGAGAAAACTAGTCACTGCAGAGAAGCCTAAAGTATAACACTACTCTACAGCTAGACCTGTTTTGTAGGAAGGAGGGCAAGTGAGCAGAGGTGGCATATGTTTAGCTTTTCTTTTATCTCCAGGACCATCTGGACTTATTTAAAGATTGCTAAGTTGAAACAGGTTGGGTAGCAATGGTTAAGGCAGAATGCAAAGACCAACTGATCCCAGGGAAACAGGATGACAGCACTGTAGGAGCAATGACAACTATATAGCCCCCCTTAGCACCCATGGGACTATGCCTTAACATGCCCCCTCCAGTTTATGGTATTGCTCCCACAACAATGGGACTCGGAAGGCATCCATGACTAAGAAAAAACAGGGCCATTACCAGGGGACAAGAGGGAATGTTTTCCCCAGTCGCAGTGGGAAAAGGGGCATTGGACACCATATTACCTATAAGGCATTTTTTGCTAGCTGATTTATATTTATTTTTTATTTTGGTGGTACTAGGGTTCCTGGAAGCCCTTCTACCTCTGGACTACACTCCCAGACCCTTTTTTTTTTTTACATTTTTATTTGGAAACAGGGTCTCTTAAGCCAGTGCAGCTGGCTTCAAACCTCTGCGATCCTCCTGTCTCCGCCTCCCAAGCACGGGGATTACAAGCGTGCGCCACCACGCTTGGCCCGTACTCACCTCTTTGTATGATTTCATATTGAAAGGTGTTAATTTGCCAGGCGAATAGAAAGCCTAATAGAAAGTCTTTATTGCCAGGCGTGGTGGGGCACCCTTGTACTGTGCACGCTTGAGGAGGATCCCACAGGTTCGAAGCCAGCCTTGCTGGCTTAAGAGACCCTGTTTCCAAATTTAAAATATATATAAAAAAATAGGTCTGGGAGTGTAGCCCAGAGGTAGAAGGGCTTCCAGGAACCCCAGTACCACCAAAAATAAAATAAATAAATAAAAATAAATAAATAAAACATACTTAGTAATGACAAGATGAAGACAACATATTTTCAGGGTCCACAGGGGCATCTCAGCCCTGTAAGAGCATCAGGACTTATGTGATAGTATGACAAAATGAGCCTAGGCCTTAGGTTCAGTAATGCCATAATGTTACCCTAGGTGACCCCCAAGGCACTAATGTTCATCAGACTGAAAACTAATGTTCGTCACTAGGTTTTTGCTTGTCACGCATAACTGCCTGTTTGGCTTCTGTAACTCCTGCTTAGCATGTACCTGCAGAGAAACAAGGGCTGTTAGGAACTTAAAATGATCAAAAGGTGCACAACAGAAGGGACAGACATGGCTTGTTGAGCTCCTGCACAATGCTGTTCTGGTTTCTGTACTTTCTGCTTGTCGTTCTCTTGCACACCCACTGAAGGAAACTGTTGGGAATCGTCTATATCTGTGAGAACCTAAACTCTTTGCTCCTGAGCTTGTGATTTTGACATAAAAGGAGCCCTGAGAAATGGGTTGGGGCTGCACTCAGGACTAAACACCCTGCAGTATAGTCACTGGCTGGCTAATAAAGACTTTTTTTTTTTTTTTTTTGGTGGTACTGGGGATGGAACCCTTCTACCTCTGGGCTACACTCCCAGACCTATTTTTAATATTTTTTTAAATTTGGAAACAGGGTCCCTTAAGCCAGCGAGGCTGGCTTCGAACCTGTGGGATCCTCCTCAAGCGTGCACATTACAAGGGTGCCCCACCACGCCTGGCAATAAAGACTTTCTATTCGGCTTAAACCAAGTCTGTGTGGTCTCTGGTGGTTGCCCTATAACAATAGCATTGTGAAGTAACAATTTCACAATGTCTATCCAGCCTGTCAGAGCAACACCTAAGTCTCCAATCATCAATTCTTTCTTTCCCTAAGATTCCCCCCTTTATCCCTTAAGAGGAATAAAAAAATTGAAATCTAGACTGAATTGAGATGGTCTTTACTGGTGATAGTCTGTCATCTTCTTGTAGGCTATCCAAATCAATCTTTATTCTCAGACCAAGCATTTGTCCTCAAGTCACTGGCCCTTTTCAAGCTGCAAGTCAATGGATTTGGGTTAGGTATCACTATCATCCACTACCATCCCCCCCCCCCCTTACAGGCAGCGGAGGGAGGACAAGACTTCGATGGCTGGGGAACAAGGCGGGAAAGCTAGCACATGATACTGCCTTGGAGCTCAGTGCCAGGCCTGATTTGGTGAGATCCAGAACCAGACAGAAACCAAAGGTCCTTATACCCAAGCCAGAGTTCACAGACAGAGCTTTCAGACCTGTCCCAGCTTCAGGCAGAGACCTACATGCCAGTGGGACAGACTCCAGATTTGGCCTATGCCATTGTCAACCTTGAAGTGGGCCTGATGCCTCCTCCCTGCCCTCCTTCCACTGTGCAGGTCCCTGCAGCTATGAGGCCCAGGTGCAACTCAAGTGTATCATTAACCTTCATGGCCAGGGACTGTCCTCACACTGTTCCCCAACCTCCAGCTACACAGCTATCGCCAGGCCAGTGTTTGCAGATGGAGCTCTAGTTCTGCCTTAGCAGTTTTGCACTGTGTTGTGATGGACTTGTTCCCACGTGCATTGCCACCAACTGTGGTATGCACAGGCCTGGGTGCACCCCTGAGACTGTGCAGGCTCTGTGACTGTGACACTTCTGTGACCCAGTTTCATGTTAGCCTTGGTGGCCAAGAGACTGCCTTCACCACTACTAATCTCAGATAGCATAGCACACAGCAAGACTCCATTCACTGGGAGTAAGACAGGGTAATAAGATCAGGTCTTTGCCCTAGAACGCAGGGAGGCAGATCCTAGTAGTCCCCATCCCCAGGTTGCCTATGGATGGAGCCTCTGTAAGAGCTCCACGGCAGGGGAAGCTCCAATCTTTAGAAGTTGGATGCCAGTCAGCATCTTTTAGGCTGGTTGCAACAGCCTTGAGCCCAGTCCATCTCAGCAGCAGGCAGCCAACAGTGCACCTTGGACCTATCACAGTGTTATGCTAGTCTTGGCTGGTTGTAGGCTCAGGGTATGATGCAACTGTGTTGTTCATGGCCACAGGTGTGGCATGGGATCCTGGGGCTGGTCCCTTTATAGCGATTCTGCCCAGAGCCAGGTGGAATTCCCCAGTCACTAACCACAAGCTGGTGACTATGAGTGAGGCATTTGGACCTAACCTGAGCACAGAAGGAGGCTTATGTGGACGGATTACCCTCTGCAGGTGTTCTCCCAATTCATGCCTCCCAACACACCAACTGTAGATTTGGAACACACTTGAGCTTGAATTCCCCCCAATTTAGAAATAGCCAACCTGAACTTGGGGCGCCACCTAGTGCTTACATAATAGAAGTGTCTAGGGGCTCAGAGAAGATAAGCACCCGGCTTGAGTTCCCCAAACACAGCCAAAGTTTAAGACTAGAATAAATACTAATGTGAAGTGTCCCACACCAACAAGCATCAAGGACTTTCAGGGAATCATGATCAAAATAATTTTCCAGAAACGGAGGAGAGAGTAATCAATATGGGTGAAGGCTCATTGGAGAACTTTTAATAGTAGTTTTAAGGACAATCAGTTTCAAGAGAACATAGCAAAATTATTTAATAATCTAAAAGAGAAGATTAACAGGGATATAAAACCAATATTTAAAATTTCAAACCGAAATCCTTGAGCTAAAATATATATATTAAGTGAGCTGGGTGCAGTTATGCACACCTGTAATCCCAGCAATTTAGGAGGCTGAGACAGAGGATTACAAGTGTAAGGCCAGCCTTGGTAAATTGGTTAGACACTGTCTCAAAAAAAAAAAAAAACACAAAAAAACCCAGTGATTAGATTGCCCCTTGGTTCAGCCCTTAGTATAGAAAACAAACAAATGACTTCCAAAACAAACAAACAACAACAAAACAAAACAGTGGGTGGGGGAGAGCATTAAGAAAATCTAGGCGCCATGACACATGTCTATAATTTCAGTACTTGGGAGGCTGAAACAAGAGGATTGCAGGTTTGAGGCCAGACTCAGCAACATAATGAGACTCTCAGCAACCTAATGGGAATATGCTTCAACAAACAAAATTAAAAGGGCTCAAAGGTAGAATGCCCCTGGGTTCAAATCCCAGTACCACCCAAACACACACACACACACACACACACACACACACACACACACACTCACTCACTACAGTAAGAAGACAGCAATAGCAGAATATATCAAACTGAAGAGAGACTTAGTGAACTAGAAGACAGGCTACTTGAAAATACACAGTCAGAGAAGAAAAAAGAATAAAGCAGAATGAAGAAAGCCTACGAGGACTTTGGGACAGTACTAAAAGAGAAAATATTCAGGCTGTTAGGATTCATGAGTGACTTGAGGATGCCAAAGGGTTGACTGATGCGTATTGGCCATTGTCAACAGCTAGTGTCTTTAGTGAACCACGTCGCTGTGGCATGATGTGGTTTCCTCTCCTTAAGTCTGAACTGGCCTTGCGACTTTCTTGTAAAAGAAGGTGGCAAATGTGGCCGTGTTGACTTCTTACTCTAGATCTGAAGAAGTCTTGCAACTCCTCCTCAGTCTCCTGGAATGCTGTCCTTGGAATGCTTATTCAGTTGGAACGCTCGTTCTGGGGGCAGACAGCCACCACAGAAAGTCTGAGACCACCACCAACCTGTGGAAGCTCCTGCCAGTCACCTGAAGAAAGAGACATGCTCGGTTAGCACTCCACCACTGTAGCCACCTCTGCCGCCAGAAGTCTAAGACGCCATCAATTTATTTGAATAAAGAAGAGACATGTGTGCTGGCCTTCTTTTAATGGATTTGATTGTAAAACCATGTGACTATTACACAAAGTTGTAAAACAAAATTAAATAAAAAAATTAAAGCAACCTAAAATTTAATACAAAAGGAAACAGAAGCATTAAGTAAGTATGCTTAGCCACACACAGAGGAACTCATACTGATATCAAACTGTGAGATGAATCAAGTTCCAGCCAACATCTGATTGAGAAATCCCAACTGAGTCTTCTCAATCCATAGAACCTGAGTGACATTAATACATTACTTTATGCCACCAAATTTTGGAGTAGTTTGTTATATAGTAATAGAAAACCAGAATAGTACTGTTAACTCTGGTTCACTTGATTAAGATAGTGTCTATCACTTTTCTCCACTCTGTAGTTCCTATTTTTTATAACTGATAAAATAAATTGTGGCAAGATACTATATGACCTTAATAATGTCTTTTTTTCCCATCAAACTCTGAGTTGCTAGTTTTAGTAAACCAGAATCTAACAGCTGCAAAAGGGTGATTAAAAAGTCTATTTGTTTTATGTTTACCAGTTAGCAAGCTGCTGAAAAAGATTTCCCCCATCTTATGTACTTACTATAAATGTATGTTATATCATGAGTTCTTATTTTATTCCATGGGTCATGCTATGCTACTATCATTGTTTACTTTGATGCTCAAGCTGTCCCAGCTTTGGCCAGTGAGATCCCATTTCAGTTGGCTCCTTGAGCTCTGGTAGGTTTTGAGAGCTTCTTTGCTTTTTGCCAAGGATGTTTCCCACCTTCCCTCCTTCCTTTTTTTCTTTCTTGGTACTGGGGATTGAACCCAGGGGCGTTCTACTACCCCCAAACCACACCCTAGTCCTTTTATTTTGAAACAGAGTCTCACTAAGTGTGATTATAGGCATGCGCCAGTGTTTATGGTGAAAGTTGGCTTCTTGAAGAAACTACAGTCTGTATTTTAGCATGCTTATTGTTGATGGGCTGGTCATTACTTTTTGGCTATCTCCATGGGTAATTATAAAATCCTAACTTTTAGCCAGGCTTGGTGGTGCATGCTTGTAATCCTAACATTTGGGAGGCAGATAGCCTCGGCTACTTGGTGAGGCCCTCTGCAACTCAGTGAGACCTTGTGTTCATACTGATGTGTTTCTATTAATATTTAGGAATATAGGCTTTTTTCTTTCTGTCTTTTTTTTTTTTTTGGTATTGCAGATTAAACCTAGGGTTCTATCTCCAAGGTACAACTCTAGTGCTTTTTTACTGTGTGTGTGTGTGTGTGTGTGTGTGTGTGTGTGTATGTGTCTGGAGACGGAACCCAGGGGCATTCGACCTCCAAGCTACACACACAAAAAAAAGAACTGCAAAAATAAATGAATCCATGGGCGTGGTGGTGCACACTTGTAATCCCAGCGCTTAGGAGGCTAAAACAGGAGGATCTCACAGGTTCAAAGCCAGCCTCAGCTACTTAGTGAGACCCTGTTTCCAAAAATATATTAAAAAATAGGTCTGGGAGTATAGCCTAGAGGTAGAAAGCCCCTGGGTTCACCCCCAGTACCACAAAAAATAAATAAGTAAATACAAATAAATGAATTATTTTGGAAAGCATATGGTTTGTAATAAAATGATAAATAATTAAATTAATTCTGTCAAGAGCCAAGGTTTTCAGTATGAGAGAAACATTTAAATATAAAAAAAGTTAATAAGTAAGCGTAAGCCAGGCATAGTGGTGCATGCCTGTAATCCCAGTACTTGGGAGGCTGAGACAGGAGATGGGATATGAGGATAGCTTTGGCAACATTGGGAGACTCTTAACAACCTAGCAAGATCCTGTTTCAAAAAGTAAAAAAGCCATTTGGGAGGCTGAGATCCAGAGGATTGCAGTTTGCGGACAGCCTCAGCTACTTAGTGAGGCCCTCTGCAACTCAGTGAGACCCGGTTTCAAAATAAAGAATAAAAAATAGGGTAGGGGGTGTAGCTCGGAGGTCAAATGCCCCTGGGTTCCATCCCCAGATCCGCAAACAAACAAAAATTTAATTTTACGTGATAGTCATGTGTTTTTACAATCATATCCACCCAGAGAAGTCCAGCACATATCTTCTTTCTTTATTCTACACATATTCCTTCTTTTCTTTCTCATGGGCATTTTATTAATTTTGTATTTATGCTTCAATTTTAAAAATATTAGCAAAAATGTCTCTTTTTTTTTCTTCTCTTTGGTGTTTGGGATTGAATCTGGGAGTGATAACACCTATCACTTAGTTACATTCCCAGAACTTTTTTAAAATTTTGAGAAAGGGTTTCAGTAATCTGACCAGGCTAGCCTGGAACTTGAGATCCTTCTGCTTCAGCGTCCCAGGTAGCTAGATTCAAGTTGGGCAAGGATACTGGATTCATATTGCACCTGGATCTTTTTCCAATATTCTGCTGGTCACTCCATAACTATATATAGAGAAATCATCCTCTTTAATTTTTATGCCTGCAGAGCATTCTATATCTAGTCTGTAGATGTTTTAGTCAACTATTCAGGGACTTTGGGGTTATTTTCAGTCTTTGGCTTTTTTTTTTTTTTTTTTTTTTTTTGGTGGTACTGGGGTTCCTGGAAACCCTTCTATCTCCGGGCTACACTCCCAGACCTATTTTATATTTTTATTTGAAAACAGGGTCTCTTAAGCCAGCAAGGCTGGCTTTGAACCTGCGCGATCCTCCTGTCTCTGCCTCCCAAGCACAGGGATTACAAATGTGCGCTATCACACCCAGCAGTCTTTGGCTTTTAATCCTATAATAAATAACTTTGTGTAAAATCCTTTTGTATTTTTATAAAATAAATCCTAGAGGTAGGGTTTCTGGATCAGATAGTAAATGCATATGTTATTCTGCTAGACATTGTTAAATTTTCTTCATTCAAAGTATACCATGAGCCTGGTATGGTGGCACACACTTTTAATCCCAGTGTGTAGGAGGCTGAGACAGGAGAATCACGATTCACGGACAGTTTCAGCTACTTAGTGAGGCCCTCTGCAACTTAGTGAGATCTTGTTTCAAAAAAAAAAAAAAGTATGGCTGGGGGTATATCTTGGAGGGAGAATGACCCTGGGTTCTATCCCCAGTACTGCAAAAAAAAAAAAAAAAAAAAAAAGTATACTCCAACAAAAATGTGCCTGTTACTTCCCAGCCTCTTTAACAGAGTACATTATTAAATATTTGACATTCTATCAGGACATTTAAAGAATATTTGCTTTTTTTCTATGAGCTCTTTTTAAATTTACTGCCTATTTTTCCTTAGATATTTTGATCATTCTCTTTTTAAAAATGTTCCCTTTATTTATTTTATTTTTATTTTTATTTTTATTTTTTTGTGGGTCTGGGGATGGAACCCAGGGACATTCGACCTCCAAGCTACATCCCCTGCCCTATTTTTTATTCTTTATTTTGAAACCAGGTCTCACTGAGTTGCAGAGGGCCTCACTAAGTAGCTGAGGCTGTCGGTGAATTGCGATCTTCTGGTCTCGGCCTCCCGAATGCTGGGATTACAAGCGTAAGCCACCACGCCTGGCTAAATGTTCTCTTTATATTACAAATCTTAACCATTTTTCTTTTTTTGTGGGCCTGGGATGGAACCAAGAGGCATTCGACCTCTGAGCTACACCCCCTGCCCTATTTTTATTCTATATTTTGAAACAGGGCCTCACTGAGTTGCAGAGGGTCACACTAAGTGCTGAGGCTATCTGCGAACCGCAATCCTCCCGTCTCAGCCTCTTAAATGCTGGGATTACAAGCATGTGCCACCATGCACGGCTCAGATATTAGCCATTTTTCTAGATGTCTGTTGGAAGTATTTTTTCCAGTTTTCATTTGTCTTTTGACTTTGTTATAATTATTTTGCTTTTGCCATAAAAAGTTTTATTTATCTATTTATTTTGTGGTACTGGGGTATCAAACTTAGAGGCATTTTCCCTCTGAGCTATACCCCAAACTCTATTTTATTTTTTTTTTTAAATTTGAAACAGGATATTTCTAAGTTGCTGAGGGCCTTGCTAAATTATCAAAGCTGGCTAGGAACCTGTGCTCCTCCTTTCTTGGCCTCCCAAGTACTGGAATTATAGACATGTGCCACCACATCTAGCTAATTATTTTTCAATCTTTATGTAGTATTAAAACATTAAATTATTCCATTAACATTTTGAAACATAAGTCAAAAAGTTTTTGCAAGTATAGAAGAATTCATCAATGTTTTCATCTAGTACTTGCATAATGCAATATTTTTACATTTGAATTTCTTATCCTATTATATAACAGGTCCAGTTTTATGTTTTTCCATAAGGCTATCTATTATGGTTTGGATTTAGAATGTCCCCCTAGACCTCATGTAGATGAGGCAACTAATTTGAAGGCAGGACTTGTTTCAGAAAATGGGTTCCCTAGGGTGTGGCCTTGGGGATTATATGTGGTCCCTCTTCCCCCTGCTAGCTTTTTCTTGCTTCCTGTGCCATCATCTCCTGACCTTCACACAAATCACCTGGCCTAACATGGACTGAAACCCAGAAATCTCCAGGACCATAAGCAAATAAGTCTCCTTCCTTTAAATTGTGTCACTAGGCTTTTTGGGTCATAGCTGTGAGAATGCTGACTGAAATACTCTCCAATTATATACAGAGTGCTTTCATAAAGAAGAGCACTTGACAGTGTCAGGGTTGCTAAGAAGGTCTACTGAGTGAAGAATTGAAACTGTCAAAACTGGGTGTGGTGGCACAAGCCTGTAATCCTAGTATTTGTGAGTCTGAGACAGGAGGATTATAGGGCATCAGTAATTTAGTATATCCCTGAACAACTTAGTGAGATGTTGTTTCAAAATAAAAAATAAAATAGGGTTAGGGGTATATCTCAGAGATAGAACGCCTTGAGTTTAATCTCCAGTAACACACACACACACACACACACACACACACACACAATAGTCCAAAAAACTGTCAATACAGTTTAGAATCAAGGTCAGTGTGACCAAATGTGACCTTGCCAATCAAAGCAATGGAGCAAATGTCAGTTGTAATGGGTTGAGGATGGAAAGAATGTGAGGAGATGGAAAGTGCAACTGTAGATAACTTTTTCAAAGGCTCTCAATTAATAGTGTTATTAGGCACCATATAAAAAATTCCATATTCTAGCCAGGTGTGATGGCACATATTTATAATCCCAGTATTTGGGAAGCTGAAAAGGGAGGATCGCAGGTTCATAGCCAACCTCAGCTATGAAGTGAGGTCCTCTGTTATTTAGTGAGACCTTATTTCAAAATAAAGAATAAGAATTAGGGCTGGGGGTGTAGCTTAAGGGTAGATTGCTCCTGGGTTTAATCCCCAGTTCCACAAAAAGGAAGAGACTCAGAATTCTAAAAGATTCTAGGTAAAAAGGTTTTCAGTAAAATCCCTTTATCAGTCAGGGATCAATCAGAAAAATATAAACTATTATACACATTTAAGGTAGGGGATTTAACCTTTATGAGAATTAGAAAAATGGTGCCTCATATAAGTAGATGTGGCTGTGAAGGGGCCAGCTTGGTAAGTGGAGTGCAGACTGTGTTCAACTCCTTTTGCCTCTTGGATTTGTACCTTTGTGTTGGCACAACCTCCACAACTGTATCTTGTGGCCCTGGTTATCTCTATTTTAATGAGAGAAATTCAGTTATTTGCTCAAGGTCATATGGATAATGACTGAATAGATTACCAGTATTGCATTCTCAGCTAAGAATCGATAATTGTCTCTTTGTAGGAAAGCTTCAATCCTTCAGTTTTAGAAGGGATAGAATGAGATTCATCCCTGGTCAAAGGTCACAAACAGGATCTTGTCACTACTTTTCATAAAGTAAAATAAACCAAACTAGCTAACCTTCCTTCCTTCCTTTCTTCCCTTACTCCCTCCCCAGGATGACTAATAATTATGACATTCCTAAATCACTTCTCCATTGCCATTCGGGACATAGATAAATCAGCTTTCTTTCTTCACAGAGACAGGTAACATTCAGTGGGAATGGAGACCACCATGTACTGTGCTTTCTTAACGACTATTTACCAGATTCCATAGTTCACTAATGAACCATCATTTTGTGGCAAAGGGCCAGCAATACCCTTTAGTCTAAGGAGGGTTGTCCAAGATACCTTGACATAGTATTTGAGTTCTTCACTCACTTTAAGCTCTTGTTAAATACATTTATAACCATGTTTAGGGGCCACCAAATGTGTATGTCATCTAGGAGGGCTGGCTGATTACAAGACATCTCAGGAACATCAGTTAAGCTCAAACAAGACTGATTTCTAAACCCCAACGTGACCGTATTAATTCATAATGGGGAGCAAGTAGGGCTAATATGTCTTATTCATGGCACCTTCTCTCCCAGTACCAAAGTACTTTAGAATGATCAATTAGGGAGTTGCTAATGAAATCAGAACAGGTGCTAATGAAATACCTTTCCTCACAATAGAGGACACCCCTCTACTGACCGGCCCTCAAATGAAGTCTTTTCATTTGTGCCAGTGTTTCTCACACTTTAGTCATTGTAATATAATCTTCACAATTTTTGCCATTCCTGCATCCTATTATATACCTAGTTTTTCTTTGAGTAAAATACTTTAAAAATATTTAATTTAGCCTCATTCTAAACAGTTGTATTTCTGAAATTGCATTTGGTGTGCTAGTTCTAGTTTTCTAATACATACTAAAATAAAAAGTTAAATATAAACATTAAAAACTATGAAAATGAAAATTGTTCTTGAACTGCCTTAAGACTGTTAGTGTACATACTACACTTTGGTAAATATTGTATTAGCCATTTTTGGAAAAATACATTATGAAAACCCTCTCTACTGGATCTGTTTCCTCAGGTTGCTGGCTGGATGATGTCTTGAAGACTTTGCATCCCCTCCCCCTCTATTTTGTGTTGCTTTAACATGGCTTCAACTTAATATACTTTCAACTTCATTTTTAATATGTGGTTATGATGTGGCTATGTGCAGAGTAGGAGATTCTTCATTATTTATGGCACCACTGTTTATCTTTTCCTCAATATAGAATTTCAAATCTCACCAGAATTCACTTTTTTCTCTTCTTTCTTCTGTTTTATTTTATTTTGTGGTACTGGGGCTTGAACCCAGGGTCATTCTGCTTCTGAGCTACACTCTCAGCTCTATTTTATTTTTATTCTGAAACAGTTTTGTTAAATTTTCATGAGCTGGCCTTCAATCTGCAATACTCCTGTCTCAGTCTTCCAAGTATTGGTAAGAATTCACTTTCTTTTTCGAAGTACTAGGTATTGAATCTAGGATAAATAAAATAGATCTGAGCTATAACTGTAGCTCTTCTTTATTTTTATTTCGAAACAGTCTCACCAAATTTTCACGGACCAGCCTTGAACTTGCTATCCTCCTGTCTCAGTCTCCCAAATCCTGGGAAGAATTTACTTTTCTTAAACCAGGGCTTGCATATGAGTTTCTCATGGAGAACCATTTCATTGCTATTCCTGAAAGCAACAAGAATCTGTTCCTTCCAAGAGTGAATAGAATGTTAAGTGTCTTAAAAAATATATTCAGCTGGGAGTGCCCCCCGCGCTTGGGAGGCTGAGACAGGAGGATCGCATAGGTTTGAAGCCAGCCTCAGCTACTTAGGCTCTCAGCAACTTAGTGAGACCCTGTTTCCAAATAAAATATAAAATAGGTCTGGGAGTAGAGCCTGGAGGTAGAAAGCCCCTGGGTTCCACCCCCAATACCACACACACACAAAAAAAATTATTATAGAACATCTGTCTAAAGTTTTAAATGACAATTGCAATATACTTTTTATTTTTATGCTTTTATTAGTGCATTATAGTCTCACGTCATTATGTAAATCATGTTGACAGTAAAGTACATGAACACAGTACTTGGTGCCTGCTCTCTGCACAATATATTTTGGTTAAATATTTACTAAATATGTATATTTTCGGTACTAGGGATGGAACCCTGGGGCATTCTAGCTCAAGCTACACCTCCAGCCCTATTTTTTAGTCTTTTAAATTTTGAAACAGGGTCTTACTGAGTTGCAAAGGGCCTCGCTAAATATCTGAGGCTGTCCGAAAACCGCAATCCTCCGGTCTCAGCCTCTGGAATGCTGGGATTACAAGCATGCGCCACCACTCTGGCTCTAAATATACTTTAAAAAACAATTCACCTTGAGAATAGTTTAACAAAATTTAGCATTAACTAGATAAGTCCTAATATTCTTGGTGCTGAAGCAGTGATTCTAGAGATGAAATGTTTGAATTTTAAGTGTTTGAGCCCTAAGTGCTTCATCCTTTATGCTCCAGCATAAGACTATACTGGGATTTATTTTCCTGAATGAAAAATAAAGAAATTTCTTCAAAGATTCAGAGAAGGGCAATAATGAAACAGAAGGGTAGGGGAGGGAACGAGTTACTTTTAAAACAGCATGTCTGTTATCATGGTTTTTTAGAGGGATGGGAGAATATGGTGGGATTTCCCCTGGTTTTGGAGTGGGCAGAACAAGAATATCTGATTGGGAAGTTTGAGAAAGGAAGATTGCAGGTTTAAGGCCAGTCACAGCAACTTAGTAAAGCCCTACTAAGGGCTAAAATAAGAACAAAAAAGGGCTAGGGGTATAGCTCGGAGGTTGAATGCCCAGTAAACCTTGTCCAATAAAAGAATAACTGATGACATTAAATATTGAAATAGCACTTGGCTATTGGTTTGGCCAGTGCCCCTAAGAGATATAAAAAGGTGTGTGACAATTGGTGAAAGACCTAAGTTCACACCAATTTCTTCCTTCCTTCTGGAGCAAAGATGGTTTCCCTCCCCGAGGTGAACCCCCAATTTTTTTTGGTAGTACTGGGGTTCCTGGAAGCCCTTCTATCTCTGGGCTACACTCCCAGACCTATTTTTACATTTTTATTTGGAAACAGGGTCTCCTAAGCGGGCGGCTGGCTTCGAACCTGCGCGATCCTCCTGTCTCTGCCTCCCAAGCGCGGGGATTACAAGCGTGCGCCACCACGCCTGGCTGTGAACCCCCAATTTTAAGCATGCTAACTTCCTTTACATCTTCCCGGGGTACCACCAGGGTGGAGACTCAACCTAGCGCTTCTTGCAGGGAGGAAAAGGAAACACTGCTTCCACTGGCCTCGGCCACATAGTGATGTACCTGAATTCCCAGATGTGAAGGAAGCGCCCCAGAAACTGAGGATCAGATGGGCCAGCCGCGAGGAACTGTGGGAAGTGGAGGGAGAGGGAGGGCGTCACCCCACTCCACTTTGTGTTAGAAAATGGACAGCGGGCATCTGTGGCTCGCCGCACTTGCAAAGGGAGACACTAGAGCTGTTCCTGATTAAGGACCCCACCCGAGAACACGGACATTGTTGGGCGTAGGCCCATGACGAGCCTTGAACCCGCAGGCCCAACCGGCCACTCAGTGAGGAGGCCCGGCCTCAAACGCTGTTGCAAGACAAGCGGGAACGCACGCACGCACGTACGCACGCACGCACGTACGCATGCACGCACGCACGCACGCACCAGAGCTAAGGGCGGGCCTCCGCTCACCCTCAAGTGCTGATTGGTTGGGGCCGCCCGTCGCCTGGTGCTATTTGTTGACGGAGTTGCGCACCAGACGCAGTCGACGTCCGCACGTGCAGCCGTTTAAGCGGCGTCTGGGTCTGCGAGGACCGGGAGAGCCGGGAGCCCTGAGGTGAGTGGGCCGAAGCCTTTATGCCCGCGTCCGCGTGTTTCGCGCCCTCGGGCGTTTAGTAGTTGGGTTTTAGGCCAGAGGAAGCGTGGACAAGCCTGGTGAGGGGTTGAGGCCCTCACGGGAGCTTTTCCCGCTTCTTCCTGGGTCCTAAAAACTTCTTGGGCGACCTAAGGCGGGGCTTGAGGCCTCTGGAGGAGGCGAAGGTCTTTCCCCCAGTACCAATGAACCCTTTTCTTGGAAGAAGTTGGTAGTAGCGTTTGTGTACACTCTGGGGAAACTAGTCCTTTGTTGGAGAGATTTGGGCCACCTACCTCCCCCCCTCCCCCACTTTTTCTTGCCAATCCCCAAGGCCTCTATCCTTCCCCGGCCTCCCCACCCAAAGAAAACCTCAAACATCCGACTTACTTTTGAAAGGAAGCAGAGAAAGCATAGGAGGAAAAAAAAAAATCAAAAACCCCTTGGGTGGTGTCTTAAAAGCTTCTCCTCCCCATTTATATCCAAGGAACGGGGGGAGGGTCCTTTGAGGGAGAGAACAGACTATGGGAAAAAGCCCAAGTGTCCCAGGGAACATGGCGATTTCTAGAATCATTAGATAAGTGGTTCGGATAAAAAGATGTAAGAAGCAAGATCTAATTCCCCTTTTTGCAAAAAAAAAAAAAAACATTTTGGAAAGATTAGTGACTAGTTAAGTAATTGCAAGACATATTTGAAGTGGTTATATATAGTTCATACATTTTTTTACTTTTTTTTTTTACTGTACTGGGGATCAAACCCTGGGCTTTGTGCTTTATTCACTCTTATCACTGAACTACATCTCCAGATCAATAGTTTATATTTTTAAAGATACAGTTGTGATCTAATTAAGGCCAAAAGTGTATTTTATTTTGAATAAAAATAGAACTTGAAGCCACCATGGGCGATGAAGATTGGGAAGCAGAGATTATCAAACCTCATGCATCTTCTTATGTTCCTGTATTTGAGAAGGTAATAAAATTTAAAATGTGCACTTTTATCAAAGCTGAAAATCACACTGGTGGGGTGGTGAAGTTTTAAATTACAGCCTGTTTCAGTATTTATCTCCATGTGATTGTTCTTAAGTCTTTTATGGGGAGTGAGAAAGAGGGAGGCTAAAGCTCAGTAGAATTAAGTATCTGTGGTATCTGTGGTAATATGATAAATAAAAGCTAAAATAGATGTAATACTAACATAGATTATTTCTCAAATATTTAGGACTTACAGGTGAAAGCAAGCTTGTGCAAATGTGGTTGAGTGCCTCTGAGGGATCTTATATGGAAAATTGGAAACAGTTTGGTTCTGGATAATATTTTGAATTCTAAAAGTTGGTTTTATGCAAGGATAGATCTCAAGATATATTAAGCCTAGCTCTATGGCACATGCCTGTGATCTCAGTATGTGGGAGGCTGAGACAGGCAGATCACAGCTTCCAAGCCAGCACACTGTAATTTAGTGAGATCCTGTTTCAAAATTTATCTAATTCATTTTTGTGTGTGTGGTGCTGGGGATTGAACCCAGAGGCACCACACACACTGAGGTGCACCCCAGCCCTTCTCATATATATATATATATACATATATAGTGTGTGTGTGTGTGTGTGTGTGTGTGTGTGTGTGTGTCACTGGGAGTAGAAGCTAGGGGCTTTTCTACCTCTGGGCTATACTCACTAAGTAGCTGAGGCTGGCTTTGAACCTGTGTGATCCTCCTGTCTCAGCCTCCCAAGCGCTGGGATTACAAGCATGCGCCACCACGCCCGGCTTGCCCTTTTTTATATTTTACTTTGAAACAGGGTCTTACTAAGTTGTGGAGGGCTGCGCTGCATTGCTGAGACTGTCCTCAAACCTGTGATCTTCCTGTCTTATCCTCCCAAGTACTGAGATTACAGACATGTGCCATCATCCCTGGCTGTTTCAAAAATTTAAAAGCATATATAAATAAAAAGGGCTGGGGGTGTAACTCAAGAGGCAGAACCCTCTGAGTTCAATCCCCTTTACCCCTCAAAAAGAGAGAAATATATTAGACTGATTTATATGGTACCATCAGTTTGATGTGCTATAGCCATCAACTTTTTTCCCTGAATGGCATTTGGGAGTTACATTGTAATTCAGAAGAAGGGGCACTGGGATAGGTTTTTGGGTTCAATTCTGACTTTAAAAAGCATTAATAAAATATGCTTTATAAGCCAGGTGTGGTGGTGCATGCTTGTAATCCCCACGCTTGGGAGGCTGAGACAGGAGGATCGCATAGATTCGAAGCCAGCCTCAGCTGGCTTAAGAGACCCTGTTTCCAAATAAAATATAAAAAATAGGTCTGGAAATGTAGCCCGGAGGTAGAAGGCCCCTGGGTTCCATCTCCAGTACCACCAAAAAAAAAAAAAAAAAAAAAAAAAGCTTTATAACATTTTAAGGGCTTTTTTTTTTTTTTTTCTTCCTCGAGTGCTGGGATTGAACCCAGGGCCTTGCACAGGCTAGGAAAGCCACTACCATTGAGTTACATTTCTGCCCTTCAAGGGATTGCTTTTGCAAAAGTGTTGCTTAGTTGTGGAGGGCCATGCTAAGTTGCTGAGGCTGGCCATGAAACTGCTCCTGTCTTAGCCTGCCAAGTATGAATACACACTTTATGTAGTAGACATCTGAGATCTTTTATTAGGTACAGTTTTTTAAGGCACAATTCAGTTGTTTTTTCTAACTGAACCTGCATTTCAAGAGAAAGCAGAGCTGCTTTTTTTATTTATAGTGGCTTTGAAATAATTTTGCATTAGTATTATCTTAAGCAGTATCTGTGATCAACTTTTAATGAGAATACCCCAGGAGCTCTTTTTTTTTGAGAGATAATGTTGATAAATGCATAAATAATTTTGAACTAGCAGGGCAGTGTTCTGGTAGTTCTTAGAACTGTCTCAGTGTTAAACACCTGTAATCTCATCTATGCAGGAGACTGAGGCAGGAAGATCACAAGTTCTTTAATACAGAAACTTTTACCTACTAATTTCCCTCTACATTCTGCTTTAGTCTTCCAGGATTTGAGTATACAGTATACTAAATTATGCAAACTATAGTATGTATTGGCAGACATTGATGTATTCATATATTACTTTGGTCAGATTTTACTTATATGATAGTATTTGGTTATACAGTTTAAGTAAATTACTAAACTTTTATTTTAGGTCAGGTGTTAGCAAAACCTTCACAGAAAGATAGTAATTAGGCATGGCTTGGTGGTACATACTTGTAATCCCCCCACTTGGGAGGCTGAGACAGGAGGATTGCACAGATTAGAAGCCAGCCTCAAGTACTTAGTGAGGCTCTCAGCAATTTAGTGAGAACCTGTTTCCAAATAAAGTATAAAATAGGTCTGGGAGTATAGCTCCGGAGGTAGAAGAGCCCCTGGGTTCCACACCCAGTACCACCACCAAAAAAAAAAAAAAGATAGTAATTAAGACTTTGTAGGCCTTATAGTCTCAACCACAACTTTGCTGTTGTAATGTGAAAGTAGTCATAGGCACATTTAGATAAATGAGAATGTCTGTGTTCCATTAAAACTAGTGACAGAATGCCACGTGTGTTGGCACATGCTTGTAATCCCAGCATTTGGGAGGCTAAGACAGGAGGATTGTGGTTTGTGGACAGCCTCAGGTACTAAGTGAGGCCCTTTGCAACTCAGTGAGACCCTGTTTTAAAAAATAAAGAGTAAAAAATAGGGCTGGGGGTATACCTCGGAGGTAGAATTCCACTGGGTTCCATCCCCAATACTACAAAAAACAAAAAACTAGTCACAGAAATGTGTGGCTCACCAGATTTGACCATTGGCTTTAGTCTCACCATTTTGACATATTATATGAAAAATGTTAATGTCTTGGAATAATAAATGAACATCCAGTGACCCAGAAAACTTTACTATCTACCATTATTATTACTATTATTGTTGTTGTTTTGTTATTATTATTATTATTATTATTATTATTATTATTATTTTATTTTGTGGTACTAGGAGTGGAATCCAGGGGCCTTCTACTTCTGGCATATACCCCAAGCCCTGTTTTATTATTTTCTTTCTTATTTGGAAACAGGGCCTTGCTACGTTGCTGTGACTGGCTTCAGACCTGTGCTCCTCCTGTCTCAGCCTCCCAGGTACTGGGATTACAAGTGAGTGCCACCACACCCAGTTTATCACTGTTTTATTCTGAAAAAAAAAAAAAAAGTTCAGTTGTTATATAGTAGTCTCTCCTTAGACATGATCTTGCTTTCCATGGTTTCACTTATCTACCATGCTTCAAAATCTTGGAAGCAAAGTTTCCTAAGTTTTAAATTGCACAGCATTCTGAGTAGCAGGATGAACTCTCCTGCCATCCTGCTACGTTCCACCCAGATTGTGAATCTTCCCTTTTTCTGGTGTATCCATATTGTATATGCTGCCCATTTGACATTGTCGTAAACCAGGATCAGCTGCTTCAGGTGATCCTCCTGCCCTATTAGAAGATAAGTCTGTAGCCTAGTGCTACATCACAATGCCTATGTCATTCACTTTATTTTGTCTTATGACACCATCTCACATTATTATAAGGAAAGAGTACAGTGCAATAAAATATTTGAGAGACTGTATTTATATAACTTATAATAGCTCTGTTTACTAGTTACTGATATTAATATCTTATTGTGCCTCATTTATAAATTAAACTTTATGATAGGTATATATGTACAGGAAAACATATACATACACAATTTATCCATGGTTTCAGGCATTCCACTGGAAAAAGTATACTACTATAATTTTGTTTATAAAATGTGTGTGTGTGTGTGTGTGTGTGTGTGTGTGTGTGTGTG
This sequence comes from Muscardinus avellanarius, assembly GCF_963383645.1. NCBI lineage: Eukaryota > Metazoa > Chordata > Mammalia > Rodentia > Gliridae > Muscardinus > Muscardinus avellanarius. The sequence goes on from NC_137786.1 coordinate 45,469,327, forward strand.
TGTTAATAGGGATTGAACCAGGGGCATTCTTCCTCTGAACTATACCCTCAGCTCTTTTGGTTTTTTTTTTTTTTTTTGAAATAGTATTGTTAAGTTACTGTGTGCTGACCTCAAACCTGTTATCTTCCTGTCTTAGCTTCCCAAATTCTGGGATTACAGGCATGTGCTGCCATACCCTACTGATCCATGCTTGTTTTCCAAAGTAGAAAACTGGTCTTTTTCCCTTTTTACAGGATAAATATTCTTCTGGAGCAAATGGAGACACTTTTAACAGGACTGCTTCATCATCAGGTATGTGTTAAGGCAAAAAAGTAAAACTTCTTAGGTTAAGGATTTCAATCAGTGAATGAGGAGCAGATCTTAGAGAAGGGCATTCTTAAAATTTCCTAGTGAGAATTTATTCTGATATGAACATTTTGGGATAAGGACACTTCTAGCCAGAATATTGGGGAGAAGGGAAAGTATAATGTTAGGAACTGTATAATTTAGTTAGTTGCTATAAAAACCTTTGTTCAACCTGGAAGATTCATATTTGGCTTCCAAGTTACTAAGGAATTTGTCAGCGTTCCTAATATAAGGGAATAGGATGCTGTAAGGTTGTTGAAGTAGGTTCCAATGGTGGCGAATGGTCAGGGTAACAACTATTTAAGCTGTACCTACTATATGTTTAAATACTCTGTTTCTTTGCGATCAGAATAAGACTTTAGGACAGGTCCTAAGAGAATAAGAGAAATTAGTGTCAAGATAAAGGATTCCTAGCCTTCCTGCTGCACTTAGTTTTCTTTGAATTTATTTCCACTTGGGCTTCTCCCTCTCCCCAATGCCCCTACCTTTTTTCAGTGAATTGTCCAGCTCAATTTTTGTGGAGTTGATGTGGATGGGTAAAATGATAAAATGGGTGAAATGTAAGACATTTTAATAAATTCTAAGTTCATTGGCACTAAGTACATTCACATTGCTGTATAACTGTTTACCCATCATCCACCTCCAGAACTTTTTCATCTCCCAGATTGAAATTCCATACCATTAAATTGTAATGCCTACTCTCTCCTCTTCCCCATCCCTGACAACCACCTCTGTACTTTTTGTGGATTTGAGTTACTATGAATTTACTATGAGTTCCTGTGAATTTCAATTACTACTCCTTTTAAAGCTGACTAGTGCAAGACCTAGTGGCACTAGGTAGTTTTTCATTTATCTTCTCAGAAATTAGTGGATGAAGGCTGGGGATGTAGCCCAGTGATAGAGTGCTTGCCTAGCATATTTATTTTTTGTGACATTGGGGATTGAGCCCAAAGGCATTCTACCTCCAATCTACTCCCTTATTTGGAAACAGGATCTCACTAGGTTGCTGAGAGCCTCGCTATGCTGAGACTGGTTTTGTACCTGTGATCCTCCCATCTCAGCCTCCCAGGTACTGGGATTACAAGCATGTGCCACCTCGTCCAACCACTGAGCTTTAGAAGTACTAAAAAAAAATGTTAAATGGAAAGAAAATAATTGTTTATTTGCCTCTGAATTGGGTGCTTATAGTAAAGAAGGCAGGATGGGCTAATTAGAATATTATACTTTTGAATCATCATCTTTAGGCTGTCTTGAGCTTTTTAAAAATATTGTATACTGGTTTTGTAATCCTTTCTTTTTTTGTGTGGTATTGAGGATTGAACCGAGCGGCATTCTACCTCTGAGCCACATCCCCTCCCTATTTTATCTTTTTTTTTTGAAACAGGGTTTTGCTAAGTTGATAAATTACTGAGGCTGACCTTCAACCATGATCTTCCTGTCTCAGCCTCTCAAGGTGGGATTATAGATGTGTGTCACTGCCCCTGGCTTTCTAGATTATTGTTAGCTTTGGTCTCTGATTTACCTTCTTGTGTACACCACTGTAAATAGCTGTGTACCATTGTAAAGCTGTATGCTACTAAAATGCTTTTCTTTGCCGGGCATGGTGGCGTGCGCTTGAATTCCCCACGCTTGGGAGGCGGAGACAGGAGGATTGCGCAGGTTCGAAGCCAGTCGCGCTGGCATAAGAGACTCTGTTTCCAAAAATAAAATAGGTCTGGGAGTGTAGCCCAGAGGTAGAAGGGCTTCCAGGAACCCCAGTACCACCAAAAAAAAAAAAAAAATGCTTTTCTTTAAGATCATACTTTGTATACTTAATTTAGATCAGCTATTGTCTATTTTGTCAAATGGTCCTACAGTTATTGAGGTTAGAAACTATAAGTGTTAAACCATTGATGTGTACATATATGTACACACAAGTTTTTTACCCCAATATGATGTATGAATATAATGCACCAATAAAAAAATAGGTCTGGGAGTATAGCCCGGAGGTAGAAAAGCCCCTGGGTTCCACCCCCAGTGTCATAAATAAATAAACTATATATAATTGAAATTTTGCTTTTCAGACATAGTTAACAATTTAAAAAATAAAGCCATAAATTAATATAACTATCAATTTTTCTTAAAAATGTCAAGTATGGTTAAGATTTGCCTTTCATAGGTATTTTAGCTAAGCAGCCACATTTCTTAAAAAGTCTCAGCCTCCTGAATGCTGGGATTACAAGCGTGTGCCGCTACCACACCTGGCTAACTGCATTTTTTTTTTTTTTTTTTTTTTTTTTTTTTTGGTGGTACTGGGGCTCCTGGAAACCCTTCTACCTCCAGGCTACACTCCCAGACGCATTTTTATATTTTTATTTGTAAACGGGGTCTCTTAAACCAGCACGGCTGGCTTCGAACCTGCGTGATCCTCCTGCCTCCACCTCCCAAGTGCAGGGATTACAAGTGTGCACTACCATGCCCGGCCGTAACTGCATTTTCGTAGGGAAGAATAGCATTGAGAAAAACTTAGTATCTGTGAAGTGGGTTTTTTTTTTTTTTTCAGTACTGAAGGTTGAAGCCAGGGGCATATTACCTCTGAGCTACATCCCCAGCCTGCTTTTATTCTTCATTTTGAAACAGGGTCTTACTAAGCTGCGGAGAGTCTCACTAAGTAGCTAAGGCTGGACACGAACCCAGATCCTCCTGTCTCAGCCTCCCAAGTACTGGAATTACAGGTGTGCACCTCTGCGTCCAGCCATGTCAAGTTTTTTCCCAGACTTTTTTTTTTTCCTCTTCCATACTGGGGATGGAACCCAGGGGCATTCTACCTCCAAGCTCTACTCTCAGACCTATTTTGAAAGAGGGTCTCACCAAGTTGCGGAGCACCTCACTAAGTAGCTGAGGCTAGCTGCGAACCTCCAATCTGCCACTCTCAGCCTCCTAAATAGGGATTACATGTGTGTGCACAGCCACTGCCAGCTCTCCCCGCAGATATTTTTGATCCGTGGTTGGTTGGTGTGGGAACATGGAGAGTTAACTGCATGTGTTTTTAAGTCATGAATGGTATTTTATTATGGATATACTTTTATTTATGGAGATAAAAACTTTTTAAATGTAATAAATTACTCTCTTTGTGATACTGGGGATTGAACCAACCCTGGTGTGTTCTACCTCTGAGCTACACCCCCTAGTTCTATTTTAGTTTTTATTTTAAAAACAGGATATCAAGCAGGATATGGTGGATCACGCTTGTAATCCCAGTGCTTGGGAGGCTGAGAAAGGAGGATCGCACAGGTTTGAAGCCAGCCTCACCTACTTATCCACCATTACACCTGGCTTATAAAGTACCTTTTAAAGGTTTTATAATATTAAAATACCTTTGCATACTGTAAACTCAACTTGGTAATAGTATTTTATTTTACATTTACTGTTGGATTTGGTTTGCTAATTTTTTGAGATTTTGTATCAATTAGTAACAGGCTTGTAATTTTCTTCCAGTCTTGTCCTGTCAAGGTTATGTTGGCCTTAGAGAATGGGTGAATAATATCCATTTCTTGGAATATTTGTATGATGTTGGAATGACTTATTCTTTGTCAGTTTGGTAGAATTTACCTGTAAAACCCTCTCCAGGCCCAATGTAGAGATTTCAATTATTTTCAGTTTCTGTAGGATGGGTGCATGTGTATTTAGGGGAGCAATAGGGATTAAACTCAGGAGCATTCTACCTCTAAGCTGTACCCCAAGCCCTATTTTATTTCATTTTTAAAAATTTTTATTTAGCCGGGCGTGGTGGCGCACGCTTGTAATCCCCGCGCTTGGGAGGCAGAGACAGGAGGATCGCGCAGGTTCGAAGCCAGCCGCGCGCGCTGGCTTAGGAGACCCTGTTTCCAAAATGAAAATATAAAAATAGGTCTGGGAGTGTAGCCCGGAGGTAGAAGGGCTTCCAGGAACCCTAGTACCACCAAAAAAAAAAAAAAAATTTTTATTTATTTTATTTAAATTGAAACTAGGTCTTCCTAGGTTGATGAGAGCCTCACTACTTGCTGAGGCTGTCCTTAAACCTGCCATCCTCCTGCTCAGCCTCCCAAGTTCTGGGGTTACAGGCCTGCACCACCACACACAGATTTGTGTGTGTGTGTTTGATGAGTTACATTTTGGGGGAACTTTTTCTTTCCTTTCTTTTCCTTTCCATTGGACTGAACCCACAGCTTCATGGATGCTAGGCAAGTGCTCTACCACTGAGCTATATCCCCAATCTTTTGAAAAATTGTTTTGAGATAATATCTTGGTAAGTGACCCAGATGGGCCTTGACTTTGCAGTCCTTGTGTCTCAGCCTCTTGAGTAGCTGGGATTATGGGTGTGTACCACTGCCACCTGTCTTTATTTTTTGCTTATTATCACTACTGTATTTTCTGGTGTGGGGATTGACCCCAGGCCCCATACATGCTAAGAAAGTACTCTTACCACCAGGCTACATCTCCAGCCCTCTTTTAATATTTTAAATTTAGTAGCATAAAGTTGTCCAGAGAAATTCTTTAGTCTTTATCTTCTATATTAGAGATTAAAAAAAAAAACACCCTAGTACTCTTTGTGTCTTTTCTATCTGTTCCTTTCCCCATACCCTCCTTGATTTTAGTGATTTGCTGCTTTCGCATGTTTTAGTCTTTTCACATAACCAGTTTTGGCTCCATTGAATCACTCTATTTTATGTTTCTTATTTTATTTCTGTTCTTTATTTTCTTCTTTTGTACAATTTACTTTGATTTTTCGAACATTCTTACTAATTAATATGGTACTTGGCTCATTGAGTTCTTTTTTTTTTAGTATAAAAATAAGTAGAGCCGGGCGTGGTGGTGCACACTTGTAATCCCCATGCTTGGGAGGCGGAGACAGGAGGATCGCGCTGGTTCGGAGCCAGCCTCGCTAGCTTAAGAGACCTTGTTTAAAAAAATATATATATATATATCTATCTATATTATCTATATATAATAGGTCTGGGAGTGTAGCCCAAAGGTAGAAGGGCTTCCAGGAACCCCAGTACCACCACCACAAAAAAAAAAAAGTAGAGCCACACATGGTGGCACATGACTATAATCCTAGTACAGTACTTGAGAGGTTGAGACAGGAAGATCATAGATTTGAGGCTAGCCTGAAGTAGTGGGACTCTAATCAATCTAAGAAGACTGTTTCAAAATAAAAAAAATAGGGCTGGGTAAAACTCAGAGATAGATTGCCCCTGGGTTTAATACCCAGTAACCCCCCCACACACACACACCTGCCCCCCCCAAAGTAATGAAGAATGACACTTTTATAATTCTAAGTATTTTATTTATTTTTATATTTTATTTTATTTTATTTTGTGGGTCTGGGGATGGAACCCAGGGGCATTCGACCTCCGAACTACACCTCCTGCCCCATTTTTTATTCTTTATTTTGAAACTGGGTTTCACTGAGTTGCAGAGGGCCTCACTAAGAACCACGATCCTCCAGTCTCAGCCTCCCGAATGCTGGGATTTCAAGCGTGTGCCACCACGCCTGGCAATTCTAAGTATTTTAAACTTCACTGTGCTTTTGAGTTGTGGGTTATATAGTAGTGTTATAAAAATACATTTCCACCATAATAGAATTTAAAATAAGTTTTTTATATTTAATATAATTTGATTGCATTGTGATTAAATATTTTTGTTTTTATTGTTGATATTTGCTGTTTGTATTGTGGCCCATTGGCTCTCTTTTATTAATATTCTGTTGGAAGTTCTGTAATAAATTGAGTAATATATATTTCTGTGAAATTAAAGTGCATAAAATTCTGTAGATGGCTATGATTTCTACTTTGATCAGTTTTTTGCTATTATAGACAGTGCTTATAAAAGCATCTTTATGTGTATCTATGTAACTATGTGAGTATATCCAGAGAGGAAATTTATATTAAAGTACTTTCAAAAAGTATATGTCTTTTTTTATTTTGGTGGTACTGGCTTTGAACCTACGCGATCCTCCTGTCTCTGCCTACCAAGCGTGGGGATTATGAGCGTGCGCCACCACGCCCGGCTAGTATATGTCTTTTAATTTAGAATAAAGATTGGTCCAGTTTTTATTCTAAGAATAGTGTGTGATTTGTGTCTTTTTAAAAACTTATGTCTTGACTATTCTGGGTGTTAGTAAATGTAAAACTTTATAGTTTATATTAAGGATGAAGTTTGTCTCCCCCTCTTTTTCTTTTTTATAACTGAGAATTGGACCTAGGAGCATTCCCTTTGTGATATACCCCCACCAATTTCATTTTGAAACATGATTTCATTAAGTTTATGAAGCTGGCCTTGAACTTGTAATCCTCTTGTCTGAATCACCATATCTGGGTTTTTCTCCTTTTGATTTCCAAATCTTTAATAATGAGAGATATTTAGTCACCACTTATTTTTCTTTTGGAGAGTTACCAATTCATATTCATAACCCATTTTTCTTCTAGGCTTGTCTTTTCTCTTAATACTATATAAAATTCTTCCTTTAATACTATATTCCTTAATACTATATAAAATTCTTCTTTGCACATTGCAAAGGCTTAAAGTCTTCATTATTACCTAGTTAACCTACTTTTTGACTTCTTTCAAAATGTTGTTTGCTTTAGAAGTGGAAGATGGACCTTCTCAGAGAGATCATTTTATGAGAAGTGGATTTGTCTCTGGGAGGAGTTTGGGAAACAGAGGCAAGTATCGATACTGAGGCTTTCCTTAATCTCTTGAATGGTTGAATAGAATTTTATGGTGGTTTGGTGCAAAGCTAAGTTATAACTCAATTTATAGTAGATTTTGTTTGGATAATGAGTTCACCATTTTTTTCATGTGTTATTATTACTATTCCATTTTCTGCTTTGGAAGAGTAGGACATAGTTAAATTGAACAGATTTATTGAACCAATAGATTGGTTAGATTGGTTAGTTGGACACATGCTCCACAGAGTTATTTATTTGTTTTGAATTATTGATTTCAACAGTTGACTTGGGAAGACTAAAAGTGTTACAGATTATTAGGGTGAGGAGGACCTCTTTCTTGAGTTTTATACTTCTCAAGAAAAGATAGTATGAGAAATATTTTTGTTATTTTATTAGTATTAAGTTTGCAAGGTTATTTTCCCAAGCTTGGGTTTTTAAATTTAAGAATTTCTAACACTTGGCACCCAATGACACAGCATAGTACTTTCCTGCCTGCCATCCATTTCTTAGGCTTAATATTAAAATGTTGGAAATGTTCTACATTTTATTATAGCAATGACAGTAGTAGTACTTCAAGTTAAGTTTCTTTAACATATGTATTAAATATTTTTATTTAATTATATTTAAATATTTTAATACTTTAATTTAATTTAATATAAAATATTAAATATTTTAATTAAATATTTTACTAAATTTTAAAACATGACATTTGTAGGCATGGTAGTGCATACCTGTAATCCCAGTAACTCTGGAAGCTGAGGCAGGCAGATTGCAAATTTGAGGCCAGCCTGGGCAACTTAGTGTTTCAATTTCTGTCTAAAAAAAAAAAAAAAAAAAAAGATAAGTCAATATATCTGGGGAATATAGATCAGTATAGTCCCCTTTCCACAGCTGCATGAATTTATTTCTTCTAGGGGATGTCATAGCTAGTGTTTTTTCATAATTTAAAAAGGAATAACGCTTATCCTTAGAATTATCTTTTTTGTGTGTGTGGTACTGGGGTTTCTGGAAGCCCCTCTACCTTTGGGCTACACTCAGACCTATTTTATATTATTTTTATTTGGAAACAGGGTCTCTTAAAACCCTTATGATATATCTCATTATTTTTATCATTATTAGAATCTTAAGACTAATGTATATATTTCATTTGACATTTGGAACACTAGGTAGAACACGGATTTGAATTTTAATATATAAACATGTTATTACTAGTTGGAGTAATTTTTTTTTTTTTTTTGGTGGTACTGGGGGTGGAACCCAGGGGCTTTCTACTTCTGGGCTATACTCCCAGACCTATTTTTATATTTTATTAGAAACGGAGTTTCACTAAGTTGCTGAGAGCCTCACTCAGTAGCTGAGACTGGCTTTCGAACCCGTGCAATCCTCCTGTCTCAGCCTCCCAAGTGCGGGGATTATACGCGTGTGCAGCCACGCCCGACTGAAGTAATTTATTTAAAAAAATGAATATGTAGCCAGGTGTGGTGGTGCACACTTGTAATCTGAGCATTTGGGAGGCTGAAACAAGAGGATCGTGTTTTGTGGCCAGCCTCAGCTACTTAGTGAGGCCCTCTGCAACTTAGTGAGACCCTGTTTAAAAATAAAGAATAAAAAATAGGGCTGGAGGTGTAGCTCAGATGTAGAATGCCCCTGGGTTCCATCCCCAGTACCTCAAAAAATATAAATATGTATTATTTTTAAAGCTTTCATATTAAGTAAGATGTTGATTTGAATCATGTAATTGTGCCAAAAGAGGTTCAAATGTGGGTTTTATTATTAGCAATTGCTAACAATGGAAATAATATTCTTGGTAATATTTGTTTTTTAATATATTTTAAAATCTTATTTTTATAAGAGGTTATGTGATAACTTTTTGATACAAACTTCTAATACTGTTGAATAAAGCCCTTTTTAATGACAAAACCACCACTGAGAAATATTTTAAATATTTTGTCACATTGTTTTCATGTTTGAGGGTGAAATACACATTATATTTCTGATCCAAACTCTTTGTTGACTGTTAGTACTTTAAAAGGTTATCTTAATAATACTACATACAATCTGAGAAATTCATAGAACTGAGTTTATAATTTTTTTATGTTTTGCCTGACATATTTCAGTCTCTGGTATTTTTTCTCAGTGGAACTTGTACACCTAGTAACACATTTTTGAAGTTAACTCTTAAATATTTAAAACAATATCTTTTCATTTTCTGTGAAGGATGGATAAGCAGCTTTAACTTCTCCAATTGCATCTTTAAGATCAAATGAAAACACTCATAGTTGGGCATAATACAATTTTGCATATGGCTTTAGGAGGTTCGAAGATCCCCTCCAATTTCCTCATAACTAGAGCATTATAGAGATAAGTAAATTTATAGGAATCATGGAATGCCTAAATTTTCCTAGTGATAGTTTAAAATGTTAGTTTCTGTTGTTTTTCCCTCTCTTCTTCACTCTTCTCCCCACTTCTTCCTTTCCTATGTTTCTTGACATTGGGTCTCTGCCCTTAAGTTTTGTTTTGTTTTGTTTTGTTTTTAGATGTGGTCTCAGAAAAAATGTGTTTCCCAGGCTGGTCTTGAATTTAGTCTTGAGTTCTTTCTGCCTTACTCTCTTGAGTAGCTGGAACTACAGACATATATCACTAAATTTGGCTAAGATTCTTAATTTACTGGTACAGAAACGTGGACAGATAGAGTGTGTTATTAGATATATGGAGGAAGGATTATGACTGGAGTATTGAAGAAAGACTTCATAGAATGTTTTGTCTTCTGAAGGATGAAAAGAAATTTGATAGGAAAGTAAGGAATGCTTTGCCAAAGAAGTTCACAGTGTAGAGTAGGGGAATTATTTAGTGTGAATTATAGTGTTGGGTTTTCAGAATTATGTAGTGGGAAAGCTGTGAAGTTTAATTTGGGCCGATAGTTTGGAGAGATCAGGAAATGTAAAGGGAAGCAGTATTAATAGCGTCTTTTTAAAAGTTATTACCTAATTTTAATCTTACAAGTAGGAAAGTAGAGATACAAGTATTAGAAAAAAATTAAATAATAGAATTATTAGAAAACAATAGTATAATGTTTATAGTAGCAATGACTTCCACACATAGGCAGAGTATAATTGCTAGGTCTTTCAAGGCAAGCATTCAATATATAGAAAATTATGAGGTGAATTTCCTGATTATAGGTCTTAGGTAAATAGCAAATAGTAGAAACTTACCTTTACCCAGTAGATTGATTCCCCCCCCCCTTGGTATCATAATTTAAGTTTTAAAAAATCTGCACATATACTACTTACTAATTTTAAATACCCATACTTTTCTCTTCCCATCCTTGAAAATTCCCATACCCCAAAGATTCACTTTATTCCTAGTTTTTGATGATGAAATTAATTCTATATGTTAAAGAGTTTATCTAACCTTTCCAGATGCTGGTGAGTCTAATAAAAGAGAAAATACACCCACAATGTGCGGTTTTGGAGTTGGAAAGGGTTTTGGAAACAGAGGTAATTATTTATATCTTATAATTAAAACTGGAGTTAACTAAGGTTTTCATTCTTTGGGTTTATATTTTCTTTAAGTAAATAAAGAAAATTTGTGCCTTTCTGAAGAATATTTGAGGATTACAAGGGGAAGTGCTCTTATTATACCATTCATAGTTTAAAGCAGCAGTTCATGCTGCTTTAGATTTGTATGCTGTTCCATTTTGCTTGTGTGCGGGAGGCAGGAGGGAATTCTGGGAAATTTAACCCAGATGCATCCTACTTCTGAGGTATACTTTCAGCCCTATTTTATTTTTTTCAAGCAGGGCCTCATTAGGTTGCTTAGAGTCTTGCTAAGTTGCTGAGGCTTGCCTCAAATTTATAATCCCAAGTACTGGGATTACGAGCATGCACTACCACAACTGGCTACCGTTTTAATTAATTAAAATTAATTAAATCAAAATTAATTAAAATTTAATTAAATCCAACTTAATTAAAATTTAATTAAAACAACCCTGTTCCTTGCTGCAGCCTTTTTTGGGATTCATTCACTCTATACATGAACCCTAGTTCTTTCCTTTACTCAATATTCCCCATCCCTACCAAGAGGTCCATCTTATATTTCTGCAGATGTAGGAAGAGTTTAATATCAAGTCTAAAGGTACATGAAGAATTTCCCAAACTTTTGGAAACTCAGTAATGATAGTATTTTGGAGAGGAAGAATGAAGAGGAAGCAGTAGTTGTGGAGGGTAGTGTATAGTCTTTTCTCAAGCAGCCTTAAAGATTGCAGATATGTAAATGAATTAAATAATTCAAAATGACATATGCCCCTTGTTTTTCCATTTACATAATAGAGGAGTATAGGATATTTGAAGTAATATAAAATGGGCTGAAGAAAGTTGTTTTGACTTTAAGAGAATTAAGCTGATAAGTTGATACAAGTAAAAAAATCTTAGTGTAATGTGAATGAGTTCTTATTCAACGTCTATCTATGTAGTTATATACGGTTTATATTATTTTAAAAAGGCATCATCAGCCAGGTGTAGTGGCACACACTTGTAATCCCAATACTTGGGAGAGTGAGATAGGATGATTGCAGGTTTGCAACCAGTCTTAGCTACTTAATGAGGCCCTCCGCAACTTAGTGAGACCCTATTTCAAAATAAAGAATAAAAAATCAGGCTGGGGGTGTAGCTCGGAGGTAGAATGCCCCTAGGTTCAATCTCTAGCACCACACACAAAATAAATAAAAATTAAAAAGCAGGGAATAACTTAGAGGCAGAATGCCCTTGTGTATTTTCCCTAGTACAAAAATAAATAAATGGAGCTGGGCTGGTGGCTCAGGCTTATAATGCCAGCATTAGGGAGGTGGAGACCCGAGGATTGTGGTTTGTGGACAGCCTCAGCTACTTAGCGAAGCCCTTTGCAACTCAATGAGAACCTGTTTTAAGCAATAATAATTTGAAAGGACTAAAAAATAGGACTGAAGGTGTAGCTCAGAGGTAGAATGCCTTTGGGTTTCATCCCTAGTTCTGCAAAAATAAATAAATTAATTAAATAAATAGGCATGGTAACTAGTTAGCACAGAGGTATAGGAAATTGTTTTCAGATGTTTGCAAGTTTCATTTTATATTTTGCTTAGGTTTTTCAAATAAGTTTGAAGAAGGTGATAGCTCTGGTTTCTGGAAAGGTAAGTTCATTGGTTTTTTTTTGTTTTTTAGTGACTTAAAAATTTAACCTTTTTGTGTTTAATTTTCCTGATTTATGAAATGAATATTATATCCACTTCACAAGGTTTTTGTGAGGATTTAAAAAGTTATATAGGACTGAGGATGTTGCTCAGTGATAGGAAACTTGCCTAGCATGTGTGAGGCCTTGGGTTTGATCCCCCAGCTCTTGATATTATATTAATCATTGATCTATGGAATCTCTATAATGTAATATACTTCGGAGATCCAGACTTTGTTTCATGTCTCTGCCCTGACAGTAGAACAAATTGCTTCATCTCTGTAAGCTGTGGTTTGTATTCTATAGAATGGAGGTCATCCATTTTATAGGTTATTAGGTAAACTAAATGAGAATGCATGTAAAAGCACAAGGCTAAATACCAGATACATTTATGGTAAATACATAATAAATACCTCTTTCTTAAGTGTTTGAAGCTTGGGCTGGAGATGTAGCTCAGTGATGGAATGCTTCCTTTGCATACACAAGGCCCTGGGTTTGATCCTCAGCACTGCATCAAAAGTTTAAGGCTTAATCATCATACACTCTTTGACTTCCAAGTCAAAATCAAAACTAGATCTGAGTACTTTAAAACTCTTGAAACATGGTTGGGTTTTAATATATCAAATAAGATTGTGTTCCTTATCTGTTTCCCATCTCCTTCCTCCTCCTCCTCTTGTCCCATTCAAATGAAAATATATGTCATATAGAATTAGTACTTATAAGAGAAAAAAATAAACATTTTGACTGTTTCTGTTCTAACCTACCAACTTTTTTTTTTAGTTTCATTTCAGTGTTTACCTCCCAACTTTTTACCCATTCAATATTCAAAGTCATTTCCACTTATCCAAAGACCTTCCACTTATCCCAGTTCACTACTTTCTAGAGTGGTAGGCCAAGAGCTTATGAGCACAAATTTCCGGTTTCTTGTAGCATTTGAGAGAACTTGTTTTCTCCAAAGTGGTCAGCTTTATTTTTTTATCTTTCTTTTTTTTTCATTCATAGTTCCCCTGAAAGAAAAAATAGTATATATGAATCAGATTCTTTTATTGTCAAAACTGTTGACAAGTCCAAGAGGGTTAATAGGTTGTACCTAATTTTGTGATAGTTATCTCATTTTTGCTTGTGCTTAGCTTTATTTTCTAGATCAACAGATTATTTCTTTTTTTACAACAACTTTATTTTAAAATAATTTAATTCACAAGAAACTGCAAAAATAATACACAAGGTTTTCATGTAACCTTATCCAACTCCTTCTAATGCCATTATCCCATTTTACTTCCCAGGGAAGGCAAAATAATTAGGATTGTTTTAGGGGAATGATTGGCCAAGATAAGACTCCTTTAATTTTTCCAAGTTCCAATTAACAGGAATCTTTTCTTTCTTCCTTTCTTTCCTTCCTTTCTTTCTTTCTTCCTTTCTTCGTTTCTTCCTTTCTTCCTTTCTTTCTTTTGTGGTACTGGGGATGGAACCCAGGGGCTTTCTACCTCCACTACACTCCCAGACCTATTTTATATTTTATTTGGAATCAGAGTCTCAGTTGCTGAGAGCCTCACTACTTAGGCTGAAGCTGGCTTTGGATCTGTGCAATCCTCCTGTCTCAGCTTCCCAAGCACTGGGATTACAAGCATGCACCACCACACCCGGCTAACAGGATTTTTTTCTAAGGCAATAAATATTAGCTATCATCATCATTATTTCAGGGCCAACCTTCTTTCTAAAATTCTTTTTTCTTGCTTAGCTCCTTTATATTAAATCTTTCTTTCTAGGAAGTTGTCTTGATGTTAGATAACTCTTTGGAAACATTTGTCAGTTGTCTATTTCAGCTCAAATAGTCTGTGACCAGACCTCTTTGGATTGTTGTTTTTTGTAGTATAAAACATATTGTTAAGTAGACTGGAATTTAGCTGATAGCCTGCAAGGTGTTTAGTCACTTGCTGTCATTCCTGATAAAGTTCTCATGTATTAAAACATTAATGACATATACAAAGATTCCTTGTAATTATCTCTGTGTTACTCAGATGTGACTTTGGAATTTTTGGAAAGCTTAAAGTTATATTAGTAACAGAACTTTTAATTTTTGAAAAACTGCTCATTTTTTTCTGTCACCATGTACTTGCAGAATAAATTTTGGGAGTAGAGCCTGGACTTTTAAAAATTTATTTTTTGATCCTGAGGATTGAACTCAGGAGTATTCTACCTCTGACTACATCCCCAGTTTTTTAATTGTTTTTTTAAACAAGGTCTCACTGAGTGCGTGAGAGTCTTCGTAAATTTCTGAGGCTGGCCTTGAACCTGCAATTTTTCTGTCTCAGCCTCCCAACTACTAGGATTATAGGTGTGCACCATTGTGCTTGGCTTTGGGCACTTATTTTTAGTCAAATCTTCAAACAGCTACTAAGAAGCCTTCAGTGTAGTGATCCTCATTCCGCCATTTAAAAACTGTGGTATTGTAACTTGTCATCAAGTTCAGAAAAGCCAGTATATCTTCAAATTATTTCATTAGGATGAATGAAGAAATGTTTGAATATATATTTAAGAAAACACCAATGTCTCAGAGTCATTAAGAACAGTAGATTAAAGAAAATAAATGGTGACATTATAAAAATCGAGCAGTTGTGTTTCTAGTGTTTTTGAACCATTTGATTATGTAATAGTCAGATATCTCTAAAACTATATTTATCAAACTGACATTTATAAAATTTGTATTTTTTACTTGCTTTACCTAGGATAACACTTGGCAAATAGTGGGCTCTCAATTATTTACTTTATATGTAATGTTTAGGCACATTAGATATTTTGTATAGGTAATAGACTAATATCTTTAAATTTTCATTGTCAAAATTATTTCAAGAATTAAAATGTTTTATGAAAATACTCATTTTGTTTTCTTACTAATTTATCTTGTGATAGTGCTAGATACTGTGTTTTTAAGGCTAGTTATTCAGATGCTACTCATATGTTACTTTTTATTTAAGAGTCTAATAATGACTGTGAAGAGACTCAGACACGGAGCAGAGGGTTTTCCAAGAGAGGCGGTAAGGGCTATGTTTTGGAAAAATTTATACTTAAGACAAAGATTCTAAACTAAAAAAAAACTGATTTTGAAGAGCTGAGAGAAAAATTCTGGTGATAAAGAAAAAGCCTTGTCATAAATTTCCCTCTGTTGATACTTGGGTGACTATTCAGTAGGTGCTTCTTTTTTTACTTTTTAATGTCAGAGGGTCTTTTTTGCTTTCTTCCTTAAACCTCAAGAATGTGTTATAAATTGTAGAAGAGAGATATGTTAATCTAGATCAGCCACAATTTAGATAAATGGGAGAATGTGTTTATCTTGAATAGAATCTTGGGAAATAGGGGGATGGAAGAAATTGTATATTATTTTTGTTCAAGTGTAGCAATATTCCTTACTCTGCCAAGTATACCTCTAATGAATTTGGAGTGAAATAGTATAAAAATTATTGTGCTTATTTCCTGATTATATGTGGAGATATGTTGAAACTGCAGTAATATAGCCAGAAAAACTGTAGTGCACTTAAAACCTTTGATAAAAGGGTTTACTTGGGAACATTCTCCCCCCACCCCCATTAGATTGTTAGGGTAACAGGCCCTCCCTTGTGAAGTTAGTACTTTTGGATTTCAGTGAGTGAAGGCTGTCTCCTAAATCGAGTCTTAGGATAATTTTGCAGAGTTGTGATTGTGGAGAAAAAGTTTAAGGAAAAGATAGGCTCATTAATCTCTCAAAGTATTTACTTAAAGATATTGAATTATGCACAACTTAAATTTGATCACCATGTCCCCAAGATTTCTTGGTTGTTACTTTTTTGTGTTGTTCTTTTGTGTGTGTGCTTTAATGTTAAAGGCTATCAAGATACACATGATTCAGAAGCTTCGGGACCATCCAGAAGAGGTGGAAGAGGTAGTTTCCGAGGTTGCCGTGGAGGATTTGGTCTAGGAAGACAAAGTTAGTAGTTGATTCTAAAACACCCAAAACCAAACCTGTCACATAATGTTGTTAGGATTAAATGAGAATATTTTATCACAGGGGCTGATAACAAATTAATCATCCACATTGTATATTAACATTATTATCAACACATGTAATTGGTTAAGTTGGAGTGCATGATTTTTTTTCACAAGCTTGTTCTCAGTTCTTTAGTATTGTATATGAACTGTTTTAAAACTTTGGTAATATGGACCACCTTATAAATTGGTGACCTTCTGTGTGGCTGTACACTTCAACTTTACCAACATGGCTTCCTATCTTAAATCCATCAGCCATCATTTCTTAGAGCTAAGGCACTATCTGCCTAAGTCACTGTTGGAAAATGTCTCCTGAGAGATGAGGATATATTAGTGGTTTCGGGAGCTAAAAATATTAATAAATTTCTGATAATGATTTAATAAGTGCATAGAATGTTAGTAAATTGCCCCTTTTTAAAAAGTGAAGGGTTCTGTGCAGGGTTGGTAAAGTTAGTTTTGGTGAGTAGGGATGCTATTCTGGAAATAACAAAATGTGAAATTTCTGTTGGCAATAACACTACTATTTTTTGGATAAGTTATATGATTTGCTTATCATATTTTGGAATAGTATTGGACCCAAATCATTTTATAAAGTAATTTTGATTTAAAATTTGAGGAAATAGCTGGGCATGGTGGCGCAGGCTTGTAATCCCCACGCTTGGGAGGTGGAGACAGAAGGATTGCGCAGGTTTGAAGCCAGCTGTGCTGGCTTAAGAGACCCTGTTTCCAAATAAAAATATAAAATAGGTCTGGGAGTGTAGCCCTGAGGTAGAAGGGTTTCCAGGAACCTCAGTGCCACCAAAAAATTTTTTTTGAGGAAATAATTTGTAATAAAAGTACATAATTTTTAGAGAAATCCTTTGTTGTGATACTCTGAAAATACTATGATTCTTACTAAACTATTTTACCCTACATTTTAAAATTCTGATACTATAACTTGGCTTTTTTTACTAAATGATTAAAAGATTCTTAAAAATAATATAGTTTAATTTTATTTTCTCCAAATCAAGATAATGAATTTGACCAAGATGAGGGGGCACATCGTACTGGTGGCATTTTTGGTTCTAGGAGATCAGCATTAAGTGGCACAGGTGAGAAACAAAACTTAATAATGAATATTAATCACACAAAAATGCTTTAGTAAACCGAAAATATATGTTTAAGTACATTATATTGGCTCATGATTTTTCCTGTGTTTACTATTTTGTTTTTACTATTTTTTTGTGTGTGCAGTACTGGGGATGGAACCCAGGGTCATTCTACCTTTGAGCTACACCCTCAGCCCTATATTTTTATTCTTTATCTTGAAACAGGGACTTAACTGAGTTGCAGAGAGCTTCACTAAGTAGCTGAGGTTGTCCTCAAACCATGATCCTCCTGTTTTAGCCTCCCAAATGCTGGGATTACAAGTGTGCGCCCAATTTTCCCTGTGTTTAGGACAGGGGAATACATGGACAATTTTGCCTACCAGATAAAATTTTTGTGCTGTGAATTATTATGTAACTTACCAGTTAATTTCAGGTGTGAATTATACTTTTAATGAAGAAATATGAAGCTTGGTTTGCTTCAAAGAAAGGTTTCAGAGTTAGGGGAAAATGACTTGTGTGATTTGAGGAAAAAATGGAAAAAAGGAATACAATTGTTGATAAAAATGGGTTAGATGAAGTTAAGGTTTAAACTAGATCTAGAAAATATAGGGTTGAAGGACAAAGAATCCTAAGTATTCTCTATTTAATAGAAATAGCAATATGATTTATATTTTTAAGTGAAAATTGTGTTTTCTCTAGATGTTTTACAAAACAATGTTTTACAGGCAATGGTGATACTTACCAAAACAGAAGTGGCAGTGGGAGTGGACGAGGTAAGTTATTTGAATTACCTATAAAAGGTTAAAGTTACTGTAATTGAAGTATAAGTTTTGAAATTAAAGGTTAACAGTTACTGTTTTTTTTGTACACTGCAAAGAATATAAATTTACATAGCCTGTATTGGAGAGTTCCTTAACTCTCTAGGAATTCCAGGATCAGCAGATGCATTCTAGCAGTTGTATACTATGAATATACTTATGAAACACATACAGGGACATTCACTGAGTCATTTATACTAAGTAAAATTTGAAAATCATGTGAGATTTATCAGTTAATTGCTTTAACATAACCACAAAATGGGATACTGTGCAAATGTTAAAGGTAGAGGTATATTTGCATAGACAAATCATTAAAAATGTGCCTTTTCATTGAATAATTACTAGATTTTGTCTAAGGAATGAAGTTACTTCTATGATTATGATGTAATATCCTGAATTTTTTTTCAAAGTTTAAACAAATGTCATATAAAGGTCAAAGTGTTTTTTAGACCAGTAAACCAATAAAAGCTTGTTTGATTTCTGGAAAGAGTCTTGGTAATCATTATTAGTCCGAGAGCATTCAGAGTGACAGCACTCTTCTCTAGCCAGCTTCTCAGATTGTTTAGTGTAGAAAAAATTTACTAAAGACCAGTTAAACCAGATCTTTCCACAAATGCTCACTTTTTTAATTTTAATTTTTTGATGGTACTGGGAATTGAATTCAGTGGCATTCTACCTCTTAGCTATATCCCCAACCCTATTTTATTCTTTGAGACAGTATTTCACTAAGTTTTAGAGGGTCTTACTATGTTGCTGAGTCTGGCTGTGAACCTGTGATCCTCCTATCTCAGCCTCCCAAGTACTAGGATTATAGTTGTGCCTCAGCACACCCTGTAAATGCTCACATCTTATATGAAGGAGGAGTTCAAGACCTGTGGACATTAAGGACAAGGAAATTGGCTCATATAAAAAAGTGTTATATCTTATTAGCTTTTGAATTTAATTAATACAGTCACAATACCTCAAAGTGACCCAATAGAGAGTTATCTAAAAATCAGGTCGCTTATAGAAAAGAGTTAATAGGCCTAACTTCTCTTTACCTAAAATTAATAAGGAAGTCAGGCATGATAGCACATGCCTATAATTCCAGTACTTGGGAAGCTGAGATAAGAGGATTGCAGATTTGTGGCCAGCTTCTGCAACATAGTGAGACCCTATTTCAAAATAAAAAATAAAACAGGACTAGGGGTTTAACTTGGGTAGGATGCGCCTGGGCTTAATCCCCAGTGCTACACACACACACACACACACACACACACACACACACACACACACAGAGTAAAATTGAAAATCCTAGTCAGGCATGGTGGTGCATGCTTGTAATTCCAGCATTGAAGAGGCTGAGACAGGAGGAGGATCAGAGTTTGTAGACAGACTCAGCTACTTAGTGAGGCCCTTTGCAGCTCAGGATGTTGCTTGGCGGTAGAATGCCCCTGTTCATCCCCAATACTGGGGGGGGGGATATATATATATAATTATTTTTATAAGGTTGGTCCTTGGCAAGTTTTAGATAAGGTTTTTCAGAGAGACAGTACTAATAGGAGATGGATACATGAAGGGATTTATTAGGCGAATTTGTTCACATGATTATGAAGATAGAGATATTCCATGATGGGCCATTTGCAAGCAGGATAACCAGGAAAGCCAGTAGTATTTTTCAGTCTAAGTCTCAAGGCCCCAGAACCAGAGAAGCCAGTATTCTAACAGTCTGAGGCCAATGACCTGAGAATTTGGGGGGTGTGAGGACAAATCCTGGAGCCCAAAGACTGTAGGACCTAGAATTCTAATACTTGGGTAGGAGAAGGGTGGCCAGCTCCAGAAAAGAGAATTTGCTTTTCCTCTACCTCTTCATTTTATCTGGGACCTAAGCAGATTAGATATTGCCTAACCACATTAGGTGAGGGGCAGTCTTCCTTCTTATCCACTGGTCCACTGATTCAAATTTAGTTTCTTCTGGAAACACTATCATAGAAATACCCAGACATTCTGCTTATCTCTTAATCTAGTCAAATTGATGCCTAAAATTAACCATCACATCTAACATCTGAGTTTCTTGGATTTGGGAAAGGGTGTGCAACATCCTAACTGGGAAGAATGATTCATTGTGCCTAAATTGTTTGTACAGTGTGATTTATGCTGAATACTTGCTTTCCTTCTGGGAGTCTGGAATTTTGTTGCAGTGTGTTCCAGGTGGAAGGTGCATACATTATTAGCCCCTAATGAAAACTCTGGGCACCGAATCTCTGATGAGCTGTTCTGGTAGATAATATTTTACTTGTGTTTTCACAGTTCTGTGACTTAAATGGGAGAAGACTGAAGTTTGCACCTGGTTTTCTCTGGGCTTTTTTCCATGTTCCATTTTCTCCTTGCTGATCTTGTTTCCTGTTCTTTCATTGAAATACATCATTGCTGAGCTGGGCATGGTGGTGCTTGCTTGTAATCCCAGCATTTGGGAGGTGGAGACAGGAGGACTGCAGTTCACGGACAGCCTCAGCTACTTAGTGAGATCCTCTTTCAAAATAAAGAATAAAAAATAGAGCTGAAGTGTATCTTGGAGGTAGAATGCCCCTGGGTTTCATCCCCAGCACCACACACACACACAAATTATTGTCATGAGTATGACTATATTCTGAGTCTTGTCATTCCTTCTAGTAAAGCATTGAATTTGGGAATGGTCTTAGATACCCCCCAAGAGATTTTTAGTTTCTTTTAAGGGATTTTTACTGTTTTTTTTTAAACAAAATAACAGCTTAATAAAAATAATAGTGTAGAATACTTCATCTGTATAAAAATTAGCTTTTTTTTTCTTCTTTTTTTTGGTGGTACTGGGGTTCCTGGAAACCCTTCTACCTCCAGGCTACACTCCCAGACCTATTTTATACTTTTTATTTAGAAACAGGGTCTCTTAAACCAGAGAGGCTGGCTTCGAACCTGTGCATTCCTCCTGTCTCTGCCTCCAAAGCATGGGGATTACAAGTGTGCGTCACCATGCCCGGAAGCATTTTTAATACCAAGGAAACTTCTAAAATATAGAATTCCAGCTGGGTATGGTGGCGCACGCTTGTAATATCAGCATTTGGGAGGCTGAGACCCAGAGTATCGTGGTTTGTGGACAGCCTCCACTACTTAGTGAGGCCCTCTGCAACTCAATGAGACCCTGTTTCAAAACAAAGAATAAAAAATAGGGCAGGGGGTGTAGCTCGGAGGTCAAATGCCCCTGGGTTTCATCCCCAGACCTGCCTCCCCCCAAAAAAGTATAGAATTCTATTATCTTTTTTTTTTTTTCAGTGCTGGTGATCAAACCCTCAGGGCCTTGTACATGCTAAGTAAGCACTCTGTTACTGAGCTGTATCTCCAAACTGCAAGATTCTATTTCTTTTCACTGTCTCAAGTATTTGTAAGAAGGGTGTTTAGAAGATACCTACCCATTTTTAGGACTTGTCCTCTTTTTTTTTTTTTTTTTTTTTTTTGCATTTCTGGGGATGGAATCCAGGAGCATTCAACCTCCACGATACACCCCCTGCCCTATTTTTTATTCTTTATTTTGAAACAGGGTTTCACTAAGTTGTGGAGAGCTTTACTAAGTAGCTGAGGCTGTCTGTGAACTGTGATTATCCAGTCTCTGCTTCCCAAATGCTAGGATTACAATCCTGTGCCACCACACCCGGCTGGACTTGTCCTCTTTGAAGACAAGTATTGATAGTAAAGATATACACAGCTTTGTATCATGTCTGATTGTCAATATGAATTTCTTTGATAGGTGGTTACAAAGGTTTAAATGAAGAAGTAGTAACGGGCTCTGGAAAGAGTAAGTTTTACTTAAGATAAAGTATTTGATTTTTATAGCAAGATTCCTTTACTCCTCAGATCCTAAAATCACATCTCTTTTTTAATTTGATCCTCATTAAGATTTTTGGAAGTCTGAAACTGAAGGAGGAGAAAGTGGTGACACTCAAGGTATGTTACATTTGGTATGACTTTATATTGCATTTTACTAAGAATGAAAAATGTGTAAAATGATTAAATTATTATTTCTTCTTCTTCTTCTTCTTCTTCTTCTTCTTCTTCTTCTTCTTCTTCTTCTTCTTCTTCTCCTCCTCCTCCTCCTCCTCCTCCTCCTCCTCCTCCTCCTCCTCCTCCTCCTTCTTCTTCTTTTTTTTTTTTTTTGGTGGTACTGGGGTTCCTGGAAACCCTTCTACCTCCAGGCTATACTCCCAGACTTATTTTATACTTTTATTTGGAAACAGGGTCTCTTAAGCTTCGAACTTTTATTTGGAAACAGGGTCTCTTAAGTGCGGGGATTACAAGTGTGTACCACCACACCCAGCTAAAAGGATTAAATTTTAAAAGTTTGATTAGAGCGAGGTGTGGTGACACAGGCTTGTAATCTCAGCATTTGAGAGGCTGAGACAAGAGGATCACGGTTCACAGCCAGCCTCAGCTACTTAGTGAGGCCTTTTGCAGCTCATTGAGACCCTATTTCAAAATAAAGAATAAAAAATAGGGCTGGGGGTGTAGCTAGGGATATAGTGCCTCTGGGTTCCATCTACAGTACTGCAAAAAAATTTTTGTTTGATTAGTGAAAACTAATGGTAAGCATTGGAAGTTCATAATATTTAAAACTTGATTTTGTTTCTTCATTTTTCCTTCTAGTCTATATAATGTATATTAATTTTTTATTTGTATTCCAAGGACCCAAAGTGACCTACATACCCCCTCCTCCACCAGAGGATGAGGACTCCATCTTTGCGCATTATCAGACAGGCATAAACTTTGACAAATATGACACTATTCTTGTAGAAGTATCTGGACATGATGCACCACCAGCAATTCTGGTCAGTGTATTGCTTTTGTATTGATATCTAGCAAACTTTGGTTTAAAATTATGTGGTATATTTTAAGTTGATATTGACAAAAATCCTTAATTTTAGCATCTCTGGTTGGAAATTTAGAGCCATGTCTACCATCTTCAATAGAATTAATTGCTTTGTCAAAAAAGAGTAATAAATTTCATTCTCATCAGAATAGAAATTTAATTTTCTAAAAGACACTTTTTGTAGAGATTCAGGATGTTTGTATCCTAATCATGTGAGAAAAGTATGTCTTAGTAGAGTAGATATTGTAAGGAAATTTGGGAGAGCCCTCTTAATTATTCTTAAAATGAACTCTTGTTTTTATCAGAGTTTTTCATATCACATAGATTTTAATCAAGATGAACAGATGTTTTTAGAACTACTGTCTATGGAAAATACTTCAAGTCATAATAAAAATATGGATATTTACTTTTGAGTGGGGAATATTGGTACCATTAGTGTGTAAAGTAGAATTAACAAAAATTGAAACTAAATCAAATGGAATGTTTATGAAATAATGTGCGTCTTAAATATGGAAGTTAAATCAGTGCCTTTTTTTTTCCTTTTTAGACTTTTGAAGAAGCTAATCTCTGTCAGACACTGAATAGCAACATTGCTAAAGCTGGTTATACTAAGCTTACTCCTGTGCAAAAATACAGTATTCCTATTATATTAGCAGGACGAGATTTGATGGCTTGTGCTCAAACAGGGTCTGGGAAGACTGTAAGTCACTTTCCAAAATGTATCCTGTCCTTTATCTAAACTTAAGTTTTTCGAATTTTGGGTCTAAGTATTAGCTTGAATCTCTTTTGTTGAATAGAAGTTTTATATATAATTTCGGTGAATTGTCATACATATGTTTTTGCGTCTGATTTCTGGTTTTATTGGAGTTTGTTTTTTTTGGAAGGAGTTTTGAGTATTTCTAGTATAGTATTGAATTTTATAGGTTGTAAGTATTTCTCAGTGTGTTGAGCTCTTTCTGGGACATAGTAGTATCTAAAACAGATGATTGATGATCAGAGCACTAGAGATGATAAACAGTGAGAAAAAGAGAAAATAGTTTCTTAATATAGGTGATATAATCTTGGAATCAACAGATGAGAATAGCTATATATATTGTACTTGGTCCTTAGTATGAACTAACATCAGGTTATGCTAACTCTAAAAGAAACACGAGACCAATGGTTTTAGGAAAAATATGGGAGATATATTTGTTAAATAGGGTTCTATGAGATGAGACTTATTTCCAGGATTTTGGAGTCCCAGTGCATACAGTTTTAGTCTTAATCAGATTCCATCAAGAATGAAAGGGAAAATAAGTAACCTTAGCATAGTATGACATAGTATGAGTGACTACGTAAACATGACAGTTGAGGTAAATTGTAGGAAGTGTCTTACTTGCTTAAATGAAAAAACTAAAGGCAAAATTTCTCTTTTCCAGTGTAATTTTAATTGGGTGATGTTAGTTAAGCAATCCAAGTGATTTCCAAATTTTTACTCTGCTCATAGACCACTTTTTCTTTGCCTATGATAATTTTATTATTTCCCTAAAAGGACTTATTTAGAATAACTGTTAAATGCAAGTAATTTTT
Organism: Muscardinus avellanarius; assembly: GCF_963383645.1. Lineage (NCBI taxonomy): Eukaryota > Metazoa > Chordata > Mammalia > Rodentia > Gliridae > Muscardinus > Muscardinus avellanarius. The sequence goes on from NC_137786.1 coordinate 45,493,937, forward strand.
CATCAGATTACATCCATATTCTCCCTTTATAATGTTTATCTGGTAAGAATACATGTATATGCTTATTTTCTTAAAAGATTATATATTTTGAAGGGTAGATTAATTTTAGAAACATTTTATGTTGTGTAATATGAACATAAAGACCTAAATGTTAACTTGTTGAAGTAAAAATTATTTTCAATTTTCATTTTAAATTTACCAGCAAGGTGGAAAAGGACTCTTAGAAGATTATAATAAGGGCATGAGGAATAGATTGCTATAGGGACAAAAGTGACACATTATATATTTATAAATTAGGCCATTTAATTTCTAGGCAGCTTTTCTCTTACCAATTTTGGCTCACATGATGCGTGATGGAATAACTGCCAGCCGTTTTAAAGAGCTGCAAGAACCAGAGTGTATTATTGTAGCACCAACTCGAGAATTGGTCAACCAGATATATTTGGAAGCCAGAAAATTTTCTTTCGGGTAAGTATCTGGAATACCATTCAAAAAAGTTTTTTTTCTCACTTTGTTTTGGGAATAACGTAGTATACTCACGTAAATCTTAGCACTACTTGAAGTATTTTTTTTATAATTTTGATTATAGAATCCTTTTTAAGAGAAACATGCCTACTAAAATTAGATAAGATACAGAAAATAGTGAAAATATTGTTATAGTTTTGGTAGTTTTTGATGCGTGTTTAGAAATAAACTGGGCATTCTGAATAGTTTTCTATTATTTTATATATAACTTAATGTGGAAAACTGCTTTTGCATCATTAGACCTATATTTATTTATTTATTTATTTATTTATTTATTTATTTATTTATTTATTTGTGGTACTGGGGTTCTTGGAAGCCCTTATACCTCCAGGCTACAATCCCAGACCTGTTTTATACTTTTTAAAATGTGGAAACAGGGTCTCTTAAGCCAGCGCATCTGGCTTCGAACCTGTGTGTTCCTCCTGTCTCCTCCTCCCAAGCGTGGGGATTACAAGTGTGTGCCACCACGCCCGGCGTATATTTTTCTTTTTAATGTTGTACTGAAGATTGAATTCAGGGGTACTCTACCTCAGAGCCACACTCCCAAATCATACCCTTTAAAAATTGTGAAACAGGGTCCTGCTAAGTTACTGTACACTGGCCTTGAACCTGCAGTCCTGATGTTGTAGCCTCCTAAATACCGTGCTTATAGGCATGTGCCACGGTGCCCATCTTATTTTTATGTACATATGCATTTGTTATTTATTTATTTTTGGTACTGAGGATTGAACCTGGGGTCATTCTACCTCTAAGGTATACCCCCAGCCTGCTTTACTTTTTTTTTTTTCCAGTACTGGGGATGGAACCCAGGGGGATTCTACCTCCCAGCTATACTCCCAGCCCAACTTTTTTATTCTTTATTTTGAAACAGGGTCTCACTGAGTTGCAAAGGGCCTCACTAAGTAGCTGAGGTTGTCGGTGAACCAATCCTCCTGTCTTAGCCTCCCAAATGCTGGGATTACAAGTATGTGCCACCACACCTGGCTTTTTTACTTTTTATTTTGAAACAAGGATCTCACTAAGTTGCTGAGGCTGTCCTGGAACCTCTGATCCTTCTATTTCAGCTTCCTAAGTACTGGGATTACAGGTGTGCACCACCACACCTGCCTTTGAGGTCTATTTTTTTTTTAACTTTAATATGTCCATGTGTCTACGTTTTATTTGAGGCATTTAGTTTCTTTTTAACTTGGGACTATTGCAAGTAAAACCATAATGAATATTCTGCTATATAAAATTTTTAATTTTTTTGTTTTTTTTAGTTTGTCTGTGGTACTAAGAATTGAACCCAGGGCTTTGTGCATGCTAAGCAAGTGCTCTACCACTGAGTCACATCTCCACCCATCCCCTTTTTTAATGAGACTAAGTCTTGCTATGTTGCTAAGTTAGCCACGAACTCCTTCCTGCCTCAGCTTCCCAAGTAGCTAGGACTATAGGCAGGTGCTACTATATCCAGCTAGTCCCCCCCCCCATAATTTATTCGGAAACAGGGTCTCACTAAGTTGCTGAGGCTGGCTTTGAACCTGTGCGATCCTCCTGTCTCAGCCTCCCAAGCACTGGGATTACAAGCATGTGCCACCACGACTGGCTTGCTAGTTTATCTCTTTTAAATATCTTTGTAAATAGGTTTTTCTCAATTTTAGTATTATAGAGCATGAACCTAGTTTAAAACCTAAACTAACACATATTTCTACCAGTAGTATGTGAGAAGTCTACTATATTCCCTTTGTGAACATTTGGTATTATCTATTGCTCTCTAACAAACTACAAACTAGTTGCTTCAAACAATAAAAATTTACTGAAGCCAGGCGTGGTGGCGCACGCTTGTAATCCCAGCATTCAGGAGGCCGAGACCTGGAGGATCGCGGTTCGTGGACAGCCTCAGCTATTTAGTGAGGCCCTCTGCAACTCAGTGAGACCCGGTTTCAAAATAAAGAATAAAAAGTAGGGCAGGGGGTGTAGCTCGGAGGTCAAGTACCCCTGGGTTCCATCCCTAGACCCGCAAAAAAAAAAAAAAAAAAATTTACCGAATTACCATTTCTAGGGGTTAAGAATTGGTAAGCAGCTTATCTGGGTTGCAGGCAAAATGTCAGCCAGGATTGTAGTTATCCAGAAGCTTTTCTGTAGCTCTCTTTAGGCTACTTAATTATCCTTAGGAAATGCAGATGACTTCCTCTAGAGCCAGAGAGAGTGAGAGAGAGAGATCCATAGATCAAGGAGGGACTGCAGTGGCTTTTATGAAGTAATCCCAGAAGTCACCATTGCCTCTGTGCCATGTTCTATCATAAGAAGAATTTCACTAAGCTATCTTTATTTTCTTTCATTATTTTTATAAATGTCTAGTAAATTTTTGTGAACTATCCATTATTAGAAACTTAGTTTTTTTCTTTGCTGTTTTTTAGAGTTTCTAATATAGAAACCACTAGCTTTTTATTTTGTGTAAGTCATTTTTTAAATTAAAATCACTTTAATTTCAAACTTGATCTTTTGGAAAAAAGTAGATGCACATTGCTTATGTATGTGTGTATTTCTTGCTGATTCTCAACTATGATGTTGCTTTCAGGCTTTTAAATTAAGCAGAAGCAGATTTTTTTTTTCTTTTTCAAAAACAAATGTGCTTAGCATGCACATAGTATTTGTTACTAGATTGTTGTGGTAAAAGATGAAAAATATTAAAATCTAAAGCCAGGTGTGGTGGTGCATATTTATAACCCCAGTACTTGGGAGGCTGAGACAGGAGGATCACACAAGTTTGAAGCCAGCCTTAGCTTCTTAGTGAGACTCTCAGAAACTTAGTGAGACCCTGTTTCCAAATAAAATATAAAAAAATAGGTCTTGGAGTATATCCCAGAGGTAGAAGGCCCCAGGGTTCTATCCCCAGTACCCCAAAAAAGGAAAAAATTAGAGTATTCAGTAGACTACTGGTAAATTATGGCAAATGTAACATAATAATTGTAACAGTTAAGTTATTGAGTACTTAGCATATGCTAATCATAATTTCATGTTTTTATAAGTGTTTTATATGTATGCATAAATGTTTATATGTACTTAATGTATTTATATTTAGTCCTCAACAATAGTGAATTAACAAACCTTTTATTTTTTATTTTTTTATTTTTTTGTGGTACTGAGGATGGAACCCAAGAGCACTGTACCTCTTAGCTACACCCCTAGCCCTATATTTTAGCCTAATTATTTATTTATTTATTTCTGTTGTTGTTGGTGTGTGTGTGTGTGTGTGTGTGTGTGTGTGTGTGTGTGTATGGAACCCAGAGGCTCAATTTTTTTTTTTATTCTTTATTTTGAAACAGGGTCTCACTGAGTTGTGGAGAGCCTCACTAAGTAGCTGAGGCTGTCCCTGAACCGCGATCCTCCAGTCTTAGCCTCCCAAATGCTGGGATTAGAAGCGTGCACCACCACGCCAGGCTAGTCTATTTATTTTATTTTATTTTATTTTATTTTATTTTATTTTATTTTGTGGTACTGGGGATGGAACCCAGGGCCCTTCTACCTCCGGGCTACACTCCCAGACGTATTTTATATTCTATTTGGAAACGGTCTCTTAAACCAGCTCAGGCTGGCTTTGAACCTGTGCGATCCTCCTGTCTCGGCCTTCCATGCGCAGGGATTACATGCCACCAGGCCCGGCTAGTCTTTTTATTTTTGAAACAGGGTTTCACTGAGTTGGGAAGGGCCTTGCTAAACAGCTGAGGCTGTCTGCGAACTGTGATTCTCCGGTCTCAGCCTCCCGAAAGCTGAGATTACAAGCATGTGCCACCTTAACAAACCATTTATTTATTTATTTATTTAGTTAGTTAGTTAGTTAGTTAGTTAGTTATTTTGGTGGTACTGGGGGTGGAACCCAGAGGCTTTCTACTTCCGGGCTATACTTCCAGACCTATTTTTATATTTTATTTGGAAACAGGGTCTCACTAAGTTGCTGAGAGCCTCACTAAGTAGCTGAGGCTGGCTTCGAACCTGTGCGATCCTCCTGTCTCAGCCTCCCAAGCGCGGGAATTATAAGCTTGCACCACCACACCCGGCTTTAACAAACCATTTAAAGCAGGGTTTATTTAATGAAGCATACAGTTTGATCCTATACTTGTAATTCTTAATTTTCTGATTCTTCTCTTTAGTTATTGCTAATGGTTTTATATGAATCACTACAGGAATAGTTAGTGCATGTATATGTACTTTAATGCTCCAGATATGCATTTGAGGTTTTTTTTTTTTATTAGCAATGTATATAGGAGAGAGTACTTAATTTAGAACTATAACCCCTTTTGTGTGTGTGTGGGAGGGTACTAGGGGTGGAACCTAGGGGCATTCTACCTCCGAGCTATACCCCCAGCCCTATTTTTTTGTCTTTTTATTTTTACTTTTTATTTATTTTTTATTGATTTATTTTATTTATTTTTTATTAATTTTTTATTGGTGCATTGTAGTCATAATCTTAATGGGGTACAAGATTATGGAGACATACATGCACACATCACCCAGTTAGCCCTTAGCCAATTCCCACCCCATTCTCTCCCCAACCCTCCTTCTCATGTTTGGCTTAGTGATTGACATTGATATGTTTGTTAAAGTACATCACATGCATTAGAGAATTTTTCTCTTCCCCCTCCCATCCCCTCTGTTAGGTTGCCTGCCTTATTTGCTCATTTATAGTATCTCCTTCTTCATCTAGAGTTCTGTGACCCATTTCCTCCCTAGCTTCCACATATTAGGAAGAGCATCTGATTTCTTAGTTTTTGTGACTGAGTAATCTCACTTAGCATAATGTCCTCCAGTTCCATCCATTTCCCTGTAAATGATGTGATTTTGTTTTTTTCTTATGGCCAAGTAGAATTCCATTGTGTACATATCCCATAGATACCAGACTAATGCATGCATATCTATGTTCATAGCTGCATAATTCTCTAATGCCAAACTATGGAACCAATCAAGATGTCCATCAACAGATGAATGGATTCTTCTTTTTATTTTGAAACAAGGTGTCACTAAATTGGAGAGGCCCTCACTAAGTAGCTGAGGCTGTTGTGAACCACAATCCTCCGGTCTCAGCCTCCCAACTACTGGGATTACAAGTGTGCATCACCATGCCCGGCTTAGCCCTTTCTTTTAATGAATGTCCTCTATTATTTTGTATGTGTTTAAGTCCTTTGCTGAAAGACACTTAGGTAATTTTCAGTATTGATAAAAAAAATAATGCTAAAGTGAATGTTTATTTCTGCCCATTTAAGGGAACACATCTGAACAGTTACTTTCTAGATATAAATTTAGTGGGACAAGGATAAAATCTAAAAATTTAGTAGAGCCTAATATTGTAAGAGAGTTTATATCAATTGACTCCGAGTGCTAATTTTCCTACACCCAGGCTAACATGGTATTATTACACCTGGGGAAAAATGTCATCTTAGCCTTCATTTGTCTTCCTTTATGAACCATTTGGTCATGTCTGTGGCTTGTTTTTTAGTGGGTATGTTTGGGAGGAGGGTAATGGTGTTTTCTTAGTATTTTTGAAGAGCCCTTTATCAGATAAGTTGCAAAATTTTTTTTTACATTTGCCATTTATTTTTCTACTTTGTATAGATTTAAAATTCATAAAGTAGTTTGGTATATCATTCTTTATAGATTTTGTTTAACATCTTCTTAGAAACAGATGTCTAGTTTTCAAATAACTAAAAATGACATTTATTTTTCTTGTCGATAGGACTTGTGTAAGAGCTGTTGTAATCTATGGGGGAACCCAGTTGGGGCATTCTATTCGACAGATAGTACAAGGCTGTAATATATTATGTGCTACTCCTGGAAGACTGATGGATATCATAGGTAAAGAAAAGGTAGGCCTTTGAGGAATAACCAGGTTGTGAGATTGATAACTTTTTATGGGAAAGGAAAATAATGGAGTAATTAAAGATATTTTTACTAGAGAGCAGTCACCACTTATATTTTAGGCTCCATCAGATTCTTTGACTACATTCTCATGTAATTCTTAAAATAATCCCAATTGTACTTCAACAGTATTTTTCATTTTACACTTGGAAAAACAGACTCAGTGACATATAATTTAAAATCCATCAGTTAATTCTAGTAAGTGGTAGAGTTAAGGTTAGAATCTGGGTCTGATTCTAGATTTCATATCTTATACTTCATTCCACTGGGAGAAAAATGAAATAAACACTTTTATCTAGTTTCATATATTTCTTGGTGAAATAGCTTTTCTCCTGGAAGTAACCATTTGTTGAATCAATAATTTTGTCTCCTGCTTAAGTATGTGTGTTATTAACCAGGATTGTTAATTTTCTATTTTTTTTTTTTTGTGTGGTACTGGGGGTGGAACCCAGGGCCTTTCTACCTCCAGGCTATACTCCCAGACCTATTTTGTATTTTTATTTGGAAACAGGGTCTCACTATGTTGCTGAGAGCCTCATTGAGTAGCTGAGGCTGACTTCGAACCTGAGTGATCCTATCTCAGCCTCCCAAGCACGGGGATTATAAATGTGCGCCACCACACCCATCTAATTTTCTAAATTTTTAAGCAATCTTGGTGCTGTATACTCAGGGATTCATTTTCATCTTCATGAACTATTTTTCTTTTCAAATACTCTTCTCTAAAAGCTTACTTAAAACATGTTCTCTTTGTGTAAAGGCAAGTTTTTTAGAATACTTATTAAAAGTATTCAGAGGAATCTACCTTAGATTTTTTTTTTGTGTGTGGGGGTCTGGGAATGGAACCCAGGGGCATTCTACCTCCGAGCTACACCCCCTGCCCTATTTTTTATTCTTTTATTTTGAAACCAGGTCTCACTGAGTTGCAGAGGACCTCACTAAGTAGCTGAGGCTGTCCGCAAACTGCGATCCTCCAGGTTTCAGCCTCCCAAATGCTGGGATTACAAGCGTGCGCCACCATGCCCAGCCATCTTAGATTCTTGTTAATGGGCTTCATGGTAGGGCCAAAGTGACTTGTGTTTTTGCAGACATCTGTATTCTATTGATAGTAATGTGTTGTTCATGCAAAGGTAAGAGAACTTTCCCAGTTTTTTCTGAGTAGAGAGTGAAGAATTTATTAAGGATTATCAATGACTTAAAGGGATAAAAAGATCAGTTATTAGACATTAAAATATGTCCTGTTAGCACACTTGTAATCCCAATATCTGGAGGCTATGATGGGAGGATCACAGATTCAAGTCAATTCAGCAACTTAGACCTGTTTCAAAATAAAAAGTAAAATGATCTAGGGGGTATAGCTCTGAGGTAGAATACCCCCAGGTTCAGTACCCCCAAAGTCATTTTGTTACACTTTTGTTACATTAATCTGAATTCATCAGATAGTGCAGTCTAGATTTGTGCTATCTAATACAAGCAACCATTAGCTACATAAGGCTATTTAAATTTTAAAATGATGAAATTAAAAATTTAGTTTCATGATCACAGCAGCCATGTTTAAGTGCTTGATAGCTACATACAGTGAGTGACCAAGAAGTCAGTATAGACAGTAAACTATTTAAATAACTTTAGAAAGTTCTTTTGTGCATTATTGACCTAGATGTTTCGGTTTCTTTTAGCCTTAATTTAGAATATTTTTTATACATTAGACAAAATTAAGAACAAATAAATACTAATAGTATTATCTATTATTTATGATGAGCATTATGCTCATCATAATTCTCATCATTTTATAAAATGCATTGGTGACTTGTCTTTGTCCCTAAGAATATATATATAATTTTTTTTTTGGTGGTACTGGGGTTCCTGGAAGCCCTTCTACCTCTGGGCTACACTCCCAGACCTATTTTTATACTTTATTTGGAAACAGGGTCTCTTAAGCCAGTGTGCGCGGCTGGCTTCAAACCTGTGTGATCCTCCTGTCTCTGCCTCCCAAGTGCGGGGATTACAAGCGTGCACCATCACACCTGGCTGTCCCTAAGAATATTGAACAGTTGGAATTGTGAGACTATTTTGGTTTAATATTAACTAGAATGCATTTTTTGTTCTTATCTTGAAAAATATTTTTAAAGATTGGTCTCAAACAAGTGAAGTATTTAGTTTTGGATGAAGCTGATCGCATGTTGGATATGGGTTTTGGACCAGAAATGAAAAAGTTGATTTCTTGCCCAGGAATGCCATCAAAGGAACAGCGTCAAACCCTTTTATTCAGTGCAACTTTTCCAGAAGAAATTCAAAGGTAATTTTTTTCTTTCTAAAAATAATTTGCTTATATATATATATAAATGCCATATGGAAGTAGAAGAAATATGAATTTTCTGAGAGAGATTTGTATTTTTTAGTTTAAGATTTTTATGTAGGTAGGTGCATAGGTAGGTAGGAAGTAGAAATGTAAATATTCTGAGTGTTAGAGATTTGTATTTTTTAGTTTAAGATTTTTAAAAGATAGGTGCATTTCTAAAATGTTTACCACATATTTTCTTTGTTTCTTATCTTTGTTTCTGGCTTCATACTAGCAACACATTCTATTGAAAGTGTGTAGTTTAAAATAGCCAAATTGTGGAATCAACCTAGGTGTCTGTCAAAATATGGTTAAAGAAAATTTGTATACATGTAATAGAATTTTACTCTTTCATAAAAATAATCATGTCATTTGAGGAAAATGAATATTAATAGGGAATATGCAAAGTGATATCAGCCAGTCCCAGAAAGTTAAGGGTTGTATGTTTTTTCTCATGTGTGGAAGCAAGAACAAAAATAAAAAGTAAATGGAACTTTAGTCAGATGAAGAGAGAAAACAGTAAAATAGTGTGAAGAGATTGGAGGAGGAAGATGGGGAGGAAAATGAGGATTGAGGAAGGGGGAACAGTTTAAAAAAGGATATATCCATACATAAGGTATCATTACCAGTATCCCTAAGATGTATGGGTAAGGAGGAAGGAGGAGTGGGATATGGAGGGATATACCAAGTGTTGTATGCATTTATTTATCATTTTGAATCTCACTACGAAGTACATAATGCATCAATAAAGGTGTATAGCTGGGCGTGGTGGTGCACGCTTGTAATCCCCGTGCTTGGGTGGCTGAGACAGGAGGATCGCACAGGTTCGAAGTTAGTCTCAGCTACTTAGTGAGGCTCTCAGCAACATAGTGAGACCCTGTTTCCAAATAAAGTATAAAACTAGATCTGGGAGGATAGCCTGGAGGTAGAAAAGCCCCTGGGTTTCACCCTCAGTATCACAAAAAGTAAAAAAACCTAAAAAAACAAAGTGTATTAGTTACCTTCACACCCAGCTGGTATTCAGTAAGTAATTACTAAATGAAGTTATTTTTATTGTGCCTTATTTTCAAACTTAGTTATATAGAATTCGGGAGAGTTGGGACTTTGGTAGAAAATTTACATACCAATTATTGACAGATATTTGAATATTGAGCTATATACAATGTAGTCTCTTGAATTCAGAGATTAAGCTGACACCCTACTAGGACAGCAGCTCTCCCTGCCAGCTAGCTGGACCCTTCTTGGCACAGGGAGCCTGAAGAAAGAGTTATGTTCTCTTTGGAACCATTCTTTTTGGAAACTTCTTTTCCTGCAAAGCCTAGATTTGAAAGAGAAAGAAGCATGGGAAGCATACATTTCTCAAGTGAATCATTAGGGGAGTGATGGAAGATGGGTCACTCTTGCTTTGCATCACTTGGTTCCTAGACTCCTGTGCTATATAAAGATCTTTTATTTAAAGAGTTACTGTGTCCTGTTGGATGATTCTCCCTGCTAAAGAAAAAAAGTTGCCCCCAACCTGGCTTCTGAGCTGCTCTTTCCAGACCATTCCAGTATTCTTCCAGGCTGGCATCTTCTAGGTGGTGTGGTGCAGTATTTACTATGACTTGTGGTTATGGGTCTGCTTACTTGCTGTAAAGTTGATCTGTTGGTCTTATAGACTAATATGTGGGATCCTGGGGTGATGTATCAATCACTGCATAAGCCTTTGCATAGTGGAGCTTGCTGTTGATTTGCTTTACTTATTACATGATCAAAAACCTTTGTATAAAATTTAAAACTTAATCATTTGGGAAAAATATAAATCATAAAACATTGTGTCATTGGCAGAATTTTTTTCTTTATTGGTGGTACATAAAATAATCACTTCATTTTCTTTTTGCAGTACTTGGAATTGAACCTGGGGGCATTCTATCTCTGAGCTACAACCCAGCCCTATTCTTTATTCTTTATTTTGAAACAGGGTCTCACTAAGTTGCAGAGGGCCTCACTAAGTAGCTGACGCTGTCCGTGAACCACGATCCTTCGGTCTCAGCCTCCCAAATGCTGGGATTACAAGCGTGCACCACCATGCCTGGCCTCTTTGCTATTTTTCCTACTTTACTTTAGGTCCTTTTCAGTTCCACATTCTTTCTTGCTGCTTCCATAGATCAAGATTCAAGTTGAACAAATTGAAATGAGACTTATAGTCTCATTTCATAGGTTTACTGCCTATGTATCTAATGAAAGAAACTATATACTATGTACATTTTTGGAATTAACTATGTGTTCAATAACTTAACTATTCTAGTATTGAATTATAATGATTTTTTATATAACAATATCATATTTGATGTAAGCACCTCATAGATAGACATTATCATATTCAACTTTGTGCTCCCAGTACCTTGTACCGTATATGCCTGACACAGGGCACTCAGTAAATGTTTTAGAAAAGAGTGTTGAACAGATGGTTTCAAGTTTTGTACCTGGATGAGAGGGCTCTTGACTCTTGAAAGAGGTATAACAAAAAGAAGTATTGCTTTTATGGCAAGAGAGCAGGTAAGGAGAAAGAAGAGGCAGTGCTTTACTAAGAATCTAGATATGCTGAGTTTGAATTACTTTCACAACATTTCAGGAAACAGCTAGAAAAAAGAGACTAGTATATAGGAGGGAAGAGAACTGAAGATAAACCCAGTCTCCTCCATTTATCCCTAAAATCTCAGTTCTCTAATTGGCAATACCCCCCCCAATGCTTCTGGGTGAACTAAAACAGAGCTTTTCAGTTTTTTACCCATAATATGTACTATGTATCAAGGTGTTAATCCTCTCAACCTTTAGGACAAGCCCACAGAGCCCAATTCTGCCTATCTCCTAGGCTTCTCACCTCTTACCACATTTTTTTTGCCCAACTATGCTATAAAATATTTTTTCTGTGTTGTGACATGAAAAACAGTGACCTGTGATCTGATTTGCTCATAATCATTTATTTGAAGTAGAGTTATTTAACAGGTGATATTTCCAGAAAGCATCTCATAATAATAACATATACAAAAAGCTGTGAGGGAAGAATAGAATTTGTGCCTTAGGCATACATTTCAACACTTAATTTAAAAATTCTTGCTTGTTGTGGTTGATATTTACTTATTTGTACTAGGGACAAATAAGTTTATTTGAATCCAGAGGTGTTTACTATGTATGCCCTTTTTATTTGTTTTTAATTTTGAAACAGGGTCTTGTTAAGTTGCTGAGGCTCTTGCTAAGTTTCTGAGACTAGCCTCAAACCTGCATTCTTTCTCAGCCCCCAAGTATTGGGACTACAGGTGTGCAGTACCATATGTGGCTTACTCTCTCTGTATATACATTTACAGATCCACTGGAAAGTATTATATCCATAATTTAATCCAAAGTTTTTTTGGCTAGTAATTAGTTATGTATTTTTTCAAATCTTAACATTTTATCTTGATCTTTGAAAGTAATACAGGGTGACATAACTACCTTACCTCAGTTGCTGTCCAGTTAATATGGAAGTAATATTTGAAGGACTTCAGCGAATATCTGGAACTTGAATGGAGGATAGTAAGCTGAGAATTAATTTTTTTCTTTTGTCTTTCAAGGTTGGCTGGGGAGTTTTTAAAGTCAAATTATTTGTTTGTTGCTGTTGGACAAGTGGGTGGAGCATGTAGAGATGTTCAGCAGACCATTCTCCAAGTTGGCCAGTACTCAAAAAGAGAAAAACTTGTTGAAATTCTACGAAACATAGGTATTTTATTTTAGTAAAATTATTTCTGTCATGGTTTTGGTTTTTAAGAAGTGACTATATTTAAAAAAAAAACAATCACTAGAGCTGGGCATGATGGTGTGCCCGCTTGTAATCCCATCATTTGGGAGGCTGAGATAGGATTACGTTTGGCAGCCAGCCTCAGCTACTTAGTGAGGCCCTTTGCAACTCAGTGAGACCCTGTTTCAAAATAAAGAATAAAAAAATAGAGCTGGTGGTGTAGCTCAGAGGTAGGATGCCCCTGGGTTCCATCCCCAGTATGGCAACAAAACAAAACAAAAAACAAATCACTAAAGGATTATTTGGCATAGATTTTAGTGTTCTGTTTCTAATTCCTTTTAGGTTCTTGTATAAAAGATTTTATGATTCAATTTTCTGTTTAAATTGTATAAAATATAGTCCTTTCTTCCTCAATAAAGGTTAAATATAGGAAGCATTTGAGATTTAGTTTAATAGCATTTGACTAATAAACTATTCCAAGCAGAAGTATGGGTATTTCAGCACCATATTTATGACCAGATACTCCCCCCCACCTCACTACTGGGGGAAAAAACCCCAGGGCATCACATATGTTAGACAAGTGCTCTAGCATTTGAGCTATACTCCCAGTCCATATACCAGATATTCTAAGGAACAAAGATTGTTCTTTTCTTAATGGAACCAATGCCTACAAAGCTTTTTCAGATAAAGGGTCCTATTACTAGTCTGACACAGAATATCAGGAAGGTAACACTTCCTGTTAGGCAAAGAACCTTAGGAAATCTGGGTAACCTTTGAAAGAGAGGAATTCACTCAAATTTATAGGTATTAAAGGTGAAATCTAATTGTTTGAGTTTTAATTTCTTGCCTTCAGAGAACAATAGGAGTCTTTCTGTATATATGTGGTGCTGGGGATCAAACTCAAGGTCTTGCACATGCTAAGCATACATTGTACTATTAAACTACATTTCTAGCCCCAGGAACAGAGGCTTTTAAAATTAAATTCAGTCAAAATTCCAGATAAAAACTTCAGACAGGAGTTAATTTTGTGACTTTAGTAACTATTCAATATTGTATGTCTCCACATTTGCTAAACAAAGTGAAAGAGGTCTGTATTGTTAATGATAGCCTTGCTGCACTGATGAGAATGAGTATGCCAAACATAAGACCAATCATTTCTGTGATCAAGAATGTTTGAATTTGGATTGGGAGAGTATTAGAAGTGAGATCAAATACCATTAAATCTTTCATTTTTGTTTACAAAAGCAGAGTCTACTAAATTGCAATGGAGTTATACCTAGTTTAAAAAGAAAAAGGATTTCTGATATATCTAGATAATAGAACATTAAAACCATACTAACAGTATTTCAAAGACCACAATAAGATTTTTTCTAACTCAATTATTATGTAATTCTTTTTTTGTGTGTGTGTGGTACTGGGGGTGGAACCCAGGGGCTATCTACCTCTGGACTATACTCACAGACCTATTTTTAAAAATTTTTTATTGAACATAAATGGACCTATTTTATACTTTTTTTGGAAACAGGGTCTCACTAAGTTGCTGAGAGCCTCACTAAGTAGCTGAGGCTGGCTTCGAACCTGTGTGATCCTCCTGTCTCAGCCTCCCAAGCATGGGGATTACAAGTGTGCACCACCATACCCGGCTTCAGTTCTTATATAATTCTATTTCATTGACTCTGTTAGGAATTTACTTTTATGGTTCTTTCTGCTTCTGGACTATTCCTCGAAATGTGTTTGATCCAGGGAAATATGGTCTGGAAGTTGTCAAAACAGTGTCAGCTTAGAACCTTCTACCTAAGACACTGTTCGTTGAAGTATTTTGAAGTGCCTGGTAGTTTTTTTTCTTGAAGCTTGGAGTTCTTTAAGATTTAGAGTCTATGATCTGTAGCTTATAGTACCAAAGCTTATAGTAGCAAGCATCAAAAGAAAACAAAAACAACACATGACAGAGATGTTAATGACTATGGTTAATTTATTACTGGTAATTGTTGAATATGGAATGTCTGATGAGGGTTCATCGTAAGAATAATGCAACAGATGGTTTTTTTATTAATATAAAATAAAGATAAGCTATTCAAAAAAAATTAGACATAATGTTTCTAGTGATGATTAAGCCTATTTTCAAAGAAGTATATAAAGGGCTAGAATGTGGTTCAGTGGTAGAGGGTTTGCCTAGCCCTGCCTAGGGATTGAACCGAATGCCTCAGGTTTAATATGCAGTCCTACAAGAAAGGACAAGACAAAAAAGCATAATGCATATGAAAGTGGGTAGACTTAATTTTTCAAACCAAGAATAGATTCAGTAACTGTAGAATGGAGTCCAAACATCTATATTTTCACAAAATTCCATCTGTAAGTCTTTAGTTTGAAACAGGATCTCATTAAGTTGCCAAGGGCCTTGCTAAGTTGCTGAGGCTGGCCTGGAACCTGTGATCCTCCTGCTCACCCTCCTAAGTACTGAGGTTACAGGTGTGTGCCCAATTCCATGGTAAATGTTAATGTTACATGATAAATGTTTGTGTTAATGGTAAATGTCAAGCGTTACAACTCATAACAAAAACCCTTTGGGATTGTCAATGTTTTATGAGTTTAAAGGGCACACAGACCACAATGTATGAGAGCCACAACTTTAGAAAAACTTTTTTCTTGAAAAACAAAAACACATGATATATTCTTCTGTCGATTATTAGTAGTAGTATAGTTGCAACCACTTAGGTTAATTTTAACTTTTATTCATAGTAGTACTTATTTCATAAAAGAAACTGGGGACAAGGTGTCATATTCAAGCATTCTTTACTGTTTTAAGTTACTCAATTTTTTGAAAAGTAACCTTAAAAAAAGATGTTCAGGCCAGGCATGGTGGCGCATGCTAGTAATCCCCATGCTCGGGAGGCAGAGACAGAAGGATCGCGCAGGTTCGAAACCAGCCTCGCTGGCTTAAGAGACCCTGTTTCCAAATAAAAATAATATAAAAAAAATGGGTCTGGGAGTGTAGTCCAGAGGTAGAAGGGTTTCCAAGAACCCCTGTACCACCAAAAAAAAATATGTTCAAAACATATTGTTGAATAATGAATCAATCTAGTCAAGTGCAACTTCATGTTTACACATTTTTTGTGGTATTAGGGATTTCTGGTGAGTGAATCCATTGGTAGTGAGCTATATTCCTAGTCCTTTTTTTTTTTTTAATTTACACACAGGGTCTTGCTAAGTTACTGAGGCTGGCCTCAAACTTGTAATTATCCTGCCTCAGTAGCTGGGATTATAGGTGTATGCCACAAGCCTGTCTTAGATGTTTATACTCCTAAACATTATTGGGAAATAATTGTATCTTATTTGACTAGTAGACCTCTGTATGTTCAGAAAACCAAACCCAATTAGAATAAAATGAAGGCTTGTAAGATATTTAACAGTCTATTAACAGAAAAAACATCATGTTTTTAAAACCCAAGTTATTGAATTAGTCTCATTTACCAAAGACTTCATGTAACTATGTGAACTTAGATTCTTAAAATATTTTTTATTTAGGGTTGGGATAGAGCTCAGTGGTAGAGTGCTTGCCAGTCATGCTTGTGGTCCTGGGTTTGACCTCCAGCACTGGAAATAAGTGGTAACTAATTTTGTTGTTTTATAGGTGATGAAAGAACAATGGTCTTTGTTGAAACTAAGAAAAAAGCAGATTTTATTGCAACTTTTCTATGTCAAGAAAAAATATCAACTACAAGTATTCATGGGTGAGTAAGTATTATATCCTAGTAGGAGAATAATTTTTGTTTGGCCTTTAAGAAACATTAGTATGTATGCAGTCATGTGCATATATGACAGTGATTCTTTAAGATTTTATCATGCAGTGATGTTGCCATGTTAGTTTGTGTAAGTACACTCTACAGTGTTTACACATTGACTAAATGATATAATAACACATTTCTCAGAACATGTACCTCTTGCTAAGTGACACATGACTGTAACTAATATGACATAGGATTGGGATTCAGAATTCCCTTAAGATCTTAAACAGTAGCCAGGCCTGTAATTCCAGTACTTGGTAGGCTGAAGCAAGGTGATTACAGGTTGAAGGCCAGCCTCAGCAACTTATTGAGACCCTGTTTCAAAATAAAAAATAAGCTGGGTGTGGTGGCACACGTTTAAAATTCCCGCGCTTGGGAGGCGGAGACAGGAGGATTGCGCAGGTTCGAAGCCAGCTGCGCTGGCTTAAGAGACCCTGTTTCCAAATAAATTTATATATATATAAATTAAGTCTGGGAGTGTAGCCCGGAGGTAGAAGGGTTTCCAGGAACCCCAGCATCACAATAAATAAATAAATAAATAAATAAATAAATAAATAAATAAGGCTGGGAGATGTAGCTCAGAGGTAGAATGCCCCAGGTTTGATCCTTAGTACCCCCCCATACAATAAAAGATCTAAAGTGTTATCCTCCCCCACTGCCACTCCTACCAGAGAACACCCAGGAGGGTTAAATGGTTATTCTTCATCTTCTTTCTTAGTTTATAGGAGCATGGCAAGTTAAAGATCTGCCTTAGGCTTCTTAGGAGGAGTGAAAACTTTTCAAGAGATTTTACTTAAGGATCTCTTGTTCTTTGTTGAAAATTTTTTCTGCTGAATCTAATCTTTCTGATGGAATGTTTAAAAATGTTATATCACTACAACTTTATTTGTACTTTACTATCAGATATAAAATATTATTACTGAATATGTGAAATTCTGAAATTATACTTTAAAAACTATTTTTGAGCATGCGTTCTAACCAAGTAGTTGTATAATTGACTAGAAAACATAAAGATTATTAGGAGAAAGGACTTTGACCTTTGTCGTAATTGAGCTTGTACTCTAGCTCTATATATTAGCTGTTACCTTATCCCCATCTACAAATGAGGATAATTGTTCCATTTGAAAGTGTTATTGTGCCGGGCAAGGTGGCGCATGCTTGTAATCCTAGCATTCGGGAGGCTGAGACCTGGAGGATCGTGGTTCACGGACAGCCTCAGCTACTTAATGAGGCCCTCTGCAACTCAGTGAGACCTGGTTTCAAAATAAAGAAGAAAAAAAATAATAGGGCAGGGGGTGTAGCTCGGAGGTCAAATACTCCTAGCTTCCACCCCCAAACCCTCAAAAAAAAATATTATTGTGAGGGTAATACTTTGAAATGTTAATATGTTATAGTGTATTTATGATACAAAATGGTGGCTTATAGATTAGTATTAGTACCTAGTATGAAGAGTGTGGACATTAATATTAAGTGCTGCTATTTTTACTATTAAAAAAATGTATGTTGAGCTTTAATACTTTTCTTAGTAGTCCTAACATATAATCTTCCTTTTCTTTGAAGTGATCGGGAACAGAGAGAGAGAGAGCAAGCTCTTGGAGATTTTCGCTGTGGAAAGTGCCCTGTACTAGTTGCGACTTCAGTAGCTGCCAGAGGGCTGGATATTGAAAATGTTCAACATGTTATCAATTTTGATCTTCCATCTACTATTGATGAATATGTTCATCGAATTGGACGTACTGGACGTTGTGGGAATACTGGAAGAGCTATTTCTTTTTTTGACCCTGAATCAGATAATCATTTAGCACAGCCTCTAGTGAAAGTACTGACAGATGTGAGTTTTTAAATAATATAATTTATTTTACTTATTATTTTGGTGGTACTAGGGGTAGAACCCAGGGGCAGTCTATCTCTGAGCTACACCCCCAGCCCATTTTTTATTATTTTGAAAAAGGGTCTCAGTTGCATAGGGCCTCACTAAATAGCTGAGGCTGTCCACGAACCATGATCCGCCTGTCTCAACCTCCCAAATGCTGGTATTACAAGCGTGCGCCCAGCCTTAAATAATTTAATGGATAGTGTTCTTAATGTTGAAAAATTTATGCATATGTTTAAAAAAGTGAACTATTCTAAGTCTTGAGATTTTATGTTGCATATGAAGTTTTTTTTAATTTTTAAGGCTCAACAGGATGTTCCTGCATGGTTGGAAGAAATTGCCTTTAGTACATTTGTTCCTGGCTTTAGTGGTAGTACAAGAGGAAATGTATTCGCATCAGTTGATACTAGAAAGGTTAGTTGAAGGGAAAAATTCCAGAACCTGGATTCCAGTTACTTCTTGAAACTGTGTTTGATATTATGAGGTATCTGTATTAGTAAATTACCTAAGCCATTGTTTTCATGCCTCAAAAAGGTGATTATTTTATTCCTTTTGAAATTTTGTATACATATATATTTGGGATTTTAAAGGTATAAGAAATTAACTTTGAGAGATATTCTGATATCCTCTATTCCTTACATTTGCTGTCATTAAAAATATTAATTTGTAATCTTCTGAACTTTCTATAGAATTCTTTAATTTTGGAATTTTAACCACATTCTTAAGACAAAATGCTTGGAGCTATGTGTCTGCAGACTTTTCTGGTGTGCTACTTTTTATGCAGCATACCTTTATACAGAAAAAGTGAACATACTAATTATTTATGCCTATTTGTTGAGGTATAACACATTTCTTTAACTTTCCAAAACTAATAGTTTAAAAAAACCATCTTCCTCAATTATTTTGTTCAGTTTAGACTTATGGAAAAGTTTAATATGGATCCTTTTTCAAATGCATCATATTTAGTGAGAATGTCAGGGCAGACAAGGTGTAGTAATCGTGAGACTGTTTTTACTCTGAGTAATGTAACTTTAAAGCTTTCATAACTTGTGTTTTTTTTTTTTTTTTAAAGAATTACCAGGGCAAGAGCGCTTTGAACACTGCAGGATTTTCTACTTCACAAGCTCCAAATCCAGTAGATGATGAGTCATGGGATTAAAACTAAAAAAAAAATGCTTCAAGTCTGTGGTGTGGTTTTGATGCAGAGAAGAAAATAGCTTTGATTTTTAAATTTTTTAACAGAAGTGTGAAACCTGACATTTTTTGTGTCTTCTGTCCTTCTGTTCTTACTCCCACCCTTTTAGTTATGTGAAATGCTAAAAGTTACAACGTTGCAGTTACTGATACAAATGGTGTTAACTGGAAATATTAAAACATTCTAAGTCTCTTGCTTACTTCTAATATATTCTTCAGGGGGTTTAGGCATGTTTCATGTCTAAGTGCTAAATCTTCATATAGTGTTTATTGATCCTGTATGACAAGCAATAGGACATGATGCACTTTTGGTTAGGAATTATTGGGTCTCATTTCTATTTAAGCCTTTAAAGCAATAGTATATCACTATAATGTGATAACATGATTTTCATGAAACAAAAAGTGAAAGATTGAAGCCTTTCATGGTGATTTAGATTTTTGATCATCAGATTTATGATGAAAATTGTTAAAATGGTTTGCAACGTGAGCTCTGTACTCAATGGCATAATGGATGTTTGTTTTTTATAATATAGACTTTCCTTGGAAATAAAAGATGAAACACATTTTCCTTAAGTTTTCCAACAGCACTTTTATTTTTACTTTGTTATATACCACAGCTCTCAACTTTCATGTATTGAAATTTTGTATTAGTGCCTTGTATGAAACCAATGCAGTAAACAAAATGTCTTACGCAGAACTGGGTGTAGCATTATATATACCTATAATCCCAGCTACTTCAGAGGCTAAGCCAAGAGTGCCTTGAGTTGAAGGCAAACATGGTGAGATGTTTGTTCTCAAAAAACAAACAAGCTGGGCATGGTGTGCATGCTTGTAATCCCAGTACTTGAGAGACTGAGATGGGAGGATCATGCAGGTTCTAAGCCAGCCTCAGCTACTTAGTGAGACTCAGCAACTTAGTGAGACCCTGTTTCCAAATAAAGTATAAAATAGGTCTGGGAGTGTATCTTGGAGTTAGAAAGCCCCTGGGTTCCATCCCCAGTACCACACAAAAACAAAATAAAAAATAAGACAAAAAGTCTTCTACAAATTAAATATAATTGATACACAGATGTAGTAATGAAAAATCTTTGAATTCAAACCCACTTACAGAAAATGTTATTCATTTTGCCATAACTTTTTATTCATATTTTATAATTGATGAAGGAAATTCTTTCACTTTTATACATATGCATGTGTACACACATAAATATACATTCACACATATCGAACTTACTATGCCTAGATTATAAGGTACTAATAAGTAATGAACCCACACATTATGACATAAAACATATGGGGCATAAATATTGTTGAGACACAGTTTTCAGTCTTACTGTTTAAACAATCCAAAGTGACATATCTCTAAAATACATCTTGTTACAGGAATTTAGTTGATTGGCATCATATGTGGAATAGGAAAGTGTATCCAACAGATAGTGTAGAATAATTAGATGCCTATCCCATGCCATATTTAAAATTAATTTCATATCAACTATAAAATATAAAACTAAAAACTTCTGAATTGGGGATAAAGGTTCTTAGGCTCTAAGGACATAAATCACCAAGGAAACAACAGATTTAGTCACAGAGACTAGATGCCTATCTATAGGAAGAATTTTTTGATAAATGTCACAGTTGCTAATTAATATGTAGTTCTTTCTGTGTGGATGTGTAAGAATACTAATAGATGAATGCATAAAGAATATAGCTCAAGAAGAGAAGTTCAGTGAATACAAATCTGAGAAATATTTTGCTCTAATCTCACTTCTGAGAAAGACTTAAGTGAACAAAAGTGTTTACATGGTTATTTGTAACACTTTTTTTTTTTTTTTTTTTTGGTGGTACTAGGGGTGGAACCCAGAGGCTTTCTACCTCTGGGCTATACTCCCAGACCTTTTATATATTTTTATTTGGAAACAGGGTCTCACTAAGTTGCTGAGAGCCTCACTAAGTAGCTGAGGCTGGCTTCGAACCTGCACGAACCTCCTGTCTCAGCCTCTCAAGTGCGGGGATTACAAGCGTGTGCCACCACGCCCGGTTAACACTCATTTTTATTCTAATATGTGCTGTTTGTAAAGACAGTTTATAATTTACCCACTTTACTCCTTCCCTCTATTTACTTGAAAATTTTGGTGATTGACATTCTAAATGCTCTTAAAAAGTTTTTGGTTTTGCTTGGTTTGTCAAGCTACTGAATCAATATAAAAATGGAGAGAGAATAACTACCACTATTACCAAATGTAAATGTCCCTATGTTCAGTTACTTTCTCATCTCTAGGTATAGGCTTGAATGATTTTTAAAAAGTTATCAAAATATTTGGGAGGCTGACACAGAAGAATTACAGGTTCAATGTGTTAGCCTCAGCAATTTAGTGAGGATCTCAGCAACATAGACCCTGTTTCAAACTAAAAAATAGGTGCACTGAAAAATGCAGAAAAGAGTCCCATTCACAATAACTTCAAAAACAATAAAATACCTAGGAATCTAACCAATGAGGTAAAAGACCCTCTACAATGAAAATTATAAAACACTAAATAAGTTGAAGATCTTAGAAGATAGATTTCATGTGCTCTTGGACAGGCGTAAGTATTTTGAAAATAAGTGATAGATTCAGTGCATCCTTATCAAATTACCAGTGATATACAGATTCAGTGCATCCTTATCAAATTACCACTGCCATTCTTCACAAACCTAGAAAATTAAGTCCTAAATTTCATATGGATCCAGAATTGCCAAAACAATTCTCAGCAATAAGAACCATGTGGGATGCATCACAATATCTGGCTCCAAAGTATACTACAGAACTAGAACAATAAAAACAGCATGATATTGGCATAAAAACAGATACATAGGCTGATGGAACAATATTCAGAAACAAATCCATACACTTAAGAGAATGCCAATTTTTGACAAAGATGCCAAAAATTAAATTCTTTTCTCCAAAAGCCCTTTCAACAATAATAAAAGGATTATTCAGTGGTAGGGAAAAAATGGAATTAAATCCCTACTTCTTACCCTCCATGAGTGTCAACTCAAGATGGATCAAACATCTGGAAATTAGACCAGAGACTGAAATTAATAGAGGAGGGTCTAACATTTCAACATAAAAGCATAGGTAGAAACTTCTTCATTAAGACCCCCCAAAGTTCAGGAAATTAAAATAAGGGTAAATAGATGGATGGCATTATATCAAAGACCATCAGGAGTATACAGAGAACCTACAGAATGGGAGAAGATCTTAACATTAAAACAACCCAACCAAGAAATGTGCAGCCAGGTGTGGTGACACACACACAATCCCAGCATTTGGGAGGCTGAGATGGGAGGATCATGGTTTGTGGACAGACTCAGCTACTTAGGCCCTTTGCCACTCAGTGAGACCCTGTTTCAAAATAATAACTAGAGTTAGGGTACAGTTGAACTAGACAATTCACAAAAGAAGAAATAAAGATCATGAAAAATGTTCAACATCATTAGCAATCAGGGAGATGCAAATCAAAACTACACTGAAATTCATCTAGTTCCAAACGGAATGGCAATCATTAAGTCAATAAATGCTGGTGAGGTTGTGGGGGAAAAGAGAGTATTGGTGGGATTGCAATTTAGTGTAACTACAATGCTATGGAGATTCCTCAGAAAACTTGGAATGGATACACTATATCACTATATGATCCAGCTATATCACTCCTGGGTATCTTTCTTTTTCTTTTTTTTTTTGGTGGTGGTGCTGGGGGTAGAACCCAGAGGCTTTCTACCTCCGGCCTATACTCCCAGACCCATTTTATATTTTATTTGGAAACAGGGTCTCACTAAGTTGCTGAGAGCCTCACTAAGTAGCTAAGGCTGGCTTCGAACCTGCACAATCCTCCTGTCTCAGCCTCCCAAACTCGGGGATTACAAGTGTGCACCACCATGCCCAGCTCCTGGGTATCTTTCTAAAGGGACTGAAGTCAGAATATTATAGCAATTCATGTTTTTAGCAGCACAACTCATAATAGCTAAATTATGGAACCAATGTAGGTGTAACAACAGATGACTGGATTACAAAATTATGGGATATACACACAATGGAATTATACTCAGTAATAAAAAACAACAAAATGATGTCATTGGCAGTTTTCTCAACAGCCAGTCACAGAAGTGAAGGGTCCTATGTCTCTCATATGTGGATGGCAGAGAGTAATGGGGATACAAGAGGGACTTTTAGATAAGAGAAGAAACTCCAGTGGAGCGAGAAAAGATTGAGGGAGGGAAGGGGAGAGAGAGGAAGAATTAATGAAGAAAAAGCCTTCCATTAACATTATGTATATATGTGAGAATGCTAATGCCAATCTCAACACCGTGTATGGAAAAGGGCATGGGAAGGGAGCCAGGGGAAAGCTCACCAACTGCTGTGTGCATGTATGTCACTATCCCTATAAATTAATTACATTATGATGTGAGACAATAATGTACCAATAGAGGTACTTAAAATAAGGCTGGTGGTATAGCTGAGAGGTAGAACTGCCCCTGGAGTCAATCTCTGATACCACCCACTCAAAAATATTTTATATAAATTATATATACACATATATGTCACTAAAAGTAAAATGCGATAGAAATGTTTATAATAGAAAGCAATAGTCTTCTGCCTCTTTTTCCAAATTGCCATCTCACATTCTATAATCATCTTAAACCATTTCTGTTGCCATCTATGTACATGGATTTTTTTCTGTTGGGTTTAGACATACTGACTTTTGTAGGTGAAGATTTAACCTCACCTCTGTTTAAGTCATCTTAGAAGTATACTTTGTGAGATGATGTTAAGGCACCCCTTTCCTTCCTCATTTACCTTTTTAATATCATAACACCTCTGTGTATTCATGTTTCCAAAGTTAACATTTCCATCCTATCTATAACCACTAAGTCCCTTGTTATATCTGAAGGTTGATTCTAAAATTGAAACTCAGTAGCTAGGGTTTACAACCTATGAAAATATTGTTCACTGGATGGGTCAATTAATATCACAGTCTTGATCTTTACTATTTTGTGTGTGTCTTTAAGGGAGTGACTATAGGGGTTGGATAAAATTAAAGTTTCTATGTCAACTGGCTTTAAATTTAGATCTACTCTGAGCCATTTGTTTACAGTTGGTCTTTTTCATATTTTTTCCTAGAAGATTCCATATTAATTTTCCTTAAAATGACAAATTATAATGTTTTTCTATTTTATAATGATGAATGAGCCTTCTAATTCTAGGAAATACTTGGAGTGCTTTGAAGAAAAAATATTTTTGGCCTTATGAGAACTTTTACATTATTTCTTAGATTTTCTTTGTTCTCTTTTTGGAGATTCTAGTGGATTCCAGAACTACTGAATTACTACTCCGTACCATATCTTTAATTTTTTTTTCCCGAGCCAGGCATGGTGGTGCACATTTGTAATCCCTGTACTTGGAAGGCTGAGACAGGAGGATTGCATGTTCAAAGCCAACCTTGACAATTTAGCAATAACTTAATAAAATTGGGTTGGGGGTATAACTTGGAGGTTTGATGCCTCTGGGTTCAATCCCTAGTAAACACACACACACACACACACACACACACACACACACACACACACACACAATCTGGCTTTTATGTTCTGGTAGAATTTTTACTCTTTCATCTTGTTTTTTTAATAACTTTTTTTGTGGTACTGGGGATGGAACCTAGAAGCATTTTGCCTCCAAGCTACACTCCCAGCCCTATTTTTTATTATTTATTTTGAAACAGGGTCTCACTAAGTTGCAAAGGGCCTAAGTAGCTGAGGCTATCTGAGAACTTGCGACTTTATGTTTTAGCCTCCCAAGTACTAAGTGTGCGCCATCACACCTGGCTAGTAACTAATTTTAATATACAGGAGCCATCTTTTTTCTCCTAAATCTTGTTTAGTTATTAGTGAATTTTTAAAATTAGGTACATCATAAATTTTGGAATTTAACTTAAACCAATGTCTTATTATTTATTTATTTATTTATTTATTTATTTATTTATTTATGCTGTACTAGGGATGGAACCCAGGGGCATTCTACCTCCAAGCTACACCTTCCAGACCTTTTTTTTTTTTATTCTTTATTTTGAAACTGGGCCTCACTGAGTTGCAAAGGACCTCACTAAGTAGCTGAGGATGGCCACGAACTATGTGCAATCCTCCTGTCTCAGCCTCCCTAATGCTGGGATTACAAGCATGTGCCACCACGCCCAGCTGAAACCAATGTTTTAATTAAGCATTTTTAATGCTCCTTGCATCAGAAATATTAAGCCTTCATGATTTATAAATTGTTATATATGTAATTCAATTTAGGACCAACTTTAGTCAAACTCAGAAGTTTGTCTTGTTTCTGGGCCTTTCCTTATCCCTTGGGTCTAGTGCCCTTTTATCTCATAATTTTGTTCAAAATCTGCTCTCAAGAGAAGGCAAAGGTTCAAATGTGACTGATAAGGGTTAATTTTTCTTCCTAAGAAACCTTTGCATTTCGGTAGGAAGAAGACTAGTCCAGCTTATATAGGCAGCTCAAAATGGGGAGTAGCACGCACTGGCTACAGATCGGAGGGCTTGGGAGTAATGGTGATGTAGTAGGGGCCAGGCTGAGGGATCCTCCTGATTTTACATGGGGGGTTGGGGTTCTGGGGTAAAGCAGAAATGGCTTTCTTGATTTTGTTGTTCAGCATTGGTAACATTTCTGTGCAGGGAAGCAGTGCTGGGGAATTCAGCCTTTCTGCATTTCTGCACCTATCTCTCTGTGGGTCCCTTATTTGGACGAAGGCAGCCTTTAGATGTTTGGTGTGGTCCCGATTGTTTTGTGGTGCTGAGATCCTATTGCAGCAGAGATCCTTTTGCAACGTACAAGAGCTCTACCACTAAGCAACATTAGCAGCCCTTAAAAGATTTTTAAATGTACCAAAGATGAAGACAGATGATCTATTTAGTCTTTTTTTTTTTTTTTTTTTTTTTTTGGTGGTACTGGGGTTCCTGGAAGCCCTTCTACCTCCGGGCTACACTCCCAGACCTATTTTTACATTTTTATTTGGAAACAGCGTCTCCTAAGCCAGCGCGCGCGGCTGGCTTCGAACCTGCGCGATCCTCCTGTCTCTGCCTCCCAAGCGCGGGGATTACAAGCGTGCGCCACCACGCCCGGCCTATTTAGTCTTTTGAAGCATCTTCAGAAGGACTTAAATAAAACTTCAACAACTTGTCAGAGGCTGCTTACGTTCTTTACCTTATACCCTCTGGCTGTAGATTCTCCTGCCCCCCGCTCGGCGTTCCCATTACCCGCTTTGTAAAAATTAGACCAGATCACACTTGGTTGTGTCCTGAGGCCCTGGCCATGAGGGTCCAGCCAGGAACGCGCTGACCTGGGCAGCCCAGAAGCTGCCTGCGCCTGGGGCCTCGGTGGAGCTGCGGTCCCGACCCAGGAAGCTGCTTCCGCTGCGTCCCCGCTGGAGGAGGCGGCGCCCAGGGGCGGCCCCGGCAGGGTGGTCTTTCAACTCTTTCTGACCTGACTGTTGGGCTGAGGGACCGAGCTGCGCCGCCACGAAGGGACCCTTGCAGCCGGGAGCTGGAGCTGGCGGCTGCCAGGTGGGTGGCGCTGTGCGGAGGGGAGCTGGGGTGCGGCTGGGCTGGCATCTCAGATTTTCCTCGGGCTCTCACTTTAGTACTGCAGTTTTTAATCTTACCGGGTCACACAAATTACAGACCCAACCTTTACATAAAGGGGGATTTATCAGCCCCTCTGAAACCATTAACAGACCCACCCAAAGAGTTCGGGAATTCCAGATTAAGATTCCTGCTCCAGAGAGGGATGGTCCCATGCGGCGATCCCAGGTTGGAGGACTTTATGCTAAACGAGACCAGTCAGTCACAAAAAATAAGAAATCGGATGTTTTCCCTAATATGTGAACGCTAAGGAGAAATGGGTCATAGGAGGAACTCGAGATGACAAAGATCCTATAGAGGAGCAAATAAGGCAACCTGAGGGGATGGGAGGGGGACAGGGAAACTCTAAAGCACGTGATGTACTTAAACAAACATATAGTTGTCAACCATTAAACCAAGCATGGGAAGGAGGGATGGGGAGGGAATGGGTGGGATCAGGTAGGGGCTGACTGGCAATGTGTGCATGTGTGTCTACACAAGTTTTTGTTTTTATTATTATCTCATTATGATGTATGAATACAATGTGCCAATAAAAAAAATTTAAAAAAAAGGATGGGGGAAGGACAGAGTGCTTAGATTAGAAACACAGACGCCAGAAGCTGAAAATTTAAGTGAGCAAATGACTCCTCCCCATTGCCCCCCCCCCCCCCCCTTCCCTTAGTCCTTTACTTGTTTTGCTGTAATTTAGAGTGTGGTTAACAACTCACCAAAGTAGGTCATTTGTAATTTCTTGTGAGATTCCTTGAAAGATTTTTGTCTCCACTGTTTTCTGAACTTAAGAGTCTCATATTTCCATGGTATTCATTATCATTCACAAACAAAAACAAAACAAAACAAACCCTTCTTTTCTGAAGATAAGGATTTATCCCCAAATCTTAGATATATCTTTTTAGCTTGATTTTTATGTGGGAGAGCTAAAAATTCTGAACAGGAATAGAAACACTTTATAGAAATTCAGGAACTTCTGTGTATAGCAGGAGATGCTCCCACAAGGTGAGCATATGCTTCATAGCAAGGAAGCAGTTGGATTACCCTGAACATTGGCTTTATTTACCTGGATCTGCTTTAGGGATTGCTTTGCTTATGTGTAAAAGAAAGACAATTACTGGATGTTACCTCCCATCTCCCATCTGATGAAGTCACACAATCCATGTAGTCACAGAAAACAGTGTGTGTGTGTGTGTGTGTGTGTGTGTGTGTGTGTGTGTGTGTGTGGTACTGGGGTTTCTGGAAACCCTTCTACTGGGATACACTCCCAGATACCTAATTTTTATATTTTTGTTTGGAAACAGGGTCTCTTAAGCCAGATAGGCTGGCTTTGAACCTGCACAATCCTCCTGTCGCCACCTCCCAAGCTTGGGGTTAACAAGCGTGCGCCACCACGCCCGGCGTCACAGAAAACATTTTTAAAGAAGCAAACCTATGTAAGAATGCTGACTAATGGTGCCCTTGTATTTAAATGCTCAGGTCTTATTTGGTTATTGCATTAGCTACTTTATCAATATTAAATGGAGAGTTGATTCTTAAGAAACAATTCAGTGACCACATTTCCAAAGGTATTGTTTGAATCTCTATTAGAAAAACAGTTTGCCCTTGGGGCATCACACAGCATGACTGATGCTTGTTAATGGACCATTTTGGCATCTTGCTGTATACCTCTTGAGTCAGTTGTTTCATGGAGTATTCCAACAGTGGAGATTTATTCGCGATAATATAGTGATGCTGTTCAATTAAGGACTCCCCCATGCATTCTTGCCAGTTACATGTTTCAGTGCAAGTTCTCATAGTTTCATCTTAACGTTTGTTCTTCAGCTGAGGTGTTTTATTGGGTTAGCAGTTACTTGAGAAGGAAAATTTGTTTCCAATAGTTTATTTCATATCTATAAACAGAATTCCTGTTTCTGTATCACAAAATTATCATTTGGAATAGAATTCAGAATGTGTCTTGCTCAAATAAGTAGTTATCATAGTGTAGATACTATGAGTAAAATATAATCAGAGGGTGATGTTAATCACTTAACCTGAGTAGCAATAGACTTCTTGTAGTTTTGTCATATGTGTCTTTAATTCATGAGAAAAACAAGCCCTACTGTAATTAAATAACTCAGATTGCCCATAGTTTTGTTCTCATTTCTAATGGTGTGATTTGGGGCAAGTTAAAACTCTTTTTAAGTTTGAAATAAAATTTACAGGGGCTAGGAGTATAGCCCAGCTGGGGATAGAGTGTGTGCTTAGCATGCATAAAGCCTTGGGTTCAATTGCCAGCATCATAAAAAAAGAAAAACATGCATAAAACAAAAGATCACGAATCTTAAATGTATAGCTTATATAGTTTTGGCAGTGTGTGTGGGGGGCAAACCCAGGGCACTCTTCTACTGAGCTATATACCTCCTACCCTCCTCTTTTAATTTTTTTTATTTTGAGATGAGGTTTCACTAATTTGCCTAGGTTGACCTCAAGCTTGTGATCCTCCTGCCTCAGCCTCTCAAGTTGCTGGAATTTCAGACCTGTACCACTGTGCCTGGCATTATTTTATATGACTTTTCTCCCAGTGACCTAATTTTGAAGTTCAGTGTTCTACTTAAGTTGACCTTTTATAAACCCTTCCTGGATTACTATAGTCCACACTGCTTCCTCTGGTCCCTGAATTTCTTTCTCACTCAATATTTGGCAAGAACCAAACATTTTACCTTTCATTTACCTAAAGTGTCATGAATTTTCTCATTTAATTGATTTTCACCACATCTTGTACTTCCAAATAAGTGCGTGACAAGTGGCTGCTACTTAACATTTGCTAAAACACACAGAAAACAAGGACAGAATGGATGTCCTGGCTCCTCAGTGTGCTGAGGACCTCTGGCTGTTTCCACGCTTTGTGCTCATGTTGCTTTGCTGTGTTCTGCTTGATGTAAGTAGTGTCCAGTTTTCGGTTAAGCTGGGGAGCAAAACTGAGCTGCCAGGTGTGGTTGGAATAGTGGATTAAAGGACAAGTCAAGGCTGAGTGGTGGCACACGCTTGTCATCCCAGCCCTTGGGAGGCTGGGACAGGAGGACCGCACAGGTTCTAAGCCAGCCTCAGCTCCTTAGTGAGGCTCTCAGCAACTTATTGAGACCCTGTTTCCAAATAAAGTATAAAATAAGTCTGGGAGTATAGACAGGAGGTAGAAAAGCCCCTGGGTTCCACCCTCAGTACCACACACACAAAAGGACAAGTCAAAATGAATGTGACAGTTGAGACTTTCATCTACTTACTGTGATAGCATAAAAACAAGAGAGTAAACTGGAGAAAGCACCTACTCTCCCCTGCGTGGGTCGAGGGGTGGCCGATCAGCACAGGTGATGGGGTCATCATGGCTGGGGCAGTTTTATGGACCCAGGGGCTTGGGAGTAGCAAGAAGGGACGGCTAGGAGTGAATAGTACTGAGCACTGAGTCAGTGGAAAAAATGTCTTCAAGTTTTTTTTTTTGATAAGGAGATCTCCAACTGGAGGCACCTGGGCCAGGAATGTAGATTTGTTTAAGACCATAGGAGGTGGAGGATGGGGCTAGAGTGACTCCCAGAAACTGCAGGCACTGGCAGTATGCCAGTGTGACACGGGAAGGCAGCTTTCCTCTGAGGCCTGCCAGGCAGTCTTAATTGCTTATGACCCGGTCTATAAAAAAGCTCTCACAGGTTTTATGGCCAGAAGCTAGACTTCTTAAGTAGGAAATCACTAATGTTGACAACTATTCGAATCCATTCTAGGATGTACAGTTTTCCATATTTTAGTATCTCTGAGAACAGGACAAACTTTATAGTTGATGTCCTGTAGTTGTTGTTGATCAGATAACAATTATGTGAAAAGCTCCCCTTGATACTTTTGAATAAAATTAAGAAAGTACCAGTACTAAAAGTCTTAGCTCTGATGATCTATGATCCTTTGAGTGTATGTTCATTAGCAGTGTACATGAGATCTTGAATCTGGCAGTTAAGTTTTAAGCATCTCCATTTTAGGTCTTCCTAACATACTCTGGTGAGCTTCCCAAGACTGAAGTCTTTATCAGTCATCTGAGAAGAATAAAGGTGTGCGTGCCTGTGTTTTACCAAAGGCCCTTATTATATCAAGGGCATATCAGTCTTCCTTTACTACAGAAAAGTCCCTATCTCAGCTGGGAAAAATGATTTTCTCAGGAAATAGGTACAGTTGGCATTTTGCAAAGTGTGAGCATTGAAAGGAAGCAAACCTGCTGAGAAACACAGTTAGTGTGAGGTTTTTTGTTTTTTTTTTTAATTTGTAGAATCAAACTAGAGTCATTTTCCTCAGTCACACATTTGGCTGTGAAGGTGACAATGCCCTTAGACGGGAAAGACTAAGAAAAAAATACTACAGCCCTGACTTTTATTTATTATGTACAGCAGATATACAGCAGTGCTTTCATTCAAGTTAGGTCTCTCGTGAGCTGGGCACAATACACGTTACTATTTAGGTAGAGTTGCCCTCAACCTAAATTGTGTCATTAAAAAAGTAAAGTAGCTGGGCGTGGTGGCGCACACTTGTAATCCCCGCACTTGGGAGGCGGAGACAGGAGGATCGCGCTGGTTCGGAGCCAGCCACGCTGGCTTAAGAGACTCTGTTTCCACATAAAAAGTAAAAAAATAGGTCTGGGAGTGTAGCCCGTAGGAGTGTATCCCAGAGATAGAAGGGCTTCCAGGAACCCCGGTACCACCAAAAAAAAAAAAAAAAAAGTAAAGTAGCCGGGCATGGTGGCGCACACTTGTAATCCCCGCGCTTGGGAGGCAGAGACAGGAGGATTGCGCTGGTTCGAAGCCAGCTGTGCTGGCTTAAGAGACTCTGTTTCCAAATAAAAATATAAAATGGGTCTGGGAGTGTAGCCCGGAGGTAGAAGGGCTTCCAGGAACCCCGGTACCACAAATAAATAAATAAATAAATAAATAAATAAATAAATAAATAAATAAATCAGACTTTTGGGATCAATTTGGGATCCACTAGTTCCTGGCTGTGGTCTTTAGGCGGGGTGGCTCCTTGGGTTGTTCTTACTGTGTTCATTTGGGGGAACTATGATGATACAAAAACTGTAGGCTACTGAAAGGACTAAAGATAAAACGTGAAATTTTTACTAAAATCACAGGAATAGTATAAGTTCCCAATCAATCTTTATTATTATTATTATTGGTAGAACTATTGCTGTTGTTAAATACTGCTGACAGCACCTATTCTACCTAGATCCCTATCAATAACTATAATCATGATTCTGACATCTGAAATTTCCATATTGCCAGCAGCAACATAAACTGATACACATTTTTTAGAAAACTATTTAGTAATATGTATTAAATTCTCACTTTGCCCAGAAATTCTACTGGTAGGCGTTTATCAAAGTTTTTATTGGCATATGTGATTATACATAATATATTCACTTACATGTTCACATAACATAATTTGGTAAATTTCATTCCCATTTCCATAGTTCGGATTAGGAGTGTGATCCAGTATGGGTATGTCCAAGGATGCTACCACATTTTTGCAAATAGTAATAAAGGATCTCCCATAATACCAGAAATGCAAGAGGGTGAAGCAGAAGGATTGCAAATTAGGGGTCAACCTTGGTAACTTAGTGAGATCCTGACTTAGAAAAGGATGTAGCTCAGTGGTAGAGCTACTGTGGATTGCTTCATGGAAGTGGCTCTCATTCACTCTTGCTGGATTCTGTTTCTTACAAGAGAGTCACTAGTTTCAACCCATGCTCGAGAAAAGGCATTCCACAAGAGCATGGAGGACAGAAGGCAAGAGCTCTGGGAGGCATTTTAGAAGCTATCTACCAGAGAGTGTAAAATATTACTACATGAATGATGTGCAATTTAGAACAAGAATATGGTTGTCATGACTATTTCACAACTCTTAAATGTAAAACCACCATAGCTTTAAACATTCAACTTGAATCTGACAGAAGTTTGGCCTCCAATCATTTTTGGGTTTCACCCTCACCCTGATATGTACACTCATGATTGTGCCAGGGTTTCAGGGTCGTAAGCATTACCCATGCTCTTCAGCC
This sequence comes from Muscardinus avellanarius, assembly GCF_963383645.1. Classification (NCBI taxonomy): domain Eukaryota; kingdom Metazoa; phylum Chordata; class Mammalia; order Rodentia; family Gliridae; genus Muscardinus; species Muscardinus avellanarius. Next base: position 45,527,031 of record NC_137786.1, read on the forward strand.
TTTGCCTGTCCAGGTTGCTGACTGCTGAGATAGGTGTGGTGCTCTGAGCTGCAGGGTCAGTGCCATGTTCTCTAACTGGGGCAGGATTCTATGGAAGGCTGAGGGCTCTTGTTCCCAAGGTCTGGCCATATGCCTCATAGTCATCCTTTGTGGGGCGTAGCCACCACAGGCCACCAAACTACTTGAACCTACAAATCCTTGACCCTTCCCTACTTTGGGATTAGATAGGGTAGGTTCTTCCTACCCTCTGCCATCCTTCAAGGAACACCTTTCTTTTCATCTTCTGAAGTACCTCTCACTTATCTGAGCTCTCTCCAAAGACTGGAAAAATCATTGACTTGAAGCAGACACTTCCAATCTGTGCACAGTCCTGAGTCAAAGAAATACAACAAAGGTCCTTACTTCTTGTTTGTAATGGGAAGAAGTGAAAAATAAGACGGGAATACCAACTAACATCTCAAAATTATCTTGTTGGATAAGGTGTCAAGAAAAAAAATCTTTCTTGTATACCACTTACATATTGTTATTTACCAAACTGTTAATATCTCCTTTCTGAAATTTTTGTTTTCCTAGGCTATAAAACCTTCTGAAGGGTTTTAATCATACTCTCCCATTTTCTCCCTAACTTAATTTCTAAGCTTGTCAGTGAAAGTGCTAATTGTTTTTGCAAACACTCTATTCTGTTTACTCTCAGCTTGTATTGCTCTAGTTACCAGGCCATGTAACTGAGGTAATGTCAATTTCTCCAAACAAAAACCATCTGGGCTACAGAACTTGGAGTCCTTAGACTTCTTTTTTAACTGCCAGTTAATAACAGATTCTTGTAACAAAATGAAAGGATTTCTCATCTTCCTCAAGAACTGGCCTCCTTTCAGCTAACCTGCCTCTGATTTTTTCTTTTATAAATACAAATCTTATTGAGTGAGGTTTACAAATACATTTTTGAAATGTTTATATGAAGTATATTTTACTGTAAGACAGGTGAATACAAGAATTTAACAAGAAATAATTATAAATTTGACAAATATACTTGATAGAATCAAGCATTTATCATCTAAATGGAAGCAGCTTTTTATAACTAGCCAGGTGAAATAGAAGTGTTTTATATTTCTGATCTTTTAAGTTTTGAAATGCCAAAACACTTTGGTATATTTGTCATACTTCTATTATTTTGTGGGCTGAAATATTTTTATTTTATAAATGTTAATTGGTGGCAAGAAACTTCTGCTCCAAAAACGTAAAATTGTTGATAGAATAAATATTTCATAAACCAATCCTGTTTAAGAGTATATTAGGTGACCAAAAGTTTAGCTGATCTGCCTTTGTTTATCTTATTTATTTTTGCCTTTAAAATTTTTAAGACTGCAAGTAAAATATACACATTCATTTAGTTTGAAGACTTAAAAAGTAGTTGATAAAACATCAACCATTTTAATGGGTGCTGGGATGAATGTCCCATAAAGGTTCCTATGTGAAGGCTCCCTCCCCGGGGTGGTGATACTGGGATGCGCTGTGAACCTTTAAGAGGTTGGGCCTGTCTGTCACTATCTGTGTCAGCTGTTTTTTTCATTCTTTCAAAAATTTTTAAGTTGTATTTTTCAGTCTTTGCTCTTTGGGATTCAGCACTACTTGACCAAGGCTGATTTACTGACACAAACACGCACACCAACAATAATAAAGGCTGTGCTTGGGGACCCAAAGGGGCGGTCCTTGGGTCACGGGGTGTATGTCCTCAAAGGGGACTGAAGGATCCCTGTTGCTTGCTCTGTTCCTGGCTGGAGATGTGACTGCTTGACAGCATCTGCCACCCTCACCAGAGGCCAAAGCAGTAGAACTTTCTGATTTTGCACTTTTGAACTTTTAAAACAGGATGGCTTTGTGACAGTTCTGTGGGATGTCTTTTGAGGTAAATTGTTCCACATGGCTTTTTCAATCACGCATGTGTTTTGTCATCTTGAGGAACCAGTGGCTGGGGGCTGGCTAGAATAACTCAACTGGGGCTTGTCTGTTTGGGCTTGGTTCTTCTTGTTGACTGGGTCCTTTGGTTCTCCTCGTAGGGTCAGGGCCTCTTCTTCACCTAACCTTTCACCTAGTCTTTTTATGGCAGAGCCCTCAATAATGCAAAATGCCAAGCCAGGCGTGATGGCTCACGCTTATAATCCCAGCATTTGGGAGGCTGAGACAGGAGGATCATGGTTAGCGGGGCCCTCTGCAACTCAGTGAGACCCTGTTTCAAAGTAGAGAATAAAAGATAGGGCTATGTGTGTAGCTTGGAGGTAGAATACCCTTGGGTACTATCCCTAATACTGCAAAAAAAAAAAAAAAATCAAAATGCTAAGACTTTAAAGTTTTAGAACTGGAACCAGCATAGCATCACTTCTATGACATTCTGTTTGGTGTAAACAAGTCATAGGACCAAGCCATATTTAAGGAAGGGGACTATACAAGAACAGGAATATTCTCTTTGGTAGCCACACTTTGCCTGGTCTTGTGCTAGAGTTTCGTGTTTCTCTGAATGGTTATAAACCTTTTATGGAGAGAGGTGAAGGGTCCTGGGCTTCAGCTGGTTTAGTCATGAGTAGAGGGATTTTGCTTTTATCTTTCCTGGTATCAAATGCATAAATGGAACTTTGCCTATTTTTTTTCTTTATAAGGAAAGAAGTTTATTTAGCTCAAGATTTGTGGAGATTCACGGACCTGTCCCATTGTGGGCTCAGCTCAGATGAGGACCCTATGGCTGAGTCTTGTTTGCCTATGTTTGACAAGGGGATTTCTGATCATCTCCCAGGACAGCTGGGTTTTGCTTTTATTTCTCCTACAGAAGCTATGGGATTTCTTCTGTGTCCTACCCTTTTGGCAACTGCTCACATCCTGATCTGCTCCACTGGGAGCGATTGGGGTGAAAGAGGTCTGCTCTGCCATCATCCTTTTGTGAGCACTTAGTGGATGTGCCTGGTAAAGAGCTTCTCTGCATCTGTCTTGCAACTCTCTAACACAGGCATGCCTGCCCACACTTGTCTTTAAAAATTCATTACACAATTTGCTGAGCTCTTACCCAGCTTATATGGTGGGCATTTTTCTCTCCTGTGCTTGCAAAGGAGAAATTGTTTGAATGTTTCATGTCTCCTGGTAGGCACTTTCTTTCTTTAGACTTCATTTCAAATTGCCTTATGCCCATAGCTCTTTGTTAGGCTCAAGAAAAGTTCCTGTTATCTGGATTTTGCTGTTGTTGTTAAGATAAAAGAGACAGACTCTTACCGTTTTCTACATTCTAAACTGAGTAAAAACTTAATTTCCTTTTTCTTTTTCTTTTTTTTTGGTGGTACTGGGGTTCCTGAAAATCCTTCTACCTCCGGACTATACTCCCAGACTGACTGACTGACTGACATACATACATACATACATACATACATACATACATACATACATACACACACACACACACACACACACACACACACACACATATATATATATATATATATATTTTTTTTTTTTTTTTTTTAATTTGGAAACAGGGTTTCTTAAGCCAGCGAGGCTGGCTTTTGAACCTGCACTATCCTCCTGTCTCCGCCTCCCAAGTGCAGGGATTACAAGCGTGTGCCACCACGCCCAGCAAAAAATTTAATTTTCTATGACATTAAAAACAGAGATTTTCACAGGGCGTGGTGGCACATACTTGTAATCCCTTCACTTGGGAGGCTGAGACAGGAGGATCACACAGGTTCAAAGCCATACCCAGCTACTTAGTGAGGCTCTCAGCAACTTAGTGACACCCTGTTTCCAAATAAAATATAAAATAGGTCTGGGAGTATAGCCTGGAGTTAGAAAGCCCCTGGGTTCCACCTTCAGTACCACCAAAACAAACAAACAAACAAAACCAAATCCCCCCCCAAAAAAGAAAACAAAAAACCCAACAAAACCCCCTCAAAAACAAAAAACAAAACAAAAACAACCCCAGAGATTTTCTACAAACTTAAGTATGTTAATCTTAAAGGTAAAGATTATATTACAAAAAGCAAGCACAAAAGTCCCCATTGCAGTTAATATAGTATCTCATGGAATTGCTTCTTGCAAAACCAACACCAACAGCAGGGACTGAGGTGTAGCTCAGTAGTAGATGCTTGCCTAGTATATTTGAGGCCCTGAGTTTGATTCCCAGCACTGCAAAAAGTCAAACTCAACCAACCAACCAAACCCCAGAAATACACACCTTGATAACACCTTGGTAACAAGATGAAGAATATACATAGATCTGCTTCATCCTAACGTGGTTAATGTCTGTGTTCTTAGTGTCTTCAACATATCTTTTTTTTTTTTTTTTTTTTTTTTTGGTGATACTGGGGGTGGAACCCAGGGGCTTTCTACCTCCAGGCTATACTCCCAGACCTATTTTATATTTTATTTGGAAGCAGAGTCTCACTAAGTTGCTGAGAGCCTCACTAAGTAGCTGAGGCTGGCTTGGAGCCTGTGCCATCCTCCTGTCTCAGCCTCCCAAGTGCTGGGATTACAAGCATGCGCCACCACGCCCGGCTCAAGATATCTTTTTTTTCTATAAATACATTTTAGCTCTTTTGTTTATCTATATGGCAAGATGAAATTGATATCTATGTCAGTTATCTGTTTTTTAAGTATTTCAAAATTCTTTGTTAAATTGCAATTTGAGTCTGCTTTCTGGGCTTTAGCGCTACTTGGCCAAGGCTGATTTGCTAGAAAGAAAAAAAAGCACATCAGTAATAATAAAGTCTGTGTCTGGATCCTCTGCTTCCATGCTATTCCCCTAGACCGATAAGATAAATACAGTGTGTGTGTGTGTGTGTGTGTGTGTGTGTGTGTGTGTGTGTGTGTGTGTGTTTTAAGTCAGCTCTCATATTCTACTTTATGACAGGGTTTACTTTGTAGCCAATTAAATCTTCCCTTTTCCTCTCATATATCAAGAGTCCCAAGGAATGCTCTGGAGAAGATTTCAGTCATCACTGTGTAATCTGTCTTTTTCCCCAGCTTTGGGGCAGGCTGGTTGTCAGAAGTGCTGGATATATTCCATGGCAAAGTCCTTCTCTGGGAGGAGTATTGGTTTTTATAAACCTTCGCTTTGAGGTAGGAAGCATATGCTGTCTGTGTTGTTAAAAGAACTGGAGGGAAATGGATGTTTTGGTTTTAATGTGGCAAAACCTTAGGCATTGCACTTAGGCAAAATCTGGCAGACCTTTCTAGATAGCCATTGAACCCTTTCCAGATACTTAGTTCAGTGCCCACTGGGGAGTCTTTATATACCACATCAGTATTATTATCAGCATGACTCATTTGATATTTATTAAGTGAGAGAGTATCACAAAAGATACCTCCTTACTCCTAAAAAGAAGGAAGGAAGGGAGGAAAGAAGGAAGAAAGGAAGGAAGGAAGGAATGGTGAGTTTTGCTTTTGGGGTATCATTTTTTTTTTTTTTTGGTGGTACTGGGGTTCCTGGAAGCCCTTCTACCTCCGGGCTACACTCCCAGACCTATTTTATATTTTTGAAACAGGGTCTCTTACGCCAGCGCGGCTGGCTTCGAACCTGCGCGATCCTCCTGTCTCCGCCTCCCAAGCGCGGGGATTACAAGCGTGCGCCACCACGCCCGGCTTGGGGTATCATTTTTAAAATGGTCATTTCCAACTGATTAATTCTTCCAAGGCAACATTTGGGCACTGTTGTGTCTTTCATTGAGACTCACAATGGCTCCTACTTATTATCTGATTTATGACACCCAGACATTCAGCATGTGTGTCATGGGAGGGCCTTTCCAACATAGCTCAAGATGAGCTCACTGCAATGGCTTGGCAAAAGTGTCTTCTGCTTCCCAAACCCTCCTTTTCCACTATGCTCTGGGACAGGGACCTTTACCCAGAAAGCTCTTACTTACTCTGTGAAACCACCTCTTTTTCCAAAATTTGATTTGTGTTGTTGGTTAGCTTTCCACACTATAATAAATACCTGAGCTAAGCAACTTAAAAAGAAAAAAGGTTTATTTTGACTCCCCATTTTGGAGAGTCCAGCCCATGATCAGTTGGCCACTTTACTTTTAGGTTGGTGGCAAGGTGGTAGATCACGGCAGTAGCACACGGTGGAACAGACCTACTAACCTCATCGACAGGGAGGAGGAGGAGGACAGAGTCCCCAAAATCCCTGCAAGGGCATGCCCCCAATTAGCAGAACACCCCCCACTAGTCCCCAACTCCTAAAAGTGCTACTATTTCCAGGAACAAGCCTTTCCTACATGAACCTTTGGGAGGCACTTAGGATCCAAACTGTAGCTCTGTTTGAGACAGCATTCTATGAAGTTTCCCCTGCAAGCTCTTTTGGGTTAATAGTAAATAGGTGTCACATTCTTTTGAGAGTGTGCACCTTTCACGAGAAGAGACTTTCTAGTGCTAGCACAGGCATTTGACACATGGATGCACAGTAAACAGTAACCGGCTAATTGTGCTAGAATCTTGATGTTTATAGTACTCTCTACTTCCCGCCATGGGTGTGGCTTTCATCATTTGTGCTAGGAAAGCAGAAGAAAAGATAGGGTGTGACCAGAGAAAGGAGCCTAGAAATCACAGAAAATGTATCTGACAGTAGAGATAAAGTAATTTAAATTGCACTAACAAATTCTAGGTATTTCTGGCAAATGTATTTTGAAAATAATTTCTTAGATGATTCTGATTAACACCCCTTATTAGAACCAGACTTGTAGACAGGAGTTGCTACATAATTTGTAGAGCTTACTGCAAAATAAAAACTTGGGGTCTCTTGTCCAAAAACTATTAAGAATATCAAGACAGCAATAGAAAGGTGTTCAACCAAAGCAGGGACCCTCTAAGTGTGGGGCCTCGGTGACAAAATTCTACAGACCACATGCCTTGTCTGTAGAGGATTAATAAGAGATGGATGGTTGAAAGGTGATTGAACAAAAACAAAGATTCATTTACTTAAAATAAAAACAAAAGGTTTATTGTATTTCTAATACAAATTACAAGGGCCACATCTTCTTGGCCTTATGGGACACACAGAGGAAATTTTCAACTAGATAAAGTCAACAACCATGTGCTTTCTCTGAGAGGGAGTGAGTCAGATTTTAATGTTTATCAAAAGTGAAAATGAAGCCAGGTGTGGTGGTGCACACCTGTAAACCCAGTACTTGGGAGGCTGAGACAGGAGTTTTGCAGGTTCAAGGGCAGCCTCGACAACTTTAAGAGCTTCTGTTTCAAAGTAAAAAAAAGCAAAAAGGGCTGGAGGTGTAGCTCAGAGGCAGAATGCCCCTGGGTTCAATCCCTAGTATAAAAAGTGAGAATAAATGAATTTTTAGAAGTTGAAAATTATAACCACAGAAAATACATGATATGTGAAAGACTGCAATGAGATTTGCACAATATGTTGAGTAGTTTATTCATTCATTCAACAAAAGTTTATAGAATGTGTACTATGCTGCCAAATGCCAACCTGCACAAAAATGGCAGATTTTCTTCCATGTAGGGGGATTTCTTATAGTTGCTTTACTTTTGGACTCACGGGCATAGCATGTTCATCAATACTTGTGAAAGGGAAGCATAGGCAGAAAGATTGGGCAGAGGGAGAATTTGGAGTGAGAGGCGGATTCAACCAAGTCCAAGAATCTCCATTTCTATACAAACTCCCAGATAACACCTGTATGGCTGACTCTGCCTGAACTGATAAACAAGACAAGGCATAAAACCACTGCCTTCTACGTGAATATCCACTTCATCTGGTCTTTCCTTTTAGTTATACTGATGTGGAAAAACTATTGAATATTTGTGATCTATGCTTAGTTATGTGAAAATACAAACATTATTATCCATTCACAGGGCTTAATGAAAGATTTTCAAAAGTAATTAATGAGTCAAATACTTGGAAGGCTTAGCATTTCCAGAAAATGGGGGACTCTGCATTAGTGGTTGGCACAATAATATAATGGAGTCCATTTGTATTTCCTTGGAAAGGCATTAGAGGACCGTGTTTTATTTCAGGAAAGGAGATATCAGAAAACCCACTTTTAAGTGCCTTATTTAATGCACATCGATGTTTTTACCGAAGTGGAACTGTGTGCAGTTCTGTACACAGTGCAGATCTGCGCCACATTTCTATTTGGAATTACTTTACTTGCTTGCTAGTCACCTGTAGCTAGTGGCATTACACTAGACAGCACAGCTCTGGATGCCATAAAAGCACCCAAAATACTATGTAATTCATTATTAAATAGTAAAATTTTATCTTAAAAATATCATAAAATATGTAAATATGCCAAAATAAAAACTAGTCACTTGTAAGTTTTCTCATTTTTAAAAATTCCTTTCTTTCTTCCCACCTTCTCTTTTCATTTTCTTCCATCTGAGACTCTGTAACATGTACTGGTTAGAGAGACAAAGAGGCCTGAATAAAGATGACTGAAACAAAACACCAAAAAACACCAGCGAAGCAGGTGGAAAACCAGGAGAGCATGGCGCTCTGGGAGCAGCGGCATCTTGGAGCTAGACTATATTTACTTATGAGGGATGATTGCTGTATGTATTTTCAGGAACTTAGTGAGCTGATTGCCATGCATACTCATTACTAAGAATTAAATTATATAGGCTGGGTGTGGTGGTATCCACCTGTAATCCTAGTACTTGGAAGGCTGAAACTGGAGGATCACAGGTTCAAGACCAGCCTCAGCAACCTAGTAAGGCCCTTCACCACTTGGTGAGACCCTGTTTGACAAAAAATAAATAAACAAAAAGGGCTGGAGGTTAGTGCAGAGGTAGAATGCCTCTGGGTTCAATCTCCAGTACCATCCCCCATTTAAATTATATAAATTGATTTTAAAAATTATGTTAAAACAAAAGTAATAAGTACTCAAAACTCATCACTTCCTAATTATTTTACTAGCTCTTGAGGTCACATATCTATTGTATCTGTTTGGTGGAAATACTGTGTAATGCTACTGCAACATCTCTTTCAACTCTGAAATACCGTATTGGTAGCTTGAAATTGGACATCATAGGAGCATTGTACCACAGAAGTCAGCAAATGAATCGGATCAGGGTTTTTAATTTTTTTTTCTTGGAGAACCTACTGTTAAGCATTTATCAGCACGCTACTGCCTGGAATTAAGAAGGAGATGGAGTATAAGGGAGAATAAGTTGTGTCAAATGCTGCTAAGATGAGGTCAGTAAAATTAGACCTAGGACCTGACCATTGGATTAAGCTACATGGACTTCACAGTGATAAAAATAATATCACTGCCTTCATGGAAATTACATTCTGATGAGTGGCCATTGAATTTAACAATGGGGATTTGGCAGTAAATAGAAAGAATCTCTGCCTTCATGGTCTGATCTCTGCTAACACAGTGAGCATGCTGAAGGATCTGCTGCTCTTGCAGTATGCCTCCTTCTCTCCACCATCTAGACTTTGTGCATTTTCCATAACTAGACAACTTTTTGCTACTTTATCTGTGGGTGTATATCTGTATACTCATTTTTTGGGATTTGGCTCAAATGTTTTCTTTGGGCAGCCTTCTCTGAACTTCCCAAAGTTTAATGCCTGCATAGCACATTTCTGTATTTGTCTTTTTTAAAAAAATATTTAATCCTGTATTTGTCTTAATCCTGTTTTTTCTCATTGCTGCAACAATGGCCCATTTCTCTATCCACCTAATGATGAGCCTATTGACTTAATGATTGGGACCTTCATCTTTGTGTCTGTGGGCCTTCCACCATCCTTGGCATGTAGTTGATGCTAATGAATATTTAGAGATTGAAGGAATCTAGTAGTTAATTTGGCATATAAGATATTGAGACCTGATCCTCAGCAGAGAGACCACAAGATATATTCCCTGGAAGGATGGAAATGGTGTCAGTAAAGCTGTGCTTATTTAGTCTCTGGGCCTTTGACACTCTCTCCCTTTGTCATCTTCTGGTCTGATATGAATATTTGGGCTGTGTTGCAGTTTTAATGGTGAAGTGGGCTCTTTTCCTCAATTCAAATAGATATGTTGAATTGGGAAAATTGAAGAAATGATAGACATCTTGGTTGCAGCTATTACAAAGTAAGAAATAGGAAGGGAAAAACAAGCAGCATCCTGGAAAGAGACACACTGGAGAGCCCGAAAATGGAGCTCTCCTTCCTCTTGAACTCCCAGCCCTTAAATACTGTTTTTGGCTGGTATTCTTTTATTGGTGTTACCATATCAACTGAGCTAGCAAGTCATTTTTCCCAGGCAGGTAGTATTATCTTGTCTCTGGATAGTCTATTACTAAGTGCAGATGCTGATAATCTATATTTTTCTACCTTTGTTGTATCAGTCGCTCAACAGTTATGAGTGCTTTGAAGTAACATGTATTTTACATCCCTCATACCAAGGCCAGATCATAGAGAAAAGGGGAGAGAGAGGTACCAGTTGCAGCCAGTATAGCTTCATGTAATCTCTAAGGGCAAGGCATAAAGCTCTTGCTATGTTTACAGTTTGAAGATGTGCTAGGCAGAGCTACATGCTATTTCAGGGCTTCTAATTGCATTTACATTCTTAAGGCTCTAACTGCTTTTATATTCCCACTATGGGTTAACACTGGGGAAAAGGAGAGAAAGGGGCAAGTTCTGAAGTGTAACAGGCAAAGCTGCAGTCTTTCCCTACCTGAGTGCTTGTACAGCACCCAGGCTCTGACCGCCTTTTACATTTTTATTGGGAATCAATACTGCGGCAATTTTCTGATACTGGGATAGGCTAGAACCTAAAACAATTGGCATGCTATATTACTAAAGAAAACTTGTAGCTGGGTACAGTGGCACATACCTGTAATCCCAATCCTTTGGAGGCTGAGACGGGAGGATCACAGGTTCAAGGCAGTGTAAAGTAATTCATGAGATTCTGTTTCTTTTTCTTCTTTTCTTTTCTTTTTTTTTTTTGCAGGTCTGGGGATGGAAACCAGGGTCATTCAACCTCTGAGCTACACCCTCTGCCCTATTTTTTAAAAATTATTTTTACTTTGAAACAGGGTCTCACTGAATTGCAGACGGCCTCACTAAGTAGCTGAGACTGTCCATGAACCGCAATCCTCCAGTCTCAGCCTCCCAAATGCTGAGATTACAAGTGCGTTCTACCAAGCCCGGCTTCCTATTTTCCTTCCTTCCTTCCTTCCTTCCTTCCTTCCTTCCTTCCTTTCTTTCTTTCTTTCTTTCTTTCTTTCTTCCTTCCTTCCTTCCTTCCTTTCTTTCTTTCTTTCTTTCTTTCTTTCTTTCTCTCTTTCCCTTTCTTTCTTTCTTTCTTTCTTTCTTTCTTTCTTTCTTTCTTTCTTTCTTTCTTTCTTTCTTTCTTTCTTTCTTTGGTGGTACTGGGGTTCCTGGAAGCCCTTCTACCTAAGGGCTACACTCCCAGACCTATTTTTATACTTTTTATTTGGAAACAGGGTCTCTTAAACAAGCGTGGCTGGCTTCGAACCTGCACGATCCTCCTGTCTTCGCCTCCCAAGTGCAGGGATTACAAGCGTGCACCACCACGCCCGGCCCTTTTTTAATTCTTTTATTGGTGCATGACAGTCTCACATTATAATGCAGTTCACAATGATAGTGACACACCTGCACACAGCACTTGGTGGGCTTTCCCCTGGCTCCCTCCACCTCCACCCTTCCCCATACAGGGTATTGAGATTGACATTGGTATCCTTATATATATATATACACAGAATGTCAATGGAAGTGATTCTTTCATTGAGCCTCCCTCTTCCTCCCCCCTTCCCCTAGACGACCTCCCTGGCTCCCCTGGAATTTCTCCTCCATTATCTGAAGTCACTCTGGTTATCCCATTTACTCCTTAGTTTCTACATATGAGAGAAAACATATGACCCTTCACTTTCTGTGACTTAGCGTATTATTCTAAAGGTCCTTCCATTTTCCTCCATGTGACATAAATTTGTTCTTCTTTATCACTGACCAGAATTCCATTGGGTAGATATCCCCATAATTTTGTAATCCATTCATCTGTTGTTGGACAGACACCTAGTTTGGTTCCATAATTTGGCTATTGTGAATTTTGCTGCTATAAACATGGATATTAATGTATTAGTATAATATTCTGATTTAAGTCCCTTTAGAAAGATACACAGGAGTGGTATAGCTGGATCTATGGTGGATCCTTTTCTCCACACTATTCTTCATAGAGGCTGAACTAGTTTGCAATCCCACCAACAGTGTAGAAGAGTTCCTATTTCCCCACATCCTTACCAGCATTTATTGTTGTTTGACTTCTTGATGACTGCCATTCTGATTGGGGTTACAGGGGGGACTTAGTGTAGTTTTGATTTGCATCTCCTCAATTGCTAATGATATTAAACAATTTTTCATGTAGATTTTGGTCATTTGTATCTCTTTTTTTGTGAAGTGTCTATTTAGTTCAGTTGCCCATTTCTTGATTGGATTATTTTTAAGTGCTAAGTCTTTTAAGTTCGTTATATAATCTAGATTAGTCTCTGTCTCAAAATAAAAAATAAAAATGGCTGGGGGTATAGGATACTTTTAGGCTCAATTCCTAGTACCACAAAGACAAAAACAAAAACATAAAAACAAAACTCATTTAAAAGTTTCTCATGTATTACCTTTTCTTTCATGAACAACTTAGATTTCAGATACATCTGTTTCATTATTTCCATTTTTATTCTCTCTCTCTCTCTCTCTGTCTCTTTCTCTCTCTCTCTTTTTTTTGGTAGTACTGGGGATGGAACCCTTCTACCATTGGGATACACTCCCAGACCTATTTTATATTTTATTTGGAAGCAGGGTCTCTTAACCCAGAGAGGCTGGCTTTGAACCTGCACAATCCTCCTGTCTCCGCCTCCCAAGTGCAGAGATTACAAGCGTGTGTCACCATGCCTGGCGATATTCCTCATATTTTCTTAAAGTCACATTACTTCTAACCATTATTGTTAAATAAAGAGTCATTTGGTTGCAACCGGGTGTGGTGGTACACATAAGTAATCCTCGTACTTGGGAGGCTGAGACAGGAGGATCACAGGTTCAAAGAACAGCCTCAGCAATTTAGCAAGATTTTCAGCAACCTAGTGAGACCCTGTATCAAAATAGAAAATAAAAAGGGCTAGGAGTATAACTCAAAGGGAGGATGCACCTGGGTTAAATCCCTAGTACCAAAAAAAAAAAAAAATCACTTGGTTGAAAGGGGGAAAATCTTGTTTAATAAACAGCGGTATATTGCTGTCATGTAATAGTAATGTTATGGAATTAATACAACAGGCTCTCACATGTTCCAGGTGTACAATTGGAGAACAGGGGATGGAATTGCTGGTCATTGTGTGGACCCTCACCTTTGCTCCTCTGTGTCCCTTCATTCTTTTTCATCTTTCTTATATATTTTTATGTCTAACATGGATGCCAAATCCCTTAACCTGATAGTGTCCTTGTCTACCACAATACAGCTGACTCTAGTCCCCATTCCCAGGCAGGGAATCTGAAGGGGTAGACTGGACCATACCTCACATGTAACATGAGAGCCAATCTGTTTCCTAGGGTTGTCATTAACAATTGCTACAAACTTAGCTAAAACCAATAGAAATTTAATCTCTCATCGAGCACTGTCGAACATGCTCGTCATCCCAGCATTTGGGAGGCTGACATAGGAGGTTTGCGGTTCACGGACAGCCTCAACTACTTAGTGAGGTCCTTTGCAACTCAGCGAGACCCTGTTTCAAAGTAAAGAATAAAAAATAGGGCTGGGGGTGTAGCTCAGAGGTAGAATGCCCCTGGGTTCCATCCCTGGTACCATAAATAAATAAATAAATAAATAAATAAATAAATAAATAAATTTAATCTCTCAGTCAGTCCTGGAGGTGAAAAGTACCACATGAAGCAGTGGGCAGGCGTGGTTTTTCTGCAGGAGCATGCACTGTGGGTGCTCCGTGCCTTCCTTCCAGCTGCGGGTGGTCTGGACGTCCTCAAGCACCTTGATCTATAGGCACATCGTGCCAGCCTCTGCTTCCAAATCACACAGCTTCTCTGGTGATGCTGTCTAGCTGGCTCTCTTCTTTGTTTCTTATAAGGGCACTGGTTATTGGACTTAGGGTTCATCTTAGTCTCGGATGATTACATCTTGAGAGCTTTACTTAAGTACATCTAGAAAATATTACGGGCAAGGTCATATTTGGGAGCACTGAGGGTCATACCTTTGAGTGTCACTTTTGGACTTACTCTGGGGGGCAAGTCAAGGGTTATTGGCATGGCTCCAAATACCACTGATTTCTAGTAATTGTCAGATAGTCCACATGTTGGCCAGAAAGTTTTTTATATCATTTTGTACTTTTTTCCCCCAAGAAATGTAATATGTGAAAGTAGTCTATCTTAACTTTTGAAGATGCTATTCCTTTGTGTTAAATTAATGGCTCCTCTTTCCTGTTTCCTGTAGCACTTTATACATGCCTCTTTGATAGCACTTGCTGGTTTTGTTTATAGCACTTTTGTTATGTGCCCATTTTGCCATTTAAGTTTTGTACTTCTCCTGGGTGGGGCTCCTGCCTTACTCATCTTTGTTTCCAGTGTCAAGCTCAGAAGAACTGAGTTAAAAGGCATCTATTGAGTATCTGCTCTTTCACCATTGGGGTTACTTTATGCAATTATATTTTCTATCTAGCCAGTTTCACTTGATATTATACGGACATGTTATCCTTTATATGCTCACATCTGCCCTATCTCTTCCTTTCCTGCGGCTACCATCTGACTTAGCACTCAGCATGTTCTCGCTCGTGCTTTGGTTTGGATGAAGCTCGTTCCCCAAATGCTCATGTGTTAAAGCTTGATTCCAGCATGGCAACATTAGGTGGTGGCACCTTTAAGAGGTGGTACCTAGTGCAGGGTAATTGGGTCATTGGGGCTGCTGCTTAGAAGGAATTTGTGTATTTTTTGTAGGTCTCGCTACTTCTCACAAGAGGGTAGTTGTAAAGAGCAAACTCGGGCCCTCCTAAGCTGGTTTCCTGTTGCACCATGTAATCTCTCCCATTTGCATGCCTTCTTTGCCATGATGCTATCCACCATGATGTGATGCAGCCAGATGGGGCCCTTAGCAGAAGCCAAACCAATGGAGTTACCTGGTGTTGAACTTTGAGTCCCTCAAACTGTCAGCTAAGTAATCCTCTTTTCTTTAAAGTTATCCAACCTCAGGTATTTTGTTATAGTCATGAAAATGTACAAATAAACTTTCCTGGGTTTCCTGGGTCCTGTAAGTTCAAGCCGACCCCATACCACTTAATTCAGTTCGCAATAATCTTTTCTGTTGCATAGATGTACCCATTTAAAGGGATCTACTTTATCCACATTTATATTAGCTTGGTATCTTAGTCATGGTCAATGTAATGAGGATTTTCAAATTACATCTTTGGTACCAAATTATGTTTGACAAAGAGATGGGGGAGAGCTTCTTTGGTTTGTAATTGTGTTACAGTGCTCTTGTGGTCCTGGATCCAGTGGAAAGAAAATTGGCATTTCAGAAAACATTGCTTAAGTCTGCAGAAAGTACACAGTGATTATCAGTCATTTTGAGAGGGTTAAATGTGTGCAATTTTTCTGGAGTGCCATAGTAGGGAGTAGTGCAGTCAGTGGTGGGAAATATAACCTTTGCTCCCTGTCAAATTCTCTGGCAGGTTTTGAATTTGCCAGTGGATGCCTGCTCCTTTTCAAAGGATAAAGAAAATGATGCAGTTGTGAGTTTTGAGTTGAGCTATGTACTTACTGATATTCTACCTGTTGGATCTTCTCAGAGCTGATAAAGGGCTGTTGAAGTCTTTAGCTATAATAGTGCATTCTTACACTTCTCCTTCAAGTTCTTTTAGTATTTACCTCCTATATTTTGACACACTGTTGGTAAATACATAAAAAGTAAGGAATGTTAAGTTTTTTTGAAAATTGGTCCCTATACCATTATGCAGTGCCCCTCCTAATCCATTTTACATTTCCTTGCCTCAAAGTCTGATCTGTCTGAGGTTAATGTTGTTATTGCCATTTTCTTTTGACTAGTGCTAGTATGGTATATATTTTCCCCTTTAATTTTGTTTTGTTTCTTTTCTGGTGCTGGGATTGAACCCAGAGGAATTCTACCTCTGAGAGGCATTCTAACCTCAGCCCCCTTTTTTTAAAATTTTGAAATGGGATTTCACTAAATTGATGAGGTTGGCTTTAAATCTGAGATTCTCCTGTCTCAGCCTCCCAAGTACTGGGATTACAGATATGTGCCACCATGCTTGATTCATTTTCTTTGTTCTTATTACTGTATTCTACTTTTCTGCCTTATGTGGTTTTAATTGAATATCGATTTGGGAGTTCTAAATAAATTTTAGCAAGTGGTGAATTCAGAAATAATGTATTTGAGCCAGGTGTGGTGACACATGCCTGTAATTCTAGTACTTGGGAGGCTGAGACAGGAGGATCATAGGTTACAGGACAGCCTCAGCAAATAGTGAGACTCATCAACCTAGCGAGCTTGTTTCAAGATAAAAATAAAATAAAGATGGAGATGTAGCTCAGAGGTAAAATGCCCCTGGATTCAATCCCTAGTAACACACACACACACACACACACACACACACACACATCTGTGAATAATGAGAAACGATTTTACCATGGTGTCTCAAACTATTGAGCTGTATGAGATTCGACGACACAATGACTACTTCTTATCATCTCTTTTAGGCATTTCTAGTTTCTGCTTTCTTGTCTTTACCAATTCACTTACCATTTGGTTCACATCACATTTTCTAAATTTGCTAGTATATGTTATTTTCTATTTCTTTTCCCATTTATTTTGTGGTTTTATACCATTCCTATACCTTTACTGTAATTTTTGTGAAGTTCTTTGGGAGAGTGGAGATGAATACACATTCTTAACTGGCCATGTCTTAACCAGAATACTCTTTGATACACAGTACTTTATTAGTAGAGTTTATACATATGATAGGTGCTCCCTAAGTATTGGCTGAACAAATTAAAGAAGTTCTTGGTATTCCTATGCTAATATTTAGCTTTCCTATATAGTACATTATACCGAGATCTTAACTATCTCTCCTGTTTATAATCTACCATGTGAAAGAGTGCCTCTCTTTTTCCCTCATATTCCTGCTAATGTGCTTGGTGAAACATGACCTAAGGAAGATGTGGAATGGGTTTAAAACAACAACAATAACCACGAGGCTAGAAAGTGTATCTTGTTTAGAAACTCAGATTGGATTTATCTCCAGTTGCAGCACAGCCTTTCTCTAGTCTATTTATTTCTTTATGACCTTGCCAGTCAGTTATAAAAGGCTGCCAGAATTGTACTCATAGAGATCCCAGAAGTCATCTAGTTTTGTCCTTGGATTTATAGAAACCAAGCGTCAGGCTGCCTTGGTTCAGTTCTTGGCTTCACTACTGAACCTTGACAGTTTCTCAATGGTTTTGGCTTCAGTTTCTTGGTCTGTAAGAAAAGAGATAAAGATTACTGTCAGTGTTATCACAGGACATGATTGTAGTAATGTTCAAATGATCTTCATTATTGTGAAGACTAAATGAGATAATTGATTTAAAATTCTTAGTACTATCCTTAACATAGAACAAAGCTACACATAGTATTAATCATCATCATTATTATTAGTGACTAAGCTGAGGCTCATTGCCTCTCAGTTGAGTGAATTTTCCTCTAGATATTAGTAAGAATTATAAATCATTTTCCAGAATTAGTTACCATTATTTTCCTGCCTTTAGCTTCTTCCTTGTTAATAGTTATTCCCATTCTTTTGTATATCTCTTTTCAAACTAAAGATATTGTCAGCATTTCACCTACTATTACAGTTATAAGAACTTTGAAAGAAGAAAGTTTAAAACTTAGTCATTTCTTTTTGCAATTTGTGGTTCTTTCAGATGAAATTTCTCCCTTTAAAGTTGAGTGGTCTAACAATTGCAGATGGTTATTTATTTATTTCAGTTACAATAATACAATCCATTTCCCAGCATAAGTGGATAAGTGCCACCTTGGGTTGGGCCAGGCTTAAAAGCAAAGGAAAAGCCCCCAGACAACTAGAGAGGAAACACACACATCTTTGTGGGAATAAATGAAAATCTGGATCCCCTCTCCGTACCCACTTGTGCTGTAGGATGGAGCTGCCTTTGTAGTGGATCCTCGGAACCAGCAGGACATCTGTGGCGTGCCATCTCAGGCAGGAAGGTGAGTGCCAGCTCATTTAGAAGAGGGAAACTATGGGTTGGAACCATCATATGAATTACTCCATAGGTTGGTTGTTGACAGTTACAGGAAACCTGTTCCTTTGAAAGTAATATTTTTAAATGCTGGGTGTGGGGTCATGGAGTTCAGGGGCTGAGGAAAATATCTAAGCATAATATATATATCTTTGAAGAACTCTAGACTAGAGAAAATTAGACCTAGAAGAGGCAGAGAAAAATTTGTATATTGGTGTTTCATAGCAGAAGAGCAGAGGGAGTATAAGTCTTTAATAGCTAACATGTGGTTTAAGCGGGCTCCTCAGCTTTGGAATGAGACACCCATGGTTTTCAATCCTGTTATGCCACTTATAAACTGTTATTTTTGAACTATATATATGCATGATATCTCTGAGCTTCAATTTTCATATCTATAAAGTGAAGGTAATAATACCAACTCTACAGGGACTTTTAGAAGAGAGGAAATAATCGGTATAGTGTAATTGGCGCTTGGTAGTCTCTGTTAGACCGTGACTGTGTTCTTGCCAATCTTGTTTCTGGACATCTTGAAATGTTCTTGTATGGAGGCAGCCCAAACCTCAAATGGCTTTCGAGACTTGAAAATGGAAATTAGTTGCGAGAAGCTCTTAATCTCATTGTGGGCAAGGAACGTACTCAATATCTTCACCCAAAAAGTAATAATACTATTTTCTGTCAGGCTGAAGTTGCCAATATTTAGTTGGTTTTGGCTTAGAAGAATAGAAATTTTATATAATTTGGCCTAAAGTATAAAAATAAAACATATAAATAAATATGAAATCTACAAATATCTGCCCTTTTTACTTTGAAAATGAGAAAAGACCAAATAAGAAAATACATGTGAGCTGGGCATGGTGGCGCATGCTTGTAATCCCAGCATTTGGGAGGCTGAGACAGAAGGATCATGGTTTGCAGACAGCCTCAGCTACTTAGTGAGGCCCTTTGCAACTCAATGAGACCCTGTTTCAAAATGAATAAAAAATAGGGCTGAGGTTATAGCTCAGAGGTAGAATATTCCCTGGGTTCCATCCCCAGTACTGCCAAAGAGAGAGAGAGAGAGAGAGAGAGAGAGAGAGAGAGAGAGAGAGAGAGAGAGAGAGAGAGAGAAATAAAATACATGTGAAAGTGTTTTATAAATTCAAGGCCATTGCTGTTATTATAGTTATTACTGCAGGCTCCAAATCAACATTTATGAGATTAAGAGCTGGGTGTGGTGGTGCCTGCCTGTAATTCCAGTAGTGGGGAGGCTGAGACAGGAGGATAGCAGGTTCGAAGTCAACCTCAGCAATTTAGCGAGATCCTGTTTCAAAATTATAAAAAAGTAGCTGGGCATGGTGGTGCACGCTTGTAATCCCAGCATTTGTGAGATCGAGATAGAATTGTGGTTCGAGGACAGCCTCAGTTACTTTAATGAGGTCCTTTGCATCTCACCGAGACCCTGAGATCCTGTTTCAAAATAAAGAATAAAAAATAGGGCTGGGAGTGTAGCTCAGAGATAAAATGCCCCTGGGTTCCAACCTCAATACTGAAAAAAAAAAATTTAAAAAAGTAAAGTAGGGCTGGTGCAGCTTGGAGGTAGAACGCCCCTGGGTTCAGCCTCTGATGAGAGAGAGAGAGAGAGAGAGAGAGAGAGAGAGAGAGAGAGAGAGAGAGAGAGAGAGAGCACAAAGGAGTGTTCTATTAAATTAATAAAAATAAAAAGCTAAACCCAAACCCAGTCCTTTTGTCTGTGAAGAATTCTGAGGGACTAAGGTTGGGCAGCCTGCTTGATTCCATAGGATGACGTGGGGTCTTAAAGAATAGGCAAAGAAGAGGACGTACATCCTAGAAACAATGCTGGACATAAATTCAAGTACCCGACTGCCGAGCAGCAGGCTGGCCGGCCTCACTCGGCCCCCCATTTCTCACACAGCGTAGGACAGACATGAGTGGCATGAAGGCGTGAGTGGAGCCGGCCCTGGGAAACCCCACAGTGGTGCGCACGCCTCTGAGTGAGGTCGGAGAGCGCTCGGCGCCCATGATACTGCGGAGGGTGGGGGGTGGAACTGGGGGCTGGCTTCCCAAGGGCAGCGCGCGGGGTGCAGTCCTGGGGTTTGCAGAGAGCAGGGCAGCCAGCTCCCAGCCTTTCGCAGTAAGACGTGGGGAGACAGGAATAACAGCTCGCTAAAATGTTCGTGGTCCCTGGCAGAGACAGCGGCTTTTTGCTCTGCTGCCCCAGCCCCTGCCGAAAGCCAGCAGTAGCTGCGTGGATCCCCTTCCTGTCCTGGTCCTCACCGCAGCTGCTGGAAGCTTTACCCTCTTAAAGACAGGAGGCCAGTCGCTGACCTGCCAGGCCCTAGACAGCAGGGACCTCTCGCCTCACACGGCAGATTATGATATAGTTTGAAAATTCTAGAGCTTATCTAAACGCTTCCTTCAAATAAAGCCCCTCCAGCGTGGTCGCCTCTCTCTAGGAAGTGGCCTCTCTCTGAAGACCTGTGATTCAAGGCTTCTTCATTTCCCAAGTGAAGGCTGATGAGCAGGGCTGCAGGAGATGTGTGCCGAAGACCTTTTGGAATTTCCTTTGGCCCAGATTTGGAGAGGATGACTTGCTTTGGTGAGGCGTTCAAAAGACACATCCGCATACAGGATGACTGGAAAGTGCAGAGCCCCTGCTCAGGGCCTCTCTTTCTGCCAAATTAGTAAACCCAAAGGGCTTCGCGGAATTTGAGTCAGGGAGGGAGATGTTGGTTTTGAGGCATCTTTCATCAGCACCGTAGTGAGGCCTTCTGGCTGCGCACCCAGTCCACTCCGATGAAGGATATTTCCTCTATAGATAGTACTGGATTAAAACTACCAGCTTAGGCCGGGCGTGGTGGCCCACGCTTGTAATCCCCGCGCTTGGGAGGCAGAGACAGGAGGATCGCGCAGGTTCGAAGCCAGCCGCGCGCGCTGGCTTAGGAGACCCTGTTTCCAAATAAAAAAATGTAAAAATGGGTCTGGGAGTGTAGCCCGGAGGTAGAAGGGCTTCCAGGAACCCCAGTACCACCAAAAAAACAAACAACAACAACAACAACAACAAAACTACCAGCTTCTTTTTTTCTTTCTTTCTTTTTTAAATAGTGGTTCTGGGGGTTGAACTCAGGGATATTCTGCCTCTGAGTTACATCCCCAACCTTATTTCATTTTTATTTTGAAACAGGGTCTCACTGGGTTGATGAGAGTCTCACTAGTTGCTGAGGCTGGCCTCTAACCTGTGATCCTTCTGTCTTTGCCTCCCAAGTACTGGGATTGCAGGTGTGCACCACCACCTACAATCCAACTTTTTTTTTTTTTTTTTTTTTGGTGATACTGAGGGTGGAACCCAGGGTCTTTTCTACCTCTGACCTATACTTTCAGAACTGTTTTATACTTTATTTGGAAACAAGGTCTCACTAAGTTGCTGAGGCTGGCTTCGAACCTGTGCGATCCTCTTGTCTCAGCCTCCCAAGTGCTGGGATTACAAATGTGTGCCACCACGCCCGGCTTCAACTTTCATCTTTTTATTGTCAATATCTTACACGCTAAGCTGACTTCTCCTGTCTGCCCTCGAAGTCTTCTTCCATTTAGGATACAAGTAGTTGAGTAGGTTCTTGAACCTGAGTGACAATGAAGGTTTTCTTGTTGATTGAAATTGCACGTAAGAGCTGGGCGTGGTGGCTCACGCTTGTAATCCCCGCGCTTGGGAGGCTGAGACAGGAGGATCACATAGGTTCGAAACCAGCCTCAGCTACTTAGCGAGGCTCTCAGCAACTAAGTGAGTACCTGTTTCTAAATAAAATATAAAATAGGTCTGGGAGTATAGCCCGGAGGTAGAATGCCACTGGGTTCCACTGCCAGACCAAAAAAAAAAAAAAACAAAAAGAAAGAAACTGCACGTGAGTTTCCTTGGAAGAAATTTTGAGTGAAGTCAATCTCTTCAAGGGTGCATTTTCCACCTCAATAACTAGGATCACCTTAATGCCCAGATTGTACTAGTTAAGTTCACCCAACTTACTGCTAAATTCCGGGGACTCACTCATGCTAGTTGGGATTTCTTACCAATGGGCAGTCCTTCTGTGGTGGTGAGAGGGAAGTGTGGAAGGGCCCTCAGAGGGCAGGTGGGTTAGCGTGGGGCTTCATCATCATGGCACCTGTCGGCTTCCCATCGCGTGTGTGTCTCTCTCCTCAGGTGCCTGAGCCCTCTTTGCTGTGTTATAATTCTGCACTTTCCATGTGACAGTCGAGATTACTTTCATGCTTTGTCTCTACAAGTAGCCCCTCAGCTCTCGACCCTTACACTCAGACACCCGCAGCAGTGACTCATGTGGCATCTGTAGTTTGAATCAGCGGCCCTGCTGTCCTCTCTGTCCTGTGTCCCTTCCCCTTATCAAAAGTCACTGCGCTAGAATGTGGCCCTTGAAGTCAGGGCTGGGCTCTTCTTTGATCCCAGCCCCTCACCTTAGCTGGTCAGAATGCCTGAGGTCCTTGCCAGCCAGCTTTTGAGAGCCCCGGGCTGGGACCACCGAGGCTGGGACTCGGGAGTCTCAGTTTTTACAATATCCCTCTCTTCAACTTCTCCAGCTGTGTTTCTGGGTGTGCTTTAGTACTCTTCACCGTGTGTGTGTGTGGTACTGAGGATTGAATCTAGTAGTGTTCAGTCTCTGAGCTACACCCCTTTTAAGTTTTTTTTTTTTTTTTTTTTTGGTGGTACTGGGGTTTCTGGCAACCCTTCTCCCTCTGGGCTACACTCCCAGACCTATTTTATACTTTTTATTTGGAAACAGGGTCTCTTAAAAAAAAAAAATATATATATATATATATATATATATATATATATATATATATATATATATTGGTGCATTGTAGTCATACACCACAATGGAGGAAACAGGGTCTCTTAAGCCAGTGTGGCTGGCTTGGAACCTGCGCGATCCTCCTGTCTCCGCCTCCCAAGCGCAGGGATTACAAGTGTGCGTCACCACGCTGGGCGCCCCTTTTAATTTTTTTATACCTCAAGTTTTCTTTATTTCTTCTTAAATTATCTAGTTACAGGCACAAAACATCTATATATTATAAACAGAGCAGTGTGAATCATATTTACACTTAAAGATGTTTGACATGACCTCATCATGTCTTCTTATTGATGAAGACACAAAGATCTAGAGAAGTGAGATGCCTGACTCTGGCTGACAAAGCTGCTCTAGACGAAGATTCCCACGCTCCTCCTCCTGATGCGAGAGGTGGAGCCCAGGTGCAGCTCGGCTTGAATGTCACCCGTGTGACCTTAGGCATACGTTGCCAGATTTTCCTCATCAATAACTGAAAAAAACAGCTGTGGCAATAGAAGGTGTGTGTGTGTGTGTGTGTGTGTGTGTGTGTGTGTGCGCGCGCACGCACACACACATTGGAGAAAAGTACTGAAGATTGAACTCGGAGGAGTTCTACGTCTGACCTATACCTCCAAATTATTTTATCTGTTATTCTGTTTTTTATTTTGTATTGGTGCACTATAGCCCCACAACACAATGTGGATCATGCTGACAATGGCATACATTCACACAGTACGTGGTGCCCTCCCCCCTTCCTCTTTTCCCTCCCTCCCTATACTGAGTGTCCGGGTTAACAATGTTATATTCACGTGTGTAGCTTTTCCATTAATGAACCTCAGCCTTCTTCCTCCCCTGCTCTTCCTTTCTGGCTTCGCTGAGGTTTGCCCTCCGTTACCTGGAATCCCTCTGGTATCCCTAATACTTTTAATTTCAATTTGGAAACAGGGTCTTGCTCAATTACCACATGTTGTCCTGGGACCTGTGATCCTGCTGTCTCAGCCTCCTAAGTAGTGGGGTTACAAGCATCACCATCATGCACAGCTTTGACTTTTAAGTTTCTTCTTAAAATTTCACACATAGCCGGGCATGGTGGCGCACGCTTGTAATCCCTGTGCTTGGGAGGTGGAGACAGGAGGATCGCGCAGGTTTGAAGCCAGCCGCGCTGGCTTCAGAGACCCTGTTTCCAAATAAAATATAAAATAGGTCTGGGAATGTAGCCCAGAGGTAGAAGGGCTTCCAGGAACCCCAGTACCACAAAAAAATTCACACATAATAGGTGAATATTCTCATGCTAAAGGAACCAAGCAATAATTACCATTATTATTTTATGTATTCATATTTTGTTTAACATTTAATAGAAGATTTGAACGTGCAAAACCACTTGTCTGGGTAACAATTATAGCTTCAGCAGCGTGATTATTCATTTACCCACTTAGTGGGGCTGCCACACTTCTGCTTCTATCACCCCACGGCCGGGCCTCCCTCCTTTTCTATATGCCTTTAGGATGCATAAATAATTCTAGCTAAAACTAAGGCATGTCTTCTGCCTAAGGATGGAGAAAACCAAGAGCATTCTGACTAATTAGGTACAAAGGAGTGCTATGAACGCTGTGATCCCTTTTTAAAGACACATTTGTTCTCCATTGCAAAATTTAAAGACCTCCCCTTTGTGTTTTGTATTCACTTAAATCAAAGTGTCTATTTGTTGAGAGGAAAAAAATAGTTCTGTGAAGTAACACTTCGTATTGACTATTACTGGTATGTAGCCAGTCTTAATATTTTAAGCCATTATCAGCTGGGCACTGTATTTGGGAGGCTGAGTCAGGAGGATCGTAGGTTCAAGGACAGCCTCAGCAATTTATCAAGGCTCTCTGCAACTTAGTAAGCCCCTGTTTCAAAATAAAAAGTAAAATAGGGCTGGGGATATAGCTCTGAAATAGAATGACTCTGGGCTCAATCCCGAGCACCATAGACAAAAATTGTATAATTATCAATGCATATTAATTATACAAAATAATGGGGTTCCTTGTGACATTTTCACACATGCATAGAAGATCCTTTGTACACACCCTCACCGTCACCTTCTCCTCCCTCCCCTCTCCCGGGCTCCCTTTCACTTCCTAAATATTCCTTTTACTTTCATACTATCTTTTCCCTCTGTGGATTCCACATACAAAAAAAAAAAAAAAGATACTTGTTTTTTGAGTCTAGTATATTTCACTCAAAATGATTAACTCCAGTTTCATCCATTTTCCTGTGAGCGACATGATTTTTTTCTTCTTTATGATTGAATAATATTTCATTGTGTATATATACCACATTTTCTTTATTCATTCACCTACTCATGGGCATCTAGGCTGATTCCATATGTGGGTTACTGTGAATTGTGTCATAATAAACATAAGTATCCAGGTCTCTCTGTTGTAAACTGACTTTGATTCCTTTGGGAATATACCAAGTAGTGGCATAGCTGGATCATATGGTAGGTCTATTTATGTTTTTTGTTTTATTCTTTTCGGTACTGGGAGTTGAACCCAGGGGCTTTCTATCTCTGAGCTACATTTCGAGTCCTCCTTTTTATTCTTTACTTGTAAACTGGGTCCCACTAGGTTGTAGAGGGCCTCACTAAGTAGCTGAGGCTGGCTATGAACCTGCGATCCTCCTGTCTCAGCCTCCCATGTACTGGGATTACAGGATTACGAGCATGTGCCACCACACCCGGCTGTTTTTTTTTTTTTTTTTTTTTTGAGGAACCTCCATACTGATTTCCATAGTAACTACTAATTTACATTCCCTCCAACAGTGTATACCTGTATCCTTGTTAGCATTTATTAAATGTTGTTTTCTTGATAATGGCCATTTTGGCTGGGATAAAATGGAATCTCTATGTAGTTTTGATTTTCATTTCCCTGATGGCTAAATAGGTTGATCATTTTTCATTTGTCCTCTTTTTAAGAACAGTCTGTTGAGCTCATTTGTTGTGTGTGTGTGTGTGTGTGTGTGTGTGTTGCTTAGAAGTGAACCCAGAGGCATTCTACCTCTGAACTACACTTCCAGCCAATTAAAAAAATTTTTTTTTAATTTTGATACAAGGTCTTGCTCATTTTCTGAGAGTCTCACTTCTTGCAGAGGCTGTCCTCCAGTCTGTGATCCTCCTGTCTCAGCCTTCCAAGTACTGGGATTACAAACGTGGGCCACCAGGCCCTTTTTATATTTACTTTTGAAACAGGGTCTCACTAGGTTACTAAGGACCTTGCTAAGTTGCTGAAGCTGGCTTTTCGGTACTGGGGGTTGAACCCAGAAGCATTCCACCTCTGAGCTTCATTTCTAGCCCTATTTTTTTATTCTTTATTTATAAAAAATAAAGAATAAGAAGGAGGACCTGCAGTCCTCGACTCTAAGTCTCCCAAGTGCTGGGACTGCAGCGTCAGCCACCATGCCTGGAGGGAGAAGCCATCTCTTGAGGCTTGATCCCCAATACCTCTCAGGGAGGAGAACACAGCTGTGGAGCGGTGACTTGTGCGTGCAGCGGAGTTGAGTCCCTCCCTTCCTCCCTCCCGGGAGCTGGAGCAGCCGGCTGCTTCGTACCTGTCTCTGATTCGTGTTTCTGCTTCTCTGTGCCTTGTAGTTTTCCTGTGACTTCTTTCTTGGTTCCCGAATCTCTTCCTCTGTCTCTCCTCAGAATGTAGTTTCTCCTTGGTTGCCCGGGCTCTTCTCAGTCACGGTCAAGTGAAGGGCACTTTCATTCCACCATCGCACCTGGAGGCCTGTCTGTTACTGATGATGCATCTCTTCCTGCGGATCCAGCTTCTCACTCTGCTTTATTACTGTGCACACTTTTACTTAATTAGGTATTTCAGCTGGTTTCAGTATGAGAACATTTTATCCTTGTAGTTTTCTTAAGAAATTCTGCATGTGACTTTTTCAGAAATGATTTATTGAACAGCCTTTTCTCTTTTTTTTTCTCTCATGATCTGTCAGATGAAAATGTAACATCACTTATTTTTTCCTGACATGAGTTACTGCTTTTCCATTGCTTCATCCTTAGACTCTTCCACCAACTCATCTGGGATGGGATGAGGAGCCAGGAGTCTTTTTGTTCTAATTAACTGTTATGTTACACAAACAGTATTGAATGTGTATCATGCAGCAGGCACCGCCTTGAAGTCTAGGACCTGAGAGAGGAATAAGAAGGCTCAGCTCTCACAGAGCTGGCTCTGTGTGAGGAACCTGGCAGGTAAGCTGCGGAGCACCATTGTGTGGGGGAGAATGGGGCCCAAAGGAGGGACTCGTTGTTCAGCTTTGGGTGGGAATTCAGGGAGGGGGTCTTAGAAAAGGTCATCTTCAAGATGAGTCTGGGAAGGTGATTAATTTGCTTAGAATAAGTATATCTGTCCAAAAAAAAACAACTTGTTCCTCCTCAGCTCTCACACCACAATCTGCAGAGAAGACTTCTGACACCAGGTGTGTGGGCTTCTCCCGCCAGCAGGCAAGCAATTAATTCTGCAGCAGCAGAATTCAATTCAGTTCGGACACTAGCTCAGTCCCTCAGGTTCCCTCTCCCCAACTTTAGATGTCACCTGCAAGCCCCAGGTTGTTTTTTCTGTGCTTCTGATGGACTGGCTATAAATAAGGGTTTCCACAACCCTCTCCTTGGGTTCAGTTTTTCACAGAACTCAGGGAAACAGGTTTGCTGGTTTATTAGAAAGGATATCACAAACGCTACAGATAAAGAGATGCTTAGGGGAAGGTGTGGAGGAGGGGCGTGGAGCTTCTGCCACGCTCTGGGAATCTCCACATGTTCACCTACCTGGGAGCTCCGGGAACCCCATCCTTTTGGGTTCTTATGGAGACTTCATTGCATAGACACGATGGCTAGTTGACTGCGTTGGGAAAGCCAGTAAGGCTTGTGTGTGCAGCATTTCTTCCTCCTGGGTATGGGGCAGGACTCACCTGGGACGGGGAGAGTCTTATGATCTACTATCTGATAAGACAAGAGTAGGTAAGAGAATGTCCCTATGGCCAGCCGCAAAACAGAAAGGCAGGAAAAGATCAGACTTTCTATGACTCACCCTAAGGGGAAAAAAAATTCTAGTTTCTATTGTCGGCCTTGGGGGGCAGTTATAACAGAAAGTGTGCATTGTAATAACACAAGAGGAAAGGGTCATTATAGGCATGCACCGAGTGTGGAAGTGTGAAATAACATGGTGCTTTTGGAAAGCTCTCAGATGGCCCATTTGGCTGGACTGTTGGGAACCGAGGCGAAGGCCAAAGGATGGCGTTACTTGGAAAGACTCGTGTTTTGTTTATTCCATGGAGCATATTCTTGGTGGGGCTTATAATTTTCATATTACATGGTAGAGTATATGATGGACAAAAAAACCATTGTTATCACACACCTTTCAAATGTTGCCTGAGAAGCCAGGCATGGTGGTGCGCGCTTGTAATCCCTGTGCTTGGGAGGCTGAGACAGGAGGATCGCACAGGTTCAAAGCCAGCCTCAGCAACTTAGTGAGACCCTGTTTCCAAATAAAGTATAAAATAGGTCTGGGAGTGTAGCCTGGAGGTAGAAAGCCTCTGGGTTCCACCCCCAGTACCACCAAAAAAAAAAAATGTTGCCTGGGATTGGTGAGTAATTAAGAAGGTATCTGTGTTATGATAGCTAATGAATAGAATAGAAACCAAATTCTTCCTCCCACCAGAACCCCCATCTGTCACTGGAATAGTGGGTTAGAAAGAGTCAGGAAGAGACTCTCAGTTGACTGGTGACATTTTCAGCTCTCTCCCTAGACTTTGTGAATTAATTCTGAAATAATGTGGACCTGGGCACTGTGGATGTTCCTGTTACCCTGGAAATTCAGCCTGACAGGTAGGTAAGCCTGGGCCCCTTCATGAATCATGTGGTCCTCATTGTCTTCTCTGGACAAGAATTTTAAACTTCAGAGCATCTGGACCATGGACACTCATGATGAACACGGGAGAATTTGTGAACACCTGAATTGTGTGTGTGTGTGTGTGTGTGTGTGTGTGTGTGTGTGTGTGTATGTATGCAGATGTACACTTGCAATTTTATGTGAACTCTTACTTATGCAGACTTGGTAAGATGGTCTATGTGGCCTCCTAAGGGCCAGGATCACTGCGATATTATAATGGTAAGGGCTTGTTTCCATAGTTGTTGTGTTAGTTGTTGTGGCCTCACATAACATGCACACGCATTCACATACACACACACACGAATACAAAACTTTATAATTTTACATTATTTGCCATAAATTCCAAGGCTATAAAGAAAAATGGTGCAGTGACATATATCTACCATATTCTAACTCAAATGTTGTGGGCCTATGGTCCATCCATTAGTTTCATCACAGCTTATGTTAAAAAAAAAAAAAAGAATCACTGCAGGTTGTGTACGGAAGCGCTTCTTCTCACACACCAGTGGTCAAGGCAAGTCACACCCATGCCTGGCTTCACAGGGCCAAGAAAAGAAGTTCCTCTTTTATATCCAGGAAGAGAAGATATTCATATCACTGGATAGATAGTGAGTATTCATTTTGTCTACCTCAGATCCCCTCTGTAATACCAGTGTCAAGTGTCCTCCCTAGGACCTTTGGTCTCTCTTGCTCTGTGGCAGGCAGCAATGTACAAATATAGCCCCATAAAAACAGCCCAGGTTAAGTGGAAATAAATTTTTGGAGCCACTTTATTTTCTTTTGATTCCCAGTGACATTTTTTTTTTTTATTCTGGACCCCAGATGAGGGACTCCCTTTCTGGTTTATAGTGTTTAATATATGTTAACCCAAGCTGTTGCTTTTTTTGTGTGTGATAATGGGGATTGAACCCAGAGGCATTCTACCTCTGAGCTACACCCCCATCCCTATATTTTTAATTTTTATTTTTAAGCCTGATCTCACTAGATTGATGAGAGTCTCACTACTTACTGAGGCCATCTTAAAACCTGTGATCAGCTGGGCGTGATGACGCATGCTTGTAATCCCAGTACTTAGGAGTCTGTGACAAGAGGATCTGGGCTCGCGGCCTGCCTCAGCTACTTAGTGAGGCCCTCCACAACGTAGTGAGACCCTATTTCAAAATAAAGAATAAAAAATCACCAATGCCCCTGGGTTTGATCCCCAGCACCACAAAAAAAGGAAGTATACAATCCAGTGGTTTTTGGTATGCTCACAGAGTTGTACAACGATCACTACTACAAGTTTAAGAACATTTTCACCAACCCAAGAAGAAACTCTTGGTAGTAATTCCCTATTTTTTTCCCCTTCCCTCACATATTCTTCTTCTCCCAGCTCAAGACAACCTCTTATCTACTTTCTGTCTCTATATATTTGTCCAGACATTTAAAAATATGCCTCATATCTAACTATAGCTATAAATCCTTTGACCAGTATCTTTTTATCCTTCCTCCCTTCTAGCCACCCACGCTTCTGGTAATCACTATTCTACCCTACTTCTATGAGATCATCTTTTTTAGATTCTACATTTGAATGAGATCATGTGGTATATTTCTGTGCCTGGCTTACCTTTGCTTAGCATAATGATTCCCATTTTCATCCATATTGTCACAGATGACAGGGCTTCATTCTTTTTTATGGCTGAATAGTATTTTATTATATGTATATTTATAGACATAGATATTTTATCACACTTTATTTAACCATTCATTTGTCCAAAGTGATCCCATATCTTGGCTATTGTAAATATTAGAAATGGTTTCTAAGGAAGCTGCAAATAAAGTGCACACAACTGAATGTAACTTGGCAAGACGATTTACTTCTGCAGAAGGGTGTGAAACTGACATAAAATCCACTTAGCAAGCACACTGAGCAGAAAGTCTGCTTGGCTTTTATTGCTAATGTGATCCTGCTCCTCACCCTGATTTAGGGAGGGCTTGGGTTTACAAATCTTCGTGATTGGCTACTTTCCAAGACAGACAGTAACTTTGAAACAATGTTTAACCTTCAAGAGCTAAAAATGGATGATGGAAACTAAGATGGTTGACTTCTGGAAGATTCCTGGTCAACTGAAGGTCAACTCTGAGCTAAGATGGATAAGATGGTTGACTTCTGGAAGATTCAGGGAGTGGAGCATCTAGAGACATGCATCATCACAACAACAAATGCCCATGTTGCCATTACAAAAGAAAGGAGTACATTTCTATGTCATTTGCTACTTTGACAAAAGAGATAGTTTTTACTTTTTACATAAATAGTACTGCAATAAATCTGTTAGTAAAGGTATCTCTTCAACATACTGATTTTATTTCCTTTGTATATATCCATTAATATAATTATTAGACCATATAGTAGTTCTATTTTTAACTTTTTGAGGAACCGCCATACTGTTTTTTCTTCCTCCTTCCTTCCCTCCTTTTTTTCTTTCTTTCCTCCTTTTTTATGGTGCTGGGGATTGAACTCAGGGATGTTCTACCTTTGAGTTACACCCTCAGGCCTATTTTATTCTTTATTTTGAAAAAGGGCTCACTAAGTTGCTGAGACTGATCTGAACCTGCAATCCTCCTGTCTCAGCCTCCAAAGTACCGGGATTACAAGCATCCGCCACAACACCTACCTTCCATACTGTTTCTCATAACCCAATATTAATTTATAAACATTTGTTATCTTTTGTATTTTTGATAATAGCCATTTTAGTAAGAATGAGATGGAATCTCATTGTGATTTTGACTTCTATTTCCCTGATAATTTCTGATGCTTGGATTAAAAAATTTTTTTGGCTATTTATGTGTTTTCTTTTGAGAAATTCCCATTTAGATATTTTACTCATTTTAAATTAGGATTATTTTCTTACTATTGAGGTTTTTAATTTTTTTGCAGTACTGAGGATGGAACTCAGGGGCATTCTACCTCCAAGCTACAACCCCAGCCCTATTTTTTATTCTTTATTTTGAAACAGGGTCTCACTGAGTTGCAAAGGGCCTTACTAGGTAGCTGAGGCTGTCCATGAACCGTGATCTTCCTGTCTCAGCCTCCCTAATGCTGGGATTACAAGCATGTACCACCACACCCAGCAACTATTTAGTTTTTTAATTCATTGTAAATTTTAAATATTAACCCCTAATCAGATATATAGTTTACAAACATTTTCTCCTACTCCGATAGTTGTCTATCCACTCTGTTTTTTCCTTTTCTGTGTAGAAGCTTTCTAGTTTGATATAATACCTTTTGTTTCTTTTAGTCTTGTTGCCTTTGATTTTTAGGTCATACCCTAAAAGTTATTGTCTCCACCAATGTAATTAATTATTTATTTTTCTTCTATTAGTTTCATAGTTTCAGGTTTTATTTTTAAGTCTTTGACCAGTTTTGAATTAAGGATCCAATTTTATTCTTTTGCCTGTAGATATCCAATTTCCCCCAGTACCATTTGTTGATTGTCTTTTCCCCATTGTGTATTCTTGAACCTCTTGTCAAAAATTTATTTTACTATATATGTTTGAGTTTATTGCTGAGCTCTCTATTCTGTTCCACTGGTTTATATGTCTGTCTTTTTGCCAGTACCTTGTTTGTTTGGTTCAGGGCTAGTAAAATTTGGTCTGGTTGAACATTTGGACTTGGAGATCACCAGCTGTGTCATGGTTTTAAGAATGCAAGTAGCAAAGGTAGTCTTTGACTGAACCATTGGCCAGTGGTGCTGCAGGAATAGGGCTCATGTGAAGGAATCAGAGGAAGCAGCTTCTCTGGAATGAACCGGAAACACTGACGTGACACAGAGGCGTCTAGTTCTTTCTCACTTTTTTTTTTTTTTTGGTCATGCTCAGGTGCTCCTTTACCCATGTGGGCAGTGTTCATTTTATAGACTAAATGTATGAATACAAACATACTTCTAGAGCCCATTAGAAAATCATAAAAGCCCAAATCTAAGCCAAACAATGAATGCGACTCCTTTTGGAGCCCATCCCTATTACCCTCCTGTTAAAAGGTAATGCCTTACATTGAAATATAAACAGTATTATTCAAATGCGCAGAGAAAAGAGCATCCTTACTTTCTATGATCAAGGCAATCAATTCAAAAGTCCTTTCCTCCACTGGAAATGCACACAGCAGTGAGGAAAAAGAGGGGTTGGGTATTCCTTAAGCTTATTAATATTCGACTCTCCTTTGGTTTATATTATCTCTTGGTTAATTCAGTTTCTGGGGTAAAAACACTGTTACAGAATGTCTGCCCTTTCGATGCTTCTCCTTCAGATGGTATCTGAGTATATAAGCAGAGTTTATGTGACTTCAATGTCTTGGGAAGGGTTCCTGGATCCATAAAAACAAGTCCCGTGGTGTTCTCTGATCTTCCCTAGAAAACTAGTGTGGTCCAGTCCCTTCTCTGCTATCTTCTGTGGTACAGCTGGCTTCACCTGGGTTTTGAGGTGTCATATTGGCACCTCATCTTGAAGTTTGTGCCACAGTTGTTTGCCTGTGGGACTGTCTTGGTCGATGTTCTCACTGCTATAATCCCAAACAACTGACCACACAACTAAGAGATAGAAAGATTTATTTGCTTATTATTTCCTTGGAGATTTTGGGGTTCAGTCCATGTGAAGCTGAGTTATACCTACAGATCTCAGGGCCTGGTAATGGGAGGCAGAGAATGGTAGAGCACAGCAGCTCTGCTCCTCACATGATGGAGGCCCGAAGCAGAGAGCAGAGGGAGGAGGAGGGGTGAATAATACTCAAGGCGACACCCCCAGGGAACCCTCCTTAGCTACCAGGTGGACTCCAGCATTGCCGCCTTGTGTCCATGAGGGCTAGGGGGACATTCTAAAGCTAAACCATTCCAAGTACTGAAGTTCCTCTGTGAGGGAAGCATCTTCATTGTAATCCCAGGCCTAGTTTTACCTCACCTGATCCCTGCCCCACCCCACCAAGGCACCGGGGCATTCTGAATCCCTACATGCTACTCACCTGAATAATTGCTCCAGACAATTGTGGTGCTGAGTAACACATGAAGCTTCTTCTAGACTCAAGCTTGCAATATCTCCCAGGCTACCAGCCTAGATGTCTTCTCAGACCCATCTGCACATCTGTAGTGTGAGGAACACTGATATTTGAGCTCTTTGCTCTACGTTCCTTTCATTCTCTTCTCCTCCTCCATATATATTTTTTCTAGAACTTTTTTTTTAACTTCTTGTTTCCTTTACTAGGAAACCCTAGAACCTTGCTATGATATGTGAAGGTAACTTAATAAGTTGCCTTCCTCTCTCAAATTTGCCTTCTTTGTAAGACTTGCCAAATGTTCAAAAAATAAGTTACTTTGAGCCTCAGAGCTGTATATTGTCCTGAGTCTTAAATTGCCCTTAGTTCTCAAGTGTGTGTGTGTGTGTGTGTGTGTGTGTGTGTCTGTGTGTCTGTGTGTCTGTGTGTCTGTGTCTGTGTCTGTGTCTGTGTTTGTGTGTGTAATAAACTCTATGGTCATCTAGTGCAGCCTGGGATCACTTCTCAAAATAATGTTTGTAAATGCAAAAATAAAATACATAGGATTACAAGGAAGCTCAAATATATTGATATGAAATTATCAAAATACTAAAGAAGCAAATTTGTGATCTAGTAATATGTGTTTATTAAAACACTAAATCAGAAGTCCTAGTAATTACTTTAATTTAGGTCTAATAATAATCAGACCTGGTAATTACCTTACTTTTAAAAATAGTGAAAATAATTTTTATATTTCAAGGTATCTGCATCAACTAAAATAAAATATAAAAATATTTGTGAATTTTTAATTGTGACAGTCAACATGGTGATATTATTATTGTAGTTTGCTGACTACATTCACAATAGAAGGGAATTCTGAATTTCAATAATAGATCAGTAACAAATAAAGATATGCATTTTCACAATTAAAGTTCATGGGCCCTTGAATTCTACCTATATACCCATAAAGGGTCCAGATCACTATGCTAGATTGTAGTATCTGCTTTTCCTATTGGGTGGGGAGTATGATATGAAAATATAGCTGAAGACATTTTTCTGTATTTTCTGGGAAAAGAAAATGATTCATGTAAAAGGTTGAAGTGTGGCATAGCTCAGTGTTTTGTATTTTTCTCCTATGCCCATATGATCTATTACTCAATTATCCAGTGTGCTTCTATCCTTTAATGCTTTAATTCATATTTTATTAATATTTAACATTTGCCTGGTATTGTAATAATTTTAGCTTTTCAACTGTTGCTTTTTAGTAAAAAATCTGACTCTTCCAAGGGAATAATTGAAGAGATGGAATTGGAGTCCCACCATTAATCTAAGAGAAGAACCTATTATATGTATCAACTAACCAACAAATCTCACTTTTGATCAGTCTATTTTCATTACAATGTTCAATGCTGGCAGTATTTATTGTGTACTGAAATTGTATTTGTGCAATTTTTTTTAGCTCTGCCAGCCAAGCCTGAGAACATTTCTTGTGTCTTATATTATGAGAAAAATTTAACTTGCACGTGGAGTCCACAGGAAACCAATTTTACCAAGTACATTGTTAAGAGAATTAAGTAAGTATGGGAGCTTGGGTCCTATCAATGGGGAGAATTGGAGGAGGCAGTGGTTCCGGATTTATTGACCAGTCAAGTCACTTATGAAGTAAAATACTCCATTTCAATTTTTGGGTGAGCCCTTTGCTGCGTGCAGTATGTCACTATGGCTGTGAACTACATTATGATGTGAGACTGTAATGCACCAATGAAAGTATTAAAAAATAGGGATGAAAATAGGAATGAAAAAGGATGACTAAGCATCTCCCAGCCCTGTTAGTTCTAGCCCTCATGTTGATCATAAATTACCAGTAGAATGAAAATCTAGAAACTTCAGTAGGTTTACTCTTTTTGGGGGTATTTTATAGATATATTCCCCTGTCTTTCCCTATGGATTATCATGATTATCAGCAGCTGGATATGTAGAGTAGGTTTCCCCCATAGGTGTCCCCTGGTCTATACTCAAGACCCCGTATACCCCCAGTCTGCTAGGTTCTCTAGAATGCTTGCATTTGTGTGTCTTTTAGGCAAAATAAAGGCTTTCCCTAGAGAGAAACACTGGGGGGCTGATAATGGTGGGTCAGTGGTACAAGCCAAAACCTCACTGACCCACTGAAACAATAGGAATAGCTTTTTCCTTGGGAAGAAAAAGAAGAGTTAAGGGTGCCCTCATGGAGATGGTGGTTTTTTTTTTTTTTAAGATGAGATTTCAAAGAGATGTGTAAAGGTGGAAAGGAGGAGAAAGGGTATATCTCAGAGATTATAGCATGAATAAAAAATACTTAACTATAGTAATAATAACATTAAAAATGACACCCCACATTTATCGACCAATGATGGGCCTGATGTTTATAAAGTGCTTTCGGTGTATTATTTCATCTTCACAATAACCCTATGCCTCACAAATATTACTATCCTCATTTTATGGGTTGAAAACTAAGGCACAAGGAGGTGAGAAACTTGCCCCATTACACGGTTAATAGAGGCAAAGCCAATTTAATCTCATCTTATTCCACATCCTGTGCCTGTAACCATAATCCAACACTACCCTGGTGGCCACTTTTGCCTTATATAATAACCGTTGGAAATCCTTGAGATCCTTTCTTGTTCAAGATTCCCTGAAGACCTTTTCAGACATCTCTGTGAATAGTTACACACATATATTTGTTGATGTGTCTGTGATCATTCTGTCCTCAATATGTATCCTTCTAATTTATTTTTGCATCCTATGCACCCCCCCCCTTTTTTTTTTTACCAATAATAGAGTGTGGACATGTTTTCATATCAGCAAACATAGTATATCCAAAATCCATCATTTAAAAATGTTCTAGTTTTTTTTCAAGACTATAATCTATAATTTATTATTTTTACCATTAGGAAATGCACTGTGATGTAGTTTGCTTTTTATTGTGTGGTATTGGGGATTGAACCCAGGGACATTTTACCTCTGAGCTATACCTCTAGCCCGGTTTTTTATTTTTTATTTTGAAACAGGGTCTCACTAAGTTGTGGAGGGCCTTACTAAGTACCTGAGACTGTCCGCAAACCTGTGATCCTCCTGTCTCAGCCTTCCAAATACTAGGATTATAAGCATACACCACCACACCCAGCTTGTGATGTAGTTTATAATTGGGCTTACAGGGTTTTAGGGAAGTCTCCAAGACTCAAAGCCTCTCGATCAGACAGGAATGAGGTGAATTTGATGTCTTCTTGGAGGAGAGGGAAACTAAATCCTGCACCATAAAATTCTCATGAAAAACCCAAGAATGAAACAAAACAATACTGGTTAATGCATTAAGTACTACCGTGTTTCCAAAATACTGTACTTAAACTCATGTTGAATCACTTTTTCCTTCAAAGTGGTCTTGGAAATAACAGCCAACCGTTCTGCGAAACCAACAGTTCTGTGGGTGCTTTGTGCTCTTTCAATCAAAATATATTGCTCCCAAATCGTTTTTCAATTGAAGTGAAAGCTGAAAATGAAGATGGTACAATTACATCTAATGTTACGTACTGGAGCTTAAATACCATAGGTAAGTGGTGTGGTTTTTTTTTTTTTTTTTTTTACATATTCTATACTTTTTACTGAATAATTCCTCCCCTTTTTTCTTTTTAAAAGAGGTATCTGTGAACTCAAAAGTAGACTCAGAGCTCAAGGGAATATAGTAAGTATGTGTTGTGAATATACAGAAAAGTCATCTTATCAAAGAAGGAAAGAAAAAAAAGGAGGAGCTGGGTGTGACGGTATCTGCTTATAAACTGAGTACTTGGGAGGCTGAGACAGGAAGATTGCAGGTTCAAGGGCAGCCTCTGCAGCCAAGTGAGGGTCTCAGCAACTTAGCAAGATACTGTTTAAAAAAAAAAGGCTGAGGATGTAACAATGAGGTAGGATATTCCTAGATGAATTCCCCAGTACCACAAAATAAATGAATAAATAAATAAGTAATGAATGAATGATGAGGAAGGAGGGAAAGAGGGAAGGAAAAAGGAAGGAAGCAAGAAAAGAAGGAAGAAATTGGCCAAATGAGCAATCTGAAAATAAAGTTTAAAAAGCAACAAAGAAGAATAAAATACTTAGGAATAAGTATTCCCCAGAAAACAAAGATTTCACAAGAAAATAGACCAATATCTATCATCAGTACAAGAACAAAAATCCTTGACAACAACAAAACCCTCTAGCAATCCAAAATGAACAAGATATTAAAAGAGTTATATATCAAAACCAACTGGGGTTTATCTCAGGATAAACTTTCACTTTTTTCCTGGTCACTGATTTCTTCTCACTTTTTTTTCTGGTCACTGATTTATTCTCGCTTTTTTTTCGGGTCACTGATTTCTTCTTGCAGTTTGTAATATAAATTGTATTCAAAGAAACAAAAATGGCCCTGGCCCAATTACTACTGCTCATGAAGGAAAAGAATAAAACACTCATTTAAAAAAAGTCTCATTAATTCTAATGTTAATTTTTTCTGAAGACTCATTTTTACCATATACCTTTAAAATAACTACTTTATTGAGATATAATTCACATACCATAAAGTTCACCTTTTTAAAGTGTACAATTCAGTGGCCTTTAATCATATTTACAATGCTGTTCACTCATCATCATTGTCTAATTCAATAATATTTTCATTTCTTCCAGAAGAAACTTAATGGCTCCTTTTTTAAAAAAAAAAATTGTTGCAATGTAATTGTACATGATAGTGAGATTCATAGTAATGCGTTCATATATGCACATAACTTAATTGTTCTGTTTCTTCTCCATGCCTCTCAAAATCTATGGCCTGAGAGCCAAGCTTTTAACATACAGGCCTTTGGTTCTAGATCCAAACTATGGCAGTAGGGGTCCAAAGTCATTCTTTGCATGTGGAGGAGTCTCCATTTATCCTAGAACTATTTGCTGAAATAATGATTGCTATTCCCACCCCACCCCACGGAATTGTTTTGGCAGTCTTGGAAAGATCAATTCACCAAAGATGTTAAGGCATTTTTCTGGTGTCTCAATGATATTCCATTGATCTATATTTTGGTCTTTATGCTAGTACTAGACTATCTTAATTGCTATAACTTTTCAATAGTTTTTAAGTTGGGAAATGTAATCTTCTATTTTTGTTCTTTTAAAGATTATTTTGGCTATTGTATCCCTTTCATTTTTACAGGAATCATAAAATTAGATTGTTAATTTCTGCAGAAAAACTAGCTGGGATTTTGGGAAGCTATCTTACTAATATAAAAATTTCTAATGATGAACATGGAAAATCTTCCCATTTATTTAGGTCTCTAATTTCCTACAATACTTTGCTATAGTTTTTGTTGTGCAAGTCTTAAACTTCTTTGGTTAAATTTATTCCTAAGTATTTTATTCTTCTTTGTTGCTTTTTAAATTTTATTTTCAGATTGCTCATTATTAGTGTATACAAATGCAATTGATTTTTATATATTGAGCTTATAATTGATAACTTTATTTGTTTGTTTTTGTGATACTGGAGATGAAACCCAGGGGCATTCTACCTCTGAGCCAAACCCCCAGTCCTATTTTTTAGTCTTTTTATTTTTTGAAACAAGGTGTCACTGCCCGGGCGTGGTGGCGCACGCTTGTAATCCCCGCGCTTGGGAGGCAGAGACAGAATCGTGCAGGTTCGAAGCCAGCCGCACACGCTGGCTTAGGAGACCCTGTTTCCAAATAAAAATGTAAAAATAGGTCTGGGAGTGTAGCCCGGAGATAGAAAGGCTTCCCGGTACCACCAAAAAAAAAAAAAAAAAAAGAAAAAGAAAAGAAAGAAACAGGGTGTCACTGAGTTGCAAAGGGCCTCGCTAAGTAGCTGAGGCTGTCCATGAATCACTATCCCCTGGTTTCTGTCTATAGGATTCTGGAATTACAAGCGTGTGCCACCACACCTGGCTTAACTTTGGTTTTTAGTCCGAATAGTTTTTTGGTGAATCTTTGTTACCTAATTGACCTGTCTAGAACCCACTCCTAATTTCTTTCCCCAGGCTTCTGCATGTCTACAGCCTCCCTACAGCTGTCATGTACTATGGCTACCACTTTTCCAACCAAAATTAGGAAAAGCAGAGGCCAGTTCTTTGAATTCAGACAGGTTAGAATGTTGTAAATTAGGACGGTTCAAGGAAAGGGTCAATAAGATTGCCACGAAACTCTTCCCTACCATTTTGAAGGTGATTTTTTTCTTGATTGGGGATTCTTAGCTTGGTTGGTATAAACCTTGAGTTGGTTTCCAGAGTTTCTGCAAGATTAGTGCCTACAGTTTCTGTTCTTTTTTTCTTTCCTTTTCCTTTCATTTAATTTCTTTTTTCCCCCCAGTATTTCCCTGAGGGCACAAGAACCTGGAGTTTCCCAGTCTACCATTACCCAATACACAGTCTTCCTAATGAGCTATCCTGGGAGCCATTTTAATCATAGAAAAAAGTTAATAACATATCTTCTTGGCAATAGAGTTGTAGAGTTGAATGGAGATTGAACAGAGATTTTTGTTTATTCTGACCAGAGGCAGTTTAGAGGAACGAGTAGGGGCAGGAACTGTGGTGTGTATACAAACTAAATCTTAGCTTGGCTTGTTAA
This sequence comes from Muscardinus avellanarius, assembly GCF_963383645.1. Lineage (NCBI taxonomy): Eukaryota > Metazoa > Chordata > Mammalia > Rodentia > Gliridae > Muscardinus > Muscardinus avellanarius. The sequence goes on from NC_137786.1 coordinate 45,567,672, forward strand.
TTGACATTTACTTAACTTTTCTTAATCTCATCTATAAATAGGTATTAGGCAAGTGTTAGGTGGTTGAGAGGAATCAGAAAAACAATTCACCTGAAAAAGTATTTGTTAGGTCAAACACTGAGAGAAACCAGGCTGGATGAGAGAGAGACAGAGAGAGACATGGAGAGAGAGACAGAGAGACATGGAGAGAGAGAGAGAGACAGAGAGAGAGAGACAGAGAGGAAAGAGGGAGAGAGGGAAAGGGAGAGAGGAAGAGAGGGAGAAGGAGAGAGTGTTAGTTGCTGAGGCTGGCCACAAACCTGCAATCCTCCTGTCTCAGCCTCCCAAGTACTAGGATTACAGGTATGTAAGACCTAGCTTGGCTGGGCGTGATGGCACACGCTTGTAATCCCAGCGCTTGGGAAACTGAGACAGGAGGATCACACAGGTTTGAAGCCAGCCTCAGCTACTGAATGAGGCTCTCAGGAACGTAGTGACACCCTGTTTCCAAATAAAATATAAAATAGGTCTGGGAGTATAGCCCGGAGGTAGAAAAGCCCCTGAGTTCTACCCCCAGTAACACACACACACACACACACACACACACACACACCAAGCTTGGCTAGGAGAGCAATATTTTATTCTGCTATCTGCAAGCAGAGATAGGCTAAGACCAAAGTTGGTGTCAGCTCTCAAAGCCAAGGTTCTAGTACTATTTATCAGGGAGGGGGTTGGCAAAGCTAGCAGAGGTCTGCAAGGGGCAGCAGACTGGGCTTGTGACATCAGAGAGGGTCTGTTTTGGTGGAACCAGGTGAGATCAGCCTGTGAAGACAGGTGAGATGGCTGGGTTATCTTTAGCACAGCACAGACCCTGCAAAAAACAGACAATGATCAAAGGGCAGCTGCCCCCTGGGGGTGGGGGCTTTGCTACAGGCAGGTACTGGAATTGGACTTCACTGTGATTGGATTATATTTTCCTAGCACTTATTGAGAGCTTCATAAATTTTATAATCTTATGAAATTCTTACTATGTCTCTCTTTTATAGCTCTCCCTACAGAGTGGCCACATAGATTGATGACCACCTTTAAGTCTAGGAATAATAAGTACATATTGTTTTTTGAGTAGTCACCAAGATATTTCTGAATATTTCTAACCAATGTTTTTAATTCTATGACTCTAAATTGGTATTTTATTCTCCCAAATCCTTTAGAAATTGGAAATATTGAAATTATACTATTCAGTTCTAGCTAGCAAGGGTATGGTGAGATGGATATTCACATTGTGTTAATGGAAACTGAAGTTGATGTTCAATAATAGAGAAGTAGTCTAATTGTATTCATGAGTTGAAATATTATGAAGATTTTAAAAATCATGTTTTGAAAATTTTTATGCTTTTCTCTGTTTTAAAAAATTGAGCATATGCTTATTTTATAACCAGAAAGATACACATTTTCAAGGAGAGAAATTTGAGGTTGGAATATTTGCAGTGTGCAAGAAAAATGGGAGGCACTTCTAATGTATATGCCTTCATTCTGGGGGGAAGGAGAGGAGAGTAGATTAAGGGAATGGACCATAATTTTCTGGTTGTGCCCTTCCTTTCTTATTTATTTATTTATTTATTTATTTATTTATTTATTTATTTATTTTGGTGGCACTGGGGTTCCTGGAAGCCCTTCTACCTCCAGGCTACACTCCCAGACCTATTTTATTTTTGGAAACAGGGTCTCCTAAGCCAGCGCGGCTGGCTTCGAACCTGCGCGATCCTCCTGTCTCCGCCTCCCAAGCGCGGGGATTACAAGCGTGCGCCACCACGCCGGGCCTCCTTCCTTTCTTTTAAAAATTGTGTTGCAGATTATGTAACTCATGATTTGTTTATAATTGTATTATTATCATCTTTTTATATATTTCATCTCTTTTTTACCTCTTCTCTGCTTGGTATAAAATATGACTCAATCAGCTAAAGGCTGACTTGCAGAAAAATCAAAGGAATAACCCCTTTCCATTGGGCATTCCTGTTTCTGGAGGTAACTGGGGTAGAGGTGGCATTTCTTTTGCACTTTCTTGCTAATGCCACCCACATATAGCAACAACAAAATATGTACTGTCATTTACTTTCTAGGTTCATTATGCTTTTAATTAGGGTGAGTTTTCTTACTATTTTCTCTCTCTTTTTTTTTTCCAAATGTGAAACTTGTGTTTTGTTTTGTTTTTTTTCAGTGAAAACCGAACCACCTGAGATTTTAAGTGTGGAACCAGTTTTGGGCATCAAAAGAATGGTGCAAATAAAATGGGAGATTCCCAAACTGCTACAGTCCTCAGACAATTTAAAATACTTACTTAGATACAGGACAATCAATAGTATCTACTGGGTAAGTTATTCCATTATGGTAATTCTATCAGTGGAAGAGACTTCCTTGACAACTTTTTTGATCTGAAATTGTCTTTTACACTTTCTGTTGAAAATAGAGGAGAAACAAAATGAGTGCTTTACTTCTCAGTTTCCCATTTATACCTTTTATATTGGAACAGTGTTTACTAAGGCATTCGGAGCATGGCGACATATTAAAGAATGAGAAGATTACTTTTGCATTCCACACTTCCCTATGTCTTGCTATGTTGGCTACCAGATAGTCTATGGTTTAGACATTCTCTCTCTCTCTCTCTCTCTCTCTCTCTCTCTCTCTCTCTCTGTCTCTCTCTCTCTCTCTCTCGGCAGTATTGGGGATTGAACTCAGGGACATTCTACCTCTGAGCTAAACCTCCTGCCCTATTTTTTTTTTTTTTTTAACAGGGTCTCACTAAGTTTGGCCTCAAACCTATCATCCTCCTGTCTCCGCCTCCCACGTACTGGGATTACAAGCATGCACCACCATGCTTGGCTTCTTTATTCTTTATTTTGAAATGGTCTCACTAAGTTGTGGAGGGCCTAAGTAGCTGAGACTGGCTGAGATCCTCCTGTCTCAGCCTCCCAAGTACTGGGATTACAAGCGTGTGCCACCACGCCTGGCTAGGCATTTTCTTTTTTTCTAACCTTTTATAAAAAATTTAAGTCTAGTACATTTTGAAGAATAAACAAAACACTGGAGTTAATAATAGAACATTACCAGCATGCCAGAATCCTCTGATTATCTTTTCCTGATAAACACCAACTTTCCCTCAGAGTTAACTACTATCTTATTTTCATGGTGTCCATTTCTTTACTTTTAATATGCTTTTACTATTTTATTTTATTTTATTTTATTTTTTTTATTTCAGAACAACTTTAATATCCAGAGTTGCATAAAGAAACCTAAAATTGCATACATACCCTAATGCCTAAAGCTCTCAAATTGCCAATATTCCCAGAATAAAAACAAAAAGCCCTGCCAGTAACTCACTATGTGCAGTGATGTTAAATCGGCTTCATTATGGCAAACCATTTACTATCTATATGCATTCCATAAAAAACATTATGTTGTAGATTTCAAATGTACACAACAAAATTAAAAAGCCAAAAACACATGTCATTGAGCTTTTTCTTTCTTTTTTTTTTCGAAAAATGCGACAAGAGCAAGAATACCTCATCCAACATTCCTTTGAAAACAGAGAATGCTGTGCGGGAAGCTATATGACAAAGGAAACATTCCAAGCTCAAATCGTTTAACACTCACTAAAAATCCTTAGCTGAATACGTTAAGGTATTCATCAACTGTTGCTTCATCGGCAACATGTCAATCACAAGAGTAGCCCGCGATTATAAAATACATTAAATCCACTTCCCCTCGAGAGATATACATTTCCATTTTCAAAAAGCGGTTTCAAAATCCTTGGGATTTCCGGTTAGGCTTTTGGTCGAGAGGGTCGGGGTGAGAGTCTTGGGCATCTCGTCCTCCATGGCTGCGGCTGTCGCGGCGGCACCTCTGGGTCCAGCGCCCTGCCCTTCACTACCTCCCCAATCGTTAGAGCGGCTATGGCCGCTTTTACTATTTTAATCTTCATTCCTGAAAAATATAATTTAAGAGAGTATGCTTTTTTTTTTTTTTTTTTTTTTTTTTTTTTTACAGGTCTGGGGATGGAACCCAGGGGCATTTGACCTCCAAGCCACACCCCCAGCCCTATTTTTTATTCTTTATTTTGAAACAGGTCTCACTGAGTTGCGAGGGCCTCACTACGGAGCTGAGGCTGTGCTTAAACCGCGATCCTCCGGTCTCAGCCTCCCAAATGCTGGGATTACAGTCGTGCGCCACCACGCCTGGTCCCTGAGAGTAAGCTTTTAATACTTGATCACCCAGGACGAAAGAGTGCCCAGTAGAAATATATGAAATGGAATCTGAATATTTTATATTTTATGTTTGGCTTTGTTCTCTTAATATTGTGCTTTTAAGATGTATTCATGTTATATTATGCTATAGTCTGTATATTTTTGTTGTTGTGTAATATTCCCTTGTCTGAACACAATAGAATCATGCTTCAATTTGCATTTACCTGACTTCCAATGAGATTGCACATCTTTTAAAATGTCTATTGGCTATTTGGATGCCTTATTGATATTGATTGATTGATTGATTGATTGATTGCAGTACTTGGGATGGAATCCAGGGGCATTCTACCCCTGAGCTACAACCCCAGCCCAGTTTTTTATTCTTTATTTTGAAATAGGGTCTCACTGGGTTGCAAAGGGTCTCACTAATGTAGCTGAGGCAGTTCTGGAACCGCCATCCTCCTGTCTCAGCCTCTCAAATACTGGGATTACAAGTGTGTGCCAGCTTCTAGAATTGCTAATTTAAATCACATTTTTCAGCCGGGCGTGGTGGCGCATGCTTGTAATCCCGGTGGAGGAGGCTGAGACAGGAGGCTTAAGAGACCCTATTTACAAATAAAATATAAAGTAGGTTTGGGAGTGTAGCCCAGAGGTAGAAGGCCCCTGGGTTCCATCCCCAGTACCACCAAATAAATAAATAAATAAATAAATAAATAAATAAATAACATTTTCCTACTGTATGGTTTATAGAATCTTTTTTTTAAATCCCTTTTCTTTTCTTTCTTTTCTTCCTTTACTACTAGGATCAAACCCAGGACCTGGTACGTGTTAGACAAATGCTGTACCATTAATCTGTCCCAGCCCTGGTCCATCTGGTTTTTTAATTGACTTAGAGGTTTATTTCTTTATTTATTTATTTGTGGTATTGAGGCTGGAACCCAGGGGCATTCTACCTCTGAGCTACACCCCCAGCCTATTTTTTATTCTTTATTTTGAAACAGGGTCTCATTGAGTTGCAAAAGGTTTCACTAAGTAGCTGAGGCTGGCCAAGAACCGAGATCCTCCTGTCTCAGCCTCCCAAATGCTGGGATAACAAGCATGCTTCAGCACACCTGGTTTTATAGGTATTTTTATATGTTATATGGATTTGTCTTTTATTTATGTGCATTGAAAACATCTTTCACTATATAGCTTGCCTTTTCACTCCCTTAATGATGATTTATGATGAATAGAACTTCTAAGTTCTAATATTGTCAAATTTTATCAGTATTATGCTTACTGCACTTTGCATCTTAAGAAACCTTGTCCTCGCTGGGCCTGGTGGTGCACTGCTGAAGACCAGCTCCAGCCAATTCAGGGGTTCTCGAAGGTGCATGAGGAGTGGGCAACTTGAGGGAATGAGAAACAGCCATTTTTGGAGGCGTGCCTCTGCCATTCGGAGTCAATGTGTTATTTTTATATGCTTTTACACAGACATGTTTGATATTAACTTTTGACCTCAGTACACATGGGTACAAACAACTTTTGGCAAAACATATTTTCAGTACACCTGAGTACATTTTGCACTTTATCTGGAACAATTCAACCTGTCCGGATGAGCTCATATCCCAATACCATGGTTGAAAAACACCCGAAATTATCCAAATTAATGTTATACAATTCATTCTGGTTACCTACCCACAAAAATCAATTCTATTTAATATTAACCTAAATAACAATGTAATTCTGCATAGCTGTAGAGCACGTTCACAACCAAGGCTGAACCAAAAGTACAAAAAACAAGGAGCTTTTCCATTAAAAAGGACACAGAAATTATAAAAAATATTTAAAGGGCACAAGGCATTTTACTTTTATATTTCATATTTTAAAATAATTTATTTTTTTTTAATTCTTAGGATCTTTGGTCAGAAAACACCAAAATGGGGGGGGGGGGGTCTCGCCTGGCCGATCTCTCCATCACTCATAATAACTTTAAATAAACTTATCCTTAACTACTAAATGCTATACTTATTGTTTCTACTTCTAAAATTAACTGCTATGCCGGGCGTGGTGGTGCACGCTTGTAATCCCCGCGCTTGGGAGGCAGAGACAGGAGGATCGCGCTGGTTCGGAGCCAGCCTCACTGGCTTAAGAGACCCTGTTTCCAAATAAAAAATATAAAATAGGTCTGGGAGTGTAGCCTGGAGATAGAAGGGCTTCCAGGAACCCCAGTACTGCCCCAAAAATAAATAAATAAAAATTAAAAAATTAAATAAAATAAACGGCTAATATTATCTGCTATTTTAGCTACTATTTTATTAACTTACTCTATCCTGACCACCAAATCCACACTAAACTTATTTTATTTTTCTAACATACACTGTCTACACCTAATTTTCTATAATACCTATTAAATTATTAACTAAGAAAATTCTTTTGTACTTTAGTGAGAAGACACCAAGGAGGTCCGTGCCTGTGCAGTCTTTCCATAAGTCTATTTTCATGCTAAAACCCATTTTCCTTTACTATTTCCCATTTTTTCCTTACTATCCCTAATCCATCCTATATTATTCCTATAAAGGGTGGTGAGAGCTATGTATTGATTGGCTCTGGCCCCCTGAAGTGGCAGCCTGGATGCTCTTTGATTATATAAGCTGGCCCAGTTAATTCTGCAGACATCACATCAGGCTTTTCCTCAAAAGACTCAGCATCTATAAACAACTGTAATTGTTTCAATTTTTACTAGCCAAATTCTTACTATTTGGGATTTTATGAATTCCTGAACAATTCCCAGGCTTCTTAATACCCTTTTTCCTATAACATCTTCATATGCAAAGAACAGCATGTCTCACTGAGACCACCCAGATCATTTGGCTTGCTTAATAATCTAATTAGAACACAGAATATAAGACAGGGTCAGTGTGACCATAGTCCCTGTCCTCCTGCCTTGCAGGAGTCCTCTTCTAGCTTGGACCTTGTCAAACAGCTCGAGGGACCCGGGCCTTGCCTCCCAAGGCCCCCAGGACTCAATCTCCTGTACCACAAAAAGAGAAAGAAAGAAAGAAAGAAAGAAAGAAAGAAAGAAAGAAAGAAAGAAGCCAATCTTCTCTTTATTTAGAATCCAGAAAGTATTCTTCTATATCCTTCACTGCAGCTGGAAACTATATCATTTTTCTTTCTGGGGAACCATCTCATATTATTGAAGTGGCCAATAATCAACTATAAAGCCAATTTAAATCTTTAAGTCATTTCCCCTCACAAAACTTACTAGTTTTGTGAGACAGGAGGCTTACACTGGTTCGAAGCCAGCCTCAGCTACTTAGTGAGGCTCTCAGCAACTTAGTGAGACCCTGTTTCCAAATAAAATATAAAATAGGTCTGGGAGTATAGCCTGAAGGTAGAAAGCCTCTGGGTTAAACCCCCAGTACGACACACACAAAAAACCCCCACAAAAAACAAAAATTAAAAAAAAAACCAAAAAACCACCCATATTTTCACTATCATAATTTATTCAGTTTTAACTTAAATTCAAATGTTTATTTATTTCTGTTGTATTGCTTCATGTTCACTGACTTAGAATCTTAATTCTATAGCCCAAAACTTATAATCACCATTTTTAAATTTTTTGGTATTAGGTATTAGGGATTGAACCCAGATGGTATTCTACCTCCTCGCTTCATGAACCCCAGCCCTTCTTATTTATTTATTTACTTATTTATTTATTTATTTATTTTGGTGTGTGGTACTGGGGATGGAACCCAGGGGTATTCTACCTCCGAGCTGCAAGCCCAGCCCTATTTTTTATTTTTTATTTTGAAACAGGGTCTCGCTGAGTTGCAAAGGGCCTCACTAAATAGCTGAGACTGTCTGTGAACCACGATCCTCCTGTCTCAGCCTCCCTAATGCTGGGATTACAAGTGTGCACCACCATGCCTGGCTTAATTTTTATTTTGAGAGAGTATCTCACTAAGTTGCTGAGGCTGGCATTGAACCTGTGACCCTCCTTTCTGAGCCTCCTAAATACTGGGATTATAGGCCTATATCACTGTGTCCAGCTGTTTTTGTTTTTTGTTTTTGGTGGTGCTAGGGATTGAAACCAGGGGCATTCTACCTCTGAGTTACATTCCCCAGTCCTATTTTAATTTTTATTTGGAAACATCTCACTAAGTTTCTGAGGATCTCATTAAATTGTTGAGGCTGCCTGTGAACCTGCGATCCACCTGTCTCAGCCTCCCAAGTACTGGGATTACAGGCGTGCGATACCACACCCAGTTCACGCTCAGCCTTTTAAAAATTTTTGATAAACTTATTTCAGATTTGATAACTTACTTCTATTACTTTGCCTAATCTTTAGTAAAAATGATGACTGCCTCAGACCACCCAGAGACATCATCCCTTTCTTTGAGTGCAATTATCTACTTGGAGTTATATGCACATGATTAATCATGGGGACAGTCATTTACCTTATTTTTTCATCTTGTCCAAAAGGCTATCATGAAACCTTTTCCTTTGTGGAGACCCAGAGACATTCTATCTATGGTGTTCTCTCCTGGTCTAGAACTATTTTAGAAAGAAAAAAACTGCTTAAATTTCATTTCTCCTGTGTGCAGAGAGAATGATGTTGGCCACCTCCTCTCCCAGCTCCCCGTACAAACCGGCTCTGGTCCCCCTCTCCCGGGACCTCACTGTGGAACACTAGCTCTGTCAGCTTAGTTTAGAAACCCCTTGAGCAGAGCAATCTCCAGCATAGCACAAGCTCATCTTTCTTCATGCCAGCTATGGTCTCAGTGAACCTGAGGAGCTTCAAGGGTGATCTGACTAATTACCCTGGTTCTTTTTATTTGTTGGGATCTGGATTTTTGTCCCTCTAAACAATTACTAACCATATATAACACTAAGTAAGGGCAACAGGTACAGACTACTACAAGCCTGACATCGGCACCCTCCCTCTTGGACACCTGCAGCCTCTCTGCCTCCTCCCTTCCTCTCCATGAGGTAAGCTGTCCTTCCTCCTGCTCTCCCGGAGGATGTAAGGAGCAAGGTAGAATGTGTAGCCAGTACGTTCTCTCTCCTTTCAGCTTTCAAATACAAGAAAGACTCTTTGGTTCTAGACCCAGCTAAGCCCAACCCAACCCATTCCAACCTTGGATCAATGGTCCCCACTGTTGATACAGATCCTTAGCTTTCTGAGTCCTGGTCCCATCCAACCCTCCAACTCCATCTTTCCCATTGCCTTGTGTTACGGTTTTGGATACGGAATGTCCTCTGAAAGAGCCCATGTAGTGGCAAAAATGTTCAGAGGTGATATAATTGAATTATGAGGGCTCTAATCCCATCAGTGGATAAATATATTGATGGATTACTGGATCTGTTGGGTGGGAACATAAGCAGGTGGGGTGTGGCTGGAGGAAGTCAGTACGGGGTGTGGCCTTGGGGATTAGATCGGTACCTCACCCGCTGCTCCCTCTGCTTCTTATCACCATGCTTTGAGCTCCAGCCCCACAGACATGACCCAGATGTGAACTGAAACCTCTAGAACTGGGAGCAAATGCATCATCTTTCCTCTGAGTTATAGTTGTCAGGTATTTTGGGTTACAACAGTGAGGATGCTGACGGAGACACCTTGCTTCTCTAGTGACTCGGAATTGCTTGTTTTCCTTCATCATATCAATTTGCTATTCTGTGCCTCTGCTTAGGACCGCCTCTTCTTTTGTTTACTTATCTTTCAGAACTCGGGTCACCCCTATTTCCCTCTGAGAGCCCGAGTGAGGTGAGGTGCCTCTCCTCTGCAAGCCTTGCCAACACATTTGAAAGGTCACTGCCCCATAGACTGTAAGCTCCTCAAATGCAGAGACCTTGGTTTTTGTCTCTGTTTTTGCCTTTGCCTGCCACAGGCCTGTGCTCAATAAACACTAATTTAGTTAAATGAAACCCTGTAAAGCTAATCCTAAAATTCCAACATGTCCATATAACAAGACCCATATTTGCATTCTGTTATGCAGTTTACAAAGTGCTTTCTTGTACTCCAACTATTTAATCATTGCAAATATTCTATAAAGGAGGCATTGCTATCCCCACTTTTATACATTAGGAAATCAGGAATGTAGAGAGCTTAATTGAGAATAGAGAGAGCTCTTCAAGATCACAAGGCTTGTAAGTTGCAAAAGTAAGCCCTGATTTTCTGATTCCAAGTTTGGGATTCATGTGACCACACTTCAGCAACCTCCAAACTGTCCTGTGGCCCTGGCCTTCAGGGGTTGCTCTTTTAATAATGAGACCACGTGAACATCCTAGAGATGGACCTCAAGGCTGTTTAAAGAATTTGATGTAGGCATTGCACCAAAACTTCTGACTCATCCCTTAAGACAAACACTGTGGGTGAGTTAGCATTTGGCACAGAGCATAGGTTGTTAGAAACAAACCTGATGGAGCTAATTAGTGTTTTGTTAGGCTTCCAGTGCCTATCCTGAGGCGGGGAGGTTTTAAATCTAAGCCTATCTGGAAAGGATAAGTTGATCCTGGACTCCATGAGGGCCAACAGTACCTAGACTTGACAGAAATCCAAGGTAAAAAGCCAAAGTAACTTGCCTTAAAGACAAAGTATTTGAAAGACTGAACAATGTGTTTCAGTTCTTCTGAGGCTGGGGCTGGGAACAGCAGGATGATGTGGCTACATTAGGCAGGGCTTTCTGAGCATGAGCGTTATGAGAACCACCAAGCAGGCCAAGAGTGTGCTGAGGGGTAAGATCAAAGGAGGAGGAAAGATGGAAAATATATATACACATATACATACAATATATATAATATATATGAAGTAAAATACAGCTTTATTGGACTTTCTTACACTTGCTGTATGGATTAGTATAATTTTTAGTTTGAATTTCCTATGCAAGGCACTATGTGGCTTTCCTTTAGTGGCCTCAGGCCTCCTTCAGCTGTCCCATAACTAATGATGGCTTGTCCCAAGTGTTGCTCCCCTCAACCTTAGTCTCCTGCCAAAGCATCTTCTATGCTCAGGAAGCAGGTGCTTAGGGACCCTGGGCTTTAGCAGTACACCTACACCTACAGTACACCTGTGGACCGACACCCCCTGCTCTCACAGGGTTGGGGTGCAGAAGTGTCCCTCTGTAGCTAGGTTGCTCAGCTTTGTGTCACAGACATTTTTTCTTCCATTTTTTTTTTACCCAATTTCCTTTAGGCCCAGGACCTATACTTAAGTACTTATTTTCATAACTGTTACAAGCATGCAGAAAGTATCATCACTTCCTTCTCTTGCAGGATGCTGTGGGACTATGCTGTATGTATACTAAAAATATAAAATGAACATCTTGTTAGTAAAATTTATTTTTATTGATCGACTCAGATAAGTTTTATAAACAAACAGCTAAACATTTTTCTTGTTCCAGTGATTACTGTGCTCAGACTGCTATCACTGAACTTTTTGTTTCTCTTGGAGGGCTGACTACAGAAAGGACTTCCAGAGATTCCAACACCCTCATTTTACTAAAGAAAAACTGGTGTCGATAAATAAATAATGTATTGACAATCTTTTTTTCCCAAGATAGTGCTGAAATGAATTAATACATCTATGCTGTTGAAAATTTTAGCAGCTTGGTTAATTCAAATACCTGAGGTTTGAATTGGAAGATCTGGGTAAAGAGAAAGTGCCTGGCCAGTGAAGAAATCTGTGTTCTGGGTCCAGCTCTGATCACAAATGCTGAGATTGCCTGAGGTCACCTAACGTCCCTGGGTCTCAACCCCAACATAGGATTGACCTTGAGGCCACTCACGTCTCAGCACCTGCTGTTCTGTGAGGCTGTATCTCCTGGTGTCAGAGTGACTTCCAAGTATAAGCTGAGGCACAGGTTTCCCTGGGTACTAGGACTCTGCCTTACATCTTCCAGAACAACGTGAACCCTTCCCAGAGTCAGGCATCTCTGCCCCTCCAGCTTAGAAATAGGAAATAGGGAGGGACGGAGGGAGGGAGAAAGTGGTTAATTGGTGATTCACATCTGTTTAGGTACAGGTTGTCCTCAGGTAGTTTGGGGGCTTACTTATGAAAATTATACATCTTAAAATTTGAGACAGAGTTACTAGTTCTAAAATTCTAAGAGAGCATTGAGGAGGGAAGAGGGAAAGTGGAAAGATAAGATGTGGCGTCCCCATTTCAGCTGAGCGTCGTTTCGGTCTTACAGGTGGAGGCCAACTTCACAAGTGATCACAAGGCCTACAACCTCACAGAGCTGCAGGCTTCCACCGAATATGTCCTAGCTCTTCGATGTAAGCTCAAATGGTCAAGATTTTGGAGTGACTGGAGCCAAGAAAAAATGGGAATAACGGAGGAAGAAGGCAAGCTGCTCCCTTAAATTCCTTGTCTGTTGCTCTGGTGTAGGGCTGCTTCCACCGAGATCTGGTGGACTTTGTCAAATGCCAGGCTCAGCAATCATGGAGCCCTGCGATCCCAGGATTGAAGAGTCTGAGTGTTCCCTCCCCACAAGCACTCACAGTACCCGCTGAGCCCCTGAGAGTGAGCTGTGCCCACCCGATGGCATTAGAGACCTTAGCAGCTTTGTACCCCAAAGGCAAAGGATGTCACCTTTAGTATTCCTATAAGGTTCTTATATTCTGTAAGGTAGAATCATATAATTTGAAAGTATTTTGTGATAACTGGGTATATATTGTAAACCCTGAAACTACTACTAAAAATAGAAAGTATAACTAATGAAAGAAAAAAATCACATCTTTAGTGACAGCAAAGGAAGGAAAAAGACAAGGAGTGCACAACTTCTGCACTTCTGGTCCAGTGATTTTTTTTTTTTAACCTTTGGGCCTGCTTGAGTTCTCCATGAGACCACAGTGGTATTAACAGGTCTTTGGCAATTTTACCCTTGCATTCAGATTCTTGAACCAAGCTGACGCCTTCCAAGTCCTGTATTTTCCACTGGAGGTATTCATGCTTAGTCTGGGCTTCTCCCAGGTGAATGTCTCTTTCAGAACAGAGATTCATGCACCAAATGGGAATGGGGCTAGGTCGCCTCTGAAGACCTTCCTTACCCCAAGAGTCTGTTCTATGCTGTGCTCTCCCAGTGTGGGAAAAGGTGACAGGATATCCAGAATCATTCTGTACTTTAGTGCTTTAGAACCATGGCAAGAGCTATATAAAATTGAAAGAAACAAAAATTCATGTTAAAACAAAGCTAGTCAATATGTGGATCTAAACTTTTGATAAAAATTAAACACATTTGGCTGGTACACACCTGTAATCCCAGAGACTTGGGAGAATGAGGCGGGAGGATTGAACATTTGAGGCTAGCCCTAACAACTTAGTGAGACCCTGTCTTAGAATAAAAAAAATAAAAAGGCTGGGTATGTAGCTCAGTGATAGAGGGCAACTGGGTTCAATTTCCAGTACCACACAAAAAAAAATTACATACATTTGGTACCTATTGATGTTCTATAGATATCATCAGATATCATCTTTTAAGTGCCCAATCAATAATATATAATAGTTTACAAATATCAAATTGCACACAAATTCCACAGCAAAAAAAAAATCCCAGTGGTTGTAATCTATTGAAATAGTTAGTGTTGTCTGTGTTTTAGCTGAGCCCTCCCTTTAAAAATATTAGAATAATTTGGGTGCAGTGGCACATGCCCATAATCTCACTACTTGGGGGACTGAGACAGTAGGATCATAGGTTTGAAGTGAGACCTGTTTCAAAATAAAAAATAAAATAGGGCTGGATGATGTAGATTATTCAATCCCAGTAAAACACACACACACACACACACACACACACACACACACACACACTTAAAATAAAGCCTATGTAATACCACTGAGCAAATTGTCTTCTTCCTCTGTAGGAAACTGGATACTACGTAAATGGCACCAAGTACCACCGTCAGTGTGACTGTGTTGGTTTGCTATTCCCCCGTGGCTGTTGTTCTTCTTCTGTGGTGCCATTATGGCTCAGAGTCTCAAGCCTGTTGGCTCTTCAGAGTCCAACCACTCCCTAAAGTCAGTTCTCTCAACTTGTTTTGCTGTCAGAAACAAAATTTACTATTTTGTCTGATTTATTAGTTTGGCTAGCTTGGTTAAGGGTAATTAGCATCGGGTGTGGTGGCGCACACTTGTAATCCCAGTGCCGGGGAAGGAGTACTTGAGACAGGAGCATCTGGTTAACAGCCAGCCTCAGCTACTTCGTGAAGCCTTTGCAACTCAGGGAGACCCTGTTTCAAATTAAAGAATAAAAAATAGGACTGGGGTGTAGCTCAGAGATAGAATGCCCCTTAATTCCATCCTCAGTACCGAAAAAAAAAAAAAAAGAGTAATTAGCCAAAACACTCCATGCTGGTGTTTTGGTGCCATTTGATAATTAAACCAAATCAACACTCATTTATCAAAGTCACCCCTAAAGAACTTTGACTTTTATTTTTTTTCCTCATTTTTTTCGAAATCACAGAGGAAATTGATAAAAAATGTATGTCCCAAGCTTTCACCAAATCCTGATTTCTTATTTCCTAATTCACAAGCCATTTGACCTTTCTAAGTATTTGAAAAATTCTAAGTTAAATGTTAAGTACTACCTATTTTGTTTTGGGTTTCAATATATTCATAGATTTATCTGCATATAAGCATTTAAATATCCGCTTACCCTGTTAATACCACTGTGGTCTCATGGAGAACTTAATTGATATAATTTGATTTAAATCTTGGCTTTATTACTTAAAAGCTTGTGATATTGGGCATTTGCTTACTTTTGTGCCTCAGAAATTGGAATTGCTATATCTAATTATAGGGCTATGGAATTAAATGAGGTAATTCAGGTAAAATGCTTAGTACAGTAATAGTGCTAAAAGTTACCTATTCTTATTGTGTGTGTGTGTGTGTGTGTGTGTGTGTGTGTGTGTGTGTGTGTGTAGGAGGGATTGAACTCAGTTGTTTCTACTCTGAGCTACACCCCCAGTATGATTTTATTTTATTTTGAAAAAGGGTCTCATTGAGTTATTGGGGGCTGGTCTCTGAATCTCTCCTCTCTCAGCCTCCCAAGTCCTGAGATTATAGGCATTTGTCACCATCCCTGAATTTTACTGTTGATTTTTAGTAAGGGTACCAGTATGTAATAGAACTACATTTAGTCTCGAGTAGCTGGGACTGGATTGTGTTAATCACTTTGTTTTTAACTTTTTACCTTTATTCTTAATATTATTATCCCTGAGTTTGACTTTCTACATGTCTGGAGTGAAGACATTCTGCAAGTTAGAGATGGCATGAGAGTCCCTATATCTCTGTGAGTTACCTTTGAAAGTCTCAGGACTTAGTGGCCCTGTGCTAAAGCTGTCTCTGAGAGGCACTTTGTCTCACTGGTTTCTAGACAGGCTGAAACCAGCCTGTTGCTCCCTGTCTGAGAAAGTTGAGTACTGTCTGTTCTGTCTTCTGATTCAGTGAAGACTGTTGAGAAATAAAAAAGTCTTGGCAGAGTTTCTAAAACAACACCTCAGTAAAATTCATATGAAGTCATATGTAAAGTCTAAACAACTCCAATTTCCTTATAAGTAATTTATCTGAAATCACAATAGATCTCAGTGGGAAAAGCTGGGCCTAATAGCTAAGCCCTGTTTCCCACACTTTGGCTTCTGCAAGAGTGGCTGTGGAAATATGAGGAGATACAATTTCATCCATTGATAAAAAACAAGATACTGGCTTAACTGCCCTTTGGTAACCTTTCCTACTTTATAAGGTCCTCTTTAGTTGAAGTTCAATAAACGGTACAATACGAAGCCGGGCGTGGTGGCGCACGCTTGTAATCCCAGCATTTGGGAGGCTAAGACTGGAGGATCGTGGTTCACGGACAGCCTCAGCTACTTAGTGAGGCCCTCTGCAACTCAGTGAGACCCAGTTTCAAAATAAAGAATAAAAAATAGGACAGGAGGCCAGGCGTGGTGGCGCACGCTTGTAATCCCCGCGCTTGGGAGGCAGAGACAGGAGGATCGTGCAGGTTCGAAGCCAGCCGCGCACACTGGTTTAGGAGACCCTGTTTCCAAATAAAAATATAAAATAGGTCTGGGAGTGTAGCCCAGAGGTTGAAGGGCTTCCAGGAACCCCAGTACCACCACCAAAAAAAAAAAAAAAAATAGGACAGGAGGTGTGGCTCGGAGTTCGAATGCCCCTGGGTTCCAACCCCAGATCTAAACAACAACAACAACAACAACAACAACAACAACAACAAGGTACAATATTCAATCATCTAAAGTTAAAAAGAGATCCATAAAGATAATCTTTCAGTTTGAAAATTATTTTTTGCACGCTTAAGCAAATTTTATTATTACAAAGGTAGAAAGAAGGGACAGAATTATAAAGCACTGTGTCAGAGAGAGGGACACAGGGGAGTGCCTTGAAAGTAAGACACTGAAGTTTTCGAATATAGAACAGTTTTTATAAGGATTCATTATCTCCCATCCTGCTTGAACACTAGTCCTTTTACCTCCCCTAGACCTAATGCAGGTGCAGGCTCACCCATTATCTCTGAAGTGCAAGCCTTTGTTATGACCAAGATGTGTTAACAACATCAGGGCTCACATGGTATATGTCCTCCTTGATGAAGGCCGGTACCATCTTCCTGGATCCTTGGGGAGTTTTAGCCTTTTTTTTTTTTAATCTCTATCTTCTAGAAGTTATTTATTATGTAAACTCATCTTTAGAGTATAGAGGCCCTGGACTACAACTCTTTTATGTACTTGGTAATCAATATAGTGTTCTCTTAACAACTTTAACATTCCATATTTAGTTAGGCTAACAGCTAACTTTTAGGTGACTGAGGTCAATATTGGATGCAGCTCTTGGCCGACAGCTTAAAGGCAGAGAAAGGATTTTACTGTTTTGCCTAAGTATGAAAGCTTATTATTAGCAACTAATACAGCTCTTATTAACAATCAATACAGGCTCAATCCCCTCTCTTTTAACTTCCTGACACCCATCAGGCCAAAGGGAATGGGGACAAAGAAAGTCAATTGAGCTACTTTCATGCTGAGAGGAGTCGAAGTGGGGCTCCGGCCTTGAGGGTGTGAGAAAGTCACTTAGGAGGGTTAGATCAGCTGATGTTTGAGGTGTCCATGACTGTTCAAGGGGCTCCAGCAGATGTTCATCTGGGATATTATCTGGAGCATTATCTAGAGCTTGGTGGCTTTAATTCTGTAGAAGACAAACATAACCACACAACTTAGTAACCAAGGGCCAAATATAAGTATGAATATAATAATGGCCTCCAGAGGTCTCAAAAGAGGTAGACTTAATAGAAACTTACTGTAAGTCTTTTTTCTTCTTCTTTTTTTCTTTTTATGTGAATCATATTGAAAATGGTATACATTCAGACTGTTTGGTGCCCTCTCCTACCCTCCCCCACTTTCCTTTCCCCTTCCAAACAATGAGTGTCCAGGTTAACTATGCTACATTCATACTTTTATACATGTTCAAATGTAGCTTCTCCATTAATCAATGTCAGTCTTCTTTGTCTCCTACCCTTTCCTTTCAGCTTTGCTGAGATTTCCCTTCCATTATCTGGAGTCCCTCTGGTATGCCTAATAGTCCCTAGTTTGGGCATATTAGAGAAAACATATGGCCCTTCTCTTTCTGTGCTTGGCTGATCTCACTTAACATTATGTTCTCCAGGTCTTTCCATCTGTTTGCAAATGCCATGATTTTGTTCTTTTTTATAGCTGAGTAGAATTCCATTGTGTGTATTTCCCATAAATTTGCAATCCACTTATCTATTGGTGGAAACTTAGGTTGGTTCCATATTTTGGCTATTACAAATTGTGCTACTATGAACATGGGTATGCATATGTTACTGTAGTTCTCTGATTTCAACCCCTTTGGAAAGATACCCAGGAGTGGTATAGCCAGATCAAATAGTGGATCCATTCTCAGTTTTCTAAGGAATCTCCACACTTTTCTCTATAGCAGCTGAACTAGTTTGGATTCCCACCAATAGTGTAAAAGTGTTCCTATTTCCCCACATCCTTGCCAGCATTTGTTGTTATTTGATTTCTTTATACTTGCCACTCTGATTGGGGTTAGATGGAATCTCAGCATAGTTTTGATTTGCATTTCCCTAATGGCTAAAAAAAACCCAGACCTTTAAAAGGCAATGCATATTGTATTTGGTTTTCATTATATCTTCCTTTTAACAAAGGAGTTGGAGTCTTTGGCACAATTAAGAATGAGAGAAGTGGAGGTCACCCCAGGAGCAGGCTAGTTTTTGAGTTTAAAAAAAAAAAAGCATTCTAAGGACTGGCCAGAAATGTCCTGAACTGTTACTTTATGAGAGGATCTTGGACTGGGAGAATATGGTAGAGCAAAAATCCTGGCACCCATATCCACTAAGAGCCAGACAGCTTGTGAGCCCACCGTTAGAGTTACCCAAAGTTCCTCAATCTTAACCCAGGTGGTGGGAGCCTGGAGAGGTGGCCCTGGGGCATAGAATGGAGACACTCTTGAAAATAATTTATATCTTGGCCTTAGTGGTCAGTCCCATTTTTTGTTTATCTAATTATAGTATTTCCAACACACAATTTTCTCAAGAAAGGATCCAAAGGGTGATATCTTCAACTATTCGGTTAGGGACTCTCTTCCTCAAGTTATAGGCCACCAGCCTCCTGGACCACTTTTTGGAGATCTCTGCTTTCTGCTCTTATCTTCAATGTGTGGGTCACTCTTTAATCAACGGCTCAGCATTTTGGCATTTCAAGCCTATTTCAGAACATTGAACTGTAAGTTGTTAGTGATCTATCGAGACATTTAAGAATATTCCAGAGGAAAAGTGAATGTAAATTCCTTGTCTTTGTAAGGTTCATTTCTATATTATTGTATTACCCTATGCACTTATATTATGCTGTCTTAAACTACGGTGTTTACTAGAAACAATTAAGTCAGAATTTATGCCCTTGTCTTTTGTAGATGAAAACCATGAGAAATGCATCTATATTTCTATGCCTTTGCTCACCTATGATTGCAGACATTGCTCTTTATGTTACTTTGTGTAGTTTTTGAAAGTATCCACAAGATAAATTCCATTTATAAATTTAATGTCTATAGCCAGAAAATAATTACCTTTTATATAAATTTCTATGTTTTCTTTTTAACAGGCCAGGAGAAATATGCAGCTTAATGTGATTCATTTCTACTTTTCCTGCTGGGAAGGCCAGCATTAAATGTAGAGCTCAGTAGTCAGGCACCATGGCACGTGCCTGTAATCCTAGCAAAGTGGAAAGCTGAGGCAAGAGGATGGCAAGTTCAAGGCCAGCCTGGATAACTTAGCAAGACTCTGTCTCCAAATAAAATAAAAAAGATTTGAAGATGTAGCTTAGTGGTAGAATGCCCCTAGATTCAATCCCCAGTACCACACACATACACACATAAACACACAAACACACACACACACACACACTATATATATATATATATATATATATATATATGTATATATATATATATATATATTGCGCTCAGTGAGGTTCCCTTCTTTACAGTTTTCACAAAACATTACAAATATGTAATTTTACCTTGTTTGGAAGTACAGGATATAACTTATATATCCATATGTCTCATTGTTAGTTATCTGCATTGTTCCCAGCTTTAATGGGCATAGATATCATATCTTAGAGGATGTGTTGTGGTCACCTTCTCATCCAGATTGGGCAATCAATTGTAGTACAGTGTAGTCTATTGTACTTTTCTTTCTACCTTGCATAAGTAATCAGACCACGAGCAGTTTGTTTTTATGATATGGGGTTATAAGCCGTTTGTTTTTATGATATGGGGTGAGCAGTTTTATTTTTAACTTTGATTGATTCCAGTCCTTCAACCACACAATGATGACCTCACTGGTCATCACCAAGCTGCCATTCCTCCACTCTGCCTCACTCCACCTGGCTCCCTTAAGTGTGTCCTTTCCAATTTCTAAACAGGTAGCCCACCTACCTTTCCTCATCTCCTGTGGCACCTCTTTTCTGTCTTATCTGAGTATGTCACTCTTATTCCTTTCAGTGCCACATGTCCTGGATCTGTGGAGAGTCCTGAGGCCGGCCGAGGAGGATGGAAGGATGCCAGTGTGGTTACTGTGGAAGGTGATCTCTTCTGGGTTATTTTCCCTTCCTATTTAAAAGTTCTTGATCTTGTACCCATCCAATCACTGTGATTCTTGAAATTTATCTTCTAAATTTCCTTCCATCAAGGGCTTTATGTTGCCTCAAACCTCTCAATGTTTTCCCAGTTCAGAAAATCCTAGGTTATCTTGTAGATGGCCCAAATGTCCATTAAAGACACTAGCATTATGGTTTAAATGGTTCTATGAGCTTTTTTTTCTTATTCAACTGAAGTTTGTTGAATAGAAAAACTAAACTAATAGGCAGTTTGGTGCAGCTTTAACAAATCTTTATTACAAAATGAGTAGGAAATAGAAAGAAAGGAAAGGAGAAGGAAAACATAGCATGGTGGCATGTACCCCGGAGAGCCCCAAAATGGAACTCTCCCCCTTCTGGGACCCCATTCCTTAAGTAGATTTTGTATGGTATCTTCTCAGTGTTTCCAAGGCAATGGGCCAGTAACTTATTTTTTAGGCAGGTGGCGCCTCTTTGTCTTCATACAGTGCACTTATTAAGCACAGGGGTCAATAATCTACCGGGCCTTGGCCTCTGTTGTATTGGGCAGCATTGGTTGCTCATCAACTATGGGTGCTTCAGAACAGCACACAGAGTTTACCTTTCCTACACCCAGGCCAGGTCACAGGGGAGAGGAGGTAAACAGAGGCACTGATTGTCTCTATATATTTGTAGGGCTAAAGGTTTAATTGTATTTGAGACTTTGACTGTAGGTTAATCTTTAGAACAAAGGGCAAAGAGAAAGAGAAACTCTGCATTGTAACACCTGCCGCCCCTTTCTGCCTGAGTGCCTGCACCCAGGCTCTGACTACATTTTACGTTTTAAAAATTAATACCAGAGCAATTATCCAATACCAGTACACTAGGACCCTGCTTCTTTGGTCTGAAACACTGGCATTTGGGGCCATTACAAAGTGCAAGTGCAGGCAGCACTGCGACCTTCTGGAGGAATCCATCTCTGACTGGCTGTAGAACATGATGTTGGACTCAAGTCCCACATCCAAAGAACAGCATTGACTGGGGTCAGCCCACCGGTGTGTCCTCAGGGCAATGCCAACACATCTGGCACAGGAGTCCACATCTGGCACAGCTATCCACTTGAGTATCAGAATAGTGGGGTGCAAAGGCAGAAAAGGGGCCAAGTGGTCCTGTCTAAGTGGAGGCCTAGGAATGAGGAAGAAAAAGAAGGCAGGTGGGTAATGTAGGGAAGAGGAGAAAGGAGGAGGTCATATGAGAAGAATGTGGAAAAGGAATAGAAAAGCAGAGGAAGAGATAACACAACGGAAAGAAACAAGGCAAATAGAGAGGAGGAAAGCCCCACAAAGAAAAGGAAAACATCTGGGAAGTTGGGGGAAGAAGAAACGGTAGAGAGCGGGGCTCTTTAGGTGTCTCCAGAATTCTCAGAAACTGCTCATTTAATAGCCTGACACTTGCTAAAGTTCAATCAAGTTAAAATTCTTTTGAAAATGGATAAATCACCCAGGTTTGCCAGATGATGTCCACATTCCAGTTGCTTCAGGATTGGAGCATCCCTGACCTTTGTCCCTCTTTCCTCACACTCAGAACTGTGGGATGCCCTCTGGTTACAGAGGGGCAGGGAAAGCCCAGGCAGTGGTGTTGGGGAATCTTTAAGACTCTTCCCAGATGTTGTGGTTTCTTTTTCATTCATTAAAGTGGAAACATTTTGGAAGGAAGAGGAAAGTAAGCAATGAGGCAACCCATAGTCTTAGCTGCATAGTGGTGGGTAAGGGTCAAGGAGGCCTGCCTGTGAAGTAGGCAAGAAGGACTTTGATATCCTCCCCCGTCTTGCCTGGAGACTGGCCCTCCTTCTCCCCCCTCCTCCTCCCCCCCTTCCTCTTCCCTCTCCTCATCCTCCCTCTCCCCCCTCCTCCTTCTCCCCCTCCTCCTCCTTCTCCTCCCCCCTCCTCTTCCTTTTCTTCAACAGAAAAGAGTTTTCAAAGAATTTTAGCTACTTAAAAAAGAATGTACCAAAATACTCTAAAATCATATGGCAGTAATAGTTGCATGAATCTGGGTATCCTGAAAATCACTGATTGTCCACTTTTTGTTGTTGAATTTGTTTTTAAATATACTTTTATTGGCTCATTTTTTTATTGGCTACATTTTTTTATTGGCTACATCACAACATAGTTCATATTGGTAGTGACAGACATGCACACAGCACTTGGTGGGGATTGTCTACTTTTATTTATTTTTATTTTTTGTGGTGCTGAGGATGAGCCCAGGGGCGTTCTACCTATGAACTACACCCCAGCCTGATTTTTATTCTTTGCTTTGAAACAGGGTCTCACTAAGTTGCAGAGGGCCTCATTAAGTAATTAAGGCTGGCAGTGAACCCAGATCCTCCTGTCTCAGCCTCCCAAGTTCAGGAACTGGGATTACAAGTGTGTGCCACCACGCCTGGCTTGACTGCCTACTTTTATTTATTTATTTATTTTTGTGTGGTACTGGGGATGGAACCCAGGGGCATTCTACCTCTGAGCTGTACTCCAGCCCTATTAATTATTCTTTGTTTGGAAATAATGTCTCACTAGGCTGCAGAGAGCCTCACTAAGTAGCTGAGGCTGGCAGCAAACTGAGATCCTTCTGTCTCTGCCTCCCAAGTACTGATATTACAAGAATGCACCACCACACCCAGTCTGATTGTCCACTTTTAAACAGTGAATTTTATAGAATATAAGTTGTAGCTCAATAAAGCTATTTGTTTAGCTGGGTGTGGTGGTACATGCCTGTAGTCCCAGTACTTGGGAGGCTGAGACAGGAGGACAGGAAGATTGCAGGCTTATGGACAGCCTCAGCAAGTAGTGAGACTCTTGATGCAAAACAAAAAGGCTTGGGGTGTAGCTCAAAGAGAAAATGCCCCTGGATTCAATCTCTAGAGAGACAGAAGACAGACAGACAGACATGCACGCACTTGCGCGCGCGCACGTGCACACACACACACACACACACACACACACACACACACACACTTGGTTTTTTATTTTTAAGAGAATGTGTTGTCTGGAGATGTAAGGGGATGTCTGGCAGAGATGAGACTTACTGTGGTTTGTTCCTAAACTGGGAAGGCAATGAGCCAAAGTTCTAGAACCCTGCCTGACCAGATAATCACTCATTCTGCTCCATGTATGTTTGCAATCAGTAATAGCGCAGAGCTGGGAAGCCCTATGATTCCTGGGAAGTTCTCAGCATGGTGACTCTTAGGAGGAACATCTGGTGAGTGGGTCAAAGTTCAAGGCTGAAAATCAGATCTGGCTTGGAGCCCCTGGAGTTCCACTTCAGGCTCACACCAGGGTGGCACTGGCAGGGTGGCCTGGGTTGCCTTGTTCCTCTTAGCTGGAAGCTGGCTGGGTGACCTGGTCCAGGGCAGCTGGCTCTCCTCTCAGAGGGGAAGGGTAGAGATGAAAGGGCATAAGCATTCTCCAACTCTGGAGGCTTCCAGGCAAGGAATAAAACGAGGCCACACCAGACTTGAGACTGGCTCATAGGAAATTCCTTAGCTTTTTAGCTTTTACCCCTTTGTCCATGCAAGGTGGAGTGAAAAATACAGCCAGAGGAATGGCGATGGCTGGCTTACATTGACTCTCTGGTTTAGCCTCATGAAACTGGACTTATGTCAAGGGTTGATACCAAGGTACCAAGTAGTAAATTCCCTCCTCTAGCACTTGAAGGGTCAATATCACAGCAGCAGGGTATGTTGTTCATCCCTGAAGGGCAATTACCCAGTTGTAGATTGGCACCTCCTAGCTAACATTACCTCCTGTCTGTCATTCATTGGCACTGTCTCAATGCCTATTTCTTTATGCTGGCAATAAATTTTGTTTCCTTTGGATTCAGAAGGCAAAAGGAGCCCCAGTCCTAGAGAAAACACTTGGCTACAATCTGTGGAGCGTTTCAGAAAACCACACTAAGCTCACTGCCCAGCAGTTCAAACTGCATCTGAGAGATGAGACCTATTGGGTGTCCGTGACTTCTTATAATTCTCTCGGGGAGTCTCAAGCAGCCACCCTGAGGATCCCAGCTGTTCATGAGAAGCGTAAGTAACACATAGACTTGCTTGGGTGCCTGGTCCCATTCGTTTGGCCAAGGAGCAATCCCTGGCCTCAAAGACAGAGGCTTCCCTTGATTCAAATGAAAGGGAGTGAGGACTTTCTAGGTTGTGGTGGGGGGAATGAACCGGCTGGTAACTAACGAGCCCGTGAATAAAGCATCTTTGAAACATAGCCTGTGTTGGGAATTGCATATTTCATAAACCTTAGAGCACAAAGTCCTGAGTCTAGAAGCTTTGTGTGTAGCTCATGTTTGCTCTGGTCCAAGAGGATGAAAGCTGTGTTGGGCACATGAAAAGGTCGGATTTGAGACACTGGTCATTGGTGACTGAAGCCTCCCTTGAATGCTGGTCCCACAGGCGGGCTTGACCACGTCCAGTGCAACTTAATGTTCACTTTCCTGTGTTCTTCTTTTCCTATTTACATTTGATTACCAAGTTAGAAAAAAATTCTAATGTTTACTCTTGCCAATAAGTTGCTCATTGTACTATTTAAAAAAGACTGTCTTAAAACTTTACTTTGTTTTTATTTTATTTTTTGTTGGTGCACTGTAGCCATACATCTTAATGGGATACAGTATGGTAGAGGCATACACGCACACTTCACTCATTCAGCCCTTCCCCAATTCCCACCCCATTCCCTCCTCCATCCTTTTTTCTCATGTTTGACTGAGTGATTGACTTTGGTTTGTTTGTGAATGTACATCATATACATTAGGGAATTCATTGCACTTTTGACTAAGTAGTGTTGAACAACTTACTACTTTCAGGGAAACTCATATTTTATTTATACTTTCATTTGTGCATTATAGGTATACAACATGGTGAGATTCAAGGTGACATAGTCATCCACGCACACATCATTTGATGTGTTTCCCTCCACAGCTCACCCCACTCCCCCTCTTTCCTCCCCATACATATTAGTGGAAAATTTATATTTTATATCCTGTTTTGAAATAAAATACCCTCTTTGCTTCTTATTGAAGAATTGTGAGCAAGAGATTTCCTTTTCTTTGATCTATTTTTCTCTATTTAGCTTAAATACTATCCTTCATTCCATATATTTTTACCTTTTTCTCCTTCAATAAAATCCATGCCACCGCCAGGTGTGGCAGTGCACGCTTGTAATTCCAGCATTCGGGAGGCGAGACTGGAGGATCGCAGTTCTCAGACAGCCTCAGATACTTAGCGAGACCCTTCCTAACTCAGTGAGACCCTGTTTCAAAAATAAAAAGACCAAAAAATAGGGCTGGGGGTGTAGCTTGGAGGTACAATGCCCCTAGATTCCATCCCAGGTACTGCAAAAAATAATAAAAATAATTCATGCCCCATAAAGACAGGGATTTTTTTTTCCTGTTTTTCTTCTTTCTTAAAGACCTAATTTCCAGCTGAGCATGGTGGCACATGCTTGTAATCCCAGTACTTTGGAGGCTGAGACGGGAGGATCACAACTTTGAAGCCAGCTTCAGCAACTTAGGTTATCGAGGATCCTAATGAGACCCTGTTTCCAAGTAAGACATAAAATCAGGCTGGGGTGTAGCTGGAGGTAGAATGCCTCTAAGTTCAATCCTCAGTGCCCCCCCTGAAAATGCAGGGAATTCTAATTTCCAACACTTAGAAGAGCATAGAGCACATGCTCAATAATGATTTGTCAAAATACAGTATAGTTAGGAAACGCCTTCTTCAATTTGCCACCTTCCTCTTTTTGCTTACCCCACTTCAGACATTAACCTCATCTGCCCTAGAGTACTCTGCCTGTCCTTTCTTTCTTCTTTTCTCTGGAAACTTAACTCATTCCTTTCCTTACTTTAGAACTCTTGAATATTCATAATTTTGTGTTTTAAGCAAACCTTGATATTATTTTAGTTAGTACTTAGTATTATTTCCCATGGTCCTTAGTTCCTGACATCCTAGCTACTGCCTGACCAGGACTCTAGTGATGAAGCTTCTGACATATGCACGTGTCCTTGGAGTAAACATTCTTTGTTAATAGAGGTCATGCTGGATAGTAATCTCAGTTCCTGCTTCCTATTCTGGGGCCACATTTATTGGTACATTGTATTCATACATCTTAATGGGGTACAAGATGGTAGTCACACAATACTGAAGACCCACTATCTGATCTACTTATATCTGCAATGGCTCTGTTTCCAAAAAAAGTCACATTCTGCTAGGAATTTTTTTTTGGGGGGGTAGGAGGGATACAGTTCAACCTACAGCAGGTAGGTACATTGTGAGATAAAAGTCCTGGGGAAAGTGGGTCCCTCCAAATCCTTCAGGTGACTCTGGAGTATAAGTTTTATCTCTGAGTCATTCCTATCAAGAAAAACATACACACAATATGAGGGATTCTGAAACTTGAAAAAGTCCAGGTGAGGTATCCCTGCTCCAGCAATGACCCTTAGCCTGGATGGGCTGAGGATGCTTCAAGGCTGTTTTCAGGGGAGACGAGGAGGGGAGAGTGGAGCCCTGGGGTAGGCAGATCAATGTCCAGGCTCTAGCCTCCTTGCTCTGGCGCTCCCTTACGCCAGCTTCACGCTTCTTAATGCCTCAGTTTCCCTTTCTTAGAGCTTCTTTATAGGCTGACAAGTTACTTGGCCTTGCTGCTAGCATCTGGAGTGTCTCACAAAGGCCCCGTTTGGGAAAAGGACCCCTACACTGTGGTTTTAGAAGAACAAGACTCCAAAATATACACACCTTCTGGGAGATTCATTCTTTGTCTTAGGTTTGCTTTCCTTGTGACTTGCAAAAATATCAATGGAAGGCCAATCTCTTCAGTCAGTAGCTCTCAAATGAGATTGATTTCTGGAAACAAGTCAATTTCAGGGAGTCAAAGGCAGGTTAAGCAAGTGTGTCATTATCAGAAATATAACGGCAAAGAAAAGGACTACAGGAAAAGGCATGAAAACAGCTCCAGCAGAGAAGGTTACGGTGGAGCTCCTGAACCCGGCCTTCTCTCCCAGTGTGGACAACGGATGGTGGCCAGTGTGCTTGGGGCTCATGGGGCAAGGCAGGCAGCTGTGAAGCAGTTCTTCTCTTCTTTCAGCCTTCAGGTGCATCGAGACCATGCAGGCCTGCCTTGCTCAAGACCAGCTGGTGGTGGAATGGCAGAGCTCCGCTCCGGAGGTGGACACCTGGATGGTGGAGTGGTTTCCAGACTTGGATTCAGAGCTCTCTGCCATTTCTTGGGAATCTGTGTCTCAGGCCACCAATTGGACAATTCAGCAAGGTAGCTGGCAGTGAATCCGCAAATTCCCTCAGTGCAGGATTCTGTTTCATTTTAATAAGTTATTCAGGCCTTAACTTTAGTTTGAAAACTGTAAATGTAGTTAATAGCATTAGATGAGTTTGTGCAAGCTCAGGGGAGTGTCAGGCTTCTTGGAATTTCCCAGGTGAAGCTGGCACAGAAAGTTGCAGGTGTCAGACTGCATAACCTTTCCACATGTCCAGGTGGAAAGGAAAATACCATCTCAGCGCCCTCCATCAGCAGGCCTTCTCAGGCATCTTGACCATCCTAGGGATAATACCAGAGTTTGGATCTCATCTGTCCCACCAGGAACCCTCCCCTCTGTTCTGGTTACCTGGTTAAGTGCTAAGCCCCTCTCCCCGATGATTGTTACAGAGAAGAGCCTTCTTTTCAGAAAAGTTCCTGCTCATGGAAGACACATAAAGGAGGCTTAACCATATTAATCCTATCACAACAACCATTTCTCAAAGCTTAGAGGCATCCGTATTAAGAATTATACTTATGCAGGGATGCAGGCAAGTCAAGGAGCTAGAATTCACGATATCTGAGTTCTCCAAGGAGATAGACTGTAGCCAGAAGTGTTGTTTAATCTGTAGTGCCCGAAAGTCAGATGCTAAAAATCAGTGATGGAAGAGGGACCAGATCTCTTCTTTATTCCTGGATGGCTCTGTAATTTTATCAGAGTGCTACCAAGTTCAGTTCTAAGAATTAATTAGACAATCTTGGAATAAGAATAGACATTAGAGGCCATCTGACCTGACCTCTTTATTTTTTCAGACGAGAAAACTTTAGAGAAATGAAATATCTTCCACAAGTCTTAGACTGTTACCTGTGACCCAGTGTTCCTTCCACTCAGCCATGCTCTGTACTTATGCTTTTTTCTTTCTTTCTCTTTTATAGATAAATTAAAGCCTTTCCAGTGCTATAATATCTCTGTGTATCCAATGTTGCAAGACCATGTGGGAGAGCCATACACCATCCAGGCTTACAGCAGAGAAGGCAGTATGTATGCTCAAGGCCCTGTGGGGGAAAGGGAGCCTTGGGGCCTGTCCCATATTTGGGTAAGGCTGTGAATGTCTGGAGCTGGAGTGCACTCTCGGTTGTCTTGGGTCCCATTTGTGCTGCACTTTCATCTTGTAGCAATCTAGGTGTTTTTGACACAATTAGGGTCGGCTTAGAGAAGCAATAAATTTTAAAGCTGGGGCAGACATTAGAGATAATTGAGCCCAGACCGCTCACTTCACAAATGGAAAACTGAGGCTCAGAGGGGTGAAAGAACTTGCCCAAAGTTACCAACAAACTTCATGTCAGGAGAGCCACAACCAGCAATAACATTTAATTAAGACCCACTCAGGGAGCCTATGGAGTTCATCATAAGTCAAGCATGCTAAAAATTACTTTTGACTATGTAGCAATAAGCAAGTTCTCCAGTGGCAAATTGTTCAGAGTCTGGTTTTTTTTTTTTTTGGAAGTTAACATATTCCATATTCAACACTGGAAAATATCTCCTGCTGTGCAAAGGTAGCCTATAGAGGTATAATCTTCAACTATCTGATAGCTACACTTAATCTATGAATAAAAGAGAGGGATGCCAAACTGCAGTGGTCTATAAGAAAGATTCCCTCCCTCCCCCTGGTTTCATCATTTCTCTTCTTGTTAAGATACATAACTATAGAAAACAATATTTCCAAACAAGTTGAGTCATCAATTCTCTGCTCAACGCCCACGTCCCGCCTCCAGCCTGAGGTTTTGGCCTGAGTTCTGGCAGAGCCTCTGTGGGGGCCGGCTCCGCTGGATGTGATTCAGTGCTGATCATTTGCTTTCTATCCTCTCAAGTTCCATTAACAGGTCCTGTGGCCAAGGCAGAAAACATTAGTGTGAAGGCAGTCACAATTACATGGGAAGAGGTTCCCAAGAGTGAGAGAAATGGCTTCATCAGCCACTACACCATATTTTACCAAGCTGAAGATGGAAAAAAATTCTGTAAGTGTTTATTGTAGTCAAGCTGAAAAAAATCCAACTCCTCAGGTAGGTGATATGGATAGGCCTGCCACAGGGTGGTTTCCAAGGTTGTGACCTGCTACTTTGCATGAATCACTTAGCTTCTTGGATCCTTGCTGAAAGTGAGATCAAGAGCACCCACCATCTCTTGAGTTTGGGGGAGTTAAATAATAGCAAAGTGGTGGTACCTAAGGATCCTGTGGGAATGGGGGGAGCTGATATTTTTTGTCCTGTCAGGTATTGAGTGAGTTGACCCCTAGGGGTTCTGTGGCCATTATTCCTGGGAGAGGTACGCTTGGCTTAAAGAGTAGAGAAGGGACAGGCCCTGATTAATGACACTCACATAGTGCAGGGCTCTTTACCTTGACTTCTACATCTCCTGACATCTTAAATTCTGGGTTATGCTTAGATTCCTGTCTAGACTATATATATTTTTATTATGGTGAAATACACAAAGCATAAAAGTTATCTTTTTTTTTTTTTTTTGGTGGTACTGGGGTTCCTGGAAACCCTTCTACTTCCAGGCTACACTCCCAGACCTATTTTTTATATATTTTTTTGGAAACAGGGTCTCTTAAGCCAGTGAGGCCTGGCTTCGAACCTGCCCAATCCTCCTGTCTCCGCCATCCAAGCACAGGGATTACAAGCGTGCGCCACCATGCCCAGCAAAAGTTATCATTTTAAATATTCAAATATGTACAATTTAGTGGCATTAGGATTATTCACAATGTTGTGAAACCATTACTTCTATTTCTAGAACTTCTCTTTTCTCATCCCAAATAGAAATCCTGTATACTTTAATCAGTTACTACCCACGTCCCTTTTCCCTTAACCTCTAGCAACCACCAAACAGCTTTGTGTTTTGTGGATTTCCTATTCATGATATTTTATATAAATATAATCAGAAATAGGAGTATGACTCAGTGGTAGGATGCTTGCCTAGCACACACAAGGCCCAAGAGTCAATCCCAAGCAGTGTATAAATAAATAGATAAGCAAACAAACAAATTCATGTAATATATGGCTTTCAAAGTTTATGTATGTTGTCACATGAATTAGTACCTAATTGCTTTTTTTTCCTTAGTACTTGGAATTGAACATAGGAGGATTCTGCCTCCAAGCTATCCGCTCACCCTTTTTATTTTTTTGTTTTTTGAAAGAGGATCTCTCTAGGTTGCTGAGAATCTTGCTAAATGGCTGAGGCTAGTCTTGACCTGTGATTCTCCTTTCTCAGCCTTCCAAGTACTGGAATTATAGGTGTGCACCACCATGTCAAGCTTTTAACTCCTTTTTATGATTGAACAAATTCCATTGCATGATTATTCCATGTTAATCCATTTATTATTTGATGAAGTTTTGGCTTCTATGGATAATGCTTCTCTGAACATTGATGTACATATAATGTTTGAATCTCTGGTTTCAATTCTACCTGCTATCTATCTGGGAATGGAATTTCTGGATCATATCATAATTCTAACTTACAGATATATGACTAAGCTATTTTTTCCACAGTGATTATACCAGCAATATATAACAGCTCCAATTTCTCTGCATCCTTGCCAGCCAACGCTTGGTATTTTTTATTTAAAAAGAATCTGTATGGCTCTCATAGTTGTTATGAAGTGGTATCACATGGATTTACATCTCCGTAATCCCTGGTGTTGTTGCAAGTCTGTTCATGTGGTTATTGGCCATTTGTTTATCTTCTTTGGAGATATGTCATTTCAATACCTTTGTTCATTTTAAAATTGGGTTGTCTTTTTGTTGTTATTATAGGTTTATTATATGTTGTGGATATAAGCTCTGTATCAAATACATAATTTGCAGATAATTTCTCCAGTTTTGTGAGTTTTTTTTCACTCTCTCAAGACTGTCTTTTGATGAACAAAAGCTTTTAACTAATGAAGATCAGTTTAATCTATATTTTCTTTGGTTGCTTGTGCTTTTAGTATCGTATTTAAGAACTTGTTATGAAATTCAAGTATGTGAAGTCTTACCTTGTTTTTGGCCCCATTTTTGCTGCAAGTTAGGTATGTTTGACACAACTGGGGTCAGCTTACAGAGTCATTAATTTTTTAAAATTTTTTTTTTTTTTGTGGTACTGGAGATGGAACCCAGGGGCATTCTATCTCCCAGCTACACACCCAGCCCATTTTTTATTCTTTATTTTGAAACAGGGTCTCACTGAGTTGCAAAAGGCCTCACTAAGTAGATGAGGTTGTCCTTGAACTGTGATCCTCCTGTCTCAGCCTCCCAAATGCTGGGATTACAAGCATGCGCCACCATACCCGGCAGGATTTTATAGTTTCAACTCTTATTTTTAGGTCTTGTACCATTTGACAGACTAATTTTAAGTGGGTCATGAATAGGGGGTTTATGCTCTCATTTTGGTGCTACTAAAGTAAAAATTTCAGTCTGGCTTGGCAGTGGTGTTTGACTTCTATATTTTTCTTCAGCCGAGACAGTCAACTCCAGCACCCGGAGGCACAGCCTGGAGTCCCTGACACGCAAGACCTCCTACACTGTTCAGGTCATGGCCAGCACCAGAGTTGGGGGGGCCAATGGGACCAGCGTCAGCTTCAAGACAATGTCCCTCAGTGAGTATTTCCTTCTTCCTGGCATTGACCAAAGGGAGGGGAAGCCAATGGAAGTCTAGTCCCTATATGAGGTGAGAAGGCCCTCTGGAGTCCTGGCCCAGTCAACTCCTGAAAGGCATATGGGTCAGAAAGGAGGGCAAGCCGGCAAACTGAGAGCCAAATTAGAGAGACTGGTCATTTTTCTCTTTCCTTGTGGGTGCTACAAGTCACCTTGAGGAGGGGGATTAATTTAATGTCAACTTCAGTCTCAGCACCAAACCAGTTCCGTTGATAAGGCTGTCCCCAAGCTCACTGTCACCAGACTCTGAATGTCAGCAGCCTCTATACAAAGGGCCTTGAGGGGGAAATCTTTGTTGACCAAGGACCACTGATCCACGAGAAGAAACTTAACCAGTACTTGGGAGACTGAGACAGGAGGATCCCATGTTCCAGCCAACCGCAGCAACTTAGTGGGGCCTCAGCAACTTACAGAGACCCTGTTTCAAACTAAAAATATGGTGGTGCACGCTTGTCATCCCAGCGCTTAGGAGGCTGAGACAGGAGGATCACACAGGTTTGAGGCCAACCTCAGTTACTTATTAAGGCTCTCAGCAATTTAGTGAGACCTTGTTTCCAAATAAAGTACAAAATAGGTCTGGGAGTATAGCCTAGAGGTAAAAAGCCTTACTAAAAAAAAAAAAGAAAGAAAAACAAAAACAAAAAAACAAAGTAAGGCTGGGAGTGTAGCTCAGAGGTAAAAAATAAAAAACCCTGGGTTTAGTTCCCAGTATCAAAAAGGAGGGGATGACTTAACCTTATCATTTGTGGAATTTCCCCCCCCCCCTCTCTCTCTCTCTCTCTATATATATATATATATATATATATTTTTTTTTTTTTTTTTTTTTTTTTTGCGGTACTGGGGATGGAACCCAGGGGCATTCTACCCCTCCAAGCATGTGCCACCACACCTGTCATGAGCAAAAAGGTATATAGTATGTACAATTTGCAGATTTTACATTTAAAGATAAAGAGCAAGAAGAGTTTAATGGGTAAAAACAAATAATGAAATAATGTAAAATATAGCTTCATATGATGGCTGTTTAAGAGAGGAAGAGACAAGTGAGGAGGTAGGTGAAGGTTAAGGAAGGAAGGAGAGGCTGGGTGTGGTGGTGCAGGCCTGTACCCCAGTACTTGGGAGGCTAAGGCAGGAGAATCTCAGGTTTGCAACCAGCCTCAGCAACTTAGTGAAGCCATTTGCAACATAGTGAGACCCTGTTTCAAAATAAATGAAGCAGGGCTGTGGGGTACAGCTCAGAGGTAAAATGTTTCTGGATTCAACCCCCAGTATCACAAAATGATGATGATGATGATGATGATGATGATGATGATGATAATAATAATAATAATGATAATAATTTAAAAAGAAGGAAGGAGAATGAGAGAAACTATTAACTTTCCCAACTCCTAGAGTGCCATAGATTTGACTTTTAAGGACATATTAAGACTGTTTTAAAGATGAAGGATCACTTCCAAGTTTTGTAATAACTATGGCAAGTTAAAAATTGTTTGCTTCAAGCACATGCCTGTAATCCCAGGATTTGGGAAGCCGAGACAGGATTGCAGATTTGCAGCCAGCCTCAGCAACTTGTGAGCCCCTCTCCAACTTAGTGAGACCCCTTTTCAAAATGAAGAATAAAAAATAGACCTGGGGATGTAATTCTGAGGCAAAATTCCCTTGAGCTCAATCCCTGGTAGCATAAAAAAAAATTATCTGCTTCATGTATTCTTGAAAGTTTCTTAAGAATGAGATAGTTTAATGGCTCTAGAAAATATAAGCATAGCACATTTCTTTATATAGAAAATGTGTCTTGTTTTATGGACTAACATTGCCTTCTTGGAACTTTCATATTGCTATTTAAAAAAATCATGCTGGGCATGGTGGCGCATGCTTGTAATCCCAGCATTCGGGAGGCTGAGACAGGAGGATCGCTGTTTGCGAACAGCCTTAGCTGCTTAGTGAAGCCCTTTGCAACTCAGCAAGACCCTGTTTCAAAATAAAGAATAAAAAATAGGGCTGGAGGTATAGTTCAGAGATACAATGTCCTTGGATGTCTTCTCGAGTACTGCAAAAAAAAAAAAAAAATGCTGTATTTTCATAAAATTAGGCAAATATTTTATCAGCTCACAGAATTTTTTCTGAAAATCACATTGAAGGCAAGACCCCACCACAGAGCTCCTAGAAATTCTCTCCTTGCTCTATGGATGATAGATCAACACCTTTTTTTCCTTGCAGTCCATTCTCTACACAAAGGCCACAGTTCAATTTCCTGCTTGAACTCACTGGTGACTGCATTGTATTTTAAATAAACCCCTTTTTCTAGCTTTTAGGGTCCTTCATCATCTGTCCCTACTGATCTCGATTCCTATCACTTTCTGCCCCTGTGGTCTTGTTCCTATGTCAAAGCTTTCACATCTGCCTGGAATGCTTTCCTCCATAATTCTGCATAGTCAGCGCCTTCTCCCCCCAACCCCCAACCCCCAACCTGTGTGTGTGTGTGTGTGTGTGTGTGGTACTAGGGATGGAGCCCAGGGGCATTCTACCTCTGAACTATACTCCCAGCCCTATTTTTTATTCTTTATTTTGAAACAGGGTCTTACTGAGCTGCAAAGGACCTAAGTAGCTGAAGCTGTCTGTGAACCCAGATCCTCCTGTCTCAGCTTCCCAAATGCTGGGATTACAAGCGTGACCACCACGCCCCGCTCAGCTCCTCATTATTAAGGTCACCTCACATTTTGCTTCATCCGCAGCCACTTTATCTAAAGTTGTAAAGTTGCTAATCTCCAACCTTACCCTGGTTGCTCTCTATCTTATTATTTTGTTTTATCTGAAATAATCAAATGTTATTGCCTTAATCTTTGTACCAGAGAATAAGCTCCATGTGGATAGGAACCTTATTATTATTATTATTATTTGCTTATTGCTATTTGTTTTATTACTCAGAATAGTGTTTGGCAAACAAGTGCTCAATAAGTATTCACTGAATTAGTGAGGTTGGAAGATGGTCCTGGTGAACATGATGTCTGTCAATATTTAATATTAATCAATGTCTGTCATCTCAGGCGAGGAGATGACCACTGGATGGGGAGCCACAAATCTCAGGGTTCTCCCCTAATGGAAAGAAATCCATTTTAACTGAAAGAAAATTACTAAGAAATGCTACTGAAACTACTAGAAGAAAAAGTTAGTTTTTGCTGTTTGTCAAGAAAGTAAGGAAATCAAGTTACCTTTTGTTTCTCCTTCCCCGAAGGTGGCTTTGAGATTGTTCTTATAACTTCTCTGGTTGGAGGAGGCCTGCTTGTACTCATCATCCTGACTGTGGTCTCTGGCCTCAAAAAACCACAGTGAGTAAATAGGCAACAATGGTTGCCTAAAAAACAGAAACAGAAAGGGTTGAAGATATCATGGGCACTTGGTACAGGAGGGCACTCTACATGAAGGGGCTGTTCATGCATTTATTAATTTGGTAGGTACCTATTGAGATTATTAAAGGCTACTGTGTTTCAGCAGTGAGCCTCCTACTACCCTGATGGCCATTCTCTGGTAGATCTCACTCTTGGAATCCACAGTTGTGGGTCAAGCAGCTGTGCATAGTTCCTGGTCAAGCTAATGTCAACCTCATTGCCAACTACAGGTTGTGACCAACTCACCCACATATTTTTGCACATTATACCTAAGCAATTATTCTTTAACATGTATCAGAATTGGGCCCTGCCCCAGGAGTTTGCAATTTGGTATTCTGGAGTGAAGCCTAAGAATTTGCATTTCTAACAAGCTCTGATGATGCTAGTGCCTCATTAGATTGGGAACCACCATAGTATTGTGGGTAGCTCACAGGGTAGGTAGCTTACAAAGCTCAGAGTGTTACCTTTCCCAAGGAATAAATCTCAAAGGGGTGACTCTGTGATGGTGCAGTTTCTAGAATCAGGACCAGGTATGAAGATATAGGGGCAGGAGAGAGAGAGGAAGAGAAGACAGGAATAAGTTTGCGAGGGGAGAGGATTTCCTCCCATCATGACCCAGAGAACTTGTAATTTTTTTAATTTATTTTTATTTTTATTTTTTTGTGGGTCTGGGGATTGAACCCAGGGGATTAGACCTCTGAGCTCCACCCCCTGCCCTAATTTTTATTCTTTATTTTGAAACAGGGTCTCACTAAGTTGTGGAGGGCCTCACTAAGTAGCTGAGGCTGTCTGCAAACCGCGATCCTTCTGTCTCAGCCTCCTGAATGCTGGGATTACAAGCATGCGCCACCATGCCCGGCAAGAACTTGTAATTTCACCCTTCCCCCAAACTACCTCAATTTCTACATCTCTGTCAGAAGGCTGGAAGCTTTCCCTTATTTAATAGTCATGCAGTTCCTTGTAGCAAACTTCACTGTTTGAGCTCAGCCATATAGTGTGTAAACTCTTATCTCTTAATAGCAAGTTAACTCACCTGTGTTGGCCTGATGTCCCCAATCCTGCTGAAAGTAGTCTAGCCACATGGCGGGCAGATGATTTTAAGGTAAGTACTGCTGTCTCTGCTCAGGAAGTCATGCACAGGCTGTCTGTGGGAGGTGGGCCTGGTGGCTGAAGATGGGGAGACGCATTCATGTAAAGAGAACTCAAGGTTGGAAAATCCCAGGGAAAGACTGGCAGGGTAGATGCAGTCATCCTTCCTGGAATGACTGACCTCATGCTCTGGACAGGAGGAAAGGGCTTCATAGGCTCTCCAGGACCCAGCTGTTCCCAGCATGGGACTGGTCCTCTAAAGCATGCTACAGAACAAAGACACTGGCCCTCCTACCCTCAGTGACTGAAAGGTGTAATGAGAGAGTGGGTGGGGGAGGCTGGCTATAAGATTTGATATCATTTAAAAAGCAGCCCTGAGGCAGCACTGACAGACATGGCCATCCAAAGTTTGCCTCAAATTAGTTTTCTCAAATTGGGGAAGTTGGAATTAACCTTATGTAATTTATTTTGGTGTTTCCTGGTATGTTATCTTTAAGTGGAAAACCTCCTTTTCTTCTAAGTTTTAAAATTGAAAACTGTTATGAAATCTCTAAGGTATAATTTCTTGCTTAAATAGAAATAAGTCTAGTCAAATAGAACCTTTAAGTCCTGTTTCCAGTTTTTTCTGATGCAGGAATTTTAAATATTAGTCCTTATTTCAACTCAGAAGTCTTTTTCTAACATGGGTATTTTTATTCTAATAGACTATGCTTCTATTTCCTCCCCTTCCTCAGTAGTCTTCTATTACCCTCTTCATTTTCTGATTAAAAGTTATTTACAGAGTAAAGGAATTCATAGATAGTGTTATCTAATAACCAGTGTGCATTTTAAAAAAATATCTGTAGGTCAGCTGACTAATCCCCTACTGGGCGTCAGGCCTGGGCTAGGTCCCAGATATAGAAAGATGAAAGTCACTACCTCTGCTGTGAGGCCACCCTTGGTTTTCTGGTGGTCTCAGGCAGGTCTATCATTGTGGCATTTCCATTTCTAAGAGTTCTAATTTGGTGCTCCCATCTTACCTGGAGTTTTGTGAATACCATATGCAAAGTAGCCTTGAGCTCTGTAGAAGAATTGTTTGAATCCAGGGTGCTGATTCTCAGGAATTCTTGCCAAGCTCAGTGAGGACGACTGGCCACCCCTTCTGGGCCAGGGAGAAATGTAGGGTGATGTTTTGTGTGACACTTTCATGTCCCAAGTCTAATGAGTTTTCATCTTCACCAAACATAGCCCTGAAATAACCACTGCACGGTCCCTTTTTCTCTCCAGGGAAAACTGAATCTGAAGGAGTTTGATGACTCGGTGAACACAGATGAAGACAGGATCCTAAAACCATGCTCTGCACCCAGAAACCTCATTGACAAGTTGGTGGTGAACTTTGAGAATTTTCTGGAAGAGGTTTCCACAGAAGAAGCTAGAAAGGGCCAGAAAAGTATTTTGGGAGAAGAAAAGAATGAGTACGTGAGCTCCCCCTATTGGCCCGTCTATCCTCCAGGGAAGAGTTTTGAGGCCTGTCTGGTTTTAACTGAGATTCCTTCCAGAAAATCCCAACACTTATATTTAGCAGTGGCAGAAGAGACCTACTCAGAAGCCACAGAGAAAATTGTCTCTCCTGGTCCAAATGTAAAACCAGATCATCTTCATGAGGAAGGAAAACCAAACTTATATTTGAAAAACTCAGTGGCAACCAGAGAATTTCTTGTGCCCGAAAACCAGAACGCATCAAGAGAGCGGTCTAAGTGTCACCCTGGCAGGAAACCCTCAGAGTCTCAATGCAAATGACCTTTGTCTGGAGAAAACCTCAAGACCTAGCAAGAAGCGCTGCCTTGCCCCTCCTCATCCTACCTGAGTTAAAGAAGATTTCGCCATTTCTTCCTGGCGCATAAAGAAGCTTGTGCTGAGAAGAAGGGAAGCGATAGCTGAGTGCTTTGTAGACGAAAAGCAATTTGTTTCCTTTTGTTCAGATCACAAGCTCTCACCAAAGCCTCCTGACACACTTAGAGGACAGACCCAGGTTATGAACTCAAAGGACCCCTTGGTGGGCACATCTGGTCTTCCCCAGAAATTGAGCCACAGTCACAGAGTTCTAGTAGGGACCCTGCCAGAGGACCATTGTTTGGCTGGTACTTGGTAGTCAGGTGACAGCCTGAGCTTTGACCTCTTCCCAAGTGGCCCTGAAATCTTAGAAATCTTGCTCCTCAACGGAGTGTCTGTGATGTGGAGAGGACTTTTTTTTTTTTTTTACTATTTTTTCTTTCTCTCCCCCCCCCCACCCCGAGTAGTGTGGATTAAACCCAGGGATATTCTACCTCCAAGCTACACCCCCAGCCCTATTTTTTATTCTTTATTTGGAAACAGGGTCTCACTAAGTTGCAGAGGGCCTCACTAAGTAGCAGAGTTTGGCTGCGAACCTGAGATCCTCCTGTCTCAGCCTCCCAAGCACTGGGATTACAAATGTGCGCCACCATGCTTGCCCAGAGTGAACTTTATAATGGCACACTGGGGTTCCTCGTCATCTTCCTTGTCTTCATTAGGTCTCACGTATCTGCAGCAACCCCCACCCAGGACGCTTTACCTTAGTTTCCTCTTCCTCCCCCCCACCCCCTCCCAGTGCTGGGGATGAAGCCAGGGCTCCCATGTGCTTGGCAAGCTCTCTACCACTGAGCCACACCCCCAGCCCTTTACCCTCCGTCCATTGCACATTGACTGCTAATAAACCCAGGAATGAGGGAAGCTCCAGTCAGACCCTAGGAATGGCCTCAGGCTGGGCAGCAGGTCTGGGCAGCGCTTGCCCTTCTGTCTTGCGCCAGTGCCTGAGGGTGGGAAAGCACCAGACTTTGGCTCTTGTACAGGGAGGCTGAGTCCTCTCACTGGCTTGGAGACTGGAGTGCTCACTGCACACACCCAGCAGGAGCCGAGCAGGGCCAGGGGACATGCAGTGCTTAGCAGCTTCCCTCCATCCCCAGGACTTCTCCTTCACTCCAGTAAAGCGCAGGTCTCCTGGCAATCAGCACAGGCATCGGCAAAAGTGCTGATCTCAGAATTCATGTGCTGAGGCCCCGGGGGCTGTGGCTGGCACCACACTCAGACCATAACCACAGAGCAGAAGCCACTGGGAGCCTGGTAAGATCGGGGAGGGAGAGGTGAGGAGTGAGCGGCCTGGGGTGCCACAGTCCTGGCATATCCAGCCAAGAAGGCTGACCTTAGTTTTTCTAGGAGAGTTTGAGAAGTCAGCACTTGGGCCACAGATGTGAATTTCACAAGCCACCAACTCGAGTGTATAAAAGCATCACTCTGCTCTCCTATGACTAAAGTTGATTGCTCACACAAGACCCTCACATTTCAAAGTATGGCAGGCCAATCTGTTGATCTCTGAGTTCCTTTGGCTTGCTAATTCAGTCACGGTTGGGACTTTGACCTCCAGAGTCCTCCCTGGAACTGACTCTTGGAGTGGTCAGTGGAGCGGCACCCATGGAGCGGGGGCACCACTTGGCGGACTCCTCTAGGGCCCTGTACTTGCCAGGACATGATTTTGTTGCCAGCCTCCCTGTGTACCTGGAGCCCCACCTGAGGCTGTTGGGACACCTCCTGTTCTCCTCAGCCATGTCCTTACTGTGGGCATAGGCAGGCATGGCTGTTGTCCCAAGCTCTCGCCCTTCTTACTAGGTCTAAGAGGCTGGAGTCCCACCCCAGGCCACTTCACTCCTACTTTACAGAACAGTGACTGCTGATAAAGCAGAGAGGGAGGGAGGCTCCAAACAGGGCATTCTCAAGTGGGGCTCCCTTTTCTTTGTCCTGCTCTCAAGCCTGGGAGGAGAAGTGACAGCCCAGGTCCCCAGGCTGCCCCATACCTGCCCCTGCCTGGCTTCTGTTTTGGGCACTTCTGAGCCTCTTGCCCCCGGAGCTCCAGAGGGGTCCTTGTCCACCCCTGGTGTTAGATTCATGAACTTGGGGGAGATTCCAGCCTTGCCTCCTGTGTCGCCTTGAGGCAGGAGAAGATACAGGCACCCCACAGCTATTCTCCCCTCCCCTTGACCCTCCTGCCCAGCTTAGGCTCAGGGATCTTCTCATCATCAGTCCGAGATGGGTGGAGAGTCTTAAATGAATCCTCCCAGTTGTCTGAGGCTTTGAACACCAAATCCAAGACTTTGATGGGTGAAGGAGAGAGCAGAGTCCCGGATGGCCCCTGGTGGGGTCCACCTTGCCTCGGTCCCTCCTCGCTAGCCACCAAAGCAGGCAGCTCTCCTGTGGGGCAGTCTGCAGAGGCCACCCGGCCCTTCTTCTGCCCATTTCTCCCCTCTTCCCACTTTCTTGATTCCATTCTTCTGCTTCTTTCTCTAGAACTCCAGAGCATCTCAGCTTTTCAATTCTTCCCCTTCTGTTCTCTTTCTTTCTTTTCATTCCTCTCTCTACCTCCCTTCCTCCTTCACCCTGTTTATGTCTTTGCTTTGCCCTGGAGGGCCCAGGAAGGGCTCACAGGAGCCAGTCCCAGGATGGTTTTCATATGCAGGGGCCACTCACCAAGCTGTCCAGGGCAGACTCACAGGACACCGGCCTCCAAGCTCAAGGCACTGGCGCCCCCTCCACTCAAGGGGGTCCCTGAGTGTCTCCACTGCCAGGCTCCTGGGCTGCCTGTGTGAGTAGAGAAAGGCCATCTGTGTTTACTGTCAGGGACACTGAGGAAACAAACAGGATGACTCCTGTGTTAGCAGTCATTAGAAACAAACAAAATTCCTGTTAAAGAGTCGTCTGGGGCCCTGGGAACCACACAAAACATTCAGGCCAGTGCCTGTGAGTGGCCTTTCTTTTATAATAATAGAAAAAAATTAATGGTAGAGAAACCAATCTATTTTTTAAAGTGATGTCTTCCTTCTGGGTCCTGAGGAAGCAGCAGTATGAAAACACTTTGGTGGAAGATTGGAAGAGGCGGGCTTGGAGACAGACGAGAGAGGAGCAGCCCCCATCACTGGCCCCTCTGAAGCTTCGAAGCTCCTCCCTGCACAGGGCTGTCAGCTGGCTTGGATTTGTCTTATCCCCTTCTATAGCATGTCCTTAGTTATTACTGCTGCTGCAGCAAGCACGCTGTAGCCCAGGGATTTCAAATTTTGGTCTTCCAGCCAAATCCTGTTCCTGCTTTCAAAGGGTTATCAGCTAATAATGGTATTGGCATTTTTAAACGGCTGAA
Organism: Muscardinus avellanarius; assembly: GCF_963383645.1. Taxonomy (NCBI): domain Eukaryota; kingdom Metazoa; phylum Chordata; class Mammalia; order Rodentia; family Gliridae; genus Muscardinus; species Muscardinus avellanarius. Next base: position 45,609,658 of record NC_137786.1, read on the forward strand.
AATAAAACAAAAGAGATTGTAATATTTTGTGATGTGAAAAGTATGTGGAATTCCAACCCGAGTGTCCACACATAGAGCCTCGTCAGGACACAGTGGCATGTATCGTCTAACACACCATCTATGGCTGCTTCTCCCAGGAGACAGACTGAGTAGGTGCCAGAGACTGTTGCTCCCATGGGGCCTTTGGTGTTTAGCACTAGGCCGTGCAGAAAGTGTGTGGCTGCCTACTGCAGCTCATGCACGTGAGGCTCAGGCTGCATTAGGTTTTAACTTTGACTTAGCTGCTAATTAAGAAGCAAAACAAAACACTAAGATCTGTTATTCTGGATTTGCAGCTGAATAGGATGCCCCCTCAGCAGGGCACAGGACTGTGGCTCCCCCAGCCCTATCCCTTACTGTCTCCTGCCCATGGCCCAGGTGGAAAGCTGGTGGCAGTTTAACACTTACACCAGCCAATCGCATGGTGATTTGCTCTATAGCCTCCAACTCTCAGACATCTGGCAATGGAGATAATTTTGATTGTCAGGACTAGGAGAGTGCGACTGGCATCTAGTGGACAGAGGCCAGCAATGCTGGGAATTATCCTACAAAGCACAGAACAGCCCAAGCACAAAAGAGCCCAAGAATGATTGGCCCCGAATGTCATCAGCACAGAGACTGAGAATCCTGGCCTAACCTCGGCCCTCCAGATCACCCCATACACACCGGGTGTGGCCAAAACCATAGACAGTGCCAGGGCAAGCTTTCTCTATGTCTCTCAATTAAAAGTTTTGTTTTGGCCTCAACTTTACAACAGCAATCTGAGAACTTCCAATACCAGTTATTTAGCCAAGCTTGGTGGCACAGCCTGTAATTCTAGTACTTGGGAGGAGCAAAGACAGGAGAATCTAAGGTTGTCAGCATTAGCAACAAGGTTTTCAGCATCAGCTAACGAGGCTCTCGTCGGCTCAGCAAGGCCCCGTTTCACAATAAAAATATAAAAGTAGGGCTGGGGGTGTGGTTCAGAGGTAGAACTTCCCAACGTTCCATCCCCAGTACCAAAACAAAACAAAACAAAACAAAAACCCAGTTATTTATATCATTCTTAATTCTCTACTGGGATGATCTGCGTTGTATCTGTACACATTTTCATCTACTTGCAAGTCATATTTTGAGTCTCTTGTGGTCTCCTTTTACTTTCATCTATGATTTCACTTATAAAATTCATGGAAGAATGTAGTTTGTAGCAATTTGAATGGCTTCCCAGAACTCTGCTGTGTGCCTGCGTATCGTGGTTTGCTAAGGCATTCCTTCGTTGATAAGATTGTTTTAAACACCATCATGGTACAGAGACATCTTGGTACACAATTTTATTTTCTTACCTTTGTCCTCTCTCCTTAGGGCTGGTTCTCAAAGTGAATCGCTGGCCATAGTTCTATGATTATTGTCAGAACTTGCAGGATTGTACTCTTAAAAAAAAGGCTAAAATTATTTATAGTTTCACCAGGAATGTCTGATATATCCTTTTCCACTGATAATCACCTGCTACTACTGTAAACTTGATTTGCTTCTGTTTATCATTTTATGTAGGCATTAATTATCAACTAAGCCTATCTATAACCAATGTGTGTGTGGCAGTGCTGGTATCTAGTATGCTTATCATGGGGGTCTGGAAGAAGGGGTTGTGACAAAAGATACCAGCGGTCCTCATTCCCTCAGCAGTTGTCACTGGGACACTGGGGATCGGTGGGAGGAGTTTTCTCAGAAGAATAAGCAGCCCCCATCCAGATTGGAAAAGGCCAGAGGCCACCTTTGCCCTCTGCACTGAGCCGTGTGTGCAGGATCCTGAGCAAGACGTGCACCAGGAGGGTGAGAGAGACAGAGACGGCAGAACTCAGGAGAGGGTAAAACCTGTGCTCAGCAGAGGCTTCCATACTTGCTCATGGGAAGCTAGATGCCCGCATCACCAACTTCATCTTTAGGAATGGATTGCCCTTGTCCTGCCCAACTTTAGTGTTTATGTGGAGTGAAATGCCAGAAAGGTGTCCTGAAGCCTGGACTTTGACATAAGGAAGCACGCAAATCAGCAAGGACACAGAGGATGTTCTGAATGAATATAGCAAGGAAGATGGAACCTGTGTGTCCAGGAGGCCAGCATGCTGTCTTTCCCACAGCCTGATCATCTGTTGGTTCAACACATGACATGTGTGCATGGAAGCTGTGTAGTGTTAGGGAGAGGAAAAAATCCTGGCTATTACAGTAGTGGTGGCCTTTAAAACACTTTATTATCAGTGCATTTCTATTCCAACCTCTCAGACAATAAATCTATAACAACTGTGTGTGTGTGTGTGTGTGTGTGTGTGTGTGTGTGTGTTTCTGAGGATTGAACCCAGGGACATTCTACCTCAGAGCTATGCTTTCAACCCCCTTTTGTTCTGAAACAAAGTCTCACGAAGTTGCTGAGGGTCTTCCTAAGTTGTTGAGGTTGGCCTTGAACCTGTAATCCTCCCGTCTCCGCCTTCCAAGTACTAGGATGACAGGTATGTGCCACCATCCCCAACCGTAACAACATTGTTGTATAATTCTATACTTCTCTCTTAAAGTTGTACTACTCAGATGTTTAAAATGCAAATATGTCAGAGATCAGGAGAGTCTGCTGGTTACGAGAGAGCCGCAGGTGACAGGACTGGCCAGGCCTTGCGCCTTCACAGCTCCTGGCAGGTGTGTGACAAGATGTGAGCTCTCACCTCCATTTCATTCCTCATGGCAGCATCTCCACTCTTCTTCCAGCTCCTTGAGTCCCTCCAGCCCTCACCTCTCTGCTCTTAGATGATGACATTGACACCCCCACCTTTCCGGGTGAATGCCCCTGGCTCAAGCCACACTCCCTGGAGGACTCCAGTAGCAGGTGACCCTGCTCCTTCCTTGAGCTTCCCTTTGCCCCAGCTTCTAAACACACTCCCTCAGCACCTTCATCTTAAAAGAAAGAGAAGAGCTTCCTCCAGTATCATCTTCCCCTGGCCACCTGCCGACTCTCTTCATAGACCCAGCCAGAGTTTAACAGAAAGGTCTTTGTCCTGTGTAGCAGTTTCTTCAAGCAGTTGAACATTTCATCCCCTTTATTGGTAGAGATAGAATTGTACTACTCAGCTTTTCAAGCACTTGAGAGTAGACAATTTTAGGACAGGGAGCAAGACCACCAGAACAGATGTGGATAAGTGCTCAAATATAAGAACTTTCCAGCTGCTGTTGCAGGAGGCTGCTGGTGGCAGGTGATACTTCGCATACTTTACCTCGGGCTGCCTTCTGTTCATTACTAAGGTGACAAAGAGCACTTGTTTACCAGCACTTACTCTGTGCCAGGCATTATGATAAGGGATTGTGCATGTTACCCAGTACCCTCACAGCAAAGCTGTATAACATCTTAGCCACTTAGAGTTGAGGAAGCAGAGCTCTGAAAGGTTAAGTGACTTGGCTGAGGCTCTGTAACTGGGGAGGAGTGGGCTGGAGCTCAAACCTCTGATCCTCCAGCACAATTGCACTTTTTGTTAATAATGAAGATGGCATTAAGATAACCGGTTGACAAGAATTTTAAAATAGCTAGTAAGGAGATGCACACACAGATAAACATCTGTGGTAATAAATGCCCCACTTACCTGATCTGATCATTACACATTGTAGACATTGAAATGTCACATTGTTAGCTGGGTATGGTGGCGCACGCTTGTAATCCTAGCATTCAGGAGGCTGAGACTGGAGGAGTGATTCAACTTTACCTTCCTCAGTCCTTCCTATATATAATATACATAATAATTGTCGCCTGCCCCCTGGGGTCCCTGGTAAATTCGCTTCTTTTCCAAGGATGTTAGGATTTGGTCTAGGAGCTGCTATAGGTTCCTCCAAATAAGCATATAAGGTGGTCGGTAATTTAAAGCCCTGTATATATTGGTTAGAATTGGTCATGTAGTTACTTAAGTCTTTTCTGATCTTAAGCTCAGCCTGTGAGAATGGTTTGTGGGTAATTTGGGGACCATAGACTCCTACTCCTACTGCAAAAAGAGGAAACATCCCCTTGGGTGTCAGGAGAGGCTCCTTAGATGTCTTAGCTCTTACTTATGTCATCTTGTTTTGCTGAGGTCAATAGCTCAGATCCCATCTAGGAAAGAGAGGGTTTCCTTGAGCCTTGCTTGTGTCTATTTTACTCCCTCTCTTTGTGAGCGTGGGTTCCATTTATATCCCAGTATTGTTGAGGTCTGTAATTGCCAAAACATTGTCATTTCCAAAATACTCATGACAGTCATGGATGAATAGCGGCTATCAGAGCCAGGCTTTTGAGCCAGAAGCCATCCTCCCTTTTGCAATCTCTCCTCCTTTTCTTTTTCAGGATTATTCCCAGTTCTGTCTAGCAGAGTCAAAAACTCAGGGTCCATAACCAGGCAATGATGGCCATTTAGGGATGGCCTTTTCCCAGTGTAACTTTCCATAGAGCTTTTTAAAAGTGTGTCCCATCTTAGATGGGGGCAAAATGAATGGGCACTTATCGAGGAGCCTCACACGATCAGGATGAGTTTTCCTGGAGCCTCAATATGAGCCACAGCACTGGCTTAGTCCTGCTTGCATGGCAATAGGCAATCAGATCCATTACCCTGTAGGACACCAGGCTCCAGGTCACTTACCAGCTGCCACTAAGCCTTAGCAAGTTCAGGGGAGGTCCAAAATCCCTCCTCTTTGTCTTGCACTTGTTATAGGGGTGATCCTCTTCCCTCAGATTGTTGGCTGTAGCTATGCCATGGCAGGGGGTGAAGAGGCTTCACAATGAAGAGCCTCAATCAGGAGGGTCTGCTGGTTACGAGAGCCGCAGGTGACAGGACTGGCCAGGCCTTGCGCCTTCACAGCTCCTGGCAGGTGTTTGACAAGGCATGAGCTCTCACCTCCATTTCATTCCTCGTGGCAGCATCTCCACTCTCCTTCCAGCTCCTTGAGGGCTGGATCTCCAGTCATCCGTAAGGCTTTGATCCCTCTCAGGAAGGGCTATTGATCTTGCAAGATGCAGTGGTGTCAGGTTTCAGACCACCATCAAAAAGCCTTGCTTATCCCCACACTGGGTGCCAAAATTGCTATGATTTGGGATTTACTGTGGGTCCTTTTCTTAGCTCAGTATAGAAATAAAGAGTCAGAAATCTCAGTTTCAAACCTAAGAGGTTTATTGCAAAGTGAAAGGAAGAGCACCACACTTGAAAGAAAGGTGTGGAGTGCTTGAAAGACAGACACTGCTGCCCCCTGGATCTTCAGGATTTATGTTTAAGTCCTATTTCCTTATCTCATGATAAGGGCCCGTCACAACAGGGTATGTTTTCATCAGCAACTGGTTGAAAAAATACATGGTGTTTTCTTAATCCTCCTTTAAGTGTCTGTAACCCTTTGGATCCTAGTGTCTCCATTTATCTTATCTTTGTTGCTATGCCGATAGCCGGCCTGAAGTAGCAGTACATGGCATGGCAGTACATGAATCATCTGCCCATGACCAGGTCATATACAATTACTATGTGTCAAAAAGGAAGGAAGAGCTGGGCTTGGTTGTGCAGGCTTGTAATCCCTGCGCTTGGGAGGTGGAGACAGGAGGATCGCGCAGGTTCGAAGCCAGCCATGCTGGCTTAAGAGACCCTGTTTCCAAAAATAAAATAGGTCTGGGAATGTAGCCCGGAGGTAGAAGGGTTTCCAGGAACCCCAGTACCACAAAAAAAAAAACAAAAAAAAAAAGAGGAAGAAAAGAAAGGAAGATAGCTTTGAAGTCAGAGAGAGACAGAGGGGAGTGGTATTCAGAGATGTGGAAGGCCCCTGAGGGTGTCTTCTTGGTGGGGCATGCAGGCCCTTACCCTCCTCCTTGAGTGCCTCCCAAACCCCCTGGGATTGGTTTTGGAGTCAGTGGGGTCTGAAAACTGCCTTTAACGGGACTGAGATTGAAGTGGGTGCCCACGCCAATGTTCAAAGCCTGGGGTTGGCAAGAGGAGAGAAGACCCAAGGGACCCTGAGCATCGATCGGTACAAGTTTGGGATGACTGTAGATGCAAGAAGAGGTCCCATGACAGAGTGTGGGTTCTGTGAGCTCCCAGAGGACCTGGGCAGGACAGCGGGAGGTCTGCTGAGAGGAGGGACTGTGTGATTGTTGGAATGGGTTCCACACGTGACTTTTTCCACTCCTCCCGGATCTCTTTCCTGCTGCTTTTTTTCTTAGACTCTTCTTCACTAACCTGTCCTGGAACCTGGGAGTTCCCTGGGGTTCAGCTCCTGTGGACAGCTCATTCCACATGCACTCCATCTCCCACATTCAATATTCATCTGCACTGCATCATCCTCAAATCTCCATCTCCACTTTCAATCCCACTGGGCCCAGCATCTGCATTTCCAGCTGCTTGCTGGAGATCTCCACTGGGAATGAATGTGCCCAGGACAAACTCATAATGTACACTCCCATCCAGCCTGCTTGCCTACCTGCCTGCCTGCCTGCCTCCCACCCTCCCTCCCTTCCTTCTCAGTGCTGGGGATTGAAAGCAGGGCTTAGTGCATGCTAGGCAAACACCGTACCACTGAGCTACATCCCAGTTCCTGTTTTCATGTTTTATCTTCCCAATCTCCTTGTTACTTAAGTGGGACACTTGGAGTCACTGACCTCCTTCCTCCTTCTCCACCAGTATCCAGTGGGTTTCCAGACCATACACCCTTCTCTGCAAAGCCTCCTTCCCCACCAATCCTTCTGCTACATTCCCACTGATCCCAGGACAGTGACGGCCTTTACTTCTTTGGCCTGAATCTTTGAGTAGTTTCCTCACTGGTCTTCCTGCTGTAAGTCCTATTTCCTATCCCCACACTACTCCCAGAGGGCTGTTTTGGTGCACAGATCCGGTCCCATCTCCAGGCTGCTTCCTAATTCCCTATGACCCATAGCATGGGTCCAAACTCAGCCTGGTAATGGGTGAAGCTTTTTGTTTCTTAAAACTATTGGATTCGGTGCTACATTAAAGAGTTCAAAGAACTCAAAAATTGTCTTATTGCTGCCGTAACCCATGTCCATAAATGTAATTAAGCAATGCATATTTATTATTTTACAGTTGTGTAGGTTGAAAAATCCAACATAGGTCTTGCTGGGCTAAACTTAAAAGAGTTGGCAGGGCTCAGTTCCTTTCTGGAGAATGATCTCAACTTCTCCCAGCTTCTCTAGCATGCCCTTACTGCTTGGCTTGTGCCCTCCTCCTCCTCCCGCTATGAAGCCAGCAATGTTGCCTCTCTCAGTTGTCTGTAGTCACGGGCCACTTTGCTTGTTGGGGCTGGGCTTGGCCTGAGGCCTGAAGCATACATTAAGGCTCCAGCTCCAGTCTCACTCTTTGGGCCTAAACTTTCTCATGGGATGTCATGTTTATCTACTTCTCAAATGTTTCTGGCCCATGGACCAGCCTTGTTTGACATCAGAACCAGGAATAGAGCCCAGAAATCAATCAAAATGCCATCTTATCGCTGCCTAGAAAACCTGGCCTAGACCTACGGTCCAGGAGAACATTTGTCACAGGCCTGCTCTGCCCCCCTACCTCTTGCTCTGCAGGGACAGGCTTCCAGCCCCATGTGGAGCACAGAGCCTGCCAGGGCATACGATCCTCCAGACAAACTCTTAGACCAAAGGGGCAGGGCACTAGGATTTAGGCTGCCGGGGCAGAGCTGGGGGCCACCTTGTCTGGCTGAGCCAGGCCAATTGGAGCCTTGGCCATTGGAGCAGGCCTTGAGAGGGGGACCAAGGGAGGTGGGTCTGAGCCCAATGAACAGCTAGCTCAGTTCAGAATTCCCAAGGATTAAAAATATTTGGGCCTGCACAGGGCTTAGCATTTCAGGAAAGGATGCCCCAGCTAGGAAAAACTCCAGTGCACAGGGGCAGTCAAAACCATAGCCAGATGTGTGCACTTCTCAGGGTTGCTCTGTTTTTCAAATTGCCCTTCATAGCAAACAACTCACAGGGGACAAAAAAAAAAAAAAAAAAAAAAAAAAGAAAGAAAGAAATCTGTTTGGCCTTTTGCAATCAATGATACATATTTACTTAGACACTAAACTGCGCATTTTCTCAGTGTCAGCATGTACTGAGGATCTGGGGGCCCCTCCCAAAATACATCTTATCACTAGACTTTGTTGTCCTCCAGGAAAAAATATGAGTTCCAGGAAAAACTACAGGCTTGCTGGATATTGATTTCCTGTTGATAAGACAACAGCCTCCCGTGACATCTCTTGGGTTGGTTTCAGAGGACATTTTATCCTCTAACCAAGGGGAATGCTCCACCCAAAAGAGTCCAGGACTTCATTAACCCTGAACCATAACAAATAAAACATCAGACAACAAACAACAACAATAACACAAAACCCAAACAAAAACTTCCATGAAAAGCAATCCCCCTAAAATAACAGGACTCAAGCCCTTGTGGGATAAAGTGAGCCTCAGCCTTATCTCCAGTAATGCCATGATGTTACCCTAGGTGACCCCAAGGCACTAATGTTCGTCAGCCTGAAAACTAATGTTCGTTACCAGGTACCTTGCTAGTCACGCGTAACTGCCTGTTTGGCTTCTGTAACTCCTGCTTAGCCTGCACCTGCAGAGAAACAAAGGCTGTTAGGAACTTTCTATCCTTAAAACAATCAAAAGGTGCACAATCAAAGGGCAGACAGGGTTCGTTGAGCTCCTGCACAATGCTGTTCCTGGCTTCTGTACCTTCTGCTTGAAATTGCACACCCACTGAAAGAAACTGTTGGGAATTGTCCATATCTGCAAGAACCTAAACTCTTTGCTCCTGAACTTGTGGTTTTGACATATAAAAGGAGCCCTGAGAAATGGCTCGGGGCTGCACTCAGGACTAAACACCCTGCAGTGTAGCCACAGGTCAGCTAATAAAGACTTTCTATTTGGCTTAAGCTAGGTCTGAGTGGTCCTCTCTGGTGGTCCCCCTGTAACACTAGGGCTGGTGTGGCTGCGCCCTTGCCTATGAGCCCCTTCGACTTCCTGCTGGCAGAGCAGAGGCTGGGACTGAGCGGGCAAGGACGGTCTGGTCCCTTGGAGCGAGGTCTGTGGTGTGGGGGACCCATCGCTGAGCTGCCATGCGGAGGGCCATGCAGGGCACAGGTGGGCCAGTAATAGCTCAGTCAGGAAGTAGCTCCGTTAATGAGAGGGGAGAGAGAGTGACCTAAGATCCCTCGCAGTGTCTGACACTTGGAAGCACAGTGTGGGGTTGAGACCAGTCCTCAGTGGGCAGAGCCATCCTCAGGGGGCTGAGTAGTGATGTCACCCAGCTGTCTCCCATTCTACACTGGCTGCAGCTTCCCTCTTTGGGGGTGGGGAGTGGGGACAGCAGGGAGGAAGCTGGGGATGCTGAAAGCGCTGGGGATATTCTTCCCCAAGCCATGCCTTTGTGGGATCAGGAAGTGGGTTCTGTGAAAGACTAGGAGATCTCTGGTTCACTGCCTGCCCACAGAACTGTAACAACAAATTCCCTCTTTTCTAGGAACAGTTCCTGCACTCACCTCTTTTCTCCAGCTTGACACTCTGGTGGCTGGGTGGCCTCTGGCTGTAGTGAGTGCCCAGCCACGTGGTTCTGAGGGTTCACGCTAAAGCCCCAGAGTCCTGGCAGATGGGGGTGTGTGACCCCATTTTCTCCCTCTTTTAGAGTCGCCCACTAGCCAGCTGCTCCCAGGCTCCCAGGCTCCCAGTGGCCTGTGGCTCCCTTAGGGAGCACAGACTGTGGATGTGGGGACCTTTGCTCCCTTCCTCCTTGGTCCTGAGCTCCACCCACCTCCTATAAGGCTCCTCCTGCCCTCTGTAGCCCCATCCATACACCTGGTCACGGCCAGAGAATCAGCCTTTCCTCACGGCGTATCACACAGGACAATCCCCTTGCTCCAGTGTGTGACTGATATCTATTTTAACTACTTTCACCCTTGAACCAGAGGGCCCTGGGACCAGACTCCAGGGGCTTGTTCTGAGAAGCACAGGTGTAGCAGGACCTTCGCTCCTCCCAAAGGGGCAGCACACGTACAGGACGCCAGCCAGGTCAGCAGTTCCCCTCTTTATCTTCATTTTGAGGTTCTAGCCTCAGATTATACTGGTCATGTCCCCCTACTGTAACTTGCTGTAGAATAGGGTGGTTTCTGATTAGCTGCTGGCTGGTCTGCCTGAGTTTTGCTGATGGGTTGGGGCATGTTGATTAGTGAAAGTGGGCGAGAGTGGTGTAGAGGATGCTCTCCAAGAACTCACCCATGTCTCCGGGGTCCAAATACTGTCAGATATACCAAAATCTCCACATATCATATATGTATTTTGGCTGTAAAACTTTGGAAGGGTTATGTGGGCACAAGCCCACACTTTCCTGTCTCCTCAGTACTTCCTTACCTGATATGGTCCACAAATAGGGAGGGGCCCCAGAACCTCAGGGGGCAGTCCCAGGGCAGTGCTGGATAAAGGAAGGAGGGTGAAGAGGACACTGGGCAGGGGGTGGCCTGTAGCTCTAAAAGAAGTGAGTTCTTTCTCAGCTCTTCGTCCTCAGCATTTGTGCAGAGACGCACTCACTAGTGTACCAGGGTTTCACAAGTAAGAAGCCCTCCTCAGCTCTGGTAGACTTGGGCATCACACAGGAAGGCCATGGTGCAGGGCCCTAAAACCCAGTTGCAGGTCCTAGGGAGGAAGCAGAACCTCCAGCCTCAGGAGTAGGGTGGCTGCTCCTTGGCCTGCTGGGCCCATTCCCTTCCCTCCCTCCCCAGAGCCTTCTGACTGGCCCCCAAGCTGCCTCTCAAGTGTCTTTGCCAATGGTTGATTTTCCTCCTGCTCTCAGCCCCCTTCAGACCTTCCCAAGATTAAAACAACAATAACAAAACACCCTGGATGGTTTTCCATGGAAGGCTTTATTTTTGTCCATTTCTCACTTAAGTGATAGATAAGATAAGCAAGACATTTGAGAACCTGGAATAGCTCCTTATCTCCAGTAGTGACCCCTGTTGGCTCAGAGGAGAAGCGGGGGATGGAGCGAGCCTGGTGCTGGCCAGGGAAGGTGCTCACCTGCATGGGCGCAGGCACACCAGTACTTCCTCCACAGTGAGGAAGTCGGCCTATCATCATCTTCACCTTCACTACTTATCATACATTAAGCTCCATGCTGAGCCCTGGGGACTTGGAGAAGACTAAGCTGGCCCCTCCCTCCAAGGGTAGGCTGTAGGTGAGAGAGGAGAAACTGGCCCTCCATGAACTCCTCACAGACGAGGCCCTTCACTGGAGAAGGAGAGGCTGGAAGGTTGCATCAAGAAGGATCTGTATAAGTGGATTTTTGGTGAACAGGTTAAGGATTTTCCATCTCATGAAGATTGGAACCCATAGGACATTTTAAGAGAAGAAATCATGTGAATGGGCTAGGAGTTAGAAGAAACTCAGGATGGTCTAGAAAGGTATTAAAAAGGCTGTATCTAAGGGAGGAGGCTGTGTGGGTGGGGCTGGGGAGAGGCACAGCAGGGTCTGGGCAGAAAGCACAGGGGGTCAGGTTGGAGTTGTTGAACCTGGGGGCTGCCCCCCCCCATACACACACTCACTGTAGATTCAGGACAGGGGCTGTCAGGGATGTGGGCTCCAGAGGTAGACAGGCCCCAGGAAGTCTGGACAAACACCTGGGGCAGGAATGTGGCAAGAGAACTCAGGAAAGGTTCCTGTGGTTAGATCCTTCAGTCACCAGCTGCAGTGGTCAAATCACAGCACTAGAACATCATCTCTTTGGCCAAGATGAGGCTGTGGGAGTACTGTGTGTGAGCACAGTGAGGTCTGGCTGTGAGGCCTGGCCAGAGGAGATAGAGAACAAAGAACTCCAGCACTGGCAGGCAAACTGCCCTAATCACCCCCTACCCCCAACCCCTGTCAAGACCACAAATGGGAAAAAGCCATGACTGTGCAACTATCCCTCCCTCCTAATACCCCATAAAAAGCCCCTAGTCAGCCAGGCGTGGTGATACATGCTTGTAATCCCAGCATTCAGGAGGCTTAGCGGCCAGCCTCAGCTACTTAGTGAGGTCCTTTGCAACTCAGTGAGACCCTGTTTCAAAATAAAGAATAAAAAATAGGGCTGGCGGTGTAGCTCAGAGGTAGAATATCCCTGGGTTCCATCCCCAGTACCGAAAAAACAAACAAACAAAAAACAAAAACAAACAAAAAAAACAACCCTAGTCTGTAAGATGGTCCCTTACGCTCATAGACTCTACCAGTCAGGTACCTCCTCCCAGATTTATCCCCAAATAGATCTGTTCCTGATGTTGAGCTGTGTACTCCTGGTCCTGATATTTACCAACATATATTTGCCAGCATTGTGGAAGTGCATTCTGCCCAGGAAAAGGGGCGTGTTCACTTCTTGTAGGTGTGGCCAGATGTTGCCAGGTGGGTTAGGGCAGACTTGCAGGTGGTAGCAGGGGAGGGCATCGTGAAATATCGCCATCAAAGCACGGCTCTGGGCTTGGGCTGCTTAGGAAGCCTCAACTACAATGGTTGTGGATGGCAGTGTGAGGGTAGGAGATGCCTGTGTGCAGTGTTTGGTGGTAGAGAGGCAGAAAGGTCCAGAACAAGTGTGTCCCCTGCAGCTGGTGTTGGCAAGCTAGCCAAAGGGATAAAAGCCATTTGGTTCAGTACTGCTGGTTACACACCAGAGGATCTGGGCTTTTGACTCAGGACATGGAAATCTGTTTGTCAACCCTATGACCCTGGGCAAGTTATGCAACCTCTCAGTCAGAGTCCATAAATGGTGTGGGTACTTACCTGAAAAGTATTTCTGTGGACTTAACAATACAGAGTGCACACTCCATAGATAGTGTTTGCCCGCCTTTACATACCTGCACCAGCATGCAGCTCCTGGTCAGTGATTAGAAATGTCTGCTTGTTGACCTGGAAGAGGAGCAGACTCTAGATATGAACTTAGATTTCCTAGGAAGTCCTCTCCAAGGCTCTGACCCTGGCAGGGTAGCCTTGGTGTTAAGTCTAGACTGAATAACTGATAAAATCTGTACCAACTACGACCTTTTTTTTTTTTTTTTTTTGCAGGTCTGGGAATGAAACCCAGGGGCATTCGACCTCCAGGCTACACCCCCTGCCCTATTTTTTATTCTTAATTTTGAAACTGAGTCTCAATGAGTTGCAGAGGGCCTAAGTAGCTGAGGCTGTCCACGAACCGCAATCCTCCTACAAGCGTGCACGACCACGCCCAGCTAAAATTTTTTTTTTTTTGGTGGTACTGGGGATAGAACCCTTCTCCGGGCTATACTCCCAGACCTATTTTATATTTTTATTTGCAAACAGGGTCTCTTAAGCCAGCGAGGCTGGTTTTCGAACCTGCATGATCCTCCTGTCTCCACCTCCCAAGCGTGGGGATTACAAGCGTGTGCCACCACACTCGGCCTGTGTGGTCATTTTCAATCATCAGAATCTGTGTTTTTGAACACTCTTTTAAATATTCTTTGTTAAACCATTCATTTAAAAGTATGATTTCTCTCACAAAAGCTTATAGGATCAATTCCAGTGAAAATTTATATTATTTAATTTAAAACTCTATCACTAGTCAACAAACTTTTTTCTGGCTATAGTAAAAATCTGCAAGGAAAACAGTTTCCCACCAGGATGGAACCCAGATATGTACTTCATAGTCGTATCTTGAGCCAGTGACTAAGACAGGCATGTTTTTGCAAAGTGGGGCTGTTGTGAGGCAAGAACCTTCTAGTTCCTAGGCGGGTGTCATCCAGAGTTTGAACAAGCACTTGGAGCAGGAGCCACTCTGGCTGCTTGGTTCCCCTGGTTACTCTGTTGAAGGGGCTGTCCCCTGCCAGGGCCGGAGGCAGTGAACTGAGAAACACTTTATCTGAGGGTTTTTTCTTCAATTTTTAATGCGGAGGTTCCCACTATAATATCTACCATGCTATCCCAGTAAGATTCAGATTTCATACAAGTGCCCAAATTTATAAATAAAAAAGCCACTGAAGTAAGGATTTGGCTTCTAGTAAAAAAAAAAAAAAAGCCTAAGAATGACTATTCTAGTTACACTTTTCTGACATGTAAAGTAAAAATCACAAAGAATAAATATAAAATAAAAGAACCAGGTTTGAATGCCAAAAGCTTCTAAAACTATTCCTTCTCTTCTGTTTAAAAACTATAGGATGGGCATGGTGGCACATATCACCTATAATCCTAGTACTTGGAAGGTTGAGATAAAAGGATGACAGGTTTGAGGCAAGCCTCAGGAACTTAGTGAGACCCTGTTCAAAATACAAAACAAAAGCAGGTGTGGTGGTGCATGCTTGTAATCCCAGTACTTGGGAGGTTGAGACAGGAGGATGGTGCAGGTTCGAAGCCAAGCCTCAGTTACTTAGTGAGGCTCTCAGCAACTTAGTGAGACCCTGTTTCCAAATAAAATATAAAACACGTCTGGAGTGTAGCCCAGAGGTAGAAGGCCCCTAAGTTCCATCCCAGTACCACATAAATAAATAAATAAATAAATAAATAAATAAATAAATAAGTGCAGGTGTGAAGTCTGCAAGGAACCAGGCTTAAGACTTCACCAGAATAAAAGCCATTAAAGTTAAAGATGATAAGCTCAAAAAGGTTTTTTTTTTTTTTTTGTGGTACTGGGGGTGAAACCCAAGGGTGTTCTATGTCCAAGCCACACCTCCCGCCCTATGTTTTATTCTTTACTTTGAAACAGGGTCTCACTGAATTGCAGAGAGCCTCTTACTAGTAGTAGCTGATGTTGGCTGTGAACTGCAATCCTCCTGTCTCAGCCTCCCAAATGCTGGGATCACAAATGTGCACCACCACACCCAGATCAGATCCAAAAAGTTTTAACAGTCAACAGTCCTTAATTTTTGTCTTTCTTTTTTTATACAGACTACTGAAAAAAAAATTTGAGGCAATTTTCAAGGAAACTATCTTTACAAAAAATTCAAAATAGAAATGAGAAATAATGGTAACAACAAGAAAAAATGGGGCTGGGAGGTATAGCTCAGAGGAAGAACAACCTACGTTCAACTCTCAGGGCCACAAAAAGAGAACCCCCCCCCCCAAGAAGGACAAAACCCCCCCTAAACCTTTAGGAGCTGGGGAACGCTCAGTAGTTAGAGTGCTCGCCTAGCATGCAAGAGGCCGTCCCTGGGTCTGATCCCTAGCACCACACACAAACAACAACAACCCAAACAATAAAGCCCTCTAACAGTTAGGAGGAAATAATTATAATTTAAACATATTATTTGAATTTAAAAGATTTTTCTCTCTCACTGGAGACAGAACTGTAATCAAGACCTAAGGTCTCTATGGGTTGGCCAAGAGATCACCTAAACAAGCACTAACAGGGACTTATGTACTTGGACGCAGAGTTGCCTGAGCATTGTAAAGTGGGGCTGTTGTCTCAAGACTTCTGCCTCAATTTTTCTTTTCTCCCAAAGCTATTTATTCCATTAACTAGCCAAAGCACTAGACTTAACTACGTATAGAAGTGCATAATTATAGTTTGATGTAGTAAGTTTTGTGTTTTCAAAGTAGAAGGAATGTTTTGTATTACTTTTAAAAAGAACAGAAGTGGAAAGTTAAGCAATCCTGAATAATTGTTTTTCAGCCTTTGAGCTAGAAAAACAGAATCTTTAAGTGAAGCCAGGCATTGTGGTGCATGCTTGTAACCCCAGAACTTGGGAGACCTGAACAGAAGGATTGCAGGTTCAAGGATTGCCTTAGCAACTTAGTGAGGACCTCTGCAAACAAGTCATTCTGTTTCAAAAAAAAAAAAAAAAGGACCATGGATATAGCTCAGAGGTAGAATGCCCCTGGGTTCAATCCACGGCACCACACACGCAAGAGGCTGAGCCTGGGGTGGTGGTACCCACCTGTAATCCTAGCTACCCAGAAGGCTGAGGAAGGATTGCAAATTTGAGGCTAGCCTCAAAACATAGTGAGATTGTCTTAAAATTTAAAAAAAAAAAAATTGGGGCTGGGATATAGCTCAGTAGCAAAGTGCTTGCCTGGCAAGTGCACCACCCTCGGTTTGATCCTCAGTCAAAAAAAAAAAAAAAAAAAAAAAAAAATTTAAAAAAGGGGCTGGGGATGTAGCTTGGTGGTAGAATGCCCCGGGTTCAGTCCCCAGTGTGTGTGTGAAAAGTCAGGCTCAGACTATAAGAGTTATAGTTAACATGTGATTTAAAATAGAAATGAACAAGTAGCCTAGAAATAGTATTTCTATAAACTTTGATATACATTTGATAGGGTGAAATTCACTTGTTGCCTGTTTGTGGATTTCCTTTTGACTCATGTGTATTTCAGATGAAATCATACTGTGGAAGAATTAGGGTAAGTTAAGATTTTCTCCCAAGTGAACTTAGAGACTATACTGGTTTCGTATATTCCTTCTCAGATGCTCTGCATCAGCCTATGTCAAGGAGGAAGACTCCAGCAGAGTGGAACAGACAAGCCACAATTCAGTGTGGCACCTCTGTAGCTGGTTCCCAGGCAACATGGTAAGAAGCTGATATTCCAGAACTCGTGGAGTAAACCAAAATAACCAGTATGTGAATGTGCTGTCTCCATTCTGTTATTAAGGCCATCACAGTGTATTGATTTTCTTCTAAATCTCACTCCATGATACAAAATGAGCATTTAAAAAAACACAGAGTCCTCATAAAGCGTCTTGTATACACCAAGACCCTAATTAGGCAACACCAATGCTCATAAATACCATTACCTCAAACATTATGACAGTTAGGATGGTGGTGACCACACATGGAAAAAACTTGAGCAAGAATTTATTTCTTAAATGTACTTAAAGCATTAGAGTTGATATATGATAAATCATTTATGAAATTTAGAGTTATGTCAACATAAAAATAATACCTGTGGTTACAACTAGCACATGCGATTCAAAGTTAAAAGCACACACAATACACAAGCCTTCCAAATGAAGTCAGATGAAGTAGGTGAAATTGCAAGTAAATGTGAAGGGATTGCACATACAAGGGCACGGGGCACAGCTACGATATGCAATGCAGACATGCCTAATGCTAATCATTTTATTGTTAGAAATTGCACAATAAAATGTACAATTTTTATTTTTAGAGTCTGTCATTCAATATACACACAGTAAGACAGTTTTCAAATACCCACCGTTATAACGTGTCTGACACATCACATTTTGGTATTCATGAAACAACATATGAAACCTGTAGTTATCAGACAAAGCTTGTGTTCAAGGAATAAAAGATCTGGAAAATCTGTCACCAATGCCCTTCACAGTACGTTTCCATCATGATCCATCAACTGTATGAACAACTGGATTATGAAATTAACCAGTTTAAGGAAGTTTCTAACTGTAAAAAAAAAAACCCTTTAAAATATAGGAACAAATGAATAACAGAAGAGCTCACTCTGAGCTACCACCTTTTTATCTTTAATGCAATCAATGTATACTAGAATATCAAGCTAATGCATAGACTAGTAGCATATATGATGGAAAAACTGATTAATTAAAGAGCATTTGGCTTTAGAAAAAATTTTTTTACTTACATTTGAATTAACAATCTGAAAAGGAACTATAAAAGTTTGCTAGTTTATATACCTCCTTTGAAATCTATGATAGATAATGCCCAATTTTAGGCTAACCCTAAATACCTTGCTATTTTATGGATACATATTTTCAAATTTACAGAAAAGTACAAAAATTCTTTTAAAAAACTAATTTTACCTAGGCAATCTAACAGTAATGCCTACAATATAAAGCTATCCCAAAAATTTTATAAAGAATTATACTTTAGTTTTTATGTAGCTTATTACTTTGGTATTTTACTCATCTCACCAAAATAAAACTACTGAAACAAAAGTGTATGTTTTATAATTTGCTCTTAAAACCAACTGAGCAAAATCAAACAGAAGAATCAAATCATGTTAAATATAATAGAATGGAGGAAGCTCTCTACTGCTTGACTTGATTAAATACACGCCGGTAAACAGAAATATTTTTGGGGTATTCTGTATGATTATTATACTTTTATGTCATGGCTTTAACTAGTTAATTATGTGACTAGGAAAAATATCTTTAAAAATTACATTTGTCTGATTTCTATTTATTTTAGATGTTCTACTTTAAATGAGTTTTAATAAATGTCTTATGTTTAATTTCATTAACCTTCAATTTCACAGTAAGAGCTAGGGTCACTGTCAATTCTCCATGTGTCAATTTCCCTTATCAAGAAATAAGGCTGAAATTAAATAAACTAGGTACAGAATAGTCATGAAGACATATGATTTTTCATTCTTCTCCATACTTCTACTTAAATATTGTTCCTGAGTACTGACTGATTCATGTTAAAAATGGATTAACATTTTAGATTTTAACAGGCAGAAAGTCTAAAATTTTGTGGTTTTCTAATACTCAGCATTATACTTTTTTAGGATAAAAGTAACATAGTTAAATTATATTTATCTATCATATGTTAATTTTTTTAATTCTAAAAGGGGCATCTGCATTAGAAGTATGGTAGTTTTGTCAATAAGTAGGTTGTGTTCTGACATATTAGTATGAAACCACATTTTTAGACACTAAAGATATAGAGTAATAAATCTATTAACCTTATTAGCCTAATGTTTTCACAAATAAACCACATATGCTTCCCTGCCTATCTACCATACAGTGTACATGCATCAAAACACATTACTCTAAAACATGCTCTAGAAAAGTAATTTTTTATTTAAAATAAGTGTTGATTGCTTAGAGCAAAGAAGCATATTAAATATTAGTGCTCAAATATCTGTTTTTGCCTGCATCATTTTTTGCACAGTAACTATAAAGCCATTTAATATGTCTAAAGTGCTCTGTGGCATTCACTCATTGTACCATGTTCTATATGGGTTTCAACATGCAAATTTACTTACATGAGGTCTTTTCTTTAGTGACCCTTCATTCTCGTTCTTATAGACAACTGCGTCACAGCAGTTATTCACATTTTATAACTGCTCCCCAAATGTACAAACTTCCCACTATAATGTTCTTCACAACACTACTATTTGTTATGAGGAAGGTTACAGTTAAACATGGTCATAGTAACATGAATATTTATTTTCAGGAAATGAAAAATATAATAGTAAATTTCTGGACAGACGTATACATAGCAAGATAAATCCAGCCCCATCTGGACGGGCATTTGATGACCAGCTTGAACAGTGGTGATGCCATTATCTCTGAGTGTGGGTCTGGGTCACTCGGTCCCTACTTGACCTTATTTTCCTCATCTAACTTCTAATTTTGTTATTTTATCAATCTCATGATGATTTTGCCTAAAGCAGGAAACTGAATATATCAGAATAAAGCATCTACTATGATTTATAGAGATCATATGTGAAAGAATTCAGAAAAGTATTAGGCAATATGTAATTATAAGAATACAAAGGATAAAACAGGAAGTCTAATATGAACAATATTCAGAGTAAAAAACCAGAATTAGATTGTAATTGTAAATGTGTATCAATTTAATTAACTGTTTACTCTTTCATAACCTCTATAAACTATTTTAAGTCTGCCTGTTTTCTCAAACTTAAGTATAATAGAAAAAATTTTCTATTTCCATTTCCTCTCAACTCACTTGATAGTAGTCGTCAATCACTAATAAGACATAACCATTTCCTACTACTCAGCCCCTATCTTTAGTCCCTGCCTCTGTCACATGGAATGGCATAAATGCACTAGTAACTTCAGCACTAACCCCTGGAAGCCTGGCTCATTTCTCCCAGAAGAAAATAATTGGAAGGAAGAAGTTTAAAATAGTCCTAAACCACACTGTAGAACCAAGTTCCACTCTACCTCAGAACTGGCATACATTAAAATACTATCTCTTGCTGAGTGTGGTGGCACATGCCTATGTCTCAGCTACTCAGGAGGTGAGGCCAGGAAGATTATTTGAGCCCAGTGTTTGAGGGCAGCGTGGGTAACAGCTAAACCTTTTCACAAACAAACGAACAAAAAAACAGACAAACCTGATCCCATTCCTGAAAAACAAAAACTCTCTTAATTATGTATCTTCACAATAAGAATATTTGCTGTGATATTTACTAAAATCATAATGTACATTTTTGAGGTTTTTTGTTCTCAGGAATACTGCCCTCCAAATTAGTTCACTTCAAACACCTACTACAAAAAGATAATTTTAAACTTTAACATACTTAGAAATAAAAACAAGGTATATTCAATTAAAATACATTTTAAACTGAGAACATAATGTATAAAGTGCTTTGTCAACCAAATTTTGTGAAGTCTGAACAAGAGTTAACTGTGTTTATGTGTGTGTGTGTGTGTGTGTGTGTGCATTAGCAAACTAAGCATTTAAAAATGACAATTTTTTAAAATGCATGCAAGTTTGTGGTGTTCATTCCTAGCTCTTATCAGGACACTGTTGAGTTTGTGAAATGGACTGTTCAAAGAGACTGTCAATAATAAAAAGCAAAATTTTGAAATTAAATTGTGAGATTTTTGATTATATAGTATTGAGTTATTTTTAATGTGCCAAGTTAAAGCTCTGGAATTCCTTTTAGTTAAAACTGGCAGTATCATCAATAGAAGGGAATAAATATTCTGCAAAACTATAAATGAACCATTTCTTGTGTCAGATCTCAAAAGCCTGGTTCAGAGAATTAGTCTTTATGGGCCTCTTCTTAAATTATGGTGTCAGATGAAGTAGAAGATCTAGACCTTGGTCTTTTTATATTAACCATCCCTAAGCCACTTTTTTGGATGATTATTCTCATCAGAATCAGTATAGCTGTTCTAAGTTTATCACTGCTCATGTTTGAATACCCTCTGTTTTATATGTAGCAAAACACAAAGTTTAACTTTATAAATTTCAGATAAGCTGTTTTTCTTCAGTGCAAACATCCTAAAACAGCACAAAGTCATTTAGCTATTCAGAGGATAAAGTCAGTTTCTGTAGTGCCTAATGTAGAATTCCAGGTATTCTGGAATGGAAATAGCCCAAGTGAGATTTTTATCCTTGCGGGCAAATGATCATCTTCAGAGAGTGAAGATTATTCTTTCATCTGAATCACAGATAAAATGTTTTTAGCTTTACTTTACAGGTACTGAAGTTGTAACAGGAACTAGTCTTTCACTGAGGCACATAGCCACCTTGTCTTACAGTCTGTGGTAGATAACTTTTAGGCATTCCTTCATCAGTCGCAGCCTCCATCCCAACTGCTTCGAATCTCTCTACTTGTCCCTCAGTTCCTGGGGCAAAAGCATCTGCTGTAGAAACTTCCTGAAACATTTTTATTTGCCCAGATCCACAAGACTGTGAGATAAGATCTGAAATTTGCTGCTGTTTAAGTCTCACAAAATCTTCCTCATTGCTTGATGAAACTTGTTTTGACCTTTCAAAATGTGAAATATCTGGACTGGTTTCAGGTTGACTGCAGTTTTGTTTGAAATATTGTTGCCTGGGCAAAATCTCATCATTGTTGTCTACATTATCTACCAACTGTAGGTCTTCTGGTCGCTCCTCTGAATCTAACAAGGGCTGGGTGGACTCGGATCTTGAGAAGACTTGCACCGAGGGAACCTGGTGTCTGTAGCCACTGTGCACCACAGTAGAATACTGAACAGTACTTGAAGTGTTCTGTGTAGATTCATTGTCATCACTGCTGGAAATGCTTGGCCTAGAAGATGACATGCATGAAGACCCCCCAATACCACTGCTGTGTCCTTCGGTACTAATTTTTTCCTTCTTGAATAGGTCCAATGATTTCAGATCCTCTGGAAAAGGCTTTTTGTCATTTGCTTCTATTTCTACAACACTTACATCAGTGAAATTGCCATCTGAATACATTTGATCTTTTGAATTAAAATTGTGCTAGAAAAGAGAGAAAGTGGATTATTACCTATGGCATATGTTCCTTTAGAAATTCTCAGAGTTAATGCATCTCTGGAACTCCTCAGGAACTTTCAGTGGTATGGAAATAATCAATGTCACTAAACACTGGTGACTACCCTACGTGTAGATAATGGAATATAAAAGGAGCTAAGAAGTCTGAATGAGTAAAAAGTCTGTATTTCCTTAGAATTTCCAAATATGTACTGTCGGTCCTACATTTTGATAGGTAAATGGTCTACAGATATTTAGTATTTCATGCCAAGAATTGGCAGCCTAGGGTTGACTGGGTAGAAAAACTAGGAAACATCCAGAGGGAAATGCACCATGTGCTTTGTGTATGTATGTTTCTCTCATTAACCTCAATATGCTGGATGGTTACTATGCACCAACAAATGTATATTAAAAATAGAATACTAAATAGCACATCTTTAATTTGTTAATATAAAACTCAAGGTTGTTAGAGAATAAAAATACAAATGATTTCCCCTTTAGAATGTGTTAAGTTTAAAGAGTTTAATGTAGGGTCTGAGAAATCATTTTAGTAGTGCTAAAATGGTTGACTGTTAAAATTGGTTTCAATATCAAATCCAATTTTAAATGCTTGTATAAAAGTTACCATCATGGAGCAGTTTTAGCATTTCAAGTTTTCAGTTTGCAAGTTCAATCAAATATCTACTATCCTGTTTACTGAGTAGAATCAGGAATATCAGACAAATATGCTGAGATGATAACCTCCAGAAGGTCTATTACTTTAAAAAGTTTTGGGGAGGACTGGGAAATAAACTCAGTGGCATTCTACCTCCAAGCTATACCCCCAGCTCTTTGTTGTTGTTGAAATAGCATCTTGCTATCTCAAACCTATGATTCTCCTGTCTCAGCCTCTCAAGTACTGGATTACAGGCATGCACCACAGCACTTAGCTCAGCATTAAAATTTTGACTATAATTTTCACTTATGTACTATTTTCATTTCTTTTTCTCTTTTTGGCAGCACTGAGAACTAAACCTAGGGCTGCTCTACCACTAAACTACATCTACAGCCCTTCTAACTTTTTATTTTGACAAATATTATAAATAAATAAATAAAATATTTATTATTAAAATTAAAACATTCAATATTTAATGTTTAATTTAAAAATATTTAATTTAACAATTTCAATAATATAATTAATAATAATTAATATAATAAATAACTTAATAAAAATAAAATATTTATTATTAAAATTAAAATAACAAATAAAATAAGATTTATTTATTTTGCTGGGGCCACCCTCAAACTTTCAATCCTCTTGTGTCAGCCTCCAAGTAACTGAGACCACAGGTGTGCACCACCATGCCTGGCTCACTTACTTCTTTATTCAGCCTGTGTATCTTTAGGCTGGACTCTCTAAGCGTATCCAAATATGCCTGTGTATTATAAACAACTGAAGTATTTTTATCTTACCCTTGGAGGAGTGTGAGGTGACCACTGGGCAATATGACTCTTTGAAGGATCTGGAACATTAGGCCAGATGTGTTTTTTAATTCTGAAGAGAAAAGAAACATGTTATATGTAGAGTCACACAAAATAGATGACTAATAATTCCTATTTCTAAATAGGTCATGTAAATATCTTAAGAACCAAACCAATTAACAAAAGAACAAAATATCCCTAATTTACCCCAAAGCTAAACAATATATTTTTCCTGTAACTAATAGAAAAACCTTTAAAAAAATGCATAAGAATATTAATGTATTTATAATGAAAAAGTGTATTTATAATTAATGTATTTATAATGAAAAATGTATTTATAATGAAAAAGGCTAAATCTAATAATTTGTATTTCATTTAAATAATCTCTTAAATCCTGTAATAAAACCACTTAAAATCTTCACGTGGTACAACAGATTGAGTCCACTCTTTCAAAAGCAAAAATGTTTAATTTCCAATTAACAGTATCCAGATAGATAAAATGTTGAGATTGACACCAAATAAAATATGATAAATTTGATTTTTTTAACAAAAAAGAAAAGCCCATATGGTATTGGCATAAGAAAAGACATTCAGTTTGTTTGTTTGTTTGTTTGTTTGATTTATTTATTTATTTATGGTAGTACTGGGGATGGAACCCAGAGGCTTTCTACCTTCGGGCTTTACTCCCAGACCCATTTTATATTTTTTTATTTGGAAACAGGGTCTCACTAAGTTGCTGAGAGCCTCACTAAGTAGCTGAGGCTGGCTTCGAACCTGTGCGATCCTCCTGTCTCAGCCTCCCAAGCGCGGGGATTACAAGCGTGCGCCACCACGCCCGGCTGAAAAGACATTCAGTTTAAAGGAACAGACCAAGGGTCCAGAAATAAACACATATTTATATGGACAACTGACTTTTGGCAAAGGCGCCAAGGCAACTCAATGGCAAAAAAACAATCTTTTCAAAATAAGTGATGTTAGAAATAGATAAACTTGATCCTGAACTCACATCATGTAAAAACATTAACTCAGAGTGGGTCATAGGCCTAAGACCTAAGAACTACCAAATTTCTAGAGGTAGAAGACACAGAAAAAACATTTTTGACACTGAGGCAGAGATTTCTTGAACAGGACAAAAAATGCGGGGATCAAAGAAAGCCTGATAAAAGGGACTCCAAAGTTAAAAACTTCTGCTTTTCTGAAGTTACAGTTAAAAAAAAAAAAAGGCTATACAGAGATCAAGACAAATCTCAGAAAACATACATCTGACAAAGAGTTCCTGATATGCTCTAGTTCAATATTAACAAATAATTAGAAAATGTGCAAAAATTTCAATATATACATCACAATTGAAGATAAGTGACACATACAAAGATATATTAGTAATTACCAGGGAAACAAATATTCAAACCATGAGACATCCACTAGAAACAACGACTAACATGGAAAACTCTGACAGAACCAAGTGTTGGCAAGGATATTGAACACTGCTGGGAGGAATGTAAGATGGTGTAGCTAACTTTGAAAAAGTGAGGTAGTTTACTTACTATACAACCCAGCACTCCAATCCTAGATATTCAAGATAAATGAAAACAAGCCCATTCAAAGTTTTGTATGCGAATGTTCATACTACTACTATATACAATGGTCAAAAATTTAAAAAACCTAACCTTCCATAACAGATGGATACATTTTGACACATCCATATTACAGAATACTATTCAAAACAAAAATGTAAAAAGTATTCATATATGCAACAACATGAGTGAATCTAAGACATATTACACTTAACTGAAAGACATTATAAACAAAAAATTATGTGCTGATTCCATGTATATGACATTCTAGATAAAATAGAACTACAGTTATAGAATATCGATTAGTTATTGCCTGTGGTCAAGGGTTGAGAGAGAGAAATGATCATAAGCAAAAAGGAAACTTTTCGGGGTGGAAAAAATGTTTTATATCTTGATTGTGGTGACAGTCATACACCTGTACATAACTAAAAATTTTCATCATACTTAAAATAGATGAATGAATTTTATTGTTTAAATTATAGCTCAATAAAGCTGGGAAATTATGCAAAAATATGAATATAAGTACTTACAGGTCTCGCTTATTAAAACAGAACAATACTCCCAGAAGAGTTGTCAATAGGAATGCTAAACAAACAGGTACAACTATAGCTTCTATTTCTCCTTGAGCTAAAAAGAAAGTTCATGATGAGAAATAATTGTTAACACATATACAAAGGAGAACATTATTATATGAGTAATCTCAACACGATTACTGTTGAAAAGATGAAGTACCAATCTACTTTATTTCTTTAATCTTTAAAAACTTCAATTTTGGGTGTAGTCATTCGAGTCACCCCTCCATGCCAAACTGGTCTGGAGCGGTACCTATCCTCTGTATTTCTATCTTTTAATTAAAACAAAAACAAAAAAACAAAAAACTTCAATTTTTTTCTCTCCTCTCCTCTCTCTCCTTGGTATATCATATGCTAGCCATTTATCCTTACATCGTAATCTAGCTATGTAGTAAATATAAAGTATACTTTGGTAAGGAAAATAAAATGACTTAGTGTAGTTGCTAACTAGACAACCTACTTGATAAGTAAGCTTTCAACTCAACCATTCATTACATTTATGATCTGCATTCAGATCTCAGTGAAAGCTTATCTTTGTTCTAATATTCATCACTATACAATGAAAAAATTACATCAAAATAATAAAAACTGCAAAAACTATAAAACAATCTTAATTGAACTACAAATCTAACCTTCTATAAAGAAATAAAAATGCAACTCAGATTAAAATTTTAAGAGTTATTATTTTCAAAAAGAAGATATGAGAGATGCTCTCTAGAGCAAGAATGGGAATAATTCATCAAAAAACAACAAGCCTGAGATTCCTGAATCCCACCCAGATCTCTATCTGCATTTACTTTTTTTTCTTTATATTTTATTTGGAAACAGATTACAAGCATGCACCACCACACCCAGCTTTGGAAATATTTCTAGTTTTCCTTACAGTTGTTTCTGGTTAGCGCTTACATCCTCCCCTCATCCCCATCCTTTTTTTTTTTTTTTTTTTTTTTGGTGCTAGGGAGTGAATCAGGGCCTTGCTTATATTATGTACCCACTCTTATCACAGTGCCCCAGCCTCTTCAGCCCCCTTTAGTCTTTTATAGGAAAAATGTGTGAAAGTAATATTGTAACACTATTAACTTAGTTTTCTTTCCACCACATAATTGTCCTCTGTGAGTTACTCCATATTCCATAAAGCCCAGTAGAAATCAAGAAATAAGAAGGATGCCTGGGAATAAAAGTTATTTAACTCTTGAATAAGGACTCCATATATATAATGCCTATCTAATTCAGGGGGAGGCCTTCCTCTACAGCTGCTAAACCTCTGCTTTTGTATTCATGCCCTGAGCCACTGCTTTTGTATTCATGCCCTGAGCCACTCACTAAGAAGTGTTCTTTTTCCTGTGTTCAAATCCTAACTTCAAGGCTCCAGCATTGAAATCTTTTCTTTTTTTGTTTTTGGCAGTACTGGGGATGGAAACCAGGGGCATCCGACCGCCTAGCTACATCCCCAGCCCTAGTTTTTTATTTTATTTTATTTTGAAACAGGGTCTCACTGAGTTGCAAAGGTCCTCACTAGGTAGCTGAGGCTGTCTACACACCGCAATCCTCCTGTCTTAGCCTCCTGAGTACTGGAATTACAAGCATGTGCCACCATACCCAGCTTGAAACCTTCTTTAAAGTTGAATTCCCCTCACCCTCTCACACTGATATCTATAAAATCCCTACTCTATTTACTATCTACATAGCCCAATAGTTCCCCATTTGTTTTATTTACTTTTGTCATATTTTAAGTTATAATGTCCTTTGGGGTAAGATGATGCCATGTGAAGAAGCCATAATGAGAGCTATAAATATGTAACTGAAAAAAAGAAAGCATATTACACCATATAATACTAATGATATAATCTTTGGAAAAAGATGTATATATATGTTAGATTTTTGGAGGTGAGGAATTAGGATTGATTTTTCTTCCTCTTTGTATTTTACTATATAATAATGAAAATTACTTTTGAAATTGGGAAAAATTTCTTTAAAGTTTTATTATTTTTTATGTTTAATTTCAAGTATTATTTGTTATATATTTATTCTATCAACATGTTACCACTTAGGACAAACCTTATCCTCATCCCCTGGGTTCCACCCCTGGTACCTCCCCCCTCCAAAGAAAAATAACTTACAGTCAAAGAAAGAGCTGGTTATGAAAGAGTGAGTACAAACAATAATTAGGTATAATCAACAGGTCTTGACACTTGGTTTATGTGAGGGGAAAAGATAGGGAAAAACTTACTGCCATCACATCTAAATTTCTCGTTTTAGCAGAAAGTTGAATAGTTGTGGCAGGGAACAAAGGAACAGAAATGTATTAGAGGAGATATAGAAGATGAAGTCATGGATTAGGAGTTTGAAGAGGCAGATATGGAAACAGGGCCAAGAACAGAGCTCTGAGCAGAAAGAGTAAGAGGAAAGTATCAGAGAGGAAGGAGGAAGGAGAACTCAACTAGAAAACTAAGAAAGATACAGCTATAAAAACCAGAGGAGGTGGGAAAAGGCCAACAGATCCTATGTTAAAGAGAACAGAGAAAAGGTGAAGACTAAAACACATGGACTGGCCAGACATGGTGATGCACGCTTGTAATCCCATTACTTGGGAGGCTGAGACAAGAGGATCTCAGATTCACAGCCAGCCTCAGCTACTTAGTGAGGCCCTCCACAGCTTAGTGAGAGAGACCCTGTTCCAAAATAAAGAATAAAAAATAGGGCTGAGGATGTAGTTTGGAGGTAGAATATCCCTGGTACCACACACACACACACACACACACACACACACACACACACACACACACACACACACACCAAATTAAATAAATAAGTAAATAATAAAAAAAAAATAGGGCTGGGGGTGTAGCTAATGGCCTTGGGATCCATCCCTAGTACCGCATAAAAAAAAGAAAGAAAGAAAAACAATCTCAGTTCATCGTTGTAGTTTAGCCACGAGGCAGGGTCTGCCTTGGCTGATATCATCTGTCAGTGTTCTAACATGAAAGTGAATGTTCTACACCTTCTGCACCTTTGGGTCTTAACAGTAACCTGGTCCATGCCCAGGTGCAGGTCTGTGCCCCTACCATCCACAGTGAGAGCCCACAGGGTCAGAGCTACTGAGCAGGCCCTGTGGCTGTCCTCAGCTGTCCTGACGTGCATATGAAGACAGCGTCCCCACAGCAATCCATTCACTCAACTCAAGTGCTTCTGGGGAGAAATCCATGTGATCCATACTAACATTTTTATTTTTGTGGGTCTGAGATGGAACCCAGGGACATTCGACCTCTGAGCTACACCCCCTGCCCTATTTATTATTATTATTATTATTATTATTATTATTATTATTATTATTATTATTATTTATTTCGAAACCAGGTCTCACTGAGTTGCAGAGGGCCTCACTAAGTAGCTGAGGCTGTCTGCGAACTGCGATCCTCTGGTCTCACCCTCCCGAATTCTGAGATTATAAGCATGCGCCACCACGCCCGGCTTAACTTTTAATTTTTTAAAGATTGCTTTTTAACTCTTGAAAACAAAAATCAGCTGTTTTGTATATATATAGTTTAAACAAACCAAGCACTAGCACCACCACCATGAACAAAAAGAACAAGGAAGCTCAAATTTCACTATTTCTTACCAAATTTTGGTGTGGTAAAAGTGAATTCTGGGCCATCTTTTCCACCTTCATCTGTGTATGCTGTCATTCGTACCATGTACAATGTGTCACTAGTCAAAGAGGACAATGTATATTCTGTGTGGGAAGAATCCACATTCACAGCTGGAAGAAATTTTAAAAAACCAACCATTATTCATTGCTACTGCTTTATCTGTCCTATATTTGGTGTTGCAAAAGTATTAAAAAGGAGTAAAAATGTTTTTCCCAGAAAACAATCTTTTAACTTTGATATAATTTTCTTCTGTAAGCACAACAACGTAATTTTTTTGTGTGTGTGGTACTGGGGGGTGGAACCTAGGGGCTTTCTTCCTCTAGGCTACACCCCCCAGCCCTATTTTTATAATTTATTTGGAAATAGGGTCTCACTAAGTTGCTGAGAGCATAACTAAATAGCTGAGGCTGGCTGTGAACCTGTGCGATCCTCCTGTCTCGGCCTCCCTAGAGCTGAGATTACAAGCGTGCGCCACCACACCCAGCTAACAACATAGAGCCGTGAACACAACCATTAAGAAATATTCACAGGTGTCTGTCTCTCGAGGATACTATATAAGATGTTTAGCACAGTCAGGTGAGAAATTAGTACTCAAAAGCTTAATAACTGATAGTTTTAGTACCAGTTTCATTTCCAATGACAGTTCTATAAAATATTGTGTAATTTCTGATAAATCCATTCTGAGCATCAACAGGAAGTTGGTCCCACTCCAAGACGGCTTCATTTTTCCCCACTTTTTTTGTCCGAACAATAGGTCCTTTGGAAGGTGCTGTAATAGAATAAATTTATTTGCCAACTGAAAAACAACAGAACTTAGAAAATAACTAAAGTTTAATAAAATTTCCTTATAATAAAATTATTTAAATATGAGATGTATTCTTATTTAAAAATGACTAAGAGACTTAATACTTAATAATACTAAATAATAATAATAAAATTTTTTTCAGTGAAAGTTGATTTTGGACTTACGAGCTTGTTTAAGGTATGCCTTTGTTGATTCGGGACTTCCTGGTCCATTAGCATATACTGGAGTAACTGTTATCAAATAACATTTGCTCTCCACTAGTTCCCCTAAAATAAGAAAAGGAGGTTATGTACCTTTTCTCAAAAAATTCAAATTAATTTCATTACTTTACCCTATATTTTCATGACCATTTAGTTTTCCATTCTTTTATTTTTTTTATTATTATTATTTTTTTTGGTGGTACTGGGGATGGAACCCAGAGGCTTTCTACCTCCGGGCTATACTCCCAGACCCATTTTATATTTATTTTTTTTATTTGGAAATAGGGTCTCACTAAGTTGCTGAGAGCCTAAGTAGCTGAGGCTGGCTTCGAACCTGCACGATCCTCCTGTCTCAACTTTCCAAGTGCGGGAATTACAAGCGTGTGCCACCATGCCCGGCTTAGTTTTCCATTCTTTTAAAAGTGCAGTTTTCTTAAGTACTGCCTTTTGTTGTGTGGGACTCAGAACTAAGAAAGTAAAACTGTGTGTGACATGGTGGTGCACACGTGTAATCTCAGCGCCTGGGAGGCTGAGACAGGAGGATCGCAGGTTTGCAGCCAGCCTCAGCTACTTAGTAAGGCCCTCTGCAACTCAGTGAGACCCTGTTTCAAAATAAAAGATAAAAAATAGGGCTGGAGTGTAGCTCAGAGGTAGAATGCCCCTGAGTTTCACCCCTACTACCACACACACACACACACACACACACACACACACACACACACACACACACGAAAAAGTTAGCCTGGTGTAGGGGTGCATGCTTATAATCCCAGTACTTGGGATGCTGAGACAGAAGAATCCAGGTTCACTACCAGCCTCAGCTACTTAATGAGGCCCTCTGCAACTTAGTGAGACCCTATTTCAAAATAAAAAATAAAAAAAAGGGCTGGGGGTATAGCCCAGAGGTAGAATGCCCCTGAGTTTAATTCCCCAGAGCCATACACAAAAAGCAAAAAGTTATTTTTATTGCTAATATAATGGATAAAAATATATTGTTAATAAAATTAGTGGGCCAGGCATGGTGGCACACACTTGTAATCCCAGCGCTTGGGAGGCTGAGACAGGAGGATCGCACAGGTTTGAAGTGAGCCTCAGCTACTTAGTGATGCTCTCAGCAACTTAATGAGACCCTGTTTCCAAATAAAATATAAAAATAGGTCTGGGAGTATAGCCTGGAGGTAGAAAGCCCTGGGTTCCACCCCCAGTACCATAAAATAAAATAAAATAAAATAAAATAAACGATTATATTCAGGATGTATAAAACATTGTTCTCAAATTATATTGAATCTTACTTTTTAGAGTTTGATAACTCATGTATCTTACCTCATTCTCTGAGTACTCATTAATGAGAAAGAAGCCATTAATAAGACCTAGGGGAAAATACTAATGGTCCTGGCTTCTCAGGTGAGGTTGAAAAAGAATTACTGATGCCAGGCGTGGTAGCTCATGCTTGTAATCTCAGCATTCTGGAGGCAGAGGACAGAGGATCACTGTTCGCGGACAGCATAAGCTACTTAGCGAGACTCTTCACAATTCAGTGAGACCCTGTTTCAAAAAATAAAA
This sequence comes from Muscardinus avellanarius, assembly GCF_963383645.1. NCBI lineage: Eukaryota > Metazoa > Chordata > Mammalia > Rodentia > Gliridae > Muscardinus > Muscardinus avellanarius. The sequence goes on from NC_137786.1 coordinate 45,641,386, forward strand.
AAGACTAAAAAAATAGTGTAGCTCAGAGGTAGAATGCCCCTGGGTTCCATCCCTGGAACTGCAAAAAAAAAAAAAAAAAAAAAAAAAAATTACTGATAATTTCTCCCACAATTTTAAAAGAAAACGCCGGGCGTGGTGGTGCACGCTTGTAATCCCCACGCTTGGGAGGCGGAGACAGGAGGATCGCGCAGGTTCGAAGCCAGCCGCGCTGGCGTAAGAGACCCTGTTTCAAAAATATAAAATAGGTCTGGGAGTGTGGCCCGGAGGAAGAAGGGCTTCCAGGAACCCCAGTACCACCAAAAAAAAAAAAAAAAAAAAAAAAAAAAAATTAAAAGAAAAAGTTATCTTAAATAAAGTAATTCTTTTATTTATAATCTTTCAAAATTATCAAAGTAATCTATTCTTTTAGCATGCAACACTAACATTTTTCTTTTTATATAGTATTAGTCCCTATCAGCAAAGGTGTTTGTTATAATAAAGTTTGTACCTTTTTAAGAACTTATATTTCCACAACTATTACTTATGAAGTAATAAGCTCCTTTGACTTTGTAAACACAGTAATTTTGCCTTTTCTTGCTGGTATATTTATATTTTCAAGAAATGACAGTTTTTAATTTCTGCATTAATAGTGACAAGGGGAGGACTGAGCCTTGAAATCTAATGTCCCCAGAGCCTATGCTATCCTTTTAGAGACTTTTTAGGTTTGTGTTGTCTAATTATTTCCAATCTCTCTCCTCCATAACTAAATCATGCTTTTTATTAAAGTTAATAAACTAGATAACCAAGTTTATTTAAACTGCACATTAAATAGCAGGTTAGTATTAGGTGTAATGGTGTATGCTTCTAATCCCAGAGACTCAGAGAGCTGAAGCAGAAGGACCTCAAGTTCAAGGCCTACCTTGGCAACACAGCAATTGTGTCTCAAAATAAAAAAGGCTGGAGGTGTAGCTCAGTGGTAGAATGTCCCTAGGTCCTATCTCTGGTACTGGGGGAAGGAGGACAGTAATTATCCTTTATTTAAAAAGCACATACTTGCTGAATGTTTTCTTCCTTTAAAGCTTTTTTTTTTTTTTTTTTTTGTGGTACTGAGGCTCCTGGAAACTCTTCTACCTCCGGGCTACACTCCCAGAACTAATTTTATATTTTTTAAATTTGGAAACAGGGTCTCTTAAGCCAGAGAGCTGGCTTTCAAACCTGCGCGATCCTCCTGTCTCCGCCTCCCAAGCGTGGGGATTACAAGCGTGCACCACCACTCCCAGCTAAAGCTTTTTTTAAAATCACTTTACAACCATATACGTAGTACCTTACCACAAAGAACAATCAATTGTGGAGCTCTATAATACAATTATTTTCTACCTTGTGTTAGTGTTTCCAATGGAAAGGTATAAGTAAATCTGCATTCTGGTTTGGCTTCCCCTAATCAATGTCTATAAGAAGTTAAATGCTATCCAGATGCTCCACTGAACTACTTTTTCATCTGAAGAATGAGGAAGTTAAGTCAAGTACAAAGAACATACAATCAATCAGCAGCATAGGCTGAACTTTCTTATATCCATTACTTTATAGTTTCCTATTTCTGTGGTGAAAGAACCTCATTGGGGCATGAAAAAAAGTATTAACCTCACGATGTCCACAGGGAGACTCTGTAGTTCAGAGATGTTAAGTGTGATTTTTTTGAGTAAACACATCTAATAACTAGTGGGGTTATGATAAATTGGTCCTTTCCTTTTTTTTTTTTTTTGGTGATATTAGAGATTGAACCACAGGGGTGTTCTATCTCTGAGTTATAACCTAGCCCTATTTTATTTTTTATTTTGAAGCAGGGTCTTGCTAGATTGCTGAGAGTCTTGCTAAATTGTTAAAGCTGGCCTTGAACCTGCAATCCTCTTGGTCTTATCCTCCCAAGTATTGGGATTAAAGGTATGTGGCACCATACCTAAAATGGTCCTTTACAATGGACCACAATGCCTATAAACCAAAAAGAAATAAGCAAATGGAAATTCTGTCTGAAAGGGTTAGAAAAAAAAGTCAAATGTTTTTAGCTTGGGTATACCTCTTAAATAGGTGCGATGCACAGTACCATCTTCTTGCTGCCAGTCTGGGATACAGGGCGATGAGTCTGATAACACACACCATTCAAGTATGTATTTCTTTACTGATTTACTTGGAGCAGTCCATTCTACCCAAAGCATGTTATCTTTGGGGAATGCTTTAAGATCCATTACAGGGTGAGTAGCTTTAAAACAAAGTTTGATACAAATATAATAAATGAACATTCACAAAATTGAAATTTTGATATTTGTAACCATTTACAAAATGTGATTTATCAAGTTCTGTAGCATATAAAATTTCCATGAATAAAAGCAACTTGTGTCTTAAACATAAGATAGTATTTAAATTCAAATTCTTGCCTTCCCCAAATTCTTAAAATGTTTTATGTATGTGACTTTGTAAGTACAATTATTTTTTTTCTTTGGAAGATAAAGGGATGAATAATAAAATTAAGTTATATGCACAGAAAGTTATCAAAAGCTTGAAATAATATTTCAAAAATCAGGTAACTAATTGAAAAAATGCTTAAATAGCTTACTACAAAGTTTACATGAGCCACAGAGGAATAATATTTCCATACATCCTGATGAAATGTGCCTGATGACTGATTTCATACTACAATCAGCTTAGACTTCTTGTGGTTTTTATAGGATCCTTAACCATACCTAACCACTTTTTTGTTGTTAGGTACTGGGGATGGAACTCAGGGGCATTCTACCTCTAAGCTCTACCCCCAGCCCTATCTTTTATTCTTTTTCTTTCTTGAAACAGGGTCTCACTGAGTTGCAAAGGGCCTCACTAAGTAGCTGAGGCTGTCCTCCTGTCTCAGCCTCCCAAATGCTGGGATTACAGGTGTGCGCCACCACACCCAGCTCTAACCACTTTTTTCATCCATGAACTAGGTTCTGTCTCACAGACACAAACCTTGAAAGTCACAGGCAGGGATAGTTAAAGCAGATGCATCTGACTTGCCAACCAGATTTCGTGCTGTTAGAGTTGCTATATAGCGATCATCTGTGAGATTTACTGTCAATTTTGTGTCGTTTGTTGTGTAATTTTGTAAATGTGATTTCCATCTTGTAAGAGTCACTTCATAATCCAAAATTTTCCCATTGGCTTCAAAAGGAAGCAATGTCTGTAATAAAATAATTTTTAAAAATTTTATGAATCTTTAATATTCCATTTTTCAGGTTCATAGATTTTATTATTGTCTCAAACCTCTAAACACGTCAAGTACTGGAGAACTCATTCTGCACTCAGGACTAAAGTAAGACTACTAGCCACCGGATAAGGAACAGAAGGATAATCTCATCTGAACAAGGACAAAGAGTACCACTTGATTAGCTCTCAGTTCTGCACTGGATTCTGTGCTATGGCTATGCTGGCTTGGATGATTTATGCTTGAATATTTTTTCCCTACCTTTTTTAGTATGATGTACTTGTGTTATCAATTTATTAGTATACATTTTAATTAACTCAAACCTTTATTAGTTATTTTCTACAAGGCACCCTGACAAATTCAATAAAGTACACAATAGGATCCCTCCTTTTGTAGAACCTATACAGAACTATACTGAAATACCTAAGATTATCTGCAGTTTACAAATTTGACTTCTTTATAGTTTGTTTCTATTTATTAAAATCACCAAATGCTTTGCTGATATTAAAATGAATAAAAATTTAAATGTTACAAATGTACACATATGTCATTAAAATGTATTAAGGCATAAAAGAATATAAACCCGTAATTTTTTTTTTTTACCTTCCATATAAGCTGTACAGTTCTGTAGCCATGAGTATGAGATGGATTTATCTTATACCAGAAACTTGGTGCTTTGGATGGTCCTAAATAAAACACAAACTTTTAATACAGTAGAATTCTGTGAATAATTTTCTTACTTTGTTCTTAATATTCTTGCCCTTCAATTACATGGTCTCTATAATAGAGCAGCATTTCCCCATCTCATCAAAATACAGCTGTGTTTTCCTTTAGACAGGGTGATAACTTGATGATTTATATTATAGTTTTTTTTTTTAGCTAGAGTCTTGCTATGTTTTCCAAGCTGGCCCTAAACTCCTGGGCTTAAGCAATCCTCCTACCTGAGTTTCCCAAATATTTGGGACTACAGGCCTGTGCTCTTTTCTAATCTCAAAATTATAAAGATATAAGCTGTGAGTGATGGTACATGCCTGTTTCCAATCTGAGAGGCTGAGACAGGATGATCAAAGGTTTGAGGACAGCCTTAGCAAGTAGTGAATCTCAGCAACATAGTAAGACCCTGTTTCGAAACAAAAGAAATAAATAAAAAGGGCTGGGCACATAGCTTGGAGGTAGAATGCCCCTGGTTTAATCCTCAGTCACACACACACACACACACACACACACACACACACACACACACACACACACACAATTTATTCTAAGTAAAAATAAAAAGGCATCATATTTTTTACTTCTTACTCATGTATATATCTTTTAATCTTAGTGCTGGCAGCCTTTCCTCCAGCCTTCGGATCTGCCTATCCTCTCTTCTGTTTGTTGTCTCTTCATAACCAACATATCACTGTTTACATTTTATTCAAGTACTTTCTCATTTTATTTACTACCATATCTTGCAATTAAATTTATAATAATTTTGAAAAATTATCTGATATTAATGATTTTCTTCTTAAAGAAAAGGTAGGTCTGGGGTGCAGATTAGTGGACAAGGCCCTGGGTTTGGTCCCCAGCACACCAAAAAAAAAAAAAAAAAAAAAAAGGAAAAAGAAAAGAAAAAGAAAAAGTTTAAAATAAAGATTTTAAGTGATAAAATAAAAATCAGTTGATATTATTTACTGCTAAAAAATAAAACTGAAAAAATAATATATAAACATTTGCCTAAAACTCCTAAGTGTAATAGATAACATAAAAAGAAATTATAGTGATATATGTGCTGGTACAGGCTTATAATAGCCATCTACCTGGATATTTGAGACAGGAAGGTGGCAAATTCAAGACCAGCCTGGGCAATTTAAGTGAAACTCTGTTTCAAAATAAAACAGACTGGTGATATGGCTCAGTGGTGGAATGCTCCTGGGTTCAATTACCAGTGCTGTTAAAAAAAAAAAAAAAGTATCAAGTACTAGCTCATATATCATTGACCCTTACCTGCAAGCTTTCATTCCCAAACCCTCAGTGAATGCCTAGGATTCTGGATAATACTGAGCCTCATATATGTTTCTTATCTATACACATAATTACAATAGACTTTAATTTATAAATTGGGAACAGTAAGAGATTAACAATAATAACAATAAATACTATAATTTACAGTAATAAGTTATTTAGAACTTAGGTTATTTCTGAAATTTTATTTTATTATTATTATTATTGTTGTTGTTATTATTATTATTATTATTATTTTTTTTTTTTTTTGGTGGTACTGGGGTGGAACCCAGAGGCTTTCTACCTCCGGGCTATACTCCCAGACCTATTTTTTATACTTTATTTGGAAACAGAGTCTAAGTTGCTGAGAGCCTCACTAAGTAGCTGAGGCTGGCTTCGAACCCGTGCGATCCTCCTGTCTCAGCCTTCCAAGCGCAGGGATTACAAGCGTGCACCACCACACCCGGCTATTTCTGAAATTTTAATAAGAACTTATTTCTGAAATTTTCCATTTCATACCTTTGGATTGTAGGTAACTGAAACCACAGAAAGTGAAATTGCAAATAAGAGATCATTATAATTAGGTTTTAAAAATTCCCGTAGTATCAACTGATTTTTCACAAATTTAACTGCAAACATAGTATTCAATAGAATAAGAGGATCTGAATAAAACTCAAGCAGTGATGTGTTGGCTGTGAAGAGAAAGTAGTAGCAAAACAGAGAAGAAAGAACAGGCAATCAAAAAAGCAGGGGAAAAGGCTGCTGTTGCAGAAGTTCAAATAGACACATGCATAAGTATATTGCGACACTCAATAGAATAAAAAAAAATATATATATATATATATATTACGTACACACACACACAAAATAATATTTATGGAAGAAAGAAGAAAATGAAAACCAACACACCCCAATCCCAGATCACCCTTTTTCCAGGGGCTTATCAAATGCTGGTAGAAAAAAAATGAGTAACAGGTATAACACAAATATCGTTTTTTATAGTGAAGGCGTAAGATACATTTTGGAAGACAGTGTGACTTAAATTATTCAGATGTGATTCTCTAGTTACGGTTATCTCTGGACCACTCTGTTAGTAAAATGTTCTGGATTTACCAAGAGTTAATTTAATGGCTTTTTAAAAGGCATCTAAGCTACCCTTCTATGATTAGGTGTCAAATAGAATTATTACTATCAATGATGCCCCACTAGTCTGCTTCAAAATACTGCATGTTAAATTTCCTCTTGATGTCCTTAAAAATAAAAGTGTAAAACAATGATTTGAATAAGATCATCACAAAATAAGGAGTAAGGTCTATATATTATTATTAAAACCAGGAAAGCTGGGCATGGTGGCTCACACTCATAATCCCAGCATTTGGGAGGATGAGATGGGAAGAGCTGGGTTCACAGCCAGCCTTAGCTACTTAGTAAGACCCTTTGCAACGCAGTGAGAGCCTGTTTCAAAATAATAAATTAAAAAAATAGGGATGGGGGTATAGTTCGGAGGCAGAATGCCCCTGGGTTCCACCCCCAGTACCACAATCAATCAATCAATCAATCAATCCAGGAATGACTGACAGCCAGTACCACAATCAATCAATCAATCAATCAATCCAGGAATGACTGACAGCCATAATCCCACCAGTCTCCTATCTTCATGTTTATTTACTCACTGTCTTCATAGGTGATTCCACTGGCTTCTTCACTCCAGTCACTCCAGAAGCCCTTGCCATTACTCCTCATACAGCGAATCCGAAACACATATTCTGTAAAAGGTTTGAGGTCCTGGACAGTGAATGAAAACCTTGTAGATGCTATATCTTCTGGAGGAATCTGAAAAAAGGAAATTGAGCAACAACAGGACTCAATAAAGATTTCTTAATTGTGTATAAATTTAGAAGATTATTTAACAAAACTAATAAACTCAACCTCTGGAAAGATAAATGCAAGAGAAAATAGCAGCAAAAATCTGAGAAATATGGAAACATCTGTTACTATCCTTCCTTTCTTTTATTTCTTCCTTGGGGCCTGTAACACAGGATCTCGGCAGGAAATAGATGGAATACTTCACTTAGTTAATTCAAGAAGGGTTTATTAAAAAGGAGGATGGGGAGTGCATAGGCACTTAGTACAGTCAGTACCCTGATAAGTGGAATCAAAACAATTCCATGGATAGCTCAATGTTATGGTGATAGCCTCTAAAAGTTTCAAGTGACTTGGGCATGGTGGCACACATCTATAATCCTAGTAATTGGGAGGATAAGATAGGAGGATCAAAGATTCAAAACCAGCCTCAGCAACTTAGTGAGGCCCTCAGCAACTTAGTGAGACCCTGTTTCAATATAAAAAACGAAATAGGACAAAGATATATCTTGAAATGTAGGCTCAATCCGCAATACCACATAAAAAAAAAAAAAATTAGCCAGGCATGATGTCATATGCTTGTAATCTCAGTACTCAAGAGGCTGAAGGATGATTGAAGGTTTGCGGCCTGCCTCAGCTACTTAGTGAGGTGAGGCCCGCTGCAACTTAGCAAGACCCTGTTTCAAAATAAAGAATAAAATATAGGGTGGGGGTGTAGCTCAGAGGTAGAATGTCCCTGTGTTCAATCCCCAGTACTGCAAAAAAATAAAAATAAAATAAAATAAAATATATACATATATGTACCACTGGGCAAGGTGGTACATGCTTGTAATCCTATTACTTGGGAGCTGAGATAGCAGGAAGACTGTGGGCTCAAGGACAGCTTCAGCAATTTAATGAAGCTCTCAACAACCTACTGAGACCGTGTTTCCTAATAAGAAATAAAAATCGGTCTGGGGAGCTGGGCGTGGTGGTGTACGCTTGTAATCCCAGCATTTGGGAGACTGAGTCAGGAGGATCGTGGTTCACAAACAGCCTCAGCTACTTAGTGAGGCCCTTTGCAACTCAGCGAGACCCTGTTTCAAAATAAAAAAATTAAAAATGGGGCTAGGATTGTACGTTGGAGGTAGAATGCCCCCTGGGTTCCATCCCCTGTACTTAAAATCGGTCTGGGCGTATAGCTCAGAGGTAGAATGCCTCTGGGTTCTATTCCGAGTAACACACACAAACACACACACACTCAAAAAGTACAGTGCTGCTTTTGAGGATCATCTTTAGGTGCACCATCCCCTTCCTTTACAGTTTTACAAATTCTCTACCAATTCTTTTCCATAGCTCAGGAGTAGGCAAACTTTCTAATAAAGGGCTAGGCAGTAAATATTTTAAGCTTATGGGCCAGAGTCTCTGTTGCAACCACTCAATTCCTCCATTGCCACACAAAAATAGATAATATGTAACAAATGAGTAGAGCTGTACTGCAATAAAACTTCATTTACAAAGAAAGGCGGCAGTATGAATTTGGCTGTTAACTGTAGTACACCAACCCATGTACTACCTTGACATTATAATTTATTTTTGTTCCTTTACTTAATTTGCTTATTACTTATGTACCCTTATTACCCTTCGCCTCCCATCAAAAATGCTCTTCCCTAGTCACCCTGCATCACTTTTGTGCTTCGCTTAAAAAGTTATTGTAAGTAGCACAACTGGAAGGTGTTTCCCTGTTTTTCCTTGCTTGAAATAAAGACCCAGAGCAGGTATTTAGCAAAATATCTTACATAACAGAAACTTAGGACATTGAAAAAATAATTGAGACTTTTAGGTTAGAGGGTTCAAGAAAGACTATTTAAATAAACAGTAACTTTCAATTTACCTGGCTCCAAGTTGAGGCATCTTTGGTCCTATATTCAATGTTATATTTCAGTGTCATAATAGTCTTTATATTTGGATTAATCCATGTTAATTTTAAGATACTGGATAGTTCCTCTGAGTTGCTTACTGATAAATTATGTGGTGGATTCGGCTTCACTAAAAAATAAAATAAATTCTGATGTTAATTACACTTTACTTTTATAACTTCATATACAATTATACTCTTTATAGTTTCCTTTAGTTTTCAATATTCATTTATTCTTAGAAAATGAATTTCTATAAAAAATTATACTATATTACGTAACAGAAAAGTTTATAAAGAAACATTTATAAAAGTTTTTCTTGGCCGGATGTGGTGGTGCACGCTTGTAATCCTGCACTTGGGAAGCTGAGACAGGAGGATCACACAGGTTTGAAGCCAGCCTCAGCTACTTAGTGAGGCTCGAAGCAACTTAGTGAGACCCTATTTCCAAATAAAGTATAAAATAGGTCTGGGAGTAAAGCTCGGAGGTAGAAAGGCCCCTGGGTTCTACCCCCAGTAACACACACACACACACACACACACACACACACACACACACACACACACAAAGTTTTTCTTGTAAGTTTAGTGTATTAAATTTTTTAGGTTCAGATATCAACAATGAAATATTCATAATAAATCAAAATTTTATAAAGCATGAAAAAGGAATAAGTATACTATAAATGCAATGGTATGACAGTTTGAGAGCTGGCCAAATACTAAAAAATAACACTCATGTACAAATAGCTGTGAATGTGGTTGGATTATGGATATTTTTATTTTTCTACATTACTATTATTGATCAAATGACAATAAGATCTTTTAATAAATGCTTGCTTCATTAATTAAAATATAAAAAATAATTTATAAGCTACTGTATAGTATACTAAACTCTCAAATTCAGGTTTATAGCTACCTTTCTCTACAGGATCAAAATTGAGATGATCTGATGTAGCAGTCCCAAGGGCATTCTCAACTTCTACCCAGACTTCAATGTTGACAAAATACACAGGAGCATAGCTAACGAGGCATGAGTTGGGAGTGTCAGGTTTTGCTTTACAATCCTCAAACTTCTCTGTTGCCCTAAATACAAAATAAAAGAATCAGTCATTAAAATTAAATTTGAAAAATGTCATTATGAAAAGTTAAAAGAATTTGATGCACTAAAAAATTATTTTCACATTTGCAATCTAAAAATGCTTTATTTTAGAAACTTATGCTCTATCCCAATGATCTTTCTCTAAAAGTTACCTATTTCCTTGTGATCCTAACAGTATTTCTGCCTTATCTAGAAGGGATACATTCCAAAACCCCAGTGTATGACTGAAACCTCAGATGGATAAAACCAAACACTATGTTATTTTCCTATTCACATACACGTATATATATATACATACGTGCTTATATTTTTACTTATAATTTATAAATTAGGCATAGTAAGAGATTGATAAAACAGAACAAAAGTTTTGTGAATGTAGCCTCTCTCAAAACACTCACCTTTCTTCTTGTGATGATGTTATAACCCTGCACCTATGTGATAAGATAAAGGTGAATACTTTAGGCACTGATAGACAGTGACAGGATACTATTGACTTTCTGACAATATGCCATCAGGGGAATTACCTGTTTCAGGTGAGTTTACATAAACAAGCCATAATGTTGTCTGGAATAAATGTTGGCAGTGCTTGGGGATCCTTGACAGTTGGATTTTTTTTTTTTTTTCTGAAACCTTTTGGAAGAACAATGTAATTGGAAAATTTTCTCTTATCATAAAGTGTTGTTAGGCTATAATCCTTTGGTGATCAAAAAGGTGCTTTTAATGCATTTCATCTGAGACATGTATTTTATAATTTTTATTATTTGTGCAATTCAAAACACTTCAGCAAATCTCTGTAATGGTCATGTTGCTGGTTCTGTTTCAGATTCTTCTTCATCTGTAGATAACAAGTTCTATTTCTTATTTGTTAATACTTCTCAATGGCTTTCAAATCATCATTCTACTTCTTCAACATGTTTAAGCAGGACAGCAAATCCTTCTCACCAACTTTTCTTGCAGTGGATGATTTTCCTAACTTCCCTGGGAACCCTTTAAAATCATTCACAACTTCTCTAAGTTCTTCCAGCAGACATTTATAGCTTCTGGTTTTAATTCACCCATTGCAACTTTGAGGAATATTATTACCTCAGCAACAGTAAATAAATTCCAGCACTGCAAATTAGGGTCTGTATCAATTGCTGACTAACTGCAATCAAATGTCAGGTGGGCATATGTGGCCTTGTCAAACTGAATTATTCTCTGATCAAGGGGCTGAAGCAACGAGGTGGTTTGGTTGTAAAAATACTACGTCGGCAGTTTCATTTCCATACCTAACAGATTCAAATAGTCAGATGTACCATTAACTAATAGGACTTTAAATTCCAAACTTTCCTTTTCCAAGGATTTTTCTACTTCTGAGATGAAGCATTGATGGAATCATCCTATAGAAAAAATGTCTATCACCCACCTTTTGATTATGCTGTGTTTCTGTCTGGAGGATGTGGGTTCTTTACTCTGTATGTTTCAAGAGGCTCCATCATATGCCCTCAAGTGAAGCAATACAGCACCAGAGTCAACCTATAGTCCTGTTTTACACCCTGGTGCCTCTTCCTTTTCACTAATGGCATGCGTGTTCTATTGGACATCTTCTTCCAGATGGTCTCGATTTTCTCTTTAATCAAATTCAATTCTCCCAGATAGGTGGCAGCAGATTCTCCATTGGCAGTTGTAGCCTCTCCAGTAATTTTTATATTTTTCAGTCCAAAACTACACCTGAATCTGCACAACCATCCCTTACTTGCAGTAAATGGCTTGCTGTCACTTACCTTAGGGGATCTCTTGTTTAAGTCTTCTCATAGACTCAATGCCATTAAAATAAGTTAACTGGGTATAACAATGGTGTATGGTTGTTTCTAGTAAGTCCTTATTTTTTAGAGATATATACTGAAATATTTATGAATAGAATATGTCCAAGATTTTCTTTGAGACAATATAGGGTAAAGTACATATAAAGTAAGACTGGTCATAGCCAGGTATGATGGTACACACCTATAACCCCATTTCTTGGGAAGCTGAGACAGGAGGATCACAGGTTTGAGGCTAGCTTCAGCAACTTAGTGAGACCCTCTGCAACTTGGCCAGACCCAGTTCAAAAATAAAAAATATAACAGGGTTGAGGTGTAGCTCAGAGACATAACATCTCTGAATTCAATTTCCAGAACCAAAAAAGAAAAAGACTGGCCATGCACTGTTCACTGTTGAAGACGGTGATGAATATACATATTTATTTTAAAATTCTTTCTATGAGCTGGGCATGGTGGTGCATGCTTGTAATCCCAGCACCTGGGAGGCTGAGACAGGAGGACTGCACAGGTTCGAAGCCTGCCTCAGTTACTTAGTGAGGCTCTCAGCAACTTAGTGTGACCCTGTTTCCAAATAAATTATAAAAAACAGAGGTGGGGGTGTAGCCCAGAGATGGAAAGCCCCTGTGTTTCACTCCTCAGTACCACAAAATTAAAAAAAAAAAATTCTTTCTATGTTCATATATATTTAAGATGTTCCAAAATAAAAAGTTAAAATGTTTAAAAATTTGAATTCAACATTATTACTTGACAAAATAAAAACTCCAGCAAAAATGTCTAACTTAATAAAACCAATATAGAACAAACATAAAATAACTTACCATTCAGACTTTAAAGTAAAGTTTGTCTCCAAGTATGTTTCCCTTCCAGGATCCCACTGACACATCATTCTCTTGCCCTCATTCACAATGCAATTCAAATTTTTAGGTTTTTCTGGAGGAACTAAAAGGAAATAATTAGCAATTAAACAATCTTTATGTCCACAAGTGTTACCTGATTTTATATACCACCTAAGAAACACCTAAATTAGATAGAAAAAGAAGCCCAACAAAAAGCATATAATGAAAGACCAGTACCTAAAGTTACTTTCTTCTATTCAAATTCTTTTTAAAATTATTTTTAGACAGTAGTATATATTTTCTATCATAGCTGTCACTGACTAGTCTGTCTCACATTAATTTTCTACATAAAAATCAATTTTCGCTTATAACTGGATAAAAATCAACAATGTCTCCATTAAATGTATACTAAAAACTAATATTCATATGTTAATAAGAGGTAATTAAGTAGAAGCAAAAACTATTTAATTTATATTCATACTGCTTTCCTGAACTACTAGGAGTAAAGCAAATGCTGAAATTGCAGCATGAGTGATCCACATTGATAATCTACTTCTGAATCATAGTTTATATTTTTTAATTTTGACCTTTAAGAAGGACTTTCTCCAATGTTTGTTCACTTTCTTCAGGTAGCTGCTTTACGTATGTATTTTCTAAGCAATGAAGGAATACTGAAAGTTACTGTGAATACATCCAGATTAATTTCAAAATCAACAATTATACTGTTTTAGGAGTCTGATGTCAAAATATTTTCCTAGAAAACTGACAAACATTTGACTTTCAGAAGAGAAGAAACTTGTGTTGTTCTCTTGGATTTCTAGATATTAATAATGCAAATTTACTTCTATACTTATTTTTAAGAAAAAAGTATGGGCACATAAATTACTACATTTCATAAAGACTAACAGACATTAAAAATGTAGTTCAATAGTCATGACAAAGTCTGAAATAAGATAAAAACAAAACTTACAGCCCGAAAGTACTGTGATTCCATAAACATTCTGCTCAATCTGTCCATATGCAAAAATATTACAAGTGAGTTGAATACTCAAAGAAGCTACATTTGTGAGGGTAACACTGGATGCTGTTCTATTAATGGTGGTATATTGTTCCTTAGGAACATTAAGATGGTTTGTTTTCCAGACAATATAACTTGCATTTGCATGATAATAATCCACACATTTTTCCTTCAGGACACAAACTGCAGTGAAATTAGAACCACGTTCTATAACTGGAGATTCAGGATTGATATAACCACATGGATCCAAAAGTTCACCTGCAAAGAAACAGCATTTTTGAAAAATTAAAAATGGTCTGGGCAAGGGATGCATTTCAGCAGTAGAATGCTTGCTTAGGATATATGAGGTGCTGGATTTGACTCCCAGGGCTTCGATTTCTGGTACAAAATGAAATCTGGCTGGCAGAACTCGATGTAGAACCTCTCAAACTTCACTAAATGTTTCATAAAAAGAAAACACACAACTGAACATTAACATGGCCTGAATTTAATGCTTAGATTTGCAAGAAAGTACACAATTATAACATGCAAAACATACAATTTATGGAGCTGGATTAAGAAATCTATTCAAGTTTCAACCTTTGTTAAAATATTCTAATTTTTATTTAGAAAACACAGACTACCTGCAGCATGACATACTTGTCCATCACCTAACCTGTTCCTTGGATAAACCAGTCTAAACCCTTTCTCTCTCTAATTCTGAATGCAGATGAAGGGCATAGGTGAGGGCTAAGAGAGACAGAATGTACTATCTATATATCAAAATTCAGACAACAAAGAAAACAGCAAGGGAACAACAAAAGAAAATAGAACTAGATAGCAAAATATATTTAGTTTTAACATTAATATAGCCAGGCATGGGGGCACATGCTTGTAATCCCAGCACTTGGGAGGCTGACACAGGAGGATGATAGGTTTGTAGCCAGCCTCAGCTATTCAGTGAGGCCCTCCACAACTTAGTGAAACCTTGCTTTAAAATAAAGAATAAAAAAATAGAGCTGGGAAGCTGGGTGTGGTGGTGCATGTTTGTAATCCCAGCATTTGTGGGTGGAGACAGGAGAATCGTGGTTCACGACAGCCTCCTATACTACTTAGTGAGGCCCTCTGCAAATCAGTGAGACCCTGTTTCAAAATAAAGAATAAAAAATATGGCTATGGGGTGTAGCTTGGAGGAAGAATGCCCACGTTCCATTCCCAGCACCGAAAAAAAAAAAAAAAAAAAAAAGAGCTGGAGGTGTAGCTCAGAGGTAGAATGCCCCTGAATTTAATCCCCAGTACCACCAAGAAAAAAGTATATGGGATTGAATTTCCTCTTAAAAAACAAAGAATCAGATTAGTTTAAATAACACACATATTCATTTTAACAATAAATGTATTGGGAAAAAAATTTCCTATTAAAAACAAAAATCAAAGCTGTTCATGGTGACACACGTTTGTAGTCCCAGTACTTGGGATGCTGAGAAAGGAGGATCACAGAGGTTTGAGGATAGCCTCAGTCAAGTAAGTGAGACTCTCATCAACCTAGTGACTCTGTTTCAAAATAAAAATAGGGCTGGGGATGTAGCTCAGAGGTAGAATGCCCTTGGGTTCAATGCTCAGTACCACAAAAATATAATCAGAGTGGGTCAAAAATAAAACCTGCATGGGCTATGGTACACACCTGCAACTCCAGTTACAGGAGGCTGAGGAAGGAAGATTGGCAAGTTCAAGGCAAGTCTGGGCAACTCAGTGAGACTCTGTCTCAAATAAGAAACAAATAAATAAAAATAGCTGGTAATGTAGCTCAACAGTAGAGCACTTGCATAGCATTCTTGAGGCTCCCAGTTCAACCCCCAGTACTAGAAAATAATGTCTAGTTCTAGTACATTTTTTTCATATAGTACATTTTATTCAATCATTTAAAAACATACACAATAATGATCCTTTTTATGCTTACTGTGAGCTGGGTCCTGTCTATATTAACTCAATCTTCACAATAATAAACCATTATAATCCTCATTTTACAGATAAGAAAATGGATGCAGTGCTTCTCAAATTCTGTGATGAAATATCAGTTTTTTTCTTCCAATCCATCAGACTTACCATGCTGAGATGTCATGGCTATGTTAAACTGTTATATTTCTAAGTATGTATTCTTAATTTCTGCATTTACCTCATTATGAACCAGTAATGCCCCAGTTCTCAAATGGGCATCAGGTTAGGGCCTATACCTCCAACAGTACTACTTCAGGTAACTCTTTATTCTAGTAACAGAACCATACTGCTCAGTGATGCTTTTGACAGTTAAAGAGTGAAGTGTTGATATCAGATTTTCTTCTATTCCTTTATTTTAAAAAATCTTTTTTGACCTCCCATCTTAAAGTTGCTACAGTACAACTAAACAGCATTTATGATAAGAAAAAAATTTCAACATAAACTCTGTCACTTAAAGTACCCAATAATGAGCCAGGCGTGCTGGTGCACACTTGTAATTCCCTGCGCTTGGGAGGCTGAGACAGGAGGATCACACAGGTTCGAAGCCAGCCTCAGCTACTTAGTGAGGCTTTCAGCAACTTTGTGAGACCCTGTTTCCAAATAAAATATAAAAAAGGTCTGAGAGTATAGCCTGGAGGTAGAAAGCCTCTGGGTTCCACCCCCAGTACCACAAACAAAACAAAACAAAACAAAAAACAAAAAAAACCAATAAGTTAAGTTCTGAATAACAGAACTTAAATAAAATAGATTATCAAGCCAGGCATGGTGGTGGCACGCTTGTAATCCCAGCATTTGGGAGGCTGAGACAGGAGGATAGTGGTTTGCAGACAGCCTCAGCTACTTAGTGAGGCCCTTTGCAACTTAGTAAACCCTGTTTCAAAATAAAGAATAAAAAGTAGGGGTCTGAGGTGAATGCTCCTGGATTCCATCCCTAGCACTGCAAATAAAATAAATAAATAAATAAATAAATAAATAAATAAATAATAAAATAAATGATCAACCAGGCATGGTAGTGCATGCTTGTAATACCAGTACTTGGGAGGCTGAGACAGGAGGATCACAGTTCACAAACAGCCTCAGCTACCTAAGTGTGGCCTACTGCAACTTAGTGAAACCCTGTTTCAAAAACAATAAAAGACAGGGCTGGGGGTACAGCTCAGAGGCAAAATGCCTCTGGGTTCAATCCCCTCAATCTCCAGTACTACCAAAAATAAAGCACAAATGAGACATAAACATAAATAAATTGAATTACTGCTAATAACTTATTAGCGGTAGATTTTTAAGGCAACATTATTTACTCAATAATAACCCAGAAGGAATAAACATGTAAACATAACATAATTTTTAAATATAAGCTTAATTCTGTAAGTATATAAAAAATATAAACTTAATTGTGGACTTAGATGATGGGGTATTTCATGAACCTTACCTACAGATTCAGTTGTAAGGAAAATAACCAAAGCTTGCGCTACCCAAATCTGCAGAGTTGACATTTTGTGTAGGTATTTCTGTAACAGACACACATAATATTATTTTAGTATTTTTCTGATACATATCTAACCTAAAACACAATCTTCTGTTTCCATTGTGTAGCTATTTTCTGAAGGGTAGTAATTCTTATTAGAATGCAGAAAGCAAGCCTTTAAGATATTTTACTTTATTCCCACTAAAATTATGGTTATGCACAACTGCTAAAACATAACTTATAATTTAAACTTAATTAAAAGACCAATTCTGATTTTTATGAGAAGTCTCACACATTAATATGTAACTTCAAGGGACTGAGAACTTCAGAGAGACAAGTGGCAAAACACACCATTAATAACCTAAAAGATATTTGATAAATGAAAAAAAGACAGAACACATAACTCATAGCATGACCAAAAATATTCCCTAAATATATGAAGAATGGCTATAAATTACCAAAAAATTCAAATACCTAGTATAAAGACAAGCAAAAAGATTTGAATAGGCAGTTATTAAAAAGAAAATATAAGTAACAATGTATAAAAAGATACTTTTAAACTCACTCAAAATGAGAGATACAAATTAAAAATAAGCAGATAGTAACAAAAAATGACACATACTCTCAGGAAAATAACTTGGCAGTTCTTTACCAAAGTAAAGGCACACCACAATCCAGGTGCAGTAGTACTGCTTGTAATCTCAGCACTTGGAAGGCTGAGATAGGAGGATCACAGATTTGAGGGCAGCCTCAGCAAGTAGTAGACGCTCAGAAACCTATTGAGACCCTGTTTCAAAATGAAAAGGGCTGCTGAGGGTGTAGCTTAATGGTAGAATGCCCCTGGGTTTAAACCCCAGTACCAAAAAAGAAACACACCACAAAACTTAGTATTTTCACTAAGAATGTACCTTAGAATAAAAATATATGTCCACATGAAGACATACTCAAATGTTCATAGAAGCTTTATTCAAAATAGTCTCAAACTGGGAACAACCCCAAATAGTATTCAGCAATAAATGGAAATGCATTAGTAATACATGCAATAGCATGAATGAATCTCAAAAGCATTATGCTGAATGAAAGAAGCTGGACAAAACAGCAAAGCTAAAGTAACAGGAAGCAAATCTGGGGTCCCAGGTGCTGAGATGGAAGAGAGGCAAAAAGAAACTTTTTGGAGTGATGGAAATATTCTATGACCTGACTGTGGTGGTGACTGTCAGATGCTATAGAAATGTCAAAATTCATTGAATTGCAGCTAGGCGTGGCGGTGCACGCTTGTAATCCCCGTACTTGGGAGGCTGGGACAGGAGGATTACGCAGGTTCGAAGCCAGCCTCAGCTACTTAGTGAGGCTCTCAGCAACTTAGTGAGACCCTGTTTCCAAATAAAATATAAAATGAATCTGGGAGTATAGCCCGGAGGTAGAAAGTCTCTGGATTCCACCTCTAGTACCACCATAAAAAAAAAAAAAAATCCACTGAATTGTGTCAAGAATTGTAAAGGCTCTATGTGAGATTTTACACTACTTTGAAGCTAACAAGTTAGCCTGCCAGTTTCAGAGATAATGGCAAAAGATATGAGATTTTGAGTCAGAGACAAGACTTTATTACTCTTAAAAATAACAGCAATCAGAATATCAGTACTTTCTTGTGCCAGCTGCCAGGAGCCCCAGTGTCCATAGAGTTAAATGTGAAGAGTCAAGTGGTGCCTGCACAGACAGTAGGCTATATTGTTAGAGATCAAAGCCATACTTAAGAAAGCACATCTGCCCTTTACTCTAAGGGGAGATATTATCTCTACTTCCTAAGGCTATAAACAAATCTACCCTTGGAAATACCATTTCTATCTTCCAACATTCTTGAAAAGATAATTCAGAAAAAAAGGTAGTCAATGCTTTTGCTCATGAGACACTCAGAGATGTAAGAGACCTATGAGTTTCTTATAAAATTGTATACTGACAATAGGTTAATTTGAGTATTTATATATTAGACCTCAAGCCAGGCATTGTGGCACACCTTGTAATCCCAGTACTTGGGAGGCTGAGATCAGAGGATCTCAGGTTCACAGCCAGCCCCAGCTACTGAGTGAGGTCCTCCGTAACTTAGTGAGACCCTATTTCAAAATAAAAAATAAAAAATAGGGTTGCGGGTGTAACTTAGAGGTAGAATGCCCCTGGGTTCCACCTTCAATACCATAGGGGGGACCTCAATTATAACCAAACAAAAGCCATATATGTATAAGATATACAGACAAAAGAAACAAGTGTTTAAATCTTCCAAAAATTACATAAAGGCCAGGTGTGGTGGTGCACACTTGTAATCCCAGCAAATTGGGAGGCTGAGACAGGAGGATCATAGTTCGCTGACAGCCTCAGCTTAGTGAGGCCCTCTGCAACTCAGTGAGACCCTGTTTCAAAATAAAGACTAAAAATAGAGCTGGGGGTGTAGCTCAGAGGTAGAATGCCCCTGGGTTCCATCCCCAGTACCGCAAAAATAAAAGTAAATAAATAAATAAAAAATAAAAAACATAAAAGAACGTTTCATAACAGTTAAGGCTATATGCCTCAATAGTAGAGAGCACTTAACATGCATGTAGGCCCTGCCCTGGTTGAATTTTTAGTACTAAATAGAAAATAAAAATAAAAACTACAACTATATACAACAATATGTAAGATGAATCTTACATGTGATACACTTACACGTAATATAGAATGAAACAAACCAGACACTCTGCATGACTTCCTTTCTATGAAGTTCAAAAACAAGCAAAATTAACTTTTGGTGACAAAGGTCAGAATTGTGGTTATCCTGTGCAGAAGAGGGCAAAAGAGAGCATTCCAAGGTGCTGGGTTACTTCTTGACCTGGATGAATTCACTGAACTATATATACTCATGAGTTCTGGACTTTATAATATGTTGTACTTTTAATTAAGAAAGCAAATAAATATAACTCCCAAGTTATTTCAGTATCATTATTACTTAAGCTATTGACAATGTTGTGAGACTAATAAATGCATTGTTATACACTGCAGGTTACAGTGCAAACTGAATTAGCTTCACGATAAATTGTATACTTAAAACTCTAAATTTTGTTTGTAAATTAGATCTCAGTTAAAAACAAAGGGTTAGCGCCAGGCGTGGTGGTGCACGCTTGTAATCCCTGCGCTTGGGAGGTGCAGGTTTGAAGCCAACTGTGCTGGCTTGAGAGACCCTGTTTCAAAATAAAAAAATATAAAAATAGGTCTGGGAGTATAGCCCGGAGGTAGAAGGGCTTCCAGGAACCTCAGTACCACCAAAACAAAAACAAAAACAAAAACAAAAAACAAAGGGTTAGCTGGGTGTGGTGGTGCACACTTATAATCCCAGTACTTGGGAGACTGAGATAGGAGGACTGCAGGTTTGAGGATAGCTTCAGCAAATAGTGAGACTCTCATCAACCTAGTGAGATCCTGTTTCCAAGTGAAAATAAAACAGGTGCTGGAGGTGAAACTCAGAGGTAGAATGCCTCTGGGTTCAATCCCCAGTACCACAAAAACAAACAGAAAAAAGGGTGGCTTTACCCTTACAAGGTATATAACAAGATATATAAAATGTACTGCAATATCGGTAAAGTTAAAAACACATACATTTGCCGGGCGTGGTGGTGCACACTTGTAATCCCTCTGCTTGGGAGGCAGAGACAGGAGGATTGCATAGGTTCAAAGCCAGCCTTGCTGGCTTAAGAGACACTGTTTCCAAATAAAAAAAAATATATTAAATGGGTCTGGGAGTGTCGCCCGGAGGTAGAAGGGTTTCCAGGAATCCCAGTACTACCAAAAACAAAAACAAAAACAAAAACAAAACACATACATTTGAATCTAGTGATTCTACTTCTAAATCTTATATCTTATGAATATAAGGAAAACAACACATGTGCAAATTTTTTCACTGCAGCACTGTTTTCAATAGTAAACTGTTAAAATAACCTAAATGTTTCCAATAGGGCACTAAATTATGATATACCCAAACAAAGGATACATGTTCTAAATATATAAATATGTAATGCTATCTAGGATATATTAAAGTGCAGATATATATCTGCTATTATTTGTGAGCAAAAAAAAAAAATTTAAAGACAAAATATATCCACTCACATGTTATATATGAATAAAATATATTAACAGAAGGGTAAAAGTTCCAATTTTGGCTGTCACTGTTTGAGAGACAGAGTGGGAGGGAGACTCTCCATCAAATCCTCATTGTACCTTTCCAGTGCTGTACAGTGCTGTACCTAGGTAACTTATAGTACTTATACAAAAACACAAACAGTATGGGCTAGGGAATGGCTCTAAACACACATCTAGAGTGGGTGAGGCAAAGGATTTGGTCCCTGCTACTGCAAAAACAAAAACATACAATTTAAATGAAAAAAGAATGTGTGAACTTTTTTCTTAAATAAAACTATTAATTTATTGATGGGTGCTTTATATTACACCTGGTACACAGCATTCTTTTATTAAGTATATATCATAACTTGACCTTATGTACTTCCTAATCATTTAACAGTCACTCTGTACAAAATTACTCTATAATGAACTTTTTTTTAAATTTTTTTTTTAATTTTTTATCTTTATTTTGGTGGTACTGGGGTTCCTGAAAGCCCTTCTACCTCCGGGCTATACTCCCAGACCTATTTTTACATTTTTATTTGGAAACAGGGTCTCCTAAGCCAGCGCGCGCAGCTGGCTTCGAACCTGCGCAATCCTCCTGTCTCTGCCTCCCAAGAACGGGGATTACAAGCGTGCGCCACCACGCCTGGCAATAATGAACTTTTTAAGACTGCATTGGAAGAAGGTATAAAAGAACTCAGGTACAGGAAACATTTTTCCCACCTGTTTCATTCCTTACTCCCCAGCTTTAAGTTAGCCCCACATAATGTTAGGGATGGAGATGTACTTCAGTAGTAGAATATTTGCCAATAAGTGCAAGGTACTGGGTCTGATCCCTAGTAAGGTGGAAAAAAAAAAAACAAAGATAAAAGATAAAAGAAAAAAAATCATTTAAATAGCCCCTCACTAGCCAGGTGTGATGTTGCATGCTTGTAATCCCAGTACTTGGGAATCTGAGACGGGAAGACTGCCAGCCTCAGCTACTTAGTGAGGCCCTCTACAACTTAGTGAGCCCTGTTTCAAAAAATAAAGAATAAAAAAAACATGACTAGGGGTATAGATTGGAGGTAAGATGCCCTGGGTTTAATCCCCAGTACTGCAAAGAAAAGAAAAAAAAAAGCCCCTCACTAAAATGCCTCCCATACAATTCAACTGCTCATCAAAACAGAAAAGAAAATATCTTAGAACACCAGCAGAGAGTAGATGTTTTAAGGCCATCCTGACCACCTACCCCATTAAAGCTTGGCTCACATTGTAGAGATGATTACTCTACAGTTCCAGGAAACTGCCAATCTTTCTATTGATGTACTACACAAACCTCAAAAAGAGGTTCATGAAAATATTTTAGATTACTTTAAAGCACCCAGATTTAACTGAGCATTTCAACAAGATACAAATAAAAAGAAAACAGGCAAAGACAGAATTCCATCTTTTTTTTCTCCTCTTCCTCCCTCCCAGAATTCCAGTTAGAAAATAATGTTTCCTATAGTGTGTGTGTGTTGTGTGGTGTGTGTGTGGTGTGTGTGTGGTGTGTGTGTGTGTGTGTGTGTGTGTGAGAGAGAGAGAGAGAGAGAGAGAGAGAGAGAGAGAGAGAGAGAGAAAGAAACAGAGAGACAGATTAGAGGTATTATACCTGCAAGCTACACCCCTAGCCCTATTTTATTTTTATTCTGAAACAGGGTCTATTAGGTTAACAAGTTTTATTTGATGAGGCTGTCCTTGAACCTGCAACCTTCCTGGTCTAAGCCTCCCAAGTACTGGGATTATGTGTGTGCCTCCATGCCAGCTCATGTTTCCTAATTTTTAAAAATTGTATTTGAGCCAGGCATGGTGGTACATGCTTGTAATCCCAGTATTTGGGAGCTGAGATAGGAGAACTGCAGGTTCATGGCTAAGGCTAACCTTAACTACTTAGTGAGACCTTATTTCAAAATAAAGAATTAAAAAATAGGGAAAGGGGAGTAGCTTGGAGGTAGACTACCCCTAGGTTCAATCCCAGTACTGCAAAAAAAAAAATAATAAATTAAAATAAACATTGTCTTTGAGATATCACGAAGGAACATTTATTAAGGCACTTGGTTTCATAGTATGAATCTAAAAGATGGAAACACAATAGTACTTTATTATTGCATTTTGGGGCTTATCTTGTTTTATTTATTTTTTTATTTTTTATTTTTATTTTTTTTTGGTGGTACTGGGGTTCCTGGAAGCCCTTCTACCTCCGGGCTACACTCCCAGACCTATTTTTACATTTTTATTTGGAAACAGGGTCTCCTAAGCCAGCGCGCGGGGCTAGCTTCGAACCTGCGCGATCCTCCTGTTTCAGCCTCCCAAGCGCGGGGATTACAAGCGTGCGCCACCACGCCCGGCCTTATCTTGTTTTAAAATTATCAGATTGATAATATTCTGCTTATTTTTCTTTTTCTTATTGATAATAAACATTCAATTTATTTTATTTTTTATTTTTTTGCAGGTCTGGGGATGGAACCCAGGGGCATTTACCTCTGAGCTACATCTCCTGCCCTATTTTTTATTCTTTATTTTGAAAACGGGTCTCACTGAGTTGCAGAGGGTCTTACTAAGTAGCTGAGGCTGTCTGCGAACCGCGATCCTCCAGGTCTCAGCCTCCCAAATGCTGGGATTACAAGCGTGCGCCACCACGCTCGGCTATAAACATTCAATTTAAAACTATTAATAGCACTACTCTTCTCACTCCTTGCAAAAATTTCTGTGCATATATTACAGCAATACTGTATACATTTTTTCCCTTGAAAACTACATTACCTAGAGCCAGGGATGGTGGTACATGCTTGTAATCCCAGTACTTGGGAGACTGAGACAGAAGGATCGCAGGTTCACCACCAACCTCAACTACTTAGTGAGGCCCTCCACGACTTAGTGAGACTCTGTTTCAAAATAAAGAATGAAAAATAGGGCTGGGTGTATAGCTCAGAGGTAGGATGTCCCTGAGTTCCATCCCCAGTATGGCAAAAAAAAAAAAAAAAAAAAGAAATCTACATATCTAGAAAGCTTCTATGAAGTTAAATCATGACTATTAGACTAGTAACTAAAGACAAAGGGAAGATTAAATTTGCTACTATTAATATTAAAGTAGCAAAAGTTATGATTTACTTAAAAATTAGAATATGAGATAACTACTAATACTGCTCATATGCTCATTCTCATTTACTTTCACTTCTACAGATTTTCTCAAATGAGAGAAAAAGCAACGAAGTTATAATGGATGAATATTTAATAGCTGTGCCCCTTATAGATATTTTTATTGCTCATGACTGACTTTTGTATTTATTTCCATGTTCTTTTTAACTGAAAAACCAAACGAAAAAGCATGAATAATATATGGCCCTCACATTGCATGGGAGAAAAATTATCAATATAAATTTTGTTACTATGGTAAAATTAGTACTATAATGATAGAACAACAATATGAGCCACAATGGTCATGTTTCATCATGTTTATTGAGTAAGTAGCACAGGGATCAGGATGGGAAAATTTCTGTTATCTCTTATAGTATATTGCTAATTTGAATAAATTTGCAAAAATCCAGTCATACTCATTAACTAATTAAGCCAGGTGCAGTGGCACATGCCTGTAATGCCAGGCTGAGACATAAAGATCGCAGGTTTAAGACCAGCAATTAGAAATTTAGGAAGACTATTTCAAAATAATAAAGGGGTAGAGGGTATAGGTCAGAGGTAGAATGCATCTGAGTTCAATACCTAGTATTCCTCCACACCAAAAATTAGCCAATTTTAAGATTAATTTTGAAAAGTTACCTGTTCCCTGCTCTCCTATTAGCAGCAATTATAAATTCAATAATTAACACTTGGATACTATTTTATGTCATACAAAATGCTTTTATATATATTTCACTTGATTCTCTCAATATCCTCAGGAAGCACATAGGTAGGAGAGGCATTACTGGACTTTTACAGAAGAAAAAACCAAAAATTCAAATAGGGTAGATTACTTACCTAAATCACAAAATTAGTAAGTGAAGAAACAGGGATTTGAAACTAAGTGCTTCTGCCTCCAAATGTCATGTTCTTTTCATAGGGCCTTACTGTAATGAGAAGAATCTTATTCAGAAAGCTGACTTTGATATTATATGAAACAGGAAAGGGACATTTTGTTGAATTCAATAAAAACAGCTGAAGCAGTTAAGAGAAACAGACTCTTCTTCTAACACTTAAAAACTGCTGACTCTTCACTGCCAAACTATTCTATGCACATACATATAAAAATTCACTCTGAGACTTGCTTAGTACCACATTAAATTCTAGAGTACTGGTGGCTCCTTTTGGAAATATAAGAATACTTGAAACTTAGGCAAAGAATTAACTTCTCCATTGTTGTTTCATATGTATTAAACCTCTGATGTAATATACATAATAGATAACTGTATGGATAAACTGTCATTTAACTACTGCTAAAACTTTATGTGGGTATATGCTTAATTTATTTTCTTTTGGGGAAAAAACCTAGAAGTGGAATAGCTATACCATTGGTAGGTATATTTAGCTCTATATCCTTTATAGTAATGTATCTGTGTAAATATTTTACTTTTTAAACTGGGCATGGTGGCACATGCTTGTAATCCCAGTATTTGGGAAGCAGAGATAGAAGAATTGCAGGTTTGTGGCCAGCATCAACTACTTAGTGAGGCCCTCCAAAACTTAGTGAGACACTGTTTCAAAATAAATAGGGCAAAAATAGGACAAAAATAGGGCTAGGAAGCTGGGCATGGTGGAAGACATTTGTAATCCCAGTATTTGGGAGGCCAAGACAGGAGGATCTCAGGTTTGAAGCCATCCTCAACAACTTAGCAAGGCCCTGTTTCCAAATAAGAAATAAATCAGGCTGGGGTTTATCTCAGAGGTAGATACCTCCGGATTCAATCCCTGGTGCAACAACAACAACACCAAAAAAAAAAAAAAAAAAAGAAGAAGAAGAGGAGGAGGAGGAGGAGGAGGAAGAGGAGAAAGAATAGGGTGGGGGATGTAGCTTGGAGGTAGATGCTGCTGAGTTTAATCCCCAGTACCACAAAATAAGTAAATAAGTAAATAGATAAATAAATATTTTACTTTGTAATAGGGTTTCTTGTTTTCTTGTTAAAATTTGAATGTTTAAAAATCATTCTGGTCAGGCATGGTGGCGCACGCTTGTAATCCCCGCGCTTGGGAGGCTGAGACAGGAGGATCACACAGGTTCGTAGCCAGCCTCAGCTACTTAGCCTCTTAGCAACTTAGTGAGACCCTGTTTTCAAATAAAATATAAAATAGGTGTGGGAGTATAGCCCGGAGGTAGAAAAGCCCTTGGGTTTCACCACCAGTACCACCAAAAAACATTCTGAATATAAGGTATTTATTAGGAAAACAATTTGTATCTTTTCCCCAATCTATGACTTGTTTCTTCATTCTCTTAACATTGTTTTTTGAAGACTATAAGATTTAATTTTAATGAAGCCTATTTATTGAATGTTCTTTGGGTATTGTATCTAAAATATATTTTCCTAAAATCACATACATTTTATCCTATGTTTTCTTTTGCAAGTTATATCGTTTTAGGTTTTATATTTAGATCTGTGAATTGAGTTAATATTTACACAAATGGAATAGGTATTTAAATTCATTTTGTGCACGAATTGTTCCAGAATCATTTGTTGGAAACACTATTCCTTCTCAAGTGAACTGCCTTTGCATTTTTGCCAATAATCAGTTGTCCACATATAAGAGAATATCCAAAAAAGAAAAGCTTATGCTACTTGGCTCAGGCAGGAAGACTGTAAGTTCAAGGCCAGCCTGGGCAACTAAGTGAGACCTTGTCTCAAAATAATATTTGAAATGGGATTGTGGATGTAGGTCAGTGGCAGAGCTTGACTAGCAAATGCAAGGTCCTGGGTTCAATATCTAGTACTGGGGGGTGAGGGGGAGACTGTACAGATGACACAAATATGAAACACTCTTTAGAAGTAATAATTAAACCAATCTCTCTTGGCGCAAAGGATGAAACTGATTACTGAAGAAAAAATGAAAATTTCAAAAAAGAAAATGTCACTTTTAAAAGGTCAGATTTATTGTACTGGAAGGAAAGTTTCTGCTCTAGATATGTATACACATAGCTTTAAAACAATAAACTACTATGGCCAGAAGTTAACAGATTTAGTTCTTATTCATAATCAGCTAACTTATTTCTCATAAAATTTCACTAAAATGTATTAGATAGCCATAGAATAGTATATAGTCTTGTGCCAATGTGTTTCTGAAGCCTTTCATTGTTTATTTACTATACCAGTTCTTAACTTTCTCACACCTTTTGATTTCTAGGTAACCATATGATATAGATGATTCTTTTATCTACCATCCTGACTCCGTTATCAATTCTCTACAACCTTTCATCTCTTGGGTATTAATGTACTCATAGATAAAGTATTTGGCAGCTACTTTTCTTTTAAAATGCAACTTCTTTGAAGATGCATGACTTAAACTATAACTTTTAAACAGTGTAATTTCAAGAATTCTGGCTTGGATCTTTCTTTTAATTCCAGTTATTTATC
This sequence comes from Muscardinus avellanarius, assembly GCF_963383645.1. Lineage (NCBI taxonomy): Eukaryota > Metazoa > Chordata > Mammalia > Rodentia > Gliridae > Muscardinus > Muscardinus avellanarius. Next base: position 45,669,258 of record NC_137786.1, read on the forward strand.
ATCTTGTCTCTGATTCAAATCAACTTAAAAGGTCTAAAAATAGTTCTTATATATGTACGTGCTCATGTACACAAATACACATAAATGCACATTTTTTAAATCAGAGGGACTATCCCCCCTTAAAACAACTCATCTTCAACTGCCTAAGTCAAGAGAGCCCATTCTTCTCGTATATATCCATTAAATTTTAGCTTTTCTCAGTTACAAGTCTTATTCAGACTTTTTTCTTTGCTTATCCTTTATCACAACCAATTTAATTTGGGCACTGATCACCTCAATAGTAAAAACAGCTTTCCTGCTTCCAGTCTTTTTCCTCCCTCCCAAGCAGTCTGAACATTGTTGGTGTGTGACTATCTTTAAAATACTACATTAGCTGGGTGTGGTGGAAAACACCTGTAATCCCAGTACTTGGGAGGCTAAGATAGGAGGATTGCAGGTTGGAGGACAGCCTCAGTAAGTAGTCAGACTCTCATCAACCTAGTGAGACTATTACAAAATGAAAATAAAATAGGACTGGGGGTGTAGCTTGGAGGTAGAATGCCACTGGTACTGGGTTCAATCCTTAGTACCAAGTACATATGTACATAAAATAAAAAATAAAACACTACTTTACAGCTGTCATCTTGAAAGCTCTTAAAAAGGTAAACAATAATGCCAAATGTTTAAAATACTTTCAGAATGTAAAAATTTGGCTTTGGTAGGTCTGCTCTGTTGCATTGATCTTTTCCAATATTTAAGTCTCTCGATTCTTTAAAAAAAAAAAAAAAAAGGAGCCAGATGTGGTGGCTAGTAATCCCAGTACTTGGGAGACCAAGACAGGATATAGCAGGTTTGCAGCCAGCCTCAGCTACTTAGTGAGGCCCTCTGCAACTTAGTGAGACCCTATTTCAAAATAAAGAATAAAGCTGGCTGTGGTGGCACATGCTTGTAATCCCAGCATTTGGGAGGAGGCTGAGACAGGAGGATCCTGGTTTGTGGCCAGCCTCAGCTACTATTTAGTGAGGCCCTTTGCAACTCAGTGAGACTGTTTCAAAATAAAGAATAAAAAATTGGGCTAGGGGTGTAGCTTGGAGGTAAAATGCCCCTAAATTCCAACCCCAGTACCACAAAAAAAAAAAAAAAAAAGGAAAAAAGAATAAAAAATAGGAGCTGGGGCTGTAGCTCTGAGGAGGTAGAATGCCCCTGGGTTCAATCCCAAGTACTACAAAAAAAAAAAGAGGGGCGCGGAGAGAGGCTGGTGCTGTAGTTCAATGATAGACTTCCTTACCAAGTAGTGGCCCTGGGTTCCATCCCCAGCACTGCCAAATAAATAAAACATTCTGTCCTCAGACTTTTCCCTCTAAGCTACCTACCACTATACTTTCGGAGAAAATTATAAGCAATCTGGCTTTTATTTCAATAACTGACATTATTTTTGTTGTTTTCCAACTGCAAATATTTATACTTCTCATTTTTTTGGCCTCAGCAAATCATTTACAACTTAGTGTTGTCTTCTGTCATTCCCTTCTAGCTATCCCTAGACTCTAAGCTCAGGCCACAGCAAACTATTAGACTTTCTCTAACACATCTTATTCTTTGGGTTTGTGTTTCTACATATCCTCCCTCTACACTGCCTTCCTGATTCAGCTTTGCTCCACTGATTGTTTATAACAGATGAATGAAACACATAAAACACCTCTTCTGTGGAATTTCCCTCACTCTCACAAACATCTTTGTTCCAGTGAACTTTATTAATAATTCTCTAAAAAGATTCATAGCATTACATAGTAATATCTTATGTCTCAATATGCCCAGAATATAACAAACATTAAGCATTTGGTAGACAATTAAGAATGGGTTTTATTTTTTGTTGTGCTGTGTATTAAACCCAGGGCCTTGCACATGTTGGGCCAAATGCTGTACTACTGGCTAAATCCCCAAGCCAAGAATGGGTTTAAAAAACCTTCTGGTATGGCCATATTATTATTCTCATTGTCACTCCAGTATGTTATATGAAAAGTATCATGGTTAAGAGCTCAGCTTCTGAAGCTACACTATCTAAATATAAATTTAGCATATACCACTTATTAGCCAGGCAAGTCAATTAACCTTTTTTGTGCTTGGCTTTTCCTCTGTGTAAAAATGAAGAAAAAAAAAAAAAAGACCTACCTCATAAAGTAGTAAGGATTAAATACATTATTAAGAGAAAAATAATCAAAATAATGACTAGCACAAAATAAGCATTAAATATCTATTGGCTATTCTAATTAATAAACCTTGATTATTCTTGACCCTTTCCACATGCTAGTCTTCTATTATGTTCTACATTCTACATTATCACTCTCCATTACTTTTCTCTTTATCCATATCTTACTCAAGTTTCATGGCTGACCTCTGGTAAATCCTTTGATCATCCCAACCCTTAAATGATCAATTTCTAGCTTGAATACCTATAGCATTTTTCATAACCCTCTGTATTTCATTTAACTACTTTGCATATGTGTAACTTTTCACATATTAGTTTAGTTTATCAACTCTTTGAAGGTCCTGATGACATCTTGGGCATTTTTGTGAGTTCCTATAGCATGTAGTAAATGCTTAGTACTTGCTGTGGCAAGTAATAAAGCTCAGTAGAAACCTCATGTCTAATCACACTGCCTTTGCAATCAAAGAAATGAAGAAACCTGTAAGAATATTCCATGCTTCTCTAGAAGCCAAACTGCAAATACATTAAGGTAAGGCCAGAAAATTTGGACTTCCATTAAAATGAGAAGCTCTGAAATATATTGGGGGGGGGGAGGGACCCTCGGGGGGGGGGACCCTCCCTGCCATTGTAGGAGTTGTGGTTACCCCTTAAGTTCTCAAACCAAATAGTACCACTTGATTCTCTATGAGAAATGTGCCACCATGACACAGTATTTGTGAGCACAGGACTAGGGAGTCACCTGATACTGAGGTACCCTGAGCCTGTTTCCTTTTCTGTAGAAGCTGTAATACCCAGTTCACCGGCACATAATAATCAAAATTCACCCTAACACTTACATGATAAATTTCCTTAGGAAAAATTTTAAGTAAACTGAGAACACTGCAATTCATAAATAAAAATGAAGAGCATTGTTAGTTACATAAGAACATGTATTAAATTAGCTGGCAGCAGTATTTATAAAAGTCCAAATTACCTATGAAGACCTTAAGAAAATATAGCATTCCCAATAACACAGGCTTGAGATGAGGGGGAAATTTTTCTCCTAGTTTATCTTTTACACTTGTTTGTAATTTGTTTCTTTCACTTGTGATTAAAAAACAAATGTCCAATATTATTCCCAAAGCACAATTTAAGTCGCTATCAAGTCGGTTCTACGAATGTAGTATTCCAGTTAATAGTTCAAAAGTATTCCAAATCTGTATTAATGTAAATTTAGGGAATTAAGAGAATGGCAAGCAGCTTTCATCTGATGATCTGAGTCAGTAATTTCAAATTAAGAGTTGTTCCAACTTGAAGCTGGCAGTCACACACAGTCTAAAGGGTTTGTTTACAGCATTGACTAAACCAAATACCCTAATCTTTTAGAACATTCATTCTGGCATTCCAGTAATAATGAATTATTTTAAAGCAGTATAATTGCTGAAATACCCAGTACTGCCCAAATTAAACCAAAGTGAGTTTTCTTTCGACAGAAAATAAAAAGAACAAAAGTGGCACCTTAATTTAACCTTAATAAAAACCTTATTTTTAATCCGGCATTTCCTTTTCGGTTTGGGATTGTGAATAAAATATTTATCCACATAAGAACAGAACCTTGCTACTTAGAAAACCTTTACGCTTAGGGGAAGAGGCGAAATTTTAAAGACAGATGGATTTCTGCTCCTCAGGTCACAGTGGTTTCGTGAGATTTGTTGGGAATGGTAGGTACACAGAAAAAATAGCGAAAAAAGTTACTATTTAAAAGGACTGTGAACTTTCAACAATGCTGAGACGTTACAATTTAAGGATGAAAAGATGGCTCTGGGTAAGAAAAATCAAGCTCGGGGAGGGAAGGAGGGTCGAGCGCGGGACTCGGCGTTTGGGGGGCGCTGGGGTGCGGGTCGCGCCGCCGGGTGTGCCCCGGGGGGAGCCGGCGAGTGCTCCCGGGGGCGACGCCGCGGGGACGAGCGGGGAGCCCGGGAGCCTGACCCGCGAGGGCCGCGCCGTCCAGGCCTTCCCTCTGGGGCGGAGAGCGGGAAGGGGCTCCCGAGCGCCGCGGCTACAGCCCGCACCCTCCCGCGCCGCGGCCCGTCCTTCCCCGGCCCTCGCCGCCTTCCTCACCTCCGGCCGCGGCGGCGCGATCCTCCGTCCCCCTGGACGCCGGGCGCGGCCCTGGTCAGCGGCCCCGCAAGGTCCGCGGGCCCTGGCTGCTCGCCGAGCCCCGGGTCGCGCGCGGCTCCTTCCCGCAGACGCGGCGCGGCCTCCTCCCGCGCCCGGCGCAGTCCTCCCAGGCCCCGCCCCGCGGCGCCCCGCCCCGCCCCGAGACCGCGCGCTGATTGGTTCTTGCGGGCCCCGGAGCCCCAGCCATTGGCCCAGCGGCCTCCGCCGCCGAGGGGGCGGGACTGCAGGCGGCTGCGATTCCCGTAACGCGGATCCCGGCGTCCCGGATTGTGGTGGCTGCGCCCGCGTCGCCGCTCCCAGACGGGATCGAAGGCTTCCCCCACCTCCCCTGTGCGGACGGAAGGAGCGGAATGTTCCATTTTTCTGTGAAGTAGCAGGGTCGTGAGCTGAAGCCAGGGTGCTGCCCGCGCTTCGCACACGCCGGTCTCTCGGGGCCTCGGGCTCCTCCGCGGCCTTCCCCGAGGACGCCGAGCGCCAGGCCCGGGAGCCCAGGGAGCCCCGTGGGGACCCGGAGCCTGGGCGGCTGTGACTGCCCTCGACGTTGCCGCAGGTTGTGGTGGCGGCTTCGCTCCAAATCATCCGTAAACGAACCTTGTCACGGTCTAATTTCTTTTTAAGTTAGTAAATTGAGTTTGCCTATGATTGATCTGTGAATTCCAGAGCTGATGACCTGCCAAGAAACTAGGTGTCTCTCCCCGCCGCGGTTTGTGTCCCTCCCCCCATCTGTGATTTTTTAAAAAAAAAGAAAGGACGAGTAAAAATCAATTTCCCTGTAATTCGATTCCTCCTTCCCCCCTCCCTAGAAAATGAATCTAAAGGCTTAAATTGGTGTATATTTGTACATATCTTCCAAAGCAAGAGCAAGCTTAAAAGACAAAGAGTGTGTGTGTCTAGTTAAGCAACACTTAATGTCAGAGGCTTTTGTAGAAGAATGGTAGACTGTATAAGAGGACCATAATGGTTTAATGAACAAAGTAACACTTGCTACGGTTCTTAATTGAAAATTCAGGTGGAATAAAACATCAAATTATGATCTCTCAGGTGTTAATCAGATGATTTTTAAAAGATAACCAAGTGGCCCTACTAAAGGAGTCTAAGCTGAACTTAGGGATGGTGCTGCAGACAATATATTCTATTCTTTCTGCTCCCTGTCATCCCATATCTATTTTTTTTTTTTTTTTTTTTTTTGCGGGTCTGGGGGTGGAACTCAGGGGCATTCGACCTCCTGAGCTATACCTCCTGCCCTATTTTTTACTCTATTTTAAAACCGGGTCTCACTGAGTTGCAGAGGGCCTCATTAAGTAGTTGAGGCTGTCCTCGAGCTGACCGAATGCTGGGATTACAAGCGTGGGCCACCATGCCCGGCCAATATCTAATTTTATAGAGTAAGACCAGATTGTATTCTAGTTTTGCCATTTATTGGGATGTTTATTTTAAAATAAACTATATCAAAATCTGTTAATTTGGAAAATTTATATTGGGTTAGCAAACATTTATTTAGGGGCAGTGTATAGTGGTTAGGTGTACCCTGTGGTGTACCCCCTGTTTCCAGATTGCATAAATTTGGGTCAGGATGCTGCTACTTCCCATCTGTGACTTTGGGAAAGTCTTTTCAGTTTCTTCATCTGCAAAATGAGATAATGGTACCAACCTAGTAGTAATTTTTGCAAGGTTTAAATGAATTAAAACACATAAAGTGTTTGGCACATAGGAGATGCCCAGTACATGTCTATTGTGATCATTATTGAATGTCTTCTTTGTCGATGCTTCCCAAATGATTTTGCACTGTAGGATATGATGAAAATGTTCCTCAGTGGGTGAGGGTAAGTAGAAAGGGATCATTTTCTCACAACACTGCCTTGGCTCCCTGGTCAGGAAACAGATCTGAGCTAGTCCTATTGTGCATGTTTTGTATTGGCTCAGCTCAGGCCCTGTCCCAAAGAAACCCACAATGAATCAATGTTGGAGAAAGCTTTCAGAACAGCAAGGCTGCAGGAATCATCTATTCTGCTGGATTTAGATGACTTTGGAGACACCTCTATAGTGTATTGGCCTTGAGAGTATAGAGTATTAGCCCTGAAACAACCACTTTCAGGTTAAGAATTTGTCATTAGGAGACAGCACAGTAGTGCGCATCTATAATCCCAGTATTTAGGAGGCTGAGACAGGAGAATCACAGGTCCAGGCCAGCCTCAGCAACTCAGTGAGCCCGTTTCAAAATAAAAAGGGCTAGGAGTATAACTCAGAGATAGAATGCCCCGGGGTTCAATCTCTAATACAAAGGAAAAGAGAGAGAGAGAGAGAGAGAGAGAGAGAGAGAGAGAGAGAGAGAAAGGAATTTGTCACTAGAAAGCCTTATCACAGATTGCAAGGTAAGAGAGTGGAAATTGTGTAACAATGGAGAACTTCCACTGTTGCATGCCTTTCTACTTACTTAAATCTGGTCCTGACCAAGATAGTGGTTTACTTCCTTGTCTCTGCCCAGATGTGTTTCTGAAACTCTATCAGTCCTGGACCTAACCATATGTCCTGCATCGATCTAATGATTACAGCATCCATGTTGATGACTTAGCACTCTGACCTCACAATTTCTCATCCTTTTCTTTTCCAGTGGTCATCAACTTTATAGAAACAGCCCACAGATAGAGCCACACCTCCAACCTAGTCATTGAATGAAATTTTGTATGTAGTTTCCTCTTTGTACCTATAGCTACCTGCCCCTCTCCCTCCCTATTTGAATCTGCAGTTTGTCCTCAGTGTGACTACAATTCTCATAACTTATCAGTATTTCTTACCTAACCCTTGTGTTAACAGTTCTATCTGCACCCTCACTAGTATCTCCTCTAGACTTTCAGCCATATTTATCTTATCAATGTATTTCCTATTTCACTTTTCCTTGATTAACCCCATTTCAACATTTATTCTTAGTTCCAAACCTTGTTTCATTATTCCTCAGAGAAATTAGGACTCACTTGTGAATATCCTTGACTTTTTTTCTAATTTAGGAGTCAACTACTCTATATATTCTTTTCCTCTTTTTTCCCTTCTGCTTCAGAGAAAGAAAGGTCCCAATTTTTTTTTTTTTTTTTTTTTGCGGTATGGGGGTTCCTGGAAACCCTTCTACCTCCGGGCTATACTCCCAGACCTGTTTTATACTTTTTTATTTGGAAACTGTCTCTTAAGTCAGTGTGGCTGGCTTCGAACACCCTCGATCCTCCTGTCTCTGCCTCCCAAGAGCGGAGATTACAAGCATGAGCCACTATGCCTGGCCGAAAGGTCCTTATTTTTTTAAAAGGTTATCCTCCTTTGTTCTTGCACCTATTTATATTTATTTCAATTCCCTGTTTTATATATTTTAATTATTCACATTAAAATGTTAAAATAATTAATTTTAAAAATTAAATATTAACTCAATATTGAGATGGGGACAGCTTCTCTGTCTGAAAACTTTTGTAAGCGATTAGCATCTAATTCATCAAGCAAAATGTAAAGTAGCTAATTAAATATATCTCAAAGTGAAGCTGCTTAAACTATGTTATCAAATGTAATATGAATTTAAATAAAGTTTTAACTAAATTTCCAAGCTAAAAAACAGGCAAAATTCATTTCATAGCAATAAAACTAATAAACATTATGACTACCATTTAAAAAAATTTTACCAGTGAATATGTATTAAGAAAAATGAACATACAGTTAGAGTATAGCTTGAAATTTTTTCACAAGTTGGTCATACTCATGTCACTGGTGTCTAAAAGAGATATAACCAGTACTTCAGAAGGCCCCTGATGGTCTCTTCTGGTTAATGGAAGGCCTTAGGTGATCATTATTCTGACTTCTTATACCATAATTTATGGTTATCATTTTAAAATAAAAAAGTTAGCAGGAACTTTTTAGTATTATCAGTATTTGCTTCATTTATTTTACCTTGATGTACAACTATAATAGTTATGATAAAACAAGGAAGATTGAAGAGAAGGTGGTCTAGCCTTTCAGTTCTCTGGACCTCTGGGGACCCTTTCAAATGGCCAAGATTGATCAATGATTGTGTGTTAACCCTGTTTTACAGAGAAGCCTGGCTTCAGAGAAGGAAAGGCCAGTGCAGAAGTGTGAGCAGCAGTTAGGTATGTCTTATTCTCAGACATGTGCATACAATGAGGCCATCAGGTATTGGGACTGCAGCTTCTGAACAGCTCAGATTTGCTTCAAAATACCATCTTGGGAAGTTTGAGATACAGGTACTTTCCTTTGTTGACTCTCATTTCACTTATCTTCCTGGAAAGAATATTCTGTAGTTACAAAAGAAATTCCTTGGCTCCAACTGTGACATTAACACTAAAACCAAAGAGGCAGAAAAGCACCAACATGAATTTAAAAAATCATTTTCTGCAGCCAGGTGTGGTAGAGCACACTTGTAATTTGAGTAGTTGGGAAGATGAGACAAGACAGTCAGCCTCAGCAGCCTCAGCGACTTAAGCCCTCTACAACTTAGTGAGACCCTGCTTCAAAATAAAAAGTAAGCCAGGCATGGTGGCGCATGCTTGTAATCTCCACACTTGGGAGGCTGAGACAGGAGGATCACGCAGGTTCGAAGACAGCCTCCTCTGGCTTAAGAGACCCTGTTTCCAAATAAAAAATATAAAATAGGTCTGTGAGTGTAGCCCAAAGGTAGAAGGCCCCTGGGTTCCATCCCCTGTACCACTAAAATAAATACATTAATTAAATTAAAAAATAAAAAATAAACAATTGGGCTGGGGGTCTAACTCAGAGGTAGAATGCCCCTGGGTTCAATCCCCAGTACCGCAAAAAAAAAAAAAAAAAAAAAAAAATCATTTTGTGAAATAATTTTACAAAATTCATGTAAATCCACATAAGCTAGACTAGCTTGTTTTCAGTTTCATTTGACTCTGACACTAAATTTAGATCATTATTTGTTGGTCATAGAAGATGAACACAGTCTAAAATCCTAGAAAAAAATCAAAGCAGACATTTATTCAACAAATTCTGGCTCTTTCAGGAAAGATTATTTTTACCTTTTCAAAAGAAACTGGCATCTTCCCTTAAACAGACTAACACATGCTTTGCCTAAGCCATTATTTAATACAATTGTACTATCTCTTTATCCAATATCTATGTCAGAGGACTGGGAATTCTTAGCCATAAAAAAATATTAACCTAATTTTTTTCTTTTTTGTGTGTGTGGTATTGAGGATTGAACCAAAGGCATTCTATCTCTGAGCTATACCCACAGCCCGATTTTTCATTCTTTATTTTGAAATAGTGTCTCACTAAGTTGCAGAGGGCCTCACTAAGTAGCTGAGGTGATCCTCTTGTCTCAGACTCCCACTTGGGATTACAAGTGTGTGCCGCTACACCCAGATAATTTATTTATTTATTCAGTAAACATTTATTGAACATCGAGTATGTGCTGGCATTGAGATATAGATCTAAGGAAGACACGTGTGTCCTTGAGGACCTTAAAGTCTCATGAGATAGATAAATGAAGAACAGTTATAGCAATGTCATAGTGCTATGAGGAAGGTATTAAGAGAGTGTTTGGGAGCACTCATGCATGAATACTTCAGGAAAGGGAAGTATTAAAAGAACCCTGTGGCTTCTCTCTGCCTCCAGTTATACACCCTTACACTCTGGTGAAGTAAAGATGGCCACAAATTCTTCAGTATTCTATGAAGAAATGAGGTCTATTTTCCTTCTTGAATTTGGGCAGACGTGAGTATTACGTTGATCAAAGGACTATAGCTGTGCCAGTTGGGTGACTAGCCTCTAAGATAAACTTTTAGCTTGATGGTTTTTAATCCTGAGCCACCATGTGATCAGTTTAACTAACTTGTTAGACCACCTGGAGAAGGACAGTGGCCCAGCTGCTCCCTGCCTTCCTATTGGCCCTACCTATACACCAGACAAGTGAGTTAAGCCATCTTGGAACTTCCAGACTGGATCAGTCACCAGGTGAATACAGCCAGGTGAGCCCAACTGTGATGCATAGAGCCAAAGACTTGTCTAGATGAACCCTGACCAAATTCCCACTCAAAACTTTTAAGATAGATTAATGTTTGTTGTAAGTCACTGTTTTGTTAGACACAATAGGTAACCAGAATAAAGACCTCAAATGTATCATGTACATTGCTGTGAATATCTGACCATCTTATGCTCCTTGAAGCATAAGATACATGTATACAACATAAAAGTTCTCCATTACCTGACCTCTGCCACTAGCCTTATTTCCTAACGTGACTTCCAACTCTAGACTCTCATTTTACCTATTTGCTAATGGTTCTTGGGCTAGCATCCAATATACTATTTCCTGCTTCCATGCCAAGAAAAGACAGCTTATGCTGTTCCCTTGGCTTGTCATTGCCTTCTTTGTTTTCTTTACCTAACTTGCTAGCTCACCATTTTCCAATATCTATCTGTGTAATTATTTCTTTCCAGAAGTATGCTCTAAGCCATGAGAAAATCACAGAAAAAATAATCAAAACAAATGACCTTTAACTTTAGAAAAATGAAGTTGAAGATTTCTAGGCCACCAAGCAAAAAGGGAATGGAGAACACCAGGCACTGTGATATGGATAGGGCATAAGGGAGAAAATGCTGAAAGCTTGGTTGCTGACATATTGATGTTGAAAGGTGGTGGGATCTTTAAGAGCTGGGACCTAGTGGAAGGTGTGTGGGGGGGGTGGGCTGCCTCAGGACAGATGTTGGTCTCATTAGAAACTGTTGTTTCAACATTATGGTGTTCTATCCCTGTGGCCTCTTCTACACATTGCTATTTTTCTTTCTGCTTCTCTACCATATTGTAATACAGCCAAGGTGCAATCACCAGTGGCCAAACAGATGGGACACATTGATCTTGGACTTTTGGCCTCAAAACTGAGCTAAGCTGGGAGTGGTGGCACACGCTTGTAATCCCAGCATTTGGGAGGCTGAGACCAGAGGATCTCAGTTCATGGACAGCCTCAGCTACTTAGCGAGGACCTTTGCAACCCAGCGAGACCCTGTTTCAAAAATAAAAACACTTGGTCTATCCCCAGAGGGCTGGCTGAGGTTTTGGCCTGGCAGTGCCTTCTTCTTATGCTGAGGGGTAGATGAGCTTGTTCTGCTCCCAGCTTCTCACTTTTAACATTTCTTGGAACAGAATGTGTCAGTTTTGCTCATGGGACATAGCATCTCTTGAGGTCAGAGCAGGCCTCTTTGTTTTTTTTTTTTACTTCCAGACCTCTTTGGGGAAGTTTTTACAAAACGTCAGTGGTATTCCCAGTACATGTGATGTGTGGTTAGACTTCTGATAGTATTGATGGACCTCCTGGGAGCCAATCTGGCTCATTCATGCTGGGGGACATATAGTTATAAACCAACAGCTGCTTTAAAGAGAGATTTGATTCTCTTTTCACAGCATAGGCTGGAAGATTGGCTTTGAATGGGGATTTGCCCCAAAACTCTTTGTGGACTTCTTACTTAGGAGAGTTTTCTTATCTGTCTTTCTAGTGAGGTAGTTTCTGGAACCATCTGCCAGGTAAGTCCCTAATAATTCATATCTGATCCTTCAAGCTGCTAGTTAGAATTATTTTGATGTTTGGGAAGGGCAAAATAGGCTAAAGTATCTTGTCAGAGCGATGTGTTCTCAAGATGACTTCTGTGCACTTCCTGGGGGCTGCATATATCCTCAGACCCATATTGGACAGACCTCTCAGCTCTCTGTGGTTGTCTCTGTGACTCTAGGTGCTTACCCCAAACTCCATGTCTCTCTGTTGCGGCCAGGGGTCTGTTTAGCACTGACAGACATATCAAGAGCAAGGGATCAGGTGTGTGGCAAGTCACAGGCAGCACAGTGCTGGTGACAGGAGCTGTGTCTCAAGATGCTTGGGAGAAAAGTCACATTAGTGGGGAGAAGAAGGGCCAGCGCTTTTCCCAGAAGCATGGGTGCCTCGTCCACACCAGTGACTCTCAGAACTGGAGTTGACTCCAAATCAGGCGCTTATGCATGGCTCTGTCCCATATGCTGCTGGGGTAAACAGAATCGCCTTCGTCCCTCCTCACTGTGGACAGATGTCAGCACTCTCTCACCCCTTTCTCACTGTGGCTCCATGAGTGGATTTGGGTGTTCCTGTCAAGCTTCAGAACATCTCCTCTCTGGGACAGAAGCCTGGTTGGGAGAAGTTCTTCCATCTCATACTTAAATAGGACCCAGGATGTGCTTTCTGTAGCTGCCCAGAGCCTTGCTGAATAAATTGTATCTTGAAAATATGAAGAAAAAAAACCTTAAGAAATAGGGCTCGGGTATAGCTTGGAGGTACAATGCCCCTGGGTTCCATCCCTAGTACTGCAAAACAAACAAACAAACAAAACAAACTGTGAGCTAAATAAACCTCACTTCTAGTCTAAAGCATCCAGCACCAGGTATCTGTTCTAGCAACACACGATGGACTAACACACCAGGTAAAATTGTAGATTGGAAAATTTTCTTCCTTCATAAATTAGTTTCTCTCAGCACATACAAAGTCATGAATGTTGTATTAGCCAGTTGAACAAAGTGCATTGTAATTCAGAAAAGGGACAATTGCCCAGAGAGCTTTAAAGATGCTAGAAGAGGTATGAAACGGAGTCAGGTCCCTGAAAGATGAATCAGATGAGACGTTTGCTGTATGTGCTTGGCTGAGGAGCCAGTGGGGCAAATCTACCATCTGTAGGATTGTGCCTGAACACCTCTAAGTCAGAATCCCGCCCAGGCAGAACAATAAGGAAAGATGAATCAGAGCTCACCAATCAAGAACGTGGAGGGGGTAGCTGCAGGCACAGGGAACAGCAAGAGGAAGCTGTAGGAATGTGAAAAAACAAAGCGTGGTGAGGAAGTATTGTGAGAAAGGAGCCTAGAGGCAAGAAGTAAATTGGGACAAGAAGATGGCGTCCTTCTATAGACGCCATGCTACACAGGGAGTTTAGACTTTATGTTGTAGAGAGGTATAGAAGTTTTTAAAGCAGGAAACTTGTGAACAGGCTTGTGATTCAGAAAACAAATTCTATTAACACTGGAGGATGAGTTGGAGGAGCGGCAGACTGGAAGCAATGAGTCTGGGTTCCATGTTCTGCACAGGGACTTTAACTAGAGCAGCTCCTCTTTTTGGAAGAGGATGTGTTAAGTGATGCCAGGGAGATAGGGTGGGCAGGGCGTGGCAGTGGGGTATAGTGAACAATGTATGGACAAATCTGTGATTGAAGCTTGGTTTAATCACTGCTGATGTGTTCTTATTTACAGCATCCTTGAGCCTCAGATTTATTTGTAGAATGGTTAGACATAATACAAGCATCTCAGGCTGAAATGAGATAACTGATATGAGACCCAAGACAGAGTAGATGTGTATGTGTAATTTTAATTTCCTTTGATCATCGTTGGAAATAGGAAGTGAGGTGAGGGAGACATTAGGAATTTGTGCAAAGTTTATATCTTGGACAAGTTGGAAGGTCCACAGGAGTAAAGTCCATTTGTCAAGGAAGAAGACAGTGAATTCATTTTGAGATTTGCTTGTTTAGAGTCCTGGCTATCATGCAAAATTTACAGATTGTTATTGTTACTTTCCTCTATTTGTATAAAGCCACAGCTCTTAGAAATTTCAGATACATGGCTAATCAGATTCATCCTTTGTTTGAAAACAAATCAGAAGAATACTTTTAAAACTATCAATAAAATTAAAATAAATTAAAATTAAAAGGAAATTTCTTTTTAAATTAAATTCTTTTTTAATTTTTTGGTGAACTGGGCATTGAACCCAGGAGAAGCCTACCTCCAAGCTATACCCCCTTATCTTGTCTTTTTTTTTGGTGGTACTGGGGGGTGGAACCCAGGGGCTTTTCTACCTCTGGGCTACACTCCCAGACCTATTTTATATTTTATATGGAAACAGGGTCTTACTAAGTTGCTGAGAGCCTCACTAAGTAGCTGAAGCTGGCTTTGAACCTGTGTGATCCTCCTGTCTCAGCCTCCCAAGCACTGGGATTACAAGTGTGTGCCACCACACCCAGCTTAAAAGGAAATTCCATTATTTTTCTGGAACCTCCTGAGAGATCATTGAGGAATGCTGGCCAGTTGGCCTTAGTAGAACAGCAGGAATGTGGTTCTCCAAGCTGGACTAGATATGGAGAGATGTGGGGCTTTAAGCTGGACTAGAAAGCTGTAGGGGAGGGGGGGCATAGGGAAGGGCAGAGATGGAGAGAGACAGAGAGAGACAGAGAGAGAGAGAGAGAGAGAGAGAGAGAGAGAGAGAGAGAGAGAGAAGGAGAGAGAGAGAGAGAAGAGAAGAGGAGAGGAGAGGAGAGGAGAGGAGAGAGAGAGAGAGATGGAGAGACAGAGAGACAGAGAGATAGGCCAAGAGAACACAGAACCTTAGGAAACAGACCTGCTGCATAGACTCCAGGGACATGGAGGCTCTGCAGGTCTGAGTTTCACTGTGAATCTTGCCCACTGTCTATGGCTGCCTCAGCCTCTCACAAAAACCTTTCTTTTTCTTCTTCTTATATCAGTAATTAGTAGTAGTGTGGAGCTAGATACTAGGAGTGGGAATAAGGAAGTTGTCCTAAACAAAACAAAACCCATTACTTTAATTTCTATTTGAAGACCCTAGTATATCTGATAAAAAACGAAGTAAAAAATGTAATTGATTTTGAGTTTTCCAATTATTTCAGATTTAAGTTCACTAATTTCAAGATTTTTCTCTTCTCCCTCCTCTTCCAGAGTGAGCTAGCTTCCAGGTCAGTAGGAGAGAGGGTCTGTTCTTAGTCATGATGTGCCTTAGCTCATGTTAAGCTAAGCAATAGTCCCTACTGGTTCTTGGCTGTCACTTCTACATTAGGAACCTGCAGAGGCGTCCTTGGCTCCAACTGGGCTCTGCCTATATTTTCCATATCACTTTCCATTTTGGTGTCTACCTTATGACTATAACACCCTTTGGCCTCTTTGTCAGCTAAATCCTTTACCTTCTCAGGGGCAGCGATGCAATCTAGCTCTTTGTGCTTCTTTAGGGTTTCTAGCAATTCAGAAGGGCTGATTTGCGCTTTCTCTAACTAGAGCATTCTGTATGACCATCTCCACCTTACTACTGCTAACAGTATTATGTTTTAGGAAACATCTGCTAGGCTGCTGCCTCTCAAGTTTCCAGATATTAATAGATCCCAATATTATCACAAGCTTCCATCATTTCTCCCCACTTGTAGCCAAGGTAAAGGGCATGATGGGAGAGGGTGTGGAAAGAATTTATTTCACTTCATAGCTGCATTGTGCCCGCTTTGCCCATCAGCACCATTCTCCAACAGAAAAACAGTGGCCATCAATAAATACCCTCTTATTACACGAGAAACTTTCTAGCTTGGGCAAAAAGACCAAAAAGTAATGAGTTAGAATTATGGAGATCATGGTCGGAGGGAGCTACCACTGCATAGCCCTGAACACCCCCAACATTCCCTAGTGTTAATCTTTGAGGAAATACAGCACCACCTGTATGTGAGGCGTTTTCATTTTGGTTGGAATTTTCATTGGTAAGAAGGCCAATTTTTTTAGGCTTCGGCTAGATAATGTTTCAGATACTAAATTTCTGGGTCTAAACTCATCCATGCTTATTCTAAGAACAATAGTCAGGTTGAAGTTGAGGACTAATACTCAACATTGTGCCAAGCAAAATATTTATCTTCTTTGAGACAACTGATGTGTTCCAATATTTTGCATGCGACTTTCTCACGTAAGGAAACAGAACACATCATTAAAACTGCCCTGAAGGAATTCTCTGATAGATTTGTAAAACCAACATCCTAGAGGGGATGGGATCCACATATAGAGAGTTATTATGTGCCTGTGCCTCCAGATGGCTTGGTGTTTGTGTGTTATCAAAGGCCACAGTGAACACATTCTGTGTGAGAGGACAAGGTCCTGATCAAGGGTTACGAGGCTGCTGGCTTTGACTTCTCTTTGGTGGAAGCAGCTAGTTAGGCAAATATAGCCAGGCCTTACATAGTTTACATCTTGATAAATCTAAGAGGAATCTCTGAAATTGAAGCTAGAGACCAGATGGCTCTATTACTTATTAGTTCTATATCACTTTTTGTCTTTCTGTCTGTCTATATGTATGTATGTATGTATATATGTGTTTTTTAGTACAGAGGATTGAACCAAGGGATGATCTACCACTGATCCAGAGCCTAGACTTTTAATTTCTTTTGGGGGAGGGTACTGGGGATGGAACCCAGGGACATTCTACCTCCAAGCTACACTCTAGCTACTACCCTATTTTTTATTCTTTATTTTGAAATGGAGTCTCACTGAGTTTCAAAGGACCTCACTACGTAGCTGGGGCTGTTTACAAACCGTGATCCTCCTGTCTCAGCCTCCCAAATGCTGGGATTACAAGGGCACACCGCCAAGCCTGGCTCTTCTAAAAAAAATTTTTTTTTGAGACAAAGTCATGACATCTATCTTGCCATCCTCCTGTCTCAGCCTCCTGAGTTGCTGGGATTATAGACATGTGCCACCACATTCCTCTTAGCTCTATCACTTTAGACATTACTTTTTCTCATCTGGACTTTTATTTTCTGATCAGTAAAATGAGAACACAGTATCTTTCAACAAGTGGTTATGACAGCTAAGTAAGGGAATTTATGTGAAAGTGCTTTACAAGAAAGAATATAATTTTTAAAGTATTATGATTATTACTACTATTAAGATTAATGATAGACTTACAGATTGATCAGTAAGCTAGGTTAATTAGTAAACTAGTTTAGTTGGAATCTGTGGTTGAGAGTCTCAAAATAACAATGAAAACATAAATGTCAAACCCATTTAGTTTACACATACACATTGCAATTTGTTTAGTTACCTTTAGTAATGATAGAGAAGAGTTTTTCTACCTTTCTAGTTCTTGCTTCCTATTTACCAAGTGGTCAAGATAGAATAACTTCCAAATTCCAGAGTCATGAGATTCTTGAGAAATGATAGATACCATAGAAATTTAACTGTGTGCCCAGTCATTTATTTTACAGTTGTGGAAATTAGGACTTGTCCTGGCTTTAGTTAGTACTTAGTTCAATCAATTAGTAAATGGCAGAATTAAGATGTAAACCCACTGTTAAAAGTAGCTATTAAGATTTTACTTCAATTGAATGGCCCTGGAGCAGCCTGGATCTGATGTTAAATCCGAAAGTGATCCTATGCAATGGAGATACAGAACTTTTTGTTTGGAAATAGCTGAGATTCTTGGGTAATTGGTCTAGCTAGATGGAGGTCAGAGAAAGATGGTTCAGGCTGAAAATCACCAATGGATTTTTTTTTTCTTTTCTGAAATTATTAAATTGCATTATCTGTGGAGATATTGTTTAGAAAACATTGCTTATTCATTGCTTAGAAAGAGAAATATACTCACCATTTATCCACTTATCAATCACCCATATGTGCTAAGTATTCCACTTAAATTAGATAATTTTGTTGTTGCTTACTTTGATTTCTTTCTTTCTTTCTTTCTTTCTTTCTTTCTTTCTTTCTTCCTTCCTTCCTTCCTTCCTTCCTTTCTTTCTTTCTCTCTCTTTCTTTCTTTCTTTCTTTCTTTCTTTCTTTCTTTCTTTCTTTCTTTCTTTCTTTCCTTCTTTGTATTTTTTAAGGTGTTGGGGATCAAACCAAGGGCCTTAAACATGCAAGGCAAGTACCCTGCCACTGAGCTATATCCTGAACCACTAAGTTAGACAATCGAATCCTCTCATTAATCTGAAAAGTTAGTACTATTTCCTCGTATTACAGATGAAATAAAAGTTCAGAGAGAAGTTGGGCATGGTGGTGCATGCTTGTTATCCCAGGACTTGGGAAGCTGAGACATGAGAATCACAAGTTCATGGCCATTCTCAGCTACTTAGTGAGGCCCTTTGCAACTCAGTAAGACCCTGTTTCAAAATAAAAAATAAAAAATAGAGCTGGGAGTGTAGCTTTGAGATAGAATGCCCCTGGATTTCATCCCCAGACCAATGAATGAATGAATGAATGAATGAATGAATGAATAATAAAATAAAAGTTCAGAGAAGCTAGGAAACTTCTCTATGGTCACAGAGCTGGTAAATGTTAGAGCCAAGATTCTAATGAAGGTCTGTGAGGCTTTTTTCACCATTTACAGTCAGTGAGTATGGAAGGCACCCAAAATGAGACTGTTTGTTTCATTGTTGGCCACATCTTTAATTTGTATCCCATTTGAAAACAAAGCACACCAGGATTAGCTATCCCCAACCTGAGATTCTTGTCTGACACTATCTACACTGTTAATATTTTACTTCAGACAAATACTTGCAGCCATGCATGGTGACACATGCTTGTAATTGCAGTACTTAGGCAGCTGAGACAAGAGGAACACAGGTTTGAAGCCAGCCTAAGCAACTTAGTGAGGTTCTCAGCAATTTAGTGAGACCCTGTTTCTAAGTAAAAATTAAATAGGTCTGGGGGTATAGCCCAAAGATAGACAGCCCCTAGATTTCATCCCTAGTAACACACACACACACACACACACACACACACACACACACACACATTTGCAATCTTTTTTTTTTTGCAGTACTGGGGATGGAACCCAGGGACATTCTACCTCTGAGCTACACCCTCAGCCCTATTTTTTTTTATTCTTTATTTTGAAACAGGGTCTTACTGAGTTGCAAAGGGCCTCACGAGGTAGCTGAGGCTGTCTGTGAATTGCGATCCTCCTGTCTCAGCCTCCCAAATGCTGAGATTACAAGCATGCGCCATCACACCCAGCTTGCAATCTTAATTTATTATTATTTTTATAATGTATGTACTCTCAAGTTTAACCTCAGCTCTCTAAATCTTTCCAGTGTATCTAGTCCTCCTCTCCTAATTTTCACAAGCATTTCAAATTCTTTCCTTGAATGTAAAGGGAGGAAAAAAATCATTGTATGTAGTCAAATGTGAACCTTTGGTTTGAACAAAGCTAAAAGGTAAAATTCAACTTTATTTAACTCAAGTTAAATAGAATTGGGTTACTGTTTAGGATTTAGGCATTCTAACAAATATTTTTCATACAATTAACTGAAAATTAGGTCTGTCCTCTTTTTTTCTTAGAGACCATACACATAATTGAACATTGAGCAAACGGTCCTGGAGATGAATGTGAGGAGTTTTTCACAATTCTACCATTTGGCTGAAATAATATTATATATAGAACATATGCATCATGCATGTGTTGGGAAAACCTCATTCTATGCAAAGGGCATGTGGCTGCGAGGGGCGGTCAAATGGCCACATCAGAGTCAGACCATCTCTGAGCCCTGGCTGCAGCTTCCTGACTATGTGGTCTTGGTGAATCACATAACCAACCTGAATTTCACTTTTCTAACTGGTGACTGTGACTAACACCCCTGCCCCCTTGCTGCTGCTCAGGATGCTGTGAGGGCCAAATGAGGGAGGGCACGGGAAAGGGCTTTCTCAGCTGTGAAGTGCTGGCAACCTTAAGAGTAAATATCAACCACAGAATTTCCCAGCTTCGTGCAAGACTACCCACAAGAGAATAGCAGGCTAGGGAGGTGGGGTGGAGTCAAGGAATGTTGTGTGAAGGAGGATATTTGCAATTTTTTATTTATTTAAATTTATTTATGTTTTTATTTTTATTTTGGTGCTAGAGATTGAACCTGGGAACATTCTACCTATGAGCTATACCCCCAGTTCTTTTCATTTTTTATTTAAAACATGGTATCACTAAGTTACTGAGAGTCTCATCAAGTTGCAGAGGCTGCCCTTGAACCTGCCATCCTCTCGTCTCAGCCTCCCAAGTACTGGGATTATAGGTATGCATCACCATGACTGATAAAGGAAATGGAGCATGACAGGCTTCCACCACGGATCTCAGACATTAATGTCATTGGACTCGCCTGGAGGGCTTATAAAGACACCACTCCTGTGGCCCTACCCCAGAGTTTCTGATTCAGTTGGAGTTTGGAATTAGTATTTCAAACAAGTTGCCATGTGATGTTCATGCAACCATTTGGGGCCATACTTTGAAGACCACTATTTAAAAATAATCCAAGCTGGGCATGGTGGCGCACGCTTGTAATCCCAGCATTTGGGAGGCTGGGACCAAAGGATCACGGTTCATGGACAACCTCAGCTACTAAGTGAGGCACTCCGTAACTCAGTGAGACCCTGTTTCAAAATAAAGAATAAAAAATTGGGCACGGGGTGTACCTCGGAGGTCGAATGCCTCTGGGTTCCATCCCCAGACCCACACACAAAAAATAAAGAAAGAAAGAATGAAAAACAGGACAGGGGGTGTAGCTCAGAGGTCAAATGCTCCTGGGTTTCATCTCCCACCCCCACGCCCCCCCCCACACACACACACAAAATCCATGGGGAGTTTGGGGAGGATAGATATTAGGGCATCAACCACAGTGTATCCTATAGACATGATAATCAAATATCCTGGTTTGCCTGGTGTAGGTGCAGTTTATACCTGTTAAGGCAGTGAAATTATGTTCCCCTTCACTCTCAAAATTGTACTATCATTTTCAGATATAAATCACACCACCACCCTACTGCAGGGTACTTTGAGTTCAAGTCAAGGATCTTTCTCTACAAATGAATACAAGCTAGTGAATTAGGACCCACCAATAAAACATGTAATTCCAATTGGGAGATCTCTGTTCTATGTCCTAGGATCTAATCTAGGGAGAGAGAGAAGAGAAATTGGTTAATACCAGCTATATTTCATATTGTTGAATACTGATTGATGTGTATTAAGGGTATTGCTCTTAATTTATATAGAAACTATTCTCTACTCATCATAAATACAGCTTTTTACATAATTTTTACTTACCATTTTTAACAGTATGAGTCATTTGATTAAATAGTAGGGTATTAATTTCAACTAACTCATTTTTCAGTCTTATGTTCATTGACTTATATTTTATGAAAGCATAAAACATTTTTATTAAGCTAAAATACCATGTTTTAAAATTTTTGGTCATATATAGCTCACAGTAAAACAGAATTCAGAATTAACATTGTTGATTGCAAAGTATTTCAAAGTTCATCTAGAACTAAACGTTCTTGTTGAAAATTACATCTGGCAGTTTTACTAGGAGAACATGTAATTTCTGGAATAAAAGTAGTGAAAGAATATTCCTGTTCTTCTTTCTGAATCTAGTTTTCTTTTACTTGGGATTTTCTGCCTAAAGGTTATCAAAGAATAGGTGTATTAGACACTTCTAATCTTATTCATGGAATCAGACCACTTTGATGGTTTTTCTTTAGAATCTGATAACAGCAGTGTTTGGGATGTGGTTTAAGAATTTACTTAAATCACTCCCTCCCAACCTCATAAAACCAAGCACCATCCAAATTACAATCATAGATCTGTCATGGATCATTGCAAAACAAAGAATTGTAAAGATTTACTTAATCCAAAATTGTTTGAACTTTGTTGCCTTTACTAGGTTTTCTTCTTATGCCAAAATAACCACATATAGTACCAATCTTTGAGAATAAGGATAATTTGGGTTGCATCTACGAGTATGGCAACATTAAAATTTTAAGTATGGTAGAACTTTCCAGCTGGAGAAATCCTAAGTCTTCTATTCTAAACCTTCATTCATTGTTGGGATTTCCTCTTCCAATATCCCTGAGAGGAAAGAAGCCATCAGGGGTTGGGCGATTGGTTTGATTATTGAATAGCTTCAGCTAGATGTTTTTCTACAGAAAGCCACTATGTATCTCTCAGTATACTCACTTTGGAGGACTATAGACCAAACTCTGGATTGAATTGTATGCTTCTCCTCACCAATTCATTTGTTGAATCCCTAGCCCACAATGTGATTACACTTGGAGATAGAGCTTTGAGGAGGTAAGTAAGGTAAAGGAGGTTAAAGGGTGGGGTCCAATGTCAAAAGGATTGGTTACCTATGGGGAGAGGAAGAGAGACAGTGAACGTGTTTCAAGGAAAGGCCATGTAAGGACACAGCAAGAAAACATGTCTGAGCCAGGTGTGTTGGCACATGCTTGTAATCCCAATACTTGGGAGTCTGAGACAGGAGGATGGCAGGCTTGCGGCCAACTTCAGCTACCTAGTAAGGCCCTCTGCAACTTAGTGAGACCCTGTTTTTAAAAATAAAGAATAAAAAATAGTGCTAGGGGCGTAGCTTAGAAGTCGAATGCCCCTGGGTTCAATCCCCAGGATGAAAAAAGAAAGAAAAAGAAAGAAAGAAAGAAAGAAAGAAAGAAAGAAAGAAAGAAAGAAAGAAAGAAAGAAAGCAAAGATGTCTGTCCGTAAACCATAAGGAGAGCTCTACCAGAAATCAATTAGCTGACACGTTGATGTTGGACTTCCCAGCCTCCAGAACTGGAGGAAATAAATTTCTGTTTTTCTCAAGCCACCCAGTCTATAGTGTTTTGTTATGGCAACCTGATTTGACTGACACAGACTGCCCTTTTCTGTACTAGACTTCTTACCTCATGTTCATCCTAACATTTACATTCTTTTTTTTTTTTTTTTAAGAGGGGCATTCTACCTCTGAGCTACATTTCTACACTCCCTTTTTACTTTTTTTTTTTTTTTTGTACTGGGATTGAAACTAGAGGCATTTTACCTCTAAACTATACCACCAGCCCTTTTTAAAAATTTATTTATTTATTTATTTATTTATTTATTTATTTATTTATTGCAGTAATGGAGATGGAAACCAGGGGCATTCTACCTCTAAGCTACTCCCCCAGCTCTATTTTTTATTCTTTGAGTTGCAAAGGGCTTCACTAAGTACCTAAGTGTAGCTCTGAACTGTGATCCTTCTGTCTCAGCCTCCTGAATGATGGGATTATAAGCATGAACCACCACTCCCAGCTTCATTTTTTATTTTGAAACAAGGTCCCTCAAGTTTCTAGGTTGCAGAGGCCGGCTTCGAACCTGTGATCTTCCTGTCTTAGCCTACCAAGTACTGATAGTACATGGTGCTACACTTACATGCTTTAAGATTAAAATTTATAATGACATTAATTTTTCTTTATCTGAGACAATTTCCAGACTGCTGTCTAGACTGACCGCCCACTTTAAAAGCACCCCAGTTTGTGTCTGCCTTGTCAAAATGATGGTTTTGATAAGAACTGAATATAATATTTTAAGTGCATTCTGACTAATGCATTGACATTACATTCTATGAACTAGGTTCCATATCTTCTTGTGGGTCTTATATAATGTTGATTTTGCTTTTTCAAAAAACACATTAGGCGATTCTCACCTCCATAATGTTGAGTTGGAATACATCTGTCCTGGTATTTCCCAAAATCACCATCACTAGTGAGAGGCAGCAAGGTAATTCAGCATTTCTTCTGTCCGCACCACCAAGAAACTCAAAGCTATCTTTTTCTATCCTGTCCCCAACTAGTAGTATCTGAAAAGAAAGTCTGTAACTAGAAAAGATTTTAAGGTCTTTTTTTAAAAGGTTTTTTTTAACACTATAAGGTTATATATGAATTTAATTCAAAAGTTAAAGTTGAATATCTCTGGACTTTCCTTACTGGATATTTCAGTATTTTAAGGATTCTGTGTCGTGATCAAAGCAAAAGGAAAACGCAGCACAGAAATACCAATCATCGCCTGTGCCATTGAAATTATATCCAAGAAATCACTGCCATTTTCAATGTTGTGAGGTTTTATGACCCAGATTTTCTTCTAAAAGTTTATAGTATTAAGATTTATATTTAGGTCTTTTATATGAGTTAATATTTGTATATGTGTTAGGTAAGGGTCCAATTTTATTCTTTTTCATGTAATTATTATTTTTCAACAATATTTAGTTAAAAGATTAGTATTTCCTCCACCAAATGTTCATGGAAACCTTGTCAAAAATAACTTGACAATATATGGAAGAATTTATCTCTAGGCTTTTATTTAACTCTAATGGTTTGTATATCTGCCTTTAGAACAGTACTACACTGTTTCAATTATTGTAGTTTTATATGGTTTGAAATCAGAAAATAAATATCTTCTAGCTTTAAAAAAAAAAAAAAAAACATTAGTCCTGGGGGTGTAGCTCATTGGTAGGGCACTTGCATAGTATGTACGAGGTCCTGAATTTGATCCCAAGCACCACAAAAAACCAAACCCTAAAAACAAAAAAAACCCCCAGAAACTATATTATACATAGATTAAATTTGTAGTCACCTAAAATCTGCATATTTTTTAGATGAGCTTCTCCCCTGGCTTTGTATTCTAGTAGACTCTTAAAGTATGAAACCATTTGAAAAAATGTTGAAGTTTTTTTTTTTTTTAAGTTACTTAACCACACAAATATGAACACTAAGAGTCAGTTGCTTTGTGGTGAAATAAATCCATCACTCAAAAGCTTATCTAGTGAAAGAACTTTCAGGCAGGCATGCTGATGCACGCTTGTAATACCAGTACTTGGGAGGCTGAGACAGGATAGTGGTTTGAAGACAGCCTCAGCTACTTAGTGAGGCCCTCTGCAACTTAGTGAGACTTTGTTTCAAAATAAAGAATAAAAAATAGGGCTGGGGGTATAGCTTGGAGGTAGAATGCCCCTGAGTTGCATCCCCAGTATTACACACACACACACACACACACACACACACACACACCTTCCTATTCAAAAGTTGATGCAGCCAAACATGGTGGTGCACACCTGTAATTCCAGTTCTTGGGAGGCTGAGATAGAAGGATCGCAGGGTTGAGGACAGCCTCAGCAAGTAGTGAGACTCTTTTTATCAACCTAGTGAGACTCTGTTCTCAAATAAGTAAAATCGGGCTGGGGGTGTAGCTTGAAGGTAGAATGCCTCTGGGTCCAGTCTCAAAAAAAAAAAAAAAAAAAATTGACGCTGTGAGCTGGGTGCCATGATGTACTCCTGTAACCCCAGCCATGTAAGAGGGTCGAGGCCAGGCTGGGTAATTTAGTGAGACTCTGCCTCAAAATAAAAGTTAAAAGGGCTGGGTTTAGTGGTAGAGGTCCCCTGGGTTCAATCCTTAGTACTTGGAAAAAAAATAAAATTTGATGCAGCAGGAAGAACCTTGGACTCTGAGATGGGGTGAAGCTTAGTGTTAGAGCACATGAGTGGCTTCCATCCCTAGCACCAAAAACCAAACCAAAACAGAACAAAACAACCAACCCTTCAAAAGAATTTAGAGTTACGTGTTAGAAGAGCTAAATTTAAGTCCCAGCTTTTCAGCTGGTGAGCTAGATAGCACGTGCTACTTCCTAAGCCTCAGTTTCCTTGCCTACAAACAAAAAATTATAGTTGGGTGCTTTTCTTTTCTTTTTAGCAGTACTGAGGATAGAACCCAGGGGCATTTTTTTTTACCTCTGAGCTACACCCCCAACCTTGATTTTTATTCTTTATTTTGAAACAGGGTCTCACTAAATTGCAGAGAGACTCACTAAGTAGCTGAGGGTGGCCTTGAACCTGAAATCCTCCTGTCTTAGACTCTCAAGTACTCTCAAGTACTGGGATTACAAGGATGCGCCACCACGCCTGGGTAAATTGGGTGCTTTTAAAGTAACATTGAATTTATAAGGCCAGGCATGGTGGCACATGCTTGTAATCCCAGCATTTGGGAGGCTGAGACCAGAGGATTGTGGTTCATGGACAGCCTCAGCTACTTAGTGAGGCTCTCCACAACTTAGTAAGACCTTGTTTCACAATACAGAATAAAAAATAGGGCCAAAAACATACACTGGAAAAAAGATAGCCTGTTCAACAAATGGTGTTGGCAAAACTAGTTAACCATATTCAGAAAATTGGAAATTAATCCCACCTTCTCACCCTGCACAAGAGTTAATTCAAGATGGAGCAAAGACTTGGAAATCAGACCAGAGACTTTGAGGCTTCTTGAAGAGGGAATAGGTCCAACACTGCAACACATAGCATAGATAAAAATTTTCTCAGCAAGATCCCAAAGGCACAACAAACTAAAAGGTGAATCAATATGTGAGATTGCATGAAACTGAAGAGCTTCTCTACAGCAAAGGAAACTGTCAAGAACTTCAATCGAGATCCAACAGAATGGGAGAAGATTTTTGCCACCTACTGCTCTTATAGAGGATTAATATCTAGAATATACAGAGAACTCAAGAAACTCAACACTAAAAAAATAATCCAATCAAAAAATGGGCAAGTGAACTAAATAGATACTTCACGAAAGAAGAAATTCAAATGGCCAATAAATGCATGAAAAAATGTTCAACATCATTGGCAATCAGAGAGATGCAAATCAAAGCTACCCTGAGATTTCACTTAACTACAACTAGAGTGGCAATCATTCAAAACACAAACAACAACAGATGCTGGCGAGGATGTGAAGTGGGAACTCTAAGACATTGTTGGTGGGATTGCAAATTAGTGCAACCACTTTGGAAAACAGTATGGAGAATCCTCAGAAGAATGGGAACAAATCTACCATTTGATCCAGCAATACCACTTCTGGGTATCTACCCAAAAGAAAGGAAACCAAACTACCAAACTAATGCATGTGTATCTATGTTCATAGCCGCACAATTCACCGTAGCCAAACTATGAAACCAGCCAAGATGTCCATCAACAGATGAATGGATTACAAAACTGTGGGATATGTACACAATAAAATTTTACTCAGCCATAAAAAATCACAATTGCAGCATTTACAGGGAAATGGATGGAACTGGAGGATATTATGCTAAGTGAGATTAGTCAGTCACAAAAAGTTAGAAATCAGGTGCTTTCCCTAATATGTGAAAGCTAAGGTGAAATGGGTCACAAGAGGAATTCCAGGTTAAAAAGGAGATCATATATGGGAGAAAATAAGGCAATCTAACTGTGGGGATGAGAGGAGAAAAAAGGAAACTCTTTAAAACACTCATACTTATTCATATCATAGTCAACCACTAAGCCAAGCATGGGAGGGAGGAATGAGGAGGGAGTGGGGTGAGTATTTGGTGGGGGCTGGCTGGGTGATGTGTGCATTTATGGCTACACAAGTTTTTTACCCCATTATGATGTATAAATACAATGCACCAATAAAAAAATTAAAAAGAAAATAGGGCAGATGGTATAGCTCGAAGGTTGAATGCCCCTGGGTTCCATCCCCAGACCTGCAAAATAATAATAATAAATAAATAAAGCCAGAAAATTTAATATATACACACCAGAGTTTTTAGCCATCACATCTCTAACATTAAGGGAAACACACACACACACACACACACACACACACACGCTATATCAATGGACAGAAAAGATAAAAATCTCTGCTCTCATGGTACTTACATACTAGAGAGGCAAGACAGAAAATAGATAACAAACATAATACAGAATCAGTTTTGTGCTATTTGGGAAGATAACTTCTTTGGAAAACAAGAAGTAGAGCAATGTCGGGGCTTGGTGACTGGTTCATGGCACAGCAAGGACTGGATCTCATTGATGTGATCAGCATTTTTTCTGCTTCTATTAACTGCCTCAAACCCAGCCATGTATAAATTGATTAATTTAGAAATTTATTACTTGTTTGATATGTTTAATATCCCTAATGCAAGGTTGTCATAGATTATGGTAATTAATTCAGCTTGGGAAATAGTCACTGAGTTATTTATTAAGAATAACAGCTTGTGCCTTTATTTATTAGTGGTGTATTTGATTTTGAAAATGCTTTCATTCAATAATTGATTAATCACCCATCATTTAGTCAACATTTATTTATGGACTGCTTGTTATGCAAAAAGCCAAATTATATGTACATGTGTTGGAGCTGTAGTTATGGAATTACAAGCTCTAGAATTCCTTGGTTGTTACAGATACTTAGAAATATTATGAAGTTAAAAAAGGCAGTCTTTTTTAACTAAATGAATATTACTGTGCATGAGCATTTGCTTATTTTGCTTTATGGTTAGTTAGAAACGCATTCTTTGGTTTCACAATACTCCTCTGGCAGATAAGTCTGCAAATTTTCATCATCCTGTTCACAGGGAAAAGTGAAGAAGTTAAGTGCTTTATCCTTCACATGGGAAGTGTTAGAACAGCTACAAAGACCTTAGTCTCAGGTCATGTCTAACGTCTGATCCTGAGTCAGTTAGTACAAGAATCTCATAACTTTGACTCCAATGACCTCTGAAAGGTTCTCAGTATACTGCTCACCTGATTTCCTCTCCCAGAGTGCCCACCTATCTCCAGTGCTACATCTTTGTTGTCAAAAGTCTCAGATATTAACCATTATCAGAGTGTTCCAGGTATTCTGGCTTGGCCAATGGGCTTTGGTCCTTTTTCTGGTCCAGGCATTGGTAAGTGCAGGGGCAGAGTGAAGGGGTCAGAGAAGGTGGGGAGGCAAAGAAGGAACTGATCATGTTTACTCCAATTCCTTTATCTTATCACTGCCCAACCCTGCTACTTATCTTTCTCTCATTCAATTGTGAAAAAAAAAGGAAAATGGAAAATAATAATCACAAGGAATTCTAGATATGTGACCTTGCCTATTTTGCTTTTGGGAATGTCACATTTAGGCTTTAACTTTGGGATATTCTCAGTGCTTAATTCTCAACCTAGTTACCAAATGGGCCCAGGAATATTGCCTCATGGAGGACATGCATTTAAAACACTTGGGGAAGCTGACGCAGGAGATTTGCAGTTTTGAAGCCAGCCTCAGCAACTTTGTGAGGCCCTGTGCAACTCAGTGAGACCCTAGTTCCAAATAAAACTATAAAAAGTAAAAAACAAGATTGTCTTGGTGGTGCACGCTTGTAATCCCAGCATTTGGGAGGCAGCCTCAGCTATTTAATGAGGCCCTTTGCAACTCAGTGAAACCCTGTTTCAAAATAAAGAATAAAAAAATAGAACCTGGGCGTGGTGTCACATGCTTGTAATCCCAGCATTCAGAAGGCTGAGACTAGAGGATTGTGGTTCACAGATAGCCTCAGCTACTTAGTGAGGTACTCCACAACTTAGTGAGACTCTGTTTCAAAATATAGAATAAAAAATAGGGGAGGGGGTGTAGCTTGGAAGCCAAATGCCCCTGGGTTCCATCCCCAGACCTGCACACACACACACACACAAAAAAAAAGCTAGGGGTGTTGCTTGGAGGTAGAGTGCTCCTGGGTGGTTCCATCCCCAGTATGGAAAAAAAGAGAAAAAGAAAAAGTAAAGAAAAGAAAAAGAAAGAAAGAAGGGAAGAAAGAAAGAAAGGAAAGGAAAAGGAAGAAAGAACAAGCCTGGCAGGTATGGTGGCACATGCTTGTAATCCAAGTACTTGGGAGGCCGAGATAGGAGGATCATGCAGGTTTGAAGCCAGCCTCAGCTACTTAGTGATATTCTCAGCAACTTAGTGAGAACCCTGTTTCCAAATAAAATATAAAATAGGTTTGGGAGTGTAGCCCAGAGGTCGAAGGCCCCAGGTTCCATTCCCAGTACCACAAAGAAAAGTTTAAATCAGGTAGGAGTGGTGGCACATGCTTGTAATTCCAGTACTTGGGAGACTGAGATAGAAGGATTGCAGGTTTGAGGACAGCCTCAGCCAATTGGTGAGGCCCTCAGTAACTTAGTGAGACCTTGTTTCCAAATAAAGAATAAAAAATAGGGCTGGAGGGGTAGTTTGGAGGTGGAATGACCCTGGGTTCAAGAAGAGAAAAAAAGAAACAAAAACATGAAGAAAAGAAAAGGCCTGGGGAAAGGATGTAAAAAATTCAACACCCCTTCTCCCAGTAGCTTATGTTAGGAAAGATTTCCAGCCCTGACTACAAAGGAAATGACCTGGGGGACTTCACACACTGTCCAGGGCTCAGGCCCACCACTAGGCATTCTGAGTGTATTGGTCTGGAGTGAAATCCTGGCTGACATTCTATTACAGCTCTAGAAACTTTTGAGGTGCAGCCAATATCACTGCCCCACTGATCCCATTACTGATAGCCATGTGTCCTTCTCAGGTACATGGAGCCTGGAGAAAAGCTTGAGAATCATTAATTCTACAGGTCTCAGAGTACAGTCTGTAGACCTATCACACTGGAATCACCTGGGATGGAACCCAGGGGTATTCTACCTTCGAGCTATACCCCTAGCCCTATTTTTTATTATTTTTTGAAACAGGGTCTCACTAAGTTGCAAAGGGCCTCACTAAGTAGCTGAGGCTGTCTGTGAACCACAATCCTCTGTGATCCTCCTGTCTCAGCCTCCCAAATCCTGGGATTATAAGCGTGTGCCACCATGCCCAGCTAGACACCATCTTTTCTGAGAAAGATAAATATTCTAGTCTAAGCAAGCATGAGGAGCATTGTTTAGCTAAAGAAATTGAAGTATTCCAGTAAGAATGTCAGACATTATCTAGGGAGGAATCAGTGGAAACAGAGTTTATAGATATCTTTTGTTTTGAGAGATAGGATCCTTCCTGAGAAATCTTACCATGTAGGCAGCCATCTTGCTTTCTGCTGAAGCTTTTTTTTGTGGTGACTGTGGGTTTACATTTTAACCTACTCCACACAGGCTCGTTCCCATAATCAAACGATGTTTTTAAAGACATTGCAGATCAGCAAAATCCTGCACTAGACAAACTCCTGGGAACCATCCTAAGCAATGCATATCCATCCACACAGATGTCCCCTGGGGACCATCAGCAACTCTGCTGCAATAAAAACACTGAGGTTGTGATGGCAAATGGGGGTTCACCAGAATAGGGGCAGAAGAGTGAGGTGTTCTCATCCACTCGGACCCTCAGTGATCCCTTGGCACTGATGGAATTTTTAGATATGAACCTTTGAAGGTGGGGTCCTATTTTTTATGAACCTTTGAAGGTGTTTGCTGGACACCCTTGCACATCATCATATTTCTAGCTTTTAACCATCTTAATGAGGATGTGAGCACTGTCCTCCAGCAAGAAAACTGTGTGATCATGGGAAAAGCTTCCTAGCTGACAAGCTTTCAGATGGAGTCAAACTTCTTTTTCATGGCAGAATCCAGTATGTAATCTGAGACCTGGGATCATGTTGGATTAGACTGAAACAGAAAAAAGGTTAGGCAGCTTCAGCGCTCACCTGTTTCAAGGAGATCATAAATTCCTGAGGAGTTAATCACCCTTTCTAGTACTGAAAACATACTTAAAAGTCAGAATGAGATGGTAATGATTCACTCTGAGACTTTGCTTTGAGCCACAGGAATTAAAATGCCACTTCAGTTCCCAATATGAAATGTGACCTGCAATCTTAATTTAACATGGCCTGTTCAGGTGCATTTCTTCTGTGGTAAGTTGCCTTCTGCCCCATGAAGATGCCCAGGCTTTCCTCACTACCTATGTGGTCTCCTTCAAGGTGTGTGTGTGTGTGTGTGTGTGTGTGTGTGTGTGTGTGTGTGTGTTAGTTGTTGGGGATTGAACCCAGGTGCATTCTTCCTCTGAGCTACACATCAGACTGATTTTGAAACAGGAAAGAATGGCTGTTGAAAAAGTCAAGTTAATGTCGTTAGGGGCATGTGCTTTGGAATCAGGTTAATAGTGTTTGAATCTACTAATCTGGCTTGCTAGGGTGAATATCTCAGCCTCCCTAAATTACAATTTTGTCCATTATAAAATGGAGACATAGGCTAGGTAGGGTGGTGTATGTTTGTAACCCCCATACTTGGGAGGCTGAGACAGGAGGATCACAGGTTTGCTGCCAGACTCAGCAACTTAGGCCTTCTACAACTTAGTAAGACATTGTTTCAAAACAAAAATAAAATAGGGCTGGGGTGTAGCTTAGAGGCAGAATATTCCTGGATTAAATTCCCAGTACCACAAAGTAATAATAACGATGCTAATGATAATACTAATAATAATGAAGCACAGTGGTGGAAACCTATAATCCCAGCTACTTGGGAGGCTGGGACAGGAGGATTGCAAGTTCAAGATCAGCTTGTGTGAAGAAAGTTGACTCTTGTGAATGCTGCTGCCTTGTTTATAAAAGAAAGTGCTATGATTTATCTCAGCTACAACTCATGTTGAGGCTGGATACCTCAGTGTGGCAGTGTCTGGAGATGGGACCTTCAGGGGGTGATTAGATCAAGGGGCACCACCCCCCTGAGTACCTTGATGCCTTTCTCTAGAGACTGAGTTAGGTCTCTTGAGACTAAATTGGATCTCATGGCAGTGAGTTGAATCTCCTGGGACTAGATTAATTGCTGCAAGAGTGGCCTGTCATAAAGCAAGTTTATCCCTGTTGTTTTGGCCCCTTCTGGATGCTGGCTCTCTACTGTCCTTCACACTCCTGCCATGTGAAGCCACCCACTACGTTACAATGTAGCATGAAGCCCTCTCCAGATATAGCTGCCTGCTTTGACCTTCCCTGTCTGCAGAACTATGAGCTAAGCCTCTTTTCTTTAAAACTTAGCCTCAGGCATTTTGTTGTAGTACCAAAGAATGGATAGAAGGACAGAAGGCCTATAATACCTTACAGGTTGTTTCCAGAGTTACATTAGTACTTATAAAATACTTAGCATAGTGTCTGGTACATAACGAGTACTCAATAATGTTACTCATTATCATTTTATTTATTTAATTATTTTTGTGGTACTGGGGATTGAATCCAGGGGCAATCTACCTCTGAGCTATACTCCCAGCCTTATTTATTTATTTATTTATTTATTTATTTATTTATTTATTTTTGGTGGTACTGGGGGTGGAACCCAGAGGCTTCCTACCTCTGGGCTATACTCCCAGACCTATTTTATATTTTATTTGGAGAAAGGGTCTCACTAAGTTGCTGAGAGCCTCACTAAGTAGCTGAGGCTGGCTTCAAACCTATGCGATCCTCTTGTCTCAGCCTCCCAAGCATGGGGATTACAAGCGTGTGCCACCACGCCCGACTATTTTTATTCTTTATTTTGAAACAGAGTCTCACTAAATTGCAGAAGGCCACACTCAGTAGCTGAGGCTGGCTGTGAACTGGATCCTCCTGTCGCAGCCTCCTAAGTACTGGAATTACAAGTATGTGTCACCACGCCCAGCTCTGATTATCATTTTAAATCTTAACAAGTAGGCCAGGCTGAACACAACTTAAAACTTTTTTAGTTATTGAAATTCAGATGAAAATCTACTGATAGCAACATATATAGTAAGATTTTAGTTTTAAGAAACTCTTGACATTTCATATAGCTGGCACATAGGAAGTGCTTAATTATTTGCTTATTAGCCTATTTAGTTTATATATCAGAGAAAGGGTGGTTAATGGTTCCAGTTAGTTCACTTTGAGATAAGTGAGAGACTAGTCATTATTTAGATAAATTCCTCTACAGGACTGGCTGAAAGTAAAATATTTTCTGTGAGTCATTGAAAACAGTGTAATTTTCTTGTTATGTTGGTCATGTAGCGGTAACTAATCCTCACAGCCCAAACACCTACTCAGCTTCAAAAACTCTGGCAAGTCAATTGTTTCTATTTCTTGGTTACAAAACGATAAGAAGTTTCATCTCTTGATTTCTGTCCTTCTGGGCTCTATTTCTCAAAGAAACCAGGCATAACATGTCAGTCATTGAATCTGCTTGCAATATTACTGGTAGCACAGGAACAGTTTGATAAATTGTTTTTCAAGGTTATAAAAGTGGGAACACTAACTGAATAAGCCTATAATAAAAATATTGGGCTGGGCGTGGTGGCGCATGCTTGTAATCCCCGCGCTTGGGAGGTGGAGACAGGAGGATCGCGCAGGTTCGAAGCCAGCCGCGCTGGCTTAAGAGACCCTGTTTCCAAATAAAATATAAAATAGGTCTGGGAGTGTAGCCTGGAGATAGAAGGGTTTCATCCCCAGTACCACACACACACAAAAATATTGGTACTGTGGGCTGGATATGAGTTATGTAATTAAAAAAATTATTAGCATCATTTTCTAAGGCATTTAGAGAAAAACCCTGTCCAATAGAACTTTCTGAGGTGTTGAGAATGTTCTGTCTGTACTCTTCAATATGGTAATCACTAGACACACAAGGAGTGTGTGAAGTATGAGGAATTATTTTTTAAGTTTTATTTAATTTTAATTAATTTAAATTTAAATTGCCAGTGGATGTGGTGGCACGGATTTGTAATCTCAGTACTTGGGAGGCTGAGACAGAAGGGTTGCAGGTTCGAGGGCAGCCTCAACAAATAGACTCTCATCAATCTAGTGAAACCCTATTTCAAAATAAAAATAAAATAGAGCTGAGGTTGTAGCTCAGAGATAGAATGTCCCTGGGTTTAATCCACAGTGACACACACACACACACACACATTTAAATTGCCATGTAGATAGTGGCTACTCAATTGCACAGTGTAGCTATAAATAGTACATGACATTTGTATACTCTGCCAATGCTCAACTTCCCCAGATCTTGACTTTTGTGATGCCTCTCTGTGTCCTTCACTGAATCAGTTATTCCAAAATGACTTTAGTTTAAGGCAATAGATTCTAGATCTAAACCAAGAAGTCCCATTTCCCTATCTTGTCCCTAAGGCAGACATGGCTAATGGACCATGACATATTTATATTTTTCTATGTCTAGAAGTAGTTTTGCAAGCTTTCTCACTGTAAAGCTCTGGAAAGCCACTACTCATTGAGAGGGATGAATAATAAACTAATACTTCTTGAGGGCTAATTATGTGCCATGTACTTTATTAAGGGCTAGTTCATAATTCAAGTCCTGTCACCCCAACCACACAAAACTGTTACTTTTTATGTTGCGCACCAAGACACTTTCTCACATGGTTGGATGTCAGTCTTCTCAGCCACCTTCACTGGATATCCAGTCAACCACTCACAGGACAGAGGAGCTCATTTCTCTTGTTACAATATTTGATACAACTTCAAACATTGAACTTCTGCCCTTTGTTACTCTAAATAAAAGATACTTGATAGATTCTGCCAGTGTGGTTCTGGACCTGTGAAATGACATGAATAGCTAATGTGTCCTGCACAACCCTGACAGAGGCACGTTGTAAATGTTCTCCTATGTCAATCCTCCATTATGTGTACACTGGCAGAATCTACCAAGCATCTTTTATTTTTCTCCTTCTTTGCTGTACCTCCTAAGAGGTGAATAACTAATTTCAACAAAGGGTGTTTAATTTTTTAAATTCATTCACTTACTCTTTTGCTGATATTAAGTGACCATTAAATGTAGAGACCAGTGCTATGTTCTGGGAAGGCACCAGATTCTTGCCTTAAGGCATTCAGCTATGTGAAGTACAGACTCAATATAATGAGCCTTGTCAATATAGAGAAGATGTAATGGTTTGAGATGTCAATGTGGGTTCTTGTTCTTAGCTAATTTAGAAAAAATAGCCAGAACTATACTGCTGCAAGCTTAAGTAAATTTTATTATTACAAAGTGAAGGGTCCAAGAATTGCCCACCAACCCAAATATCGAAGGACTCACAAGAGATGTAAAATGCAAGCGAGGTTTATTGTGCTGCAGCTGTCCCGGCTAGCCAGGGGTCGAGACCAAGACACCATGGCCGAGGATCGACCCCTCCCCACTCCACGCTCTGAATTTTATAACCCTAGGAGGGAGTGGTTACACACGAGGGAGTGGTTACACACGTCAGAGCCCGCCAACCTTAGAATACAACCAATCAGATACAAGGACAAACAAGTACAACCAATAATTTTAAAACATGCATCCACACACGTCAGAGCCTGCTCTGCCTTTCCCACCCACCTTGGCTGGGCCAGGCTTATCTCTGCACTGAATAATCTGCCTGGAGAGCAGATTAGCCTGGCCTTGTTTGCTGATCTAGCTCAGAGATATGGGGATGGGGTCCCATTTACAAAGACCTTGGCGGGCAAGCTGGAGATTAGAGGCTTTGACCTTGTGGGTCCCCTGCCCTCGTCCTTGAATCCTGCAACCTGGGCAGCTGGGCTTATGGATCTTCATTCTATTTCCAATCCTACCTTACTTCTATATCTTAACTCTATATTTTAATACTTTATTTCTAATCCTAATATGGAAGAAGACTTCACTAGTTAACCTCTCATACTGGGGGGAAAGCGCTTCTTCCAGCCTGCTTTCCAGCACCCCTATAAAAAGTAGAAGGAAGGGACAGAACAATCAAAGCAGTGTGTCAGAGGGGTGCAGTGGAGTGCCTTGAAAGTAAGACATTGAGGTCTTGGAATGCACACATTTTTTTTTATAAGAAGTCACCATCTCCCTTTTCCACACAGCCTAGCCAATGATCTTCTCCCCTGCCCCAATGCAGGTGAAGGCCTGCCAGTTACCTCTGCTGTGCAAGCCCTCTCTGTTAGCCTTCTTTGTTCATCCTTATAGGGACAGAAAGGTCTGACATCACTGATCAAAATGTGTTACTTGGTCAGCAAGGTCAAGGGCTCTGTAGTAAATGCCCACTTTGTCTTTGGTTTTATTTTTACCCTTAAGTTTAAAGCATATATTGTCCACCTGTGTCCTTGGTGAGTTCTCAGCCTTTCCCTATCTCTGCCTGCTAAAAATTGCTTATGATGTTAAAAACTTGTCTTACAATAAAGAAAAGAAAGACACAGAAATATAGTCTTGTATAAAGGTTTGGGCTCTAACTATTTTGTGTAATTAGTAATTCATATTGGGTAAATATAGCTTTCTTTTTCAGCCTAAACTATTGTGAAAATCTATATAATTCTTTTTTTTAAGTGCAGGTGTTTGTGTTTTAACATTCAGTATTCAGCTGGGCTAGCAACAAACAACTCTTAGCTGACCAAGGTCAATCCTGGCTGCAGCTCTTGGCTGACAGCTTAGAGGCAGAGAAAGAGATTTTATTGTTCTGCATAAGTATGAAAGGTTGTTCTTATTAGCACTTAATACAGCTTGTTCTTATTAACAATTATTCCAGGCTCAATCCCCATCAAAGAGAGTGTTTGAAGAGACCAGGAAGGCTGCAAAGAGAAAGTGACTTTTGAATTGGGTGTTGATGGATACAAGGGGCTCATCAGGTAGGAAATAACTTTTTATGTGTAATTTTTTGTATGCTAAACAAAACCTATGTAGCATATCTGAGAAATCACAAATTTAGTGTAATTTGGCATTACTATAAGTCCTGCTCTTGGAATGATATATGTTTGCTTATAATAGTAAGTTGTAAATTATTTTGCAATTTCATGATGAAGTAAAAGTAATCATTTTTCATATAACTGAAGGTGTTGTCATAAGAAAATGTCAATATTCTATAATATTGACATAAAATCAGAGGGAAAGTGATCTGCTGCTAACTAGCTGCCTGACTTCAGGTAAGACTTTAGTTCTCATTGCCTAGTCTATAAAATAGAGAGGTTGAGGTAGAATTTATTCCTTTTTGGGGAGGTGGGTACTGGAGATGGAACCCAGGAGCATTATACCTTCAGGCTACACTCCCAGCCCTTTTTATTTTGAAAAAGGGTCTCACTGAGTTGTTGAGGGTCTAAGTTGCTGATCTTGAACCTGTGATTCTCCTGTCTCAGCCTCCTAACTATTAGGATTACAGGCATATGCCTTTATGCCTGGTTTGATTTATTCTTTTTATTCTATTATTCTAAGGAACAACAATAATCCCAAGGACTCATTCTCAAAATGAAAGAGAAAAGAAAATCAACAGGTAATAGTAGACTTACAAGCAAAGAAATGAGATAAATGTACATTTAATGTTAATTGAACAAAATGAGTAAACACTGCTAAGAAGATATTAGAGTAGGAGTTTGGAATTTCATATGCGAGTGGTTGGGGAAAGGTGGGGCATGGTGAGGACAACTATAATTCTGAATCTAAGCTGTGCTATTTGAGGAAGAACTGTCAGATTTACACAAAGCAATTAGAAAAAGGGCATTACTATGCTCTTTCAGTATCATGTTTTTAAAAAACCGAAACTAATCATTCCTGGAACTCTGATAAGAAAGGTTCCAGAAGGCAGGTCAGGAAAACTTTTATTAAACATTGCCACTTCCTGGGCTGAAGGGAGAGGAACACTTTTAGTTTCAAACTTAGTCTAGGCTATAACATGTGGAAAAAAGGAATCATGTGTTTTTTAAAAGAAGAAAATGTTGCCCATAATTTTTAATTTATTTTTTGTGGAACCGGGGATTGAACCCAGAGGCATTCTACCTTTGAGCTACATCTCCAGCCTGATTTTATTTCTTATTTGGAAGCAGGGTCTCACTAAGTTGATGAGAGTCCCACTAGTTGCTGAGGCTGTTCTTGAATCTTTGATCATCCTGTCTCAGCCTTCTGAATCTAAGTAAAGTACTGGGATTACAAGAGTGTGCCATCACACCCGGCCATGATTTTTTTTTAATGTATTGCACTGGAGATTAAACCCAGGGGCATTCTACCTCTGAGCTACACTTCCAGTCCTTTAAAAAAATTTTTTGTAGTCAGGTGTGGTGGCGCACGCTTGTAATCCCAGCATTTGGGAGGCTGAGACAGGAGGATCCCGATTTGCAGACAGCCTCAGGTACTTAGTGTGGCCATCTGCAACTCAGTGAAACCCTGTTTCAAAGTAAAGAATAAAAATTAGCGCTGGGGGTGTCGCTCAGCGGTAGACTGCCCCTGGGTTCCATCTCCAGTACTGAAAAAGAAAATTCAAAACTGGGTCTGAGTAGGTTGCTGGAAGTCTTGCTACTTGCTAAATCTGGCCGCAAATTTGTGATTTTCCTGCCTCATCCTTCCAGGTGCTGGGATTATAGGAGTTCATCACCATAAAAATTAAAATAAAATCGACATAGCTGTTGCTGTTATACAATACATATATGAGAAGTATCACACTCACATATGATGAATGTTGTATGTCCTTTATATAAAGAAAGATAATAATGCATTTCAAATGACCAGATGGCTAATAAATTATTTGAAGGGTCAAAACTATATTAGAAGGTGAATTCTCTGAGGCTAACGGGACTATATGAGGTTCCCACATCTACATATTTCATTCATTTAAAAAAATGACCCTGGAGCGTGTTGCAGGCTCCTAGATGAGAAAGGCACAGACCTCAGCCTCACTGAACTTAGATTCTAGTGGAGGAAACACGTTTTTAAAAATAAGCACTTATATCATTAATGACTTAAAGGTAATCAGCAGCCTGCTGTGGGAGACAAAGATGTGGCAGTATCTAATTTAGGGTGGGACGGCCAAGGAAACACAGACGTTTAACTCACATCATTGGCATCTGAGCTAAATATGTTTTTACTCACAGCACCCTGAGCTACAAAAAAATAACAATGCAATTCCTGAGTCATTTGGGGTTGCTGGCCTCCCTGGGCTCTAGATAAAGTTTCCTGAAACCTCTTTTATTTCATGCTTTGTAGAAGTCAAATGCCATTCCCATACTTCTGCAAATTCCTTAGGAGTTTATGTTCTTGTAGTCACATGTTTTCTTGAATACCTGCTTTTGCAAATGGGTTTAGATCATGGAACATCTCCCTTCCTTCTTTTTTCTCTTCCTTCTTTTCTTTCTTTCTTTCTTTCTTTCTTTCTTGCTTGCTTGCTTGCTTGCTTGCTTGCTTGCTTGCTTGCTTTTTTGGTATGTGTGGTAGCTGGGATTGAATCCAGGGGCATTCTACCTCTGAGCTACATCCCCAGTCCTATTTTTTATTCTTTATTTTAAAACAGAGTCTCATTAAGTTTTGGAGGCTGGCTGTAAGAACCTCCTGTCTCGGCCTCTCAAGTACTGGAATTACAAGCATGAGCCTCCACGCTCGGCTTCTTTCTTATAAACATGGTTTTTGTTCCATGTCACATTAGTCCAGATGTGAAACTCAGTCTTCTTTTTGTTGCCACAGCAGTCTTGTAGGACATTTATATATCTAGTAGGGTTTTTGAAGATGTGAGTGGAGATGAGGGGAAGTTTTTATCAGTTAGGATACTCAATCACCATAACAAGCCCTATTACAATAATTTAGCAGTAACAATAAAGAGATTGTCATTCAAATCACAACCCGTGGGGGTTTCGAAAAGACCTGACTCATATAGTTCTTCACAGACTGAATGAGGCTCTTCTCAGAGATTTCAGAATCCTCTAGGGTTATAAAATCTTCCACTTCTCTGTAACCAGCCTGCAAGAAAACAAATAGAATGTAGGTGATAATGTGGGATTTATACTGACCAGGCCTAGATGTGCTACCCATCATCTCTGTCCACATCCCACTGGCTAGAATTAGTCAAAGGAGTACACCTCGCTGGAAGGGAGGATTGGAAATATAGTCTAATTTTGAGCCTTAAAAGAAAACAAAATAGGCTTATAATTTATCATGGTCAGAATTTATTCTGTAGCAGCACAAATAACTTCAGATTTAATATAACATCTAGTTTTTAGGAATTTCCTAGCCTTCTCACTACTAAAATTTTTCTGGGAGGAGGTAGTGATTGAACCCAGGGGTGTTCTACCAATGAGCCACACTCCAGTCATTTTTACTCCTTTTTTTATACTTTTATTGGTGCATTATAGTCTCACATCATAATGTAGTTCACAGTGATAGTGACATACACGCACACAGCACTGGATGAATTCCCCTCCACCAGGGGCTTCACTAAGTAGCCGAGGCTGGTCGCAAACCTGCCATCTTCCTGTCTCAGCCTCCCAAGAACTGGGATTACAAGTGTGCGCCACCACGCCTGCCTGTCATTGGTGTTCTCATGCATATGATATCAATGGAAGTATTCCCTTCATTAATTATCCCTCTCCTCCCATCTTCCCTAAATTTCTATTATATAAAATTCCTCTTGTATCCCAATTACTTACTCCCTCGCTTCCACATATGATTGAGAACATATCACCCTTCACTTTCTGTGACTGAGTCCTTCTAATTTTTTTATTTTGAAACAAAGTCTCACTAAGTTACTGTCCTTTGGCCTTGGACCTGAGACCTTGCTGACTCAGCCTCTTAAGTACTAGGATTACAAGTATGCATGACTGCACCTGGCTACTACTAAGAAATCATAATTTAACCTCCAGACTCATGCCTTTCTACATTTCCTTCCTTCCTTCCTTCCTTCCTTCCTTCCTTCCTTCCTTCTGTCTTTCCTCCCTTCCTTCCTTTCTTTTCTTTCCTTCTATATGCCAACATTTCTGTTAATTTTTTCTAACACAAGGTTTTCAGTTTTCTCATTGCTCTCCCACAAGCTCCTGTAGTTCTTACAGTCTAAATACCTTATCAGAGAAAACAGCTCTTCCCTAGAAAATTCTTCATAGGAAATCAAATTTGAGGTTGTCTGAGGTCTATATGACACATGTCTTTGCTTCTCAAAGTGACATAAAATATATTTTTGTGACTTTGAGGCCTTATACCTAGAAACATAGGATACCTCAAGATAAAATTAACCTATTCTTAGCCCAAAACAAGAACCCTGGGGAACATGTCTATGCATGTCCCCTCTTTTGGAAAACCGGACCTTTGTACTCTACAGTTCTGATGTGCAGTCTGAATCTTTAATATGATTGGAGTGTGTGTGTGTGTGTGTGTGTGTGTGTGTGTGTGTTTGTGTGTGTGTATAAAATTATAATTAGTAGAATGACTATGCTGTAGGTCCCTGGGAGCTGTACATATTCCTTTCCATCAAGAGATGCTTCCATGGGAAAGTAGGAGGACTGATGTCCCTGTTCTAGCCTTGGGA
Source organism: Muscardinus avellanarius (assembly GCF_963383645.1). Classification (NCBI taxonomy): domain Eukaryota; kingdom Metazoa; phylum Chordata; class Mammalia; order Rodentia; family Gliridae; genus Muscardinus; species Muscardinus avellanarius. Next base: position 45,711,165 of record NC_137786.1, read on the forward strand.
TAAGGGTTCCTTGACTTTTCTTTCTGGGTGCATTCCTGTGTGAGGAAGAACTTTCTCCTGGAAACCTGTGAAGCGATGGGCTCTTCACGTGCTTTCTCTTGGATGTGTTCTGGGTATGGAGAAATAGAAGTAGGGACGAGCAATAGAGCCACAACATCTGAAGTCTGCTGAGCCATCTGGCATCGGAAGATTTTGCCCATCTTGCTTCCTGGAGGTTTTGATAAAATTTATAAATAATTTATAACACAAGGGCCTCATGAGAGGCTTATAGGAAAACTCAGTACTATCTCAAGCTGTTGGGAGTACACTTAAACCCTCAGCTGCCTCTTCCACTACCAGAAGTGCCAGTTTTGAATGGAAAGGAAACACTCATAGCTTCATTTCCTCTCTGGCACAAGCAATTCTAAAAAAAGAAGCCACAAGAACAGAGCAGTTCAGAGGAGGAGTTGTAGTTATCTCTTGCAAAGTGATGAGAAAGCAAAGCAAGAGCATTGACAACATGGCTTGAGCCTAGGGCAAGCAAAGCGAATTCCAAATTAGAAAATACACATTGGCAGGATTGAGACCTCGGGCAGGTGTATATTTGCTTGTTTCCTGTGTTCCACCCTTTGCAATTGTCTTTATCTTTCAATGTAAACATTGCCTGCTTCTTGATTCTTTTCTTTTATTCTTGGTAGTTTCTATTTGACTTTTAGTCATGTTGTTTTGAAATTTTGGCCATGTTGTGTTCAGTGGAGGATCAGCTATAATAAGATATGGCCTTTTTAAAAAAAATGAGATGGTATACCAGTTAGGTTCATAATTAATGAGACTGATTATACATGTAAGTTTGTAGATTGTAATTTTACAATTTTTTGTACATTTGTACAAAAAATTTATTTGTACAAAAATTTATTTCACAAATAATGGGATCCAGGATTCTACAAAAACTCTATTGTCAAATATGCTTTTGATTCACTTTGGCTTCTGACCAGGTAATCTCTTGTTTTCTGTAAAATGAGTATCTAACTTTATGAAAACAACTGAAACTATCTACAGTGGATTTGGTAAGGATCATCCGCTTCATCATATAAAACTACTGCTTTTTGGTGAGTTGTGGTTTTGGGGTTAACCTTAGAAATCAGTTGTTAAATATGATGTTTTACCCCTCAACTGCCCCCAACAAGGAAATGAGTTTCTTATTAATCTAAGATTGATCAAGACCCAAGGCAGAACTCATTTTTAAAGAAAGTTCTAAAGTCACCACATTTGGTGATTTTAGGATGACAAACCCTAAACAAAACCACTGTGCAGCCCAAGTCCTGTGATCTGTTATCATGCACTCAAGTATACAGTATGCTACTGCATGACAGCTTAGTTTTATACTTCATGAATATGGGAAATACTCAAATGCCATGAGGATAACCAGAGAAGTAGTAAGAGAAAGTTGATGGGTTCCAAGTATTTAAAATGTAGCCAGCCTGGGTTTGGGAATAACTGGATTTTCCAACGTTCTCCCTGTACTGGTTCCCCAAATAGGCTGCTCATTCAGAAACACATGAATGCATTAGAAATTAATTTTAAATTTTAAGTCCAGTAAGACTTTGATGTCAAGTTTTATGAGCTTTAACAAATGTTTGTTATCACCACCACAGCCAAGATAAAGAACAGTTCTATTGCCGGGTGTGGTGGCGCAAGCTTGTAATCCCAGCATCCGGGAGGTGGAGAACGGAAGATCACACGGAGAATCACAGTTCCCAGATAGCCTCAGCTACTTAGCGAGGCCCTTCGCAACTCAGTGAGACCCTGTTTCAAAATTAAAAATGGACTAAAAAGTAGGGCTAGGGGTGTAGCTCGGAGGTAGAATTCCTCCAAGGTTCCAACCCTGGTACCGCAACAAAACAAACAAAAACAACAGGCACAAAAAACCCAATTCTATCATGAGTATAAAAATTCTCTTATGCTACTTGTACTCAAAACCCACCCCTGTCCTTCAGTCCTAGAAAGTACGAATCCGTTCTCCATCACTATAGTTTTGCATCTTCCAGAGTGTTGCATAAGTAAAATATAGTACATAAAATGTATTCTATGCCTTTGTATAACGCATTAAAGAGCCACCTCTGTTGTTGTGTTTGTTCCTTTTCATTGCTGAGTACTAGTCTCTTATATGGTTGTATCACAGTTTAGATGTTATTCAACTGAGAAACGTTTAGGTTATTCCCAGGGTTGGGTGATTATGAATAAAGTTACTGTAATCATTCTTGTGTAGTTCATTGTATGAGCATGTTTTCATTTCACTAGGGTAAATATCCAAGAATGAGATACTTGGGAAGTTTTGGAAGACATTTCTATGCCTATGGAATTAAAATCCTTTGAGTGTGGGGCCTTGGAATATATGCTTTACAAATGCTCCCTACGTGTGATTTCTTAATAGATAAGAAGTGTCCTTTTGAGTGATGAAATATCTTAGAAATAGAGATAATGGTTCTACATTACAAATATACTAAATATCACTGACTTGTACACAGTAAAATAATAAATGGCAACTGTATGTCCTACTCATTTAATCTCAGTTAAAAAAACAAACAAACTACCAGGTGATTCTGATGTTTGAAAGCTCTGATTTTGGAGGCTATACCGGGATAAACTTCATGTTAAAATATTTCCACATTGATCTCATTCTGATTCTTGGTCCAATCTTCTTGTGAATCTGTAGCAAACTGAATTTTCCTTGGTAAAATTGGGAAAAGTTAGCAGGGAAACCTGTAGCTTATGTGCCCCTTGGGAGTTGTTCCTGGTTTGGATGGACCTAGAATTCTGAGGACATCACCTTTGTGATGGTCTAACCAGAACAAAAAAAATCTCTAAGATTAGCCCAGGCCTGGGTTTCTCTTCCCCTGGAACAATGTGGTTATGCATAAACATATATACACTATTTTCATAGTAAAAAAAAATAGCCCTATTTTTTATTTTTTATTTTGAAACAGGGTCTCACTGAGTTGCAAAGGGCCTTACTAAGTAGTCAAGGCTGGCCCCAAACTGTGATCTTCCTATCTCAGCTTCCTAAATGTTGGGATTACAACATGCACCACTAAGCCCGGCTTAGGCTCTATATTCTTACATTTCCCACTTTTGTCTTTTCTGAATTATATCATGTTTTATCCATATGTGAAACCATAGGATCCTCGCACATGGACACCTCCTTCTTCTGGGATCCATGTGTTCCTGGTGGCGTTAAGAATGAGGGAAGAAATCAAAGGCTGAAGGTAGCTGGGAATTGAGCTCTGTCCCTCTGGGTTTTTCTAAACCACCCCTGCAGAAGGGTATGCAGAACCCCAATTTTGGGTACTAGGTATTGAACCCAGGGACATTCTACCTCTGAGCTACTTCCCCCAACCCCCATTTAAAAAAAAAGTTTCTAATTTTGAGCCACACATAGTGGTACATGCTTGTAATTTCAGTACTTGGGAGGCTGAGACAGGAGGATTGCAGGTTCAAAGGCAGCCTCAGCTACTTAGTGAGGCCCTCCATAAATCAGTGAGACCCTGTTTCAAAACAAAGAATAAATAAAAAGTAAGACTCAGGGTGTAGCTCGGAGGTAGAATACCCCTGGGTTTAATCCCCAATACAGCAAAAATAAAATAAAAAATTTCTAATTTTGAAACAGGGTCTCACTAAGTTGTTTAGGGTTTCACTAAGTTGCCCAGGCTGGTCTTGAACCTGCAAACCTCTTGTCTCAGTTTCCCAAGTACTGGGATTACAGGTGGGAGCCTCGGGAGCCCTTCTGAAAAACAGAAATCATCCCAAGCCCTATGTATCTCAATAGAACTGAGTCTTAGAATCTGAAGAAGAAATAGTTTGGACCTCCTATTACTACCTCTAGAGGATCCTGGCTCAGTATCCCAGGGGAATCTTTCTTTCTACCTCACTCCCTAGAATGTAGTCTCTTAAAATAGATTAGTCTCAGTGTGGGCACTGTGAGATCTGACTGTGAGGCCTGACAGGAGGAGGTTGAGAACAAAGGACTTCTGCAATGGTGGGAAAATACTTTTAACCATCCTCCTGTCCCCAGCCCCATAAATTTACCTGCTCTGGCCAGCTGTCAAACCTACCAATCAGAGGAATACATCACAGTTTCTGCTCTCCCTCCCTCCCTCCTAATGCCCCATAAAAAGCCCCTAGTCTGTAAGAGCCTGACTCTTGTGGACTCTTTCTTGGTCAGTTGCCTTCTCCCATATTTTACCCCAAAATAAATTCTGTTCCTGCTGCGGTGTGCTCCTTGTCTCAATATTAGCTAAGGCTCAGTACTGCAGAATTTTTGGCATTTGTCTTCTCCACTTGTTTGACCTTTTTTTTTTTTTTTTTTTTTTTTGGTGTGTGTGTGGTAGAAGGAATTGAATCCAGGGGCATTCTACCTCTGAGTTACACCCCCAGTCCTATTGCTTAATTTTTATTTTGAAACCAAGTCTCTCACTAGGCTGATGAGACTCTTCCTACTTGATGAGGCCATCCTCGAACCTGCAATTCTCCTGTCTCAACCTCCTAAGTACTGGGATTACAGGTGTGCACCCTACGTCCAGCTAGCTTGATGGTTTTTGTCTTTTTTCCCATTAGGCTTCATGAGTGGAACTGTCAGGGGGCAGATGGGCAGACAGACAGGAGTAGAGAGCTCTGGCTGTCTATACTAGTAGGGTTTTGTGTTTTAGAGCATTTCTGACCACATCTCTTTTCTCAGTCACTGTTTATTCTCCTTCCTTCAGAGCTAGTGCAAAGCTGGCCTTTACCTCTGGTGAATGGCAGGGTCTTAACATGATTGTTCATTCTCTCTGTTTCCAGGTGATATTTTATATTTTCCTCACTATTATCTGAAGAAATGAGCAGAGAAGAATGTGAGAAAACATGCTAGGGTTGGTAGTGGAAGGTGTGTGTATGTATGTATGTGTGTGTGTGTGTGTGTGTGGTATTGGGGGTTGGACCTAGGGGTATTCTACATTGCAACTATACCCCCAGTCCTAGTTTTACTTTTTTATTTTTAAAACAGACTCTAGGTACACACTAACCTCAAACTTGCAATCATCTTGTCTCTCAGCCTCCCAAGTATTGAGATTATAGGTATGTACCACCATGCCTGTCAATATTTTTTTGAGAAGGAATACATTTAAATGCAGACTGTGAGCCGGGCATGGTGGTACATGTTTGTAATCTTGGTACTTAGGAGGCTGAGACAAGAGGATTGCAAGTTCTTGGCCAGCCTCATCTACTTAGTGAGGCCCCTCTGTAACTTAGTGAGACTCTGTTTCAAAATAAAGAATAATAGCCGGGCGTGGTGGTGCATGCTTGTAATCCCCGTGCTTGGGAGGCTGAGACAGGAGGATCGCACGGATTCGAAGCCAGCCTCAGCTACTTAGTGAGGCTTTCAGCAACTTAGTGAGACCCTGTTTCCAAATAAAATATAAAAAAGGTCTGGGAGTATAGCCCAGAGGTAGAAAGCCTCTGGGTTCCACCCCCGTACCACAAAAAAAAAAAAAAAAAAAGAATAATAGGGCTGAGGGTATAGATCAGAGATAGAATGCTCCTGGGTTCAATTTTTTTTTTAAAGATTTAAAGAAGTTTATTAAAAAGATAGAACTACAAAAAATAGAACCACAGCCCCATGCCAGAGTGGCTGGAGGGGTGACTTGAATGAATACACCCAGGTTCAATTCATATAGGACTGGGGATGTAGCTCAGAGGTAGAATGCCCCTGGGTTCTGTATCCTAGTACCTCACACACCAAAAAACAAACAAACAAACAAACAAACAAAAAAGGAGATTGTATTAATAAATTTATTTGAACATATGAATATATGTATGTGTGTTCAAATTCCAAATTCCAGAGTAGTGTACTAAGCATAGAGTTAACATGCATATCCACCCATCTATTCATTTATCCAGTAAATAATTATGAAGGCCTCCTGTGTACATGCACCATATATTGTAGTATTTGTGTGCTATTAGATTTATTGTGGTATTTTCAGGGAAGGAGAGGGGGGAAAACAAAGATGAAGAAGATAAATAGCTGACTCAAGATAGTTATTGTATGGAATTTATCACCAGAGATAGAATTTTACAAAGTTGGCACATACAATGCTGATCCTTAAGGAAAACAAGGCTACTGCGTCACAGCCTGTAAGGGACACCAAGGGATACACAATGACATCCCTACAAATTGTACCTCCCATGCGCTGTGGTTCCGGAGTCCGCACCCGCTTTGGTTGCACTAGTGGCTATCCGGCCGTGTTCTGTCATTAGTGACGCCTCTCTCTGTGGGAACAGTGGTGCCATTGTGGACACAAGTTCTGCTGAGTTCTATTTATAGCCCCTGGTGAATCATTAATGTCGCCTTAGCAAAGGCGAGCTCCGGAGCCAACCTACTGTTACTCTATTAGTCAAAAACATTCTCACCGGAGTACTCTGATGAAATAAAAAGCAAACTGTAAAATCCTCCTAACAATTTGCATTTTAGCCTTTAATTGCTGTAACATTATCACCCTTCCACTCAGAATTGCAACGTACAATTGTCAACAGTATCCGTGGCTCCCAGTGCCTGCAAACATGTAGGTTTTGGGTAAATAGAAAAAAAAGAATTCATTGGTAGTCTTTTGCAGAGTTAACAGTTGATCTGGAAAATATGTTAACCAACCTTCAAATTTAGTTCCGTTCCCGAAAGTCTTTGCACCCTCTGAGACCATGCCCTTGCAGTCCTTTCCATGCAAGCAGCCTTCCTTTGCATTCATCACTTTGATTTCAACAGAGAAGTCGTGGTCAGGGGTAAGACTGTGCTCAGTAGATGGTAAGGTAACACTCTGAAGCTGCAGTACTTTTATCAGTTCAGTCTGAAAAACAATCTCTGCGGTTAAGCATGTTAAATCCCCCTGTGCTTTCAAATCAGCTTGGCTGAAGGTTATTACTGTGAAGACGGGAGGAAGAGTGGGAGGTAAGAGACCAGAGAGCTCTCACTGAAGCGAGTTCAAAGGAGTTACTCATCTCCTACACATTTGGGCAGAACCTCACGATCAGATAGTACTCTACGTTTTGTTAGACATAGCCAGCCTATACTAAAGCTACCAATAGCAAGTGCCAGCGAGGTGTAGGGGCAACCAGAACTTTTGTACAGTGCTGAAAGAAATGCAAAATGGTATAGACACTCTGGGAAACAATTTGGTAGTTTCTTATAAAGTGAAATATACAAATAGCATATTGTATAGCAATCTCACTCCTAGCTATTTACCCAAAAGAAATGAAAACATGAGCGGGGCGTGGTGGTGCACGCTTGTAATTCTAGCATTTGGGAGGCTGACACAGGAGGATCGTGGTTTGAGGACAGCCTCAGCTACTCAGTGAGGCCCTTTGCAACTCAGTGAGACCTTGTTTTAAAATAAAAAATTAAAAAACAGGGCTGGGGGTGTAGCTTGGAGGTAGAATGCCTCTGGATTCCATCCCCAGTACTGCAAAAAGAAAGAAAAAGAAAGAAAGAGAAATAAATAAAGGGAAAGAAAGAAATAAAGGGAAAGAAAGAGAGAAAGGAAGGAAGGAAAGAAGGAAGAAAGAAAAAAATAGGACTGGGGGTATAGTTTGGAGGTAGAATGCTCCTGGGTTCATCCCCAGTACTGAAAAAGAAAAGAAAAAAAAAAAAAGAAGTGAAAACTATGGCTCTGGGCAGGGAGTGGCATGTGGTGGGTACGCAGTGTTCTGGCAGAGGGACCAGCTCCTGTGGGATGTGACAAGTCTAAGGAACTGCTGCTTGGCAGGCTATGGGGAGGCAATAAGATAAGGCTTGAGATGTAGCCAGTACAGGGCTTTGAGCAATGTGGCAGGGATTTTTGTTTCTATTCTGAGAATGATGGGAGACTATTAAAATGTTTTAAGCAAAGAGAGTCGTGATCAGGTATGCCTTTTAAATAATTGGTCTGTTTGCAGTGTGGAGAACAGACTGGAGTGGGGAAAGGATGACTGACCAGACTGTGGGTAGCTGTTGAATTGTTTGGGAGAATTTGCCCTGGGACTAAGGGCAGGGCTAGGGCTATATCCTTGGAAATGTTTTCATTTACCACCCCCCACCCCCAAACCCTAAGGAGGTTTGCTCTGGTGCCTTTTATGTAATAATATTTCTAATAGAAATAAGAATGATGAATTGCTTCTTTTTTTTGGGGGGGGGAGGTTCTGGGGAAGGAACCCAGTGGCGTTTGACCTTTGGGCTATACCCCCTGCCCTGTTTTTTATTCTTTAATTTGAAACAGGGTCTCACTAATTTGCTGAGGGCCTCACTAAGTAGCTGAGGCTGGCCAGGAACTGAGATCCTCCAGTCTTAGTCTCAGCCTCCCATATGCTGGGATTACAAGCTTGCACCACCACTCCCGGCTTGCAAATTGCTTCTTTTTAAATATATTCATTATAAAATACCTGATAATTAAAAAGAAATTTATGTGGTATTAAATTCTAGAAGATAATAGGAAATATGGGAAGCCATCCCCCCACATTCTAGAACTAGAACATTACTATTATGAAATCCTCTGTCCTAGTCTGCTTTCTGAACTGAATTCCACAGGCTGGGTAGCTTATAAAGAATAAGGATTCACTTACCTCATAGTTCTGGAGGCCAGCAGGGCCAGGAGCATTACGCTGGCTTCCAGGGAGGGCCTTCTGCCTCCACTGCAACGTGGCAGAGAGTATTACATGGAGAGACAGAGCAAGCTGCTGTCTGAGGTCTCTCTTCCTCTTCTTATAAAGCCACTAATGTCATCAGGGGGGCCCCTACCCTCATGACTTCACCGATCCTAACTACCTCCTTGCAGCCAAATGCAACTAGCAGATTAATTTGGAGATCAAGTATCTAACACATTAACCTTATTTTATCTTATCTTGGTACTGGAGGTTAAACCCAGAGGCATTCTATCTTTGAGTTATACCCCTGGCCCTATTTTATTTTTCTTTTATTTTGAAACAGGGTCTCACTAAGTTTCTGAGGGACCTTTCTAAATTGTTGAGGCTGGCCTTAGAACCTGTGATCATTATCTTGGCCTCCCAAGTACTGGGATTACAGGCATGTGCCACCAGGCTCAGCCAACACATGAACTTTTAGAAGACGTGTCCACACCATAGTCTCTCCTTTAAGTAAGACTCTACATAATTTTAAAAAGAAGTTAAAAACTGTCAATAGAATGAAGTGATATCAGGACTTTCTAACACAGCTTGTAAGCATTTGAAGAGGCTACCTCTGGAGACTGTCAGAGAACAAATTGATGACAGTTTGTGTATGGGTGTAGGATTTTCAAGAGAGGAGGGAGGTTGAGTGGGTGGTCGCACAGGTGCCAACCTGAAAACCTCTATCTTAATGAAATACAGAGCAGAGCATAAAAACACATTAAGAGCAAAGCTTTCAAAGGGCATTTAAAAACATGGGGTATTAGAGCCAGGCGTGGTGGGCACGTTTTTAATCCCAGCATTGGGGAGACGGAGACCGGAGGATCTTGGTTCATGGACAGCCTCAGCTACTTAGTGAGGCCCTCTGCAACATACTGAGACCCTGTTTCAAAAAATAAAGAATAAAAAATAGGGCAGGGGTGGGTAGCTCAGAGGTTGAATGCCCCTGAGTTCCATTCCTAGATCCCCCCCCCAAAAAAAAAAGAATAAAAAAAATAGGGCTGGGGTTGTAGGTCAGAGGTAGAATGCCCTTGGATCCTTGGATTCAGTACTAGTACTGAAAAAAAAAAAAAAAGAGCCGGGTGTGGTTGGTGCATGCTTATAATCCCAGCATTTGGGAGGCTGAGACAGGAGTATCTTGGTTCATAGACGGCCTCAGCTACTTAGTGAGGGCCTTCCCAACTTAGTGAGACCCTGTTTCAAAATAAAGAATAAAAGATAGGGCTGGAGGTGTAGCTCGGAGATAGAATGCCCCTGGGATCCATCTCCAGTACTGCAAAAAAGAAAAAAAAAATTAAATGTGGAATTGAAGTTTTCATGGTAAGTGCTTTGATTTCTGAAAAAAAAATAAGATGAAACTATATGCATACACATATACATAAATTTTAATTTCTTGAGCTTCAGGAGTAGGGGGTTAATATCAGGATGAGAGATTGAATAGAAATTTTTCTTTCTTTCTTTTTTTTTTTTTTTGGTATGGAGGATGGAGCCCAGGGACTTTCTACCTCAAGGCCATACCCCCAGACCTATTTTATATTTTATTTTGAAAACAAGGTCTCACTAAGTTCTGAGAGCCTCACTAGGTTGCTGAGGCTGGCTTTGAACCTGTGATCCTCCTGTTTCAGCCTCACAAGTACTGGGATTACAAGCATGCACCACCATGCTCAGCCTAGACAGAAATTTTTGAATATGAGAAAGCCATTGCAATGACTCCATTTTCTATTCTGTAGCAAGAATTAGCAGACTATGGCTTGTGAGACAACAAATGGTACTTGTTTTCCTGTAAGTTAAGAATGGTTCATAGCCGGGCATGGTGGCACTCACTTGTAATCCCAGCATTTGGGAAACTGAGACCGGAGGACTGTGGTTCAAGGACAGCCTAAGCTACTTAGTGAGGTCCTTTGCAACTCAGTGAGATCTGGTTTCAAAATAAAGAATTAAAAAAAAAATAGGGCTGGGGGTGTAGCTTGGAGGTAGAATGCCCCTGAGTTCTCTGTATCACACACACATAACACAAAAGAATGGTTCTTGCATTTTGTTTGATTAAACTTTTAAATTTGAGATAATTATAGACTTACATGTAGTTAAGAAAAATAGATAAAATGGACTTCAACCAGGCATGGTGGCACACACCTGTAATCACAGCATTTGGGAGGCTGGAATAGGAGGATCGTGGTTAGCGGCCAGCTTTAGTTACTTAGTGAGGCCCTCTGCAACTAAGTGAGACACTGTTTCAAAAAAATAAAGAATAAAAAAGGTCTGGGGGTGTAGCTTGGAGGTAGAACGACCCTGGGATCAATACCCAGCATCACACACACACACACACACACACACACACACACACACACACAAATGGATTTTATCAAAATTAAAGACATTTGTGTATCAGCAGGATGATAATGTGGCTCAGGAGTAAAACACTTGCCTAGGATGCATGAGATCCCGAGTTTGATCCCCAGTGCTACAAAAATAAATAAATGAATGAGAAAATAAATGAAACAAGCCAGGCTTGGTGGTACACGCTTGTAATCCCAGTACTTGGGAGGCTGAGACAGGAGGATCTGGGTTCACAACCAACCTCAGCTATTTAGTGAGGTCCTCTGCAACTTATTGAGACCCTGTTTCAAAATAGGAAATTAAAAATAGAGTTGGGGGTGTAGATAGGAAGTAGAATGCCCCTGAGTTCAATCTCCAGTACCATTCACACACACAAAGAAAAAAAAAATGTTTCTGGGTCAAACAAAAGATGCTGTCAAAAGCATGAAAAGGCAATCATTAGAATGAGAGAAAATATTTGCAAATTATATATATGATAAGAGATAAATATCCAGAATATGGAAAGGATTCTTATGAGTCAACAGCAACAATAAACCTATTAGAATACTGGCAAAGAATTTAAGACATTTCTCCAAAGAAATGCAAATGCCAGATAAGCACATGAAAATAAGTTCAACATAAACAGTCATTAGGGAAATGCAAATCCAAACCACAACAAAAGGCCACTTCATATTCATTAGGATTAATATTACCAAAAAGTCAGAAAATAAGTAATAGCAAGGATGTAAAGAAATTGGAACCTTTATGGACTGCTGATGGGAATGTAAAATTGTGCAGCTGTTATGAAAATCAGTATTGTATTTCCTCAAAAAGTTAAACATAGAATTACCATAAAATCACACACAATTCCATTCTTCAATTTATATCCAAAAGAATTCAAATTGGGGACTGGCATAGATATTTGTACACCAACATTTGACAGCATTATTCACAATAGCCAAAAGGTGGAAACAACTTAACATCCATCAGTAGATAAATGAATTAAAAAATATTGTATATATATACATGGAATATTATTATTCAGGCTTAAAAAGGAATGAATCCATATATATATATATATATATATATATATATATATATATATATATACACACACACATATATATATATGTATATTACAACCCAGATGAAACTTAAATAAAATTTTCTAAGTGAAAAAAATCAGACACAAAAGGACAGATATTATATGAGTATATATATATATGTGTATATATATTATATCTAGAAAAGTCAAATTTATAGAGATTGAAAAGGGTTTGAGAAGAGTAATGAGTTATTTACTTTTTTATATTTTGATACTAGAGATTGAGTCTAGGAGTATTCTACTTCTGAGATGCACCTCCAGCCTTTTACTTTGAATTAGGGTCTCTCTAAGTTGCTGAGGGTCTTCCTAGTTGCTGAGATTACCCTCAAGCCTGCAGTCCTCCTGTGTTAGCCTCCAAGTACTGGGATTACAGGCATGTACTACACACCTAGTACAAGAGTTACTTTTTAATGAGTATGGAGTTTTATTTTGGGAGAATGAAAAAGTTCTGGAGATGCATAGAAAAATGAATGTACTTATGCCACTGAACTAGAAACTTAAAAATGAATACAATGATAAATATGTGTGTGTGTGTGTGTGTGTGTGTGTGTGTGTGTGTGTGTATTTTTTCAGTACTGGGGATGGAACCTAGGGGCATTCTACCTCTGAGATACACCTCCAGCCCTCTTTTTACTCTTTATTTTGAAACAAAGTCTCATTGAGTTGCAAAGGGCCTTGTTAAGTACTTGAGGCTGGCCATGAACAGCCATCCTCCTGTCTCAGCCTCCTGAATGCTGAGTTTACAAGTGTGTGCCACCATGCCCAGCTGTTGTGTATATTTTATCATAATAAAAAGGGAAATAATACAAAAGAGGCCCCAGGTACTTTTTACTCAGATTTCTTCGGGGTTAACATCTTACAAAACTATACAGTACAATATGCAGCTGTCACATCTTATTCAGATTTACTCAGTTTTATATGCACTCATTTGTGTGTTTGTACATTTGCAAAAGGTTGCTAAAGGTAAAAAACACAGTTTGGTGACACATTAAAATGATAAGTTCAAATTCTAGTATTCATAAATGCAGTTTGAGCAGCGTGCAGCCTCACTCATTTATTTATGTGTTATTGATGGCTACTTTTGTGTTGTAGGGACAGAGTAAAGTCTATGGCCATGAAATATCTGACCCTTTAAGTGTGTGGTGCTAGAGATTGAATGCAAGGATGTTCTAACCTCTAAGCTATACCCCCAGTTCTATTTTACATTTAGTTTTGAAACAGGGTCTCACTAAGTTGCAGAAGGCCTCACTAGATTGCTTTCCTTTAAAAATTAAAAGTCTATGTGGTCTCTCTTCTAGAGGAGAGAGAGAGAGAGAGAGAGAGAGAGAGAGAGAGAGAGAGAGAGAGAGAGAGAGAAAATCCTCAGATTTTGTAAAATTTATTCAGTGCTGTGGTCTGAATATATGTGTTTCCCCATCCCTGAATTCGTATTAAGTTCTAGCCACCTTGTCCCTTCCTAGCCAGGCATGGTGGTGCACATTTGTAATCCTAGCGACTCAGGAGGCAGAACTAGGGGATCCTGAGTGAGAGGACAACCTGTGCAACATAGAAAGACCCTGTCTCGAAGAAAAAAGTCCCAACCCCTGATGATAGTATTGAGGGGGTGTGGCCTGTTGGGAGGTTGTTAGGTCTTGAGGGTGGAGCTTTTGTGAATGAGATCAGGGCCTTTATACTACACTGATCTTAGCCAAAAGGCTGAGAAGTGAGGAGACTAGTGTACTTTTTCTTTTTTTGGTAATGAGGATTGAATCCAGGGGTAGTCTACCTCTAGGCAAGATTCTCAGCTCAGTTTTATTTCTTATTTGGAAATGGAGTCTCCTGAGGTTGCTGAGTGTCTAGAAAAGTAACTGAGACTGGTTGTGAACCTGTCTGTGATCCTCTCGTCTCAGCCTCCGGATTACTGGGATTACAAGTGTGTGCCAACATGCTCTGTTTAGATTAGTGCCCTTTTAAAAGGGGTACCAGAGGGCTAACTACCTTGACCCTTCTACCATGTGAAGACATAGTGAGGAGGTGCTATTCCAGGAAACAGGAAACAGGCCTTCACTGGACATTTAATTTGTCTGTGCCTTAATCTTTGACTTCCCAGTTTACAGAACTATGAGAAGTAAATGTCTACTTTTCATAAGCTACCTAATCTTTGGCATTTTGCTATAGCAGCCTGAAATGTCTAAGATATCCCGTTTAAATCATGACTATAAACCAGACATGGTGGTGGATGCTGTAATCTCAGTACTTGAGAGGCTGAGATAGGAAGATTGAAGGTTCAAGGCCAGCCTCAGCAATATAGCAAGACTATTAGCAACTTAGTGAAACCCTGTTTCAGTGTTTCAAAATAAAAAGGGCTAGGGGTATAGTTTAGAGGTAAAATGCCCCTGGGTTCAATCTTCAATACCAAAAACATTTTTTTAATTGACATAGGCACGTTTATACTAACAGTCAATACGGCAACAATTCTTTAGTGAGGACCTATTATTTTTCAGGTTTCTTGGGACATCACATTTAATAAAAATAGAAAAACCCCCAACTCCATGGATCATAAATTCTAGCAAGCAGATTTAGTATATCAATATCTAACGTGCCCACATAGTATCTCCTTTCATCTGGCTCTTAACATAGTTTTGAATGTCAACTTGTCTTCCTTAAGTGATATAATTCAGCAGTCGTCATCTCAACTTGTGGGTGGAAATAAAACACTCAGATCAATCTGGTGCATGCAGATTCTCAAATAACCAGAACCAACCTACCCCTTCTTTTTAGGGAATAGGAGGATTTTTTTTTTTTTTTTTTTTTTGTGGTACTGGGATGGAACCCAGAGAATTTCTACCTCCGAGCTCTACCCCAGCCCTATTTTTTTTATTCTTTATTTTGAAATAGGCTCTCACTAAGTTGCAAAGATCCTTACTAAGTAGCTGAGGCTGTCTACAAATGATCCTCCTGTGTCAGCCTCCCAAGTGCTGGGATTACAAGCATGTGCCACCACCCCCGGCTTGAGGAAAATTCTAAGAAAGGTATTTCGGACTGAAATACAGAAAAAAGGACTAGTGATGTCAATGAGAGGGTTTCTGGCAAAGCGAAGTTTGGGGGAGACTATATGAGAGAAGTTGGGGGGCAAGCACTGTATTTTATGGCACTAGGGACTGAACCCAGGGGCATTCTACTTCCAAGGTACATCTCCATCCTTATTTTATTTTTATTCTTGAAACAGGGTGTCACTAGATTGATGAGAATCTCACTACTTGTTGAGACTGTCCTTGAACCTGTGAATCTTCTGTCTCATCCTCTAATACTTTTATAACCAGGGTACTTGAGGCAAAAGGACATTGGAACTAGAAATTCTGGGGTAATGGTAGAACTATTTTACATTGACTCGAATCTGAAATCTTGCACATTGAGAAGTTTGACAGGGGCTGTGAAGGTTAGATCTGTCCTGAGGAAGACTGGCCTGACCAGAGTTAACCCAGGGACCCTTTTCCCTATGAGGCAGCTACTGTCCCTGCTTCAGGCCACCACGGAGTGTCAGACCTCACCTGCTTCCTCTGGACATCTAGTGCCTCCACAAAGGTAGCTCCAGACTCATCCAGGGAGGGAGTCCTCCTCCCTCAGTGAGATCTCTTTCCTGTCAAAATGATCTGTGATGCCATTTCCAGGGCCAGGATGCCTTCGCACTCTCTTCCAGGCACTCTAGAATCTTCTCTGAAGCTTCAATTCCATCCCTCTGCCCCTGAGTGCATTGCGGTCCTAAGTGTAGCCTGGATCTTAGTAGGTGTTCTTAGAGCATGCGGGCCTCATCAGAAATGGTGGTGGGGAGAAAGGGGGTAAGTTCTGGGCATGGCAAAGGTGGGTTAGGCGCAGTTGCTGCCATTAGTGTTCCCTGCGGTCAGGTGACAGAATGCTGGGATGGTGTGAGAGGCGGTGACAACCTTGGTGAACCAGCCTAAGCACGAGTGTGAAGAAGGGAGGTGGGAACAGGAGGGTGCTCCTTGCCACGTACCCTGTCAAATTATTATTAGTAGTACTATTATGATTATTATTTTGTGTGGATTTTCTACAAATCCATATATCTCTGCTAAAACTATAACCAGAATTCTTTTTGCAAACATGTTTTATTAATTTACATTTTTAAATTCTCTCTGCAGAAAGGATATATAAAATACAACAACACAGCATGAATAATAATTAGAAATAAAGGAAGATGGTGCAGGCCTGTAACCTCAGGACTTGGAAGAAGGCTTAGACAGGAGGATCGCTGGTTTGAGGATAGTCTCAGCAATCTAGCAAGACCCTGTTTCAAAATAAAAAAATAAAACAGGGCTGGGGATGCAGCTGAGAGGTAGAAGGCCTTGGGTTCAAGGTTCAATATCCACCCCCCCCCCCAGTGCCACCAAAAAAAAAAAAAAAAGACAACATACAATTGAACCAGGAATGTGATTGCATCATAATTACTAGTTATAAACCCAGCTGCAGATTTAACTTTGGGTTTACCAGAAGTTATTTCAAAGTGGGACTCTGGCTGCTTATGCAGTTTACATAGTTGATAAGATAAAAAGGCCAGTGGTCCAGAGGACAATAGTTCCTGGAACTAAAACTGGAAAAACTCTTTGGAGAATCCTCCAGAAAGAGACAGTATAAAATGTTGAATACTGTGCTCCATGATAGCCTCAGAGGGGATCCATCCAGTGATAAATTATTTCTAAAAGCATCCCTCAAAACATGAATTTGACTCTGGGGAGGGTGGGTGGTGAGGGGGGTTTCTCTAAAGTTTCAATGTGCATTTATAACTTTGAAGAGCCAAAAAACATATTGCCAGTTGAGGACATTTCAATTTTTAATGTTTCAGTCAGGAAAAAATAATTAACAGTTTATTTTTTTAGTAGGAGGAGAAGGTCCTGCCTTCAAATTTCTAATATGTTACCTTTCCCTACACCACACACACACACACACACACACACACACACACACACACACACGCACAACTTTTCTCTAAATTTTTATTCCATAGTTTGGTTGAATAAAGGAAAAGTTATAATATCTGTTTTTATTTTATTTTTGTGGTACTAGGGATTGAACCCAAGGTTATTCTACCTCCTAGCCCCAATCCTGCCCTATTTTTTATTATTTATTTTGAAATGGTCTCTAAGTTGTGGAGGGCCTCACTAAGTAGCTGAGGCTGGCTGCGAACCTATGATTCTCCTGTCTCAGCCTCTCAAGTACTGGGATTACAAGTGTATACCAACACAATGGATGAACTATAAACATCTTTATTTTTTTGCGGTATGGGTATGGAACCCAGGGACATTTTATCTCTGCGCTACACCCCCAGCCCTATTTTTTATTCTTTATTTTGAAAGAGTCTCACTGAGTTGCAGAGGGCCTCACCAAGTGGCTGAGGCTGTCCTTGAACTGCGATCCCTGTCTCAGCCTCTCAAATGCTGGGATTACAAGCATGTGCCACCACACCTGGTTTACCATCTGTTTTTAAAATGAAAAAGGAGCCATCAGTTAAGGGACTGAGTCTAGGCAATACATTGTAATTAAAAATCATTCATTCTAGCCAAGTGTGGTGGAGCACACTTGTAATCAGGAGGATCATGGTTCAAGGATAGCTTAAGCTATTTAATAAGGCCCTGTCTCAGTGAGACCCTGTTTCCAAATAAAGAATAAAAAATAGGGCTGGGGGGTGTAGTTCGGAGGCAGAATGCCCCAGGTTCCATTCCCAGTACTGCAAAATAAATAGATAAATAAATAAAAATAAAAATTATTCTTATACAATGTGGAGCCAGATTTTTTATGAGTCCTGAAGCTTATATAGTTTGGGACACTCTCTAAGAGAATTAATGTAAAATTATAAATATAAAACTTGGTATGAAAACATACAGAAAGAGAAAATGAATCACAACAAATTTCTGGAGCAGGGCCAGGGGTGTGATTCATGGTAGGATACCTGCCTAGTGTGTGCAAGCCCCTGGGTTTGATCCCCAGTACTACAAAAAGAAAAAAACCGGCAACAACAAGCAAACACAAAACGCAAAGTCTTGGAAATCCAAGTCCTTTTCTGAGATCAGGCAATTTACCAGAAACACACAGAAAGGATTCCTGTATGTGACCCGCCCTTATTTCCCACCAGCAGAGAACCTCCAGCACTCTCAGGGGTCAGTAGAAAAGGGAGACTCAAAGCTGATGCTTCATTAATTTACTGCTTGATAGAAAATCTTTCCAGTTCCCATCATAAGTTCATGATCTTTTCCTAGAAGACTATGCTTTTTTTCCTTCCCTTGATAATCAAACCTTGAACTACAATCGACAAGACTCCAAATAACTCATGCCTTTGTTTCTTTGAAAATGATTTCATAGCCATCTAGAAGAAATAGTAGCCGCGAGCTTTGTTCTTTGCATGCAAAGTGATGATGTGTCTTTTCTTAGCAGCAGGGCTCTAAATATGGGGATCCTTGGCTATCACGTAAGAGAATTTCCACAGAAGTGATTTGGAGCCAAACACAAGGAATGTGAGATTTGCTCTGCAATGTGAGACGAACACCAAGAAGCCGGAAAAGTCTGTGATCTCTGAATGCATTTTTTGTGCTATCTTGTCTTTTGCTTAAATCAATTTTATTTTTATCTCTTGCATAAAGAGCTATACTCAGGTTTTTATTGACAAGCCCTGGATTTTGACTTCAGCATTGGAACTAATAAGTTTTTTTTTGTGTGTGTGTGTGTGGTCCTGGGGTTCCTGGGAACCCTTCTACCTCCGGGGTACACTCCCAGACCTATTTTATATTTTTATTTGGAAACAGGGTCTCCTAAGCCAGGGAGACTGGCTTCGAACCTGTGCAATCCTCCTGTCTCCACCTCCCAAGTGCTGGGATTACAAGCGTGCATGCCCGGCATAAGTTTGTGTGTGTGTGTGTGTGTGTGTGTGTGTGTGTGTGTGTGGTACTGGGGATGGAACCCAGGGGCTTTTCTACCTCTGGGCTATACTCCCAGACCTATTTTATACTTTATTTGTAAACAGGGTCTTACTGAGTTTCTGAGAGCCTCACTGAGTAGCTGAGGCTGGCTTCAAACCTGTGCGATCCTCCTGTATCAGCCTCTCAAGCGTGGGGATTACAAGCGTGCGCCACCACACCTGGCTGGAGCTAATAAATTGAAAGTAGAAAAGCCCTGAAAAGAAAAATGTAAAATTTACCTCTAGAAAAATATCATGCATAACTTGAACAAAAATTAGGAGGAGAGTATCTGTCTATGTTAACAATGAAATCTTGAGCAGGTGGGTTTTGCTTGGAGTCTTTCCGCTTTATTTATTGTAATTTTACTCTGGGACTTAAGCAGTGTTAGCTATTTTCCACACAATAGGTTTCCTATAGTAAGAGGAAATTCGGAACTGAGTTTATCTGAAGGGAGGCAAGGCCCTTTGCTGAGTGTTTAACATTGAATAAAGTGATAAGAGTTTCAAGGTGAGGAATCACTTTAAAACTGGAAGATTCCACTATAGGCCACAGTGCCCTGTTACATCTCTCAGGTCCTGGAAGCTGGTATGTGCTAGGGAACTGTATGACATGGGGTTCATATCATGCTTTAAGTATGAAATTGATACTCAGCCCAGATAGCAGGAAGCTTTATTTCAAAACTGACGTGTGTGTGTGTGTGTGTGTGTGTGTGTGTGTGTGTGTGTGTGTGAGATACTGAGGATTGAACCCAGGGCATTCCATTTCCTAGCTACACCCCCAGCCCTATTTTATTTTATTTTTTTTGTTTTTGTGGTATTGGGGATGGACCCTAGGGACATTCTTCCGCTGAGCTACACCCCCAGTCCAGTTTTTTATTCTTTATACTCAGTGAAACAGAGTCTCACTGAGTTGCAAAGAGCCTCACTAAGTAGTAGCTGAGGCTGTCCACAAACCACGATCCTCTTGTCTCAGCCTCCCAAATGCTGGGATTACAAGCCACCACACCAGCTCTTACTGAAATGGGGGGGTTTCTTGAGAAGAAACCCGGCGTTTCATTAAGATGAAACGGAGTTTTTTGAGAAGAAACTTGGCGTTTCCTTACCAGGTTCTTGTCTACGGTGAGCGAAGAATGACACCTGCAGACTGCAGGAAGGGGAGTAAAAGGTTTATTGGAAGCAGCAGGGAATAGGGAAAAGTGGCCTAACACCCTGAAGGGGCTGTCGGGACTCTGGTGCCCAGCAGCTTCCTGCGGGACAATACTTGAGGGTAGCCCAAGCCATTAAATGCCTTCAGTTGCAAGCTGCTTTCTCCCAAAGTCCACGCAATCTGCCAGAAAGGAATAGGGAAAGTGGCAGAACACCTCTACAGGCTGTTGGGACTATGGTGTCCTTAGATGCCTTCAGGTCACTACCCAAGTGTGGCCCGGGCCAACTGCTTTCTCCCAAAGTCCACGCGATTTGCCAGAAAAGAAGTGCAGGTCACCCCTAGGGGCCCTGGTCGGCCTTGATGTCCAGCAGAGGCCTTCAGGTCACTACCCAAGTGTAGCCCGGGCCAAGTGTTGTCAGTTGCACTCCACCTTCTCTCAGGGCTAACACGACCTGCGAGAGAGAGAAAAGCTCCCCAAAGGGGAGGGGTTCCCAGAGAGGGAAAACTGTCCTGGTGACTGTGCTAGGGGTTTATATATGTCTGCATGTCCTCTGTTGGTTGGAGTTTGGGATTCTGGGAAGCAGCTCCCAGAATTTGCATAGGGTATTTGCATGTCCTTTGAGGGGTATCCTTTCAGTAGGGGTGTCAGACTTGCTCCAGTGATGTCTCTGGGGTTTGTTGATTAGTAAACACATGGTTTTGTGAAGCTTTAGTTGTTCTTATCTCTGAACCTTGGAAGAGCAGGAAATTAAGCTTTTTCTACTGAGGCCTCTTCCCTATCTGCCTATTTCCTTTCTATCTCCTCATTATTTCTATTTTGCAGCAAGGTCTCACTAAGTTGCAGAAGGCCTTGCTTGAAGTTGCTAAGGCTGGCCTTGAAACTGATTTTCTTGTCTCAGCCTCCTGGTACTGGGATTACAGGTATGGGCCATCAGGCCCGGCTTCCCTCCCCCCTCCCCCTCTTAACAATGTATTCTTACTGACTGCCGGAATGAAGAACTGGTGCCAGGGCTCAGAAGGATTTATCTCAAGGACATCATTTGAATAAGAATTATGTTTTCTGATAAACACACCTGGAGCTTAGTCCTTGAAGTTCCAAGTTTTATAAATGGCATTCTCTCCTTTTGAGTAGGGGATCAGTTAGTTCTTAACTCAAATCCACTATTTTCTGCATATGCTAGCAAATCAATAAACTTCTTTTTTTCCTTACTCACAGCCTGATCTGATGATCTGCCTTGTCAGTTGGGGCAAGAGCTGAGATTTTGGGTAATAGAATAGGTAAGTGTGAGAGAGCCTGGGAAATGGGGCTTTGAGCCCAGGGCAGAACTAGCAAAGTCCCAAGGCCAGGCTCCTCAGGGCTGATTATTCAGCCTCTGACTCATGGGTCTCTGGAGGAATGGGGGAAGAATTTCAGAGTTGACATCTCTGCTTAGGAGGTCCCGGAGCTGCCCATGAGAACATACCAAGCAGATCTACAAATGTGTTTTTATAGGAAACTGTGTAGGAAAGGAACAGGGAATAACACCTAAGAAAGGAAAAAGAAAGAAAACACAGGCTTGAGCCCAACACAGGGAGAAGAAACAGTATAAAAATAAAAGAAAAATTATGAGGAAAGGAACATTGAAAGAGCTTTTTGTAAACAGTGGGGCTGAGTATTGGTGGTACACACCAGTAATCCCAGTGACACCAAAGGCTGAGGGAGGGAGGGTGTAGGCAACTTAGTGAGGCTGTGTCTCAAAATTTAAAAAAAATTAAAAGAGCTGGAAATATAGTTTGGTAGTAGAGTACCCTTGGGTTCCATCCCCGTACTGGAAAGAAAATAAAATGTTGGGAGGCCCTTAAAGGAAGAGAATTTGAGCTTCTCCAGTGATGCAGGAGAGAGAAGTCCCTTCCTTTCACCCTTGGCCTGCGATATCTGAAACAAACAGATAACTGTGATGCATATTAAGGTTACTGGACTCCTGTGTGGTTTGGGTTTGTTTTTGGTTTTGGTACTGGGTATTAAATCCAAGGGTAACCGGCTGTGATGGTGCATGCTTGTAATCCCAGTACTTGAAAGGCTGAGACAGAAGGATCACAGGTTCATGGCTGCTTCAGCAACTTAGTGAGCCCTCTGCAACTTAGCAAGACCCTGTTGCAAAATAAAAGAATAAAATAGGGCTGGAGGTGTAGCTAAGAGATGGAATGTCCTTGGGTTCCATCCCCAGTACCACATACACAAAACCAAATTGAATGAATGAAAATAGACTTAGGGTGTTTAGGAAGGAGGTAAAAACACCAACCGGGTTACCAGAGACTGCTGCTTTATTCGGATCCAACCCGGCACCCTCCGGGGAATCAGCCGGTCGTGGGGGAAGGGACCAACGGGCCACACATCTGGAGAGTTGTGCATAGTCTTAATTGGCCAGCTGAGTCACGTGGTGGATGAGAGGCACCAATGTTTTATAGGAATGCCAATTCTCTTGCAGCATCTGTAGTCTCATGATCTCAAGTATGTCTCGCGGCACCTGGAGTCTCACAATATCTCCGCTTCTGGCTTCCGGGGTTCCACCTCCTGTCCCCTCTGAGAGATCACGTGGGGGAGGAGAGGGACCTGACTTATCAAAAAACAAAACAAAACAAAACAAAAGCCAAGGGCGTTCTACCTCCAAGCTGTACCCACAACATTTTTTATTTTTGTTTTGAAACAGATCTTGTTAGGTTGCTGTGAGTCTTCCCATGTTGCCGAGGCTGTCCTCAAGTCTGTGATCCTCCTGTTTCAGCCTCCCAAGTACTGGGAGTTTAGGCATGCACCACCATACCCAGTGCCCCCCCACGCCAAGTTCCCTAGCCCTTTTGTTGTTTATTTTGAAGCAGAGTCCAAGTTGCCAGGGTCTCCCTAAATTACTGAGGTTGACCTCTAACTTGCAATCCTCCTGGCTCATTCTCTCAAGTACTGTTATGACAGGCATGCATCATGATGCCTGTTTTGCTTTTTAATTTGTTTAATGGACATTTTTGTTCTGTTTATACATTCTTTTCTTTATCTTCTATCAGTCCTTAGCTCCTGTCTTTTCTCAGCATTTCAAGAGACACTTCCCACAGAGAAATTTTTATCCACTTCATAATAAACCAAGCGCCGCTTGCCATGTGCACTTTTGCTTCTCTTGGCCACTTTGGAGCATGGATTCAGACTTATCTGAAGCTTTGTCTTCTGCATTGCAATTCATAAGACCCCAAATAAAGTTCTTTTACTTTTACAGTTTCTGAATGTGAACTGATCATCCAACTGATTATTTTGAGGCCTATCACATCATGAACCCCCAGTAACTCAGAATAATCTCTAAGAGGTTTGACCTGGGTAAAAACATAAACACTATACATCACTTATTGAAGCAATATAAATTCATTATTTTGAGAGGCTGAATAATCAGCCCCGAGGAGCCTGGCCTTGGGACTTTGCTAGTTCTGCCCTGTGTGGTACTTACTGTCATGGGTCACATGATTACTTCTATGGTTTCTTGGCTCCTGTGGTGAAAAAGAATTTCAACACCCACTAGTCAGAGATAAAAGCAGGGGTTTTAATTCATTTGAAGTAAAGATACACATTCAAGGGAAATGTGGGGCATCTCAAAGAGCATGAGAGTGGCCGTAGGGAGAGAGACCAAGAGCCACAAAAGCTGCCCAGAGTGTTCACGAGCTGTCCCCAAATGGCCAAGAGCTCCCCAGATCTGTACTTCTTATAGGGACCACTAGAGAGGGGGTGGCCAGGGCATATGGGATGGTGGGCTCCTTCTTTGAAGCTTTAGGGTAACAAAAGTTGGGAATTCCTTTTTGGACAGAACTTCTTGGGAGTGGAGACTTTGGGGCTGCCGAGGTACAGGACTCTTTAACAAAAGGTATGCCTTTTATGGGGATCTTCCTATAGTTGGAGAACAGAACTTTGACAAAAGGTGAAGCTCTCTCAGGTTTGATCGCCTCAGGAATTTCCCGAGGCAGCCCATTATGATTTAAAAGTATGGGCCTGGCTTTTAAAAGAATAACCAAACTCTGTTAAATGGAAGATTTCAGATTTTAAAACCTTATTTTTCCTTTCCATCCTAATGCATCTCCTTTCTACCTAAAATTTTATTTCTTCTATTCTACCTCATCACTTATTAGCCTCAACTCTGTTTAATGGAGGAGGAAACTGAAGCTCGGTGTATACTTGGCCCAAATCACAGGGAAGTAGGAGAACCAGGTCTGGAACCCACGGCAGCCCATCCTGCTTTACCTGACCCCAGCTCCATCCCAGATGGTCCCGAAGCTGGGACTCAGCCTCTTCCCACTTGTCTGTAATAACAGTATTTATTGAGTGATTGCTATGTGCCAGATGCATATATTATCTTATTCAATCCTCAAAACAGCTTTGAAGACGTGTACTATTATTATCCTCATTTAACCGAAGTGGAACTGAGGCTTAGGAAGCAACACAGCTGAGCCAGGCGTGGTGGCGTACACGTGTAATCCAGCATTTAAAAGGCTGAGACCGGAGGATCGCAGTTCGTGGACAGCCTCAACTACTTAGTGAGGCCCTGTTTCAAAATAAAGAATAAAAATTAGGGCTGGGGGTGTAGCTTGGAAGTCAAATGCCTCTGGGTTCCATCCCAGACCCACAGAAAAAGAAAGAAAGAAAGAAAGAAAGAAAGAAAGAAAGAAAGAAAGAGAGAAAGAAAGAGAGAAAGAAAGAAAGAAAATCACACAGCTAGTAGCCACACAGCTAGTAGGTGAGAGACACAAGGCTTGGCCATGGGCGTCTCCCACAGTGGACCCATCTGTACCACAAAGCTCAGTACAAGGTAGTACCTGCTTGTAAATTGCCTTGTGTTGTTTAGCATTCCAGTTGTTCTATTTCACCTTGCTATCTGTTCCTGGAAAGTGTTTTTAATGTTCATTCATAATACAGTTGTAGAAGTCCTAATGAGACCTTATAAAATAGAACAAAGAAACAGGCTAATGAAAAATTGAGCTCTTTAAACATTTGTCTGGAATTATGTCATTAGTATCATTTAACTAAATATATGTGCACTGAAACCAGTAAAAGAAGAAAATGAGCAAATTAGTTTAATGCAGTGATTTTCTTTTTTTTCATGGTGCTGGAATTGAACTCAGGGGCATTCTACCTCCCAGCTACCCTCAGCCCTGTTTTTTGTTTTTGTTTTTGCTTTGTTTGGGAGCAGGGTCTTGTTTGCTAGGTGGCTGAGTCTCACTAAGTTGTTCAGGCTGGCCTTGAATTTATAATTCTCTGGCCTCTGCCTCCCAAGGAATGAGGATTATAGGCATGCACCACTCTGCCTGGCTTATCAGAAAGTCTCTTGTGTCTAGGTTATTCAAACCAGGATCCACGTAGGGACCAGGCATTGCATTTATTTGTTATGTCTATAATTTCCCATTCCTCTTTTCCCAGGTTATTGATTTGTTGAAGAAATCAGGCCAATTCTGCTGTATTTTCTTGGTGCCATTTAACGTTGGCAGACTTGTGAGGAGGGGCTGACTTTAGGAAGAGCCTCAGCCGCCATGGTGGGGTCTCCTCACTTCAGGGAGCTTCTGCTTCTAGATCTCCTGCCCCTTTCCTGGCCTTGCAGTGATCTGGCTTAAGCCTTCCAACAGAGCATGGCCTACAGCTCTCCTCGCAGCTGTTCCAACAGCCACGTGAAGCCTCAGGGCCCCTAACATATCCTGGTGACAAGGCCTTTGAACTGGGGCTCTGCGGCTTCATTACGGGAACAGCAAATTGCAGCCACCATTTTCCAAAACGAAGTCTAGAGTGTCTCCTCCTAACTTCCACCAACTCAATAAACCTCTTGAGTTTATCCCAGAAACACAATCTATTTTCCAAGTGACAGGGATCCAGCGGCCCCACCTCCACATCCTGGCCCTGGACAGATAGTCTCTGGGCTGATAAATCATACCCGTGGCTGCTCCTGCCAATCGACAAAGAAGTTTCCATCGCTTTGAGTAGGAAATGTGAGGGATTTGGGCCACAATGCCGGTAGGGAATTGTCTTGGCTGAGATGTCCCAGCAGGTCAGCCTGGAAGAGCAAGACCCACGTTTTGTTTCCTAGGCGGGAGGGTTGGGGCAGGGATAATGGGGGAGGTGGGCAGTTCAGAACAGGTCTGTGTTCCAACCAGAGGACTTGGGTTGAGGTCGCTGGGAGAACATAAAAATCCTAAGCAGAAAGAAAGAGGCGTGGAGGAATGCCAGCAAGGGGTGTGGGCTAAAAACCCCAAGGACACTTTCTTCCAGCCTGACATGGATGTCTGACTATTGACTTTGGCTCTCTGGGTTTCTATTTGTGTAGAATTACAGTTATTATTTACAAGGCAAAACTCTCCAACATTTATTAGGGGTGGAGTTGATTATATTTTATTTTTCCTGTGTGTGGTAAAATGCTTGATAGGCAATGAAGGGAGGAGAGAACTTTTAAAGTTTTAATTAAATTCTCAATTTGTAGGTTGGCTAAACCTCTTCATTTTCTGGCTCTTCCTCTAAATCGTTCTGTTTCCTGTTTTTCCTTTTGGCCGTGATGCTCCTTCTTTTGGCTTCCCTCGGCCCCAACTCTCCTCTCTCTCCCTACTTTCATTTCAGTGGCTGGCAAAATCAGAATGTTATTTGGTTTTGCAATAGTCGCTGCAGAATGTTATGAAATCTTTTTCTCCAGATGTTTTGCTAAAGTGAGTCTGAACCTTTGTTTTTTTTTGCAACAGCTTAGGAAGGATGTGCATGCGTGTGTGTGTGCGTGCGTGCGTGCGTGCGTGCGTGTGTGTGTGTGTGTGTGTGTTTGGGGGTGCTGGTGACAACTCGGGCATCTTCATAGATACCCCTCTACTCCCCCATGCTACACAAATATCTGCTCTTTAGAGTGGAGTCAGAGGGCAGGGAATAGGAAAAGCTCTGTTCTTTCTCAAGATCTAGATGGAGCCTTGGGTTGTTCTTTTTTTTCTGGGGTGAAGAGGTACTGGGGATTAAACCCAGGGGTATTCTACCTGTGAAGCTCTATTCCCAGCCCTATTTTGTTTTGTATTTTTATTTCTTGAAACAAGGTCTCCCTAAGTTGCTGGGGGCCCTGCTAAGGTGCTGAGGCTGGCCTTGAACATGTGCCCTTCTATCTCAGCTTCCCAAGGACTAGGATTACAAATGTGTGCTACCACATCCAGCACCTTGGACATTTTGACAAGTAACTTGGCCACCATTTTGTTATATTGTTGGTTTGAAAGCCATGACCTGTGCTCCTAAAAACTACTTTCAGAGCCAGGTGTGGTGGTTCACACTTGTAATCCCAGCATTTGGGAGGCTGAGACAGGAGAAACACTGTTCACTGACAGCCTCAGCTACTTAGTGAGGCCCTTTGCAACTCAGTGAGACCCTGTTTCATAAATAAAGAATAAAAACTAGGCCTGAGGGTGTAGCTCGGAGGTAGAATGCCCCTGGGTTCAATCCTGAGTACCGCAAAAAAAGAAAAAAAGAAAAAAAAGAAAAAAGAAAAAAGAAAAAAACTACTTTCAGTTAAGGGTCCTCCCAGAGCACACAGTGGGCTGTGGTCTTGGTCACCTGTGTGTATAGAGGCACCTGCAGCCTTTCAAGTCTTCTGTGATGTTGAGCACACAGTGGGAAAGGAAGTGTGTGTAGGGGTGTCAGCTTCAGCTTTCTGGAACATATCAGGAAGCCAGGAAAGTAACAAGAAATAATTACTTAGACTTCATAGATCACTGGCACTTTATTAAAGTCAGTGAATATATAAAGTGCTATAAAGAATTCTAAAACAAATATAAAATTAAGGGGTGGAGGGGGAAAGGGCAGAGGGAACGTCAGAGAGAATGAGAGGGGAGAGAGAGAGAGGGACAGAGAGACCAGTTAGTTAGCATCTTCCAGTTCTGGAACCCTACAGCATGGGCCTCGGAAGTTGTTTGTGGTTGAGAGTGGTTTGCACAGGTTCTTCCTGGACTTTTACTTTTAGGTTCTTTTTATCTCCTTTTCTTTCACCTTTGCTTGTGTAAGGTTGGCATCTACTTCTTTGATAATCCTTTTTCTTCTTTGGCACTGGAAATGGAACTCAGGGGACATTCTACCTCCTAGCTACATACACTTCCAGTCATTTATTTATTTATTTATTTATTTATTTATTTATTTATTTGCAGTGCTGGGGATGGAACCCAGGGGCAGTCTATCTCCAAGCTAAACCCTCAGCTCTACTTTTTATTCTTTATTTTGAAACAGGGTCTCACTGAGTTGCAAAGGGCCTCATAAGTAGCTGAGGCTGTCCTCGAACCGAGGTCCTCGTGTCTCAGAATCCCAAATGCTGGGATTACAAGCGTGCGCCACCACGTCGGGCTTTTGATAATCCTTTGCTAGTGCATCAGAGCCTCCTGGGCTTCAGAACCTTCCTTCACTGTCCTCTCCAGCGTTCCACTCAATGGAGGCACCAGAACCCATCAATACCTGAGCCATCCCCACACTGCTCACTGGACCTTGGCTTACACCTCTCTTGGGGCAGCAGTTGGTGGCAGGGATTTAAGACCTACCTGCTAAAGGTGAGACAGAGATGATTCCAATGCTAAATTTTCTTTTAACCCATAAGTGAAACTATAATCAGAGAAAATTGTGATTGTAAAGTTAACTTTTTTTTTTTTTTTTTTTTACAAAGTTATCAGTCATCAGTCTTCTGTTAGGACAATTTTCTTCTACTTCATAAGAGAAAATAAAAGCAGGGAAAAACAAGGTTTGAAGTTATCACTGTGTGTGTGTATGAAGGTATCACTGCCAATCTCACTAACATGCACCAGGAGGGAGGGAGGAGGAGCCAGATGAGACAGTGCAAGTGCCGTGTGCATGTGTTTATGTATCGCTTTGAATCTCACGATGATGTGTAATTATAATGTACCAATAGTATAAAAACATAATATTCATTGAGCATTTGCTATGGGTTATGCTATTTTCTAAAGGCAGAGAAAAAAGTCAAACCACTTCCTGTTTTTTCCCATTGAAATATCTAAAGTCACTTTCATTTTTTCTACTCTGATTTCAGCGGTGATTAAAACTGAGATCACTATTCTAGCGTCCTAAAGGCCCCCAAGGACTAAGCACTGACATTAAGCAACGCTGACCACAGAGTGTTAGATTTCCTGGTTATTGTTGATGTATGTTGACCATAGGCAACCAGCCATTCATGTGCTATCTGGACATGTTAATGCTGAAATCATACAATTTAACAGTGTGATTGTTTAGGATTGTTTTTAAAACTTGTCAACCTGGACTACTTGTTTTCCATCTCTAATAATTTAGTGAATAATAACTGAATAAGCTAATTTTTGGTTTGTGTTCAGGAATGCAATTGCTAATATGTACTGGGTAAAAGGGGGTCATTATGAGGCATAGTGAAGTCATTATTTGTGAGTTAGTGGAATTTTTAATGGTTTCCTGGAGCAAACATATTTACAAGTCTGCTATTTTGAACTTATCTGGCAGAGGCTGTAAAAAATAATGTGTTTTAGCTATCTGACTTCTGTAGTTGCCACGAAGGGCTCCCTTACCCACACTTGCCACAGAATAGTTTTCAGAGAACTCACAGAAGCAGCAGCGTCCCCTGGATTAGGTTTTTCCCTTTCCATCTTTATGGAGAGGAAATTGTACCATTCAATGCTTCCTTAAACCTCCATTCAGACCTGGGAGAAAAGGTGTCAATAAGGTCAGTGCTAGTCAGATCTGAACTGAATTACAAGCTAAAAGCTGAATAAACAGAATTAATTTCCTGAGCCAAATAAAAATATTATTTTTATTCTGTTTCATTTTACTAGAACTTAGTTACTTTCCCTTCTTAAACTGAAAAACTCATTTGGTAGAATCAGGTAGACTCAGAATTGAATCATCAAACTTATTTTTTAAGTTCAAGTTAGAATGAAATGTTTGAGTTGGAATAAAATCAAAATATTCAAGTGTTCCTTAAATAGAGCCTGAACCAGAGAGAACTTTTATTAAACACTGGACATTACTAAATACAAATGGCCCCTTAGACATTTTAATTTGTTCAGATCTCAGATGCTCAGCAGTTTGTGATTTTGGTCAACGATCAAAGCATAGATGTCAAATGTTCCCTTATCCTAGATGGAATTGCTAGAGTCCCCAAGCAGGATAATGTCAAAGGCATGAAGTGATTTTAACAGAAGTAGCCCATTATCTCTTCAAGGCTTCTTATGAAGTAGTTATAAATCTGGGAAGTTGGAAAGGCATACAGATGGAGAGAGATCCTGGACAAAGCTGGGCAGCTGGGACCTTTCTTCTTTGTTCTCCAGAAGAAGCAGACAGAGGAGGGGGCTTCTCTCAAGTTGAAGCCATAGGAGAAGAGGAGAAGAGTGAGAGAGAGAGAGAGAGAGAGAGAGAGAGAGAGAGAGAGAGAGAGAGAGAGAGAGATCCACCTGTGAGTAAAGAGGGTGTCTCAGAAGCAAGTTTCCTGAGTCCCAAATATGAACCAGGGCTAGCTTGAAACTCCCTAGAGCAGAGCAAGCGCCCCAACAGAAGGGTGAGCTGTTGGGATGCAGGGCCAGTGGGAGACAAGCTGCTGGCCATGATGGAGGTGTGTTCCCTGCAGGGAAAGGTGAGTGAGATAACCTTTAAGAAATCCAATTGGAGAGAGACAGCTAACCTGCACCCTTATGCCATCCCTTCTCCCTGCATGACCCCAAAAGGTCTAAAACATTTGCTAGGGCATTGCAGAGGTTGATAAAGGAGGAGAGTAGAGGTTGCTAAATGAGAAGAGGCCACTGACATGCAGTCCTCCACTGCAGGCTTCCAAGCATGAAGCTGACTCAAGTCACATGTTTAGATGGCAATGAGCTTGGAGCTTTTATATTAAACTATTGGCATATTTTTTTCAGTGCTGGGGATTGAACCCAAGTCCGTGTACATTTTAGGCAAATGTTCTACTACATAGCTACATCTCCAGCCCCCCAAACTGCTCTGAACATTATAAATGATAGAATGTTCTGGAACCTGGGAGAGTCATGACACTCGCCTGAGATTTGTCTTCAGCCTGGAAACATGGTCTGCAGGTCAGTTTACTACAGAGGGATGACAAGATTAACATTGCTTTTCTGTTCACATTCTGCTGAGATTAACTGTTTCAAAAAATGGACCGTGTATACATTTTGGAATGTTTGCTTAAAAAAATGTAGCTTGATAGTTCAGAGCCTCCTTTGATGTGTAGGTGACATGCTTGTGTACACATATAATTATATGTGCACATGCATAATAATAGACTTTCATGTCTTCTGGGACATTTAGTGAGGTTCTAGTCCAACATATTTATTTTACAAATGAGGAAAAGGAAGTTTTATAAGATCTCTTTCAGTTCAATAGTCCTATGATCTTATGGTATTGATAGCTACTCATAGAAGATCCAGAAATAAATTATATTTTTCTCTTAGGGGTATACATTAGACTTTCTAGTCAAGGAATCCTTATTGCTGGATAGGTGCTCAGGATTCTAGTTGGCCTGCTGCTTTTGCAGGGCACAGCAGGATGATTGCTTCTTCTCCTCTTCCTTTTCTTTGTTAATTAGATTGGGGACCTGCTAGCCTGTAGAACTGCAGTGCTTGACCAAGAGCCAAGGCTGGGAGGCTTAGCACAGAGAATTTAAAGGCTGCCCTTTTAGACAAGATCACCCTCAGAGAACATTTGGGTCTTTGTCCCACAATTCAAGCCTCTAGGCTTCTAAAATGTCAGGTTTATCCAGGCCTGGTGGGGCACGCTTGTAATCCCAGCATTTGGGAGGCTGAGACCGGAGGATCGTGGTTCACTGACAGCCTCAGCTACTTAGTGAGGCCCTCCGCAACTTAGTGAGACCCTGTTTCAAAATAAGGAATTAAAAAATAAGGCAGGGGGTGTAGCTTGGAGGTTGAATGCTCCTGGGTTCCATCCCCAGACCCGGAAAAAAAAAAAAGTTAGTGTTTCTCTTGGGCCTTGGCTCTGCGTCCCTGGTTTTTCTTCTTATTCCCATGGAATGAATCACCACACTCCATTCATCTTCTGTCTTCTGAGCTTGGTGTTCAATCGTCTCTACCCTCTCAGACCACTTGTCATGTGAATTATGTTGATCTGCCAGGGCCCTTTCTCTGCTCTAGGGAGCTCTCTTAGTTAAGATCCATTTCAAGATGCCACTGATTCCTCTCTGGGCTCAGGAAACACACTCTTGCAGCTTACACTGGAGGTTCTTGTCTAAAGGTGAGTCTCTCTCTAAACCTTTCATCTGTGGCTTGACAGTGGTGGGAAGAGAGGGATATCTATTGGGGTCTGGCCAGCAGTCTGTAACTGATGGAGCCCTGAAGACTCCTATTGGTCTCAATCCCATACGTCTGTGCTTATTCCCCTAAAGGTCATCGTTTCCAGTAGCAGAAGTGTCTGAATGGTTAAAAAATTTAAGAGGCCGAACATGGTAGCGCACGCTTGTAATCCTACTACTTGGAAGGCTGAGACAGGAGGATCCCAGGTTCTAGGACAGCCTTAGCAAGTAGTGAGACCCTCATCAACCTAGTGAGACCCTGTTTTAAAATAAAAATAAAATAGGGATGGGGGTATAGCTTGGAGGTAGAAAAAAAATTCAAGAAAAAAAATTCAGTTGTCTAGAGCTGTATGTGTGCTAAGGTCTTGGATATTTAGACCAATGAGCAGTGGAAAGTGTGAGGAACTTGGGCTTGAGAAATCTTTTGAGCAACGCGCATGGGTAGAACCCAGGCGTCCAGGCTCTCACCAAGCTGCTGTAATTGGGAGGCCGAGGAGAAGAAGGCCCACCGCACAGAGATGTCTGCTTCTGTGTCGGGGATCCCCAGCATGGTTTCAGGCTGTTGCCACTCTCCCTCGTGCAAGCTCTGGGCCGAAAGTCTCTTCAGCCTTCAAGAGTGTTCTGCTTTCTCGGTAGCCCAGTTTGCTTGTCACCAAGCTCTGGAGAACTCAAATAACCACCTGTTGTTTTGCCATCATTGTCCTTTACACTTACATATTTTTTTCTTCACCTTTTTTTCATTACTACATGGTCCCTCTAGGCATTTGATGTTTATTTATTTATTTTTTAGTGGTACTAGGGATGGAACCCAAGGGCATTCTACCTCTGAGCGACACCCTCTGCCCTATTTCTTATTCTTTATTTTGAAACAGGGTCTCACTGAGTTGAAAAGGGCCTCACTAAGTAGCTGAGGCTGTCCTCGAACTGCAATCCTCCTATCTCAGCCTCCCAAATGCTGGGATTATAAGCATGTGCCACCACACCTGGCTTATTCTTTATTTTGAAACAAGATCTCACTAAGTTGTGAAGGGCCTCAGCTACGTAGCTGAGGCTGACTGCAAACCCTTGATATTTCTGTCTTAGCCTCCAAGTACTAGAATTACAAGCAGGTGTCACCACACCTGGCTATTTATTTATTTATTTATTTATCTACTTTTTATTTTGAAACAGGGTCACTAAGTTGCTGAGGCTGGCCTCAAACCTGTGATACTCTTGTCTCAGCCTCCCAAGTACTGGGATTACAGGCATGTGTTACCATTTTCAGCCTAACATACTTTTTAAAGCATGCTGATAAAAATCATCTTTTAATAGAATCATTACTGACTTCAACTATTATATTAATTATGGAATTGGGATAATTATTATTGTTATAACTTAAGTCTCATTGATTTACTACTAGATGGGTTATTTTCTGCAAACTATTCCAGTACAATTGGGTGTTTGGTAACTGGATGGAGACAGGTCCAGTCTAAAGTATTTCCTCCATCTTTTCAGGGCCTTGAAACCCTTCACTGGGTGCTCTGCATTCGACTCCCAGCAAGGGAATACAGAGCACGTATAGGACCTTTCGGGAAGACAGAGACTCTAGAGCAGAATCCACTTAGGCTCTTCCCTACAAGTGGCCAGGGGAGGACTTCCACCAGGCACCCTGGAAGCAGAGGAGCCCTTAGCTTTTTTTTTTTTTTTTTTTTTGGTGGTACTGGGGGTGGAACCCAGAGGCTTTCTACCTCCAGGCTATACTCCCAGACCTTTTTTATATTTTATTTGGAAACAGGGTCTCACTAAGTTTCTGAAAGCCTCACTAAGTAGCTGAGGCTGGCTTCGAACCCATGTGATCCTCCTGTCTCAGCCTCCCAAGTGCGGGGATTACAAGCGTGCGCCACCACGCCCAGCTAGCCCTTAGCTTTGATGAGCACCAGCAGTGTGGACAGCAGCCAGCCTTTCTAGGGGAAGCAGTGTGTGTGTGTGTGTGTGTTGTTGTTGGTGGGATTAGAAGCCCAGGGTCAGGAGTCCAGACTTGCTTAGGCTGGTATCCTGGCCCTACCACTTCCTAGCTGTGTGACTTTGTCTTCCCAAATTGGGTACAAAAGGGCCTTACTAGGTAGTAGCTGAGGCTGTCTGTGAACGGAGCCCCCCCCCTGTCTTAGCCTCACAAATGCTGAGATTACAAGCAAGGGCGCCACCACGCCCGGCTCTAGGTTGTTTTTCAGATACTTTCCTTGCAAAGGTCTCTTAAAGAAGCCTTATCAGGCCAGCTAAAACTGGCTTTTTGAGGTCTTGGCTATTATCTCTCTTCTGATTTCTTGGAAGATCAGATAGACAACTTAAGCTTGAGCTTGGAAGCATGAAAGGTTGGTTGTTTCACTTTGGCTCGATCTGTTGGGCCTCGTACAGTCACTCAGTCCAAACCTGATGGCCTCCAACAAAATCGAACAGAACAGCTGCTCTAGTTACTTCTTTCCCTTAATTACGTCTTCAACTAAAAGCATTATTTTCTAGCTGGATGTGATGGTTCACACCTGTAATCCCAGTACTTGGCAGGCTGAAACTGGAGATTACAGGCTCAAGGACAGCCTGAGCAATATAGTGAGAATCTCAAATAAAAACATAAAAAGGACTAGGGTGTAACTTGGAGGTAGAAAGCCTCTGGTTTCAATCTCCAGCACCAGAGGAAAAAAAAAAATAAATAAAAGCATTCTTTTTTTTTTTTTTTTTTGCGGGTCTGGGGATGGAACCCAGGGGCATTCTCCCTCCGAGCTACACCCCCTGCCCTATTTTTAATTCTTTATTTTGAAACCGGGTCTCACTGAGTTTTAGACGGCCTCACTAAGCAGCTGAGGCTGTCTGAGAACCGCGATCCTCCAGGTCTCGGTTTCCCGAATGCTGGGGTTACAAGCGTGCGCCACCACGCCCGGCAAAGCATTATTTTCTAATGTGCAGGGTCCTCAGTTGATCTCCATTTGCTTCTCCTTTTCTTTTGAGTTCTCTTTGCTGCAAATTTAGATGTCTGGTTCCATATTTTTATTTCCATCTCCTCCATCACACACCCTCTGGATGTAAAAGTCCCCACCCTGAGGCCTCCAGTTCCTTTTCCTCTATCAAATGCCCCCAGGAAACATGCTCTTAATGAAATCTTGTCTTTATTGCACATTTAAGGAATCTCTCTGGAGTAAGTGGAATGTTCCCTTCTGGTTTTCTGTTTCTTCTCTTACATTCTAACATCCTCAAGGGAAATACAATCCAGAGGAATCAGGGCCGTTAGTGACAGCAATCCTAATAATTAAGAATCAGGTTTTATAGCATTTCTGGGATCTTGACGGGACAGTTTTTATAATTGTCTTACCTTGTATATACAAAATTTAGAGAAATTTAATTGGCATCTCATGACAAGGAGATTTGTGAAAGTAGGCATCTTGCTCTATTAAGAACTGGAGTTCCTTAGCTGAGTGAGGTGGCACACACCTGTAATCTCAGTCCTTGGGAGGCTGAAACAGGTTAAAGGACAGCCTTAGCATCTAGTGAGACTCCTTGACCTAGTGAGAGAGTTTCAAAATAAAAATAAGAGCTGGGCGTGGTGGCGTATACTTGTAATCCCAGGGCTTGGGAGGCTGAGACAGGAGGATCTCACAGGTTCGAAGCCAGCCTCAGCTACTTAGTGAGGCTCTCAGCAACTTAGTGAGACCCTATTTCCAAATAAAGTATAAAATAGGTCTGGGAATATAGCCTGGAGGTAGAAAAAGCTGCTGGGTTCCGCCCCCAATACCAGAAACAACAAAATAAAAATAAGAAAATAGGGCTAGGGGTGTAGCTCAGAGATAGAATGCCCTTGGGTTCAATCCACAGTGCCAAAAAATAAAACATAAATAAAACATCAAGGAAAAAGATTCTCTAGATTAATTTTAATTGAAAAAGGCAATTACTCATATGTTCATGTGGGTGAAATTTGGAAGTAAAAAAAAAATCAGAGCAAATTATTACTCTATTAAAGTAATTTTTTTCAGAACTGGGAATTCAGCCTAAGGGATTCAATCTCTGAGCTACACCATTTTTATTCTTTATTTTGAAACAGGGTCTCCCTAAGTTGCGGAGAGCCCTACAAAGCAGCTGAGGCTTGTCATGATCCTGTTATCCTTCTGTTTCAGCCTCCCTACTACTGGGATTACAAGTGTACAACATCATGCTTGGCTTTAATTTTGATTTTAATGTGGTCTGTAAAGTCAATTTTCAAATGTTGAAGATAAAACACACTTGAGGCCAGGTGTGGTGGTACATGCATATAATCCAAGTACTTGGGAGACTGAGATAGGAGGATCATAGGTTCAAGGCCATCTTCAGCTACTTAGTGAGGTTCTCGGCAACTTGGTGAGATCTGTTTAAAAAAAAAAAATAGGGCTGGGAGTAGAGCTCAGAGATAGAATGCCTTTGGGTTCCATCACCAATTCTGCAAAAGAGAACCAAAACCAACCAATCAAACAATCAACCAATCAACCAACCAACCAAACAAACATATACCCCAGCACACTGAGAAGCTTCTTTCATAAGAACCAGCTCTTCTGAAATCACAGTAAGAGAGTGAGTACACCGACCCTGGGCTCTGTGACTTTGCATTCACCTGTATTTGGGTCTGTTACACACAGCCAGTTCTCCATCATGAGGGGACTACATAGGAAGCTGACAGCGCTTCCAGATCTCTTTCCTTCCTTTTCTCCAGTGTTCATGAGCACACCCACAAAGTGTGTAAGTGGCTAAGAAATACAGGAATGTAAAAATAAGCCTGTTTTGCCTCTTAAAAGCAGTGTGTTAAAAAGTTTGAGTGAAGAAAGAGAAAGTAATGGATATTCCATTAAAGCACCAAGCCTCTAGAGTACCATAAAGGCCTCTCTTTTCCATCCAGGAAAATTGCTGGGTCCCACTGCTCCTGCTCCTCCATCCTGGGGAATGAGTAAGCTTTGGGCTGAGAACAAATGGCCGAGCCTGGGCCTTCGACTGGCTTTTGAAAGGACTATTCTCTTCCCCACTTCCTACGGTCTCACAAGCAGGCTCTTCTTTCCCATAGACCAACCGAGAAAGGGATGAGGTCAAGTCGACATGAAGTGGCATTTTGAGAAAGAGTCAGCAATGCCAACACTCATGAGACTGGAACAGCTTTGTCAATGTGCTGAGGTTTTTTTCTCACCCAGTTAGGGAACTACTTGTGAGAGGCAGTGCACATTTTCTCATGCTCTGACCCTGTACCAGCTATAAAGAGATTCTGACTTTGGGCTTTTGGAATCTTGAAGAGGTACAGAGCTAATGTTTTGAACTACCAAAATGTGTTCCTGTCTGTAGTCTTTTTTTGTAAGGCTCTGAGACTTTGCTTCTGGGACTCTAAAACTTCAAGTGGAAGAATACAAGCAGAAAAATAATTTTGAGAATTAACATTTGGTTTTCTTAAAAGGTAATTAATGGCTGGGTGTGGTGGTACACGCTTGTAATCCCAGCATTCGGGAGGCTGAGAAAGAAAGATCACAGTTCATAAACAGCCTCAGCTACTTAGTGAGGCCCTTTGCAACTCAGTGAGACCCTGTTTCAAAATAAAGAATAAAAAATAGGGCTGGG
This sequence comes from Muscardinus avellanarius, assembly GCF_963383645.1. Taxonomy (NCBI): domain Eukaryota; kingdom Metazoa; phylum Chordata; class Mammalia; order Rodentia; family Gliridae; genus Muscardinus; species Muscardinus avellanarius. The sequence continues at coordinate 45,749,231 of NC_137786.1, forward strand.
GGTATAGCTTGGAGGTAGAATGCCCCTGGATTCTATTAAGAACACTGAAAAAAAAAGAGAGAGAGAGAAAGGTAATTTATCGGCTTCAATTCATAAAAGAATAAAGAACACAAATAGAGAATATATAGCTTAATGACTTTTTCCCACTAGGTGATGTAGGAAAACCCAAATCACTAAATCCTCATGCATTTGTTACATCTTTTCTTCCTTTTCTTTTCTCTTTTTCTTTTTTTCTTTCTTTTTTTTTTTTTTCAGTACTGGGGATGGAACCCTGGGGCATTCTACCTCCGAGCTATACCTCCAGCCCTATTTTTTATTCTTCACTTTTGAAACAGGGTCAAACTGAGTTGCAGAGGCCTCACTAAGTAGTAGCTGAGGCTGTCTTCGAATCACAATCCTCCTGTCTCAGACTACCAAATGCTGGGATTACAGCATGAGCCACCACACCCGGTTTGTTACATCTTTTCTAGTTTATGTGTTCTTTTGTCCTCCAGAACCTACCACAGCACAAGCAGTCAATAAATACTTGTTTTAAGAATAAATAAACACACAAATGCATTACAATCATCTGTTAGTCCAGAATAAGAAGCCAAGTCTAGACCAGAGGTGGCAGAAAAGGATATAATTTCCAGATCTTCTACTGGGACCAAATTTCTAAGAGACCTTTTTGCCTACCAAGTGATGTGTGGGGTTTTGAGCCATCACTTGAAACTGATTTTTCTCCTCACTAGCAAATAGTGATTGATTATGCATTAGTTAAGAATTCAGACCCATATATATCCATTTCTGCACCCCCAGAATCTGTAAAACCTTTATGCCTGTTATTTATGTATTTACTTATTTAGTTATTTTTTCTGGTATTAGGGATTTAACCTGGGGTGTTCTATCTCCAAGCTATACCCCCAGCACTTTTATTTTTTGTTTTAAAACAGGGGCTCACCACTATGTTGCTGATAGTCTTATTACATTGCTGAGGTTGTCCTTGAACCTGCAATTTTCCTGTCTCAGCCTCTTAAGTACTGGGATTACAGGCATGCTCCAATTGGCTCACACTGGGTAGGCTATAATAAAAATACAGCTTATTTTGGCTCACAGTATTAGATGTTCAAGGTGGGGGGGCACATGTAGTAATGGCCTTCTTGCTGGCAGAGTCCTGGGACAGCACAGGCATCGGGTGCCAAGAGACAGGGAACGAGCACATGTGCAGGAAGGTGTGCAACTCTCTCCCCTCGGCTCTCTCTCCTTATAAAGCCACCAGTATTCAACCTGGGTGCTCCACTTGGATGGTTTTGATCCTCATCACGTCCCAAAGGCCCCACCCACTTAATACCTCACTATGGGGATTCAGTGTCCACACCTATGCCCCTGGGGGACACATGCTCCCTGTAATTCTGGAAGGGCTGGCTCTGGTGAAGGGACTGTCACTTTCATTTCTTGACTGTGACTCCTTACGGGGTTGGTTCGTGTTTCTTTCTTAGTTATGAGGGCAGTTAGGATGCAGGGGTCACACCCTCATTTAGAGTGTTAATAGAATTTGGGGTTGGTAACAAGATCATATATGAAGCCACAGCAGTGCTTTCTACTTCAAGACCAGTGCTAACTACCTTGAACAGAAAAATATGACTCACCTGAGCTGCAGCTGTGGGTAGCTCCCAGGTCCCTGGGAGTGATCATCACGAATACTCTTGAAGGTGTGTTTAGCTCCTGATGAGCTACTGGAAAATCCCATTTTGGGTGTAGCACCAAATCACACGTGCATATGTTATACAGGTTGCATTAATTCTTGAATCAAATTATATACCATGAAATGCTATAATTTAATACTGTAAAACCTAGGTGCATGTCCCTTCAAAAACAGTTTCTCCAGGATTAGTGTTAGCAAAAGTATATCTTTTGAAAAGTTATTTAAAGTCCTTGTAATTTGACTTCCAAAAAATTATATATAGTAATATGCTAAATCTAATTTTAAAAAAGGTAAAAAAGAGCACTGATTTCTTTTTTTGTGTGTGGTACTAGAAGTGGAACCTAGGGGCTTTTCTACCTTCGGGCTATACTCCCAGACCTGTTTTATATTTGGAAACAGGGTCTCACTAAGTTGCTGAGAGCCTCAGTAAGTAGCTGAGGCTGGCTCTGAGCCTGTGTGATCCTCCTAGAGCACTGATCTCTAGTGTTCGCTAATTTTTATGTTCCAAATATTCCCATCATGGCTAATATTAATTTACCAAAAATTAAACAAGTTCACAGAATTTCCAAATATTGGATTTCACAATCAACTCTTGCAAGATGTTGAGAGCTGGCTTTAGCACTGCCCACGTAGTAAAACTGTATTCCCTTTGTAAGCCCTTACTACAAAGAGCTTTATGGAAGTTTGAGTCTTCACCCATGTTGATGGGCTATGGCGAAGGGGAGAGATGTCACAGACACGAGCCCCCAAACCCTAACCATGGAGAGTGAATGGGGTAAGGTCCTAGGGAGGAGAGAATTCTTGTACTTCTCATCTTTTTCCTTTATATCCACCCAGCCCCCTCACCTATTTTAAGAGCTTTGGGATGGATATCCCAGAGTGAGCCACTTACACATATGAAAACATTGTCTAAGTATTTACCTTCCCTTTAATTCACGTGTCATGTATGTCTCAGAAAATCCCTCTGGTGGCTTCCTCTAACTATAAAACATAATGCTGGTTGGTTTCCAGTCTGCTCATCGTTATTCTCTTACATACTTTCAAAAACCCTGTTCTTCTCATCTGGTTTAGCAGTCTGAATAAGTGTTTTAAAATGTACTTAGTGCCCTGGGTTCAATCCCTAGTACCAAAAAAAAAAAAAAAAAAAAATGCACTTAGTGTTAGGCTCAAGAGTAACACATCTAAAGTTCATTTTTAGGGTGTGTGTGGGGGGCTTGTAGGGATCCAACCCACCCTGGCGCTCTACCACTGATCTATATTTTCAGCCCTTTTGATTTTATTTTGAGACAGGGTCTCACTAAGTTGCCTAGGCTGGCCTCAAACTTGTGATCCTCCTCCTCCTTCAGCCTCCTGAGTAGCTGGAATTTCAGGCATATACCAGCACATTCTACCAGCTTTATGTCTCATGCTTCTTTTTTAAACCCGATGAAGGATTATACTGCTTGCCACCCTGTATCTTCTGATAGATCAAATCTGCCTCGAGCCCTGATGAAGTGTATAGACGGTGTAGTTGGAATCTCCTGTGAGCTGTGTTGGGGCGCCAGGCAGTGTCTGAGGACTTGGAGCTCCTCCTTCTGAGGCTGAGTCCAGGCCTTGGTTTGTTTACTGCAGAGGTCAACCCTCTGGGCTCGAAGATGTGGCTTTGTTTCCTTGTAATAATTTTTTTTTTAAATCTTCAATATTGAAAGAAGGCAGCAAGTGCAATTGGCAGCCCTTAAAAGCCTTTTTGGAGTACTTTAATGTTGATGAATAAAAGCACTGGAAATGGTTTTCTTCCCCGCTTCTTTGATATCATTCACTGTTATGCTTCTGGCCCGGGTTCATGCTCAGTGTACCAGGGATATTGTTCCTAGTCATCTGCTTGTGTCTGGGTTCATTCTTGGATTTCCTGCCCGCATGGGGCCAGTTAAAGTCTGTTCTGTCCTCCGCCTCACCTTTCCATCTTATAGTAGACCTCGATCTCTTAAAAACTCCAGCCTCCTGTCTTCACTGTCAACCAGTTAGATTCTACCTCATCCTCTTAAGGGAACTGTCTTTCTGTTGCTTTCCTAGCTCCTGGTCTGTAGATTACTAGCATCCGCCAGGTGTTTGCCATTCACCACTAGTAAAATTTTAAGTAGGCATTTAATGACGAGCAAATTATTCCATGTTTCCCATTTATCAATGTGAAAACTACTTTTATCCCTCTAGTGACAATTATACTAGCGTGAAACATGCATGACTGGAAAAACTCTTTAGCTTTTTTTTTTTTTTTTTTTTTTTGCAGATGGAACCCAGGGGCATTTAGCCTCCGAGCTACACCCCCTGCCCTATATTTTTTGATTATTCTGAAACAGGGTTTCACTAAGTTGCAGAGGGCCTCACTGAGTAGCTGAGGCTGTCCGTGAACTGCGATCCTCCGGCCTCCCAAATGCTGGGATTACAAGCATGCGCCACCACGCCTGGTTTTTAGCTTTTGCTATAATGGATTTACTTGCTTTCTGGATTTGACTTCTGGAACTCACTTGGCCAACCAAAAAAGTAAAAGTCAGAATGGAAGGCATTTGCTATGAGAGGCTATCATTTTGACAGAAACAGTTTGTGGACAATCTTAACCTACCAGTATTAACATTTGTGTGTGTGTGTGTGTGTGTGTGTGTGTGTGTGTGTGTGGTATTGGATATTGAACTCAGAGGCATTCTACCTCTGAGCTACATCCCCAGCCCTATTTTTTATTCTTTTTTTTTTTTTGAGGCACTGGGGATGGAACCCAGGGACCTTCTACCTCCGGGCTATACTCCCAGACCTATTTTATATTTTATTTGGAAACAGGATCTCACTAAGTTGCTGAGAGCCTCACTAAGTAGCTGAGACTGGCTTTGAACCTGTGCGATCCTCCTGTCTCAGCCTCCCAAGTTTTGGGATTACAAACGTGTGTCACCACGACCGGCTTATTCTTTGTTCTTTATTTTGAAACAAGGTCTCACTATGTCATTGAGAATCTCACTAAACAGCTGAGGCTGGCTGTGAGCTTATGATCCTCCTGTCTCAGCCTCCCAAGTACTGGGATTATAGGCATGCACTACCATGCCAGGCTGAGACTGGAGGATCGTGGTTCGCAGACAGCCTCAGCTACTTAGTGAGGCCCTTTGCAACTCAGTGATACCTGGTTTCAAAATAAAGAATAAAAAATAGGGCGGGGTGGGTGTAGATTGGAGGTCGAGTGTCCCTGGGTTCCAAACCAGACCCGCAAAAACAAAACAAAACAAAAAAATACGGGTTTATTCTTAGTTACTACCTTTAGTCCTATGGTGGATTCTAAAGGGTTGTTTTCAAAAGATTACTTAGTTGGGTGTATGGCATATGCCTGTAATCCAAGTGCTTATTAATTTGGTTTTTGGATTGGCATTATATTTTGTACTAAGGTAAAATGTGTTTATTCAGTTGAGCGTAGTGGCACATGCTTGTAATCCCAGCATTTGGGAGGCTGAGACAGGAGGATCACAGGTTCAAGGACAGCCTCAGCAACTTAATGAGGCTCTCATCAGCTTAGTGAGACCCTGTTTCAAAGTAAAAAATAAAATAGAGCTGGGGGTGTTACCTGGAGGTAGAATGCCCCTAGATTCTATACCTAGTACCATAAAAAAAAAAGAAAAAAAAAGGTTACTTATAAAATGCCAGAGAGAGACTTCCAGGAGGATGGCAACCGAGAAAAGCAGCGTTTACGAGTCCTGCTAACACTCGATCTCTATCACCACAAAATAAGTGCTTTTCAGAGCCAGAAAACACTATCAGCAGAGAAATAAAAAATGTAAACACAAGGGACAGAGAAAAAGAAGACTAGAAGAACAACCAGAGACCAGAAAAGAAAGTAGCCCGCATTGCATGATGGCAACACTGGCGCCATCATGCCTCACAGCACCAGGCTCCAGAGAGGAAAGGTAAACAAGGAGCTGAAATGAGCAGCTGTGGATCATTCAGGTGTAATTCAGCAGTTCTGTCAACACAAAGAACATCTAAAACTCCCAGTGACTAAGCTCATCACACCTTCCAGGGACTCAGAATGGAGCTCAAAACCAGAAAAGAATTATGCCAGCCTCACAGCCGAGGGCATGACAGCGATGCCATATTGCCAGCAGTGATGGTGAGTTCACCACACCCGGGAAATCTCCAGATCAGCATGCACAATAACTGTACGTGAAATCGCGGCCCCTACAGGAGAAATCCCAGCACGGAACCCCCAGGGACTTGCACAGCTTTGATAATCTCCCTGGGTCTGAGAGTTTGCAGTACAACCCAGTGAAGGAGTAGCGGTGGCAAAGATACCACACCCTAGTTGCAGCTCCCCATGGGAAAACCCTAGTTGCAGCTCAGCACCCCCACGGTCTCACACAGCTTTGACTAACTCCCTGTAAAGGAGCAGTGGTGGCTGAGATTACCACAAACTCCAGGTTTAGAGCGCCCTAAGTGAAGTTGTGGTGACCCGGGGAAGAACCCAGAGAAGGCACAAACTTCTGAAATCATGGGAAAGAGGAACAACAATAGAGCAATGAATGCCCACAACCCCATAATATCAGAACCTGATAACAGAAATTCAGAGATCTCCAGAAGATCAAATCAGGAATATCACTGTAGAAATAATACAGGACTTTCAAAAAGAATTTAGAGAGAGTCTAAAAGAAATAAAGGATTTTTGAAGTAAAGGCATCAATTCAAACTATAAACAATCGATTAGACCACATGGAAAATAGAATCTCGCTCCTAGAAGATGATCACTCCAAAATTGAATGCCTAATTTATAACTTAGAAAAAAATTCAGACAGCAGGAATCTGGCATTGAAGAAAGATGGGCCCATTTTAAGAGAGCTAACCTAAGAATAATTGGAATAGAGGAGGGAAAAGAAGGTGAAACTAAAGGGATCAATAATCTCTTCAAATAAATAATAGCAGAAAAATTTCCAAACATAGAGCAAGAGGTTGGTACACAGGTCCAGGAAACTTATAGAACTCCCTTTAGACAGGATAAGAAAAAAGGTTCACCACGCCACATAATTGTCAAAATGACCAATGTGGAAGCCAAGCAGAGTATATTAAAGGCAACAAAAACAAAAGGCCAAGTGACAAGTGACACTCAGAGGCAAACCAATTAGAATCACTCCAGACTTCCCAAACCAAGTCATGAAAGCCAGAAGGGCTTGGAGTAACATATTCCAAACTTTGAAAGAAAACAACTTCCAGCCCAAAATTTCCTACCCAGCAAAACTATCTATCAAATTAGGTGAGGAAATAAGAAGCGTCCATGACAAACAGAAACTGAAGGAATTTATGTCTTCAAAACCAGTGCTAGAGAAAATACTCAAAGAGATTAACTACAAACAAGAAATAGGTAATATACACCAGAACCAGAGAAACAAAATTTTCCATCCAGCAGACAACTAAGCAAAGAAGAATAAACAGTATTTCAAACAGAAATAAAATCTTAACATGGTAGGAATTAAAAGTTATCTCTCAATAATCACACCGAATGTAAATGGCCTCAATTTCCCAATAAAAAGACATGAAGTGGCAAAATGGATTAAAAAACAAAATCTATCCATCGGCTGCTTACAAGAAACATACTTTACAAGTAAAGATAGTAACAAACTCAAGGTAAAGGACTGGAGCAAGGTAATTCATGTTAAGTAGCCATCCTAACAAATGTGAAGTAGTATTTCAGTATAGTTTTTATTTGTATTTCCTTAATGATTAGTTATATTATGATAATGATAAGTGATACTCCTGTGTTTACTGGTCATATAAAAATCTTTGGAGATTCATTATCTATTTTAGTCATTTTACCTATTTCTAAATTGTATTGTTTGCTTTTATTATTGCTAATTTTTAGGATTTATATTTGGAATATTAATATACCTTCAGATATAGCATTTGGAAATATTTAATCCCATTCTATCAGTAACTCTTTTTTTTGGTGGTACTGGGGTTCCTGGAAGCCCTTCTACCTCCGGGCTACACTCCCAGACCTATTTTTACATTTTTAAAATTTGGAAACAGGGTCTCCTAAGTCAGCGCACGCGGCTGGCTTCGAACCTGCGCGATCCTCCTGTCTCTGCCTCCCAAGCGCGGGGATTACAAGCATGCGCCACCACGCCCGGCTATCGGTAACTTTTAATTCTGTTTACATTGCCTTTAGATGTACAATATTTTTCTATTTTTATGAAGTTTGTTTGTTTATTCTTTTGTTGCCTGTGGCTTTGCAGTCATATCCAAGAAATCACTGCCAATTTCAATGTTGTGAAGTTTTATGACCCTGGTTTTCTTCTAAAAGTTTATAGTCTTAAGATTTAACTTTAGATCTTTTATTTATTTTGAGTTAATATTTGTATATGGTGTTAGGTAGGGCCCAATTTTATTTTTTCATGTAGTTATTACTTTTCAACAATATTTAGTGAAAAGATTATTATTTCCTTCACCAAATGTTCTTGGAAACCTTGTCAAAAATAACTTGACCATATATGGAAGAAAAAACCCCAAACATATCAAAGTTAATCAGGAAACCAAGCATGGGAAGGAGGGAGGGGAAGGGAAGGGTTAGGGATTGGGTAGGGGCTGATGGGGTGATATGTGTGTGTATATCTCCACAAGTTTTTTTTTTTATCCCATTAAGATGCATAAATACAATGCACCAATAAAATTTATTAAAAAAATAAAATGCCAGAGAACATGTACTTATGGACATACATTGGTAAATTTCAAAGGGTAGAGGCAAAAGCAAAATTGAAGGTACTAAATTTAACTATTTTCTTCTTTTCTTGTTCTTTTTTTTTCTTTTTTCTTGTAGCACTAGAAATTGAACCCAGGGGTGTTCTACCTCTGAGCTACACATCTCGGCCTATTTTATTTTGAAACAAGATCTCACTAAGTTGCTGAGGCTGGCCTTGAACATGCAATACTTCTGCCCCAGCCTCCCAAGTACTGGGATTACATGTATGCACCAGCAAGCCAACCTGGAAGACGCTATATTTCTAATTAGTCACTCAGTGAGGTTTTCTAAAATCATTGAGCGTGAAGCTATGCTCCAATAGAGTTGACAAGAATAATAAGGTGGTGTTTCAGAAATCTGTATTGGCTTAATTCCAGGAAGATGAGAATATCAGAGTTAAGTGTTTACTGGAAGAAATAACACCTGCGTTATACCCAGTGATTACTAAAGGGAACTAAGAAAACTGGAGAAGATAAGCAATACTAACTTCCAACAACTCTAAATGACTTGGCACAGAGTACTGGGTTGGTAGCATCTGCCACAAGTAGTAAAAATAGCTCCACTTGTCTGTATAGATGTACAGGCTGGATAAATAAAATCAGAAAGGAGGCTTTGCCAAAGATCTATCATATTATGAAACATGAGTGAATTTTCTGGAACAGGAAAATGATTTGGGAATTCCATCTGTGGATCATGGGATCAGAGAGACCTAACTTCTAAGCCTTGCTTTGCCATTTATTAGCTGTATCATTTTGGAGTAATTGACTTAATTTTTTCTTTCTGCCTTGAATTACTTGTCTGTGAATGGGGTGGTGGTAACAGGGCCTATCTTATGTTTTGATATAATGATCCAAATGAAGTAATATGTACAAATTTACAACTTTTACATCTGGGAATGAATGATATATCCTTAGCAATGAAGAGAAATACAGTTTATCCCCTTGAAAAAAACAAGGGGAGAAAGTTATTTTAACAGAAAAGGTTAATTAAATTTTTTTTAATTTAGTAATTGGTGAACACTTAATATGTTAGTCAGCTTTCTGTTGCTCTATGAAAATACCTGAGATAATGAACTTATAAGGAGAAAAGGTTTATTTTGACTCACAGTTTTGGAGGTTTCAGTCCACAATCATTTGGCCTCATATCATGGTGAGGCAGCACGTCATGGTTGGAACTTGTGGTGGAACAAAATCACTCACGTCATGGTTGGGATTGGTAACAAAAAGGGAGAGGAAGAGGCCAGGGCCCCACTATCCTTCCAGGGCATGCTGCTAGTAACAGGACCTCCATTCATTAAGCCTCATCTCTTAAAGATGTTGCTGCCTCCCAAAAGCACCAAGCTGGAGACTACACTTTTAACACATGGGCTTTGGAGGTGAAATTTAGATCCAAACTATACTGCTTCATATCTGATTCCGTCAGTAATATTCAGTCAGTAAAAAACAAAACAAACAAAAAAAAAACCCCACAAAGGATGAAGCTGGGTGTGGTGGCACATACTTGTAATCTCAGCACTTGGGAGGCTGAGACAGGAGGAACTGGGTTCATGTCCAGTCTCAGCTACTTAGCAAGGCCCTCTCTCTGCAACTTGGTGAGACCCTGTTTCAAAATAAAGAATAAAAAATCCAGCTGGGGAATGTAGCTCATAGGTCAGAGGTAGAATGTCCCTGGGCTCAATCCCCAGCATCTCCCCCACAAACATAAATGCAACTAACTAACTAACTAACTAACTAACTAGCCAAAGGATGAATCTGCCCAATTAGCAACTTTAACTGGCAGCTAAAGGACAGCTTCTCTAGCCAGGTGAGGTGGCACACACTTGTAATCCTAGTACTTGAAAGGCTGAGACAGGAGGATCACAGGTTTGAGGAGTCTCAGCAAGTAGTGAATCTCTCATAAGCCCAGTGAGACCCTATTTCAAAATAAAAATAAAAATAGGGCTCGGGTGCAGCTCAGAGGTAGAATGCCCCTGAATTCAATTCTCAGTCCCACAAAGAAAGGGGACAACGTCTTCATTTTATTTTAATTTAACTTAATTTTATTTTATTTTTGCGGTACTGGGGATGGAACTCAGGGGCATTTTACCTCCAAGCTACACCCCAGCCCTCTTTTTTACTTTTTATTTTAAAACAGGGTTTTACTGAGTTGCAGAGGGCCCCACTAAGTAGTAGTTGAGGCTGTCTGCGAACTGCAATCCTCATGTCTCAGCCTCCCAAATGCTGGGATTACAAGCGTGCGCCACCACGCCTGGCTACAACTTCTTAATTTAAAGGAGAGGTATCAAGCAGCATTTTATTTCTTCATTGCTAACAGTTTCTAAACCAAGATGGATGAAAAGGCCGAACAATGGAAAATTCTCAAGTGTATTTATTTGGTATAAGTGTAGGTATTAGTAGATAGTGGTTTTCCTTATAGCTGTATACACACACACACACACACACACACACACACACACACACTTATTTATTTTACTTACTTACTTATTTACTTATTTACTATGGTACCAGAGTTGATTCAGGGACATTCTACCTCTAAGTTACACCCCCCAGCTCTAGCTCTTTTTCTTTGTGTGGCACTGGGGATGGAACCCAGGGTATTTCTACCTTCAGGCTATACCCCCATACCTATTTTTATATTTTATTTGGAAACAGGGTCCCACTAAGTTGATGAGAGCTTCACTAAGTAGCTGAGGCTGGCTTCGAACCTGTGCGATCCTCCTGTCTTAACCTCCCAACTACTGCAATTACAAGTGTGCGCCACCACACTCGCCTCCCCCAGCTCTTTTTATTTAAATTTTTTCTTTGTGGTACTGGGGATAGAACCCAAGGGCCTTCTACCTCCGGGCTACGCTCCTGACCTCTTTTTATATTTTACTTGGAAACAGGGTCTCACTAAGTTGCTGAGAGCCTCACTAAGTAACTGAGGTTGGTTTCAAACCTGTGTGATCCTCCTGTCTCAGCCTCCCAAGTGCCGGGATTACAAGCGTGCGCCACCATGCCCGGCTTTATTTTAAATTTTGAAACGGGGATGTTGCTGGGTCTGAAGATGGGTGCTGGGAGGCCGCTTCCTGACCAAAGAACAGATGTGAAGTGGACTGCTGCCTCCTGGACTCAATGAAAGCCATGCTGAGTCAAGTTCTGAAGATGAAGCCACACTAGAGAAGTCTGAACTTAACTTACAGGAAGATAAAGAAGATGGGACCATTAGAGAAAGAGAAAACTCAGCTTTCTCAGCAGATGGACCAAAAATGGAAACAGAAGTTACAGCAAATGCACATACGGACTGCTCTTCTGGGGTTCCCTTAAATATGTGAAAGAAATTTCAAGAACTGCACAAAAAACATTCAGAACAGAAAATCTCCGCTTCAAGATTCAAAGGGAAAGAGAAAAAATGCCCTACAAAAAATAAATTGAAGAATGAAAAAGAATCTTCTAATGAACAGTCCTCACATGGAACCCTGTGGAAGGAGCTTACCCAGTACTTTGGAGCCCAGGACAGATTTGAACCTCCTGTTAAAGAGAAGGTTGACATGTCTGGCCTTGAAAAGAAAATAGACCAGGCTGTGGAGGAGTGTGATGTCGATAAGGTTAGAGCTCAGCAACCAGCTTGCTACACGAGAGCTTGGTGTAAAAATTGCCAAAGCAATTGCCTGCCACAAGTTTGTAAAAGCCAAAAAGGAGGCTGAAAATCTACAGGCTGCTTGAGAAAAGAAGAAACTTGCATGGGGGACTGAAGCAAAGAAGAGATGGGAGACCAAAAGCAACATGTGATATACTTAATTCTTTTTTATCTGTACTGGGGATTGAACACTCTGCAGGGATTTGGTAGAGTTCTTCAAGATACTTACACAGCCCAACAAGGGCTTTGTTGGTTTTGTACAACAAAGGTGCACACTTTGTACAACAAGGTGCATGCATGCTTGTAATCCCAGTACTTGGGAGGCTGAGACACGAGGATCACAGGTTCGTGGCTAGCTTCAGTTACTTAGTGAGGCCCTCTGCAACTTAGTGAGACCGTGTTTCAAAATAAAGAATAAAAAATAGGGCTAGAGGCGTAGCTCGGAGGTAGAATGCCCCTGGGTTCAATTCCTAGCACTGCAACAAACGAACAAACAAACAAACAAACACAAACCAGACTCAATTTGTGTGGGCAATGTACTGAAAAGATTTTCCTGCTTAGGATAAATATCTCAGGAAATTGATAAAAGTAGCAAAAAATATGCATAAAACTTGGGAGTTGAGCTGGGTGTGGTGGCGCATGCTTGTAATACCAGCATTTGGGAGGCTGAGACAGGAGGATTGTGGTTCACAGGCAGCCTCAGCTACTTAGGCCCTGTGCAACTCAGTGAGACCCTGTTTCAAAATAAAAAATAAAATATAGGGCAGGGGGTGTGTAGCTTAGAGGTAGAATGACCCTGGGTTCCATCCCCAGTACTGCAAAAAAAAAAGCTTGGAAGTTGATTATCAGCTCTTTTCCGTCTTTTTCTTAGACATTCAATCCATTGAAGTAAATGAAATATGAAGCATTTTGTTATATGTGTACGATAACTAAGCATATATATAGGATAAAGGATATGGTTTTATTTGTATAGACTGAGAGTATAAAATCAATTTTAATCTTCATGTCTTTGGTATAGCATAGTCAATTAGGTCCTTATATTTTTTAACCTGTTCTTGTCAAAACTATACTTTTTCTGGAATTGTGTTTTTAAGATTTTTTTTGTTTATAATGGATTAGTCATAAGTACAAAGTAGTCTCAATTGATGCTGCCTTTCCAATAATGATTGATTCTTTATTGGAGATCACACAGTTGACATAGTCACATACTAAAAGCAATTGGTTAATTTTTATGTGCCTTTAGATGAAGTAATCATAGTGGAAAAGGGACGGAATGAAGCATTTGGAGGACAATTTAAATTCAGTTCTAAACCGGGCGTGGTGGTACAGGCTTGTAGTCCCAGCATTCGGGAGGCTGAGACCTGAGGATCGCGGTTCGCGGACAGCCTCAGCTACTTAGTGAGGCCCTCTGCAACTCAGTGAGACCCAGTTTCAAAATAAAAAGAATAAAAAAACAGGGCAGGGGGTGTAGCTCGGAGGCCGAATGCCCCTGGGTTCCATCCCCAGACCTGCACACACACAAAAAATCAGCTCTGTGCAGAAACATCTTTCTGAATATTTCTAGGCTATGCCATTCTTTAAATTATGTGATGGTTCTTAGAAGAGAATGTAGTATAATTATATTAAACAGGCATTTATAACTGAAGATAATATAACTTTGAATCATCTAGAAAAATTCTTTTTTGAAACAAGGTCTTTCTAGGTTGTTAAGAGTCTTGTGAAGTTGCTGAGGCTGGTTTTAAACCTGTGATCCTCTTCTCTCAGCCTTACAAGTATTGGGATTACTGGTGTGGATATCACCTCAGGCTTATTTATTTATTTTTTATTTATTTATTTATTTTAGAACTGGGGATTGAACCCAGGGGTATTCTACCTCTGAGTTATACCCTCAGCCCTATTTTTTGTTCTTTATTTTGAAATAGGGTCTCACTAAATCCTGAGCTGGCCATGAACCTGAGATCTTTCTGCTTAGCCTCCCAAATACTGGGATTACAAGCATGTGCCACCATGCCTGGCTTAAAAGCAACTTTTAAAAATATAAGCCAGGCATGGTGGCGCATACCTGTAATCTCAGTACTTGTGAGGCTGAGACAGGAGGATCCCAGGTTCTAGGCCAGCCTCGGCAACACAATGAGACTATTAACAACCTAGTGAGACCCTTTTTCAAAACAAAAAAATAAAATTGGGCTGGGAGTGTAGCTCAGAGAATGCCCCTGGATTTAATTCCCAGTACAACAACAACAAAATTTAAAAAACTTCATTTTCCACTTCGTAGAGGGCCGAATCACTTTCCTCAGCTGATCACTCTGTACCTGAGCTTTGGTTAGTGTAATACACTTTTTGATAATTCACAAATATTCCAATTCTCCCTTTCTCTCATGTAAGAATTATAATTCTCTACCCTTCCCTCCTTGAAGTTAGTCCTATCCACACAATTTGATTTGGCAGATGAAATGTGATAGAAAATTATGAGACTTGTGTCTCTCTTACTGTGCTTCAATCACCAGGGAAACATGTGGCAAGATGCAATCTACATCAGCCAGCTCTTATCAGTTGGTTTGGGAACATGTATTTCGAGTGAGAAACAAATAAAGTGAGCCAATGAGATTTGGGGTTGTTTATTATTGAAGCAGAAGCTGGCCTGTCCTGACTAATCCAGGCAGCGTGGGGCCAGGGACCTACTTGTGGATGGAGTGAATTCAGAAGTAGCCTGACAACACATTCATGAACTTAGTGGGTGCTTACAAGTAATTAGTTTTCAGACAAAAACAGCCCATGAACAACAACAAAAAAGAAAACCCTTCAGAAGTTATGTTCTGAGAGGGCTTCTGTTTCTACCAGGATTTGCCCTTCTTGCTACTGCTCAGCTTGGAGTTTGATCCATAGGCTTTCTCTTTTACAATCTCTGATTCAGACAACTATTATTGTCAAGTGGGATTACAACCTCTTCATGATCGCTTCCTACATTTCCTGTTCTTGCTGACTCCCTCTCTTCTTCTCTTCCTTTCTTCCTGGAAAAAATTAAATGACCGAGTGTCTACTTTGTGCTAGCTTCTGTACACATTTGTAGAAGTACAAGACCCAAGAACTATAACGTGGCCCCAAAGGAGTTTCTATCCAGTTAATGGTACAGTCTGACCTCACTAAAGGAATAAAAAATGATATAAAGTAGTAAATTTTATACTTGAGATATTTACAAAGTAACATGTTGATTCAAAAATAATGTGGAGTGATTATCATCTTATGTAGCTAAACCTTGAACTTTATACTAGGCCTATAGCCAAAATAAATCCAAACAGCATGCAAGCATCTTAGCAAAGAGATCTGCAGTCAGTAGTAATCTTTTAAAATTTTGTCAAGTCTTAGGTTTGGGAAAGTCTTGAGTAGGCAGAAATCAATAATTTGAAACATAAAAAAATTGTTAACTATGTAGAGTATTTGAGGAATGTGTGCGAAGTAGATGGTCAATTCTGCTGGGCCAGGATGTGTGCCTTGCCAACCCACATGACCTTGTAGCTATTGGAATCCTCAGTCATATCTGAAAACAACAGTAGGTGGAAATCATCACATAACAAAGAAGGGACATAAACACCATCAAGTAATTTGGGCTGTGGCCAGGAACTGACCACTTTCTAACTGGATGTTAGAAAGTATTTTCCCGAAGATTGTACAGTTAAAAAGCCGTAGACGGTGACTGCTTAGAGGAATTTATCACTTTAATTTTCATTAAGTTTTGTCAGTCCAAGGAAGAATTACAATAAATGTGAAGAACGAGTCTGGGACATACTTTTTCAGCATTTTCATACATTATAAAAATACACACATAAAATTATTCAGCAAACAGGAAAAAAAAAAACAGTAAACATGTCACAAACCAAACCAAACCAAACATAGTTAAGTCTCCCTGCTAACAACATATATATTTTTAAACCTTGGCACTAAGAGATGATAGAAACTCACGGACTTAGAATATATACACATTTAAAGATTCCAAGTGCTTATTTAGGAAGTATTTTTATTTGGAATAAAGAAGTTGAGTTATAAAAATGTGAATGGCTTATAGAATGCAGCTTACTGAATTAGTCTCTGTTCTGAAAAACTAGAGTTATCTCACCCTCGGAGAGTTGGAAATGTATGTCGTCTGTATTTCCACAGTTAGCAGCCCGCAGTCACTCGGCAGGGTTGGTGGGGCTGGCAGGGGCCTCGCTCTCTCCAGAGGACGAGCCCTGGCCCCTTTGACTTGGAATAGCAGGAAGCACTCGGTTTGTACGTAGAGGTTCTCCGGATAGAACTGGGGAGAAAGAAAAAAGGGGTGACACACGGTCAAGGATTTGCTCCTCTTAGAGGCTTAGGAAGCAGGGAGTAGGAAAATGTGTTATTTCTTAAGGAATGGTGGCATTTCTAAGAAGCCCGTGTTGGTAACAGCTGGGCTGTGGGGAAAAGCTGGGTAGGCACATCCATTCAGGCTTACGACATGTAGTTAGGAATTTCAAATATGAACAAATACAGAATGCACCAAGTGTGATGGAAACGTGATTGCACTGTGCGTGCGTGGCAGAGCTCTTCCTTGGAATGGAGCAGCTGTGGATGGTCAAGTCAGCACAGGCTCTAAACAAGCCCCAGGACAGATATCTGTATAAGGCTTTTAGGCAAACTTTCTCCAGAGGTCCTCAGTTTCCTTCCTTCCTTCCTTCCTTCCTTCCTTCCTTCCTTCCTTCCTTCCTTCCTTCCTTCCTTTTCTCTTTTCTTTTCTTTTCTTTTCTTTTCTTTTTTCTTTTCTTTTCCTTCCTTCCTTTCCTTGAGATTGAACTCAGGGGCATTCTACCTTCGAGCTACACCCCCAGCCCAACTTTTTATTCTTTATTTTGAAACAGGGTCTCACTAAGTCACACAGGGCCTCACTAAGTAGCTGAGGCTGGCTGTGAACTGTGATCCTCCCGTCTCAGCCTCCCGAATGCTGGGATTATAAGCGTGGGCCGCCACGCCTGGGCTGGTTTCTCGTTCCTTTTTGAGACAGGGTCTCCCTAAGATGCCGAGGCTGGCCTCAAGCCTGTAGTCCTCCTGCCTTCACCATGCTGGCCTTGTCAGGTTTCCTCTAGGAAGAGCTCAGTGTGCCTTTCTTTTTCTTTTTCTGAGCTAAGTTGATCAGATATCTTTATCGTTCTCATTTGAAACTTAATTTTGAAAAGCAAAGCATCTGGTTTCTCCCAAAGAAAATCTCGTTGTCTCCTCTATGCCCCCCAGAGCACAAGACCAAGCGACCGTTTCCTTAACCAGAGGTCTTTGCATCTAAGAGCTCTGCTTCAAGAGGGGTTCAGCCTCTTGAATTTCAAGCCATGATAAAAGTTGACACTGGCCACAACTGACTTTACACAGATCATCAGTAAGGGCAGAAAAGCTGTCAGGAAGGGAGGGCTCTGGGATTCTGCTTCTAACACTGTGGGATTTTGGACAAAATGCTTTCCTTATTTTACTCCTCCACAGTAAGATCCTACTAAGACCCCACAGTTCATTGTTTTTACCTAAAGAGTTTCAGAGCCCTTAGTTGGTCCCCGTTAAACTGCAGCCTGGGCATATTGGATATTTACTTTGTGCAAATAGTGTGCCAAGTGTTTTACATATGTAAATGTTATCTCCTTTAATCCTCCCAACAATCTTACCAGGCTGGCACCATTATTATAGCCGCAAGGGAGGAAACCAAAATTCTATGGAAAGGCTCCAAAACTTGGCTAAAATAGGACAGCTCCTAAATAATTTAACCTACACTCAACAGGGTATGGAGAAATCCTCTGTGGGTGTGCATCTGTGTGCTGGTGTGCGTTATAACTGGGCAGGGTGGAATAGAAAGACCAAGAAGGAAGGAAGTGTCGCTCCTTTCAAGAGACAACTGGCTCAGCAGCCCAGAGTTCTTCAAGTCTAGTGCTCACTCCCAGGCGATGCTGGGGAGTCACATAACCTTCCTGCTGGTGTTCCCATTTGTACAGTGGGGATGATAATAATAAAACTTGCCTTAGAGAATAGATACAAGGATATATAAACTTAGAATCTTTAGGTGTTGGGCCTAATAATCTACTTTATAATAGGCATGCCGGGTAATATTTAGGCATACTCAAGTTGGAAGATCACTGCTCTAACAGAATATGTTAATTTCTCATAATTTTATATTATGAGAATTGTGTGGGGTTTTTTGTATAGAAATATAAAAATAAATTAGTGATGCCAAGTAAATCACAGATGGTCCTGATGAATAGCATGCACTCTCTGTTTAGGGATATGTGGACTGAGAGTACAAACCATGCATTATTATTATTATTATTTTTTTTGGTGGTACGGGGGATGGAACCTGGGGGCATTCTACCTTCGAGCTATACCCACAGCCCTAATTTTTATTCTTCATTTTGAAAACTCTCACTGAGTTGTTAAGGGCCTCACTAATTAGCTGAGGTTGTCTGCGAACCGAGATCCTCCCGTCTCAGCTTCCCAAATGCTGGGATTACAAGTGTGAGCCACCATGCCTGGCCATGATGCCCATTTCTGTGTGTTCCTTTTTGTTTGCTTGTTTTTGTTTTTGGTGCTGGGGTTTGAACCCAGGGGTGTTCTACCTGTGAGCTACTCCTCCCGCTCTATTTTGTTCTTTTTCTTTTGTGGTACTGGAGATGGAACCCAGGGGCATTCTACCTCCGAGTAACACCCCCAGCCCTATTTTTTATCCTTTATTTTGAAACAGGGTCTCACTGAGTTTCAAAGGGCCTTGCTAAGTAGTAGCTGAGGCTGGCCAAGAACCACGATCCTCCTGTCTCAGCCTCCCAAATGCTGGGATAACAAGCGTGTGCCCCCATGCCTGGCTCTATTTTCTTCTTACTTTGAAACATCTCACTAGGTTGATGAGAGTCTCACTGCTTGGTGAGGCTGTCCTGGAACCTGCGGTCCTTCTGTCTCAGCTTCCCAGGTACCAGGATTACAAGTGTGCACCACCACGCCTGGCACACGCAGAGCAAGGAAAGCAAGGAAAGGAAAGAGACCCATCTTGGTTTTGTTTGTACTAGAGACGAGACCCAGCTTCCAGACCTATTTTATTTTGAAACAGGGTCTCACTAAGTTTCTGAGAGCCTCACTAAGTAGCTGGGGCTGGCTTCAAATCTGTGTGATCCTCCCATCTCAGCCTCCCAAGTACTAAGATTACAAGCATGCACTATCATGCCTGGCTTCTGATGTTCTTTTAACAAATGAAAATAAAACAAAATAACATTGAGCTGTGTCCAGACATGTTAACACTTGCAAAGGAAGCTCTGGAAGATTCATCATACTTACATTTTTGGTCTGGGAGGGGAGCTAGGTTGTTCCGAGAGAAAGGAAGATCCCTGATTTTGGGTCTGTTTGGGGAGAGATGTTGAAAATTTTGTCCTGGGGACAAACATATTTGCATCAGTCATTTAAGACTCAACCAAGTGCAAATTATAAAATCTGTGAGAGAATCATAAAATTGTTAGAGATCACTATTTAAGGTGCCAACAATAAAGAAAATAATACTAATAACCACACTTTATTGCATTTCTATTATTACCACTCACTGCTTATATGAAACAGATCCAGAGAAATCATTTTCTCTCTCTTTCTTTCTTTCTTTCTTTCTTTCTTTCTTTCTTTCTTTCTTTCTTTCTTTCTTTCCTCTGTGCTACTGGGAATTGAACCCAGGAGGCACAAGATACACCCCCAGCCCTTTAAAAAATTACTTTTTTGAAACAAGGTCTCGCTGGGTTGCTGAGAGTCTCACTATTGTTGAGGCTACCCTTGAACCTGTGACCCTCCTATCTCAGTTTCCCAAGTGCTGGAACTACAGGCATGCTCAACAGAAATCATTTTCTTGAATGAACTAGTTTAAATAACATTTTATAAACAAGAACAGTTTGTCACACACTCTATAAAACTTAAAGTTGGACAAAATAAAAGTAAGAGAGAACTGGCAAAACTTATCACATTTATTTATTTATTTATTTATTTATTTATTTATTTATTTATTTTGGTGCTGAGGATTGAACTCTGGGACATCCTACCTCCGAGCTACACCCCTCAGCCCTTTTCACTTTTTTATTTTGAAATAGGGTCTCACTAGGTTGCTGAGAGTCCCAGCTAAGTTTCTGAGGTTGGCCTAGAACCTGCTATCCTCCTGTCTCGGCCTCCCAAATATTGGGATTATAGCTGTGTACCACCATGCCTGGCCATCACATCTTCAATGAATGCATGGTGAGTAGAATATCTTTTCCTGAGAGCAGCGTTTCACAATCTTGGCTTACACACAGGAAAGATCTGAGTTTAGATAAATACTGCTGCCCTGGCCACACCCCAGGTCTGTGGAATCAGAATCTCTGGACCGGGGCATCAGAGTTTCCTCAGTCCCAGGTGACTCAACTATGCAGGCGGGACTGTGACTCACTGACCTAATAAACAGCTTGGGAAAGGCCTGTTCTCCAATTTTGATGGTAGGTAGTGGTGTGCCGGGCTGCATGTGCTATGTGAAACCACTCTTGTGAGGGAATAGTTACATTGTCAGGAATGTCGCCAACTGGTCAAGATCACCCAGGTGTTTTGAATTTGGCCAGCAAGTGGGAGTGTTTTCACCGTGGAAATAAGCAAGCACTGATTTTTCTCCCGGAAAGGCTAGTTGTCAAAAAAGTAAACACACTACTGTCTATCAGAGATGGGTGTTCCAGATATGTGAACGTAGAAGGAGTCATGTGGAAGTTACTTAAGTCCAGTTTGAAAGTTGGCCAGGTAGTATAATGAGTAGAAGCTTTGGTTCTCACGTCAGACGGATGAGGTTTGATTCTCTGCTTCCTGGTTTCGGATATATGGCCCGGGGCAGGTGACAAGTGACAAGCTCTCCAAGTCTGATTTCTTCATATGTAAAATGGTGAAAATAAGTCTGCACTTCCCAGTTGTCAAGAACATTAAATTGGAGAATAAATGTAAAACATGTACAAGGTAAAGCACTTAATCAACTTTAGTACAAACAAATGACTTGAACTTTTGCCTAATAGTCTAGTAAGAAGTAACCTGTATCACTATAGCATAAGAGTTTTATTTGAGCAAAGTTAGTCTGGAAGGAAGGCAGCATTAGCTAAGATATAGCTTCCATCTATGAGAGTGAATCTAATGGTGGATTAACTAGGGCAGTCACCTAAGGTGTCATTTGATGGAGACTCAGCATCATTTCTAATTTTCCTCATGTATATTTTGCCATTTTATTTTATTCTTTTAACTTAAAAATATACTTTATTGGTATATTGCAGTCTCACATCAAAATCAAGTTCAAATCTGGGCATGGTGGTTTACACTTGTAATCTCAGCATTTGGGAGGCTGAGACAGGAGGATTCGGGTTCACAGCCAGCCTCAGCTACTTAGTGAGTCCCTTTGCAACTTAGTGAGACCCTGTTTCAAAATAAAAAATAAAAATAGGTCTGGGGGTGTAGCTCGGAGGTAGAATGCCCCTGGGTTCCATCCCCAGTATTGCAAAAAAAAAAAAAGTTCAGAGTGACAGGGTCTCATGTGTGCACAGCACTTGGTGAGCTCCCCTCGACCCTGCTCCATGCCTACTCTGTCCACTTTCCTGTACATGATATTGAGATTGGCACTGATAATTTCATTTACATATATCAGTGGTGGTGTTTACTTCATTAATTCTCCTTTCCCCAGGCCCCCTCTATCAGATATTCTTTTAACTTTGAAAGTCAAATAACTTCAGGAGCCATTACTTATAAAGAAAACATTCTTATGTAGAATTACACTAAAATTCAAATCGGCTCATCCTTTAACTATCCATGAATTCTTGAGCAGAAATTTTCAAAGCCAAGAAATGAGATGTTGCTAATAATAGATAATGTTTCTTGAGCATTTATTGTCCTGGGCTAGGCTAATTGCTTCAGACCAAATTTCATGTAATCCTGACAACCAACTTTCCCTTGAGATAGGTGCTATTATCTTCTACTCTTTGCAAATGAGGGTGCTGTGCTTTGCTGCAGTTCTCAAGGGTGCTCAAGGTCATGTGCTGCTGGGAAATGGCAGAGACTGGACTCCAGGCCAGGCCTGCTTCACCCTAAAACCCACACTCCTCTGCATCCCTGGGAGCTAGGCAGCCTTGTTAGGACAGAGAGGCGGGCAGAAAGGAGCCTCAGCTGTCATTTGGGAGATGGGTGAAGACTCCGACTTTATTCCATGCCTGCGTTTGCTCAGGTTTAAGGGCTGGGGTGGAGCCATGCATGGCCCAGAGCCCCCTTATTGGTGCTGTAGGCACTGCCAGGGAACATCCAACCTTCTGGGACAGACTCAGGATCCCTGTTCCGGAATAAAGGGCAGGAAAGGTGTTCAGTTACATGAAGAAACCAGAGGTGAAGAAACGATTAATAACAACAATGCATTCAGCAGTCAACTCTTGATAACTTACCGTGTTCCAGACCCTGGGGTACAGAGAGGACACGGCCAAATGCTCAAGGGCCTGGGATGCCCTTGGGATGGGAGGAAGGCGAGAAGTTTTGAAAGCCCACGGGTAGCCCTGTGATCAAGTATGTGGGGCGTTGCAGTGGCGTGGAGGTCCAGCGAGGTCGGGGTGTCCCTGAACCCCACAAGACCTTGTTCTTTGTCGGCTCTGCCACTTCCTAGCTAGCTCTGGGACCTGAGGCAGGGGAGCTAACCTCCATGAATCCCATCTTTTCACTTCAAAATGGGGATACAAACTCTTCTCCTGCAGATAACGGAAATTCTCAACAGGGTGGAGCTATTTTTATTGTGAATAATAATAATGATGATGAGGAAGAGTCACCTCTCCTATGGAGACCAGGGTGACCTTCACATGGAGGAGAAGTTTTTTCTTTTAATTACTTTTTAAATTTCGAAACAGGGCTTGCTAAGTCACTGAGGAGTTTGCTAAGTTGCCAAGGCTGTCCTGGCACCTGTGATCCTCCAATCTCAGCCTCCCAAGTACTGGGATTACACGGCTCCCAGCTGGAAGGTGAGCATTGAACCATCATTTAAAAGATTGTAAGAATCAGTCTCACACACGGCAGAGTGAAGCTAAAAATAATAACAATACAGGCAAAGATGTCATGTGGCGGAGAGGTAGCAGGTTTTCCAGGAACTGATATTCAAAGAACTGTTGCGGGGAGTGGGAAGTGCCTGAGCTGAGAAAGAAAAGAGAGGCCTGACCAGGCCGCCAGGGCTTTATGTTTATGGATCTGGCTTTTGTACTGAAAATATGCAAAGTTGCTGATGATTTTAAACAGAGGGGCCACAGGATCTGACCTACCCAGGCAAAAGAGTTCATTGTTGCAGGAACATTCTAGAAAATTCTGAAGAAGGAAGTTCTCCCTTGAGGGAGAAAGGAAGTGAGCACTTTCCTACTCTCTCTGTGTGATGGCGTGTAAATAACAAGGCCAGCAGAAAACACCACAGAGCTTTCTGTTCCATTTTCTCTGAAAGCTGCCTGCAGTGAATTAAGCTGAGGTACTCCACATTCCAGCTCATCAGGAGAAGTGCCTCATCCCCCTCCTCTCTGCATCCAGCCCGCTGACAGGTCTCGATGAATGTTAAGCAATTATTATTAGACCTAAATTATCGAGATTGCTGATGTAAGCACAGGATAGAGACTGCCAGTAATCCAGACAATTGCACTGCTGGCCCAGGTTATTTCTACAGAACCTAGGGCAGGAAAGAAGGAAATACAAAGATGAATTTGGACTATCCAGGTTTAAGTCAGCGGTACGGTAGTATGAGTTACAGTGTCCCGTTGTTTCACCATATTAAGATTCCACATAAAATGTATTTAAGCACCATGTAGAAATCTAAATTCCAGCCTGCTTACACCCATGATGTAAACCACGCAGGTGAACCCTTCGGATGTTACTGCAGAAGCTGCTGTAGTTCAAGAACCCATGTACTGAACAGGTTAAAAAGCTTCACAATGATAAAAGCCATAAGGCAGGGCAATCGGTTCATTTTGGGGAAAACAATGTAGTTGAGAAGAAAATGACTTGCTGATCTTAGGTAAGCATATCAACAACATGGACTTCAGGAGATAAAGACTGTATGATGGCCAAGGTGACAGGAGCTCGGCGTCCAAGTTCTGAATATGTCTGGAACTGGCTCTAATAAGACAAATCATATAACTTTCCTAGGCCATGTGAATTATAATTGGAAAGGATCCCATGAGATGACAATTTCTTGCTTTTTTCTATCAGGCTTCATCCAGAAAAATAAGGCTTTGAACCGAGGAAATTTCATACCAAAAATTGATTAGCACTAGTGACGGAAAAGCTGGGAAGGACAATCCAGAGATTAACTGTAGCAGAAAGGTGCAACCACCTCGCAGCTGGAGGGATAACAGCAGATAGTGTTAGGAAGACTCAGAAGCCTGCAGCAGCCAGCACCTAGGGGGAGGGCGGAGCCAGGGAGCTGGAGGAGGAGACTAATGGAGATTCCATAGGAAGCAGGGACAGGCCTGCAGGGGAGAGCTGGCTTCCTACTGATTTCATTCTTCTCTTAACCTTCTGCCAGTGCCTACTATTGGCCAAAAGTACTCAGAAGCCAGCGGACTAGAGTCATTCAGAGTGAGACAGAGTGGAACAGGAGGAAGATATGCAGTTGGCTGACACACTTAACCAGCCCCTCCTTCCCTCCCTCCTTTCCTTCCCTCCCTCCCTTCCTTCCTTCCTTCCTTCCTTCCTTCCTTCCTTCCTTCCTTCCTTCCTCCTTATACTAGGGATTGAATCTAGGGGCATTCTGCCTCTGAGCTATGCCCCCAGCCCTATTTTACTTTTTATTTCGAAACAAGATCTCACTGAATTTGAGTTGCCAATGCTGGCTTTAAACCTGCAGTCCTCCTGTCTCAGCCTCCCAAGTACTGGTATTTTAGGCATGCGTCCCCACACCTCACTATTTTACACAATCTGGCTTCACATTCCTGGGTTCAAGCAATTCTCCTGTCTTATGTTCCTGAGTATCAGAGAATATAGGTGATTGCTTAAATTTAAATTAAAAATTAAAATTAAATTTATAAATGTATGCTTTAATTTAAGCACCAGACACAAACATAATCATCTTTAAGGTAAAGATCATCTGTAAGTTTTTTTTGTTTTTGTTTTTGTGGTACTGGGGATGGAACTCAGGGACATTATATCTTCAAGCTACAACCCCAGCTCTAATTTTTATTCTTTACTTTGAAACAGGGTCTCACTGAGTTGCAAAGGACCTCACTAAGTAGCCGAGGCTGTCCTCGACTGCAATCCGCCTGTCTTAGCCTCCCAAATGCTGGGATTACAAGTGTGTGGTACCAGGCCTGGCTTGTAAACTCTTTCTAAGGTGCAATACTTAGCACAGCGCCTGACCACAGTTAAAACAAAAATCAGTGTGACAAGCACACAATAATCATTAATGATTGATTGAATAAATAAGACCATTTTCACTTTTTTGGCTAAATATAGGAAGAAATTTAAAATTAGCTGGACGTTGGGTATGGGGGTGCAGGTTTGTAGTCCTGTTACTTGGGAGGCTGAGACAGAAGGATCACAGGTTAAAGACCAGCTTTAGCAATTTAGTGAGGTCCTCTACAATGCAGTGAGACCCTGTTTCCAAAATAAAAAATAAAATAAGGCTGGGGGTGTATTCAGAGGTAGAATGCTCCTGGGTTCCATCCCTAATAGTACACACACACACATGAAGTAAATAAATAAAATTAGTTTATTAGTTTGGGAACCAAGCACAGTGATGCACCAATTGTAATCCCAGTACTTGGGAGATTGAGATAGGAGGATTGCAGATTCAAGGACAGCCTCAGCAAGTAGTGAGAATCTCATCAACCAAATGCCCCTGGGTTCAAACCCCAGTACCATAAGTAAATAAATAAATAAATAAATAAATAAAAGAAATAGGTAAAATAAAATTAGTTTGGGGCTGGGGCTTCAACTCGGTGGTAGAGTGCTTGCCTAGCATTTGTGAGGCTCAGTGTTTGATTCTCAGCCAGCACCACCAAAAGAAAAAAAAAAAAGGAAGAAAGAAAAAAAAAGTCACAATCATTTTAGCAAACCCATATTATTTAAAGCTCATTTTTAGGCCGAAGACTCTTGGGGGATTTATCTGATCATGAGTCACTTTCCTCGAATGACTCCTAGTGATAATCAGCACAAAATATACTTGATGAAAAATAAATAAATGCTTTGATATAAGCACAACTAGTTTCTTAAGAATCTCTTGGAAACTTTCACTTCTCTTTTGTGCTATTCTGCTGCCCTAGTACTTTTCCAAGTTACTTCCTTAGAGGCTAAGCAAATCTCCAAATCAAGTTCACTAGATGTCCTTCTATTTCAAATAATATAGAAAGTTTTGGATGGCACATGGGGCAGCTTCTACTAGTTTTCTATCCAATAGAAACTCCTTCTGCTTTAGAAACAAAAATACATTGGGGATGTGGTGGCACATGCTATAATCCCAGGTACTTGAGAGGCTGAGGCAGGAGGATCGCAAGTTTGAGGACATCTTTGGCAACTTAATGAAACCCTGTCTCAAAATAAAAATAAAAAGGGCTGGGATACAGTGCTTGCTTAGCATGTGTGAGACCCTGGGTTCTACAGTGAGTACCCCCCCACACATGCACACACACACACACACACACACACACACACCCCAAAATAAAAAGAAAGCAAGAAAGCAGGTCCAATTTGGGGAGAAGGCAATATACCTAGCTAAAATATCACAATGTCCAGTCTTCCTTGTGAGCATGTGTACACTTGTGGCAAAATCTTTGGCCAATGTGATGCAAACAGAAGGGCAGGCCTTATGGCCGATGGCTTCCTTACTAGCCTGTTTAGCCGGTGGGCATCCACTTGCCACCCTTGCTCCCTCCTGTTCCATCAGCCATCGACTGCATGGTGACCTGAAGGCTGAAGCCAGGTGTTAGGCGCACACAGCCACCACGTGTCTGGGCAATGTCTGGCTTCTTTCACAGGAGAGTGAAACCCAGCCCTTGCCTGATGGTCCATGACCTTCAGCTGGGCACTTGGTAAAGGAACAGCTTACAGTAGCAAGTCTGTATCTTGTGCACCTAACAAGTGTCACCCAAGGACCCTAGAGCCCTTCTCAAGAATGTGACCATCAGAGAGTGAGATCTCAGTAGCCAAGACTCCATGGGAGGGCAGCATCTTAACTTTGACAATTAGCAGTCAGAAAACACAGCTAGATTAATTTTATTAACACTAAGCAAGCTGGGTGCAGTGGTACACCTGTGGTCCCAGCACTCCACACTCCAGAGGCTGAGGTGAGAGGAGCATCTCTGCGTCCAGGAGTTGGAGACCAGCCTGAGTCTTTCCTTCCTTCCTTCCTTCCTTCCTTCCTTCCTTCCTTCCTTCCTTCCTTCCTTCCTTCCTTCCTTCCTTCCTTCCCTTCTTTCCTTTTTTCCTTCTTTCTTTCTTTCTCTCTCTCTTTCTTCTTTCTTTCTGTCTCTCTGTCTCTGTATCTCTCTCTCCTCTCTCTCTCTCTCTCTCTCTCTCTCTCTCTCTCTCTCTCTCTCTCTCACACACACACACACACACACACACACACACACACACACATTCAGCCTGGGTTCTAGCCCTAGCACCACACAACAAAACAAAACAAAACGAAAATAGCAAAGAACCCCTAAGTTGACCAAATTAGGTTATATGATATACAAATGTGCAAGGCACAATAAATTCCACTATTATAATGCCATAATTATAATTCCATAATTATAATGCCAGTGGAAATCCACCCGCCACCCTTGCTTCTTCCTGCTCCATCTACCAATGAAAAGTCAAACTCCTCAAATACACTAAACAACCCTTTGTGTTTTTTACCTATGTCTCTGAGCCCTCTTGCTCTTTTTTCATTATTTGCCTCTACTTGACTTCAAAATCACTAATTTTGAGCTGGGTGGGATAGTGCATACTTGTAATCCTAGTTTTTCGGAGACTGAGACAGGAAGATCACGAGTTTGAGGCCAGCACGTGATAACTTAACAAGACCCTGTTTCAAAATAAAAACTAAAAAAGGCTAGAGGTATAGCTCAGTGGTAGAATGTCCCTGGGTTCAATCCCCAGTAACTAAACACACACACACACACACACACACACACACACACACACACACCCCACTGAAGTCTGAGGTACACATCAGTCTTCCAACTAGCCTTGCTGACACCTCTGACATATGACTGAGGATGATCATCGCTTCCTAGGTTGCTTTCCAAGGACTTGAAGGCTGCTTTTGTGGAAATATCTATTTGGGCCTGTGCATAAAGGATGACCTTCTCCTATCACGAAGCCCACAACACCAGCCTCAGATGGTGCTAATGCCACTGTTTTCAGAATGTGTGTCTCGTGAAGAGCCATGCAGTTTGCTTATGCATGGTGTAGACCACTGATTACTTCCCCTAAAATTACCTGTCTCTATGACTTAAATCACCCTGCTTCTTTTTCTGGTTCTGACATCGGGGACTGAATTTAGCAGTGTTCTACTTCTGAGCTACAGTTCCAGCCCTTTTTCTCTTTTTATTTGAAACAGAGTCTCGCTGAGTTGCCAGTGGTCTTGCTACGTTGTTGAAGCTGACCTCAAACAGGCGATCTTCTTGTCTCAGCCTCCCAGGTACTCAGGATTACGGGCACGTGGCACCATGTCTGACTTTACTCTGCTTCTGGATCTCATAAATGTTCCCAAGCCCTATCCTGGAGCAGGCAGAGTTGAAATTTGAGTGTCTTGCCTCCTTTATGCTTGGCTGCCTTGCGAATAAATTATTTCTCTTTTGTGAAATTTGTTTCAGTAATCAGCATACTGTCCAGTGGGCAAAACAGGCCTGGTATGGTACCTATGGCGATAGCTGCTATATTGCTTATCTACCTATGGCTCTGAGTTTCTGGTATAGGTAGTTAAACCCAATCCCAACTGATGTAAACAAGACTGTCCAAGGCTGTCTTTTGAACAGAAAAAGAACAAGACTTTAGAATTTCAAAATAATCTAAAAAACAAAAAGGTATTAGCTTGGCCAGGCCAGGACTAGCTCTAGGAATAAGGCTGGGCTAATGCCCTAGAGGCCTCTAAAGTATCAAAAGGTGATAGAATCATGAGTTCCCTTCCTTATCCTTCTGCAGAAAAAAATGCAAAACATTCCCAATGCCACCAACCAAATGTCTCAGTGCAAAGCCCTGAGTGGCATTTTTCTTAGATACCAGGAAATAGTCTTAATGTGCTTACAGATATTTATCTTCTGCTTAGATATGTATAAATATATACGGAGGGAAGCACATTCTACTGCTGCTTCAAAAGCTTCATGCACTGGGCAATGAGAGGAGAGAGCTAGACCACTGCATATCAAAATGGAAGGAGTATTTTAAATTCTAACAATCATGGCCTTCCCCAACATTTTTTTTTTTTTTTTTTTGGTAGTGCTGGGGATTGAACCCAGGGACATTCTCTCTCCAGTTTATATCCCAAACCCTTTTATTTTTTGTAATTAATTAATTAATTTCGGCACCAGGGATGGAATCCAGGGGCATTTTACCTTTGAGCTATACCCAGTCCTATTTTTATTCTTTTTTTTTTTTTTGTATATGGTATTGGGGATGGAGACCAGGGGCATTGTATCTCCAAGCTATACCCCCAGCCCTATATATATATATATATATTTTTTTTTTTTTTGCAGTCCTGGGGATGGGACTCAGGGGAATTCTGTCTCAATGTATACCCCAAGCCCTACTTTTTATTCTTTATTTTGTCACAGGGTCTTACTGATTTGCAAAAAACCTCACTAAGTAGCTGAGGCTGTTCATGAACCACGATCCTCCTGTTTCAGCCTTCTGAATGCTGGTATTACAAGTATGCACCACCATGTCTAGCTATGTTTTTATTTGGAAATAGGGTTTCACTAAGTTGTGGAAGGCCTCATTAAGTTGCTGAGGCTGACTGTGAACTTGTGATCCTCCTGTCACAGCCTCCCAAGTACTGGGATTACAAGCATGTGCCATCATTCTTGGTCCTTTTTCTACTTAAAAAAAATACATTACCCTCTTGGTCTTTCATTTTTCTACTTTTGAAAGAAATATGAGTTCAATAAATAGTTTATTTTCTATCTTGATCATACTAAGAAAAAAAAAAAAACAGAAACACTATTGATAAAGAAAAAGTGGCATGAACTGAGTTGACCAGACAGGGATGTCCAAGGGCCGTGTGGTTACTCAGACCCAGCCGGTTACTGTCACAGGAGAATTTGGGTTCAGTGCTTTCAGGTTTTTCAATTTATCAGGAGAAACTAGAATTTTTAGACATTTATGGAGAATGTCCCAAGTTTCAAATATTGGCAATCAATTCATTTAAGAACACACCAGGGTATTGTGTAACTGAATACATTTTGTAAGTTGCTCTGTCTCTGGGGTGCATCAGAATCATCTATGGAGCACTTAAAAAAGAAAAACAAGCTCTGTGGGTGTGGTGGCAAAAGCCTGTAATCCCAGTACTTGGGAGGCTGAGACAGGAGGATCACAGGTTCAAGGACAGTCTCAGCAATGTAGCAAGAATCTCAGCAGCCTAGTGAGACTGTTTCAAGACAAAAAATAAAAAGGGCTGCGGGGTATAGCTTGGAGGAAGGAAGCCCCTGGGTTCAATGCCCAGCATCACAACAAACAAATAGCAAATTACTTAGTGTGATGCATTTATTTGTAAGGAGGGAAATCTATATGTTTGTATATATACAAAATATTATAAAATCTTGTGTGTGATATATTTATTTTAGAAAAGGTGCATATGAATGTAGATACGTGTGTGTGTGTGTGTGTGTGTGTGTGTGTGTGTGTGTGTGAATATCTCTGGAGAGATGAAACGTGAAGGACAGGGAAGCTTTGGATGAGAGCAGCACTGCTCAGTGGAGGAAGAGGCATGAGGGCGAATCGCCATGCAACGCATGAGACGTAAGCCATAAATGTGCCCAAGTGTTG
The DNA here is from genome assembly GCF_963383645.1 of Muscardinus avellanarius. Taxonomy (NCBI): domain Eukaryota; kingdom Metazoa; phylum Chordata; class Mammalia; order Rodentia; family Gliridae; genus Muscardinus; species Muscardinus avellanarius. The sequence goes on from NC_137786.1 coordinate 45,780,262, forward strand.
CTTTCTATGTGTATACAAAGAAGGCATCAGCTTTTCCCCCTTTTCTCACCAAGATTTTGGTTCAGTAGGTCTGGAATGGGGACTCAGTGCCTGATTCGGGGCTGGAAGGTGGGGAGGTTACTGGGGACGGAACCCAGGGGCATTCTACCTCTGAGCTCCATTCCCAGCCATTTTTCTTGTTGTTGTTTCATTTTTGAAATAGGGTCTTGTTAGGTTGTTGAGAGTCTTGCTAAATTGTTGAGGCTGGCTTCAAATCTGCAATCCTCCTGTCTCAGCCTCTCCGGCACTAGGAGTATAGGCATGCACCACCATGCTCAGATAAATGCCTAATTTTGTTTTATTTTTTGAGGTACTGAGGATTGAACCCAGGGGCATTCTACCTCTGAGCTATACCCCAGCATGTGTTAGTTTTATTTTTGAGACAGGGTCTCACTAGGCTGATGAGAGTCTCACTACTTACTGAATCTGTCTATGAACCTGTGGTCCTCCTGTGTCAGCCTCTTAAGTGCTAGGATTACAGATGTATGCCACTATGCCAGCTAAATGACTGATTTAAACAGATAACCACACAAACAAATCAACTCCTCATGGGTGATTTTGCCAGAGATCCCTGGTTAAGAACCCTTTTTAGTGGACATAGTCATATTTCTGCTCCAAGCTGGCAGACACCATGCTGTTTATTGAGGGATGAGCAGGCATGGGGCACATCTTTAAAAGCAGATGTTTTTACAGTCTGAAAATCTCCAGTCCAGTGGTCATGGGGCTGGGGGTGGGGAGGTGACCCTCATCACTGATTTTAGTTATTTTTATTTTATTTATTTATTTTTGGTGCTGAGGATTGAACCCAGGGCATTCTATCTCTGAGCTATATCTCTAGCCCTATTTCTTCTTTTTTGGGGGGTACTCTAGATGTAACCCAGGGGCATTCTACCTCTGAGCTACAGCCCCAGCCCTATTTTTTTTTTTTTTATGAAACAGGGTCTCACTGAGTTGCAAAGGACTTTACTAAGTAGTTGAGGCTGTCCTTGGACTGCGATACTCCTGTCTCAGCCTCCCAAATGCTGGGATTACAAGAGTGTGCCACCGTGCCCAGTTCCTATTTTATTTTTTATTTTGAAACAGGATCTTGCTAAATTGTTGAGGATCTCTACTAAGTTGCTAAGGCTGGCTGTAAACCTGTGATCCTCCTGTCTCAGATTCCCAAGTACTGGGTTTATGGGCGCATACCACTGTGCCAGACTTTACGTGTGTGTGTGTGTGTGTGTGTGTGTGTGTGTGTGTGTGTCACTGGAGTTAGAACCCAGGGGCTTTCTACCTCTGGGCTTTACTCCCAGCCCTATTTTATTATTTATTTGGAAACAGGGTCTCACTAAGTTGCTGAGGCTGACTTCGAACTTGGAACTTGTGATCCTCATATTTCAGCCTCCCAAGTACTGGGATTACAGGTGTGTACCACCATGCCAGGCTTTACTACTTTTACTCTTGACTGGCTATGTAGGCCACTGATCTTCCAGTTCCTAGCCTAAAGTGCCATCAGACAGACACTTCCTGTGCATAGGCTTCCTGGCATGATGAAGACATTACCTGGTGAAGGATTGTGTAGATGAGGAAGATGTGGTGGCCCCAGTTGTTCCTGATGGCCTGGCCGGCTGGCAAGCAACCTGTCTAGCAGTTTATCAGAAGAAGACACGGTCCAAGCTTTGTAGAACACCTGATTAGAATCACCCTTCCAGGAGTTATCTGGCAACAACTGGCAGCCAGTCCTGTTATTTAATAAGTCCTGTTCGCTTCGACTTTTCTGAGATCGCTGGGCAGTCTGCTGAGTGCCCGAGCTCAGGCCAGCTTGGGAAGTGGCCCCGTGGGACACTGTTAAGAAGTTATTGCCCAGGGTGATGGGTGGGAGACTCTGTGTTCTGATTGGTGGGAGCCCTTGACGGGCCAGAGGCCTTTTTTCTGGCAGGAGATACTTTGAATTCTCTGAGGCCCTCTTCTTAAAGTCAACCATAGCCACCTGGTCACCAGGCTGTTCTTGGCAGTTGGTATCCAAGATGCTGTCAAAGGTTGTGATGATGTCATCGACTTCTGAGCTGTCTTCTGCCCTGTTTCTGTCCCTGCTGTGCTCCTTCTGATGGGCTCTCTGCTCCTCTTTCTTGGTTTTGCAGAAGATCTGGTTGAGCATGCTGAACCGTCCCTCCTTCTTCTGGGGTCGACTGTTCTGGGAGGGGAGGGGTCGGCTGTTCTGGGAGGGGAGGGGTCGAGCAGGCTCTGCTCTGTGGAAACAGAAAAGAAAAAGGATAGTATGTGGGGATGGGAATTGGGGGCACTATCTCTAATCAAAATACTGACCCCTCCCCCAGTTCCCTTTGCTAGATCACGTTGTGTTGTGTGGATTCTTCCAAATGTACCCTCAAAGTCCTCTCAAGTCAAAGCGGCTGTAAAAACACACAGCCTGCAGGCTTTCTTACCATTTCAGTCCTGCTCACTTACTAGTTCTTTTTTTTTTTTTTTTTTTTTGGCAGTACTGGGAGTGGAACCCAGGGGCATTCACCTCTGAGCTACACCCCCAGCCCTAATTTTTAGTCTTTATTTTGGAACAGGGACTCACTGAGTCGCAAAGGGCCTCACTAAGTAGCTGAGGCTGTCCGTGAATCGTGATCCTCCTGTCTCCACACCCAGCTCACTCTTGGGATCACAAACATGCGCTCATTTAGCGGTTCTGACCAGGTTTTTCTTGCTCTCTCAGGGACCATCTTTTCAAAATTTACCCCAAATAATGTGTTATCATGAAAAGATAAATTAAGCTACTGTTCTCTCTTCTCAATGGCAGTCAGTAGGCATGTCCGCTTGAAGCGAAGAAATGAAAGCCCAGGGCTTGAGTTCAGGCTTCACCCCCCAGAAAGAGGGTGAAAGTTGTGAGCTGGGAAGAATGTAGTTTTAGTCTTTCTCTGAAAAGCTCCCAGGCAATCCCACAGAGCTCTGACCTTATCTACCCTAGGAACCTGGCCCGTTTTATGCTACTTGTGTGTTTCTCATTCACTTTTTACAAAATTAGCTGTTGAAAAATACTTTGAAGCCAAATGTAATCCTTTTAAGTACACCTGTAATCCCAGCACATGGGAGGTCGAGAGAGGAAGATTGTAGGCTGGAGGCTACCCCAGCAACTTAGACCCTCTGCAACTTAGTGAGACTCTGGTTTTTTTTTTTTTGTTTTTTGTTTTTTTGTTTTGGTAGTACTGGGGTTTGAACCCAAGGTCATACCTCTGAGCTACATCCCCATACATACATATATATACATACATACACATACATGTATATATGTATGCACATATATACATCTACATATATGTGTCTATATGTATAATATATGTATTTATTTATTTTTTTATTTATGTTTTTGTGGTACTGGGGATGGAACCCAGGGGCATTCTACCTCCAAGCTATACCCCCAGCCCTATTTTTTTTTTAGTATTTTTATTTTTGAAATAGGGTCTCACTGAGTTGCTAAGGGCCTTGCTAAGTAGCTGAGGCTGTCCGTGAACCGCAATCCTCCAGTCTCAGCCTCCCGAATGCTGGGATTACAAGTGTGTTCTACCACGTCCGGCCTTTATTTTTGAAACAAGTTCTCTCTAAGTTGATGAGAGTCTCACTACTTGCTGAAGCTGTCTTTGAACCTGCAATAATCCTCCTGTCTTAGTCTCCCAACTACTAAGATTATAGGTGTGAGTCACTGTACTCAGGTGAGACCCTGTTTTAAAATGAAAAAAAAAAAAAAGGGCTAGAGATCTAGCTCAGACATAGAATGTCCTGGGTTCAATCCCTAGTACCAATAAATAAATAAATAATTACATTAATTAATAAGTAAAATAAAATTACTTTTTCTTTTAGAGTACTGCAGGCAGAACCCAGGGAAATTCTACCTTTGAACTACAACCCTAACCCTGTTTTTATCTTTATTTTGAGGCAAGGTCTCTCTGAATTGCGAGGGTCTTGCTGAGGCTGGTCTGGAACATACAATCCTCCCAACTCAGTCTCCCAAGTACACAGGGATTATAGATGTGCACCACCATGCCTGGCGTAAAAATCCATTTTTTTTTCTTTTGTGGTACTGGGGGTGGAACCCAGGAGTTTTTCTACCTCTGAGCTATAATTCCAGACCTGTTTTATATTTTACTTGGAAACAGGATCTTGTAGCTGAGGCTGGCTTCGAACCTGTGAGATCCTCCTGTCTCAGCCTCCCAAGTGCTGGGATTACAAGCGTGCACCACCACACCCGGTGTAAAAATCCTTTTTTAAGAAGTGTATAAAAGAGCCGGGCATAGTGGTGCACACTTGTAATCTCAGCATTTAGGAGGCTGAGACAGGAGGATCATGGTTTGCAGACAGCCTCAGCTACTACTTAGTGAGGCCCTTTGCAACTCGGTGAGACCCTGTTTCAAAATAAAGACTAAGAAATAGGGCTAGGGTGTAGCTCAGAGGTAGAATGCCCCTGGTTTCCATCCCCAGTACCCCCCCCCCCCCACACACACACACAGAAAGGAGAAACCTTGGCCTGAGCTCCAGCTGAGGAGGAAGCATGCGTGCAGAGGCCGGGTGTGGCTGCAGAACCCTAAGCACAGGCACTATCCAGTTCTAAGGGAAAAATGCTAGCAGCCACAGCTGGCTTCATGGATGGCGAGAGTTTTCCTGAAACACTATTCTGTTGTTGTTCCCTGGAAAATCCTGTGTTATTCTCTTTTGAGGCCACCACCCAGTGCATGCATTCTCTGGTATGTAGATGAAAATCGATCCACGTGCATGTCCTTAAGAATCAGGTTGCAACCCGACCCTGGAGTGAGATGGAATCCGCAATTTGAAAAGAATGTCACCACTTATTATGGATGCATATAATGAATGTTTTCTCTACAGGTTACACAGTGTGTGACTTAATCTTTGTTTCCATGATGTGTTTTTATCCTCATTCTTCTACCTTCCAATACACTTTTTGAAATATGGAACACAGCACTGGACTCTTAATTCTACCAGAGAGAGTCCCAGGGGGCTGCTCATGGTCACTCGGATTTTCCTATACAGAACACATCCCTCTGCTAATCAATGTTACTTCAGCATCTTCTGCAACCATCTCCTCCTCCTGTGATTTGGGCTGTGATTAGGCCAGTGAGTCTCAAAGTATGGTCCACTGAAACCTAGGGGCAGCATCCTCAGGACCCCTTCGGGGGTTTCATGTGATAAACACTATATTCATAGTAAGTCCAGGATGATTTGTCTTTCACTGCTGCGCTTCTGTACCTATGGTGCAGTGGAGGTGGTAGTTAATGTTGTGACCACCTTAGCACAAATCAGGACAACAGTAGCATCAATATACACATCATTCTTGTGTGTGTATGTGGTACTGGGGATGAAACCCAGGAGCTTTCTACCTCTGAGCTACACCCCCAGCCCCATTTTTATTCTTTAGTCTGAAACAGGGTTTCACTAAGTTTCAGAAGGCCTCGCTAAGTAGCTGAGGTTGTCCGTGAACCACGATTCTCCAGTCTCAGCCTCCCAAATGCTGGGATTACAAGCATGCGCCATCATGCCTGGCTCTATTCTTTATTTTGAAACAAGGTCTCACTACATTGCCAAGAGCCTCCCTAAGTTTCTGAGGCTGCCTGAGAACCTTGTTCCTCCTGTTTCAGCCTCCTCAAGTATTAGAATTACAGGTGTGTATCACCATGCCCAGCCTGAATCACTTTTGATAGTGTATAAGGGTCTTGAAAAAACATATTTGAGAACTGCTGATTTATGCAAAAGAGAATTAAGAAGATATGACCTAAAGGGAAGAGAAAAGAGTAAAAGGAAACATTCGTGTCCAGCAAGTGTTAGACCCATTAATTCAGGCTTATGACTATCATTTTGCTCCACAAAATCAAGATAATTTCACTATACCTTAGATAGGAATAAACATATATAATGAATCCCATAATGATGGACTATTATGTAATTATAGGAAAATGAAATGATTCTTGATTTCACTCACTGGTGGCTCAGAAGAACTTATTCAATTTGATGAATCTTTGAGAGTAAAGAACGGAATGCGTGCCCCCGCTGCACTCACCGGCTGTCTTGGGAGAGGAGCTTGACGCAGGCCGTGTGGCCGCAGTACAGGGCGTAGGCCAGGGGCGTGCTCTCGTTGATGTCCCGTAGGTTGCTGTCCATGCCCAGCTCCAGCAGCGACCGGACACATTCTGCCTTCCCTGCGGCTGCAGCCCAGTGCAGGGGAGTCCTGGAGGAAGCACAGGGAAAGGCACAGTGTGTAAGCACGGGAATAGAACAGTTTTTAGACTGTAGCAGCTCCTACCCAAAGTCGGCACGAAGTAGGGAAATACTGCTGCGGTTTACATGAGGGAAATCGTATGCGTGAAACAAGACATGAGGATTTTGGTGTGCGTGCATAGGAGCTTCTCCTCCAGCTCCACAGATTCCTTGGCTTCCCCCTTCTCTGGCCATTCTGAGAATGTTCTAGAAGAGGAAGTCATGGGTCAAAGGTTAGGAACAGTTTTAAGGCTCTATATATGGTGCCAAACTGCCTTCCAGGAAGACTGACTTGTCTGTCCTCGCAGGCTGCGCCCCAATTTCTTTTCTGGTGCTCCCAGTAACCACCAGCCTAAAAGTGCTTTGCTGATTTGGTAGGCAGAACAGCATTTTGCTGCTGGTTTATTTATTTATTTGGCACTTCTTTAAAAGTAAGGTTGAACTTTTGAAATGCATATTTGTTTAGCATTTGAGTTTCTTCACTGAAATGACTCAATGCTCTTTGTTCTTTTTCCATGGAAGCATTAGTATTTTTCTTACTAATTTGTACGGGCTCTTTATGTATTAAAGGTATTAGTCTTTTTAGGTCATGCTTATGTAGATATTTCCTCTAATTTGTTACTCAATCTTTTTTAGTGATTTTCACATGTTATGTTCATATAGGGATGTATAAAACATGTTAAGAACAGTTGCATTTAATTGTCTTTTTAATTTTTGTATATTTTTTGATGTTATGCTTAGGAAGACCATTATTAGCTAGAAGATTGATGAACATTCACCAGTAGTTAAATATTTACTAAATAATAAAGCCAAATTTTTTTTTAGGAATTTTATTTAAAGAGGAAAGCCAGAAATTAGGAGAATATATTTGCAAATTATATATACAACAAAGGGCTTGTACTTAGAATATATAAGTTTTCAGAACTAAACAGTAAGAAAACACACTTATTTTAAAAATTAGAAAAAGATCAGAGTAAGTTGAATGTGGTGACACACACTTGTAACCCCAGTACTTGGGAGGCTGACAGGAGGATCGCAAGGGTTTGAATTCAGCCTTAGCTACTTAGTGAGACCCTCCGAAACTTAGTGAGAGCCTGTTTTCAAATAAAAATAAAATAGGGCTGGGAGTGTAACTCAGAGATAGAATGCCTCAGAGTTCCACTTTTATGCCGCTCTGTGCTTAAATGTCATTATTTTTGGAAACTGGGGGCCTATAATTGCTTGGAAGTTGCCACTAGAATGGCCAAGATGAGCCCAGAGATGGCGGGGAAAGAACAGCCATGGTCATCAGGCCATTCAGTTCAACCGGACGCTTGATTCTACACATGGTTTGGTAAGATCATATTTTGCATGGTGCACTGATGTCACAGTACCACACTCTGATTTTTTTTCTGGGTGTGGGGAGAGGTAAAAGGTAACGTGACATCTTTATGAATGGGCGTCTCCCTGTGAAGAGAATGGCCACCCTTCCCGTCAGTTCCTCTGGAAATGGGCTAGTCCTGGGCAGAAAAGCAGGGCCTGGATGGCCTTTCTTCAGCCTTGTGTTGAGGCCTCAGCCTTGGGCAGAGAGCACACCCAAGAGAACCAAGGGACCTCTCAGGCATGGAGGCAGCCTGGGGCCGGGCAGAGAAGGGCTCGGTTGGGGCTCACTCTTTCTCTCCGTGGAGGGGCTTGGACCTGAGTGCAAGTATCCAGGTATACCGTGTAGCTCCATAGTCTCCACATGTGGATTGTGTGCTCCTCATGTTATGCTATGGAATCAATTCTTAACACCTAATAGGCCCTAAATTATTGGCAGTTCAGTGATCAATCACATGATGTATTTGAAAGTGGCAGATGTGACTTTTTCCATTCTATGTGAGAGGGGTTTCCAGAAAATATTTATTCTAAAGCAAGCTGAAGCACCAGGGGCTCATGCTACTGTTTAGAGAATATACTGTTAATAAACTGGTGGCTGGAGGGTGGGACATTGATCTCCTCAGGCTTATCAAGATGGAACAATTCACGCTGAAGCTTTGTGACATACTCCTTCCAACTTCTCAGGCTGTGTTCTCTTCATTCCTCTGACTCTCACTGTGGAAGGAGCCTGGAAGATTTTGGGGGAGATGACTTCAATTGTTTTGCTGAGACATTACGTAAACATATAGATTACTTATGGTTTATATCCTAAGGGCCTTTGTAGCAAATCTGTAGCACCTCATTTCAAGTTATCTAAGCTAGAATTCCTTGTCTCTAAGTTTCAGGATAGTCCTTAACACAGCAGACTGTTTCAGCTATCACAGTAGGGGTACTGAAGGTCAGGGCCCCAGATTTATGAGAAATTCAAAAGAGACAAGCAGTGAGCTGCTGTGGTGGTCTCTGGATGGCAAGAGATGCTGGGTATAAGAATGCAACATTAGCTGGGTGTGGTGGCGCGCGCTTGCACTCGGGAGGCTAAGACAGGAGGATCACGGTTCGCGGACAGCCTCAGCTACTTAGTGAGGCCCTCTGCAACTTAGTGAGACCATGTTTCAAAATAAAGACTTAAAAATAGGGCTGGCGGTGTAGCTCAGAAGTAGAATGACCCAGGGCTCCATTCCTAGTACCACAAAAAATAAATAAATAAAATTAAAAAAATAAAAGCCGCATTAGCCAGGTATAGTGGTATATGCTTGTAATTCCAGTACTTGGGAGGCTGAGACAGGGGGATCTCAGGTTTGAGGAGTCTCAGCAAGTAGTGAGAGTCTCAGCAACCTAGCATGACTCTGTTTTAAAATAAAATAAAATAGGTCTGGGGTTGTAACTCACATTTAGTACACTACTGCTGTATATAATCCCCAGTAACGCATGTGCACGCGTGTGCATACACACACACACACACACACACACACACACACACACACACAGAATGCAGCATTTGTTGAGGAATCAGTAGTCAGTTAATGGCTTATGAAACATGTGAACATTCCCCATAGAGATAAATTAGTTGCTTATTAAAGTGAATTGTGACCTCATAAACTGATGAAGTTTGGGACATCTGAAATACATATACTGGTTCTGAGTTACATGTTCTGTGCCATTAATCTTAGGTGAGTGAATACCACAGTATCGTGAGTTTATGATATGCTTAAATATCAAGCAGGACTAGTGCTCCATATCTTCTCTCTCATTTATATTTTATTTTTTATTACTTTATTTTTCTCCCCTTTCCATAAAAGTTTTAAATTTTCTCTAGGAAAGATAATGAAAGGGATTATTATAAATGTGTAGAGCACCGAAGCCTATGAACATTTTGAAAACCTCAACCCCATGGAGTTTCCGTGTGCAGGCACAGCTGCCCATTTAGTGGCGAAACATCAAGCAAAATGGAATCACCAACCTAATTTCACCAGTACATGAGGCGCTGGGGGTTGAATCCAGACAGAGCATTCTCCCTCTGAGCCACATCCTATTATATTCTTTTAGATTGAAACAGGCCTCACTAAGTTGCTGAGGCTGGCTTCAAACCCACGATTATTCTGTCTCATAAGTATTGGGATTACAGATGTGTGCCACCACATTCAGCATGAGGTGCTTGAATGGAGCTTTGGAGCAGACTCTGGACGCTCCTGGAGATCATATTTCTGTTAGAGCTCATCTTAAGGCTCCCTGGACCTTATTTTTTTGTATGGTTTTCCTTCCCCTTAGTTTGCTCTCTTCCCTGAAGCCTGGAGAACTGAATTTTCTTTGATAATTGTATGGTATAGCAAAATGCAAAATACTTTTCAGAGCTGGTTCTGGGAGAATTTTGAAGCAGGCAAACATCCCTTCATCCCTCCTTTCTGAAATCCATTCTTTTCTTCTCATTCTGTATTACTCAGCTAATGTTCTTTTACTTTCTTACCTGCTCAGGATCAATACCTTCTCTCAGGAAAAAGTCTAATTTCAATGACTTCTGACTTAATTTTGATTAAAACTGTGATGTTAATCATGTCTGGCTTGAGACCCTAATTTCCCCCCATTTATAAGAATTTCAGTTATTGAGGGAAATGCTTTTCTTCTTATTTATTTATTTATTTATTTATTTATTTATTTATTTTGGTACTGGGGATGGAACCCTGGGGCTTTCTACCTCCAGGCTACACTCCTAGACTTATTTTATATTTTATTTGGAAACAGGGTCTCACTAAGTTGCTAAAAGCCTCACTAAGTAGCTGAGGCTGGCTTCGAACCCAGCGATCTTCCTGTTTCAGCCTCCCAAGTACTGGGGTTACAAGCGTGCGCCACCAAGCCTGGCTGGGAAATGCTTTCTTGGGGCATCTAATATCATGATAAGCAAATGGCTAATTTTGTACTTTAGTAGAAGAGGGTAAAAAATAAACATAAGAGAAGTAAGACTTATTTCCAGTAGTCTTACTTGTTATATTTTTTCTTGCATTTCCATCAACTTAACGACTAAACCAAGATGAAAGTTAGGTAAATAGGGCACTTAGGTGAAAAGCTCTAAATTTGGAAGACAGGGCTACACATCTTCACGGAGCTTCTAGCTAGCTCTGAGTTAAGTCGTTTTAGTCTTCTGCACCCAGCAGAATACATTTTTCCAACCAATACGTTTCCAGTGATTAAATACAACCTGCTAAGGTCCCATGTAGCTCCAGGAGCCCACTGCCTCTGATTACAAAACCTTGTAAGCTCTTCTCTGGATAACAAAAAACGTATTGACATCATGACATAATCCAGCAGTGAAAAAGGAAATAAAATCTATTGTTAGGAACAAAAAGGGGGCACAGAGCAGGAAGCTGACCTCCAGAAAGCTGTCTGAGAACAACAAACACATTTAGCAAAAAGTGGAAAATCTGACAGTGCTGTGCTCATAGCATTTCTCTCCCCATAACAATGCTTTTTCCTCCTCTTACTCAAATAGAGCTCATTTTACTGTAACAAACATGTGTATTACAGGCGAGAAGGCTATAGTCATATAGGATAAACTCCTTGGACATTTTTATTTTAAGATGAACATTCTGGGAAGATGTCTGGTAGTTCCCAGCATTTTCTGAGTTGCCACGGATACCTGTCATCGACATCCAAAGCCTGAAGGTTACACTCGGGGACTCTTGCCAGTTCGTTAATAATGTCGCTGAAGCCCGCGGCCGCAGCAATGTGTACACATGTCTTCCCACTCTCATCGTCATAGTTGATAATGGTTGGGCCCTGGTGATGGCTCAGAATGATGGAACACAGAATTCTGTTTCCACTCTGAAAAGACAGTGTCAAAGAAAGCCCATTAGGAAAAGAACCCATTACTGTGTGTGCGTGTTAAGATAAAAATACAAAGCAAAAGAGAAAATGAAAAGGGGCGGTATATCTTTTATACAAACGATCTCCAAAGGACAAAACCATAAATGTTTAAAGATGTTAATTGGCTTTTTTAAAATTCTAAAGTCAGGATGCTGAGTATGGCAGCGTACGCCTACAATCTCAGTCCTTGGGAGGCTGAGATAGGAATATCGCAAATTCTAAGTCAGCCTCAGCAACTTAGTGAGGCTCTCAGCAACTCAGTGAGACCTTGTTTCTAAATAAAAAAATAAAACAGGGCTGAGGGTAGAGCCTGGAGGTAAAAGGCCCCTGGGTTTCATTCCCAGCACCACAAAATAAATAAATAAAAAACAAACAAAATGAAATAAAAATCTTTAAGTTCTTCCTTCCATAAAATAGAATAAGTGTTCCAATGGCCTAAGAAAAGAAGTTTGATTCTATAGGCAGAATGAGGCTGAAAAAAAAAGAAGAAACAAAGAACAAACAGCAGATTTATTATTATTATTATTATTATTATTATTATTATTATTATTATTTTGGTGGTACTGGGGATGGAACCCTTCTACCTCTGGGCTACACTCCCAGACCTATTTTATATTTTTATTTGGAAACAGGGTCTCTTAAACCAGTGAGGCTGGCTTCAAACCTGCACAATCCTCCTGTCTCTGCCTCCCAAGCGTGGGGATTCCAAGTGTGCACCACCATGCCTGGCTAAACAGCAGATTTATTCCTTCATTAGAATCCAGGGGCATTCTACCTCCAAACTATCTCCCCTTGGCCCTGTTTGTTTGTTAAGTAATTAATTAATTTATTTTTGCAGTATTGGGATTGAAACCAGGGACATTCTACCTCTGAGCTATACCCTTAGCCTGATTTTTTTATTCTTTATTTTGAAACAGGGCCTCACTAAGTTTCAGAGGGCCTCACTAAGTAGCTGAGGCTGGCCACAAACCTGCCATCATTCCTGTCTCCGTCTCCCAAGTACTAGGATTACAAGTGTGCACCATCATGCCGATCCTTTTTTTTTTTTTTTTTTTTTACTTTGTGAAACAAGGTCTTGCTAAATTGCTGAGGCTGGCCTTGAACCTGTGATCTTCCTATCTTAACCTCCCAAGTACTAGAATTACAGATGTGCACCATCATGCCTGGTTCAGATTGGTTATTTCAAAGTTATTTTCCTTACAAGGCAGGGACAGAGAGAATGAATAATATAAAAGTGGCTGACTGATGAGTATCAGATTATTTTGGGTTACTTTTTGTAAGGATTTAACAATGTGAGAATTAAAACAGAGCCAGGTATGGTGCCATGCATAGGAAATCCCAGTACTTGGGAGGCTGAGACGGGAGGATTGTAGGCTTGAGACCTGCCTCAACAATTTAGCAAGACCCTGTTTCAAAATAAAAAAGGTCTGGGGGTATAGCTCAGAGGTGGAATGCCCCTGGGTTCAGCCCCCTAGTACAATAAATAAATAAATAAATAAATAAATAAATAAATAAGTAAAAGAATGAAGAGGGAACTTAGCTGGGCGTGGTGGCACACGCTTGTAATCCCAGCATTCCGGAGGCTGAGACCTGGAGAATCGTGGTTTGCGGACAGCCTCAGCTGCTTAGTGAGGACCTTTGCAACTTAGTGAGACCCGGTTTCAAAATAAAGAATAAAAAATAGGGCAGGGGGTGTAGCTCGAAGGTCAAATGCCCCTGGGTTCCATCCCCAGACCCGCAAAAAAAAAAAAAAAAAAAAAAAAAAAGAGGGCACTTCACTGTAACACCCATTAGTCTGTGAGACATTTAACTTCTGATTATATGAAGGTCAGATAACAGTTTCCCTTTGGTGCCATGGAACAGCAGCTTATGTGACTACATTTTGATTTTTAGTCTATTCTTTTGGGATCCAATGTGGGAATCTAGTTCAAAACAGTAGCCTCCTGCAATTTTTATTTAATATTGCCCATAAATTTTCACTTGTCTCTGTTTTCCTTTTTTTTTTTTCCAGTACTGGGGGTTGAATACAGGGCTACACCCCCAGCCTGAGTTTTTATTATTTATATTGAAATAGGGTCTCACTAAGTTGCATAAGGCCTCACCAAGCACCCGAGGCTGGCCATGAACCTGTGATCCTCCAGTCTCAGCCTCCCAAGAACTAGGATTACACACTTGCGTCACCACCCCCAGCTCTAACAAGGACTTTTAAATTACTTTGATCAACAGTTTATGTTTTTCTCCTCCTCTCATCAGAAGTCCACTACACTGACCGTGCCAGTGTGTGCAGGGTGCTGTTACCAACTTCTCTAAGATTCTTTCACTTGATGTGACTAAATGTTGTTGACGGCATCTGAAAAACATTTCAGGCAATCAAGAGACACTTTTCTTGAAAAGCACTAGTCATTGGAGATGGAAAACAGAAAAGAGTGCCAGCTCAGTTAATTTATTTTATCTATAATTTCCTGGAAGAGTAAAGGAATTCAGATTGCCAAGGTGATTCAAAGGGCAAAATGCCCCATCACAGTTTCCCCCCTTTGTGAAAGAGGGAACATTAAGCACAAATGGGAAAAACAAAATCACCCTCCTCCTCCTCCTCCTCCTCCTTTTCCTCCTCCTCATCATGGGAGGAATTGCTTCAAAGTGCTAAGCTAAAATAGGAACTGCTGCTAAGACCCTGTGTCATCTATCCTGGGATCTTGACTAGCCAGTCCCAGGCAGCAGGTGTCTTCCATAGACTTACAAAGTGAGCAATACCACTCCGTGTGTGTGTGCGTGTGTGTGCACGCATACACGTGTACCTGTATGCAGGTGCAGGTGCAGGGGAGCTGGAGTGATCCAGGAGGCAGTAGTACCTTAAGATGCAACTGGGGAGCTCGAATAAAAATAACGTGGCAGTGGAGGTGCCGAGGGGGTCAGTGAGTAATTTTTTTTAAGGGGATGGTAAGCCACTAATTTTGGGAATCTTGGCTAGATCACCTTTCTGGGTAAGTGGAAACAGTCCTCTCCCTTAGACTTTTCCTAAAAAATGCCTTTTGTTCTGAATTCTCCAGGTAATTTCTTTGCCTCTATCCCTGGATCTCACAACATTATTATTTGTACTTCTTTTTCTTTCCATAAGAAGATCCTCCTAGAAATAATGGTGATAGTTACATTTACTAAGTGAGCATTCGATGCTTGGCACCTTACTAAACCATTTCATGTGCTAACTCATTTAATCCCATGCGTCGGGCACTATTATTAGCTCCATGTTTTGTACAGGTTAGAGAATGAGGACACAGAGGAATTAGATAGATTGCCCAAGGTCACAGGTAAGCATTAAAGGAGCCAGGATCAACTCTGTGGAGTCCTTGTGCTCACTGCCCCATCCCTCTGTGTCCAATAAAAGGAGCGGCTTATGTTTTTGATCCTGTATGTTCATACTGGTGGAGCTAACAGGATAATTAGCTATATACACTTGAAGTGTTAGTAGCAGTGGTGTGTGACTTGCCAACTGAGGTCTTCATTAGAATTAAAACATTTGGTACTTTAAAAGCTCCTCCTTGGAAGGTTGCCATGGCAAACCCACATGGGAATTTGAGGGAGCCCTAGAGAGCACTGGTTTGTAAGCTGAGTCCCTGGTTGATGGTCTCCTGGTGACACAACTCCCTTCTTAGCAATCTGGACTGGGTGTCAGCCAAAGGAAGGCTCAGACTTGGGAGGCCAGGGAAGGTCACAGAGACTAGGAGTCACCAGGAGAGAAGAAATGGAAATGTTGCTCAAATAAGCCCTTAGGAAGAATTTACATTGAGGGGAATGTTATCAGATAGGGAGGGAGTTCTCGAATTCTGTACAGTGCAGCCAGCATAATGGATTTGTTTGTTTGTTTTGGTTGTATTCCTTTGCCTTGTTTTTGTCCAGAGGTAATCCACAGTGTTGCCTTCATGTACCCTGAAAATTGTTAGGAACCGTCTGAGTTCTAGAGGAGGTTAGGGAGGCCTGACTCAGAAGGAGCCATACCACAGAGAAAATATAATTAATGCATAAGAACTTTGCTACAGGCAAATTAATACAAAGCAAAAACAAGATTCCAATACCCTGATTGTGGACCTCTTTATTCTAGGCGATCCTTAAAGGCAACCTACTGGGAGGTTCGGGAACTCTTGGCTATTTATTAATATATTAATGTCTGGGGAGTTAATTCCATGGTGCCTTCGGTTTGGAGGAAACTCGTCTTCTTTCTCATCTTGAATGGTGGAATATGTTTTCATTGTTTGTCCCATGAAAGTGACTATAGAAAACGGAGGCGAGTGTTTTAGCCTTAGGTCCTTTTTAAAGAGCTACGTGATTGTATGATGTTTAAAGACCACTCTGGCCCAAAAGTTTTCCTGGAGCCAGATATATTATACCAGAGGGGCTGTGCAAGCATTTGAGAACTGAAGGTTTGGGATGAGCCAAATGGAGAAGGTCCCAATATATTGTAGAGTCTGCACCCTCCTCATGGTTAGCTTCTTTGAATCCAGGCTTTCTGCTGGATTCCAAGAGGCTGATGAACCCCAAAGCCTGAGGCTG
The DNA here is from genome assembly GCF_963383645.1 of Muscardinus avellanarius. Classification (NCBI taxonomy): domain Eukaryota; kingdom Metazoa; phylum Chordata; class Mammalia; order Rodentia; family Gliridae; genus Muscardinus; species Muscardinus avellanarius. The sequence goes on from NC_137786.1 coordinate 45,796,357, forward strand.
ACTTTCCTGGACAGAAAGTGGAAGACAGAGATGGTGGGAGGGATGAGGCATGCTGAAGAATGGCTTCGTTTCATAACAGTGCTAATGCTTAACACAGAAAACAAACAAACAAACAAGCAAGCAAACAAACAAACTCCTTTATTGCTGTGTCATTGTGAAAGAAAAGGTCTGGCTTCTGCTTCCAGTTGCCTGACAAGATAAAATCTCCAGGGCTGGGGAGTTGGGGAGCCCTTGCAAACATTACGACTAGAAACTTTCTGCTGAAATGAAGCCCAGCAAAGAGTAACTCTCAGTAAATATTTGCTGAGCAACGAGTAAATAGATGAATAAAAGGAGCCTCATAAACTTGCACAAAGCCAAACAAGGACTGGATTGACTTCTTGGCTTCTCTTTCTGCTCCTCATTATCTCTCAATTTTTACTATCTCTTCTCTTCTTTTTCCACTTGGTTTTATCCCTAGGTCAGTCTCTGTTTTTCCTCATTATTCCCCACCCCTTCCTCCCTACAACAAAGCATGGGAGAGCTGATATGAAGGCCCCTATAACCTGGGTTGTCCTTCAAGGCTCCAGTTTCTCAATCCTGAAGTGTCTCCCAAAGGCTCCGGTGTTAAAGACGTGGTTGCCAGCCGTGGCATTATCAGAGGCGGTAGCACCTTAGGAGAGGGGGCCTGGAGGGAGGAAGTTACATCACTGGAGGCATGCCATGAAGGGTACACTGAGGCCCTGCTCCCCGGCCACCTTCCTGGCCTCCAGGCCATGGGGTGAGCAGCTCTGCCCCACCACTGGCTCCCTGCGCGGCTGTTCTCCTGCTCGGCCTCACCCTGGGCCCCAGAGCACTGAACCTCTGAACTAAGAGCAGAAATAAACCGTTCTTCCTTTCAAGTTGTTCATGTCAGATATTTTGTCATAGTGATGGGACTCTAACACAACAGGTGAGAGGCTCTGCTCCCAGGGTGATTGTAAACTTCACTTTCTCTTTGTTTACTTTGGGATTGTGAGGCTCAATAGTCATCTCCTTATCAAGCACTGGGAGCCCCAGGCCTGGGTTCCTGTGTGGACACAGGGGTGCTCTGGGGCTAATGATGACCTCCCTGTGCTCAAGCTTCCCCACCGAGGAAGTGAGGGTTGGGCTAAGTGATCTGTGTGGCTCTCTAGTTGAGGTTCTTCCGTGGTATGAACTGGACCCACCGCTGTATAGCATTCATAATCATCCTTTAATATTTTGAATGTATTTGGAGCATATTACAGAATTTTGACACTGTTCAAACTATTGACACAGATCAACTGCATATGTGTGTGTGACTGTGTGTGTGACTGCATGCGTGTGTTTAACTTCCTTAACCACATAAGCACATGCTGAATAAACAAATAGGAAATAATCATTTTATATTAGTGCACTTCTTTCCTTTTGATCCTTTCTTGAGACTATTCTGAAAGATCAGGACTACTGAGGAATATCTCAAATAAATCCATTTTGTAGTAAATGGGAAAGGAAATAGTGGTGAAATTTGAGGGCAGTAAATATTTGCTACTTTTACTGATCTGCTATGATGCCCAGAAGTCCTATTGTTAGAAATCTTAGTGGTATTAAGGCCCTATATTCCTGGGAGGCTTGGTTAAGCTGAAAATGTTATCCCCGAGCTCTAATCCATAATAGAAGTGAGGTCACAGGGCAAGCTGTCTCCAGATTGGAGAGACAGGCGGGTGTACATACAGAGAATCATGGCTTCTCAGAGCAGAAACTCCTGTGGAAACCAGCGCTGGGGTAGGAAAACCTGAACAGCAGTCGATGACTTGCTGAAGGCTCAGTGTGGATGAGTCTCATAGCCACAAACTGTAGTGGGGCCCAGGCAGAGCCAGAGGCCCATAGTTTTGTGAGTTTTACCTCCAAGAACTTGGCCAAGTTCTCATAATAAATAACAGGGGGAAAAAATCTCCACAGCTTCTGATAGGAGGATGAAAAAAAGAACCATTTGGAAATACTCAAAGGCACTCAGTAGTAGTTACATAACCAAAGCCTAACCTGTTAGGGCTTTATTGACCTCAGGGAAGCCAACTGTCATCATCCTGTCCCACTGAAAGGTAAAAGGGATAAAGGGAGAAAAAGGAAAAATATATATAATAAAACCCCCCAAACAATCAAGAAACTAGTAAAGTTCACAGTCCAGAGGCATACGGTAAAAACTGAGAGCTAATCATGGGGTTACAGAATGCTTCCCCTGTCCCCAAATTGTACCACATTACTAATACTTTCTTTACAACATTTACTTTTACATATTACATCATTACATCATAGCTGGCAAACAAGAAAAAAATTACAAGGCATACTAAAAGTAAACAGTAAGAAAAACAATAAAAAATCTATGACAAATAAAAAAGCTCAAACAATGTGAAGAAACTCAGAGCAAGTATCAGAATCAGACCTGTTAGACTTATCAGACTGGGAATTTAGAGCAACTGTAATTAATGTACTAAGGGTCCTGATGATAAAGTAGGTAGCATGCAAGAACAGATGGGCAATGTAAGCAGAGAGATGGAAATCCTAAGAAGGAACCAAAAAGAAATATCAGAGATAAAAAACACTGTAACAGAAATGAAGAATACCTTTGATGAACTTACTAGTGGACTGGACACAACTGAGTAAGGATCTCTGAGAAACTTTCAAATTGAAAAACAAAGATGGTAAAAAGCGGAAGAGAATATTGAAGAAATGTGGACAAATGACAACAGGTACAACATTTATTTAATGGGAATAATAAGGAGGGGGAAAAAAGACAGGAACAGAAGAAATAAATGAAACAATAATAGTGACTGAGAAATACCTCAAACTAATGTTAGTTGCCAAAGTTCAGAAACTACCAAGGATGGATTTAAAAATAACCACACATAGGCATATCATTTTCAATTATAGAACATCAAAGAAAAAAATCTCAAAAGAAGCCAGAAAGGTGCGGGGGGACCTCTTCTAGAGAGGAACGAAGATAAGAACTAAGTAAGACTTCTTGGAAACCAGGCAAGCACCAAGAGCTGTGAGCATGTACTTTAGCATCACATTGAACCTCACCATGATGTGTAACTGCAAAGCACTTGCAAAATTATTTAAAAATTATAAAATGCCGGGCATAGTGGCACACATCAGCTATCCCAATACTAGCATTCGGGAGGCTGAGACAGGAATAGCACAGGTTCGAGGACAGTCTCAGCAAGTAGTAAGACTCTCATCAAGCTAACAAGACTCTGTTTTCAAGTAAAAAATAAAATAGGCCCGTGGGTGCAGTTCAGAGGTAGAAGATCCCTGGGTTCAACCGCAAGTACCAAAACAAAACAAAATATTAAACTAAAGATACATTATATATTGTCTGCAAGAAACTATGAAGGCATATAAAGCAGAAGTAGCTATATTAATTTAAGCAGAGAAAGCAGGGACAGTTATTAGGGATAAACAGGGACATTGCATTATAGATAGAGTTTAACTCTCCAAGAAGACGTAATGATCCTTACACATCCAAAACAGAGCCTCAAAATACATGAAACAAAAACTGGTAAAACTTCAAAGAGAAGTAGATAACTTTACTATTATAGTTGGAGACTCCAATGCCTCTCCATCAGAAATGGACAGGTGCAGCAAAGAGTCAGTAAGGATACAGTTGAACTACAGCACTATCAGTCAGCTGATACTTACGGACTACTTCATTCAACAATAGCAAAATACTAGTTGTGTGTGTGTGTGTGTGTGTGTGTGTGTGTGTGTTGCTGGGGATTGAACCCAGGACTTTTTGCATATGCTAGGCAAGAACTATACCACTATGCTATACACTCCCAGCCCCAAATACACATTTTTTTTTTTTTTACAGTACTGGGGATGGAACCCAAGGGCATTCTAAATCTGAGCCATGCCCCCAGCCCTATGTTTTATTCTTTATTTTGAAACAGGGTTTCAATGAATTAGGAAGGTCCTCACTAAGTAGCTGAGGCTGGCTGTGAACCATCATCCTCCTGTCTCAGCCTCCCAAATGCTAGTATTACAAACGTGTGCCATCTGGCCGGGCGTGATGGCGCACGCTTGTAATCCCCGCGCTTGGGAGGCTGAGACAGGAGGATCACACAGGTTCGATGTCAGCCTCAGCTACTTAGTGAGGCTCTCATCAACTTAGTGAGACCCTGTTTCTAAATAAAATAGAAAATAGGTCTGGGAGTATAGCCCGGAGGTAGAAAGCCTCTGGGTTCCACCCCAGTACCACCAAAACAAAAACAAAAACAAAAACAAAAACAAAAACAAAAACAAGCGTGTGCCATCACAATCGGCTCCAAATACACATCCTTAACAGGCTCACATGAAACATTCACCAAGAGAGACCACATTGTATACCATAAACACACTTTAACAATTAATTAATTAATTAATCAATCTGTTTACTGATTGCGATGAAGATTGAACCTAATTGCATTTTACCTCCGAGCTACACCCCAGTCCTATTTTTTTTTTTAATTTTATTTGGAAACAAGGTCTTGCTAAGTTGCTGAGAGCCTCACTAAGTTGCTGAGGCTGGTCTTGTACCTGTGATCTTTCTGTCTCAGCCTCTCAAGTACTAATATTACAGGTATGTGCCATCATGCCTAAATAACAAATTTAATAAAATAAAAATCATATAAGGTATGCTCTCTGACCACAGTAGAATTAAACTAGAAATTAGTAACAAAAAGAAAACTGGAAAAGGTAACTGAGTTGAGAAGCTTTCTTAGGACTGAAACTCTAAAATATGATTGGAGGGAATCCTTCATCCTTATTGGAAACCATCGTTGAAACACAGTAAGATATTGCCTAGTCCCTGCTCCCTGACCATCTCCTTGTTCCTCAATGTGACCTTAAGTTCTCCATCTACATTGACCTCTTTCCATCTTCCATGGGACATGACTTCCTGGGAATGAACATTTCCAAATTTGAGGACCAGACCTATAAAAACTAGCACATGATCCAAAGATTGGTCATCCATGCTTCTTGTCAAAGACAACATGATCCAGAGGGAAGGGGACAAGTAGGGAAATAAAAACCCAGCCGGACATGGTGGTGCTTGCTTGGAATCCCAGCACTTGAGAGTCAGACAGGAGAATCACAGATTGGAGACCAGTTTCAGCAATAGTGAAAGTCTTAGCAACTTGGTGAGACTTTGTTTCAAAATAAAAAATAAAGAGGGCTGGGATGTAGCTCAGAGGTAAAATGCTCCTGACTTCAATCCCCAGTCACACACACACACAGTCACACAGACACACACACACACACACACACACACACACACACACACACATACACAATCACACACACACACACACACACACACACTCACATACACACAAAATCACAGTGAAAGCAATATTTAAAGTGCTTCTCAAAATGGAGTCAGGGGGCCATTATGGAAGCAGTATTATGCACAATTCTGGCTGCTCCCTGGAATGTGGACTTTGGTTGCCTTCACAGTTTGACCACAGACATCTGTAATAACCTAAATGACTGGAAAATTGCATTGTGTCTAGAGGCTCAAGATGCATGGCAAGAGGCTACTGGAATCCAATCTAATGGACATTTCCATTCTCTTTATACATTTATTGTCTACACAGAGCTCCTGTTCTTGCTCAACATATAAACTCCTCCTTTTCCTTCCTTCATTCCTTGGGATGTTGATTCAGAGAAATCTGAATACATAGCTCCTGAGTTGCAGTTCCTAAGATACCAAATAAAGTTTCTTTACTGAAAAAGTTAGACATAATTTATTTTATATTCATATATTATAACATACATAACATAGAAAAATCAAAAGAATCTCTTGTTGACTGTGTTTCTAGGATAACAGAAACTGAGAAGAAGCCTCATCAGCTATATGTTTAGTCTGGATATTGTATCTCGATGCCAAGAGCCTTGAATAGAGAATACTTTTTTTAATTTTTTGTAGTACGGGGGGGGGTGGTGGAACCTAGGGGCATTCTACCTCCGAGCTACACCCCCAGCCCTACTTTATATTCTTTACTTTGAAACAGGGTCTCACTGAGTTGCAAAGGGCCTCACTAAGTATAGGCGGCTGGCTGCAAACCTGGATCCTCCTGTCTCAGCCTCCTGAATGCTGGGATTACAAGCATGAATGACCACACCCAGCTTGAGAATACTTTTAATAAGAAGAGGCAATATTAACTAGAATTATTAAAATTTGACAAGTTATAGCTTTATATTAATTATACAAGTAAATATTTTATTGAAAGATTAAAATACAGGTAAATGAAAACCAAATCTATTTAAATTACTTGAAATATAATTACCACAAAATAAATTATTATTCTTCCAAATGATTTCCAAGAAAATATGCACATATATTAATAAAATAATGTATACTTTGAACATTGTTCTACATACTGTATTTTATTTATTTTATTTTTCGCTTATTTAGGATCACAGGTGCTCAGAATTGGATTAATCATAAATTTTGGCTCATGGATTTTTAATTTATTTTTAATAATGTAATAAACCTTGAACCTTAACAATAACCTACACAGAAGTATAATTTTCTCCAACCCATCCTTTATCTCCTTTCACATGGATTCATCATTACCCTCATGTTTGTTTATCATTTTTTCTTTTTTTTTCAATACTGTAGCCACATGTACTGTTTAGTTTTTTCTAACTGTATAAAATAGTATGCTTATGAAATACTTTTGTACTTGGTTTTTCACTTACGTATTTCTGAATTATCTGTATTATGATATATTGCTGTAAGTCTTGTTATAATTGTAGAATAACATTGCATTGTATAAAAATGCCACAATTATTCATCTACACTGCAGTGGATAGGCATTTATTTACATTGTTTCCAGGTTTTTGAAAATTCAGTGTTGCTATGATCACCTTTGTTCACATCTCTTGATGTGTATGTATAGGAGTTTTTCTCAGGTATATATCTAAAAGTAGAGTTACAGGATTATTGAAGACTATATATATATATATGATATAAAAATATAATTTAAATGTTATATATGTAAGATATATAAGCAATATATAAGAGCTCTTGTGGTTGTACATTTTTAAAATCCTTTATGTTGGCTAGGCATGGTGGCACATGCCTATAATCTCAGTACTTGGAAGGCTGAGACAGGAGGATTACAGATTTGAGGATAGCCTCAGCAATTTAACAAAGCTCTTAAAACTTAACAAGACCCTGTTTCAAAATAAAAGAATAAAATAGGGCTGAGGTGTAGCTCAGAGGTAGAATGCCTCTGGGTTCAATCCCTAGTACTACAATAAATAAATAAATAAATAAATAAATAAATAAATAAATAAATCCCTTATATTATTAGACTTTAAGTTTGGCTAGTCTAACTGGCATAAAATATTATCTAATTGTGTGCTTAATTTCCATTTCCCTTATTACAGTGTTGAAAAGGCGTAGTAAAAGAGGACATCTTTGCCTTGTTCCTGGTCCTAATTAGAATATATCCAATTTTTCACCATTAAATACGTTACTATAAAGCTATAGTTATCAATACAATAAGGCATTGGCAAAAAAAATAGATAAATAGATCAATGGAAAAGAATAGAGAGCTCAGAAACAGATCCAAATATATATAGTTAACTAATCTGTGTGTGTGTGTGTGTGTGTGTGTAACTGGGGATCGAACCTGGGGCATTCCACTTCTGAGCTACACCCCTAGCCCTTTTAATTTTTTTTTTTTTGAAACAGGGTCTCCCTAGGTTGCTTAGAGTCTCAATAGGTTGTTGAGGCTAGTCTCAAACCTGCAATCCTCCTGTCTCAGCCTCCGAAGTACTGGGATTACATTTACATGTATCACCATGCCTAGCTAATCAACTAATCTTTGATTTAAAAACATAATGGCACTATAATGGAGAAAAGGTAGTTATTTCAACAAATGGTACTGGAACAGTTGGACATCTACATGCAAACAAATGAATTTAGACACAGAAGACCTTACACCCTTCACACACACACAAATGGCAAGTAAACCAATTGGAACAACAGTGAGCTGCACTACAGACCTATAAGAATGGTCAAAACCCAGAACATGCTGAGTGTGGTGGCGCACGCTCATTACCCCAGTTCTTGGGAGGCTGAGAAAGGAGAATCACAGGTTTGCAGCCAGGGTCAGCTACTTACTGAGGCTTTTTGCAACTTAGTGAGACCCTCTTTTGAAATAAGGAATAAAAAATAGATCTGGAGGTATAGCTTAGAGGTAGAATGCTCCTGGGTTCAACCCCCCCCCCCAGTACAAAAAAAAAAATCCAGAACATGATAACAATAAATGCTGGCAAGGATGTGGAGCCACAAAAACTCATTCATTGTTACTGAGAATGCAACATGGCACAATCACTTGGAAGACAGTTTATTGGTTTATTCTGAAACTGAACACACCCTTACCATTAAACACAACAGTTTTTCTCCTTGGTATCTACTCAAAGGAATTACAATCTATGTCTATGCTACACCAGCACAATATGCTGGATGTTTATGGCAGCATTATTCATAATTGCCAAAACTTGGAAGCAACTAAGATGTTTTTAAGTGAGTAAGTAGATAAATAACATATGGCACATCCAGACAGTGAAATGTTATTCATCACTAAAAGGAAATGCACTTTCAAGCCATGAAAAGCTATGGAGGAAACATTTTCATGTTACTAAGTGGAAGAAGCCAATCTGAAAAGGCTACGGTAATGGTTAGATACAGAATGGCCCCTTGAAGAACTCATCAATTGGTGTTTGGAGTTGACATAATTGAGTCTTGAGGGTTGTAATCCCACAGTGGATAAACCCATCCTAATGGATTTATCTGGGTGGTGGCTGGAGGGTGTGGGTCCCTGGGGTGCAGCCTTGGGGATTATAGAAGTGGTTTCTTCTCTCCCTGCTTGCTCTCTGGCTCCTGGCCTCCATGATGTGAGCACAGCCCATGTGCTCTTCCTCCCTCCCTCTCCTGCCACCATGCCCTGAGATCTGCAGTCCCTCGGCCTCACAGGGACGCAACCTGAAACCATAAGAAAATAAATCTTTCCTTTAAGTTATATGGTCAGTCTTTTAGATTATAGCTGCAGAATATTGATGAATGCAGCTACATACTATATGATTCCAAATATATGAAATTCTGGAAAAGTATGGAGATAGTAAAAAGATCAGTGGTCTCTGGGGCTTGGGTGAGAGGGTGGGAAGAATAAGGGGAGCACAGAAGATTTTTAAGGCAGTGAAATTACTTTTTATGATACTACAGTGGTGAGAGTAAACCATATTTGTCAAAATACACAGACTGTACAAAACCAAGAATGAACTCTTACATAAACTATGGGCTTTGGCAGATAATGATGTACCAATATAGGTTCGTTAATTATACCAAATGTACCACTTTAGTCAGGAATATTGATAGTGGAAGAGACTGTGCATGTGGGGCCAGGGATATATGGGATTGTTCTGTACGTTCCCCTCAACTTTGTTTTAAATATAAAACTGCTTTAAAAATAATATTTTCATAAAAGTTTTCACACAGAGAGGACCAAATAAGCCATTAATGCAGTGGCTTGAGATGGATTTGTTTACTGGACTGAATTCAGTGAAGATCTCTTTGGAAACTAAGATTCGGAAAACTCTGCTTTGGGTCTATAGATGAACAGGAACGTTGCTTTTAAGCACATAGCCTAGAGAGATGGCACAGGTACCTTCCTAATTATAACCCATGTCCCAGAAGTAAGAACGTCCTGGATGGACCACATGGAGGGAACCATCTGAAAGGGAGCTCAACAAAGAAAGTGACATCTAGTTGAGCTGTGAGAAATAATAAAGAACAAGCAGAGCTGGGCGTGGTGGCGCACGCTTGTAATCCCCACGCTTGGGAGGCTGAGACAGGAGGATCACACAGGTTCAAAGCCAGCCTCAGCTGGCTTAAGAGACCCTGCTTCCAAATAAAATATAAAATAGATCTGAGAGTGTAGCCTGGAGGTAGAAAGCCCCTGGGTTCCATCCCCAGTTCCACCAAAAAAATGTGTGGGTGAAAGAGATGACATATAAGAGGCATATAAGAAGAAAGGTACACTCCACCCAAAGGAAAGAGCAGAATTGAGAGAGGAGGGGCAGACTGAATCTCTATGATATTTTGAGGGACTATTAATATTCCAGTGTAATTGGAGCAAGGATTGTGTGGACTGAAGAGGGCAGGCCAGGGTGGGCCTTTACTACAGAATGGAACTCAGCAGAGGTATTTGAATCAGGGACCAACGGTGACCATAATTGTTTTGCTATAGTAATAGCTATGTTGGTACACATGTTTCTGATGTGTAAGAAGAATGCTCAATGTACAAGAATGAACTGGAGAAGGGAAGTGCTGAGAATAGAGATAGCAGCTGCTGTAACTGTCCACGTGAGAGATGGTGCAAGCATGGCCTATGGAAGTGATGGGAGATGTGCTAGGTTGTTTGTGTGCATTCTTCCAGGTTTTCCCATCTGTTCCCGTCTATGTCCACTCTTCAGCATCATATGGACTGCATCAAATGGGCTCCCTGGCCCTGTGGCTTCTGGTTGGGTTTGGCCTATGGGTGGCACTGACTGAGGTAGATGTAGGAGGAAGGAGAGATTACGGTGTTTGTCTCTCAGTTCTCTCCTCGCTGAGATACGATTTTGTTATTCCACCAAAGGCCACAGCTTCTGCCCTAGGTGCCTTCCTACAGCTTGAGCTCTTGCTGTGTCTTAGTGGTATAGTTTGCATTTGTTCCCAGGTTCAGGAGTGGGAAATTTATTCGAGGTGACAGCGTTGAGAGGTGGGACCTCTAAGAGGTGATGAGGTCGAGAGGGCTCTGCCTTCCCCAAAGGATTAATACTGTTATCTCAGGAATGGGTTAATTATGGTGGGAGTGCTGTCCTTGTAAAGGATGAGTTCAGCCCCTCTCCCTCTTGCTCTCTCTTGTGCCTGCTCTCTTGATCTGCTCCCTTCTGCCATGGGATAAGGCAGCGTGCAGGCCCTCACCTAGATGCAGTTCCCTTAACCTTGGACTTCTGAGCCTCTGAAACTGTGAGAAATAGAGATCTTTTTAAAGTAAGTCACCCAGCCTCTGGTATTCTATTATGGCAGCACAGAAAAAAACAAGATTCAGTAGTCAATTACTCCTTCCCATGCCTTTTTAAACCCACGTGTCCTTATGGCGACTACTGATGCTGTCCTTGAGGCTGTGTGTAAGTCATCTCTTCATACCTCTCTCCCCAGTTATGGGTATTCCCTCTCTTTTCTGCTAGGACCCTCACTTGAGCAAGGGGATGGAAAGGAGAAAAGAGATGGGAGAACTGGGGAGGCAGAAGTGAGAGGTCCATCTGGAGGTAAAGTATGATAAAGAAGGTGTAGTCGTAGATTATGCAGCAGTCTTTAACTTGGACTATGGGTGGAATGGGGATGTGATAGGAAGGTAGAACCACAGATTCATTTTGACCCTGTTGAGTTTGAAGTGTCTGGGAAATTGTGGAGGGATGCTCAGTAGAGCTGAAAATGTAGGTCTGGAGTTGAGAGGTCCGAGGTCTTTGTTGGAATTACTGACCTGAGAATCTTGAGTTGGGTGGGAGTTGGATCCATAGGAGCTGAACTCTGAGGAAGAGTGAGGACTAGACTTCTGCCCAGGTGAGAAGTGAAAGGGAGATGAGACAGACAGATGCCTGTGCTGGTGTCATCCCAGGTAAGCAAGAACATGTCCTAAGGGTCTGGGATGCCATCTAGGGAGATCGTCATGGTAGGATGCAATTCTGATCATCGTTAGCCTAGGTACAGCCAAGCAGTGGTATCTCTTGGGAAGAGAGGGGGTGAGAAAGAGGGCGGTGGGCCTACTCTAGGGGATTGCCAACTCCCAAAGAAACTGAGACATGGGAGCAGAAGTCTAGCTCCCAGAAATAGAAGTCTATTTCTGGGCCTGATGTTTCAAATCTTTACTGCTTTGGTTATCTGAGTCAAATACAAAGCCTTTATTATCTCAATCATTATAGCTTTAAATGGAATTTCATTGTGTAGTTCAAGAGAAAAGCAGGAAGTTCAGCAAAAGGAATAATGACAACGGGAAACAGAATCATTCATGTGGAAAAACTTTAAGGAACACAATGCTGGTTCTGTGTTATAAATGAACAAGAAGGCTAAACAAGGTGAGGGTAATGATTTCAACTGACATTTGAATTACCCCTAGTCTTTGCAATGTAAAGGGCAGAACACACAACTTTTGAGCTTTATTGCTAACCACATGGAGAGCAGAGGGTGCACAATTCCTCTAGAGCCATGACTCTTACATCTTTTGGGATAGTCACTGATTCTCATTGAATATGAAGAAAGTTGTGAATTCATCGAAACTAATGCAAACATTCTCACACACCCATACATACAATATTGCATACAATTGTGGAAGTACTAAAAGGGACTGTCATGTTAATCATTTTACCTCCAATGCCAGACACATAGGATGCTCAAGGAAATATTTATGAAGTGATTGGATAAATGAATGGATGAGACATTGCACTCTTACAATCATGGTCAAAATGTAAACATTGTAGGTAGAAGTAGGTGAGGCGCTGTCACCCACTAATATGAATTCATTGATTATAGTGATTTTCTTTGTGTGTGTGTGTGGTACTGGGGGTGAAATCCAGGGGCTTTTCTACCTCTGGGCTACACTCCCAGTTCTATTTTATATTTTATTTGGAAACAGGGTCTCACTAAGTTGCTGAGAGCCTAAGTAGATGAGGCTGGCTTTGAACCCATGCGATCCTCCTGTCTCAGCCTCCCAACTACTGGGATTATAAGTGTGCGCCACCTCACCGGGTGATTATAGTGATTTTCAACACTAGCTGTACCTTATAATTTTGGGGGGTAAGGAAGGAGCTTTAAAAAATATTGATGCCTGAGCTGAGCATGGTGGTACACACCTGTTATCCCAGTACTTTGGAGGGTGACACAAAAAGATGACAGGTTTGAGGCCAGTGTGCAGTAACTTAGTGAGACCCTGTTACAAAATAAAAAAAAAAAGGGCTGGGGGTGTAGCTCAGAGATAGAATGCCCCTGGGTTCAACACACACACACACACACACACACACACACACACACACACACACACACTTGATGCCTGGGCTCCAGAATAACAGAGTAACAATCTGAGTTGGGCCCTAAGCATGAGTTTGCAAGCTCTTCAGATGTAGCAGGTTGAAATATATATCATTTAATAGAGAGATAATATATGGAGGTGTAAGTATGGCAACCGAGTTTTCATGGAGGAAACCAGGAGCCACAGTTAAATGATATTCTCTTTCAATTCCATAGCCCATTACATATCACTGTTACATGCATAGTCTCATTCATATCCTGCAACGACACAAAGCTAATTAAGCCAAACGGATGTTGGCAGTTTTCTTCAGATCAAGCCCAGGCCTATCAACACAAGCTCAGATCTTCCAAGTATGTTGTTTTTCTGGTTTTGCAAAACTGCCTCTTAGAGGATTAGAACAGAGGTCTTATCCCCAGAGAGACTGACACAGGAGGTCTGGAGTGGGGCCTGGGAATCTGTCATTTTTACAAACATGGTTGGTGATTTCATTGCAGAGCCAGGTCTAGGGCACCAGCTCTAAATTGGAGCTGGGGTAGAGGAATGGGGAGCAGAGGAGGCAGGTCAGTCCTTATTACCTGAGGGTGATTTTCCAAGATGCACACACATCTCAGAACTAGGGGGCCGAATGCAAGAGTGTTGCTGGTGAACATACAGAAAATCTTGATTCCAATGCCATTTGTACCTCAGCTGAGAACCAACCCGCACAGGGCATTCACTGGGAGCCATGCCAGGTTCCTCTGGGGCTGCTGCTGCGGAGGTGATCTCCTACCAGCCAGAGGCCAGCTCTGAGGGCCCCGGGCACGGACTGGCAGGGTGGGAGCTGGGGGATTAAATACTGAAAGTATGTAGAAGGGTGCCACGGGCAGGTGGAGATGACAGAAACCAAGTTGTGCTCACTTTGAAGTGTTGCTCAAGGCTGGGGCACAGTAACTGCAGCCAAGTTTAAAGGAACAAAAAAAAACAAAGCAGTTTCCAAATCACTTCTGTTTTCCTTTTATCTCAGGCACATGTGTCAATCCTGAAAGTCCCAGGTGCCCACCTCTGCTGCACGTGGCCCATGAAAATGGGAGCGAAACCACAGTCAGGGCAGTAGAAACTGCTCTGGCGAGGAGGCTGGTGGCAATTTCAAAAGAGGCCCTTAGCGGGTCAGTGAGAATAAACAATAGGGATGTCTGTGCTTTGGCAGCAAAAGATAGAGTGGGCCAGCCAGTGTGTGGAAGTGAGCATAGGACTTCTCTTTGTAGAAAGGAGTAGATAACGCCATGTTAATGGATGATACCAGTTAATCATTCTCCTTGAAAACAGAGGGTGCTTCCCTGCAGGTTCACCCTCAGCATTCTTTTCCCTTGCTCTCAGTTTCGCCCTCTGTGGACTCTGGAGGCCACAAGCCTGTTCTGGTTTCTTTGGTTGGGTGTACTGCCGTGGACTCCCTTCAGTATGGGCCAGGCAGGGGCACCGGCCACTAGTCTCACTGTTCAGCATAGAACTCAGGGCCACCTGCACTGGTATTGCTGTGGAAGATCCACACAGAAGAGAGGCAAAGACTTTGAAGGGGTTTTATCAGTAATCCTCTGAAGGTTTCTGTTAAGCCAGTAGCAAGCACTGAGATGGAGAGAAAAGAAGGGGGGGAGCTGCGTGTGTGTGTGTGTGCGCGCACGCATGTGTGTGTGTGCGCACATGCGTGCGTTGGCCATAGCAATGATTCCAGAGTGACCAGATTTGCTGTTGCCCCTCTGGATATGGAAGATGGAGAGAAAGGCATATCAATACCAGGCCTTGTACCTGTGATCATCCCATCTTTCATGTTTGACCTATTTAGAATATCATAAGCACTGCTGTACACAGTCAAGCTTGAGACGAGCCCGCCGGTACACCTCTCACCTGGACTGCCCAGTGGAGAGCCGTTTTGAAGTCCTTATCCACCAGGGTGGGGTCCGCCCCCTTCTTCAACAGCATCTGGGTATGCTGCGGTCGGTTGTGGAAAGCCGCCCAGTGGAGTGGTGTCATTCCCTACAAAACAACAATCAGAGAGGGCAGAGATGAGAACAGGCTCCCTGGAAGGAAACGGAAGATGTTGCTTTCTCCCCAGGCCTGGGAGCTGCCACCAAATGAGATGGTTGCTGCTTGTGAGTTCATTCACCTGTTAAAGAAGTTGTTCAACAGATGTTGGCCAAGCTTCTGCTTTTTTGCCTGACAGACAGGTGCTGAGGACACAAAAGTGAATACGATAAACAGGATCCTTGCCTCGTGGGTGTTGCACGGTGCTAAAGGAAGACAGGCCCGGCACGCTAGTTGAGCCAGAGGTATTTCCAGATTGGCCAAATGCTATGAAGTGCGTGCACAGCGTGTTGAATTAAGAGTAACCATGGGGGTCAGACATGTTCTGACCAGTCTTCTGCAAGAAGAACTTGGGGGAGAGGACAGGCGGCACCAAGCCACAGAGGCAGGGATGCGGTCTGACGGCTGCACTCCCAGCACAGAACACAGACTGCATTCCAAGCTGTAGAACAATGGACGAAGCTGGGGAGTGATGCCAATGAGGTTGGAGAGGGGGTGGGGCTGATCTGGGAGGATGGGAGTGGGATACGGACCCTGTACAACCCATTTGGATTTTATTTTTCAATACAACAGAAAGACTGCAGATGCTGGCATGATCTGATTTTCACTGTTTAGAAGAAATCACTCTATTTTCTTCCTCCCTCTTCTTCTAGAGCCTTCTAGAGGAACAGAGCTGGAGGAGTCAATCTGAAAAACCTCAGCTTCTTTCAGAATCATGTGGTTGAGGTGTAACTTAATAGTAAATGAGGTCATGCTGGGAAATGGGCCTGAAAGATGTTGTGAAAGATCGTCTCTTTTCCTTGCCCACTCTTCTCAGTTACATGAAATGTATTAAAAAATGAATCGAGTTTGAGGTGCCTGCTGAAGGGGCAAAGGGCACAGGCAGCTTTGAAGCTTCTCTTTTTACAGTCATCTTTTTTTTTTTTTTTTTTTTGTGGTACTGGGGGTGGAACCCAGAGGCTTTCTACCTCCAGGCTATACTCCCAGACCTATTTTATATTTTATTTGGAAACAGGGTCTCCCTAAGTTGCTGGAAGCCGCACTGAGTAGCTGAGGCTGGCTTCAAACCTGCGTGATCCTCCTGTCTCAGCCTCCCAAGCGCGGGGATTACAAGCATGCACCACCATGCCCGGCTACATTCATCTTTTTTTTTTTTAACAGTCATCTCTAAATAATATAATCTGCAGAGGAGACACTGCCTTGGTCTTCCAGGTTCCATCCAGGATGAGCGAGTGGAGAATACAGGCCTTGATAAGGACAGGAACAACAACAGCAGCCCAGAGATAATGTTTATCACTCCAGGACCTTTCTGAGTTGTTTTTTTTGTTTGCTTGTTTTTTTGTTTTTTGCTGTATGGGGGATGGAACCCAGGGACATTCTACCTCTGAGATAGACCCACAGCCCATTTTTATTCTTTATTTTGAAACAAGTTCTCACTGAGTTGCAAAGGGCCTCACTAAGTAGCTGAGGCTGGCCACCAACCTGTAATCCTCCTGTCTCAGCCTCCCAAGTGCTGGGATTACAAGTGTGTACCGCTTCACCTGGCTCCTGAGTTCTTATTAAGTATTATCTCACTTTATCTTCCAAACCACCTTCTAGCCTGAGTATTATGGAAAAATCTACTCTGTGTTCATTAAACTCTTTCCTTTTCTTCCCAGATACATAGAGTATATTCAAAGCCCCCAGCAGATAGGTACAACCATGTCATGACCTGAGTCATGACCACTGGAATATTGACAGAAGGGACGAAGGCCCCCTTAAAGCTTGGCCCAGAATGCAGAGCCCAGGTGTTCCTCCACACTTTCTCTTTCTTCATCCCCAAACTGAATGCAGAGAAGGACAAGGTTCTAGAAGAGGAAACTGCGTGACCAAAAAGCCTGGGTCTCTGATTGGTGAGGAAGAATATATCCATCCTGCTGACCAGAGGACTGGTCTATGATGCACCAAGAAATAAGCTTTCCTCATGTCAGGCCACGGACTGCTATCACAGTTCGTCAGATCTGGCAGGTGCGACTGTCCTTGTTTTCTAGAAGAGGAAGCTGAACTCTAGAGAAGTCTGAGTGAGCACAGAACTGAATCTTGGGTTTGAGGTTTGTGGGGCACTGAAATTAAAATACCAAATCCCCTCAACAAGTTACATATTTTAAACTCTTAAATTATGAGGTGCTTTCAAGTTTCAAGTTTCAAGTGTTATATAACACTGGGCCTCCAGAGATAATCTTGAGGCTATTTAAAAAAAATTAGTTCCATATGGAAAAGAGTACTGGGTTGAAAACAGTGAAATAGTTTGTTCTTATTCCAATAGCTAAATTTTACTTGGAATGCAGAGTAGCTGAATGCATTTTATTTATTTATTATTTATTTATTTATTTTTACTTTTACTTTTTTGTGATGCTAGGAATTGAATACAGGGGCTACACTCCCAGCCCTATTTTACTTTTTTTTAAAATTATTTGGAAACAAGGTCTTGCTAGTTATGCTAAAAGCCTTGCTACGTTGCTGAGGCTGACTCTGAACCTGCGATCCTCCTGTCTCAGTCTCCCTAGTACTGGTATTACAGGCGTGTGCCACCATGCCCAGTGTGCTCAATGCATTTTAATGGGTCCTTTTTATTTTTCTCTGGGCCCACTGGGATTAGAAATCTGCACTCAAGGGACTCTGATTCCTTTGGATTTTGCATGGGTCAGTTCTTAGTTCTGAGTCCCATTTGCTTCAGAGTTGTTGGACTCATCAGAAAGTATCAACAATATTCAGGGCTAAAGACACTGACTTTATTTTAAAGTCACTTGAGTATAAGCTTCATGAGAGATGGGCCCTTGTCTGCCTATCTGAGTCCCTAGAATTCCTTCTTGCTGCCCTTGACTAGACTTCTTGCTTTTGTAAAAATTGATTTTGCTTTTTGAAATCATTCACATAAGAGGAAAAGGCAGAATGTGACTTCACCTTTATACCAAATCAACTGGTCCAATATGATCATTGGTACCAATATAGCAACTGACATGTAGAATTTCTGTGAGTGCCCCAATGACTTTGTCCTTTGTGTTGCTGTCACAGGGAGGGGGTTGGCAAGGACGATGCGCAGAGATGTGGTTTAGGGATGTGAGAACTCAGTGTGAACGTGTACTTGTGAATTAAACTATGATTGTACACTATTTATTCTTGTCTCCTAAACAGTCACTGGCTTTAAGAGGTTTTTTCTCTTAAAACAACAAAAAACCCCTCAAGCTCCAATTTTTGCATGGTTTGGCGAAGGAGTGGGATGAGAGAAACATTACTATTCTTGGTGCCAAGAACTTAATATACATCATCTCAGTGAATCTTTACAATGATCTTATCCGAGGGTGGGCAGTTTTAAACCCACTTTACATGTGAGGAAAAGGAAACAGATAATCTTAGTAACTTGCCCAAAGCCCTTGCGTACATGCCAGGGCTGGGGTTCAAACCCAGGTTTCTCTAACTCTGGAGAAAACTCCTCTTTGCACACATTACACTAATTGATTTTCATTTCGGAAATGAGCTCAGGTGCTGGGAAACTATATTCTTTGTGACTTTAGCTGGATTCAAGGTGTTCTCACATTATAGGATGGTGGTTCTCACTAGTGTAAAGGGCTGTCGCCTTATGTTATCATTTGTTCCACTGGCATTTTTGCTTCTAGGCTCTTTCTAAAAAGACAGCTGCCAAATGTTGATTTGTGTAAGGTTTGAATTATAAGATTATATAATATATATAAAATGTTTACTCTCTTCCGAGTCCACTGCGTCCTGGACTTTGGGGAGCACAGTTAGAATGAGTGGCAGTTCTCTGAATGGCCCCAACTTGAGATCAGAATTATTTCACTACTTCTCTAAATGCTCTCATAATATAAACAGTCTGTGAACATTCAGTCAAGAGAAATTTCCTGTTGCCTTTTTTTTTTCTTTTTCAGTTGAGCTAATGAGAAATAAAAATAAATCCTCTCCGGGTTAATAATATAAAAACCCAAACTTTCAAAATCAGCTCAAGGGCAGCAGTTGGTTTTGCACAACACTCTCTGTTTAGGAACATTTCCCTGCAACTTCCTCCTTCTCCTTCCTTCAGCTTCTATTCAACCTGCTGCAGGCCTTGGAGTTGTGTAGTGGTAAGACTCTAGTAGCTATTTATGGGGCCAGGCTGGGTAGCTGGTGTCTTTAATGAGCAGGGACAGAAATCACAGTGAAGTTGTGACACGCAGGTTAAGCCCGATATGGTGGCATATTGACCTTGAACTGCCAGCGGCACTGAGCGCACAGTAGGTGCTCAGGAAATGTGTACTAGAAGTAATTAGTGAATTGCAAATTACCAAGGACCCCTTGGACACATGGGGGAAATAAAATCAGAGTCTCCTGAATGTGAGACGCCCGCTGTGTCCAAACTATAGAGACCTTTCCTACCAGCTGCTCGCTGGCACTCCACGAAGACTCAGTGGGATCTTGGAAGCATCTAGGGGTTGAAAATCTAAGAATCAATTGCAGACAAGTTGCAGCAACACCCAGATGGCCGTGGTGAGAGCAGAGTTTCATTCCGTTGAAAAATAAGAAGTGTTGGCTCAAAGAGTGACTCATAACTCACAATCAGTTATGAAGATGAGCTCTCCGGCATGTTCAGAAGGGAAACACTAAGCTAGGTGACCTAGCATCTATTTTTAGATTGCTGGTAGGAACTAACACCCATTGTGATCATTAGGTGCACAGTAGGGCTGCTTTGGAACAGATGCTCTCATGCAGATGAGTAATTCTGTGCTCTCAACCTGTGCTGCTGCAAGTTCAGCTCTGAGTTTACAGGTTCTATCAGCTTCTCGGATCACTGTAACTATTTCGTTTTCTGAACCAGAAATCTGGTTTAGTGTTTGACAGGTTTCGTGTTTCAGAACTGCACCTTCAGATCAGCTCTTTCAGCATCGAAAGGCACACACGGAGAGAAATGTGGGTGTGGTCGAGTATTTGTTGTGTCACTTATCTTGGTGTACCTGGGGACAGCAGGTAGCTGAGAATCAGCAAAACAACTTCAGGAGACTGAGACAGGAGGATATTAGATTTGAGGCCAGCATCAGTAACTTAGAGAGACTCTGTTTCAAAATAAAAAATAAAAGCTATATCTCAGTGGTAAAATGCTGTTGGGTTTAATCTCCAGTACTGCAAAACACAACAAAAATAAACACAAAAAACACCCACAAAAACCCCAAATAAAAAACAAACAAAAACACAAACAAATAAACAAGAACAACAAAAACAAACAATTCTGCATTCACTGATCCTCTGGAGGATCTAAGATTTCACAGAAGCCCATGTTGGCTCTTGTTGACATTTAAAAATTCACATACTTTGTATCTCCAGGAACATACAACCATTCTCCAAAAAAGTTAAAGAGAATATTCCTTAGGAAGTTGGAATGAATAACATACTTCAAAGATTTTTTCAAAGCTAGATGGTGTTACAAATGCAGTATTAAAAGCCATTTTAATTCATTTCTATTTGAAATAGATGCTATAAATCAGAAATGTTATTAAATTAATTCATTGTCATTATTTTGGAGTTTTCTAATCTAGATAAATAGTCAACATCACAATTACCAAAGGCTCTCTTTCCTAATAAGAAATAAAATCAAGTTGGGAGTGTAGCTCAAAGGTAGAAGGCCTCTGGGTTCCATCCCCAGTACCACACCCAAAGGTCCTTTTTAGAATTACCACTAAAGCAAAAGTTCTTTCTATGGATAGAAATAATTTACGTGAACTTGCATGAGATAAATACATTACATCTTTGTTTTCAACAACTTCTAAATGAAATTTAGCATCTTCATTAATTATAAATATAGGCAACAACCAGCAATAGTGTTAACAATATTTGTGACTTTGCCACAAATTTAAATTACAGATACTTTCAGATCACATTAGTTACTGCAAAATATTATCCCTGCATTGCTATTTCAAAGTTGCAGAAGTATTCAGTCCTACCATCAGATTTTATTTAACACATTAATAAAAAGCTTGTATATGACTATTCAAAATTTGCTCTTTAAAATACTTGTAACCATATTTCAATATAATTGATTTCTTTTGTAAGCATATATATGTATATATAAATGTTATTTTATGTAATTTTAGATATTCTGAATGGGTCCATAGGCTTTATATGAAAGATGTCCATGTCACAAGAATGGGTAAGGACTTCTGCTCTAGAGTTTATAGGACATTATAAAGATCTTAAAAGATATAAAAGCTCTTTCCTTTTTTGTGTATGTAGTATCAGGGATTAAATGGGGGAATTCTACCTCTGAGCTACACCTTCTACATACATACATACATACATACATATATATATATATATATATATATATATATATATATATATATATATATATATATGGTACTGGGGTTCCTGCAAGCCCTGGAAGCCCTTCTACCTCTGGGCTACACTCCCAGACCTATTTTATATTTTTGTTTGGAAACAGGATCTCTTAAGCCAGCCTGCGTGATCCTCCTGTCTCCACCACCCATGCGCTGAGATTACAAGCGTGCGCCACCACGCCCGGCTACCCTTTTTTATGTTTTAATTTGAAATAGGGCCTCACTAAAATTGCTGAGGGCCTCACTAATTTGTTGAGGCTGTCTCTGAACCTGTGATCATCCTGTCTCAGCCTCCCAAGTACTGGTATTACAGGTCTGTACCATCAATTTGGCTTTACTTTTTCTTCTTTCTGTTTTGGCTTTTTTTGTTTCAGTGCTGGGGATTAAATTCAGGGCATTCTACTGTCCAGCTACATGCCCAGTTGTATTTTATTTTTTATTTTGTTTATTTACTCATTTATTTTTTGCAGGTCTAGGGATGGAACCCAGGGGCATCCAACCTCCGAGCTACATCTCTTGCCTTTGTGTGTGTGTGTGTGTGTGTGTGTGTGTGTGTGTGTGTGTGTGTGTTGGTACTGAGGGTGGAACCCAGGGGCTTTTCTATTCTACCTCTGGACAATACTCCCAGACCTATTTTTTATACTTTATTTGGAAACAGGGTCTCACTAAGTTGCTGAGAGCCTCACTAAGTAGCTGAGGCTGGCTTCGAACCTGTGAGATCCTCCTGTCTCAGCCTCCCAAGTGCGGGGATTACAAGTGTGCACCACCACACCCAGCCTTGCCCTATATTTTATTCTTTACTTTGAAACAAGGTCTCACTAAGTTGTGGAGGGCATAAGTAGCTGAGGCTGTCCTCAAACTTGTGACCCTCCTGTCTCAGACTCCCAAGTACGGGGATTACAGGCATATACTGTCACATGTGGCTAGAATCTTATTTTTTTGAGAGTAGGTTTTAGAAATAACTAACATAACCAGAGTCAAGTCTGATGAATAAAAATTGATGAGCAATTAAGTTGGATCAATAAAAGGGAGAGCGGGCTATAAAATACCATGAATTTTTTCCCTTGAGTTTAATCTCTTCCCCCTCTACACACATACACACACACACACACACACACACACAGAGTAATTTTTTGAAGCTTCACTATGTGCAAGTTACTGAGCTAGATTCTAAGGGTGCAAAGATGAAAAAGACATGACCCTGCCTTTAGAAATTTATGAGATTAGGGAGATGGGGAGAGAAAGAGGTGAGGTTTCCTAAACTGTGGCCACCCTACTCTGTTTGTTTATATATGTATTTATTTTTGTGGTCCTGGGGATGAAATCAAGGAACCTTCTACCTCTGGATTATACCCCGGGTCTTATTTTTTTTTTTTATTTGGAAACAGTCTCACTAAGTTGCTGAGAACCTTGCTAAGCTGCTGAGGCTGGCCATGAAACTGCAGTCTTCTTATTTCAGCCTCCCAAGTACTGGGATTGCAAGCGTGTGCCACTATGCCTGGCATCCTACTCTACTTTATAAAAAAAAGTTGTTCATTGTAGGATAAAAATTCTGGTGCACTTAAAAACATTTGGTTTGGTTTACCTTTTGCTAACTGTAGAGTGAAAAGACTGTTTCCTACAATTTTGTCTTTAGAAGACACAGTGTCAGTTTGGGTTATATTAGGAATATGGTAAGTAGAATCGGTACCAAGAATCATGTCCAAAAGTTCACATCTGTTTTTGCAGCTTGGATTTATTTTCTCAGTGTGCTATTATAGTTGAAGGTTGGATTGTCAGGTTGCTCATAAAAATCTACTAATAAAAGAATGTGAATAGGATTAACCATATGTTCTCAATATCACATAGTGGTGCTTCTTTGGATAAATGCGTTCAAAGTTTTAACCCATTTGTCAATAGCTCAGCGTTCCTCTTTATGAGCCCTCCCTCCTTCCTGTCAAGGCAAAATGGAGAGTGAAAAGGTTTGATTGCAGTTTAGTAACTTGTTAACTCCTTACAGCTGCAACAGACAAGCCTCTCTATGTCAGTGATTTTCCACAAGGTCCAGATTAGAAGAACAAAAGCTCCAAGGGCGATATGACACATCTTACTTTCTCAGAGTTAAATGCTGCAGTATGGACGGATAGCTTCTAGACAAGTCACTTCATAATTAAGCAGTGTGGTTAGTGAAACAGGAAAAGCAAACATCATTGGAACAGAACAAAGCATTTAAAAATGAAACCAGAAACTGAAAAAAAAAAAAAAAACAAAACTTGTTCCAAGCTAAAAGATTTTTTTTTGTGTGTGTGGTACTGGGGATGGAACCCAGGGGTCTTCTATATCCATGCTACACCTACAGACCTATTTTATATTTTATTTGGAAACAGGGTCTCACTAAGTTGCTGAGAGCCTCACTAAGCTGCTGAGGCTGCCTTTGAACCTGCGTGACCCTCCTGTCTCAGCCTCCCAAGTACTGGGATTACAAGTATGTGCCACCACACTTGGTTAAAAGAAAATTTAACATACTATAATTAAGTTCTTGGGGAGAAAGAGTCTTTAAAAAGACACTAAAGAGGTGGACATGGTAGGCACAAGCCTATATTTCAGTATTTGGGGGGGTGAGACAGTAGGATCGCAGGTTCAAGGTCAGCTTCAGCAAGTAGTAAAACTCTCATCAACTTGGAGAAACCCTGTTTCAAAATAAAATAAAATAAAATAAAAATAAAATAAAATAGGTCTGAGGGTATAGGTCTGAGGTAGTATCCCCTGGGTTCAATCCCTAGACTGTCTGTCTCTCTCTGTCTCTCTCTCTGTCTCTCTCTCTGTCTCTCTCTCTGTCTCTCTCTGTCTCTCTCTCTCTCTCTCTCTCTCTCTCTCTCTCTCTCTCTCTCTCTCTCTCTCTCAAAGCTGGGCATGGTGATGTACACTTGTAATCCCAGTACTTGGGAGGCTGAGACAGGAGGATCACAGGTTCATAGCCAGCCTCAAACTCAGCAACTTATTGAGGCCCCTACAACTTAGTGAGACTCTGTTTCAAAATTAAAAAGAAAATAGGTCTGGGGTGTTGCTTCTGAATTCAAGCCCTAGTACCACACACATAGACACACATGCATACACGCACATACACTAAAAGCAGAATGGACATTTTGATTATATTACATTTTAAATTTCTATCCAAGAAAAGACAATATGAACACTTCCAATGTAAGCAACAGACCGTGAAAAGCTATTTAAAATCCAACAGCAAACAAAGGATTAATGTTTAGAATATAAAATTAACTCCTATGAATCAAGAAGAAAATGATGAATAACCAACAGATCAATGGAAAAAGGATCTAAACAGGCAAGTCAGAAGAGAATATATAAAATAGACCCTAATTCTGATGAAAGTATACACAGTCTCATTAGTCTAGGGAATGTAAATAAACAACAGGGAAATCCAGCAACAACTGGAAAAGAGTAGTACTTTGATTATTCATGTAACTATTAACTGATGCAGCTATTTTTATTATTTATTCTTTTTTGTGGTATTGGGGATAGAACTCAAGGGGTATTCTGACTCCAAGCTACACTCCCAGCCCTATTTTATTTTTTTATTTTTGAAACAGGGTCTCACTAAGTTGTAGAAGGCCTCACTAAGTAGCTGAGGCTGGCTTTGAATCTGCGATACTCCTGTCTCAGCCTCCCAAGTACTGGGATTATAAGCGTGCACCACCATACTCGGCTTTGATAGAGCTATTTTGAGGAACAATGAGGCAGTGTGTATTAAAAATAAAGTTGTATGCTCCCCACTACTCAGTGACTTTTCTAGAGAAATGCTTGAATGAGGCACTTAAGGAGATTTGTATATATAAGACTACTCTTTAGGTTGTGTTTATGATTGTGAAAATTGGAGACAACCTAAATATTTATTCATAGGGACTGACTAGACAGAGGTATTTGTATATAGTACATGACACTATGAAAACATTTAAAAGTATCTCTATGTTTATTAATATGAATAGAGTTCTATGACATAGTCTTGAATTAAAACAAAATTGTAGAAAAACATACAATACTCCATGGTTTCTATGAAGATAAAAAACTTGGAAAGAGACACATCAAACAGTGACTACTAGGGGGCAGAGGTATCAGGGTAGACTTTCTAGCATTCCTTGTAATATTTAAATGCTTAAAAAGCAAGTGTAAGTAAGAAAAAACCAGGAATACAAAAGAAGTGTTTTAAGTCATTGAGTTCAATTTAGGACAGCCTCTTAAGTGATTTCTGCTTTTCTAAAATAAAATAATATCATATTTTGTTTTACTTCAGCAGTTATAAAATGGTTTCAGATATTAGTTTTTTTCTTTCTCCTTGCATCTCTCTATTCCTTGGTTTCAGTGTTTAATACATCTGTGGTGTTTATTATGTCGAGTGTGGTGGCACACCCTTATGATCCCAGTACTTGGGAGGCTGAGACGGGAGGATCTCAGTTTTGAGCCAGCTTCAGCAATTTAGTGAGGTCTTCCACAACATAGTTATTTCTGGAAAATAAGTTCATTAAACTGAGAAGGCTGCCTGGCTCTTTCCTCTTGTCATCAGGAGACATAATGCTTCACCAACACTAACCTCCACTTTTCCTTGCAGCTTTGGGCTTTGCTGTTTTTGTTTCTTGGTTGTTAGCAGATGTAGGGTGTGTCTGTTACCCCTACAACTTCCCTCTATGCAATGGAAGCTACGTTGTACTTGGAGCTCATTGCAAAATGATTGAGGGAGGGGAAAAAAAGAGAGTGTTTGTCCAAAACATTGAGAAGCCCAATACAGGGACTTCACCCAGGTGATGAAAAAGAAAGTCTGAGCTGTGTTCTTTCCATTTGAAAATTGTACCCCTCACCTCAGAATTGCCCTTATTTCTCAATGGCAAAGAGCTTCTTGCCCTTGCAAATGGCAAATGTATGCTAATTGGTTCATGTTAGCAATGACTATATATATATACACACACTATATTATATATATACTATATTACATATAATGACTATATATACTATATTATATATAATGACTATATATACTATATTATATATATGTATATATATATAGTCCACATCCATATGTTCAGTCAACCATGGATCAAAAACATCATGTCAGTGCTAAACATGTACTAACATTTTTCCTTAAAAAATATAGAATAACAACACAATACAAATAGAATAAGAATACAATTCCCTAAACAATACAGAATAGCAACTGTTTTCTCAGAACTTAAAGTGTATTTGGTATTATTTATTAGTATTTTAAGTAATCTAAGAGATGAGTTAGAGTACACAGTATGATCTACATAGGTTATTTTGCAAATACTACACCATTTTATATAAGGGACTTGAGCATCTTCAGGGTCCTGGAACCAATTTCCCATGGGTATCTAGGGATGACTATATATTAAAGATATAAGACCTATCTATTAAAGGTACACATACCTTTAATATATAAATATTAAATAGGTTTAATTATATTATTAATATTTAATATAAAAACACAGGCAAGCAATAGCGGTTGGCTTCAGGTGGATTTCAGAGCTGCCGTGACATAGTCTGGAGAGGAATCCGTGACACTGGGAGGAAGTGTTCCTTTTGAGGCCACTGCTCTGTGAACTTGCAGCCCAGAGGCTCTGTGGCTGCTCTGGTAGCAGGAGGAATCTCTTTCACAGAGGTCACTTTGCATGAGGAAAGTATTTCCCACACATTATCTCAAGGCGTTAAGATGACGGCTCTTAGGAAGACTTGTGCCTACTTTCATTGTTTCCTCCAGCCTGAGGCTCCTCAGAGGTGGGGAAAAAGCAGGGTACTATGACTTTGTTGGGCGCTGGTACTTCAGCCCAGAGGTGGACAGAACTGAAGTCCTATAAGTGGAATTTAGCTGGAGGGCATGGATGACTGAATCACCACCGTCCTAAATAAGACCTATCTAGGGGTGAGGGCAGAGGCCGAATGTGAAGGAAGGGGTTGCCCAATATGCTGACCACTCAAGCACTCTGTTTTCACGCCATGGGCAGAGAGTGAAGGGTGTTTGTCCCATCTCTGGTTCTCATTTTTAAAGCAGAAGTTTCAGACAGTGCAATCTTCTGTCCTCTGAGGTTTGGCTTTAAACCACTGAAAATTTGGGGAGTGAAAGCAGTGTGTGATCCTGAGATGAGTAAGAGCCCAACCTCAGGCTCAAGCTGCAGGCAGGGGCTTTTGCTGTGGTCATTAGTGCTGGTCAGGAGGAAGCCTTTAATCAGAAGGCTCGAGACAGTTGGGGATCCAGCCCAGGAGGCAGCTATTAGGGAGCCTACCCCTATATCATTGTCTTTGGCCAGTTGGTTTCCTTGAAAGTGGTGTGGAATAGCATCTTCTGTACATGCATTTTTAGTGTTACTAGACTTTTTTAAGTTCCTAGACCTTGAAGTACAGCCAAACCAAGTACATATTTATAAATAAATTCCATAAAGCAACAAAAATTTGTGTTGGTTTTGAGAAGCTTATTAAAGAAATCTAGTTGACTAATGAAAATCAGTATTGCTCTTAAGAGTTATGTAAATATAATGAGACCCTCAGTTACTCTAGTACAGCTCTGTTATGTGAACCTACTCTCCCTTAAGAACTTTGCTCATGAGCAAACACTCTTTAGAAGCCTTCTACAATATTGTCTTTGCAAAGAGGAAACAATGACTGTGGATGCTGGGATTAATAATGTGGCTTCTAGAGTAGGTAGCCTAGAACTAACTAACTCTCTTCTCTCTTCTCTCTTCTCTCTTCTCTCTTCTCTCTTCTCTCTTCTCTCTTCTCTCTTCTCTCTTCTCTCTTCTCTCTTCTCTCTCTCTCTCTCTCTCTCTCTCTCTCTCTCTCTCTCTCTCTCTCCTTTTGCTCAGAGAGAAGACATCTGGAGCCATCATTTTTCATCTAAGTTTCAGGGACTTGAGAAGACAGAAGAGAGCAATGCCTGTTTCTCAATGTCCAGAGGAAAATTACGACATTTTAGACATATAATTAATACTTAAGTACTTAATGTAATTAAAGCCTTTTCTGTTAAAAGCTATTCACAACCATATATTTCTGCTTGAACATTAATAAGATACAGGTTTTCTTGTCAAGGCAGGAGGATGAAAAAATGTACTCTTTCTTCCTCGACAAGAGTTACAACAATCCAGGAAATCCCCCACATGCACACACATGCAAAACGGCTGCCTGTGGGCTGAGAAGGCGACTCACCTCATTGTCCTGGTGGTTGATCTCACTGAGGTTGGACTGCTGCAGGAGGACTGTCAGGAGCCTGGAAGGAAAGATGGAAGGAGCTCAACAGTGCAGTCACAGGCCCTTAGAACCAGTATAAAACACGGCATTAGATACCCAGCCAGGCAAAGGGCTCCAAATAAAAATGATGGTCCTTTCCATTTATCTGAGTAAAAGATCCTAGGAAAAGTGGCCAGCATGATAAGTGAGAGGACACCTGCTAGGAAGCATCAACCCCTTGGCCTTCTCCCACCTCCTCTCCATCTTAGGCCATCTTAGTATTCCTGTAGGGGCGGAGGGGATGGAGAAAGTGAGGCTGGGGTCCATTATTCCCTAGGCTCATCTTATGCCACCTGCAGAGACTTCAGAGACCCAAATCATCTTGTGCTAATTCTTTATTCATTTCATTTAAACTTATGCAGTGCTTTCAGACTTTTTCATTCTGTCATGGGAGCAGAGATGATGTGGAAAAGGGTCCCAAGGAGTTCCCAGATGAGAGAGGGGAACCTAACTCAAGACCAACGAGGTCCTTCTCTTGTTTGATGGAAAAGAATTTCAGCATGAGTCAGTTAGATGCATAGACAGAGATTTATTTAGGAAAGCAAGGAGCACACATTCCAGGGAGAATGAGGGCTATCTCTAGAGAGGGAGATGTGTGTGTGTGTGTGTGTGTGTGTGTGTGTGTGTGTGTGTAGTGTGTGTGTGTGTATGTGTGTGTGTAGTGTGTACTGTGTGTGTGTGTGTGTGTGTGTGTGTGTGTGTGTTATGGGGGGTGGTCCTGGCTCTTATTTTAATGGAAACCTAGTGAAAGGTGAGTATGGAAGAAATGTAAGGATAACATCAGTGATATCAGTGATGGTTTGATAATTTTCAGTATCCTTAGGCTGACATGGTCTTCATTGTCTTATCAATAGATATGGCTGGAAATCTCCCTAAATTACAGGTTTCTCAAGATATTGTATCTCTCTTGCTTAAACTGCTTATTGGGGATTAATTAGCTATGTACAAGGAAATTATCGTATGTGAATTTTTGGTTAAGATTTACAGATTTCCCAGAAATTTGGGAGTGATAGATTAGGCTTAAGGAGTGGCGGGCCTGGAAAAGTATAAGGAACTTTTTGTGTGTGTGTGTGTGTGTGGTACTGGGGATGGCCATCCCTTCTACCTCTGGGCTACACTCCCAGACCTATTTTATATTTTTATTTGGAAACAGGATCTCTTAAGCCAGTGAGGCTGGCTTCGAACCTGCGCGATCCTCCTGCCTCCACCTCCCAAGCATGGGGATTACAAGCATGTGCCACCACGCCCGGCTATATGGAACTTTTGAACAAAAATTTTATTTTCTTCTCCTTTTTAAAATTTTTTTGTGGTACTGGGGGTTGAATCCAGAGTCATTCTACCACTGAGCTGCATCCCTGCCACCATACCCAGGTTTTCTATCTCCTTTTTACCTATTTCTTTTGTTTATTCTATCCTACCCCAATTATAGGTACATTTGGCATGCCTTTTAGATGCATAGATTATATTGGCAAATAGCATTTACAATTTTCCCCAGTCTTTTTTTTTGGGGGGGAGTGTTGGGGATGAAACCCAGGGGCATTTGACCTCCAAGATATAACCCCTGCCCTATTTTTTATTCTTTATTTTGAAACAGGGCCTCACTAAGTAGCTGAGGCTGTCCACGAACTGCAATTCTCCAGTCTCAGCCTCCCGAATGCTGGGATAACAAGCGTGCGCCACCATGCCCGGCTTCCCAGTCTTTATAAGAACTTACAAATATCTAAATATGAGACGTAGTAAGGATAAAACAATGATCAATGATTCTCAAGATCAAGTTCTAATCACACTTGACCAGGTTTACTTGTGAGAGAGAGGCAGCGGGCACTGTGCTTAGGGGTGCAGCCTCTGGAGCCAGGCTGCCTGGGTTCATATTCCAGCTCTGTCACCACCCAGCTCTGTGATCTCAGGCAAGCTTCTCGACTTCTCTCAGCTAGGCTTCCTCATCTGTGACATAGGGGTGATATCTACCCATCTTATCACTCATTGTGAGGATTAAATGAGCGAATGTATATGATGCATCTAAAGTGTGCCCAGAACACAGTGAGTGTTACTTCTGGCACTCTCTACCCTAGGCATTTGAGCCTTGGAGAGTCACCAGATAGCTCATTCCAGCCTCAGGGTTTCTAACCCTGTAGGTCTGTGAAGCCTCTGCAGTTTAGAAAAGCTATTGAGATCCTGGTAAAAGCCAGGTTTGGAAACCATTGAGAAAGGCACTGAGGGAGCTTATCAGTGGACAGCACCAAAAGGATAAAGAATGGCGGGTGGGCCGCCGCTGCAGTGAGGAAAATTCAAAATTGTCTTTGGAAGGTTTATTTGCCAAGTAAAAGTGTTTAAAATACCCCCACCCCATTTTCATTGTCTCTCAGTTGAGATAACATCTCAAGCCCCACCTTTAAGTTGCTACTTACTATGGGGGGGGGGTGGTATGATCACCTCGCCTCAGTAGCAGATACTCTTCAAGAGAGACTTAAATAGGGCGGAATGCGGGTCGTTTGCGTGCAGGTGCACAGGGAGCCTCTGGTTGAAATCTAGTCTCATCCCCGTCTTATGTGGTGCCAGGCTGCTGCTGTAATGTCGTTCTGGCCTCACAGCTGTCTGCCCTCTCTGAGCCTCTGTAGCCTCCTGTGTGCAGTAGAGGCCCTGACGGCAGTGGTACGAAGGACAGAAGGACACAGCAGGTGGGAAGATCCAGACACACAGACTTCAAAGGAACTCTGGTGTGACTGTGAGCCATATGTCTCTTTCATAGATACTGAGTTCTAGACTCATCCTCCATCTTGGAGGAAGGTACTATTGTTAAAATAATTGGATTTTAGTCTACACTGTTTTAGTCTTTGTCATTATTTCACTGCTGGGTTTAGTTTCTCTATTGCTGCTTTATGGATGTGGGCAGGGCTTAACTGATGACTATCTCCTCTGTGTCTGTCTTTGTCTATTAGAGGTAATTGTTTAATTTCTAGCGCCCACTTGGGCTGAAGTGCAGAGGAACAGTGGGAAGGGGAGGCCCAGGGGGAGGGGAGCTGTGGTCCAGGGTGCTTATCCTCACCTGTGATAGGCCCAGCTCACCTGTGGCCAGACATGATCTTCTGGGGCTGCTCAGACACAGTGATCTCGCTGGAGATCTTGCTCTGAGCAATTAGGATGGGGGTGGGTAGATGAGACCTCTTAACCACATCCTGGGCGGGGCTCTGAAGGTTGTGGGATGAACCCTGTAACTGGATGTGTCTCTTCTTGTCTCTTACATTCTATTCCCTGCTCTGCAGTGCCCTGTTCTGAGGCTGGCCTGGGAGCTTGGCATCAACCAGGTCCTCTCCCCCTCTGACTTCCTAAGGGGCTTGGCTCATGGGAGCACCAGTGGGAGAAGGGAGGATGCCAGCTCTTTGCCGGCAGTGGTTGCCTTCCTCTATGGAAAGCCTCTCCTATAGTCAGAGCTACCACCGCAGCTCGTAGAGGGTCCAATAATGATCCTTTCCTTGTCTCTTTTGGCCTAGGGACTGTGGCATTATTTTACTCTTTTAGGAGAGGTCAGGTGGGTATGGAGTTATATTATCATCTTTTGTTGGTTAATATTAAATAATCTTTCATTAGACTTTCTTCAGGTGCCTCCTTTTGATATTTCTTTTCTTCTTGCCATGATCATAATAGATGTACACCAATCTGTATTGCCTGACTCCCTCCTCCTCCTCCTCCTCCTCCTCCTCCTCCTCCTCTTCCTCCTCCTTCTCTCTCTCTCATCATTTTATGAGAACAAGGAATCTGAGGCCCATATTGCTTTCTAAGGCCACCACATAATGCCTTGATGATCTCACCTGAACTAAAAACCAGATCTGCTTTTCAGCCTGGTGTTTCCATGCTATACTGTGAATGGAAGTAATCTACAGGATACCTGTCCACATCTTCTCAGTCAACAGACAACTTGTAGACCTCTTTCTCTTGTTTTCCCAGACCTCCCATTTCACGCTATGGTGACTAGGACAATTTCTGCCCAAAACCCTAATAAGCACCAGCTCAAATTCCACCTGCTCTGGGAGCTCCCAGGCATCAGCATAAGGATGCCCCTCATCCCAGAAATGCAGGCCAGCCCAGCCTGCTCCCTGCCCCTTACCCACCAGGATAGGCCTTGGGCAGACTACAAAATTCTCAGAGCTAAATCTTAACTGTGAAATGAGAGGATAATAATACTCAGTTTCTAAATATTTGCTATGATTTGAGGTCAATGCATAAAAATCACTTAGAATAGCTTTTGGTGCTACCCTTGGTTCTATATAATGATTACATTTTTTTTTTTCAGTACTGGGGATGGATCCCAGGGGCATTTTACCTCCAAGCTACAACTTCAGCCCTATTTTTTAGTCTTTTTATTTTTGAGACAGGGTCTCATTGAGTTGCAAAGGGCCTTGCTAAGTAGCTAAGGCTGTCTGTGAACTGCGATTCTCTGGTCTCTGCCTCCTGAAGGCTGGGATTACAAGCATGCGCTACTATAACCAGCCTGATGATTACTATTTTTAGAAACTCCCACCCTTTTTTCTGGGTCTCCCCTGATCACCATTAAAGAAGGGAGGGGGAGAGAGAGAGAGAAAGCTAGAAGCAACCTGCAACCTGGGAGTAATTCATTTCTGTAAGCTTTTCTGTTTTGCTAGCTCTGAGCTCCCAGCTCTGTTCTGGTAGCCCAGTGATGGTGGGGAAAATGGCCCTAAGCCAGCCATCTCTTCTTCCTGTCCCTGCAGCTGCCTGCGTGTGAAAGTACTGTAGTGAAACTTCTGCCCTGGTTAGACACAGCACTTGGTTAACTAGAGAACAGGACCCCAAGGAAATCATTTTCTTCTTCCCCATGGCTGTAGTCAAGAGGAGTGAAAAGAGGCAAAGCTGCTGGCGCTAAGGTGGATGGGGGAGGAGGAGGGGGCGCTGGAGACTTGCCAGTTACCATGGAAACCACGAAAAGGCCTTCAGAGAGCCCCGTGGCTGCTTTCAGAAGAAATTGTTGCTTGCTTTCCAGCACTAGCATGTGCAGCCTTGTACAAACACAACTCTTTTCTCTTTGGGCTTTGTCGTAATGACCATGCCCCCTCTCACACGTGGGTACCCTCTGTATGTCCCGACCAAGGGAGCCAGAACAGCCCTGGGGAGCTGCAAGAGAGAAGCAGAGGGCTCAAAGCAGGGAGAGGACTGGAGAGATGAAACCTGCGCTCCTTTGCTCTTGTGGACCCAACATGCCCTTGTGTCATAATTCTAAACCACTTATCCCTGTACCTGCTTCAATCCTCGCGGGGCGGGTGTTTAGCCCATGATGAAGATTAGAACTGATAGCTTCTCAAGAGATTTGTTTCCATCAGAGAACCCAAAATCCCTCTGCAGGCAAAGGGCCAACCCAAGAGTCTCCTCGGCTTGTTTATAAGCAGCCAGGAAGCACCAAGCGGAAAGGGCTTGCTGTTTGGAAACCTGAGGGTCAGCAGATTCAAACACCAGGATAAACACTTTTGTACAAGGCCACCATGTGGTCTGTGCATCTTATTCTGCTTACTTTTAGGAGAAAAATACAGATGTATCTACACTAATAAAGGCAGCAAAGGGAGGTGTAGAGGAGTTGAATGGTTGGTTTCCTGTTCACTGAGTTCTCAGCCTCGCCGCAGCCCATGTCCTCAGGTCACCATGTGCGGGAGTGCTGTTCATACCTGAACATCCTTTGCAGGAAATGTGCACGCACGCCACAAGGATGTGGACTGTGTGTACACAGGTCTGTACGTGTGTGTATTTTTGTGGGTCGGTGAATGCCAAGGTAAAGATTAGGATGAGAGCCGGTGAAGTGGCAGTCAGAGGGATTCATTCTTCAGTGCGTATCTATGGTGTTTATCTGACTTCCACCATCATCGTTGTCAGTATCATTATCGTCATCTTCAATAGCATCACCACACTTTCTGAACACGGAAAATGCACTAGGTTCAGTAGTTTTTGTGTGTTTTTCTCATTACTTTTGACTACTTTCCTCTATGCTAAGTGCTGCGTTCTCCCTACTTTCTAGAAAGAAAGCTAGCTGGCCCTTGACATATCGAGTCTTCCAGGATAAAATGATTGGTAAGAGATGGAGCCCGATTCAAACTCCACCTGACTCCTAGCCACCCTTGACTTCAACCCAACAAGGATTCTAGTACCTTTATATGAAATAAATCAAGGTAAATAAAAAAATTGGACAAAAAGAAAACAAGGGAAGATTAATGAAGATGTGATTTATAGTCCTACAAATATGGCAGAGGTGGGATTCAAATTGGGTTTTGAACTTTTTTTTTTTTTTTGTGGTACTGTAGGGGTGGAACCCAGGGGCTTTCCACCTCCAGGATATACTCCCAGACCTATTTTATACTTTATTTGGAAACAGGGTCTCAGTAAGTTGCTGAGAGCCTCACTAAGTAGCTGAGGCTGGCTTCAAACCTGTGAGATTCACCTGTCTCAGCCTCCCAAGCACTGGGATTACAAGTGTGTGACAACATGCCCAGCTGGGTGGGTTTTGAATTTTCTAAGTTTATAAAGAGAGAAAATTTTCTTAGGAGAATCACAGTAATTCGTCTTTAGCAAAAACTTTTCCTGGGTTTTTTTTTTTTTTTTTGGTACTGGGGATGGAACCCAGGGGCATTCTACCTCCAAGCTACACCCCCAAGCCCTATTTTTTAGTATTTTAAAAAATTTTTGAAACAGGTTCTCACTGAGTTGCGAAGGGCCTCGCTAAGTAGCTCGGGCTGTTGGTAAACCACGATCCTTTGGTCTCAGCCTCCCAAATGCTGGGATTACAAGCGTGTACCACCATGTCTGGCTCTTGTTTTTTAATAGATTTTTTTAGATGCTGTAATGCCTAAAATATGTCAGGGTGCTAAGCCACTAAGTTTTTTTTTTTTCTTTTTTTTTTAAGGCTGTTTCTCATAAAGCCTCTCAATGTAGGCCAAGGGCATATGGTTAGAATATGGCCATTATTTTAAATTCTACAAGCTTGCCGGGCATAGTGGCATACGGTTGTAATCCCTGCACTTGGGAGGCTGAGACAGGAGGATCACACCGGTTCGAAGCCAGCCTCAGCTACTCAGTGAGGCTCTCAGCAACTTAGTGAGACCCTGTTTCCATATAAAATATAAAATAGGTCTGGGAGTATAGCCCACAGGTAGAAAGCCTCTGGGTTCTACCCCCAGTACCACACACACAAAAAAAAAACACAAAACAAACAAAACATACACAAAAAAAAACCCCTACAAGCTTCACAATAATGGGTCCCAGGGGCACAGCAGACCCATTGGACAGGTTATCTTCATGTATCAGCTTTCTTAGTGGAAATGGGGATAGAAAATGTTGCCTACTGCATATAGGAATGTTAAAGATTAAGTGAAGCAGAACACGGGAAGCACTGGAACCTTGTTCAGGGCGTGGTAATGACCAATGCAGTCGCCGCCTCCTCTCCTGTTCCTTCTCCTCTTCCTTATCATCATTATCATTGTTTTAAGTTAAGTGCAGACCTACATGCTTTAGCCTAAGGTTGTGTCTACTTAGGAAAACCGAGTAGTCAAACAGGCTCACAGGGCGTAATGGAAGGTCTCCACCTTCCCCATTATAGTTGTGGTATTAGGAAATACCTACAAACCAGACCAGTTCTTTGTTTCTCAGGAAACAATTCTTTTTTTTTTTTTTTTTTTGGCACTGGGGTTTGAGCACAGAGGCATTCATTCTACTTCTGAGCTATACCCCCCAGCCCTATTTTATTTTTATTTGGAAACAAGGTCTTGCTAGTTTGATGTCTCAATAATTGTTGAGGCTGTCCTCGAACCTGCAATCTCCTGCCTTAGTCTCCCAAGTACTGAGATAACAAGCATGTGCCCACCATGCCTGGCTCTCAGGAAGCAATGTCAAGTTTATGCTGATGCAAAAACAAATGGAGGACTGCAGCCCAGCTCTGCAGAGCCGACTTGGTTCTGCTTCAGTGCAAGTGTTACTTAGTACAAAATTACATCTTTACTAAATCTTGCCATGCCATAAAATTTCTCAATAAAAAACTATAAAATATCTAATTTTTAGCAATGTGATTCTGTAGGGAATCATTTAATGTGAGCTGGTTTCCAAATATTCTCTAGGTAGAGTTGATTTGTTATAGGGGTTAGAGTTTAACCCAATTAATTCTGGAGGACATTAACTAGAAATAAAAATGTTGACTTTGGAGTAGTTAACCTCAACTTTTGGACTTTATTAATTAAAGCAGCTAGTAGTATAATAACTAGAGCAGGATTTTATCCTTTAGAATCATGTCCATTTAGAACCATGTCATCAGTACACAAAAAGAGTTGATTTTTCTGGTTTCAACTCATTCAAGGGTGTTGGGACACTAAGTACAATTTTGAGAGGAGAAGCCACAACCCTCTGCTTTCCCAGTGACCCAAGTGTAATTTATTTTATTTATTATTATTATTATTATTATTATTATTATTTTTTTTTTTTTTTGTGTGTGTGTGTGTGTGTGTGTGTGGTACTGGGGGTAGAACCCAGAGGCTTTCTACCTGTGGGCTATACTCCCAGACCTATTTTATACTTTATTTGGAAACAGGGTCTCACTAAGTTTCTGAGAGCCTCACTAAGTAGCTGAGGCCAGCTCTGAACCTGTGCGATCCTCTTGTCTCAGCCTCCCAAGCTTGGGGATTACAAGCGTGCGCCACGACGCCCGGCCCCCAGTGTAATTTAGATACTGGAGTGTCCAGGGGCACTGCTAAACACAAAAAGAAACAGACATACAAGTCAGCAAAAGAGAAAGTATACTTAGTTTTCAGTTTACATTGCAGTGCTTATGAACCTGATTGAATGACCTAGTTGAACTTGAATGAGATTTTGACTGATAAGGCTTAATTCACTTTCAGGTATAATGGGTTGATGGCAAAAACAACTCACTTTGCCCCTTCCTCCCTCTCTCCCCTCTCCCCTCTCCCCTCTCCTCTTCTCTCTCTCTCTCTCTCTCTCTCTCTCTCTCTCTCTCTCTCTCTCCCTCTCTCTCTCTGTGGTACTTGGATTGAACCCAGGGGCATTCTACCTTGAGCTACACCCCCAGACCTATTTTTTATTTTTTATTTTGAAACAGGGTCTCACTAAGTTGCGAAGAGCCTCACTTAGTTGCTGAGGCTGGCTGTGAACCTGAGACCCTCCTATCTCAGCCTCCGAGTACCAGGATTGCAGTGCACCACCTCACCCTCACCCGGCTGACGACTAGCTTTTCATCAACATTCATGCCCCCCTTTCATGGATGAGAAAGAATCACCAATGGGAAGTAGATTCCTGGCTAGGGACTATATTCCCTGGAGCTCTTTATATCCTGATGTGTTCAAATGACTGGTCCTTCTTAGTGGAATGTGAAGTGAAGCGGGTCATTCACAGGTTGAAGTTCTACAGAAATGAGTGCAGCTTGCTCTACTCCTCTTTCCTACCCACTGCAGGCTGAGTGAAGGGTATTCGCTGATTCGAGAGGATAATGGAGCCATCCACCATCCAGCATAGGACTGTCTCAGTTATTCTATGTCAGAAAAGTCAATTTTTATTAAGGTGTTAAAACATCAAAGGTTTGAGTTTTATTTGTTCCCATAGACCTTTTTCAGAATCAGTAGATTTCACACTGACTTTTCTAAGTGAGGTAAGATAAAAGCAAAGCACAGGAAATCAGGGCAGAATGATCTTGAAAGTTAGGTTTTAAACTTATTTTTCTAAAGACCACTTTGGAAAAACAGTATAATTTTGTGAGCAAATCTTTGTGTGGATTGTCTCTTAAAATCATTCTTGTTTCTTTTTCACCCTAATTTATTGGAAAAGAGTCATCTCCTTACGTATGATGTTTATTGATTGTTAACCATCTGGGCTTGATGGGTTTTTTTTTCTATAAATTTCCTTGCTTTGTTGGGTTCTGGGTAAATTCTAGTTTTCTGTTATTTTTGGAGGTAGTTCAAGAAAATAATGAGAAGCAAGCCACAGGAAGAGTACTAGAATTTCCCAATCCTTTAACTTTATTGAAAAAAAATTATTGCAGTGAAGAAATCTTGTTATCCCCCAACCTGGAAGATTATGGCCTTGTTCCTGCAGCCCCAGGGAGCTTTAGTTATGGCTTTGGGTGTAGAAGGGGAGGCACACAGATTATACTCCCTGTGGTGCTGGCCTGAGGCCTAGGACTGGGAAAAGCTAAATTCCTCCCTGAGACCTGTTCTCTACAGCAGAGGTGAAGGAAGAGCCCACAGCAGGAAATGCTGTTATCAGCTGCTGCAAGAGAACAGGGACAGCAGCCGACTAAACACAAGAATGAGGAAAGTACCCTCTGTTGGGGTTAAACTTTTTCCTTGGTTGCTCAATTGTCTCACAAACATGACCTACTCAATCACCCACTCTCTTTTTGAGTGCCTTTCTTCATTTGGCCTCCAGGAGTCACGCTCCAGGTTTTTCTTCTGTCCTCCCTCCTTCTCTGGGCTCCTTGGCCTCCTCCAAACTCCTGGAGACAGGCCAGACCTTGGGTTTAGACATTAACCTTTCTGCCCAGTCATGGATCTTTTACCCTGTTTGATTTCTGGAAAGCATATTTCATTATTAGAAATCATCTCATCCCTTTGTGTACCAGTGCTGCTTAACTCCTTCCCTAGCATGTCTGCTCTGGGAAGTCAGAGACTGTGCCATGCACACTGTGGAGCTGTCTGGGACTAAAGTATGTTTGGGCTGTAATGACTATAGAACAAATAGTTAATGAATTGATAATTGACTAACTGAAGGAATAAACCCACCAATTTTAGTGATGACTAAGAGCATTTCCTCTTAATTCCAAGACTAGGAGAAAAAGTTTTTTTTTTTTTTCTCTATCAAAGTAAAAGGGGAATAAGATTAGAATTTAAGATTATTCCCCAGTATTTTATTGTGGCCCTATGTGCTACAACTTAAAAATATAAGATTTTGTTTTTATCAGATACAGAGTTGGATTCCATGACCTTCTAATGCATATTGGCTGGCATCCCCCTTCCCAGTGGTGTGAACAGGGCTGCTTACCTCACGTCGGGCTCTGCAGTCGCAGCGTGCAGTGGCAGGCGGCCATTTTTATCTGGAATGTTGTGCTTGGCACCATTTCTGAGCAGACTCACACAGCCTTCTAGCCAACCCTGAAACACAGGAGCAACCACATCACTACATAACACGAACTCACATAACACAGGCCAATAGGTTTTCTCTAGTTCCCTTCCCCCTCTTTGCTTTGGATAAACACATATTTTATTTGACTTGAAGTAGTTAAGGACCACAACTCCAACTCTGATCCATCTACAGAGTGCTGAAGGTCTTGATGTGCAAATTCCCAAGTTTTCTGTGGCAACTTTACCCCATCAGATGTGGACTCACCCTAGATTCTCTCTCCTGCCTCTCCCTACCCATTGCCAGGACCACTCTTTGGCATTCCACTGCTAATCCTGCACTGCACTGGTTCCTAAGTCCCAAGGTGGCATGTGATGGGGGTGAGTGTCCAGCTCTGGCCTCTAATTCTGTGGACTTAGCTCCAAATCGGGTTGGCGATGGTCTGACTTGGAGGTCATGGTCCAATTCTAAAAACTGGACTCCTATGCCATCACTCAGTCCTAGCCTCCATTCTCTGTCCCAGTTTATCTATGTCTGATAAGTAGGCCTTGATCCTGATCCTCTCTTCCCAGTTCCTTTTCTAGTAGTTGCAAGGATAGCACCTTGCTTTTTCTAGTCCATTCCCCCTTCCCAGTGCCTAGAAACCTAACCTGAGCCCCACTCTAATGGCTAGGACTTTAATGTGGGTACCCTGGTTCGATAAACACGCATCACAAGCACCCTCCGTGGGTTCCCATGGCTGTGT
Source organism: Muscardinus avellanarius (assembly GCF_963383645.1). Taxonomy (NCBI): domain Eukaryota; kingdom Metazoa; phylum Chordata; class Mammalia; order Rodentia; family Gliridae; genus Muscardinus; species Muscardinus avellanarius. The sequence continues at coordinate 45,837,024 of NC_137786.1, forward strand.
TTACTCACTTCAAATTCCTCCCAAATAACAGTGTGAACTCCTTGCTGCCTACTAACAGTGTGGACTGAGACCTGACATGACCACATCCTGTGCTTATCCCTGGCCTGGCCATTTCCCCACTTTCTCTCCCATTTCAAAGGGCAGGAGTAGTCGGAGTCTAAGGACAGAGTAATCTGAGGCCTCTCTCTGCTCCATACTGCTTTATCTGAGTCAACCCTTTGATAACCACGTTTAGCTTGCATGTGGAGAAGACCTCCTATGTTCATCTAGAAGCTTCTGGGTTATTCACCCAATTATAAATAGACTAATAAATGGATGAAACTATTATTATCAAGAATAATGTGACAACTCTCTGTTTTGTTCAGAAACAGGCTCGCTGCCTTCCTCCATTCTTGTAAAGTTCAGTTTAAGATTTCCCAGTAAGATGGGAAAGATGACTGAAGGCTTCACCTCTTAATATGACAATATTGAAAACACTGAAAACCAACAACATTAATAAATGCCTGAAGAAGGAGGAAGATAATGATACAAAAGGAACCTTTTGGTTTTGAAAAGTCTGGCAAATATCTGCCACAGGTTATACTATTGAATGCGGTTCTATAATACTGATAAAAAACCTAAGCCTCAAGTACAAGCAAATATTTTTTTGGCATTGTCAGTTTTGACTCAGAGTTTGCTAATGCACTAAATCTGTTTTTAATATATTAAAAACTGCTACATCTGCTAATGTCTAAGTCATCAAGTTCTATGATTGAAAGGGGAAAAAATATGATCAGGAGACCCCAAAGAAAGGCATGCCAGGCAAGTTTTAGAGTTGCCCAAGTTTTACAGTTTTTGAGAAGCAGACCTCGGTGGGGGAAGCTTTGAAACATTTTTTAAAAGTCATTTTGCAACATTTCCTGGAACTCTGGGTGTATATGTGGTTTTCCTTTTTTTCCTTCTTTTCTTTCTCTCCTTTAGAAAAAAAAGTCAGAAAATCATTGGAGCTATCTGAAACCCTTGTCACTATTCAGAACCAACAAGTAAGTTTTGTACCTACTACTTGCTGGAAGATTCCACATGTATTTCTCCTTCAGTTATGATAAACTTAGGTTATTAGTTTTACTCCACTTTAAAAATGAGAAAAGAGCCAGGCGTTGTGGCACACACTTGTAATCACTGTGCTTGGGAGGTGGAGACAGGAGAATGGCGCAGGTTTGAAGCCAGGTTTGCTGGCTTAAGAGACCCCGTTTCCAAATTAAAAAAAAATATAAAAAATAGGTCTGGGAGTGTAGCCTGGAGGTAAAAGGGTTTCCAGGAACCCCAGTACCACCAAAATAAATAAATAAATAAAATAAAAATAAAAATGAGAAAAGAGGTCAAAAGAGGTGAAGGTGATTTGTCCAAGGTTACACACCTATGATCAGTTTATTTGTACACTGAATTTGGAACTGTAACCAAAATTTGATTTCTAAGTGCCCTTTTGCCGAGTTTCTCTTGAATATTTGAATTTAATGTTGCAGGTACAACCCCAGGACACCTTCCTTCCCAGTGAGCCTCAGCAGAGTCAGGGAAGGTTCTTGCCTTAGGAGTCACATACAGGCCAGGCAGAGTTAGAAGGTGATAGCACCTGGTGTGGGGTCTGTTGCCTCCCTCACACAGCTTCTTAGAATGTGTTCCTAGAAAGCGTTGTCTGCAAAGGTGTCAACTTTCTAGGCCCTCTGGGTGCCCCTCATGATTCACTGTGGTTGAGAGAAGTACTTCTTCCCTATCCTTCACATGACAGTCCACCCAAAGAAATGTGAAATTCTGCATTTTCAAAGTTTGTTTTTACCATATTCTGGAGGTTAGGGCAATCAACCTCAGAAACCACCTCAACCCTCTTTCTCCACTCCTTGATCCAAATTTTCTCTTTGCTCATCTCAGATATTAAAAAAATGTCCCCATCGGACTCTGGGCCCCGGGTGGGTTCACATGGAGCACGCCAGACCCCTGGAAAAACCGGGGCCCGGTCGCAAGGCCCTGGGCCCCGGGCAGGGGTCAGGCGGGGCACGCCGGACCCCTGGAAGAGCCGGGGCCCAGGTCGCAGGACTCTGGGCCCCAGATGGAGTCATGTGGAGCACGCTGGACCCCTGGGGAAACCGGGCCCGGGTCACAGTGCTACTGAGTGCCTGATCCCACAACCTCCTCAAACCACACATACTGTCTTCTCTTATTTAAAAAAAAAAAAAAAAAAAAGGAAAAGGAAAAGAAAAGGAAAGGAAAAAAAATATCAGAGAGGGGTCAAGTAGGCCGTGGCGGATGCCAGGATACTGGAGATGCAGACAAAACTTATCCAAATGAACTGGAACTTTTGGAAAAATTCCCTGTAAAGGAGGATTGCTTCTTTTCTGCATTCTTAAGAATCTTGGACATCACCTATAAGGAGAGAGTTTAGCAAAGACCTAGGAGGAAGGCGGTGTTGGAAGCGGTCCCCGCGATGGTGGTGGAGACTTGTATTCAGGAGAGGCAGAAATCGGATTCTACCAACCTTATTTTTTGGAGAAATTACACCAAACGTCGAATGCTACCATCGCACATGCTTAGGAACACTGGACAACATTCAGAGTGAAAAAAGAGCTTGGGAAAGATTTGAAATGGTGGAGGCAGTGGCAATGGCAGTGGCCAGTACTCAGGAAAGGCAGAGATCTGATGCATGACACCTGAAACTTTTGAAGTAATGACCCCAGAGGCAGAATGCTACCACTACGCACCCTCGAGAACGTGAGACAAATGGCTGGGCGACAAGGGTGCTCGGATTGGAGCCTGCCGAGGGGTGAGGCCAGTGACAGAGACAGCAAAGCTGGGATTGGAGCCTTCTGTGAGGCAAGGCCGGTGCTGGAGCCTCCGAGGCCGGGATCAGAGCCTGCCGAGGAGTTAGGCCGGTGCCGGGGCCAGCGAGGTCTGGATCGGAGCCTGCCGTGAGGCAAGGCTAGTGCTGGGGCCTCTGAGGCCAGGATCGGAGCCTGCCGAGGGGTAGGCCGGTGTCGGGGCCAGCGGCTGGCATCGGAGCCTGCCTTGAGGCAAGGCCGCTACTGGGGCCTCCGAGGCCAGGATCGGAGCCTGCTGAGGGGTTAGGCCGGTACCTGGGCCATTGAGGCTGGGATCAGAACCTTCCATGAGGCAAGGCTGTTGCTGGGGCCTCCAAGGTCAGGATAGGAGTCTGTTGAGGGGTTAGGCCGGTGCCAGGGTCAGCAAGGCTGGGACAGAGCCTGCATTGAGGCTAGGCCGGTGCTAGGGCCACTGAGGCTGGGATCAGAGCCAGCCAAGTTGGTTAGGCCGGTGTGGGGGCCAGCGAGGCCAGAATCAGGGCCTCCCATGAGGCAAGGCCACTGCTTGAGCCAGCGAGATCTGGATTAGTTCACCAGGTAGCCAGGCCACTACTGGAGCCGTCAAGAGTGGGATCGGTACTTGCAACGTGGCATGCACAGAGAAATATCGCAGAAAATAAAAACAAGATGCTTCCCCTAATTAGCAATAACTAGGAGGAAAAGGGCAACAGGAAGAGGTCGAGTTATAGAAAGGGCCCTATAGTGAAGCAATGAAGATGACCAATCAGAAGGTATGAAATAGGGGAGGATGGAGCTTCTTTATAATGCAGGAGGCACATAAACAAATGCATCAAAGTTAATCACCAAACAAGCATGGGATCGAGGGAAGGGGAGGGAATGGGATGGGGAGTGGATGAGGGCTAATTGGATGATGTGTGCTTGTATATCCTCTCAAGTCTTGTATTCCAATGTGATATATGATTACAATGCACCAATAAAAATAAATTTTAAAAATGTCCCCATCAAGAGCAGGTATTAGGGAATGTGCTAGAAGGGAGGGGACATGGCCAACAGCCATACATCTGTCTGAGATGTGGGAGCTCAGCTAGCACACAGCTCACAGTATTCTTCAAATTCAAGTGGGCACAAAAAATTTTCAGAGAGGTTTGCTTAACCCTCAGACCCTCATTACCTTCCCTAGAGGGGAAGGTGATACTTAGGGAAGTAATACTTAGATACTCCCAGAGTATCTAAGAAGGTCTTGGGTACTCCTAGGAACCTTCATTTGAAACAAGCACTTCAGGGGATAGTAACACAGGAGATCTGTGGATGGCATTTAAAAAAAAATTTTCTAGATTTGTCTGTAAGAAGGCAAATAGAAAATGAAAATTAGGTCCAAAAGAGTATCTCTGAGAATCGGATAATGGCTCATGGCGCTCTCTGCTCGGTCATGGCGGGAAGGGAGGCATCTTGCTTCAGTGGTGCTGGTCCACAGCCGACCCACCACCGTCCAGGGAACAAGGAGGGGAGAGGAGATGGCAGTCATAATGGTTTTTAAGCACCTCACTGGAGAGGAACAGCAATGCCCCCATGTGGTTAGGATTTGCTTGACTTCCTCAGGGCAGCCCTTCCAGGATCACAGGGAGGATCCGAGAGGAGAGGGCTCAGGAGTTTTCATTAAGTCCTTATCAAGCTTGCTCTTATATTGGGAAATACAGAACTGAAATCTGCAGATGAGGACTGCCATCAGTCTCTAACTTGTGCACTAAGTGAACTGAGTCCTGTGCTTAGTGTTACCCTCCAGAGCGTGCTGTGCCCCCTACTCCCTTCTCCCCTCCCCCTTCCCACTGTTGTCCACATTCTTCAGCCTGGAGCTCCCACTCAACTCATCCTGTCCAGAGACCTTAAATGGATCACCCAAGCGTCACCACCTTCTCAGTGTTACCTATGGAGGGCCATCTTAGAAATAACCAGGAGTCTGCAGAAACGTCCCAAGGGGAATCGTGACATTGTTAAGATGAAGAAATGACAGCCCAGTATGGTGATGCATGCCTGTAATCCCAGTACTTGGGAGGCTGAGATAGGAGGATAGCAGATTTGAAGACAGCTTCAGGATTGTAGTGAGACTCAGCAAACTAGTGAGACCCAAGTTCAAAAACCAAGAAAATAAAAAGGGCTTATGGTGTAGATTGGAGTTAAAATGACCGTGGGCTCAATCATATATATATATATATATATATATATATATATATATATATATATATATTTGTGTGTGTCCAGAACATATCTACAGAAATATATAAAGGACTATATATATATACATATATATAATCTATCAAAAAATGCTTCTCTAGGGGTGATATCACCTCTATCTTAACATCTGAGGATTCCAAACAACTTAAATCTATTAAACAACTCTAAGAAGTAATACAAATGTTGAAGCTGACTGATGAGGGGCTGCAAGTGTTATTTCCATCGGCCAGCAGCATTCTTCCAAGTATGTCCTTCTGCAAACGGGACTTTCATAATGACACCATTAGCTCACTCTTCCCTTTGGCCCCTTTGTCAGACACATGTTCATACCAGGTATGTTGCCAGGCATAAACTCGTGCGGCCATACGCGTCCTGCATGTTGATATTGGCTCCCATCTTCAACAGCAACTTCACCGTGTCCACCTGACGTCCAGAAACCGCGTGCATCAAGGGCGTACATCCTGGAATGTTAACAGCCTTTAAAAATGTTTGACTTAGGAAATTTATGAGCGGATTATATTTGCCTGTTCATTTATTTTCTCTTTGTAACACAAACCCAGCTGTTGAACTCTGTGGGACTTAAAAAAAAAGATGAAGATGATCGTTGCTACATTTATGTCAACTATTTTTTCTGGCCTTTTAATCCCAATATTCTGTAAGTTGATTGATTAAAACATTTGGGGCAGATGATAAAAGTTGCTTATCTTTGCCTTGGGGATCAGCATAAGTTGGGACCTAAGAGGCAGGTTTATCCTGACTTGGCTTGAAAGATGCAGATTCTGGAAAAGTGTTTGGAAAGCAGCTAGCCAGGCGGACAGGTTTAGCACACTTTTATTGGAATTGGTGGGTGGTAGCTTAGTCTTGGTTTGCATGAATTTTTGCTGAAAGGAACCACCTGTACTAAATTCTTCTCTGCTTGCAGAATCAACACAGGCAAAGGTATTTGGTTTTAAAATATGTTTCCTCCCTGAATAAAAATAGAGATGAAATTACACATTTTTATTTACTTTGCAGGGCTGTTGGGACAATTTGCCCTAGTGAAATAGACTTCAGGTGTATCACATTCTTTGGGGCCAAGGGGGACAAACCTCAGACACAAGCCCTTTGCCCAGCTAAGGCTTGTTTAGCTGGCTTTTGACTGGAGATTCATGTTGGCTGTGATTCTTCTCTGAAAAAATGGCAAGCTATGGCCCTCAGAGATCCCTAGGAATGGGTACACTTCATTCTGTTATTTTTGCTGAAAGACTGCAACCAGGAACCCAATTTCTCTCTAAGCTTCTCTCTTCTAAGACTCTTTCAGGCATCTGTGTTTGGTAAAAGTAGCAATGAAGTGCTGTGTCTTATAGTAATCATAAATTTCCTTCTTCTTTCCTTCTTCCCTCCCTTCCTTGTTTCTGTCAACAGTAGTAGCTGGAACTACTGGGGAGGGGAGGAGAGAGGACATGTTAAAAAAGGGAATTATTGAAGCAACTTGTGAAATAAAATATTTAGCAAATAAAGCTAAAGCGCCTTTAGATGATATTTTCATAAAATTGCATGACTTGTCTGGATAATTTATATCTATCTTAAGATTCTGCTTACCTGTAAATTTCCTCAGAGAACACCTCCCTTGACCCTCCACTGTAAAATATACTCCAAGTTACAATGTCTCATTATATCTTACTTTTCTTTAATAACTCTTTAACCTTTTATAATTATACATATATTGGGAGTTATCATTTTTTAAAAATTTATCTCTTCTAAGCTGTAAGTTCTAAGGGGAAGGAACCACATCTCTCCTACTCATCACTATATTTCGAACACTAACCACTATACCTGCTACCTAGAAAATGTTAAAAACAATTTTTTTTTTTTTTTGGTGGTACTGGGGTTCCTGGAAGCCCTTCTTCCTCCGGGCTACACTCCCAGACCTATTTTATATTTTTTTTGAAACAGGGTCTCTTACACCAGCACGGCTGGCTTCGAACCTGCGCGATCCTCCTGTCTCCGCCTCCCAAGCGCGGGGATTACAAGCGTGCGCCACCACGCCCAGCTTTAAAAACAATTTTGAAATGTATAGCTGAATAATACTAAACAACATTGCTTGTTTTATTTATTATTATTATTATTATTATTATTATTATTATTATTATTATTATTTTGGTGGTACTGGGGTTCCTGGAAGCCCTTCTACCTCCGGGCTACACTCCCAGACCTATTTTATATTTTTTTTGAAACAGGGTCTCTTACACCAGCACGGCTGGCTTCGAACCTGCGCGATCCTCCTGTCTCCGCCTCCCAAGCGCGGGGATTACAAGCGTGCGCCACCACGCCCAGCTTTAAAAACAATTTTGAAATGTATAGCTGAATAATACTAAACAACATTGCTTGTTTTATTTATTATTATTATTATTATTATTATTATTATTATTATTATTATTATTTTGGTGGTACTGGGGTTCCTGGAAGCCCTTCTACCTCCGGGCTACACTCCCAGACCTATTTTTACATTTTTATTTGGAACCAGGGTCTCCTAAGCCAGCGCGCGCAGCTGGCTTCCAACCTGCGCGATCCTCCTGTCTCTGCCTCCCAAGCGCGGGGATTACAAGTGTGCGCCACCACGCCCGGCCAACGTTGCTTGTTTTAAAATAATCTTCCTGAGGTGTCTCTGAGATTTAGAGGAGAGATGGCAGATTCATCTCCAAAATTTATCTTATGTAGAGATGCCTGTCCTTATACATAATACAACAACACAAGATAAACAAATATCCCAAAGTAAAATAAGAAAGTATAACATTGCTGCTGCATATAAAATTAACATAAGCCGGGCTAGTGGTGCACGCTTGTAATTTCAGTACTTAGGAGGCTGAGACAGGAGGACTGGGTTCACAGCCAGCATCAGCTAGTTAGTGAGGCCCTCTGCAACTTAGTGAGACCCTCCCTGTTTCAAAAATAAAGAATAAAAAATGAATATAATTTGTTTCTATAAACAAAACAATGGGAAGATAATAAAAAACAATACTGACAAAAATATGAGGTACCTCAGAATAAACCTATCAGAAGAAGAGCAAGACATATGACTAAAATGATAACTTATTGGAGGCTAGGCATGGTGGCACATACCTGTAATCCCGGTACTTAGAAAGCTGACATGGGAGGATAACAGGTTAGAGGATAGCCTCAGCAATGTAGTGAGACGCGCAGCAATTTAGCAAAACTCTGTTTCAAATCAAAATAAAAAGGGCTGGGGATGTAGCTCAGAGGTGGAATGCCTCTAGGTTCAATCCCCAGCACCACAAAAAATAAACAACAACAAAAAATCCAATTTATTGGATGATATAAAAGAAGAATTGAGCCGGGCGTGGCGGCGTGGCTGGCTTAAGAGACCCTGTTTCCAAATTAAAAAATATAAAATAGGTCTGGGACTGTAGCCTGGAGGTAGACAGGCTTCCAGGAACCCCAGAACCACCAAAAAATAAAAATAAATAAATAAATAAATAAATAAGTAAAATACAATAAAATAAAAGAAGAATTGAACATTGAAACATGTGCTGTGTTTCATAAAAAGAACTAAAGTAAAAAATCACATGATCATTTTAATAGATGTTGAAAAATCATTTAGGAAAATTCAATACCCATTCATGTTAAAAACACTGAGCTGGGTGTGGTGGCGCACGCTTGTAATCCCAGCATTTGGGAGACAGAGACAGGAGGATCACGTTTCACAGACAGCCTCAGCTACTTAGTGTGGCCCTCCACAACTTAGTGAGACCCTGTTTCAAAATAAAGAATAAAAAATAGGACAGGGGGTGTAGCTCGGAGGTCAAATGCCCCTGGGTTCCATCCCTACACACACACACACACACACACACACACACACACACACACACACACACAACCTGCAAAAAATCAGAATAGAAAGAACTTACCTCAACATCATAAAGGTAATATACAATAAATCCAAAGCCAGCATCATATTGAATGGGGGAAAACTGCAAAAAATCCCTTTAAAATCAGGCATAAGACAAGGATTCCTGCTATCACTACTCCTTTTTAATATAGTACTTGAAACTCAAACCAGATCGATAAGGCAAGAGAAGAAAACCAAAAAATACAAATAGGAAAAAATGAACTGAAATTATCTCTATCTGAAGATGACATGAGTCTTCTATACTTAGTAGGTTCAAGTAAAACAAAACAAAAAACTCTCAACCAAAAGACTTCTAGAATTGTTTAACAAATTCGGCAAAGTAGCAGATACAAAGTCAATCTACAAACATCAGTAGCTTTTCAATATGCTAACCATAAATACACTGGGGAAAAAATAGAAAACAATTCCATTCACAATAACTCCCAAACAATAAAATACCTGGGAATAAATCTAACCAAGATGGTAAAAAAAACCTCTACAAAGAAAATTTGAAAACACTAAAGAAAAAAAAAATTGAAGATGGAAAAATCTCCAGCATGCTCTAGGATAGGCAGAATAAATATTATAAAAATGGCCATTCTATCAAAAGTGATCTACAGATTCAAAGCAATTCCTATTAAAATACCAATGGCATTCTTCACAAAGATAGAAAAATAGGTCCTAAACTTCATATGAAAAAACAAATGACAGAACAGTCAAAGCAATTTTCAGAAATAACCATGCAGGAAACAATCACAATTACTGACTTCAAATTATACTACAGAGCTACAGTAATAAAAACAGCATGGTATTGGCACAAAATATATAAATAGACCAATGAAACAGAGTAGAAGATACAGAAGTAAATCTACACATACATAGCAGATTGATTTTCAACAAGGTTGCCAAGAACAGACAATTGAGAAAAGATAGCCTTTTTTTGACAAATGGTGTTGGAAAAACTGGTTGTCCATTTGTATAAAAATAGAATTAAACCTCAACCTCTCACCCTGCACAAAAGTAAACTAAAGATGAATCACAGACCTGAAAATTAGATCAGAGACTTCGAAATGACAAGAAGAGGGCATAGGTCCAACAGTCCAACATATAGACACTGGTAGAAACTTCCAAAATAAGATCCCAAAGCTCAGGAAATTAAAACAAGACTGAAAAAAATGGTGTAGCATTAAATTTAAAAGTTTCTGTTCAGCCAGATGTGGTGGTTCACGCTTGTAATCCCCATGCTTGGGAGGCTGAGACAGGAGGATCGCGCAGGTTCGAAGCCAGCCTCAGCTACTTAGTGAGGCTCTCAGCAACTTAGTGAGACCCTGTTTCTAAATAAAATAGAAAATAGGTCTGGGAGTATAGCTCAGAGGTAGAAAGCCTCTGTACCAGTACCACCAAAAAAAAAAAAAAAAAAAAGTTTCTGTTCAACCAAAGAAATCATCAAGAGTCTAAAGAGAGAGCCTACAAAATGGGAGATCTTTGCCGGCTATTTCTCTGGTAGAGGCCTAATAACCTAAATATACAAAGAACTTAAAATACTTAATAAAATCATATATTCCAATCAGAATACAAACAATTGAATTAAATAGACACTCCACAAAGGAAGAAATACAAATAGCCAATAAATACATGAAGAGAATCTCTCCCTCTTGAGATGGCTTTCATTCTCCCTTGAACGTGTATCCCCCACTTTCCTAAATTAACCTCTGTCTTTGTCTCTGACTAGTGTATGCTGAAATTCTTTTCTTCCATGAGAGTCAAGGACCTTACTGATCCTGAGTTCTTGGGATGAGGAATCAACCCATCGTTCTTTAACATATTTTTGGCACTTAAAATGAGTTTTTCAGAGACATAGGTCTTAAACTGGTGGAACTGAGTAGATAATTTCTATACTGGTACATGATTCCTATACTGTTGCAGACAGGGTGTTAGCTTAGCAACAAAAACAAGATAAATGGAGACACTATGACCTAAAAGGTTATAGACACTGGCACTTAAAAGGGGGATTGAGAAAACATGTATTTCTGTATCCAGTTACTGATAAAAATATACCCTATTTTTTTTTTTTTAACTGAGCCCGCCTAGCTCTATCTGCTGGCTTTCACGAGATAAGAAAGTAGGTCTTAGATATAAACCCTGAAGATCTAGGGGGCAGCAGTGTCTTCCTTTCAAGCACTGCACCACCTTTCTCTCAAGTGTATTTCTTTTTCTTTTTCTTTGCAACAAACCTCTTAGCTTTACAACTGAGATTTCCAGCTCTTTATTTCTATAAGGGCTTAGAAAAAGGAACCACAGTAAATCTTCATTGTAATAGAAACTGACTTTCTGGTCGCTCAACAACTGAGACTTGAAGAACAATCAGGAAATAAGAGAGCTAAGGAGAGAACCGTCAATATTTTGGCCCTTGCCCTCCAGAGTCAAATAGTACCCAGGGAAAGGCAAGACTTCACTTTCATCTCACTTTTTTAAGACCCCTGCAACTCTGGTAAGTCATCTGACCTACCAAAAGAGGGGGATCATGAAGACCCCAGAGACTGAGAGCCATCAGCACATGTTCTGCAAAAAAAGAGGTTCAGCAGAGAGAGAAATGTCTCCTATGCTTCAAGGGAAGCCAAATAATTAGCAAGACCATGACTCACCCTGGCAGATGGCATAACTAGTAGAGGAAAAAAACCTCACAAATTCTCTAAGAGTAACCCTGAGGAGCCTTGGCTGAACTTAATAGCAAAATTTTTTAATAAAATATTTAATTTTCCCAACATTAGGCTATTTGGTCTTGAACATACAGCAGAAAAGTATAATCAAACATAAGTGTGCTATTCTGGGGTAAAAAAAGAGGCATACTCATGGAACCATTTAAAAAACCACATAATTTAACTAGCTATCTTCTGATTGTGTTTCCCCCATATATTCTACATTATAATTTATAATGGTACTTCTGCTTTTAGGCTCACAGAAGAAATATAATATGGCACTGATGGCCAAACCTTTTTAGTCTTTATAAGATGCTATAAAACTAAATCTGTCCCTTTTGAGGTTTTGCAGGTCCAGGACCACTAGACACCATAAAAGGAAAAATTATTATTCCTGTAGGGGACTAGCAGGTTTATGAGTCTTGTTCAAAGTTTTAAAAAAATAAAACCTGTTTAAGTTCCTCTATGTACTATAAACCAGAAATATTGCTCCTTTCCACTCTTGTGGAACCTTTTCCTTTTGATTATGGGAATTTCTTTGCTAAGCGAGGAACCTTAAAGATACTTATAGAGTTAATGGGGTCTCCCATAAAGTGGGAAAAAGGATACAACAACCTTATACCTAAAGAAAAGGTACTCAACTTATAGATGACTCTGTAAAATATATAAAAACAAAAGATAGCAGTGGAAAATAATATTTATAGTAGGCAAATTATTAGTACTAATGGACAGGGTCATAGCAGCCAATATTGTAATTTGTATGCTGTGTTTTAGGCTTTGTGCCATGAGAATTTTTCACAATGTCATATATATTCAAATAGGTTGACTACCTGGCTTCCAGTCTGAAATGCTAATCAGTGGATGGTCTAGGGTAAAGATCTGAAAAAATGCTGCAGCAATATATCTAGGTTATTGTACAATGAACCAAGAAATCAATTTTTCATATATATGCCAACTGAAATTGTAGTGCTATGGGAAGATGATGAATGGTTTTGTTGACCGAATAACCAGGCTCGTAAATGTTGATTCAGCAACTTTGGCGGTAGGCTTGGCATGATGGGCACAGCAATAATTTTAGGCACAAAGGAAAAAAAAATCTATTGATCTTCATGTTTCTTGGACTGTGATATTCAGTGATGTTAGCTTCTATACCGACTGTAAAAAACCCAACTGAATAACCAAGGCCAGTTTCTCTCTGTCTCTTTTAGAAGAGTTAGGATGAAACTTGTGATCATTGGCTGGGTGTGGGCTTTGCCCCTTGTCAGCAGTGAAAGAGCTATAGAAGATGGGCTTTTGCCCTTCATCAATCCTTAAGAGTAAGGGATCCAAGTCTCAGAGGGGGGAAATGAAGTAGAAAAGGAAAAATAAAAAAGTAGAAAGGAGGCAAACTGAAAAGGCAGGAGAAACTATAGTTTTAAATCCAGAAACATCATAATCTTTATCTTCATTCAACAAGGCCTATTCTTTCTTAGGCAAAAATCCTCAATAGGCTTACACTTTTAATCAAAACGGCCCATCTCCCCATTTGAAATTTCTGATATGCTTGGTACATAAAGGTTCTATAAGGAAGATTTGATACTTGATCAAACCCAGGGACCACCTGTCACACACCAGTCAGGTGTTAGGAACCTGAGGATACTGAGAAAAAAAATCTTCATCCCTGCCGTGAACCCCATCCATCCCCTCTCAGGGGTCTCCTATAAAAGAGAATTGTAAAGATCCCAATGGTACTCTCTCTCTTGAAATGTTCCACATTGTCCCTTGAACCTGTATCTCCCACTTTTTTCATAAACCTGTCTTTGTCTCTGAATATACATGTATATAAAAAATCTTCAACATCATTAGCAATTAGGGAGATGAAAATCAAAACTACACTGAGATTCTATCTAATCCAAATTAGCATGGAAATTATCAAGAATTCAAACAACAATAAATGCTGGCAGGAATGTAGGGAAATAGGAAGTCTTCTACACTGTTGATGGGATTGCAAATTAGTGTAGTCACTTTGGAGATCAGTTTGCAAAATCCTCAAAAAACTGGGATCTGGCTATACCTCTCCTCAATATTTTCCCAAAGGAACTGAAATCAGAATCCATGTTTATAGCCGCACAGGAGCCAAATTATAGAACCTACCTTGATGTTCGTCAACAGATTAATGGATTACAAAATTATGAGATACGTGCACAATGGGATTCTACTCAGCAATAATGAACAACAGAATTATGTCATTTGCAGAAAAATAGATGGACCTGGAGAACATTATGTTAGCATTATCCAGAAAGTGAAGGGTCATGTTTCCTGTCATATGTGGAAGCTAAGGAGTAATTGAGATACTAGATAACTTTAGAAGATGAGTAGAAACCCCGGTGGAGTGATGGAGGGGGTCTAGGTGGGAGGTTGGCGATGGGGGGTAGAATTAATGACGAAAACACTTCACTGACATTATGTACACATGTGAGAACGCCAGTGCCAATTTCAACATCATGTATGGGGAAGGGGAAGGACTGGAGATGTAGCCAGGGAAAGCTCACCAAGTTCTGGGTGCCTGTATGTTTCTATCACTCTAAACTACATTATGATGTGAGATTATAATATACCAATAAAATAATATATATAACAAAACAAACAAAAATGCTGTGTTTATGAAAGAAAAACCCAATATAGTAGAGCTATCAGTTTCCTGGAAATTAATCTTTACAATATGAGTGTAATTCCAATCAAAATTCAACAAAGCTTTTATGAAACTTGGAAAAAAATTCTAAAATTTTTTGGAAAAGTGCCAAAATATATTTTGGGGCAATTTTAAAGTAGAGCAAAGAAAAGAGAATTGCCTTATTAACCAATAATAATTATAAAGTTATAATAATTAAAGCAATGAATAGATGAACAGAACAGCAGACCCAGGAAACATCAGACTTGTGTGGGAGCTCAGCATCTAATTAAGTGACATTACGAATCAGTAAGGGAGGAAAAGTTGTTTATTAAATGGTGCTGAACAATTGGCAATAAGTAAACTAGACCCAGACTTCACATTATACATAAATACAGTCCAGATTTATACACCAAATAAGAAAAGCAAAATTAAATCTAAAAGAAAACATGGAGGCATCTATTTATAACTTTAAGATCGGTAAGGCCTTATTGAAGAGGACATAAAAATTAAACACTTTTTTTTTTTGCAGTGCTGGGGATTGAAGCCAGGGCCATTCTACCTCCAAGCAATGCCTCCAGCCTTATTTTATTTTTTATGTGGAAGATGGGTCTCACTAAATTGCTGTAAGCCATGATAGTTGTCAAGGCTGACTTTGAACTTTTGATCTCCTGTCTCAACCTCCCGAGTACTGGGATTACAGGCATGCACCACCATGCCCATCTCAAAACTGTACACTTGGAGGGAGATAGTTCATTAAATTTAATAGTGTACAAATTAAAATTCTGTGACATAAGATACCATAAATAAGGTAAAAAGGAAAGCCACATTTTGGGAGACATTAATTTACAATACTGACAAAAGATGATTAGCTAAACTAAAAACAACCAGAAAGACATCAACAACTTAAAGAAAAATATGGCTATGTATGTATACAAGCAAGTCACAAAAGAGCAAAGCAGTCAATAAACATTTAAAAGATTACCCCACAAATAATCAGGGGATGCATATTAATATGACATTGAAAACCACTTTGTATTTACTTATTGAATTAGTAATTAGGAAAGGTCTGAAATGCCATGTGCAGTCAAGGATTTGAGAAACTCTTACTGTTGAATGAAATATAAGTTAGAACAACTATTTTGGAGACAAAGTTGGCAACATTTAACAAAATAAAGATGTTCATACCTTATGATAAAATAACTCCACTTCCAGATGCATTTCATAAAGAAATTTCACATTGATGAACAAAGAGATATAATCAAGGATGATTGATGAAGAATTAAACTAATAAGAAATTGCATAAATAAATAATAATAGAGAATGCATAAATTGTGTTATATTTACACAAGCAAATACCATAGAGCAGTTAAAATGTACAAGCTAAATTAATTTGTATCCACTTGAAAAATCTTGAAAATACAATTATGAGTGAAGAAAGCAAATTACAAAAAATAAATTTAATTTATGTAAATTTTATAAATCAAAATAATGAAATAGATTAGTGTAATCCCCCCAAAATATAGCTAAAGCAAGAAGACAAAAAACGGGAGATACACATGGATTTCAGAATAGTAGTTAGTTATTTTAGAGAAATGGAGGGAAATCATATGAAATCAGAAAAGGACAGAGAAGGCCTTCAGCTGCTCTATAACTTAAAAAAATCCAAAGGAGGTGTGTCACAAATTGTTAAATTTGTTAATTCTAGGTAGTAGGTACCTAGTAGTTTGATGTGTTATTTTCTGCACTTTGCTTTATGTTTGAAATGTTTTCCATTTGAAATAAAATTAAATACACAAAGAAAAGGATGAAACAACTAGGTTTCAACTGGAGAAGTGAAGTCCTGCCATCTCACCATGGCAAGATGGGGTTAAACCAAACTTACCTGCTTGGCTTCCACTGACTTCTGAGGGAGAGGACTCTGACCACTGGGTGCGGGCAGAACTCCTAAATTTCAGTAAGGCCTCCCTCCTCTGACACCATCCAACAGATGAGGGCAGGGCCTCATTAGTGCCAGGTGGGGGCAGAGGGCCAGGCTTCTCACTTGGTCTTAGCAGGAATAGGTGGACTTGGGGCCACAGAGGACATGCGCGCGAGCGTGCATGCGTGCGCGCGCGTGTGTGTGTGTGTGTGTGTGTGTGTGTGTGTGTGTGTGGTGTTTGACTGGAGTAAAGGCATAATATTTAATAAGTTTTCTGTCTTCCTAAGCTATTTGGCAAAAAAAATGCAAGTTTTTGTTGGGGATTTTTTTGTCAGTGTCTGTTGACATTTCTGGGTTGCCAGTTTCTTCAGCTCCAACCCTGAGATGTATGAGGCAAAAAGGGAACCCAGGGAACTTTTTATCACATCGTTCCTGTTTACCAAGGTCTTAGTCTGTCATTTTCTCTCCATCTTCCAGACTTTTTGTATGCGTAGTCCATGGTTTTACATTGTATTTAGCAGGAAGAATAGAAGGGAAAGTACATCTACTCCATCTTCCCAGATCCAGAGATCCTTGCTGTCTGACTTCGTTTATATTTTCGCAATATCCATCGCTACCAAAAGTAACCTGTACTTTCTATCCCTCTGTTATAGCAACTTGGACTATGCTTTGATCATTCACACGAAGATATTGAAAATGAACTCAAACTAACTCAAACTAACTCATTGCATTATAAAAAATGATGTCACATATTTGAAGCTTTGTGTCTAATACCTTGATTTAAAGAAAAACTGAGATATCTGCACATAGTTGCAGACAAGATACCCTTTGTCTCTTCAGTGCCAAAGGGGCTAGCCGGAGGTGATTTTATTAATAGTGTTCACCTGGAAGGCCATCTCTGAAGGGATAAAGCACGGCAGTCTGATTCCAAAGGCATGCATAGCTCACCTTCACTGTCACAGCATTCTAGGATGGAAGGGTCTTCCCGAATCACCGCAGTCAGAGCATTGACATCTCCATTAGACGCTGCCTGATAAACCATGCTCAGGTCAACTTCCTCAGATGAGTCACCTTTGTGAATCAGACACACACTCTTAGTGCGTGGAGGGAGTTAGCACCCAAATCATCACCCACACAAGTGATTCATTAAACCTTTCTAGTGAACCCAGGCCGAAGACTGACTCATCCAGATCACAGGCAGCCTCTGTGATGGAAAGGAGCCTGAGGGATTGGCATCCTTGGAGGCTTCCTGGTTCTCTACAGGCATCCAGTTTTCTAAAAAAATCCATGAGACCAGAAAAGGAAGTGGGGCCCTCACCGTAGTTCTGTTTCCCTTTGTTCTGTTTTCTTGGTGACTCAGTTTACCCACCTTTGAAAGAGACATTGTGCTGCTCCTTATCTGTCTTCTAGCAGCACTCTGCACCTTTTCCTGTCTGCTCTGTACCCTGGGGGCTGACCTTGTAACTGTTCAAGGACTCCCTGGCCCTCTTGCTTGCCCATGTGAGGCACTGGCTGGAGGAGGATGGGAAGAGAAAAGAAGAGATGGGCAATGCTCACCCTGTCCAGTACAGTGTCCAGCACTAGTGGCCTCCCCCCACCAGGAGCTCTTCCTCTGAAGAGTCAGCGATCACTGGCATCCCTGATAATGGTCCTCTCTCATTCTCCTTCAGCTGCAAGCTGGATAACGCTTCCCACTAATGTTTATCAGGGGCACTTGTCTTTGGAACCCTGTCTGTTCTCTATGTTGTTTCTTTTTTTTTTCTCTTTTCTTTTCTTTTCTTTTCTTTTTTTTGCGGTACTGGGGATGGAACCCAGGGGCATTCTACCTCTGAGCTACACCCCCAGATCTATTTTTTATTCTTTATTTTGAAACAGGGTCTCACTGAGTTGCAAAGAACCTCACTAAGTAGCTTAGGCTGTCCACAAATGGTGATCCTCCTGTCTCAGCCTTCCAAATGAGGCATTACAAGTTTGCAGCACCACACCCAGCCTCTATGTTGTTTCTACATGAAAGCTTCTTCATTTCAACACCTGGAGCTCCATGAGATGCCAATTCTGGAAAAAATAGAGTTGTATGTTTCTCCTTTGAACTGGGTGTTTTCCTTTCGAGCATGACTGAACCAACTAATAGTGTTACCTATGGTGACAGCAGAACTGTGGGTCAAGTGACCCCCATTGGAGCCCAGGAGGAGCTGGGAAGGAGGCTCCTCTCCTGAGGGCACCCTGGTGAGATACTGTGCCAAGATCCTTCATTTAGATCATTTCTTTCAGGCATGTTTTCCCCCCTAAGTACAACCATTGTTCAAAAAAATATATATGTGTAAGAAAAGACTTTTTTAGGTTGTATTTTTCTGCTAGTGTGGACTGTATGCTAGAGATGCTTTCTGTTCTAATTGATCTTTTGTTGGAAGGGGTCCTAACTCTTTGGTTTTGGGTTCTTTGTTCAGGTATCTCTGACAATAATTTGTGGTGTGTGTGTGTGTGTGTGTGTGTGTGTGTGTGTGTGTGTGTGTGTAGTACTGGAGATGGAACTCAGAGGAATTCTACCTCTGAGTTATATCACCAGCCCTATTTTATTTTTTAAATTTTGAAGCAAGATCTCACTAAGTTGTGAAGGGTCTTGCTAAGTTGCTAAGGCTGTCTTCAAACTTGCAATCCTCCTGGGTCAGCCTCTCAAGTAATGGGATCATAGGTCTGTGCCACCATGCCTGGCTCATTAGTGATTTTTAACAAGTTAACCCATACTAGGAGGAAATTGTTATTGACAATTATTCACTTATGATAACACTGTTTTGTAAAGTGAATGATTGGTTCCTAATTTGTCCATTTTTTTAAAGGCAGACTCACCTGCACATTTGCATGGAGGCTGGAAGTGGGAAGTGAGGGTGTCCAGGTCAAACCCTGCTGTGTGATAAGCATGAGGACTCTGGACCAGTCAACTTGGCTTGTCCTGACTATCTATGTGAATGTGACCCTGTTACCCTCTCTGGATTTAGTTTCTTTTCTTTGAAAGCTGCTTCTGCTGCTAAAGATAACTACTTTTCTCATAAGGTTGATGTAAGGGAAAATGAGTTAATATTTAATCCAATGTGCTTTTAGAACAGAGCCTGGCACTAAGTAAATACTGTATGTACTTTGCTACTGATAATGCTTCTTTTTTGGCTTATTTAGACAGCATTAGAAATCTGGGGCATGTAGAGATAAAGGTCTCTTGTTGATGATGGCTAATAAAGAATCCATACACTGCATAGAACATCAACACTCCATTTAAACCCTTCCCGGGAGTCTAGACATTTTGTTAAGAAGGTTCACAATATCTTCAGACACAAAGAAATAAAGCCCAGACTTAAGGACAAAAATGGGCTTGGTGTATAGTTATACATGTGCATCCAAAGATGCTGGCAGTCTCACCCCAGAGGGAAGATCCTGGATGTAGATCAAGGTGTTGCCAAAGGTGAAAACAGAACGGTGAGTTTTCATAGTCTATCTATGATGTGCTTATGTTACATATGAAAATGTACTTATAACCTTCTCATGACTGAGTGCTGTAAAATATGCAAAGACACGTTCACCACCTTGAGGAGTCTGTTGGCTGGTAGAATTAGGATCCCCAAAATATCTTGCTAGAAAGATTCAAATGAAGTTACAGTCAATAGGAATATACAGAGGCCAATAAGTCTTAGTCCATAAGATACCCAACTGCAGGGTGGCTGACCTACCCTCTTTGTTGCTCAGCCTCCCCCTCTCTCTATTTACCAGTGCCTGATGATTCTCCGGGGACACCTCTGCTCTACTTTCCACTCATGGGCAAATTCAGTGGAACTGGCTACGTCCTGGTCAGGGGGTAGAACATGTTGACCTGGAATGAAGCATCTGTGTACCCCAGCCACGGGGACTGATTTAGAATGTGATCGAGACATAAACACATTTTAGAATTGTTGGGAACTCTACTGGAACCTGGGAGCTTGGTGATACTCATGGTGCAGAGCCTGTTTAAAAAGAATGAAGACAAAACAAGGAGAAGAACACAGTTGGGTCAAGAAAGGAAAATAGCTGAGACCTGGGACCATACTTTTTATTATTTATTTATTTATTTATTTATTTATTTATTTATTTCATACTGGTCCAATTCTTTTGGATATATCCTCAGAAGTAGAAATGCTGGGCTATGTGATAATTCTATTTTTTTAAGGAACCACATTACTGTTTTTCATAATGCCTACACTATTCAATAGTTTTACCAATAGTGTAGAAAGGTTTCAATTTCCTCACATCCTCACCAACATTAATTATTTATTATGCATGTGTGTGCATGGGTACATCTGTGTGTGTGTGTGTGTGTGTGTGTGTGTGTGTGTGTGTGTGTGTAGGGGATGTTGAAAATAGCCTTCTTAATTAGTGTGAAGCATTATTTAACTATGGATTTGAGTTGCAGTTTCCTAATGTGAATGTACATATTTTCATGACTTATTATCTATCCCCCTGTATTTCTTTGGAGAAATATCTGTTTGAATCTTTTGCTTACTTTTAAATCAGATTTTTTTGTTGTTATTAAGGTGCAGGGGTTCTTAATATATTCTGGATATTAACCCTGACCAGATATGTGATTTGCAAATATTTTCTTTAATTCTGTGGTCTGCTTTTTCATAGTGTTGAGTCTTTGGATACACAAATGCTTTAAAGTTTTATATATTTTAATTTGTCATTTTTTTCTTTTCATGACTGTGCTTTTGGTGTCACATAAAAAAAAAATCATTGCCAAATCCAAGGTCATGCGGCTCTCTCATTATGCTTTCTTCTAAGGGTTTTTATAGATTTAGACCTTATGTTTGGCTCTTTGTTCTATTTTTAGTTAAAATTTTTAATATAGGGTAAGGTTAGACTCAGGATGCATTATTTTCCATGTGGCTACCTAGTTGTTCAAGCACTATATGTTGAAAAGACTATTCTTTCCCTATTGAATGGTCTTGGCACCCTGTTGAAAAGTAGTTTATCACAGATAGAAGGGATTATTTTTAAACTCTTAGTTCTATTCCATTGATCTATATCTCTATCTTTAAGCCAGTATCATGTTTTTATTACTGTAGTTTCATAGTAAGTTTTAAAATTAAGAAATGTAAGTCTTCTAACTTTTTGTTTTGTAAAATTATTTTGGCTACTTGGGGTCTCCTGAGATTCCATAGAATTTTAAAATGAATTTTTTTTTTTTGGTGGTACTGGGGTTCCTGGAAGCCCTTCTACCTCTGGGCTATACTCCCAGCCCTATTTTATATTTTTATTTGGAAATAGGGTCTCTGAAGCTGTGCTGGCTTTGAACCAGCTAGATCCTCCTGTCTCTACCTCCCAAATGTGGGATTACAAATGTGAGCCACCACGCCCGGCTAGGATGGATTTTTCTATCGCAATAAAAACATCCTTAGAGTTTTGATATTTATCAAATCTATACATTGCTTTGAGTAGTATTGACATGTTAACAATATTAAGTCTTCTAACTCAGGAAATTCAGGGTTTTTTTAAATATTTGTTGGTATCTTCTTTAATTTATTTAATCAATTCTTTGTAGTTTTCAGTGCACACCTTTTGCCTCCATGGTTAAGTTTATTTCTAAGTACTTATTTTTATGCTATTGAAAAACAAGATTGTGCTTCAAAGGGCTTTATGTAGTTAGCTTTGTGGTCAAGTTGTTCTGTGAAACTTCAGCAGTTACAAATAGCAGTGGTGAGAGTGACAGAGAGAAAGGCATTTTAATTGTCAGAGCTTTGTAAAAATATTCCAGGTCACTGCAATAGATAATAAGCTTCATGTCACTGAAAATGGCCAACCTCAGCTAGATGACCACCAAAGAAGCGTGCTTAGAAGGAATTCAGCCGCAGAGCAAAGCACAGGGAGGAGAAGAGAAGACCTGTGAGACAGAACAGATTGTACTTCAGAGTTCCTTTTATCCCTGGGACATGACACGAAACCACAGAAAGATTAGGAAATAGGAAATGAAGGAGCTTCCCTAGAGGTGGTATAAAAATAGCCAGTATAAGCTGGTCTAACGCAAATAATGAGGCTTAATCTTGGAGGTAATACAAAGAATTTCTGTAGAAATGAGAAAGGGTGATGTAGAAATAACAAGTACAATGAGAAAGATAACTTATAGCCCTTAAGGAAATGGGTGCAGGAAATTTTTTGTTTCTATGGAGGGTCATGAATCTACTTAAGATAGACAAAGAATCTATATAAGCAAATAATACACAAATCCTTCCTTCTGTATCCATCTATCTATCTATCACTTATTCATTATATGTCTATTGTTCTTTCCATCCATCATGTTTTCAAAGGCTCTTGCTTTTCTGTGTGAAAATCAAACAGACTCATGTAGAGATACAGGTATGGTGGTGTACACTTATAGTTCTAATTATTTTCAAAGCTGAGGCAGGAGAATCACTTGAACCTTAGAATTAAAGTATAGCCTGGGCCACATGTTAAGACCCTACCTTGAAGATATATATATATATATATATATATATATATATATATATATATATATATATAGAGAGAGAGAGAGAGAGAGAGAGAGAGAGAAATGGATGATCCTTTAAGGAATCTAAAAATGAATGCAGGGATTTTTTTTTTTCCTGCAGAGGGTCATGAATCCACTTAAGATATCCAAATATCTATATAAGCAAATAATACACAAATCCTTCCTTCTGTATGTATGTATGTATGTATCTATCTATCTATCATCTATTCATCCATCAGAGGGGAGGGGATTGATTCCAGAATATACTCAGAAGGAGAGACAGAGAAAAATGAATAAACAGGAAAAAGGAAGTATGTGAAGAGATGTATTATACTTGTAAACATATATATATATTATATAATATAAATATATATGTACACACGCATTTTATGTACAACATGTACAAGACTGAAAGAACATGCATCAAAAATTAAATAAAGATAATAGCTAAGATAATTTTCTGAACATTCTATATTTTCCACATTTTCTATAATAAATTTATGTTTGTCTATACTCATCAAATTAAGTTTTGTTTTTTGCCTAAAAGGTGAAAGAAGAGTGTGGCTTACTACTTTTATATTAATATGTTGCTACTAAAAGGATAGGCAGAACCGGGTATATCTGTAACTAAGAAAATAAGCCCTTGATATTTGACAAAGTTCTAAGAAAAGGAAAAAATTCTGAACTTTAAAAGCACCCTGTTAAATTTGTTATTATTATTATTATTACTTTTATTATTATTATTATCATTATTTGGTACTGGAGATTGAACCCAAGGGAATTCTGCCTCTGAGTTATACCTCCAGCCCTTTTTAAAAATTTTTTTATTCTTTTTTTGTGGTACTTGAGCTTGAACCTGAGGTATTCTATCTATCCCTAACCCTTTTTATTTTTTGAAATGGAGTCTCACTAAATTCCGAGGGTCTTGCTAAGTTTCTGAGGATAGCTTCAAACCTGAAATTCTCCTGTCTCAGCCTCCCAAATACTAGGATTGCAGGCATGCATTACCATGCTTGGCTTTAATTTTAAAATACGGTTTCACTAAGTTGCTACAGTTTCACTAAATTGCTGAGGCTGGTGTTGACCCTGCAATCCTCCTGTCTTGGCCTCCTGAGTACTGGGATTATAGGTGTGAGCCATCACACCCAGATCTTGTAGATTTTTCTTTTAAAAAACAGGTAAATATGCTGGGTGTGGTGGCGCATGCTTGTAATTCCTGCACTTGGGAAGTGGAGATAGGAGGATCATGCAGGTTCAAAGTCAGCTGCACTGGCTTAAGAGACCCTGTTTCCCAAATTAAAAAATAGGTCTGGGAGTGTAGCCCGGAGGTAGACGGGTTTCCAGGAACCCCAGTACCACCACAAAAAAAAAAAGGGTAAATATTTTTAATTGTTATTATTTTTTACCTAAAACTAAGGATGGCATACATTCTTGAAATTATCTCTTTCTTTCATTGTTTATGGTTAAAACTTTGATTTCTGGATGTATCATAAACTTTCTATCTAATCCCAAGGACCTTGTTTTAATACTGGGATTTCAGATGTATGACAGGCAATGTTTTGAGTCCTCAGAGGTTCTCAGAGTTCACACCAATGTGGGCCCCTTTCTAGAGCTTCACAGGGTTGATCGTCACTGAGTTACTGTGTTCTTTGGGAGAGCCCTTGACTGCACTATTATTGACCCATTTTGTTGAAATTGCCCTAGAGGTCAATGTGATGCTTGCTTGGCTTGAGCTGTGATTGCCTTGTGGAAGGGCCAGGCCAGTGTAAGGGCAGATTGGAGCGTCCAGACCTGGCGGTTTGAGAGGCTTTTTTAAAATTTATCCTATTCTAAGGATCCTTGGGCCACTGAGTCCACCCTGGATTTACGAGGAAGTCTGAATTCATTCGAGGCAACTACACAGAACTCTTAGATCACAGATCTTTTTTAGATTGTTCCTTGGTGCAAAACTGAGTGCCTCTGAAAAACATAAAATCATTAATTCATCCACCTACTCAGCATCTACCATAGTCTAGTAAAAGTGCAGATACAAGCCGGGCGTGGTGGCGCACTCTTGTAATCCCCGGGCTTGGGAGGCAGAGATTGGAGGATCCCGCAGGTTCAAAGCCAACCACGCTGGCATAAGAGACCCTGTTTTCAAATAAAAATTTAAAAATAGGTCTAGGAGTGTAGCCCTGAGGTAGAAGGGCTTCCAGGAACCCCAGTACCACCAAAAAAAAAGTGCAGATACAAATGTGATAGGGTCTCTGTCCCTAAGAGTGGCCTGACATGCCCTAGTGGGTAGACACATGTCTAATTTCTGAATTATTGAAACATACTAAGAATATTATGGCAGGGCAGGAAAGAGTCACTTAAGTGAAGAGTTTATTAGGACTCCTTCTTCCTACAGTATTATTCTGGAAGCTGCGGGATAAGAGAGAAACTGCTCATCTATAAAGAGGTGGAGCCTTTCCACTTTGGGGAGGATGCCAGCTGCACCACACCTGGATCCTCCATGTGACAACATTGCCACCCGCTGGCAATGGAGAGGCTCCGTGGCCTTGACCTGGGCCTTAAACCAGCATGGTGCCAGTGCTGCTGGCTAGGATTGAGAGCCTGTCTGGAACTCCCTCCCCATGCAGGAACAGGTTTGGGGTCATAGATATAGTTGGCTGGCATGAAAACAAAGTCTCACATGATTCATCATTCACACGTGGAGGCGCTATAGGAAGGTAGGAGGGCCTCAGGCTCTGGAGCCAACTGCTAGCTATGTGATCTTAGGTAAATTGCTTAGCCTCTCTCTTATCAAATTGGATAAGAATAGTGCCTGCCTTGCAGAGCGGACCTGAGGGCTGCATGAGTTAATTTGCATAAAGTGCTGAGAACAGTGCCTGGCACGGAGGATCTGTTGATTATTACCCACATTTCCACTTTGACACCGAGAGGCACCCCTGTCTCCTTTCTCCCTAATGAGATGCTCTGTTTTGCGCTTTGGTGAGCTGGAAGGTTTTTTCTGTTTCTTGTGTTTTCTCCTCCGCTCCCTCAGGGTGCCTTGCTGGAGATTTTAAGAATGTTTTGTAAAGTGCCAGTCATGTGGGAAGAAGGGAAAGAGTTTCTTTCTAACGTTTTAAAGAGAAAAATCACTGAGTACTTTCTGCATGTACCAGCTGAGAGAACAAGTAGTCAAAGCAACCTCCCTGCTGGCAGGGTGAGAAGAAGGGAGGCCACCCTATTATCTCAGGGCCAAAATCTTGCCCAGATCAGATCTTTCTTCAGACCAAGATTTGACATGCAACCCACGTGCTGCTGTTTCTTTTAATCTTAGCCCCTATGTTCCTGGGGGAGCTCTCTTGAGCTGGAGGTGCAATTCTCTATTTAGCACATCTCCAGGACACAGGGGGCCTTCAAAATGAAATTTTCTGTTTTGGAGGTACCTGTGTTGACCTTCTGTAAGGGTGCCTCTCCAGAATGCACATTTGTTCCAACAATACTAATTTTATTTGGGGGGGGGCATATTGGGAATTGAACCCAAGGGTATTCTACTTTCCATAGTCCCTTTTATTATTTATTTTGAAACAGGGTCTCACTAAGTTGCTGAGGCTGGCCTTGAACCTATGATCCTTTTGTCTCAGCCTTCCAAGTACTGGGATTATAGGCATGTAAGATCACACCTGGCTTCAACAATTAATTTTCAAATTAACTGTAAAAAATAAACTATCTTTAATGCATAGACCCTTTAGAATGGGGTAGTTGTATTTGTTGATCAATTTAGCATGCATGCTGTGTCATTCCTAAAGAAAAGGAAGATGGTAAAACACCATATCCCTAATGTCCCTTTTATTTTCCCCAAATCCTAGCCAAATTAAGAGAACAATGAGTACAATCCTGGGTTGAAAAATCCAGATACATATTATCTTCAAGGACCCTGCCTTTTCTCTTATGGGCAATGGAAACTAGGGCCAATTAGTCTTATCTATAGAGAACTAGTTTTTCACACAT
This sequence comes from Muscardinus avellanarius, assembly GCF_963383645.1. Classification (NCBI taxonomy): domain Eukaryota; kingdom Metazoa; phylum Chordata; class Mammalia; order Rodentia; family Gliridae; genus Muscardinus; species Muscardinus avellanarius. Next base: position 45,863,711 of record NC_137786.1, read on the forward strand.
ACATCAGGACCATCGCTCCTTGGGATGCTGGTCATACAAGCAAGCTAGTGCTGATGACATCACTGCTTTTGCGGCTTAACTTGTAAAACACAGTGGAGGGGAGGCAGGTGGGGAATTGAGGGCACTGTGTAAAGGATACATGACACTAATTCACTGAGTGTGTTCTCTCTCTCTCTGTGTGTGTCTCTCTCTGTGTCTCTCTCTCCATCCTTCCCTTCTTCCCCCCTTTTTTTGTAGTACTGAGGATTGAACCCAGAGGAATTCTACCTCTGACCTATACCACCAGCCTTTTTTATTTATTTCTTTTTTGAAACAGGGCCTCACTCAGTTAGCACATGTTGGCCTCGACCCTGCGATTCTCCTGTCTCTGCCTCACAAGTACTGGGATTACGGGAATGCTTTACTATGCATGACAAGTCACTGCTCTCTTGTGGGCTTCCCCCAATAAATCATAGGTCTTGCTCCCTGTATTCAGGCACTTTCCTGATAAAAGGCATAGAATAAAACTCAACCTACCCTTAATGGAGCCTCACTAGAATTCATGCCACTTGGCTATATGGCATTGCCTTTATTATTTAAAAAAATCCTAAATTTTAGAGAATAGAAGTTAAAATAGTGTTTGATACATTGTAGATAATAAATGTTTATTGATTTATTGGCATATTATCTCCCAATTGGTAAACTGAAGAAGGGTAGATATAAGAAATAAGGGTTCATTCTTCATAACCTTTAGACATAGAGTTAGGAAAACTGATGGAAGAGAGATCTTTTGGCTTTTTTAAAAATTGTGTAAGGCCTGCCACTACCATTGTAACTAGGGGTGAGATAAATTAGTGACTCCCCTCAGCCCTCATGTATCATGGAAAGACAGTAAAGCTGCTCAAACCACAACAGAGAGATGGTCTGTGTGTGTGTGTGTGTGTGTGTGTGTGTGTGTGCGTGTGCATGTGTTGAGCCCAAGCTACAACCTCAACTCCCTTATGAAAAATTTTACATTGAGGTGGGGTCTCATGACATTACCCAGGCTGGTCTTAAACTTGCCATCATCCTGCCTCAGACTCCGAAGCAATGAGCATATAATTTTATGAGATCTAAAAAATATGACAACAAGCCAGGCATGGTGGTACATACTTGTAATCCCAGCATTTGAGAGGCAGAGACAGGAGGACCCACGTTTGCAGCTATTTAGTGAGGCCTTCCACAACTTAATGACACCCTATTTCAAAATAAAGAATAAAGCCAGGTGTGGTGGCACACGCTTGTAATCCCCGTGCTTGGGAGGCTGAGACAGGAGGATCACACAGGTTCAAAGCCAGCCTCCGCTACTTAGTGAGGCTCTCACAACTTAGTGAGACTCTTTTTCCAAATAAAATATAAAAATAGGTCTGGGAGTATAGCCCGGAGGTAGAAAACCCCTGAGTTCCACTCCCAGTACCACCAAAAAAAAAAAAAAAGAATAAAAAAAGTCAGGCTTAGGGTATAGCTGGGAGGTAGAATGCCCCTGGGTTTAATCCCTAGCGCCACCACGAAAAAATTAAAAAATGACAAAAGAAATGACTTATCTTTTGAAAACCAAACATATTATCCTAGTGTTAATGTCAACCACTCTGGGTTCAGTGTCTATCTTGTAAAATGAGAGAGTTGAGTATATTGATGCCTGAGTCCTAATCTCAGATATTTTTATTTAATTCATCTGTCGTTTTATGTTATTTTATTCAGAATACTTTCTTGGATTGTTAAACTTATCAAAACACAGAGAGTAATAAGAAAATATATACTCAGATATAATTACTGTTGAGATGTTGGTGTCTTGAATATACCTGACTTAGGTGGCAGGGTAGGCTTGCCTCGTAGTCCACCCTTTCCTGGGCCCTCGGTGCCTTCATCCAGCTGCATAATGTAATATAGGAGTGGGGAGGAGCGTGCAGGCTGGGGGACCTGGCTGTTTTGGAGTGTGTGGTCATAAGCCTCCGCTCTTTTCATCTCCTTCCTAAAAGTTGGAACTGTCTCTTGCCCCTCACCCTTTACCCAAATGAACGTGGCAGAAAATGAGCGACAACCCAAACCAAAGACTATCAAAAAGATGAGGTAAGTTTCTGAGGAGCAAGCAAAGGGTTACACCTTCCTAACAGCTGTGAGGCCAAGAGGCTAGCAACAGGAGAGAGAAAGTTCTGGAAGTTGCTACGGCTTGGGGTGGTCGGGGCCTTCAGGGATCGGGACAGTGGCCTCATCCAGTATCTGCCAGTGGGGCAGGGTCAGTGATAGAAATCCCAAGTCTCCCAAAATGTGATATTTCTAACCATTGAAATATAGTGATAAGAGTTAAAATGATTAAAGTTCTCTGCGCTCCTGTGTGAGTTTAGGTTATTCTGTATTTATTTATTTATTTATTTATTTATTTATTTATTTATTTATTTATTTTTGTACTGTGACTTGAACCCAGGGGTATTTACCTCTGAGCTACATTCCCAGCTCTATTTTATTTTTTATTTGCAAATAGGGTCTCACTAAGTTGCTGAGGCTGGCCTTGAACCTGTGATCTTCCTGCTATATTGCTGAGGTTGGCCTCAAGCCTGTGATCCTTTCTCGGCCTCTCAAGTACTGGAATTATAGGCATGCACCGCCACTCCTGGCTTCACTTAGGTCTAACGTCATTTCAATCAAAGTTCCTACGATTTCTAGGGAGGATGGGTGAGTAAAATACTAACATCATTTTGTAAAAATAAAGGGATAACTTTAAAAAAAGAAAAAATATATTCAAGTATTTGCTTAGCAATACTTAAAATGTCTCTGCATCAGAGACTGGTTACTTTTTTTTTTGCTTCTAGTAACAGGAATCAAATGGCTGGAGACCAGAGAGAGGGTGAGTTATTCATTGGACATTTTTAATATCTTGAAAGTATGTAATTGTGTCAACATTTCAAAAGCAAAAATGAACAAAAAGAGGAGAAAAAATGGGTAAGTAAGAATATTCAATATAAGTGAAAAATCAATATCAAAATAGATTTTTCATTAAATAGTGAAACACTATAAAACTATAATAATTAAAACAATATGGTTGTACCTAAAAACTAGAGAGATTGCTAGGGAAGATCAGAAATTTGTGTAGTGTCCTCATGGAAGAGGCAGATGAACAGCTGGCCTGGCTTGTTTTACCTGGAAGGCATACTGGACTCAGAGGACAGACTCCTAGGAGCAGAGGAGGGGAAGTGAGGCACTCCAAGGCGTGAGCTTCCCTGGAGAAGTAACGTTCTTCTGAGGCATTTTTTCCTGCTCAGGGAAATTCTGCCCATTCCAATGGAAAATTAGTATTCTGCTGCAAATTCGATACAGAGGACCTGGGGACGTAGACCGTCCATGTTGTGACCTTAGGTAAGTCACTTATAATGACCGCTAGCATTTGGAACCAAGGCAAGGTTCCAAGGGCATTGTACGTACTTCATTAAATCTTTTTTGAGGATTATTACCACCATCTTTATAAAAACCTCATAACCTACACCAGCACTCACTGAGTATTATGGGCTAGGCAGTGTTCCAGTTGCTTTATAGGTATTAATTAATTCAATCTTTATAGCAAGCCTTTGTGGTGTCATCATCTTGCCTTACAAGACGAGGACAGCAAGAACAGGGATGCTAAACAGGGGTCACGGGACGCGACGCTGAAATCGGAGCATTGATTTGGTTCAAGTGGCTGCACTGTATGACTGTGAACCCTGCTGTTCTCAGTGTTCACATATAAAAAGTGAAGGAGTAGGTTCCTTCCCATTCTAAAAGTACTACTATTCTAAGACAAAGCACTTCCAGGAGCCAGCCTTAAATTGGTTTCTTTTGTGGCCACCTGAGAGCAAATACCTCTCTATATCCAGTGATCTCAATCGAGGTGTCCTGCTTGTGGCCAGAACTCGAGGGTAACTTTTAAGGTGCTAGAAAGTAGGCACAGGTACATTGTGTTAGGGTTTATCCAATTTTCTTCTATTTCAAACCATGCCATTTAAAAAATGGTTTATATTCCATTGCTAGATTGCATTTTGTATAGCAAAGGAGAAATTCTTTCATCAATGTTGTAATATTCTTCCTGCAATTTTAAGGTTTTCTTTTTTTGTGTGCATTAGGGTAAATAGATGACTTTGAGCACACAAGTAATCAGAAGGTTAAGTGTCATTTCAGCACGCCCATAATCCCAGTAATTGGGAGGCAGAGAAAGGAAGATTGCAAATTTGAGGTCAACTTCAGCAACTTAGTTGAGATTCTGTTCCAAAATAAAAATGAAACAGGGGCTGGGGGTACAGCTCGGAGGTACAACACCCTTGAATTCAATCCCCAGTACCTCCTCCTTCTCTCACATCATTTCAGGTGAATTCAGGTGCCCCTCTCAGTTGTTTTTTTTTTTTTTTTAATGAGACTTTTAAGAATCAGGAACTGTATTCTGTTCATTGTGGTGAATCAAAGATCAAAATTGTGGTCTCAAAGTTGAAGCTGACAGAGCCACCACCAAAGTGCAGAATTCCAAGGTTGAAAGAATTCCTTTCCTCTTTATGGACTGCTGTTCTAACAGGACCTTGCTTACTGCATGGGAACTCTCTAAATGTCTCCAGGAGACCCAGCGCTTGGGAGGCTGAGACAGGAGGATCGCACAGGTTCAAAGCCAGCCTCAGCTACTTAGTGAGGCTCTCAGCAACTTAGTGAGATCCTGTTTCCAAATAAAATATAAAATATGTCTGGGAGTGTAGCTCGGAGGTAGAAAGCCTCTGGGTTCCAACCCTAGTACCACCAATAAATAAGTAAATAAATTAATTAATTAAATTAAAAATAAAAATAAATAAATATATCCAAGAGAAATGTCAACTTGTGCCTGCACAGAACAGGCAGGCTGTGCAGGAGAAGGAACCACCTACCGCAGCAGCTTGGGTGATAGAAGCCATGTCCTGACCTTGCAAATCCCCAGTTTCTATTGAAGGCTTCCACAGGTCACATTCAAATGTCTTCTCACTCTTAACCCCTTCTCCTGCTCACACACCCAGGCCATTCTTTGCTCCAAAGGCAGGTTGCCATGGTGACTGGATCCCCCTGCCCTGGAAGAGGCTCTTAGCAGAGGGAAGCCCAGTCCAGGGGACCCCAGCTGGCCTAGCTGGAGCACATGGGAGATAGTCAGGCACTGTGCCAGGGACTCCAGCGTCTACACCTTTCTTCTTCTTCTCATGCTAGATGTCCAGAAGGTGGGCTGTCTTCTCGAATCTCAAGGTGCATCTTTGGGATTAACATAGTAGCTTTGCCTATTGTCCTGTGTGGCTCAGACAAGGCATATAATCTCAGACCCAAAACGGAAATTATCTCAGAGGAATGGAAACTGTCTCAAACCATTTCAGCTCAGAGGCTGTAGCAAAAACCCAGAGCAATTGCTTTCTTCTAATTATGAATATTGGTTAATATTCTTTGCCTGATCTCAGTCATCTTTGGAAGCTGCTCCCAACCTCAGCGTGGAGTGTGAGTTGCCATGGAATCATCTTGGTGCTGAGAAGCTGGGAACAGGCTGGGGCTAAGAGACTGAAGAACATGCCCCTCTGCTAATTGAGGGAGGGAGTGCAATACTTTCTTTACCAATACTTTCATCCTTGTATTGCTTGAGGTTTTGTAGAAGGTAATATCAATTTCACAGAGAAAAAAAAATTTAACTCAGTTAAACCAGTTGACATTTTATATTGCAATATCCCTACCACTCCGAGATGATCATTATAAAGTGATTAAACAATACTGTGATAACTTGAAGCAGACACAGCATAAGCTATGCAGTGACTGTCCTGGAATGCATAATCTAAATCAAATCATAAGGGAGCCTCAGATAAACTCAAAAAAGGATCCTGGTATTTAACAAAAGAAATAGATTACAATTTTCAAAAATGTCAATGGCATAAAAGATAGTCTGTATAGAAATCTCAGATCAAGCCGGGCATGGTGGCGCACGCTTGTAATCCCCGCGCTTGGGAGGCTGAGACAGGAGGATCGCGCAGGTTCAAAGCCAGCCTCAGCTATTTAGTGAGGCTTTCAGCAACTTAGTGAGACCCTGTTACCAAATAAAATATAAAAAAAGTCTGGGAGTATAGCCCGGAGGTAGAAAAGCCTCTGGGTTTCACCCCCAGTACCACACACACACACACACACACACACAAAAATCTCAGATTAAAGGAGACTAAACTGGGTATGGTGGCCTGTGCCTGTAATCCCAGTACTTGGGAGGCTGAGACAGGACCAGTCTCAGCAACTTAGTGAGATTCTCAGCAACCTAACAAGACTCTATTTCAAAAAAGGAAAACAAAAAGGGACAGAAGTGTAGCTCGGAGGTATAATGCCCTTAGGTTCAATCCCCAGTAAGTACCAATCAATCAATCAATCAATAAAATAAAACACATACATACAAAAATACATACATAAAGAAGATTAAAGAGACATAGTCACTAAATGTAATACCTAATCCTTGATTAATTATTTACTGAAGAGATGGAAAAAATTTTATAAAAGACATTAGTAAAGCAATGCATGGTGGCACATGTCTGTAATCCTAGTACTTGGGAAGCTGAGACTGGAGGATCACAGATTCAAGGACAGTCCCAGCAATTTAGTGAAGCTCTCATCTGGGGATATAGCTCAGAGGTAGAATGCTTCTAAGTTCATTTCCCAGTACCACAAAACAAATTAAAAACAAAAGACATAATTGGGCCAATAGACAAAATTGGAATGCAGATAGCAAATTTGATAAACACATACACACACACACACTATATATATATATATATATATATATATATATATATATATACACAGAGACAGAGAAAGAAGAATGTCAGAGACACAAAAAACAAATGATACAGCAAATAGGGTAAAATGTTAACATTAGGTGAATCTAGATAGATTCTTAGTCTCACATATAATATGCTATTATAAGAATATACTATAAGTATATATACTATACTATATATAGTATATATATATATACTATAAGTATATATAGTATAAGAATATACTATTCTTAGTCTCACAAATTTTTAAAGTTTGAAATTACTTTAAACAAAAAATCACAATGTAAAAATTAATATATAAGCGATTACATATAATATACATATATTTTTATGTCCCAAGGGCACATTTAAAAATGGAAATATTTCCTGTGTAGAATGGAGTGTCTTTCCTTCTCTCCCCCGTTCCAATATATTCAATAAAACAAGTACAGCCTCATTCATGAGCAAGTGCCATTATCATTTTTCACAGAGAAAAAAAAAGGGTTCTTATTAAGCATGCAAACCTATTTAGTAGTAGAGAGTTAATATTAGGCTAAGACCATCATAAGACCATCATAGCTTCAAAAGACAAATAAGAGCCTTGGCGTGGTGGCACATGCTTGTGATCCCATTATTTGGGAGGCTGAGACAGGAAGATGACAGGTTCAAGGACAGCCTCAGCAACTAGTGAGACTCTCATCCACCTAGCAAGACTGTCTCAAAATAAGAATAAAATAGGGTTGGGAGTGTAGCTCAGGAGTAGAGTGCCTTTGGGTTCAATCCCCAGAACTGCGTGCGCGCGCGCGCGCACACACACACACACACACACACACACACACACACATCAGAAATCCTTGGAGTCAGCACACCCCGCACTGACTGCCCCACAGGCTTCTGAAGCTTGACAAGGGTGCTGAGCAGTGGCTTCCGGTCAGATGTGGTCTTCTGCGAGGTTGTCTCTGACCCATCCACAACCTGCCTTCTGCACTAACTTGGGACCTCAGTGCATCCTGCCTTCTGCACTAACTTGGGACCTCAGTGCATCCAGACCTCCACCTTCTCACCTTGTCTTATATTTGGGGATGAGTAAAGTGTTTGTTTTATAAAAAATTATAGATACAATTTAAGTGTTTTTGTTTTAAGGTAAATTATAGATACAATTTAAGTGTTTTAAGGCTCCATTAAAATATTCTTGTACCAAAATGGTGGTAGTAAAAGGAAAATCTATGGCTACCAGGGACCCAACAGAGTTGCTTAGTTCTGGAAGTGTTATGGAGAGAATGTCCAGAGATGGACACCATTCTCATATGGTGGCTGCTGACTCCTGGGCCAGGGGCTGCGTGAAGGGTAGGCCTTCTGAAGCAGATCTGGCCAAGTTGTGGGAAACATTAGGTTGATTCAAGGATGTGGCTGCCCAGGTGGGGCCTTCTTTCCCCCTGGAGACCATCCCCTGATCTTCCTCTTGGGATCTTCCTCATAATCCTGCAAAGGCCCCTCTCCCTTAATGGAGGAGCTTTCCTGCAGTAGAGAATCCTGCTGCCAATGACACCACTAAAATCAAGTCGCTTGCAGTTTCATGGCTTTTTAATGCTGTGACTGGCAATTGGATAAGATCAGGCAGGAGTCTCCTCCTATTTATGTCCATAGAAGGATCTGGGGAGGCTGAAAGGAGAGGTTATTGTAGGCAGAGGCTGTCCGAGGTAGTAAGAGATGGGACCTCAGCAGACTTTAGAATGGAGTGATGTGTCACAAGGGTTCCCAGGAGTTGGCTGATGGGCAGACAAAAGGCAGGGGAACTTCCAACAAACACATTTGCCTGAGCTTCATCTTGAGTGAGCAGGAACATTGGAAAAAGATCCATCCACTACTCCTTTTCCTTCTGCACCTCTTTCTTAACCAAGAGAGAGAAGCCCAAGCATCTCCTTAGAGGTAACACGTAATCTGACCCTGAACCAGTGGGTTGGTGCTTTGCCTGCTAGTCTCTCTTATCTGAACTGTCGCTCTGAAAACCCAAAGTCGGAGCTGTCAGTGATCCTGGGTTTCATTTCAGGCTCTCATTTAAGATAGCTGAGCCTGAAACCAAAGGCTGAGCTCAAATCACTCCTCTCCGCTCCTGTCTCCTCTGCCTGCCTTTCCCCTCCTCTTTTCCCAAAACTCCCTTCAAAATATGCTTATTCTTCTTTTACTGGCATCTGGTTATTACACTGCAATTTTAACTTTTGCTTCTTCAGCAAAGTGCAAGCCCTTTTGTTTAGCATTGCCATTTTAGATTAAAAAAAAAAAAAAAAAGGATGTAAACCCAGCACATCTGTGTGTGGGTGCTTTAAAAATCTAAACGCAATGGCATAAATGTTTTGATTGTGTGAAAATAAATGCTTCATTAATTTTCTTTTTTTGTCGATGCCTTATTTTTTCCATTCAACCTTAGAATTGGCCAAGAAAGATACATACTGTAGCAGAAAGAACATGGATGCTGAAGTCAAATGGGTTTAGATCCAGCTTTGCCATTTTACTTTATGATGATGTTGGGTAGGTTGAAATGTTTTGAATTGTCCCATGGGCACAAGGGAGTAAAAGTAATTGGTTAATATGAGGATTAGTTGAGTTAGTCTAAGTATAGTCCTTATCATAGAGCCTGGCTGTGCTAAATACTTCACATGAGCTCTTACCATGCTGTTACCCATGTAAAGTGTCTACACAGAGTCTGCCACAAATAGGTGTGCTGTGCTGCCCCTTGTATGCTAATTTTCCTTCTAGCTTAAATGAGAGTGGATTTTTACCAAAATCCAAGTCAAGAGGTTGCATGCCTCCTGAGGGTTGACTTCTTCCTTCATGAAGTGGTTTAAATGGTAGCTGTAAAGATATGTTCATGTCCTGATTCCTAGAATCTGTGATTACTACTTTATGTGGCAAAAGAATATTACTGTAGATGTGAAGAGATGTGGTCAAATCAAAGACCTCAAGGGTTTATCCTGAATTATCTGGAGCAGAGGAAGTTCAAGACACTCACAGAGAGACAGATACACCCAGAATAGGCCACATGAAGGGGCGGGGGGCAGCAATGGAGAGTTGAGGCCACATATCCTGACGCTGGAAGAGGCCAGGAGGCCTGCACTTAATGCCCTAGGGGTTTACCTCCTGCTGACATCTTGATTGCAGACCCCTGGTTTCCAGGGCTGGGAAAGAGTAGGCCTCTTTTGGTTTAAGCACCCTTGCAGGTGGTGATTTGTTAGCGGCCCTGTGACAGTCACACACATTATGAACCTGGGCTAGAAGGCCAGTGCTTCCTCTCATTCTCCCAACAACTAACTCTACAAGAAAAGCAACTGGCGGGCTAGCCCACAGTCCCCCAGGTACCTGCAAACACTACGCTCAGACTCATGGAACCCATTTCCTCAGACCTGGGCAGGGCCTGACCCTCTTTACTCTCAAACACCCAGTGGGTGGAGTGGGATGCTGGGGTCTACTCTCCCTTCTCCTGCTTTGTCTCTTAGGCCTGGGGTTTCTCCAGGAGCAGTAGAGTTTTTTTTCTCCACAAGTAATGGCAAAGCGAGATCTCCAGTTACATAACACACCGACTTCAGAAGGAGCCTCTGTGTTCTGTAGTAAATGGTTTTACTACAGGTCCTTTTCTGCATGTGGGCTTTGAGAAGGAAGACAGCCAGGAAGAGCGCGTGGGACCAGACAGCTGTTGCTATGGTGAAATCAAAAAGCACAAGACAGGAGTGAAGAGTTCTGAGGACCCAGACTTCCGTCCTTCCAAGTTTACAAAGCAAGCCAGAGACATGGCTCTAAGTCCCCAGGCAGTCAGATGACCTGACCTTGAAGCCTCCAGAAGCCCTGTGGATGTATAATAGTATCTGCACTTTACAAAGAGGAGACTGAAGCCAGATGGGATTGATCACTTTGTCCAAGTCGCTGTGACTGGAAGAAGGCTGAGATGGGACTTGAGCAAGTGTCCACCTGTCCTCAAGACCCCGGCATACAGCTCTCTTGATACTTATAGCTAATGAGTTGCCTCAGTCCTCCCACCTGCAACATTAGGGGATGAACTGAGTGACTGGCTCTCAGTCTTTGCTGTTCATCAGGACATCTACAGGACATTTGTCAAGCCACACCCCACACCAATTAAACTGAACTCTACATAGATGGGATCCAGATATCCACATTTTCAAGCCCCTGGGTTGCATCCCCAGTAACACATACACACAAAAGAAAGAAAGGAAGGAAGAAAAAAAGAAAAATAAAGGAAGAAAGAAAGAAAGAAAAGAGGGGTGGCTGGGGATTTAGCTAAGTGACAGAATACTTGCCTAGCATGCTCAAAGCACTGGGTTCAATCCTTGGCCCTGTAAAAACCAATGGAAATGGAAAGACTATTAAAAATAAAATCCTCCGTGGAGGATTTCTAGGTGCAGCCAAATTTGAGAACCAGTGGATCACATGCCTTTTAAGGTTCTTCCAGATGCCTTCTATCAACATTTGCCTGTGGACCCAGGACCACTAGAGTTTCAGTTCTCCAGCTATTAAGAGTTCATGGAAGCCGGGCGTGGTGGCGCACGCTTGTAATCCCAGCATTTGGGAGGCTGAGACCTGGAGGATCGCCGTTCGCGGACAGCCTCAGCTACTTAGTGAGGCCCTCTGCAACTCAGTGAGACCCGGTTTCAAAATAAAGAATAAAAAATAGGGCAGGGGGTGTAGCTTGGAGGTCAAATGTCCTTGGGTTCCATTCTCAGACCTGCAAAAAAAAAAAAAAAAAAAAAAAAAGAGTTCATGGAGCCAGGCATGGTGGCGCATGCTTGTAATCCCAGCATTTAGGAGGCTGAGACCAGAGGTTTGCGGTTCGTGGACAGCCTCAGCCACTTAGTGAGGCCCTTCACGACTCAGTGAGACCCTGTTTCAAAAAATAAAAAAGACTAAAAGTAAGACTGGGGATGTAGCTTGGAGGTACAATGAGCCTGGGTTCTGTCCTCATTACCGCAAAACAACAACAACAACAGCAACAACAATAAAGAATTTGTGGAAAACCTTTCACTAAAGCACCACCCTCACTATTCCAAGGAGAGCCAGTTTGCCTAACTATGCCCAACTATGTAATATCTGAAATTCATTCGATGGTATAAACCTATTATGTTTTTTGTTTTTGTTTTTAAGAAGGAGAAAAGCTGGTCATAGTAGCACCTGCCTCTAATCCCAGTAGTTGGGAGTCTGAGACAGGAGGATCAGTGGTTCAAGATCAGCATTAGCAATTTAGAGAAACATTCAACAACTTAGTGAGACTCTGCTTCAAAACAAAAAAAATAAATAAATAGGGCTGGGGGAGGGTAGCTCAGAGGTAGAATGCCCCTGGGTTCAATCCCCAGAAACACACATACACACACACACACACACACACACACACACACACACGATTAATAACACAATAAAACTATTCAGGTATCATTTTGTTATACGCTAGAGCTTTCTCTAAATGGTACTCTGGTCCTGAAAAAAATTAATGTATTCTAGTCACCCAACAGTAAGCCCTCATTTGATATGAGGATTGCTATATTCAAGATGAAGATCAAGAGGTAAATAGTGTTTGGTATTGAGAAACTCCCAGTCAAGGTAGTAATAATAACAGAATTAACAATAGTAGTAATATGATTTGAAAATACTGCCAGGCATGGTGGCGCACGCTTGTAATCCCCACGCTTGGGAGGCGGAGACAGGATGATTGTGCTGGTTCGAAGCCAGCCTTGCTGGCTTAAGAGACCCTGTTTCCAAATAAAAATATAAAATAGGTCTGGGAGTGTAGCCCGGAGGTAGAAGGGTTTCCAGGAACTCCAGTACTACCAAAAAAAAAAAAAAAAAAAAAAAAAAAAAAAAAAAAAAAAAAAAAAAAAAAGAAAAGAAAGAAAGAAAGAAAGAAAGGAAGGAAAAAAAAAGAAAAGAGAAAGTACTTATTATACTTTGGGCAATGTGACAGGTGCTTTTTATGTATTATTTTAGATCCTTACAACAATCTTGATACATAAATATCATTTCCTTCTTTTATCAGGACATCAAGGCCCAGAGGTCAGGTAACTTGCCAAGGTCACACAGCTAAGATGTAGTTGATCTTCCATTCTGACCTATGTCTGTAAGATTTAGAAGCCCCTGCTTTTCTACCTCTAGGAAAGGAGGAAAGATTAAGAAATAAAAATGGAGATGACAATAAGAGGGTTAACTTTCATGGGGGAGAATCAGGCCCAGGATAGAGAAATTTCAGTGAATCTTTCCGGTGAAATGTGTTATAAGGGGAGCCCAGCATGGTGGCGCATGCTTGTAATCCCAGTACTTGAGAGGCTGAGACAGAACAATTGCACAGGTTCGAGGCCACCCTCAGCTACTTAGCAAGGCCCTCAGCAACTTAGTGAGACCATGTTTCCAAATAAAATATAAAATAGGTTTGGGAGTGTAGTTCAGAGGTAGAAAGCCCCTGGATTGCATCTCCAGTACCACAAGAAAAGAATAGAAAATAAGGGGGTTGTTGGGGATTTAGCTCAACTGCAAAGCGCTTTCCTAGCCCACTCAAGGCCCTGGGTTCAATCCTTGGCCCTTTAAAAAACAATGGAAAGACTATAAAAAATTACAAAATTGAAGTAAAATGAGCAGTCACAGTTGGACTAAGATGACATTTAAAACAAGAAAGGTGTTATAAGAAAATAAATAATCTAATATTCTAGTTATGTTTTGGGCTCACTCCTGTTAGAAGGCACCACTTTGGAACAGATACATTCATAATGAAAGGCTAAGTCTTTTGCAGTCAGTCCCAGCTCTCTCAAATTAGTCTTCAAAAATAAACCCATTGTGTTTTTCTGTGAATTGCATGGCACAACAGCATCATTTTTAGCCAGAATGAGTGTTTTGGTTCTAAGCAGATTTCTACTTTTGCTGATTGTCATCATTGGTACAAAATGTACAAAGAGGAAAGGGTGGTGAGCAGAGCTATCATAGCCCCCTTTTCTATGATGTTTGTATCCAAGTGCAGTGTGAACCAGCACATTAATGTACACACACACACACACACACACACACACACACACACACACTCACACACACACACACACACTGAAAATGAGTTAAGACCTGGGGAAGACTATATATATATATATATATATATATATATATATATATATATATATATATATCCTCATTAGTTAACCCAGAAACAGAAATATAAATTATTATTTGAGAAATGCACTAAGCTAAAATGCTCATGAAGTCAGATGTAGACCAAGGGGTCGTAAACACTGTGGCCCGGAGCAGCCAAAGGAAAAAGAAAGAAGCAATTTTTTTTTTTTTTTCATGAGGCTTTCACAAACCACCATTCCAGGCTGTAGCCAAAACAAGTGAAATCAGCAAAGGAATTTAGGATCTTGGAAAATATTCAGAGGCTGTAGAAAGTGATTTAGACATCATATAATTTTTTTAAAGTCCTAAAAATATTTATTACATTTAAAGAATGGAAATTTCCTGTGTGTACATAGAAAAGATGTAGAATTAAACACATTACAAATTCATGTATACTGGACATGCGAAATTTATATACTATGTGGCTATATACATGTTTATCATAAGGATGAGTTGATTTCACCACAACCTTTTCATATGAAAAATTGTCTCCACTCTGGAACTTAAGGATAAAGGAGCTATCCTCTGTCATTGCAAATAGTAACGTAGTGGTAAGTCATTATGCAATCTCAGATGAAGCATCATATCAACCGGACATGTATATGGGTAACATTTGTTCCTGAAGGCAATCAAGAGATGCTTACAAAGCTACAGCAATTTAATAGTGGGTTACTAGAGTGAAAAGAGACACAAAATGTGTTCTTCTATTATTTTCTCTAATATATTTTTAAAAGATTTTTGGGGAATAAAGCTTATTTTTTTTCCTTCCAAATGCTTATCATATTAGAAGTAAACATTCAGAGAAGGTTTGTTTTCTAGGAGAAACGCTCTTTCCACATCACATGTAACACACACACACACACACACACACACACACACACACACACACACACACACCTCCCTCCTTACAACTGAAAATCTCTAGCGATGCTAAGAACCAAAGGCTGTATTATAGCAGCATGTTACCTTTTTGCTGATCAAACACAGAAGCGGTGCTGAAATCCATGGTAGCCTGTCTCATTTATCATCAGAATGGCAAAAAGCATCCAGGTCTCTAGGGAGTAGCAAAGACCGTCTCACACGTTGCAGTCAACACGGCAGTTAGATACAGCATCACTTGTCGAGACCCCTGCTAGAGGATTAAACCCGCATCGGAGCTGCAGGTTGTTATCAGGGAAAATGATGGAAATAGTAAATACTCTTCCTTTCATATCTGCCGGGAAAAGAGTTACTCTTATAACCTCATTCACCGACTACACTTGTGTATAAGTATTATACACCCTCCATGTCAAACACGTGAACAAAACAGCCTAAGCCCTAAAACAATAACAGGACTCATTGGGGGCCACCTGCCTTGGATCCGGGCCAGGAAAAGGCTGCAGGTCACAGAGCTTCCGCAGCTGGAACGTCGCTTGAAACCCAGAGAAATCTCAATGAGTGAGTGAGGACCCACAGGGCCAGACGGAGCATGTGCAAAGCTGCCAGCGCAGCCTGCATTCGCTGTGCGCCCGGAGGCGTGAGGACTGCATTTGGGTCATGTGAGCAGCCGGTGCCGTCTCAATGGAATAGGACGTAAATATTGTAGAGGGAGTCTGCGGGCCATGTGCTGCGCCGAGTAATTACCGACGTCTGCGGCTCGTCTTCAGGCTCCTGTCAGCTCTGCTCTCTGACTGACAGGGAGGATGCGGGCAGCAAGTGGCACTCCAAAGGCCGCGTTTCAAGGCTCCTGCACTGGTGACGACGAAATGAAAACTGCCCACAGCCACGGTGGTGTTGACTGCAGCAGACTATGTGGTGAAACCTGAAAAATCACTCAAATGCATGTGATTTGAGGAGCAGATAGTAAATTCATACTCGAGATTTAAAAATCGGAGGTAAGTAAAATCAGTAAAACAACTGTAAGTAATACAGGTAAATAACATACATCCATCTGGTGGGTTGTCACTCGATTATGGTTAAATCAAACAAAGAAGTTATCCGTTTTGCTTGTTTGCATTTTTATAAAACCATTCGTATATATAAGTGTTTCTCTGTGGTCATAGAAACACTGAGAAAACCACATTAAACAGTTAATACTGGTGACGTCAGCTGATTGCAATTAGCATTGGAGATTTCTAAGTTGTTCTTTGTCGATCTCTGTATTTGGCTCATTATAACAGGGATATATTATTTTATGTTTTTAATAAAAATTTGATGTGATAAATTCCAACTCAGCTCTACCCCTGAGGCACAATCAGATGCTTGAGTATGTCAAATAGCCATATGAGACATACTCTCAGAAATGCTACCAATAATGGTAAATAGCTGGTTTCTTCTTAATGAATTAGTAACTGGTTTCTTTTTAACTAATTAGTATATGAATGTGAAAATAAAAGTAGAAAGTATCTTTCTGTATATATGGGCACTTTTTCTTTTTTGCAATTCAGGGAACACCCCGGCCTTGCACGATAGGCAAGCACTCTAAGGCTGAGCTACATCCCAGCCCTCAGTTGGTTGTGACATGGACTGATCTCACTTACACATTTGTGTTCTTTGACAGGCAGGTTCCTTTCTTACCTCTTACTTCATATTTTCTCAGTGCCCATTACTTATTTTTCTTTAACAAGTCAGAAGACCTCACTTCCATGTGACAATACTGTAACTCAGTCAAAGATACTGCCATGCTCTAAAAAAATACTACCACTCACTCATTGATACTAATCCTGACTCTCACATCAGCACCTCCCTTCATAATGCCCTACATTTTTAAAATTTAAAAACAAGGGAAGAGCTAGGCATGGTGCTGCACGCTTGTAATCCCAGTACTGCGACCAGCCTCAGCTACTTAGTGAGGCCCTCTGCAACTTAGTGAGACCCTGTTTCAAAATAAAGAACAAAATATAGGGCTGGGGATGTACCTAAGGCAGAACATATGTCTTATAAATCATGACTCAAAATATGGCATAGGATTAAATCTCCTAAATTTCCCAACACCAGTTTTTCGCATTAACTCTGAGACCCAAACTAAGGGGTCTAAGAGTGAATTGGGGATTGAAACTGTTAATTCTAGTAGATTCTCAATTAAAGAGAGATGGCTCAGACTCATCCAACTGACATACAAGTCAAAAGAGTTGAGGCCACTCTGCCCCATAAAAAGACAGTGGGTTTAGATGAACTTCCCTCCCTTTCATTTGATCATGAATCTCAATTGCATTGGAAAAAGTACTATGCCCCAGACATCTCTGTAGGCACTGAAGACGCAGGTGCAAACAAGACGGGAAGGTCTGCACACTCACGCGAGCTTACAGGCTTGGGTGCAAATTCTTCTTCTGACAACACCGAAGACCCTCTTGCCTTAAACGACTACAAGTCTGGGTGACATAGCTGAGTCGGCAGTGGTCAGATGGCAGGGGAGGCAGGATGGCGGTGCTGGGTGGAGAGAATTAGATGAGGTCAGCCTGATGACTCTCCAGCTCACCGCCTGGGAGAGTTTGCAAGCTGCGGTGCGTGGAGGCGGGAGTGAGTTAAGTGGTTTGTAGAACGGTCCCTTTTCTAATCTTCAGAACCTGTGAATGTAACTTTATTGGGAAAAGGTGTCTTCACAGATGTAACTAAGGAGCTCAAGTTGAAATCTTCCCAGATTACTTGGGTGCGTCCTGAAGCCAATGACAAACATCCTTGCAAGAGACATACAGAGAAAAAAAGAGGAGGCCAGTGGACACGGAGGCGGATTGGGATGATGCAGCCACCATCCAAGGACACTTGCAGCCACCAGAGGCAGAAAGAGGTAGGAACAGATCACCCTCTAGTGCCTTTGGAGAAAGCAAGGCTGTGCCAACACTGGGCTTTCTGGTCTCCATAACTCTTGAGAGAATATATTTTTTGTTGTTTGAGTTAGTGATGATTTGTTACAGCACCTTCAGGAAATTAATAAAGAGGAGGAGCTCTCAAAATAAATGCGAAACCAAGCCAGGAATGGTGGCGCATGCTTGTAATCCCAGAATTTGGGAGGCTAAGACAGGAGGATTGCAGATTCGTGGCCAGCCTCAGCTACTTAGTGAGGCCCTCCACAACTTAATGAGAACTTGTTTCAAAATAAAGAATAAAAAAATAAAAATAGGGCTGAGGGTGTAGTTCATAGGAAGAATGTCCTTGGGTTCCATCCCCAGCACCAAAACAACAACAACAACAACAACAACAACAACAACATCTCCAAAATTTTTCTATCCCTGTGAGCATCTACCATCACCTAAGCCTAAATTAAATGTATAGACATTTTCCTTGTTTGTAGAAGGGCTGTGCTTTGGGTTCATTTTGAAGAAAGGTAGTCAGATAAAATGGAAATGACACAAGCTTGAGTTTGTTTCTCGTTAGGTTTGTGATTTTGGCAAGTTACATAACTTTGAGCCTCAGCATCCTAATCTTTGGCATGAGATCGCCACCCTAACTTTTTGAAAGAATTGACTATTTCTTTTTTCATTCATTTCACTCCCTGTGCTACAAACATAGGGATATTTCCTTATAAGTAAAGCCCAATGTAAAATAATATTTGGACCAGGTGTGGTGGTGGATGCCTATAATTCCAGTACTTGAGAGGCTGAGACAGGAGGATGACAGGTTTGAGGCTGGCCTCAGCAATTTACTAAGGCCTTGCACAAATTAGCGAGACCCTGTTTCAGACTAAAAAATTAAGATTCTTGGAGGTATAGCTCAGAAGCAGAGTGCCCCTGGGTTCAATTTTCATTATATAAAAAAAGAGAGAACTCCCTAATATGTAAAAGCTAGGGAGAAAATAGGTCATGGGACGAACTCTACTTGAAGAAGGAGATACTGTAGATGAGCAAATAAGGAGACCTAACTGAGGGGATGGGAGGAGGAAGAGGAAAATTCTCTAATGCACATGATGTACATTAACAAATATATCAATGTCAATCACTAAGCCAGACATGAGAGAGAATGGGGAGAGAATTGGGTAAGGGCTAATTGGATGATGTGTGCATGTATGCCTGCACCATCTTGTACCCCATTAAGATGTATGACTACAATGCACCAATAAAAATTTAAGAAAAGAAAGAAGGAAAAATATTTGGCTATTATCTTCCATTACATTTTGAATGCAGGATGTGTACCCAGCACCATATTCAAGATATGGAATATATCACTTCAAGAGTTTTCTCATGTGTCTTTCAGGCCCTGACTTCCCCCTGGAAGCACATATCCATATCCATATCCAGGGCCTGTAGAATATTAAATCTACAAGGGAAGAGATGACCTAGATACCCTATGCCAGGCAAAAGCCGGATTTTTCTTTCCTTTCCTATTAAATTCTCACCATTCTCTCTCTATGCCCAATACCCAGCCACCCCAGTCTTTCTCTCTCTTGCTATTTTTGTGACACTAGGGATTGAACCCAGGGGCATTCTGCCTTCAAGCTATATCCCCAGCCATATTCTACTTCTTGTTCTGAAACAACATCTCCCTAAATTGCTGAGGCTGGCAGCAAACCTGCAATTCTTCTCATCTCCCGAGTTCTGGATTACAAGCATGGGCCACCTGCCCGGCATCATCTCCTTTCTGTTCTTTGCATATGCCAGACGCTTTCCCATGCTATGAAGACTTTTCGTCCTCCAACTTGGAATGTCTGTTTCCCAGCCAAATGCCATCATTTCTGATAGACTTTCCTTGACTACATTGTCTAAATGGTCCACTTCTGGGTCCCATTAGAAAGTTTCATCTCCAGAATGCTGCTTTGGGAATTTACACTGAAAAGCAGCCCTGCCAGACAGACAGGACTTTTACCCACACTGCAATGTCTGTCTAGCTCAGTGCCTCTTGGATTATCTAAAGGAAGGACTTGGTTTTTAAGTTTTCATAGCATCATAGTTCGATATATTCTTAAAATATGATAAAAGATGACAAAAACTGTTTACAGTGTTCATTGAAAATACATTTACGTGTCAGTATGCTGTGTTGTCCAATATAATAGCCTCTACTCACATGTGGCTATTTAAATTACAATCTAATAAAATGTTAAAGTCAGTTGTTTAATCACAGCAACCACTGTAATTTTACTTTGTCATAATTGAAAACTTTTGCTCATTGAGAAATACTGAGGAAAAAATGAAAAGTCAAGGCGTGGACAGAGAGAAAATATAAAATATTTGCAAAACATAAAACTCATAAAGGACACAAGTCCAGAGTATTTAAAGAATCCTAAAAATGTAATAATAAGAAAATAAATAACCTAACTTTTAAGAAAGAAAAGATTAACTAGACATGACATCAGATGGTAAATAGGCATGTAAAAGTGCCCAGCAGTATACATCAATAGAATAATGTACATTAAAATCATGACGAAATACCACTGCATACCAACTGGAATGACTTCTAAAAAACCAACAAGCCAAGATTCCACCAGGTTTGTTGAAGACGATTCTGGAATTGGAACTCTCATACATTGCTGATGGAGAATGTAAGATTTTAGGGACCTTTTAGAAAGCAATTTTGTAAATTCTTATGAAGTTAAGCATAGTTATGACCCAGCAATTCAACTCCCAGGTGTTACTCAAGAGAAAGACTTGTGCTTACACAAACAGCTATGTTTGAATGTTTGTAGAAGATTCTTTATCACCTTGAACTGGAATAATTTGAATGCTCATGAACTGGAGAATGGATAACCTGTGGCATCTCTATATGATGGATGCTATTCAGCAGTGTAAGAAGCAAATCACCAACACATGCACTCAAAGGATGGGTTTTTAACCCATTATGCTGGGTTTAAGAAACCAAACATTAAAGGCCACATGTTGTGATTTTATCTATGAGGCACCCTGGGAAAGAGTATTGGGACAGAAGTCGTATGAGGGCTTTCCAGAGGGAGGGGATGTCCTACAGGGCACATGGAAGAATTTTTAGCATGACAGAGCAGTCTACCTCTTGACCGTGATGATGGGTACACACCTTGTATTCATTTGTCAATTAGACTAAGCTTCTCAAAGGAGTGACCATATTAAAATGAAATTTCAATAGTCCTGGAAAAAGTGCAAATATTACTTCTCTAAGTTAACAATGACAACCTAAATTTCAAAATGGATTTGTTAAAAATGAAAGTAGCAGGCTTTAAATATAAACAGATGTCCATTTTTCTCAGATATTTATATTTTCTTAGTGTATATGTGAAAACTAACTTTAAAATATTTTGCTCTTTGTGACTTTCCACTTGGGCAGTTTGACAGTGCCCAAGCTGGTCTGGTCCATGTTCAATGAGACAAGTTGACCATCTCAGGCTGGGGATCCCAGCAATGTCCGGCTGCTGTCACCATTTCTAAAGTGTTACAATTGGAAATACTCTCAGTTTTTGTACTTGTCACAAACTGGTGACAGACCCTGAACTGGCACCAGCCACAGCCCACACTGACCAGTGCTGGACTCAGTCTTTCTTCCCTCAGTGGCCTTTTTCTTAGATTTCCTGACCTCCCTATTCTATCTAAAGGAGTAGCTGCTTCCCTGGCCAGTCCCAGTTACTGTTAATAAATTTCCTCATTTTCCCTTATAATGTCACCATATGTAATTATTTTGTAATTTATTATACCTTCATTGTCTATCTCCCTGTCATATATTTATTTTTACTATACCCATTCTCATAGCTCAAATAAGTATCTACTTTACATAGGCTATTTATTTATTTATTTTACTGGCGTACAGTAAAATAAATAGTCTCACATCATGATGCGGATCATGTTGACAATGGCATATATTCATAAAGTACTTGGTGCCCCCATCCGCTTTCCCTTTTACCTCCCTCCCAATACTGAGTGTCCAGGTTAAAAATGTTATATTTACATGTATATACATATTCAAATGTAGCTTTTCCATTAATTAACCTCAGCCTTTTTTCCCTACCTTTCCTTTCTGGCTTTGCTGAGGTTTCCCCTTCATTATCTGGAGTCCCTCTGGTATCCCTAATACTGCCTAGATTGAGCATATTAGAGAAAACATATGTCCCTTCTCTTTCTGTGCTTGGCTGATCTCACTTAACAAATTGTTCTCCAGGTCTTTTCATCTTCTTGCGAATGAAATGATTTTGATCTTTACTGCTGAGTAGAATTCCATTGTGTGTATTTCCCATAATTTTGTAATCCATTTATCTGTTTTTTATTTTTTTTAAGTACTAGGGAGGGAACCCAGGGACATTGTATCTTCAAGTTACGCCCCTAACCCTATTTTTTAGTCTTTTTAATTTTTTTTTGGTGGTACTGGGGTTCCTGGAAGCCCTTCTACCTCTGGGCTACACTCCCAGACCTATTTTTATATTTTTGAAACAGGGTCTCTTACGCCAGCGTGGCTGGCTTCGAACCTGAGCGATCCTCCTGTCTCTGCCTCCCAAGCGCGGGGATTACAAGCGTGCGCCACCACGCCTGGCTTAGTCTTTTTAATTTTTGAAATAGGGTCTCACTGAGTTGTGAAGTGTCTCACTAAGTAGCTGAGGCTGTCTACGAACCACATTCCTCTGGTCTCAGCCTCCCAAATGGTGAGATTACAAGCATGTGCCACCACACCTGACTTCATTCATCTATTGATGGAGACCTAGGTTGGTTCCATATTTTGACTACTGCAAATTGTGCTGCTATGAACATGGGTATGCATATGTAACTGTAGTTCTCTGATTTCACCCCCTTTGGAAAGATACCCAGGAGTGGTATAGCTGAATCATATAGTGGATCCATTTCTAGCTTTTTTAGGAATCTCCACACAGATCTCCATAGCAGCCAAACTAGTTTGCACTCCCAACAGTGTAAAAGAGTTTCTATTTCTCCACATTATCACCAGCATTTGTTGTTATTTGACTTCTTATGCTTGCCACTCTGACTGGGGTTAGATGGACTCTCAGTGTAGTTTTGATTTGCATCTCCCTGCTGGCTAATGATGTTGAACATTTTTTCATCTATCTATTATCTATTTGTATCTCTTCTTTTGTGAAGTGTCTATTTAATTCAGTTGCCCATTTCTTAGTTGGGTTATTTGTTTTGCTAGTGTAGAGTCTTTTGAGCTCTTTGTATATTCTGGATATTAGCCCTGTCAGAGTGATAGCTAGTAAAGATCTTCCATTCTGTAGGCTTTCTCTTTAGATTCTTGATGGTTTCCTTTGATGAACAAAACCTTTTTAGTTTGATGCCATCCAAATTGTTAATTCTTGTTTTAATTTCCTTTGACAGTCTTGGTGGGGAAGTTACTACCTGTCCCTATATGTTGGGGTGTTGAGCCTATGTCCTCCTCTAATAGCTTCACAGTCTCCAGTTTAATTTTCAAGTCTTTGATCCATCTTGAGTTGATTCCTGTGCATGGTGAGAGGTAAGGATTTAGTTTCATCTTTCAACAAATGGATAGCCAGTTTTTTGTTGAAAAGGATTTCTTTTTTCCAGTGAATAAATTTGGCCCCTTTGTCAAAGGTCAATTGACTATAGGTGTGTGGGTTTGTTTCTGTATCTTCTATTCTGTTCCATTGGTCTGTGTGCACAATACTGTTTTAACTACTATTGCTCTGTAGTATAATTTGAAGCCAGGGATTGTGATGCCTCCTGCATGGTTCTTATTGCTGAGAATTGCTTTGGCTATTCTGGGTCTTTTCTTTCTCCATATGAAATTCATGACTGATTTTTCTAGGTCTATGAAGAATGTTATTGGTATTTTAATAGGAATTGCATTGAATCTGTAGATCACTTTTGGCAGAATGGGCATTTTGATAATATTTATTCTTCCTATCCATGAGCAAAGGAGATCTTTCCATCTACCAAGATCTAATTCAGTTTCTTTCTTAAATATTTTATAGTTTTCATTACAGAGGTCTTTTATGTCTTTGGTTAGGTTTATTACATTGGTACATAAACATTTACTATCATTACATCTTCTTGCTGAATTGTCCCTTTAATAAAACGAAGTGCCCTGCTTTGTCTCTTCTAATGTGTTTTAGCTTAAAGTCTGTTTTATTGGATATCAGCATTGCTACCCCTGTTCATTTTTGGTCTACATTAGCATGATATATATTTTTCCATCCTTTCACTTTTATTCTATGTTTATATATTTGGCTGTAAGGTGAGTTTCTTGCAAGCAGCATTTATTTGGATTATGATTTTTAATCTACATTTCCAGTCTATGTCTTTTAATTGCTAAGTCTTTTAATGTTTAGTGTTATTATTGAGATATGATTTTTGTTTCTTGTCATTTTGGTTTCTATATTCTGTTTGATATAAAGTTATTTCTTCTTTGCTCAGTTGCCCCACTGGTCAAATTCATCTCTTCTCTGATTTTGAAATTTGCTTCTTTTTTCTTCTTTATGATTTATTTCTTTAAGTATTTTCTTTAGTGCTGGCTTAGTATTCATGAATTTTTTGAGATTCTGCATATCTTAAAACATTTTTATTTCTCTATAAATTTTGAATAATAACCTTGCTGGATATAGCAGTTTGGGTTGGGAGTTGTTTTTCCCAGTGTCTGGATCACATCATACCAGTCTCTCCTGGAATTCATGACTTGGGTTGTAAAGTCTGGAATTATTTTTATTGTTTTTACCCCTGAAAGTCACATGTTCTTTGGTTCTCACTGCTTTTAAGATTCTTTCCTCAGCCTCTGTGTTGGTCATTTGATTATTACATGGCATGGGGAGGTCCTTCTTTGATCTTGTCTTAATGGTGTTCTGTATGTCTCTTGTATGTGAATGTCCAAGTCTCTTTCCATGTTTGGAAAATTCTCTGAAATTATTTCTCTGAAGAGATTACAGATACCATTGATCTGTGTCTTTATCCCTTCTTCCATACCTTTTATTTGTGTTAGGATGTTGGATGTTTCATATTGTCTCATAGTTGTTGGATGTTTAGGTTCTGTTGTTGTAATGTCTTCTCTTTATTGTTGATGTGCTTTTGTTTTTGTTTTTGTTTTGTTTTTGGTGGTACTGGGGTTCCTAGAAACCCTTCTACCTCAGGGCTACACTCCCAGACCTATTTTTAAAATATTATTATTTGGAAACAGGGTCTCTTAAGCCAGCGAGGCTGGTTTCGAATCTGCGTGATCCATCTGTCTCTGCCTCCCAAGCGTGGGGATTACAAGCGTGTGCCACCACGCCTGGCGTGTTTTTGGTTTTGAATGAACTGTCTTCTAACAGTGATATTCTGTTTTCTATTTCATCTAATCTCCCAGAATTTCTTTCTATTGCTGTCTACATTTCATTTATTGACTCTTTTATTTCATCCTGGGCTTCTTTATGATTCTTCCTTAATGTCTCAATTTCCTCTTTCATTTCCTGCATACTTATTGTGAGACCTATCACATTTAAGATCAGGATTCAGAATTCTCCTTCTTGCATTTCATGTAGGTTAGTATTTGTGATTTCCCTTTTCTCACTGTTCCTCATTCTCATAATTTCAGAATTCTCAGGTTTGTATTCCTTTTGTCCTGACATCTTTCTTTTAGTGTGTGAGTCTGTGGATAACCTGTCTTATCCAGTCTTAGCAGTGGGATTTAGAGGTGTCAGCAGGTCAATGCACAGGTAAATAGTATTTTTTCAATGATGAGGGTTAGGTGGGGGGAGGAGCTGGAGTGATGGGTACAGGAGTAGGGTACAGAAGAGAATATGATTAAGTAAGAATTTAAGCATAATAGTGTCTGGTTGAGAATGAGACGGTGATATAGGACAACTCTTGTAGTTAGTATAGAGTATTTAGGTATGGAGATATAAAATAGCTTGAGTATAAAACAAGGAGATACAGTAAGGGAACAAAGTTTTGAGAGAAGAGAATAGATAGGACAAAGGGAGGAAGCTTGTAAAAGGAATGGGGGAGGGAACAAATAAACATGCATATAACAACAAAACAAACAACAAAAACTAACAATTACGAGAATAAGTCAAAGACAAAAAAACCAAACCTCCAATAAAGCAGTACTACTAATTTGCATATATAGGGCCTGTATAATGTCTGTTCACTGTAGTAGATTCTGGAGTATGTTCCAATATCTCTCATTGCTCCATAACCTATTATCAGCTTTTGGACCCAATTTATGAGTGTCTGTGCCCCTATCTCGCCTCTGACCACTTTGTACTCAGGTGTCAGGGTGGCAGGTGTCGCTGTAAGAGTTCTGTGTAGGCACAGTGTACTATGCTTTCTGGCCTTGGATCTGTACTCTCTGGCTCTGGGCTCTGTGCCTTCTGGCTCTGAGCTCTGTACCCTATAGTCCTTGGGTCCATGTTGTCTGGTCCTGGTCTCTGTGCTCTTCACCCTGGGTTCTGTGATCGCTGGTCCTCAGCTCTGTGCTTTCCGGGCCCAGGTTCTGTGCTTTCAGGCCCTCGGCTCTGCACTTTCAGGGCCCTTGGCTCTGTACCTTCTGCCCTGGACCTACACTTCCCTACCATTACTGGCAAAGGGTGTCCAGTGTAATCTCAAAGTGACCCCCTGTGACCCTGTATGGGTATTTCACTCTGGGCACTATGGGCTTTTCCTGTGTCTGTAGGTTCTAACCTAACCACCTCAGGGGTGAACCACCAGATCTTAGTCCACTGGAGTCCCTACGGCTGCTCTGGGTGGTTGTCCACGGAGAAACATGGTTATCTTACTGTCCTGCAGGCCCAGGTCTCTGGAGGGCATGACATGCCTCTGTGGGTGCTGGCTTCTGGTGAGCTCATGGGCTTCTGGATCTTTTCCTCCATCCCTGAAGCCTGGTGCTGGTTTTTAAGATGTTGGAGTTCTGCTGCTGCTTTCTGCCCTTCAAGTCTTTGGTTTACTTGCCAGAATTTTGGGGGCTGCAGAGCTGACAGCTGCAGTTCTGCCAGCAGCCTGAGATGGCACTGACTGCCACCTTAGGTCATTGTGAGCTCAAGCTCTTTGCTATGGATCTCTCAACCCGAGTATTGGACAGTGTTTTGCCGTGTTTCCCTTTTGTGTGATTTTGTTCATAAATATCTTTGCTGTTTTGTTTTTCTTGTCTAGAAGCTGCCTTCTCAGTAGTTGATATTTTGTTTGTTACAGCTACTGAGATATACTGTGTCCCACAGTCACTATTTTCTTCCTCCCTATTTATTTTTTATTGGTGCATTGTAGTCATACATCTTAATGGGGTACAATATGGTAGAGGCACACATACATAGCATAGGCTTTGATTATTCAACATCCTTTACCCTATTTGTTCCTTAATCATAAAGTATATTTGGATGTTCTCCTACTAGTATTTGACATTGTTTTGTAGTTTTGTTAGTCTTATATCCACAACTAAATTCTAAGTTTCCAGAAGGACAGATCTTCTGTCTCAGGCAGCCAAAACAATGCTATGCACAGTCAGTAGCCAGTAGTAGACATCAGCTTATTAAGCCCTGAATGATAAATGCCCAAATGGACAAATCAGACTTTTGGCAACATGAAGAACTGATGATAGGAACCTTCTGGATACACAGTGAGAGGTACTAATCCCCTCTCCTTCTCAGCCCAACTATTGGCTGCAGACTCTCCCCTTTCTTTGTTATATGTTTTCTCTCATTATTAGTGTCAGGGGTAATCTTTACTTTTGATCTTCATGTATATGACGATAGAATGCTGAGCTTAATCTGGAGCCATGACTTAATTTATTCAATCATATAATAAATAAATATATAATAAATATAATAAATAAATAATATAATAAATATAATAAATATTTAATGAGCACTCACTCTGTACTCACCAATGTCTTTGGTGCTGGGCTCATCATGGTGACCAGAATAGGTATGCGATCCCTATTCAAAGAAACTTCTAGTTCAGAGGTGATTTAGGGACCTAACTCCTGTGGATTCCTGGTATCAAGAGCCCTTGATTGACTATCTTCCATAAGAATACATACATAACTAAGCCAATAAGATGATCTTTCTCTTATCCTCTTTTTCTCTTTATGAATGCTTCTTTCACTGCTATCTGCTAGGCAAGTTTGCTAGCTTACCTTGCTCAATTCAAATACATAATGGAGTTTCTTGCCTGTTACTAAACTTGGATATATTTAGCATCGTATTAGCTGGTGGCCTTTGCTATTATGATGGGTATCCACAACTTGGAATAATTTGGGCCTTCATTTAAAATTCCCATATTGATATCTAGTTTTTTCTTTAAAGTGCATTTGCTTTATTGCTACCTTGATCTCAGCTGGAAACTTTGGGGATTTGCATTCAATTGCATCTGGATCCTGGCCACTTCCTGCACAAACCACACCAGTGGATTTGGGAAAATACAGGAAGCAAAACAATCAAAGTAACCCACAATGCTTTTAAATGTCTGTGTGGATGGCAAATTTGCTGAACATCTCAAAAGTGTTTTTTAAAAGTTCCAGCATTGACCACATATTCTCTACTTCTATTTTTAATGTGTGGATAATTGCCCAAACTCACAAGAAGCTCTGCGGTTTGAATTGAGTTATCACTTCATAGAGGTTTGGCTCCAGCAATCTCACTCCTCCTCTCTGTCTCTCTCTGGAAGCCTCTGGAGTGTTTAGAAGAAGGTTTTTCTTTGCATTAATTTTTTTTTTTTGAGAGGAAGTCTTTGAGAGGAATCTAATTGAACTTGGCTCAACAAAGTTTCTTGTAGAGTTAGAGAAGCAAAATGTGTAATCACCAAGAATAATGGGAGAGAAGCCCATGGCTGTTAGCTTGAAAGACTTGCTAAGGAAGCAAACTCATAGAGTTGCTCTGTGTTGTGACCACAGACTGTACCCCTACCTGCCACAAAGGGGTCATGACAGGGTTGAATATGTTATTGCTCCAGTGCGAATCCCTGCCAACTGCAAGGGCAACTTTCAATGTGAGACACTCTTGGAATATAAGATCTTCATTGTGATCTTTGTAAGCTAAAGCAATACTTCTGAAAAAATTTTTTCTTTGTCACTACTGGGGTTTCTACCCAGGGGCATTCTACCTCTATGCTACATACCCAGCCCTTTTAAAAATTTACTTTATTGGTGCATTATAGTCATACATCTTAATAGGATACAAGATGGTGGAGACATACATGGACATATCACCCAATTAGTCCTTACCCAATTCTCGCCCCATTCCCTCCCCGTCCCTTCTTCTCATGCTTGGCTTAATGATTGGCTTTGATATGTTTGTTAAAGTACATCATGTGCATTAGAGAATTTCCCTCTCCTGCCCTCCCATCCCTTTGGGCCTCATTATTTGCTCATCTATAGACTAGCTTTCACATATTAGGTAGAACATCTGATTTCTTACTTTTTGTGACTTGCCTATTTTTTGATTGGGTCATTTTTTTTCATAGTGCTGAGTTCCTTTAGTTCTCTGTATATTTTAGATATCAGTCCTCTATCAGAGAAGTAGGTGGCAAAAATCTTTTCCCATTCTCTCGATTGAAGTTCTTGATAGTTTCCTTTGCTGTAGAGAAGCTCTTCAGTTTCATGCAATCCCACATATTGATTCACCTTCTAGTTTCTTGTGCCTTTGGGGTCTTGTTGAGAAAGTTTTTATCTATGCCTATGTGTTGCAGCGTTGGCCTATGCCCTCTTCAAGGAGCCTCAAGGTCTCTGGTCTAATTTCCAAATCTTTGATCCATCTTGAATTGACTCTTGTGCAGGTTGAGAAAGTGGGATTTGTTTCCATTTTTCTGCATATGGTGAACCAGTTTTGCCAACATCATTTGTTGAACAGGCTATCTTTTCCAGCGTATGTTTTTGACCACTTTGTCAAAAATCAATTGGATATAAGTGTGTGGATTTGTTTCTGAGATTTCCATTCTGCTCCATTGGTCTATGTATCTGTTTTTGTTCCAGTACTAAGCTGTTTTTATTACAATGGCTTTGTAGTATAGTTTAAAGTCAGGTACTGTGATTCTTCCTGCATGATTTTTGTTGCTGAGAACTACTTTCACTATTCTGGGTTTTTTGTTGTTCCAAATGAACTTAAGGACTTATTTTTCTATGTCTGTGAGGAATGATCTTGGTAATTTAATGGGTATTGCGCTGAATCTATAGATCACTTTTGAAAGTATGGCCATTTTGATGATATTTATTCTGCCTACCCATGAACATGGAAGATCTTTCGATCTTCTAAGATCTTCAATTTCTTTTTTCAATGTTTTGTAATTTTCTTTGTAGAGGTCTTTTACCTCCTTGGTTAAGTTTTTTTTTTTTAATTGGTGCATTGTAATCATATACCACATTGGAGTACAAGACTTGGGAGGATATACAAGCACACATCATCCAATTAGCCCTCATCCAGCCCCCATCCCATTCCCTCCCCCTCCCTTGATCCCATGCTTGTTTGGTGATTAATTTTGATACATTTGTTTATGTACCTCCTGCATTTTAAAGAGGCTCCATCCTCCCCTATTCCATACCCTCTGATTGGTCACCTTAGTTGCTTCTTGATAGAGCCCTTTCTATAACTCGACCTCTTCCTGTTGCCCCTTTCCTCCTAGGTTTTGCTAATAAGGGGAAGCATCTGGTTTTTATTTTCTGCGATATTTCTCTGTGCATGCCGTGTTGCAAGTACCGAACCCACTCTTGACGGCCTAAGTAGTGGCCTGGCTACCCAGTCCAGAGCCAGCGAGGTCTGGATCAGTCCAGACCTCGCTGGCTCAAGCAGCGGCCTTGCCTCATGGGAGGCCCCAGTTCTGGTTTCGCTGGCCCTGACACCAACCTAACCCCTCAGCTGGCTCTGATCCTGGCCTCTGAGGCCCCAGTACCAGCCTTGCCTCACGGCAGGCTCTGATGCCGGCCATTGGCCCCGGCACTGGCCTAACCCCTCAGCAGGCTCCGATCCCGGCCTTGGAGGCCCCAGCACTGGCCTAGCCTCATGGCAGGCTCCAATCCCGGCCTCGCTGGCCCCGGCACCAGCCTAACCCCTCAGCAGGCTCCAATCACTATCTCGAAGCTCCAGCACCAGCCTTGCCTCACAGCAGGCTCCGATCTCGGCCTTGCTGGCCCCGGCACCGGCCTAACCCCTCGGCAGGCTCCAATCCTGGCCTCACTAGCCCCAGCACCAGCCTAACCCCTCGGCAGGCTCCGATCCCAGCCTCGGAGGCTCCAGCACCGACCTTGCCTCATGGCAGGCTCCAATCCCAGCTTTGCTGTCTCCGTCGCCGGCCTCACCCCTTGGCAGGCTCCAATCCGAGCACCCTCTTTGCCCAACCAATTGTCCCACATTCTTGAGGGTGTGTGGTGGTAGCGTTCTGCCTCTGGGGTTATTATTTCAAAGTTTCCAGGTGTAATGCATCAGATCTCTGCCTCCCCTGAGTACTGGCCACTGCCATTGCCACTGCTCCACCATTTCAAATCCTTCCCAAGCTCTTTTTCCACTCTGAATGTTGTCCAGTGTTCCTAAGCATGCGTGATGGTAGCATTCGACATTTGGTGTAATTTCTCCAAAAAATTAGGTTGGTAGGACCCGATTTCTGCTTCTCCTGAATACAAGTCTCCACTGCCATCGCGGAGACCACTTTCAACACCACCATTTTCCTTGGTTTCCACTAAACTCTCTTCTTACAGGTGATGTCCAAGATTCTTAACACTATAGAGAAACAGCAGTTTCTAATTCACGGGGAATTTTTCCATAAGTTCCAGTGCATTTGGATAAGTTTTGTCTGCATCTCCAGTGTCCTGGCATCTGCCACGGCCTTCTTAACCCCTCTCCGATATTTTTCCTTTTCCTTTTTCTTTTTCTTTTTCTTTTTCTTTTCCTTTTTTTTTTTTTTTTTTTTTTTTTTTTTTTTTTTTTTTTTAGTAAGAGAAGATAGTATATGTGGTTTGAGGAGGTAGTGGGATCAGGCACTCAGTAGCACTGTGATCCGGTTGGTTTCCCCATGGGTCCAGCATGCTCTGCACTACTCTGCCTGGGGCCCAGAGTCCTGCCACCCAGGCCCCAGCTGTTATGGGGTCCAGCGTGCCCCACCTGACCCCTGCCAGGGACCCAGGGTCTTACTGGGCCTGGTTTCTCCAGGAGTCTGGCGTGCTACACGCGGTCCGGCTCAGGGCCCAGAGTCCTGTGACCCAGGCCCCGGCTGGCGTGCCCTGCGCGACCCCTGCCCGGAACCCAGCATCTTACTGTGCCCGGCTTCTCCAGGGGTCTGGTGTGCTATGCACGGTCCAGCCCGGGGCCTAAGTTTATTCTTAAGTATTTTATTTTTTGTGGGAAATACTGAGTGGAAGTATTTTCTGGATTTCTTTTTCATTGGATTTATGATTGTTATACAGAAAAGCTATTGATTTTTTCTAAGATTGATTTCATATCCAGACATTTTGCTGAACTTGTTGATCAATTCTATAAGCCTTTTGGCTAAGTTTGTTGAGTTTTCTAAGTATAGCATCATGTCGTTTGCAAATAGTGAAAGTTTGAGTTATTCTTTTCCTATTTGTACTCCTTTGATTTCCTTTTATTGCCTTACTGCTCTGGCTAGAGTCTCAAGTACTATATTGAAGAGAAGTGGTGATAATGGATATCCTTGTCTTGTTCCTGTTTTCAGGGGAACTTCTTGAAGTTTTTCTCCATTTAATATGATGTGGCTGTGGGGCTATTGTAGATTGCCTTTGATGTTGAGGTATGCTCCTTCTCTGTGGTGCTTTACCATAAATGGATGTTGGATTTTATTAAGTGCTTTTTCAGCATCTATTGAAATGATCATATGATTTTTGTCTTTGGTTCTGCTTAAATGATGAATTATATGAATTGATTTTTGTATGTTGAACCAGCCTTGCATCCCTGGGATAAACACTACCTGATCATGGTATATGATTTTTGTGATGTGCTTTTGAATGTGTGTTGCTAGTATTTTGTTTAGCAGTTTTGCATCCAAGTTTATCAGAGATATAGGCCTGTAGTTTTTCTTCCTTGGGCTGTCTTTTTTTGATTTTGGAATCAATATTATATTG
Organism: Muscardinus avellanarius; assembly: GCF_963383645.1. NCBI lineage: Eukaryota > Metazoa > Chordata > Mammalia > Rodentia > Gliridae > Muscardinus > Muscardinus avellanarius. The sequence goes on from NC_137786.1 coordinate 45,896,500, forward strand.
GCTTCATAGAATGTATTTGGGAGAGTTCCTTTTTTCTATTTCATGATTTAGACTGAAAAGTATTGAGATTAGCTCTTTTATAAAATTCACTTGGGAAACCATCTGGTCCTGGGATTTTCTTTGATGATAAGCTCTTTATTGCCATTTCAATATCTTTGATTGCTATTGGTTAGTTTAAATTTTCTATATCTTCTTGACTCAGTTTACATAGGTTGTATTTATCTAGAAAGTTGTCAATTTTCTCCAGATTTTTCATTTTGTTGAAGTATAGGTTTTCAAAGTAGTTTCTGATAATCTTCTGGATTTCTACACTGTCAGTAGTGATATCTTGTTTTTCATCTCTTACCTTTGTAATTTGGGTTGATTCTCTCTCTCTTATGGTTAGGTTGGCTAGTGGTTTATCTATCTCGTTAATTTTTTCAAGAAACCTGCTTTTGGTTTTGTTGATATTTTTATATTTTTTAAATCTCTATTTTGTTGATTTCTTCTCTGATTTTAATAATTTTCTGTCTTCTACTGGCTTTGGGGTTAGATTGTTCCTGTTTTTCAAGGGCTTTGAAGTATGTCATTAGGTTATTTATTTGATGATTTTCTGTTTTCTTATGTGAGCACACAGTGCTGTGAATTTTCCTCTTAATACTGCCTTCAAAGTGTCCCAGAGGTTTTGATATGTTGTATCTCTATTTTTGTTTGTTTCTAGAAATTTCTTGATTCTACCCCTTACTTCTTTTAGGACCCATTCTTCATTCAGCAGTGTGATGTTCAGTCTCCACATGTTTATGTGGTTTCTCTGGGTGTTCTTATAGTTGATTTCTAGTTTCATTCCATTATGTTCTGAAAACACACAGGGAAATAGGTCACATTTTTTGAATTTGCTAGTACTTGCTTTGTGGCCCAGGATGTGATCTATTATGGAGAAAGATCCATGAGCAGCTAAGAAAATGTGAACTCTGCTGTAATTGGGTAGAATATTCTATATGTGTCTAACAGGTCCATTTTATTAATGGTGTTCTTTAGGTCTGAGGCATTTTTACTGACCTTTTGTCTAGAAGATCAGTGTAATGGTGTGAGAGGGTTTTTGAAGTTTCCCAGTATTACTGTATTGAGATTTATGTGTGACTTAATGTCACACATAAACAAAAGTAGCTGCACCTATGTTTGGGGCATAGGTGTTGATTATTGTTATTTCCTCTTCCTGGATTGTTCCTTTTACCAGTAAAATATGACCTTCTTTGTCTCTTCTAATAAGTTTGGGCTTGAAGCCTAACTTGTCTGATATCATAGTTGCTATTCCTGCTTGCTTTCAAGTTCCATTAGCATGGAATACCTTGCTCCATCCCTTTACTTTAAGTTTGCTACTATCATTACTTGTAATGATAGTAATGCCTGTTTCTTGCAGGCAGTAGATAGATGGATTCTGGTTTTTAATTCATTTTTCCACTTTATGTGTTTTTATTGGGGAGTTGAGGCCATTTATGTTCACTGTAATTACTGAGAGATGATTTTTAATTTCTAATATGTTGAAATTTTACATCTGTTTGAAATTGTGTTTATTGTTCTTTGCTTAGTGTTTGCTGGATTGAAATTCTTGTTTTTCTGGTTATGGCATGTATTACTTATTTCTTCTTTGCAGTTGATCTCTTTGAGTATTTTCTCTAGTACTTGTTTGGAAGACATAAATTCCTTTAGCTTCTCTTTGTCATGGAAAGTTTTTATTTCCCTGTCTAATTTGAGTGATAATTTTGCTAGGTAGGAAATTTGGGGGTGCAAGTTGTTTTCTTTCAGAGTTTAGAATATGCTACTCCAGGGCTTTCTGGCTTTCTTGACTTTATTTGGGAAGTCTGGAGTGATTCTAATTTGTTTGCCTCTGAATGTCACTTGGTCTTTTGTTTTGGTGCCTCTAAGATTCTCTCCTTGGCTTCTGCATTGGTCAATTTGACTATTATGTGGCATGGGGAACATTTTCTTTGATCTTGTCTAAATGGGTTCTATAAGTTTCCTGTACCTCTGTATCGACCTCTTACTCTATGTTTGGAAAATTTTCTGATATTACTTCTTTGAAAAGATGTTGATACCTTAGATATTCTGATGTTACTTCTTTGAAAAGATTGTTGATACCTTAGATTTCACCTTCTTTCCATCCTCTATGCCAATTATTCTTAAGTTAGCTCTTTTAAAATGGGCCCATGTTTCTTCAGTTTCCAATCATACTGTTGAATTGTTTTTCTCTAGGTTATATACAATGCGTTCATTTTTGGAAGGATCATCTTTCAGGAGTGAGATTATATTCTCCATGTGGTGTAATCAATTGTTTATAGTTTGAATTGATGCCTTCACTTCAATTATTTCATTCTTTATTTCTTCCAGACTCTCTAATTTCTTTTCAGAAGTCTTATATAATTTCTACAGTTACATTCCTGATTTGACCTTTTGGAGAGCTCTGCAATTCTATGTTGTCAGGTTCTGTTATTTTGGTGTTGTGGGAGCTCATTGCTTCCTTCTTATTTCTCCTTCTAATGATTTCAGAAGTTTGTATCTGTTGTTTTTGATAAATTTCTCTAAGTCTGTAGGTGTCAGCTGCCATATCCAAGGGCAAGTTGTATTATATTCAACAGTGAAAGTGGAATGAGGAGGGAATTGAAGTTGTAAGTGGAAGAACAGGGTAAAGCATCAGATAGGATCAAATAGAATGAGAGTATGAGTTTGGTAAGGTAGTATGTACTAGAGATTAGAGATAGTGAAAATGTAGTAGTATTGTAGTAACCAATGTAGTTTCTGGTAAAATAATATGAAGTGGATTTAATACAAGACAAGGAAGAGAGACAAAGAGAGAAAGAAAGGAAAAAAGATAGAAAAGGGACAGAAGAGAGTATGTGTGTACAAGGAAAGAAGCTTGGGAGAGTGTTTGGGAAGAGGGTTAAAAAAAAACAGGCATACACACTCACACACATACAAAAGAACAAAAAAAACAAAACAACCCCAGGATATAATCCTCTTCTCAGAATTTAAGACTGGGTAAGCTATGCTTTGTTTTTATCTGTAAAATCAACTAGTATTAATACCTTCCTCATAAGGTCTTAGAGATAAGCAAATTGATTCAAACACATCAAGTTCTTAATGTCTTACATAGTAATTTATATATATTTACTATCACAATTTCTACCAATTATTCCATCTCTTTTCCAACTTCATTCTTTCCCCTTCTAAATAAATGTTTCTGTAGCTTGCACATATTCTCACATTTTTTCAGCTTTAAAAACAAGTAAAAACAAAACTGAAATGTTTCTTCAAACAGACCTGCATTTTGTTTCACAACATGCTTTTGGAAAAATAAGATATCTACATTACTCTTTTCCTTCTTGACCACCCAGCCTCTCCTTGCTCTGTCAAAACATGGCCTCACCACTACAGCTGCTGAGAGCTGGCACTATACAGATGGTTCTGATGGATCCATTCACTAGAGCCACACTTAGGTGCTTAATAGCTCAGGGAGTTAATTGGCAGCAACTGTTACAAAAAAAACATACACACTCCAATAAAATTATGAGTCTCAGGGCTTTTTCCATTTAAGTATCCAGTATTGTTCTGAGGGTAGAGTGGGGCGTTGGCAGTCTTTCCTAAGAAGTGTGGTGTGGTGAAACTCAAGGTCACAAGACATGGGCTTAAGTTCTCATTTTTTTGCACTTGGTAGATGCTCAACCAAGATTTACTTAGCCAATATGAACTGTATGCCCAGGAAGTCACTCAGGATTCTTCTTATTTTGATGAAAATACACCAACTATCCAGGCTGAGTCCAGTGCCAGCAAAGCCTAAGCAAAGATTCAGTGTCTAGACCTTCAACCAAGGTGTGTTTAAGCAGGAGTTAATAAGCCAAAGGGACCTGGAAATCATTTCTCTTTGAAGGAAGATTGAGGGAGGGAGATAAAGGGTAGATGAAGCTTCTGCTGGTTCCAGAACAGACCTTTTAGATTAAAAAATTGGGCCTCAGCTGCTGCAATCCTCTCTTACATGAAGCCAGTTTGGTATTTCTTAGTATCATCCACCTGTTTCTTCTCTCTATAGCTCTTTTCAGGAGAATCAATCTCTGAATTATTCTTGTCATATGTCTTATAAAAATTCCCAACATTCAGAGAATCATAAATTATATTGAGCAAAAATCTATCCTCAGTTTAGAAACAGAATCAGCGAGTTGATTATTAAGCCAATAACCATCACAAAATATACTTATTTATAGATATAATAAGAAAGTTTCAATTTTTTTGGCTGTTTGTGCCTGGGGAGTTCTTATTCCCCAGGCACAAATACAGCAGCAATGATTTAATAATGTCAGGAGACTGCAGGTTTCCTTTACACAAAAGGAACAAAAGGATGTGTCCACATGTGGTTGTGCCAGGTAACAGTTTTGAAATGCTGAGTGATACCAGCAATCCTTTTCCTATTTGATTTCATAATCTTTAAAAAAATTATTGGTGCATTGTATTTGTACATCATACTGGAGTAAAAAACTTGTGTGGACATACATGTACACATCACCCATTTAGCCCCTACCCTATTCCCACCCCATCCCTCCTTCCCTTGCTTGGCTCAGTGGTTGATTTTGACATGTTTAAGACACGATTTTGAGGAACTTTATAGTCTTTCATTTAGAAATAGAGAAAACAGATTTAGATTAAGTTTAAAGAACAGAAAATTAAAATTTTAGTGAAAGCATAGAGTATTTTATTTTATTTACATTATGCTGAACTGGTTTGATTGACATTAGGTCCCTAAAGTAATAATCTTTCTGATGTGACATTTATGTGTTCCTGGGTGAAATGATGACTGTTTCTTCTTGTGGCCTATTATGCCTATTTGTGAAAGATTTGATGTCTGAGTTCGACATGCAGCAATATAGCAGCCTTAAGGCAAGTTTAACTTGATGGAATATGTCACCTAGCTGCAGCACTTGAGCTTCCAGGAGTCTAGATTCTGATAACCCCCCTCCCCCTTTCTTTTCTTCAGGGAAAGAAATTCTATTGAAATTCAAATTGAGAAATAGAGTGAGATCTCAATTTGCAGCATGAAATTTTTGGTATCACTAGGCTTCAGGAAACAAAGAAAAAACTTGCAAGAGCTAAATCTGAATTACCCTCTGAAATCTTCAATCAAACAAGCTTAAGCTTTCCTACCCAGTTGAACAAGGAAGAAAACAAACAAATATTATATAGGTATATAATATACTGTCATTTTATTATAATTTTTATAATATACTATATAAATTATAATCATAATTTCAGATATAAAGAATAATAGAAAACACACTATTTGCTTGATAAGCTGAGATATGAAAGAAATGATTTTCACTATCAAGTTAAGAATAATATTTGATGGAAACTAGGGACATTATGGTGATCTTCTTTTGACAATGTTGGATGCTATGTGGGATATGAGCATGTTTAAGTACTTGAGCAAATATTCATATAATTCTGAAAGCAAAAGACAGACTTTTTATTTTTATCATTTTATATTTTTTGTATGTGGTACTGGGGATAGAACCCAGGGGCATTCTACCTCTGAGCTACATCACCAGCCATATTTATTAATTTTTTATTTTGAAACAGGACCTGTAACTTGCAGAGGGCCTCATGCTGAGTTAGAATAGTGGATTAGAGGTGTCATCTATTGACTGTTGATCAAGAAGTATATGTTGGATGCTTGTTGGATGTCTCACCTGATGCTGAGAGCCCAAAATGCTTCATCAATGAGCTGCTTATTCTCAGGTCTGATTCCTCCCATCCTTCAAACCTGTGCCAAGATCTTTTGTTTGTAATAGAATAGCAAAGAGGTTGAATCCCTCCTTCTCCATAACAGAAATGGCTGGGTATGACACACTTCTCATTTTGCAAACTCTAATTCTCAATAAATAAGACCCAAGCATTTAAAAATATTTTTATACTAAAAATAAGATAAAAATTAAACTATACTTTTTGAAAATATTTCCCCATAAATATGCCAAGGGTTAATATCTTTGACAGTTAAATGGAATATATTTTAGTAAGAAAAACATCAATATCCCAACAGAAAAATAGGTAAAAATAAATAAAAACTATCTAGAGAAAGAAAAATAGCAGCAATGAGGAAATTTTTAAAATGTGGTTTAGCCAGGCATGGTGGCGCACGCTTGTAATCCCAGCATTTGGGAGGCTGAGACCAGAGGATCCTGGTTCACGAACAGCCTCAGCTACTAAGTGAGGCCCTCCACAGCTCAGTGAGACCCTGTTTCAAAATAAAGAATAAAAAATTGGGCAGGGGTGTAGCTCGGAGGTCGAATGCCTCTGAGTTCCATCCCCAGACCTGCAAAAAACAAAAACAAAACAAAACCATTGTTTCTATTTAGTCTGTTCTACATATTTGTAGCTGCTTAATAAAAATTTATTAAAAACAAGTTAATTAGTAAAAAGATTTCAATATCAGGAGTGATGAGAAAATTAAAATTAAAATTAAGATATTTTAGTGGAAACCTACAACAATCTTGCAAGGTAAGCACCATGTGGTTATCATCTTCTGATGCAGAAACTAAGCCACAGCTAGTGTGGCAGAACTGGGAACGAAACCCAGGCAGTCTGTCTCCAGAATCTATGCTTTTGGTTACTATGTTAGGTTGCAAAAATGGTCATAACTGTCAACTTCTCTTGTATCCATGACTCTCTGTAATGTGACTTTGCAGTAACTCCTATCAAGAGGTGAAATCTATTCCTTCATCCTTCAATCAGAGCGAAAATACCAAATACATTTCATTTGCATGAAAGCATAAGCAGTATTAGGCCAGTTCCGATTCTAGATTCCTACTGTTTATCTTAAAACTCTTCTAAGCCACTAGGTGGATAAGCCAAGGGTGGCCTGCTGTATAATAAGGGACTGCCAACCCTAGTGGATATCCAGTAGTCCAAAGCAGAGCTGCTTAGCTGGCTGTTGTCTTACTGTGGAGAAACATCCATTGAGTCCAGCCCACCCTGTCAACCCCTAGAAGTGCAAGCTTAAAAAAGTTGTTGTTTTTAACTTTGTTTGGGGATTGCTTATTATGCAGAAAAAGCTAATTGATACAGTCTTTTAAATAATCTGTTAATAAGTAAGAAAAGAGAATATTGTCCCTCAAAAAAACCCCACCATTTTTCTATACATGGGTAACTATAAACAAACTGTAAGTCTACATTTTGTCTCTGGTGGTCCTCTGCCCCTCTTCTATCCTTTGAGGTCCCAGTTTTCTTTTTATTCACTTCTGCTGGCTCACAGTCCTCAAACTATGACCTGCCTAGATTGCTTTTCAGGACAAGTTCTATGTGCTCAGAACCTTTCTTGCCCCCTTGACGGTTACAGTCACCCTTCAAGGCCAGTGCCTGTCAGTAGAGAAATATTCTAAGACGAAACTCTGTAGCTATAACATGGTAATCTTCTCAGAAAAGTAGTCTTTCAGAGTGTTTGAGGTTCAGAGAGCAACATTCTCCTTTTACCAAGGAGAAAACCAAGGCCCAGAGGCGTGTTGATTCATTCCAGTATTTTCTCCACTGCTCCATACTGTCTCTTGCTCTATGGTTAAAAATTAATATTTATTATCACAAGTGCCTTCTGGGGATGATTCCCTAACCAAAGATCTGCAGCTTTGAGTGTGGGCAACAAGAGGGGTCAGGAATCATTTATTGTACTTTTAACACATACATATGTCTGCCACTAGGAGTGTGTCAGCCCTGGGGACTTAGTTGTTCAGTCTGCCCCTGAACATTTGAATATTCTCTGAAGGGGTTAACTCACTCCCGTGTCTGACCCCTTTTCCTTGGTTTCTTTGACTTCTATGCCTCCACATGCAATCTTACCCTGAATATTTTACTCAGGACTTCCAATTATATGTTCATAATTAACATATCATATGGGAAAGATGTTAGGCTTTTTTTTTTCTTGTTTATGTGGTACTAGGGATTGAACCCAGAGGGGTTCTACCACTGATTTATCCCCCCAGCCCTTTGATTATTATTATTATTGTTGTTGTTATTATTATTGTTGCTATTAAATTTTGAAAAGGTCTCACTAAGTTACAAATAACTACAGTAATTTTGAAGTAGAGCTGAGCACAAATTACATTTTGAGATATGTGCAAGAAATAAATAACATGAAAATAAATAACACGATTTCTGATTATAACAAAAAAAATCACATTGTATCTAATGCCACTGTGACTTGTGACCAAAGGAAATGTTCCATTTTAGTAAAACATTCACCTGAATTTTCTTTTCAACTTTTATGCAATCTTTGAATTCTATTGACAAACTACTCAAAAGGCAGTGGCTGTGGACCTCAAATTTAGGGTCCCAAATGGTTTAAGGAATGAATAGTCACTTGTGATCCCAAGAAGCAGACATTATTTACTTTTAATTATGGCTCAAAACATATAAAGTTGACCACCTTAACCAATTCTCAATGTACAGTTCAGGAGTATTAAGTATATTCACACGGTTGTGCAACACACTTCCAGAACTTTTTCATCTTGCAAAATTTAAACTCCATACTCATTAAACAACAATTCCCTTTTCTTCTCCCCCAGCCTCTGCCAACCTCCATTTTTCTAATTTTCTGTTTCTGTCAATTTGACTACTTTAGATACCTTGTATGAGTAGAATCAGTATCTGTCTTTTTGTGACTAGCTAATTATACCTAGAATAATGCCTTCTATGCTGTATTATGTGACCAGTTGGAGCAGATATTATTAAGTATTTTATAGTTCTGTGGAAAGAGGGAGCACGTCCTAAAGGACACACCATTCCTCAACTGACAGTTGCACTGGTTCTTCAGTTTCTCAGTGTTACGCATGTTCCTTTGTACAACACTAATAGACATCAAAAGTAGCCTTCAATTAAATGGTAGTGAGAAAATATCTTTCTGAAATAATCAGGTCAAAAAACATCATAAAGATCTGCATTGTGAGAGCCAGTGGCAGAGAGGAGAGGAGCAGTGAGAACAGAAGGGCCAGAGCTGTAGGAAACCAAGTGGTTTCAGGCATGACCTGCTGCTCCTATCTATACCCGGCCCACCTAATGTCTCATTCTCAGAGTCTGAAATTCACATAGTTTCATTGTGCTATGTGTTTCCATGTACTAATTTTTCTCATTTCTTCAAAATAAATGCTCACTGAATAGACACATTCTTAAAATATTCTCACATCTATTGGGACTTAATTCTCACATCTCAGAGATTATTTTGAAAAAAAATGCAGCCTTGTTTTCCCATTGTTTCTTTATTAAAAAGAAGAAGAGGAAGCTGAAAATTTCTTCTTCTGCTTCAAAGACCACACACACACAAAGGTAATTGCGGAACCATAACTTTGAATGTAAAGAGGTAATTCAGACAGATCTGTTACTTTGAACAGATATGCTAATTTCCAATAGTAAGGTTTCTGTTACAATTTTCATCTTATTACTAGAATGCCAAGAATGACCTAGATAACTGTAATGGAGAATTCATTTAACTACAAGATGTAAAACCCCAACAGAGCTGGGCATGGTGGCGCACGCTTGTAATCCCCGTGCTTGGGAGGTGGAGACAGGAAGATTGTTCAGGTTCGAAGCCAGCCGTGCTGGCTTAAGAAACCCTATTTCCAAAAATAAAAAAGTATAAAATAGGTCTGGGAGTGTAGCCCGGAGGTAGAAGGGCTTCCAGGAACCCCAGTACCACCATAAAAAAAAAAACCCCAAAACAAAAAAACAAACAAAACAAAAAACAGAAACCTCACTCTTTGAATTAAACAGTCTGTTTATGATTGTTCACATCTATTTTAATTCATTTTCCTGTACACAGAGTTGGGGTTGTGCAACTGCTTTTTCAAGGAGAGACTTTGGCATTTCTTAACGACAATGTAATACATGGGATCAAGATGTAGTTTTAATTTGTATTTCTTTCATAAAGAATTATGCTGAGCACTTTTTCACTGGTTATTAACTATTTCAATATTTATTTTTGTAGAGTCATTCTCAGGAGTATTGCCCAATTTTAAAAGTCATACAGTATATTTTTATTAACAATTTATATAATTTAAATATATGCACATGTACATATGTATGTATATATTCTAGGTTTATATTTTTGCAATGTGTGTGTGGTGTGTACATGTGCAGGTGTACACACAACAAATATTTTGTATCAGTCTGATATTTGCTTTGTTCCTTCTCTTAATAGTGTAATTCATTGAACATAATTTCTTAATATTAATTAAATTCAATTTACCAGTATTTCCTTCTGTCCTGTTTAAGAAACTGTAACCTATCCTGAGGTCCTGAAGATATTTCCTGTGTTATTTTAGAAGTTGTATTGTTTTACTTTTTCCCTTTTTATATATGATTCATCTTAATATAGTTTTTTATATGGTGTGAGGTAAGGGCCAGCACTCTCCCCTTCATATTGATATCAATTTAAGCCACCGCTATTCTTTTTTTTTAAAGACCATTCTTTCCCACTGAATAACTATGGTGTCTTTGTTACAAATCAAATGATTGATCATATAAGTGTGGGGTATATTTCTAAACTCTATTCTAGTCTATGGTCTATTCTCCTAGCACACAGGTTGAATCTCTCTAGCTTTTATAACAAGTTTTTGGTTTTCTTCTTTGAGAATGCTTTAGTTATTTTAAGTTTTTGTATTTCCACATAAAATTTATAAGTACCTTATTAATTTCTACTTTTAAGAGCTGCTGGGATTTTTTATTGGAATTGCATTGAATCTACAGATCGATTTGAGAAGAATTAATAATCTACATAGGTCTTCTTTTACTTCTTTCAGCAATATTCTGTAGTTTTTGGTATTGAGATGATACATATCTTCTAATAGAGTTAGTCTACATAACTGATATGTTTGTGCTTTTGTTTGTTTGTTTATTTATTAAAATACTGGGGATTGAACCCAGGAGCAGTCTACCTCTGAGATACACTCCAAGCCCTATTTTTTTTTAATTCTTTTTTTGAAATAGAGTATCACTAAGTTGTGAAGGGCCTCAGTAAGTAGCTGAGGCTAGATGGAAGCTGAGAGCCCCCTGTCTCAGCCTCCTAAGTAGTGGGATTACAAGCATGTGCCACCACGCTTGACTAGCACAGTCACTTTTTTTGTGTCAATTCTGGGAATTGAACCCAGGGCTTTGTGCATGCTAGGCTACACTCTACCTCCCCAGCCTGCATGCTTGTGCTTTTAGAATTTTATTAATTATTGTAGCTGCTGTGGAGATTCTTTAGAAAAGTAGGAGTGGAACCATCATATAACCCAGCTCTACCACTCCTGGGTCTCATTCCAAAGGAACTGACCTCACAGTATTATAGTGACACATGCATATCCATATTTGTAGCAGTAAAAATTCACAGTAGTCAAATTATGAAACCAACTTAGGTGTCCATCAATAGATAAATAAATGGATTAAAAACATGGAAAATATAGATAATAGAATTCTGCTCAGCAATAAATAAGAATCAAATTGTGTCATTTAAAGGAAAATGGATGGACCTAGACAACACTATAGCAAGTGAGATTAACCAGTCAGAGAAAGTGAAAGATCATGTTTTCTTTTGTATGTGGAAGCTAGAAAAAATAGGATACAAGAGGATCTTTAAAGAAGAAGAAACCCTGGTGGACTGATGGAGGGGACAAGATTGGAGAAGGAAACACTTTCACTGATGCTATGTACATACATAAAATTATCAGTGTCAGTCTCACTTTGTGTGTATGTGTGGGAGGAATGCAGACAGAGTCAGGGGAATGCTCACCAAGTGCTATATGCTTGTATGTCCCTATCACTCTCAATTTCATTATGATGTGAGACCACAATGCATCAACAAAAGTATATTTTAGGAGAATTTTACTAATATTGTTTGCTTCTTTTTTTTGTGGTACTGGGGTTCCTGGAAGCCCTTCTATCTCCGGGCTACACTCCCAGACCTATTTTTACATTTTTATTTGGAAACAGGGTCTCCTAAGCCAGCGCGCGCGGCTGGCTTCGAACCTGCGCGATCCTCCTGTCTCTGCCTCCCAAGCGCGGGGATTACAAGCGTGCGCCACCATCCCCGGCTTGTTTGCTTCTTTTTAAAAATGAATTCATTTCTCTGTTGAAGTTCTCCAACTTTCCTGTTTTGACTAACATTCCCTTCATTCTCTTGAATAATTTCATCAGAGAGATTTTAAATTCTCTATAGTTAATGGCAACATCTGAATTATCTATAGATCTGTTTTGATTCAACATACTTTTCACTTGGAAGTTGGTCATTTGATCCTTTTCATTTTTTATCATTTTTGGCATGGATTGCCATTTTTTGATCAAGTACCAGATGTCATAATTGAAATATTACTTTAGATAATGTTATCTTTTTCCAAAGGTTAAGTTTTTTCCCCTGGCAGATAGATTAATCAAGATCTTGTGAATAATATAGACATACTATTTTGAGCTGGTCTATTCCAGTTTAACCCTATTCTTATGGTTCGATCCTTATTTGGCTTTAATTTTGACCTCTGTTTCCCTAGTATTGTTGAAGTTTCTAGCCAACTGTTTAGTTATTCTGCTGCTGCTGCTGCTTTCATATATATATATATATATATATATATATATATATATATATATATATATATATGTATATATACACACATATATACATATACATATACACATATATACATATATATACATATACATATATATATATATATATATATATATATATATATATATATATATTAGTTTTATCCTGTGTGTGTGTGTGTTCAATTTAGGAATCTGCCAACATTAGGAAAATATATGTAAAATTTTAGCTTTCTTCAGGACTTTGCTGTGAGTCCTTCTCAACCTATTAAGAAATTGTTATTTCTTATTTCTGCATTCTTCAATTCATAAATGTCCTCAGAAAATATCTGGGGTGGCCTTGGAATGCAGGTCATGAGCTTCTTCCCTTCACGTCTGGCTTGTGCTTATTTGTCTCTGATGCCTTCAGGTAATTGCTTTATGTATTTTTCCCCCCAACATTTGTAGTTGTTTTGAAGAAAGGGTTAGAATAAAGCACATTGTTCCATTATTGCTATAATCCTAAGCCATATTATTCAGTCTGAAATCATTTTCTGTATTGAGCTTTCTGCTACCTTTCAACCTTTCGTAAGGCTTCTAAACTCAATGGCTTCATTTTCATGGTTTCTTTGGGAAATTTCAGGAAACATGACCATTTTATGTTTGAGTTTACACGGGGTAAATGGAAGATAACCAGTCATAGAAGATGAGCTACAAGGAGATAGAAATGCAGTGAAAGTAGGAAATTGGGACGAGCTACGCTTAGGAGAGGTGTGTGGATCACGAGGGGCTGGGACATTGCTGGTGCACAGGAAATGAGAACTGTTCAGTGGGAATTCTTCTTTTCTGTTTCTTTCCAAAGGGAGCTCACTTTATTTTGACCCCAAAGAGGTAGACTGACCTCTAATTAAGGAACTTGGAAAGAATAGTGGTATCTACTTAGCTCAACTCCATCCTTGTATTACCCACAGAAGACATGAATTACCTGGGCAGTCTCATCTGGGCAGGTCCCTTCCACATGATGCAGTCTCCCCCAACCTAGCACTGGGTCAGAAGGTGCCAGCCTTGCCTTCATTAGGCAGGCACATGTAATTTTCAACCTATAGTACTTCTTAGACCTTAACTTTTATTTTTAAAGAGAAAGTTGCTGTTTGGCATGCATATTTACTTTAGTTTTTCTGGAACATCAAGGCTAAGGTTGTCCCTATGAAGACCTTGGAGAATATCCCAACAAAGAGTAACCTTCTCTCCATTTAGGTGCTGAACAAGTAGAGGAAATGAAAAAAAATAAAGTGCGGAGAGTCAGTTTTGGAGATATGAGCCTGGTCAGTAAGGATGATAAATGTAAAATTAAAATTATAAAGTAATAGACTCTTATAGCTGCAAGGTATCCTAATCTATCCATTCTCCTTTGTGACTTGAAGAGCTTTACAAAATTTTATTTTCCTCCATCAGTTCTCCTCTTACTCTTCTTCCTAAGAGATAAAGATGAGAAATATGTCGTTCAAATACTGTCCCATGTCCTGGTAAACACAAACAGATTGCCTAAAGAAAATTGCTTTCCAGACAACTGCCCATCTGAATGCCTGTCTTATTTTTGGTATAAGGTGTGAAGAGCCCAATTAGGTGAATAGGCAACATGCCCAATCTCGTTCTTTCTAGGTGAAGTACAGTCTTTCAGGCGGGTTGGAGATTATTAGCATTGGCAGCTACTGGAGAGGGGTTTGTGACCAAACCTGCCTACCCCAGAAGTGATTTTTTTTTTTTTTTTGCAAGAATAGGCTGTTATTAGGCAGGGCCATCCCACGTGCTTTGTCTCTTCTGTATGCAACCTGTTCTCTTTGTACTTCTCTGACTTTTGTGGCATAGCCAGGGGAAACTTTGCACTATGGTCTTAGAACTCCAGAATTTGTAATCCAGAGCTAAATAAACCTCTTTTTTAAAATTTTATTATTATTTTTTGTATTACTGGGGATTGAACTCAAAGGCCTTCTACCTTCATGCTACACACCCAGCCGTGTTTTATATTCTTTGTTTTGAAACAGGGTCTCTCTAAGATGCAGATAGCCATACTGAGTAGCTGAGGCTGGCCTCAAACCTGCAATCCTCCTTTCTCAACCTCCTAAGTACTGGGATTACAAGTGTGTACCACCATGCCCAGAACTTTTCTTTTTGAAGTACCTATCAACAGGTATTTTGTTATAGCAACATGAAATGGACCAATACAGTAAATACTTCATAGTATTATGAAAACAGTTTTGACTTCACAGATGTCCCCAAAGAAATTTAGATTTCTCAAGCCATAGTCTGAGAATACCTTAAGAATTTTCTGCTGAAAATTATTTCATTTTCTTTTTAAAGTCAATAATAAAAAAAAAAATAAAGTCAATAATATCTAATATCCATGAAAAGACAAGATGAATAATAGTTTGTCATTAAAGTTAATAATTTAAAGAATTCATAGTTCTGTATAAATTTCTTAGAAAATATATTTGCTTTGCCGGGTGTAGTGGCGCACGCTTGTAATCCCCACGCTTGGGAGGTGGAGACAAGAGGATCGCTCAGGTTCGAAGCCAGCCACACGTGCTGGCTTAGGAGACCCTGTTTCCAAATAAAAATGTAAAAATAGGTCTGGGAGTGTAGCCCGGAAGTAGAAGGGCTTCCAGGAACCCCAGTACAACACACACAAAATATATTTATACATATATTTGCTTTGATTTTTTTCTTAGAAACTTTGATCTTGCTGGGAAGTGTACTTCTACTTAACATGATATTTTCTCCTTAAAACATAAACTCATATTTTTTATTTTATTCCTTTTTTGAGGCTTTTTCACAATAGAAAATACAGTTGTATCTCTGTGCCTGTGCCTTCTGTAACTGTAGACTCGATCTCAGCACAAAAATATTTTTTTAGATTAAATCTCATCACAAAAACATTTTTTAAAATTTTGCCTTTACTAAATACACACTTTTGAGAATCAATACATGGGATTGCATGAAACTGAAGAGCTTCTGTTCAGCAAAGGAAACTATCAAGAACCTCAATCGAGAGCCAACAGAATGGGAGAAGATTTTTGCGACCTACACCACCGATAGAGGACTAATATCTAGAATATACAGAGAACGCAAGAAACTTAACAGTAAGAAAACAAAACATCCAATAACAAAATGGGCAAATGAACTAAATAGACAATTCACAAAAGAAGAAATTCAAATGGCCAATAAATGCACGAAAAAATGCTCAACATCACTGGCAATCAGAGAGATGCAAATCAAAACTACCCTGAGATTTCACCTAACTCCAACTAGAATGGCAATTATTCAAAACACAAACAACAACAGATGCTGGCGAGGATGTGGAGAAGTGGGAACTCTAAGACATTGTTGGTGGGATTGCAAATTAGTGCAACCACTTTGGAAAACAGTATGGAGAATCCTCAGAAGAATGGGAACAAATCTACCATTTGATCCAGCAATACCACTTCTGGGTATCTACCCAAAAGATAGGAAGCCAAACTACCAAACTAATGCATGTGTATCTATGTTCATAGCTGCACAATTCACCATAGCCAAACTATGGAACCAGCCAAGATGTCCATCAACAGATGAATGGATTACAAAACTGTGGGATATGTACACAATGGAATTTTACTCAGCCATCAAAAAAACTCAATTACATCATTTTCAGGGAAATGGATGGAACTGGAGGACATTATGCTAAGTGAGATTAGTCAGTCACAAAAAATAAGAAATCAGATGCTTTCCCTAATATGTGAGAGTTAGGGAGAAATGGGTCATAGGAGGAACTCTAGATGAAAAAGGAAATCCTATAGAGGAGCAAACAAGACAACCTAAAGGAGGAGAAAGGAGGGGGGAAGAGGAAAATCTCTAAAACATACAATGTACTTAAACATATCGAAGTCAATCACTAAGCCAAGCAAGGGAAGGAGGGACGGGGAGGGAATGGGGTGGGAATTGGGTAGGGGTTAAATCAGCGATGTGTACATGTTTGTACACACGAAGTTTTTTACCCCAATATGATGTTTGAATATAATGCACCAATAAAAAAATTTAAAAGGAAAAAAATACACACTTTTTTAGTATTAGTTCTAAAATAATATAGAATATGTGCATGTATGCCTCTACCATCTTTTACTCCATTAAGATGTATGACTACAATGCACCAATAAAAGATGTTTAAAACAAAACAAAAAATAAAAGAATATAGTATATAGCAAACTATTTACATAGCATTTACATATATTAAGTATGTTAAATAATTAGATGATTTAAAGAATTTGGGAGGATGTATGTAAGTTATATAAAGTACAATGCCTTTTTTTTACTACAAGGATTTTAGTATCCAGGTGGGATCCTGGAACCAATCCTCTATGGATATGGAAGTTTAACTATATATACAAATGGCTCAAAATTCAAAAGATACAAGGAGGTAAACATTGACAAACCAACTTTGTACTCCTCACTTTTTAACTACGTAGTTTCTCTTTTGGCCCATCCCTTTAGAAATATATTATACATGGGTATATATGTAAGCATACTCACACACACACACACACACACACACACACACACACACATACATATATACTCCTATACTCCTTTTTCTTTAAAAAATCTCCAATAGAAACATTCAGTGACAAGGAAACTGCTGCCCTGTCTGATTCTCATCTATTTTATGGGCTCAGAGAATACCTCACCATTTCCTTTTATTTAGGGGAATTCATATAAGAAGTTCTGGACAGTGGTTGTGAGCAGGTGGAATAAATGTTGCCACTTCCCATCTGAGATAGTCGACAGCTTTCTTCTGATACACCGACCCTGAACACCAGGTGTCCAGGTGGCAGTGGCATGAGTTACTGGAGCTTCCCTGAAATGATTAGGGGCAGCATAAGCTTCTGCCAACCTGCACTGGACACGGAGCACGAGTCAGAAATAAGCCATTGTGCTGTGTTAAGCCACTAGGATTTTGTGATTAATTTATAACAGCAGCACAACTTGACCTATGCTGACCAATGAAAATACTATATCCCCAGTTCTGCATTTGTTTTTTTCTCTTCTTTTTAAATTGTATTTATTTATTTATTTATTTATTTATTTATTTATGGTACTGAGGATGGAACCCAGGGGCATTCTACCTTTGAGCTACACTCCCAGCCCTATTTTTATTCTTTATTTTGAAACAGGATCTCATTGAGTTGCAAAGGGCCTCATTAAGTAGCTGAGGCTGTCCGCGAACCGTGATCCTCCTGTCTCAGCCTCCCAAATGCTGGAATTACAAGCCACCACACCTTGTTTTTTTTTCTTTTCTATTCTTAATCCATCTTAAGAGTATTATATCAATCCACAAAGAGTTTTATCCTTTTGTTCAGACTCCATAGTATTCTAATGTATGAGTACAAAATAATTTATTTAAATAACTGAGTCTTCTGCACTGAGCACCATGTAGTCTGCTGTAGCATAGCACTGTTTTTGTCTTAAAAACAACAACAACAACAACAACAAAAAACCCACAAACTCTCTGAATGTCTTTCTCAGACGGCACCAACTCAATCAAGATCTGAAGTTGGGAAAATCTACAATAAAAGGAAGAAACAAGAATAGACCAATTACTATTTATTCAAGATAAACTATCCTGGAAGGTGGAGCTCCGACAATGCATAAGTGATTTTCTAACCATTGACAACATCGTAAAAATTGCGTGGGAAACACGAGCCCTAGAGACTTAATGGATCAAACTCCTCTTGCTTCTTATTCATGATCATAGCAGGGAGGTGAAATCCAAACGTGGCCCTAACACATCCTGCTGAAAATTGTCTTAAAAAGTAGCTTCATGATTTTCCTTGTGCAGACCCACAACACTGGTCTAACCTTTTTAAAGCATATGTAAGCATGGCTTTCCTAGACATTGGAGGTGAAGTAATGTAAAACAATGAACTCTTGAAAACACAGAAGCATGTCAGGAAAGTGTGTGTGCAACGTGGGACAATGGGATGAAGGCAGAGTGGGGAGGAATCCTCCAGGAGGAGGTTCTCGGATCTGGAAGAGCACTCGCCCAGGAAACGAGAGTGGCTCAGGCATCGTCCCAGAGATGATCCATCATCCAATGTTCTGTCTCCCCCTCTTCCATTCAGTGCCCCCCCCCAGGTGCTCAGGGTCCTGATGCTGTTGAGGTGTCCTATTCCATGTCCTCGGGTCTGCCGCTAGCCGGGGCTCTGGGCTGAGGGTTGAAGGGAGGCTGGGTGAGAGGCAGGGAGGTGAAGAGCTGGACTTGCCATTCCCTGGATATTGCGACCTTCACCACATTTTTTTTAATCTGCTAAGAAGGGTTGAACAGAAGTAGCAAAAGCCCCAGCCTCAAAGGCTGAAATAAGAAGGAAAACTTATTTTCATATTTATTATTAAGTCTAAGGTAGAACTTCTCTAGGGTTGGATAACTTAGCTGCTCCTATGTCAAAAAAGAAGCCAGGCTCCTTCCATAGATCCACTCTGCCATCTTCAACATGTCACTATCATCACTCACTTTTGGGTTCCTCGACTCATATTCAGATGTAGCATCTAATGGTAGAAAAAGAAAATTCTCTCTCTCTCTCTCTCTCTCTCTCTCTCTCTCTCTCTCTCTCTCTCTCTTTGTGGTACCAAAGATTGAACCCAAGGGTTTTCTACCTCAGAGCTATACCCCCAACACACACACACTTTTACTTCTTATGTTGAAACAGGGTCTCATTAAGTTTCTTTCTTTCTTCCTTTCTTTCTTTCTTTCTTTCTTTCTTTCTTTCTTTCTTTCTTTCTTTCTTTCTTTCTTTTTTTGGTGGTACTGGGGATGGAACCCAGGGGCTTTTCTACCTCCGGGCTATACTCCCAGACCTATTTTATATTTTATTTGGAAACAGGGTCTCACTAAGTTGCTGACAGCCTCACTAAGTAGCTGAGGCTGGCTTCGAACCTGTGTGATCCTCCTGTCTCAGCCTCCCAAGCACTGGGATTACAAGCGTGCGCCACCACGCCTGGCTCGTTAAGTTTCTAAGGCTGACCTCAAACCTACAATCCTCCTATTTCAATCTCCCAAGTCCTGAGATTCACTTGCCTCTTTTTATTATCTAGTAATCCCTCCCCAGAAACCCCTCAGCAGGCTTTCCTTATGAATAGTTGAACATAAAAACTAAGTCACTTGCCCCTACTGTGTTAATCACCTGCAAGGAGAATGGGGTCCCTGTGATAAACCCAACATCTGTATGCAAGCCAGAGCTACCCTGGGATTCTGTGCCATGTACTACAATAAATAAATGCCTTCATTTATTGAAGTGGGGAGGGCAAGGACTCAAATAAAATTTAAGCTTGGCTAGCAGGACATGGTGGCAGATGCCTGTAATTTTAGTACTGGGGAAGCTGAGATAGAGGATAGCAGGTTTGAGGCCAGCCTCAGCAACTTAGTAAAATTTCATTTAAAAAAATAGGTCTGGTGGTGTAGCTCAGAGGTAGAATGCCACTGGGTTCAATCTCTAGTACTACATAAAATTTAGGCTTGGCCAATGAAGAAAAAAGGGGTATTTGGCACATGAACACTGGTGTCTGCTACACTTAAATTTGCTGAGCCTCATATTCTTTATCTGCAGCATGGAAGTAATGCATCTCCTGCATGTTTTTAGAAAGATAAACACAATAACCCATAGAAGGTACCTAGCACATGTGATGTTAGCTATTGTGATGGTTGTCGTTACTATTAGGCTCTTGATTAAAGACAACTCCTTCGTATATGTATGATGAACAGCAAGTCCAACCAACACAGCTGAGCAGGAGAATGGCTGTCTTCTCCATGGTAATACCCCATAGGTAACATTCACTTTTCTTCCTCTGCTCTTGGGCCAGTGGAGGCTGCACTGGTCCTGGCTTGTATACATTTGAGAAAGAGGTTTTGCTTTCCTGATAGTTCTGCACTACACACATCTTTGCTGAGTAGAGTTTGGGATACTCAGTGTGGATAAAGATTGGATTATTTAAGTAAACTATTTATACTCATTTACTTTTTGACTCTGTGCCATGTACTACAATAAATGCCCTCATATACTTTTTCTAACCCCACCAACAAAAATGTATACATGCATTTTTTCATTCATTCATTCAACATATATACAACTGCCAGGAATCTCATTTTATAGACAATAAAATTGAGGTTCAGAGAGGTTGAATTATAGGTTGGAAATGACATAGCCGGCGAGCAGCTAAGTTGTGATTTGTGCTTGAGTCCGTCTGGCCCTGCTGCATGGAAACGCTTTGTAATTGTCCTTAAATATTCCTCAGTACTGATTTCACCAGGCTTTGCCTATTAAAAATGAAGGTGTCTGAAAGCAGTTATAGGGCGTTAGTGGACACTGAGGTTTAAAGAAAAGAGCAGAGTCCCTTAGATGGCCCACTCCCGTCATTGTACTTCCCTAGAATCTAGGTTAGGTCTGCTTGACTCCAGCAGGTGGCAGGCTTGTATCGGGCAGCGCTTGCTTCCGGCTTGCAATGCGTCTACAGTCGGTAAACTAGCAAACGGGACCGCATTTTATGTTTCTTTATTGTTCTTCTACCACCTTGTACACTCCCCAAATATGATGATAGGTATATCAACATAAATAAATTGATCCTTAAGATACTTTTGAGCAAAGCCACATAGACATTGAGAGCGACATTGCTACATGCTGAGAAACCCTATAAAGTTTTCTAATCACTAGACAGTGCTACAGTTAAAACTCAGAGCAGTATAGATGATGATAATATGCATTTCATTAACACAAAGTTTAATTTCTAAATTGGAGCATTTTCTAAAGTATCAGAGGAAAAAAGGAGCAAAAGATGGCAAGTGACAAAATAATATTGATGATGAAAAAGACATTCATAGTTTATCAACCAGGAGAATACAATAAGCTTGAGTTGGCCCTGGTCTCCCCCATCTCTCCTCTCCCTCGACAGGCTCAATGTTGAATAATGGCCCAGGGCCAGACTCCTCCTTTTCTCCTTTGGTTTTCATATTCTCAAAAAGCACTAAACTGCTTTCTCTCCCTGCCAGGAGTGGATGGAGTTGCAAAGCTCCTCTCAGTCCCAAATAAAGATAATTGTACCTGTGGTCCCAGGAGACGCAGCTCTGTTTCTCAGGTCTTTTGTGTGTAGACTGGGAAACCCGAGGGTTAAGTGTCACTTTTCTAGAGTGGGGGCAACTTAACCACCGCAAAGTGGCCTAATTCAACGCTTTGAGTGGTATCCGGAGTCCCCCTGCAGGCTCTAAGATATAGGAGTAGAAAAGAGGTTTTGAGGAGGAAAAACCTGTGGTCTGTATTTGAAAGTGATAAATAAAAAGACAAGCTCCTGTTCAGTAAAGGGAAGTCAGGCTCAGGTTATGATAGAAAATGGCAACAGAATCAAGCTTGCAAGGGCGATACAAAGCTTTCTCCCTAGAGAGTGTTAATGATGAGATTCAGATTGCAATCCAAAATCTAAATTGATTTCATATAAGGCACTGAAAATATTTCATGGGGGAATAAATGAAATGTAACACTGTTGTTTTGCTTTTAGAGCAAGGTTGGAAATTAGTAGGGATTGTTATGTAAGATGGAGCCAACCCCTTGGAAGGCATGCTCCTCATCCCAAACACTACTTTCTGCCAACTTTCTTTAGTCTAGTCTAATTGAGGATTTAGACAACCAAGGTACTATAGGGAGAGATGCCATAAAAATACAAAAATAAACCAGGTGTGGTGGCACACACCTGTAATCTCAGCAATTCTGGAGACTGAAGGAGGAGAATTGCTAATTGGAGGTCAGCCTGGCAATTTAGCAAGATCCTGTCTCAAAAATAAAATAAAAGGGGCTGGGGATGCAGCTCAGTGGTAGATCTCTTGCCTAGTATGCACAAGGCCCTTGGTTTGATCCCCAGAAACTCTCCCCACCTCTACTACCAAAAAAAAAAAAAAAAAAAAAGAAGTACCAAACAAATGGGTGACGTTGTATACTCAAGCATATTCAAGTGGATAGAGCATGCTGATTGCAGATTGGGCTTTGTGGATCCAGGTTTTATTAACTGCTTGGCTCTTTGTGGAGCCAGCTGGGCCTGTTTTCTTGCTGTGGTTAGTATTTTTGCTGGACCACAGAGACCACAAGAGAGCATGTGTTTCAAGTGGCAATGTGGAATAAGTAGTGGAAGGACTTAAACACAGAGATGCATGGGTCTGGTGTTTGTCACCAAAATGGACCAGAAAAAGAGATGAAAACCAATCACAAATAACAACCTCAGACTTTCTCTTGGTTCCTTTCTGATCAAATGAAAACAGAATTCCATACACTATATGATAATAGTAGAAACATCTATGACCCCAGAAGGGAAATAGAGTGAAAAAACATAAAGGATATAAATGGAAAAATCAATGGCACCTGGTAAAACATTCCATCATTGCAAAGGAGGACCGAGGATGTGATCCCAGTGGCTGGGAGAGGGCGAGTGGCTGCAGGGCACCTCTGGGCTGGTCATCCAGAGATGCAGCTCCCGCCACAGCCAGCGGGGGTCAGAGGTGTTCCACATCCAAGCTTGTCACTCAGCACCTTTAACTCCAAACCCACAAATTCTGCGAAGCACCTCAAACTCCAAGCATACGAATTTTGCCAACAAGAGGCCAGCGGGCTTTTTCATAGAAGCCAGACACAGAGGAGGTGGCTAGTCTCATGTGATTTACCACAAAGGCCAGTTTTGACCTCAAAACACTGCCTACTTCATATTTTCTTTCACCTGTTCTCTTCTCATTCCACTTGTTCCCAGCAAAAGCCCCTCTGTATATATCACAAACACAGGACAGTCAACTCGCTGGGTAAAGCATTTGCACACCTGAAATCAAGGACTCTGGCTTATTTCCAGAGGCCTTATCTCCTAGTGTGCAGACCTTTCTTTTTAATCAGGGGCTGTCTGGAGACAATGCTAAAGTGGGTAGTAAGTGTAGGGACACACAGTGTTTAGGCTAGACATGGCTCATACAGGTGGCTTCTCAGAGTCAATTATGAGCATCTAGTTAAGTGATGTCATATTGCTTAGCAAGGGCCATGGTGACTGTATTACTGTCACACAAATGGACAGATGCTGCAAATCAGAGCTTTCTCCCTGTGTTAGTCCACTTTCTATTACTGTAACAAAATACCTGAGATAATCAACTTAGAAAGAGCAAAGACTTATTTTGGCTCACAGTCTTGGAGTTTTCAGCCCATGGTTGGTTGGCCTCATTGCTTTTGGTCCTGTGTTGAAGTGGCAGAGTAGGTGGGAGCATGTGTTGGAGCAAACTGTCACCTCATGGCTGGAATGTGAAAGAAGAGGCCAGGGTCCCACGATCCTGGGAGGGCATTCCGTCAAAGAATGGAAGAGCTCCCGCTAGACCCCACCTTCAACATTTTCCATGAACTGCCAATAGCACCAGTCTGAGGACTGATCCTTTAACACATGGGCCTTCAGGGAACATCCCAGACACAAACTATAGCATCCCCCTAGGAAGCTGGTTGCTAAGCACCTATGACTCCACGCATCAGCACCATTCAAGATCAGGCCAGAATGCATCTTGGGAAGAGAGAAAGGAGCGGTGTCTTATAGTCAAAAGGATCTTCCTGTATGAATCATTACAGACACTATATTCAACAATGCTATAAAGATATCTTTCCTACAAAAGGCAAGTGAGAAAATGAATAAAACTTTTCCATATAATTATTTTATTTTTTGGTGCTAGAGGTTGAACCAGAGGGTGTTCTACCTCCAAACTATATACCCAGCTCTTTTTATTTTGAAACAGCATCTTGCCAAGTTGCTAAGGGTCTTGCTAGGTTGCTGAGGCCAGCCTCTAACCTGTGATCCTCCTGTCTCAGTTTTCCAAGTACTGGGATTACAGGTATGTGCCACCACACCTAGCCCTTATATAATTTGTAACTTTTTAATTGTGATGGTAAATGGCCCACGAAGCCTTTCTCCCCTTTAGAGTTCTGATTTTAGATCATGGGAAAAGGGTGAACCTCCTTAGATCAGTTTTGTTGTTAATACAAAGCAAAAATACAGAAGAAAACAGTGGCTGCCTTTCTCTTTTGTGGCATACCAGAAATCATTAAACAATGTGTGTTTTCTCACGGAATTGTCATACAACTCATGAATTTAACCCATACATTTAGCTTTACTTGGAGAAAACAATTTTTTGCAGACATGGGCAAATTTTCACCCTAGTCAGTCCTCAAAGTTGCTGGAAGACACACTTTCAAAGAATTTGCTATATTATAGCTGAATGTGGTGGCGCACGCTTGTAATCCCAACATTTGGGAGGCTGAGACAGGAGGATCACGGTTTGTGGCCAGCCTCAGTTACTTAGTGAGGCCCTTTGTAACTCAGTGAGACCCTGTTTCAAAATAAAGAATAAAAAATAGGCCTGGGGGGCGTAGCTTGGACGTAGAATGCTCCTGAATTTCATCCCCAGTACTGTAAAAAAAAAAAAAAAAAGAATTTGCCATATTATGTTTGTAGAATTTTCCGCTAAGGAAATGTGTTAATGTGTTTAGGCAATTAGGTTACAATCTAAAGTTTTATCGTTGTAATTAAAGTTTTCAAAATAGATTATTGGCCTCTCAGTTTGGGCCAATCAAGGAAGATGGCTAAATGGGAGTGGAAGCTCACTGTGCTTGGGAGATGGATTAACAGGACGAGAGGACTGAGGACGTAAGTCAGTGTCATGAGCCCATGTGATCCAGGCTTCCCACTATGGAAAAGGTCGCAAGTAATATAAATAAGGAGATAGAACAAACCCTGTGATATAGGATTAGAACTGGATGTTTTCGTATAAACATGTTTTTAAGCTGTAGAGTTAGATAGAAAAATAAAGCATGAACATGTATATGCTTACATGTTATATCTTCAAATGTGCTTCTGTATCCACAAGCACACACATAGACAAATAGGCACACACATAGACAAAGGCATACATACAGTCCCTAGTTCTGTCTCTGAGAGAGATAAGCAATATAGAAACACCAATAACTATGTACCTACCTAGATTTGGGGTTTTTAAATACCATTCTATATTAAAAGAGCCAGAATGCTTTTTCTTTTCTTTTCTTTTCTTTTCTTTTCTTTTCTTTTCTTTTCTTTTCTTCTCTTTTATTTTTTCAGTACTAGGAATGGATCCCAGAGGTATCCTACCTCTGAGCTACACCTCCAGCCCCATTTTTTATTCTTAATTTTGAAACAGGATCTCACTGGGTTGCAAAGGGTCTCACTCAGTAGCTGAGGCTGGCCACAAACCTGGATCCTCCTGTCTCAGCCTCCCAAATGCTGGAATTACAAGTGTGCGCCACCACACCCAGTTCCAGGATTTTTTTGAGCAAAGTCTGATTCCACAGCTGGAATAAGAAAAATGTAAGACAAGTTCAGAACATCTTGTTAACCCAGAAGCTAAGCAGACAGGCAAAAAAATGATGGGGACACATCGAAGGGCACAGAAGCTGGCTCAAAGGGGTGCTAGCTGGCCCACCTGGGATTATTTGAGCATCAAAGTAACCATAGTATCAGATTGTATGCCAGCGATTGCAATAGATGCCCATTATTCTACCCTGCTATGAGAAATAAACACAAAAGTGAGAAGAGAGTATTCTCCCCTATAGTAGAATTCCAGCTAATAAATCCTAAAGGAGTGTGGACTTAGAAAAGTACAAGCAGAGACCAGAAGTCATTGTTTTAAGTCAAATGTATCAATAGATTCTAAAACTAGAGGGGAAAGTCAGATGAATTATGAGATACCTACAGGGTTGTAGAGTATCATCTCGCAAAACACTAACAAAAAGTAATCAGGTAATTGGCAGTAGGGGGTTTCTTCTTGAGGTGATAGAAATGTATTAGAACTAGTGATAATAGTCACTTAACTTTGTAAATACACCAACAACCACCGTGAATATACAACTTACGTGTACAGTTTAAAATGATGTTTTGTGATATGTGAACATAACTTAAAAATAATTTAACCGAGTAAGAAGTTACCAGCTTGAGGGTTGGCAAAGCAAGTGAAGAGGGGGACTTTCCCAGCCGAGTCTCTTGGAGTGGACCCTGCACTGAGCTCAGCTCTCCACGGGGTGGCGCCACCTGGATGTTGCCAGTACCTTGGCGGGCCTGATGAAGCTGGTCCTGAGACTGTGGGAAGCTGGAGTAAGGAAGTGGAGAAGACAGGAAAGAGGGGCCTCTTCCTTCCTCTCGCCCTCCAATTATATGCTAGAGGCTCCCATTGGCAATGTTTCATGGGAAACCCAGGAATGCCCTGGTGTGGCTCAGCATACCAAAAAGCCAGGGAGAGAGTGGTAGATTTGAAGCTAAGAGGCAGTAGATAAATAAGGAACACACAGGCAAAGTAAGGCTAGTAGACAAAGAGCTCATACTTGGGGAGGAGCGATTCTTTTCTCATATAATTTTGTTTTGAAAAAAGTGATTTATTTTAAACTAGGTATTACCTACTTTAGAAAGATTTACAGAAATAATTTTACAAATCTGAAACAAAAATCTTATTACCTTTTATGTATGCTAATTCTCCTTATGAAACATCTTTCCTCTCTTACACTGCTCCCACGTACCAGGTGTTTAGAATAATGAAAGGAAGCCGGGCGTGGTGGCGCACGCTTGTAATCCCTGTGCTTGGGAGGCGGAGACAGGAGGATCGCTCAGGTTCGAAGCCAGCCGCGCTGACTTAAGAGACCCTGTTTCCAAAAACAAAAAAATAGGTCTGGGAGTGTAGCTCAGAGGTAGAAGGGCTTCCAGGAACCCCAGTACCACCACACACACACAAAAAGAATAATGAAAGGAATTCTGCATGTTAATACACGTGTGTGGCCCACCCACCTGGCGTCTTTGCTCATACAGCTCTGTCCCAGCCAGAAGCCGTTCCTTGCTCTTCTTTGGCTGAGTTCTGTTCTCCTTCCATTATGAAGCCTTTTCTGCTGCATCAGTCCATTGTGACTTTTTCTATCTTGCTTCTGAGTTCCTATAGGGAAAATTTCCTGAGCTATTCTGGGACACTTATTGCCTTGATTATTGATTAGGTTTCCATATACAAGTGTTTCATCTTCACATTTTATATGCGTGTGTTTCCTTATGTGCCCGAGATGATGCGAAGGCTCCCCTAATCTACTCAATTTCTATGAGATCAACTCTTAGACTCTTCATGAATGAGATCATGTGGTACTTGTCTTTTTGCCTGGCTTATTTCACTTAACATAATGAACTCTAGTTCTACCCATGTTACCACAAATGACATGCTTTCACTCTTTTTATGGCTGAATGGTATTCCACTGTATATACATACCACACTTTCTTTATCTATTCATCAGCTGATGGCCATTTAGGTTGTTTCCATTTCTTGTCTATGGTTAATAATAGTGCAATGAACATGAGAACACAGATGTTTCTTTCACATACTCATTTCTTTTCCTTTTTGTCTATACCCATTGGTAGAATTGCTGGATCAAATGATAGTTCTATTTTAAATTTTTTGAGCAATTCCCATATTGTTTTCCATGATGTCTGCACTAATAATTTACATTCCCACCAACAGTGTGCAAGCATTCCATTTTCTCTACTTCCTTGCCAGCACTTATTATCTGTGTCTTTTGATAGTGGCCATTCTACTTGGATGAAGCGCTATCTCACTGTGGTTTTGATTTGCGTTTCCCTAATGATTAGTGATCTTGAGCATTTTTTTCATATACCTATTGGCCATTGTATATCTTCTTTTGAGAAATGCCTCTTTAGGTGTATTTTTCCATCTGGGGGCGTTGTTTTTATGCTATTATATTACTTAGTTCCTTATATATTCTGGATATAAGTGTGGAAATAAACATACTTAAGTATGGAAATAAACCATAATGAAGTATGGTTTGCCCTTTCTTCTTGGAATTCATGACGCCATTAACCTGATACATTAATCAGTGCTGTTCCGGCACTTTCCATGTCGTTGACCTAGGACCACTTTCTTCATTGGCATCAGCTGCCATTTCTGCCTCCACATTTTCTGATTTGTATGATTGTTTTTGCTCTGAGACTCTACACTGGGAGGTTTTCAGCCTGTATGTTTTTAAGAAAGCAAGCAGATGCTACATAAATCAAGTGGACTCAGCGTAAGATACTGGTGAATGACAAAGACTAAAGCAAACTGAAATGCCCATGCCTGATAGAAAGATCAAGTTTTATAAAATAATACCCTGTGGGCAAAAAAAAAAAAAAAAAAATAAGCCCTGGCAGGAAAAATGTGGCCATAGATTGCATGTTTGAAACCTTAGAAGTCCAGATTTGAGGACTAAAATTTGTGGTTATTTCCATGCTTATATCAAAAGTTGTCATTGATTTTGTCTTCCAAGAGTCTGACGTTGGGATGGCCATTAAAAAAATATCTAAAGTCAAGTAGGTTTGAAAAGATAAACACTGAAACTTTCAGTCCTCAGTGTAAAGAAACAGCTCCAAGTTTTCTCCATCTTTTTCTTCGTTTTTCTTAAAAACGTCTGTTATCTTGTGAAAATAGTATGCCACAGAACATTTTTAGGGAAATACTATTTTAGATGTCTCTAAAAGTGTAGGAAGATTTATCAACAAAGATGATTTCTGGTAAAAACACGCTCACACATACACAAAGCTGCCATCCAAGTCGCAGCCATCTAGGGGCAAGTGTTGCGCCAGCTGCTGCCGTCTTGCTAAGCTCCCTCCGCCCCTGGCTTCCTTTGCCTCCATCTGGTCCATTTCTCCATCGTTAGTTGCTGCTCCATTTACTCTCATGATACCTTCTCTCTCTCCCCAATCTGTGTTTAAGGGATTATCAAGTTTTGCATCCCACGATGTAGAACTAAAAACTAGCCTGCACGCAAGCTTCCATTTCCAGTAGGTTTTTGGCAAAGAACTTTGTCATTTGTACTTTTTTTTTATTCTGAATCCCTTTCTTGAGTTTTGAAACATTCCAATTTTATAAGTTTGGGAAAGATTTGCTCCTTGTATAAGAGTTTAACTTTATTCACTATTTATTCAATAAATTATTCGTGGTGTCTAACAAGGGTCAGGTGTGGTCTATGCACTGGTGATACGGCAGGGAACAGAAGAGATGAGGGCACCCGCCTCTTGGAGAGGTGCGTCGGTGATGGGGAGGGAAGGCGATGCAGAAGATGAATAAGTAACATGTAAGAATGTCAGCGCTTGATGTGTGCTGAGGCAAGTCAAGCAGAGCGAGCTGACAGGATGTGTGTGTGGGAAGAACGGCTGCGATGGGTGGTGCTCTGTGTCCACTTGGCTAGGCTCTAGAGTAACTAGTGATTCAATACAGCACTAAGTGTTGCTGTGAAGGTATGTTTTAGATGTGATAAACACCAACAATTAGTCGTCTTTAAGTGAAGTTTTTAAGATTGTTCTCCATAATGTGGTGGACCTTCTCTAAGCAATCAAAAGCCTTAAGAACAAAGACTGAAGTTTCCCAGAGAAGAAGCAATTCTGCCCAAAGGAAGCTTGAAGTAACTCTTGCTGATTCCAGCTTTCTGGCTGCTCTACAGATGTCTGATGTGCCATCCCCCACAACCATGAGAGAGAGCCAGTTCCTCAAAACAAATCCTAGTATGTGGATGTGTGTATATGTGTATACATGCACACACACACACACACACACACACACACACACCCTTTTTGTTCTGTTTCTCTGGAGCCATGAGTGATACCACAACAATTTTGGATTCAGAGGCTTTCAAACATTCAGCCCGCTCATTTCAAATTTGCACAACTGCCACATTCTCAGACAGGCCTGTTCTGATCCTACTCTATCAACGATAAAATTCATCATCTCCCATTTCATATCCCTGATCCCCTGACCCCACTCTATTTTTTCCCATAGCGATGCCACTTTTCACATACTGTGTTACTATTTATTTTTATTTTTATTTTATCTCCCTTCTCTATATAAACTTTTTGATGGCAGGTGTCACAGGACAAGTTCCCTGGGAACAGAACTCTGAGATGAGACTCATGGGCAGGCCTCCTGGGGGTGCTCCCAGGGACAGAGGCCACAGGGACTAAGGGCAGTATGCTGCAGAGGAAGGAGTGGGGCTGTGATGCAGTTGTAACAGGTGTCTCGGCATCCCCAAGGGAGCTCGGGAGCTGGTGCATGGCTTCAGGGATGTCCCGAGTTTAATGAGACAAAGGGAGATAAGCCTCTGTACCTTGGTCCTTGGATACAGCCTGTCTTCAGGAGGGGCATTTCCTTGGAGACATAGCCCCCTTTGACCCAGGGCAATTCCCAGTGAGGATTCAGCTGTGACTTGTCAGCCAGAAACATTCCTGTCAGCTGGAGAATGAGCAGCTTGGTTGTGGATGAGGACCAGGGTGGTGCGCCAGGCAGTAGCCATCTTTTTTTTTTTTTTTTTGTCTATTGCTGAGTCCCTGGTTTAGGGATAGAGGAATTGATGGGTGGAAGAACAAATGAAAGAATCATTTTCAAACAAAGAAGACGTGGCCACTGTTTTCAGTGGAGAAGCAGAGAAACAAGAATGTAAAAATAGAGAGTGGGCCAACAGGAAAGCAAAAACCAATGTTTAAGGTTTAAAAACAAAAAGTGTTAAGTGGAAGAAGAGAGGTTCTTTGAGGAGTGGCAAGGCTGAATACGAGTATGTTTATAACACAGGGCTTTTCTGAGTCCTACATACAGATCGGAGAGACTGTAGGACCAGGGTGAGCTGTTATGGGCCTGAGCGGGGCCCAGGGATAAAGAAAGTATCCTGCGAACACAAGGAACAACTGGCTCCCGTGACAGAACTTTTAACAAGCCTTTTCTCATATTTGTTGACTCAAGGCAGGCCAGGGAATTCTCTAAAAGGCAACGTGGCTATAAATCAGTGAGTCCCATGAATGTGCATTCCAGGCTCTTGGAGGAAAGGCTGCAACACCAGAGCCCCACCTCTCAGGCCTCAGGAGCGCTGCTGGAGTGGCCTCAGAGCTCTGGGCTTGGACTTTGGGCTGGGAATGGAAAGCATTCAGGAGAGGAAGCGGGGAGCTGCAGAAACGTCATCGGGCATCCAGCCCTAGACTGGTACCTAGCAGGTGCTAAGTGCTCAGGGAAAGACTAATGGGATTTTAGTGAGGCCCTGGTTCTGTGTGACCTAGAGAAAGTCTGTGCTTCTCTGAGCCTTGACCACCCTGCAGTAAAATGCTGAATTTGAACACAAATGGGGTCTTTGGGCATGTGAGACTGTGAGAGGCTGAGCTTTAGAAGCATTTGAGCAAGTGTCTGGAGCCGTAAAAAGGAGGGTGATGCAGAAAGCTCCTACCCTGGAGAGGCCTCCAGACTCCTGAGCTGAGTGAGCACCGCCCTGCAGGGACTGCTGGGGTGGGGGGTGATGAGCCCAGGGGTGTGTCAAGGGGCAGCAGGACACCTCAGTGTCCACTGCTGTAGGAAAGGTGTCTTCCCATAGCTGCTCAGGACACAATGGCTCCGCCTCTGGGGTAGCCTGAGGTGGGGCGAGGGCAGAGCAGCCAGGCCTGGAGGAGGAAGGTGGGGTTTCACTCAACACCTGCTCACATCCACCAATGGCCCAGTGCATGCAATGTCAGCCAGCTCCCACTCAGAATAGTATGCTTCACGTTGTGGCTTGTCTAGTGCTTGCAAGTTTGGTCAGGGACTTAATCTCTCTGGCTCTGTACCATGGGGCTGGTCACACCCACATGGCAGGTAGACTTGAATGGGAGGTTGTATAAAAGCAGCGTGTTTGTTCCCTCTCTTGGTCCCTTCTGCCTTCGTCCCTGCCGTCCTGTGCAAGTCAGCAAGGAGAGCAGGAACAGAACGCAATCAGGGCCTGTAGCTGGATGAGTCTGATGCCCATATAGGAGTCTGATGTCTGTACAGGAGCAGAGTTCCAGGCAGACGACTTGCAAGTTGGGCCCTCAGGCCTCCTCATCACAGAGTGGGGGTCGCCACTGACCAGTGTCACTGTGAACAGATGATATTTATTCAGCAAGGGTGCTGAGCATTTCCAATCCCTGACTCACTAGAAAAAAGAATCCAGTAAAATGGGGGATGAACAAGAATAAAGTGGATGAACGAAAATAAAGTAGAGTGAGGTAGGAATGGCACTGTGAGGGTTAGATTCTACTGTTCTGCAAGGGCAGAGGAGGTGGTCTTTTCCCTCAGAAGATTTTATATGAAGACCTCAATTCTTCTTTACAAACCTGAAAAGAGAAGGCTTAGACAGGCTGTGGGGTTCCTTCTCTAACAAGGAGTTGCATCTTATGCTGAACCAGGGGTTCCAAATCCCTAGGCTGTGGAGTGTTGACATCAGAGAAAGGGACCCCCCCTCAAATCCACATCTGCACCAAGCAGGATTTGCAGGCAATGAAATGCTAAGGGTCAAGTGCTATTATGTAGGAAGGACTTACATTTGGGTCATTATAGCCAAGCCAGTTGAATTATATTCCCAAATTCAGCCAGGCCCAAGAGCTTGACTCCCCAGCCCAGCCTTGGGAAGACCCTTTATAGTGGTTCCTTCTTTTTGGCCTGGGTCCTGGGACCCATGACAAGGGCTGCCCAGGCCTTACCCTGCAGTGTCGACCTTCTTGTGAGTTAAGTCTTCTTGTGAGGAGCTCTTGACTACTCTCAGGGGTGGGGGAGAAGTGTTCCTGTGTTGATGATCCATCTGCTCTCTCTGCTCAGGCTGATTGCCCCGTTGGCCTTCTTCCTTTTTCTTCTGGTCCTTTCTTCCCCCTCATGGTGCCTTATCATTGTCTCTTGTTCTCCTCTCCACAAAGCTAATGACCACCTCTGTCTCACCTCCCCACCTTCCTTCCTTCCCCAAGATTCTTGTCTCCTTTTCTAAGTCTCCAACTCTGTGTAAGCCATGGGAACTTCCCACCCTGCTGGGCCATGAGAGGCTCTTAATACCAGCTCATTCTCTACTGGGCTGGGAGAATGGCCCTGCGGAAGTGGACAGGGCCACAGACCTGAAATTCAGATAAGCCTAAAGGGTGGGAAAGTGGTACTAATAGAACTCTGAACATGAGTCAGGGAATTTACATACAATCCATATTTAATCCTCATAGCACTCTTTGAGATGCTTGTCCCATTTTAAGGATGATCACATCAAGACTCAGAGACATCAAGTGCCAGGGGCTGGGGCCTCAGTTGGCCAACAGCAGCTCACTGGTTCCCACCTGTCTGACTGCAGCTCACTCTCATCTCTATACTCTGCCCCTCGCCAACTGCAGTCATCTTCATATCCACCCCTGGCTAATGCCATTCCATCCTGGTCCTCAGAAAAATCTAATGTTACCAGTTGAAATTTAATCATAGCATTCCATAAAGTATAGTTGAAAAAGCAGGAATACATGGGCCAATATGATTTGTAGGATGAGAATGAGACACAAGTTCTGATGACATAACTTGAGTTGAAAGATGCTAAGTGTGTGTGGTTTGTGTCTGGGGAGGGAGGGGGTCTAAGGACACTGGTCCTGGATGCTGGGGCCTGATAAGAGAGCAACTCAGGAGGTGATTTCACTGAGCAGAGAGACACCCAGCTGGGACAAGTATTATTCAGGATCAGAAAAATGTTAAACTCTTCTCAGTTGGTGTTGCTTTTTAAACAAAAATACTGTGTATAATTATTTACTTTAAGAACATATGTTTAATAAGTTGTCTTCAAACAGAAATACGCATGAAACAAAGTCACCCATATATTGAGACTTGCTGGTACCTGGTTCTGTCCTCCCCGAGGAGCAATGATCTTCTGTTCATTAGCTCAGTATTTTCAGTGACTCTGTAGAACATTAGTGCCCTGAATGAAGAGACTCGACAGCATGTTTGTGTGCTCACCTGTTTACTGTGTCTCTCCTATTATGCGGTGTGCTCTCTGAGGACAGGCATAAAGTCTGCTGTCCTCACCTTTAGACTCCTACAGGCCCTGGCATGTAGCAGGTACCAGTAAGTCTTTGTGTAAATGTATTTTAAATGAATAATTGAAAGAAAGTTTGAGAAGAATCATGGATGTGTCTAGGGAGTTTTGAGTAAGAGTGAGTCATCATCACTGTGGACTGAGCAGAGGAGGAGAGGTAGAGAGAAAGTGTGTATCAGGATGGCAGACAGGGGAAATAGGAAGACAGGGTAAGCCTGAAGAATGTTTGTGGGTGCCAGACTGCAGCGAGTTAAGGGAAGCGCAGTGAGAGGAAGAAGAACTGATGAATGTAGGCCCTGCTTTTGAGTTGGGGTGAGAAGAGGAGGCAAGCAATTTGACAGAAGCTGAGGAGCATCTGGCCAAGGGTTGAGTGCTTCAGGCCTAGAAATGCTCTCTGATAATTACTAGAAAGAGGAATAACTTCGAGGTGTAGCAGAGAGAGGTAGAAAGGAGTGTGGTTTGATGCCAAGGCTCCAAAACAAGATCTCTCAGCTTCACAAATTAGGAAAATGAGCCAGGCATGGTTGTGCACACTTGTAATCCCAGGACTTGAGAGACTGAGACTGGAGGATCACAGGTTCAAGGACAGCCTCAGCAAGTAGGAGGACTCTTATCAACCTAGCAAGACCCTATTTAAAAATAAAAAATGGGGCCGGGCATGGTGGCGCACGCCTGTAATCCCTGCGCCTAGGAGGCAGAGACAGGAGGATCGCGCAGGTTCGAAGCCAGTCGCGCGCACTGGCTTTGGCGACCCTGTTTCCAAATAAAAATGTAAAAATAGGTCTGGGAGTGTAGCCCAGAGGTAGAAGGGCTTCCAGGAACCCCAGTACCACCAAAAAATAAAAAAAAAGAAAAAAGAAAAAAAGAAAAAATGGGTTGGGATGTAGTTCTAAGGTAGACTGCCTCTGAGTTTAATCCCCAGTACCACACACACACACACACACACACACACACACACACACACACACAAGGAAAATTGAAAGCAAAGATGACTACATTTATAGGAAAGGGGACCAAAAGTTGAAGGAGATCATTTCTCACTAGCTTGTTTCTTTTCTCTTCCTTTCCCTTCCTTTTTTTGGTACTGGAGGTTGAACCTAGGGGCATTCTATCTCTGAGTATACCCCAGCCCTTTTTAGTTTTTTTTATTTTGAGATGGTCTAACTCAGTTAAGACATGTTGGTCTTGAATCTGTGATCCTCCTATCTCAGCCTCTCTACCTTGATTTTTTTTTTGGGGGGGGTGCATTAGGAAGCCAGGTGAGATGCAAAAGAAGGAATGAGAGGACCTGTGAATTCTGAGCTCAGGCTTGGAGAAAATGAAAGAATTCATGCTAGACAAATAAAGGACCAGTGGATAGATTGACATTGGAGACCATGCTGTGGTGGTCTTAGTAGCCAGGATAAGAAGAGCAGATGAGGCAAGTTATGGTGTTGCTGATTAGCCTTGAGGTTTTGCTGGGCAGGTACTGGAAGGACTGTGGTGTAAGGAAGCAGAGGAATCTCTGAGAGAAGGGTACTTGTGATCAATTGTGAAATTCAGATGGGAGCAGGCCAATGATTAAGAAAAGACTGAGGATCAGGTATTTGTGGTCTCCTTGGGGGGGGGGAGCAGACATAGTGGGATAAGGATAAGGATGGAGGAGGAAGGAGCTTCATGAAGAAGCTCCAGGTGATGGCCAATTCCAGAGGATCACCATACACGTAGGTGGGCAGCTGAAGGTATATATTTCCTGGTGTTAGAGAAATCCAGGGGCTACAAGGCTCAGAGTTCAGGTGGTCTTGCACTGATTTAGTCTAATTGACTTTTGCTTTCATTATAGATCTCTCCTTGTCTGATGATAGCAGATTCCTTGACACACACTTGCTGCCTGTAGATCAGCTCTTCCCAGCCCGAATTCCTCACACTGTACCTGCCCACTGAAGATGGCTAGTGACCACCAACAGTCCATTCCAGTGGCTTCTTACCTCTTCTTGACCTCCTTGGCTTCATGGAGGAAAAGTTGGTATTAATGGCCCAGCCCCTTCTCATATCTCTTCTTAACGTTGCTTTAGAAGCACCCCTTGAGGTCCTCTCACTCCATACGTCCTTCTCTGGATCCTGAAGTTCTCAGGCAGTTGGCTTCAAGGCTCTGCCCTTAGCCTGCTCCCCTTCCTCTTTCCATGCTCTTCCCTTGGCATGCTTTTTCAGTCTTGTACTTTCTACCATTACATTCTTGAAATTGAGATTTATCTTTACTCTGACTTTTTTTTTTTTTTTTTTTTGCGGGTCTGGGGATCAAACTCAGGGGCATTCAACCTCCGAGCTATACCCCCTGCCCTATTTTTTATTCTTTATTTTGAAACCGGGTCTCACTAAGTTGCAGAGGCCTCACTAAGTAGCTAAGGCTGTCCACAAACTGCGATCCTCCAGTCTCCGCCTCCCGAATGCTGGGATTACAAGCGTGTGCCACCACGCCCGGCTTACTCTGACTTTTATCTCTTTTTCTAGTATAAATTTCCAAGTACCCAGGCACAGTTCTGCCCATACACCAAATTCATTATGTGCAAACTAAAATGCAAAATGTTTTCTGTTACTCCCTGTATGTGCGGTGTTTCTGTCCTTTGAACCATCATACTTCCTGCCATTAAGTGTATTTCTTCTTCCTTGCAAATGAGAGTGGCTTTTGGAAAGCAACTTAACCTCTGTGTGCCTAAACTCTACATCGATAAAGATAATGATTTAGCACATTGCTGTTGGCATGGATTCGATGATGCATATAACATTCTGAGTAGAGGATTTAGCACTTATTAAACTCTCAGTGAAGAGCCAGGCGTGGTGGCGCATGCTTGTAATCCCCGCGCGTGGGAGCTGAGACAGGAGGATCGTGCAGGTTCGAAGCCAGCCTCAGCTACTTAGTGAGGCTCTTAGCAACTTAGTGAGACCCTGTTTCCAAATAAAATATAAAAATGGGTCTGGGAGTATAGCCTGGAAGTAGAAAGCCTCTGGGTTCCACCCCCAGTACCACACACACACAAAAAAATTCTCAATGAATTAGCTCTATTACCCAAAACTCCACTTCTCATTTTCAAGGTGGAAAACGAAGGACTCGAGAGAGAAAGTGATTGAGTAATATGACAGAGCCGGGTCTAGAGACCAGCCTGGCTTTAGGCTCCATGCGCCTCCCTAAATCCTTAAGGCAAAGGATCCCTAAACGAAGGGAGGACTGATTAGGAATAGTAATAAAACTGTCTTTGGAGAAGTTTATTTCTGATCATGTCAGCGGGAGGAGGGAGCCATGTCTCGTAACTTGCTGCCAAGTCTTAATTACTTATGCTAATTGAGACTGAGAAACTGGTTAAATGGAAGGTACATGTAATCTCCAAATGTGATTTAAGTAATAACTGCTGCTTTTTTCTCAATTATCATTTACTAGTTTGTTGAAGGTATTACATTATGTGTGGAAACAGCCGAAAATATACCACGATGCTTGAATCGTTGACTTATTTTTTTACACTTTTATTACTGCGTTGTAATTATACATTGTCACTGAGGTTCCAGTTCATTCAAAAAGACATGTACACAGGTCTTGTATGATTCCTTTCAGCTCACCCAGCTGCCCACCCCTCTTCATAATTAATCTCTCGACTGGCAGTGATCACTCCATACATGGGCTCGGTATAATTTGAATGTTTCATCAGTTCCTCCCTTTCCCCTTTCCACATTCTTCCTTCTTTCTCTTTCTAGATTCTTCTGGTCACTCTACTCAATTATCTAAGGTCCCATTTGTTTTCTATACTCTCTCTAGCTTCTGTATATGAGAAAAATAATTTGCTCCTTGATTTTCTGTGACTGACTAATCTCACTTAGCATAATCTCCTCTAGTTCTATCCAGTTACAACATAATTGTGTTGTTCTTTATGACTAAGTAAAATTCCACTGCATACACATACTACATTTTCACTATCTGTTCATCTGTTGACAGACACCGAGGTTGGTTCTATAATTTGGCTTCTAAGTAAGTTTCAAAATAAAGCACAAATAGTTCACCTTCAAAGCAATGTTGAAAGGAAATTTGAAAAATAAACATAGAATGAGGGTGC
Organism: Muscardinus avellanarius; assembly: GCF_963383645.1. Lineage (NCBI taxonomy): Eukaryota > Metazoa > Chordata > Mammalia > Rodentia > Gliridae > Muscardinus > Muscardinus avellanarius. The sequence goes on from NC_137786.1 coordinate 45,935,099, forward strand.
TGTGATACTTACACACAGACAACTGAAACTCCATGTTCTGTTATCAACATCTGAAAAGCTTCCGCGTTTGGGAAGAATTTTGTCCCTTCTTCTTAATGCTGTTTTTTTTTTTTATATTTACTTATCTTATTAACTTCATTAAACCCAACAGGAAATAATTTCAGCATCACAGCTAATTTGTTTTGATGTATCTCAAGAGAGCTATTTTTTAAATTGTGTCTGCTGCTTTCCATCCAACCGTGCCCCAGTTGAAGGGGCATCTGTTTTTGGAATGTCTTTTCAAAAATAACATTGGAGTCTGAAGGTCTGGAAGGTTTACAATAAAATCTTCTATTTGGAGCCAACATTTGTGATGGGATGCTTGGGTTTATTTTACTTTATTTTTTAAGTCTTTCCAGACTTTTTAGAAAGTCTCTATGTGTGATTATGTTTCTTCAGCTGAATGTCATCTATTAAATCCGGCTCACAGAGGGTCGGGGAAGAGGACTCCGCACGAGAGGCATGGAGTAAACGGCATGTTTTTGGTACTGGGGATCTAACGGGGCATTATACCTCTAAGCTACATCCCTAGATATTTCATCCCTAGATATTTTTATTTTATTTTATTTTATTTTTTAATTTTCAAGCAGGTCTTGCTACACTGCCGAGGGTGTCACTAAGTTTCTGAGGCTGGCCTTGAGTCTGCAATCCTACTGTGTCAGCCTCCCAAGTACTGGGATTACAGGTTCACATCACCACACCCAGCTTCTTTATTTTTTGTTTTGAAACAGGGTCTGTCTAAGTTTCTGAGAGTCTTGCCTACTTTTGAGGCTAGCCTCAAACCTGCAATCCTTCTGTCTCTGTCTCCCATGTACTAGTACAAGTATGCACTACCATGCCCCAACTTAACACTCTTTTGATGTTCACAAGTAGTATAAGCAGCCTCCACTGGCAGAAGGGAAGTATGGGGCAGACTCCATGTTCTCTCCTCACAACCTCACTACTATAGACTATGCTGACATGAGAGGGAGGCTTGGATCAGGTTTTGGCAGATGTATTAATTAGTGTTTGTTCATATGCATTGAAAGCAAGATGCAAAGATATTTCAAAAGCTGAATGTGCCAACCTTTCTGCCCTAGAGGATCAGGCTCTTCATGAAGTTAGAAGATAAAGGATCATTAGGACTGAAACCTGAAGGGTCATATTTTGTGGGGTCTGCCAGTTCTTCACTATGGGCTGTGAGGCTGCATGATGCTCCTCGCTCACTCCCTATCCCAGATGCCAAGCAGCAAACCCTCTGGGGCAGATTAAGGCAAACCAGCTGAAGTGCAAAGTAATCACCTGTGAAGGTTTCTGATTGGGGCTCTCAACTGCTAATTATCCCTGAAGAGCTAAGTTTTCCTTAGGATACTTTGAATGCTAACTGTTGCTAAATTTTATTTTTTCTTTCTTTCTTTCTCTCCTTTCTTTCTTTCTTTCTTTCTTTCTTTCTTTCTTTCTTTCTTTCTTTCTTTCTTTCTTTCTTTCTTTCTTTCTTTCTTATTTTTTCTGTTGCTAAATTTTAGATTGAAGCCAACCCGTTTGCAAACTACATCATGTTACTCAGGGCCAAGTATACCATGAGTGTTCTCCCAGTCTCCAGAGCTAGGCATTGGAGGTGCGCTTGTCCTGGCCTGATGCCGGCCCAGCGACAGTTCTAACAGGCCTGACTGAGTGATCATCTCTCAGAGCTGGCTTCTTCTCTTATCTCCTGAGCCGCTGGCCTACTTTCAGTCCTTATCAGGAACTTCCTTTGAATTACTGTAACCTACCTGCTCATATTAACCTACTTCTCTTCTAGTAGTTCATTCTCTACTGGAGAGTTTCCTAAAAATAAGTCTGATCTTGTCGACTCCCCTGAATAAAGTCTCCCAAGGGCTCCCATGGCTCATGGATAACATCCAACCCCAACCTCCTTAGGTGAGCTTTCTTTCTTTCTTTCTTTCCTTCTTTCTTTCTGTACTGGGTATGAAACCCAGGGTCATTCTATCTCTGAGTACCTCCAGTCATTTTTAAAATTCTGTTTTGAGGCAGATTCTCACTAAGTCACTGAAAGTCTTGCTAAGTTGCTGAGGCTGATCTCAAACCTGCGTTCCTTCTGTCTCAGCCTCCCAAGTATCGTGGTTACAGGTGTGTGCCACCACTCCCGAGTCCTTAGGTGATCTGCAGCCATTTCCCCCACTGCTCTAGCCTTCATAAAACCTTTCATGCTTTCCAAAGAGTCCGGCCTGGTTTTTTCTTCAGGTCACTGGTAGATTCAGTTCTTTGCTACGTTTATTGCCTGAAACACGCTGTTCCTTTATGCTGTGACCTCCGTTACGCTGCCCTCTCTGACTGTGCAGGTCTTTGTACTCCTGCAGCCCTTTCTGTATATGTTCACTGATAGTAGCTTTCATGTTGTGTGGTTTAGGGTTGTCAGATGTAATACAGGATGCTCCGCTCAATTTGAATTTAGGAGAAATAGCGAACAGTTGTTTTTATTATGCTTAAGTCTCATGCAACATTTGAGCTTACTCATACTAAGCACGTAATTATATGAATTTCAGATTGAGCGGAGCATCCTGATTTTTATTTGCTGAGCCTGGCCGGGCTTGGTGTGCTATAACTCAGCTGTCTATGTGTCTGTTACTCCTTGCTCTGAAAGCCTGGAGGATGCTCATATCAAAATCATAACTCGACTCCTGGCCCAGCAGCAAGTTTGTATTGAATAAATGTTTCTTGAACAGAAAAAAGAGATACACAGCTAGATGAGTATCATGGCTGTCTTTTCTCATCCACTTGGGAAAATTAAAAAATAAAAACACTGGGAAACTTGGTAGGTGCAGAGGTATTGTCCCTATGCCTAGCAATGTTTCAGAAGTTGAAACTGTTCTAAAATAAGGATTGGGGAAAATAAGAGCAGAATGGATGAGTATTTTCTAGTGTGAAACCCAAAATTGATATCTAACATATAGAAGTAATAACACTGACAGTGAAATAATATTTGTTCTTCTGAACTTCTATCAATCTTCTCTCAGCCCCTCCTCGTTAGATCCTCTCATGACCCAGTGGGGAAGGTGCACGTTGCGGGGGCTGGACTGTTCTTCCCAGTTCTGTGCTGTATTAGGTCTGATTCTAAGTGCTATTCTGCTTCCTTCTCATAGACCCACAGGGAAGCTAGCCGGATGGAGAATTGTTCAAAGCTCTATCTACCTTATAACCAAAAAATAACGCACTGAGTTGCCAGGTTTCTGTGTGGGGTTTGGACTCAATCCCATTTCTTCTTGGGAAGCTTTCTCTGCCTTGAAGAAATTCTTAGACCTTCACTTTGTCTCAGTCTTGTGGCCATAAAACTGCCCTGACCAAAAGTTTGTTTTAAGGGCTTATGACTCTGGGGCATAAAGAAATGTTTGAAGAGGGGAAAGGGGATAAAAGCATGCACGATTCTGTATGAGATGGAGGTTTGGTACAGCCCCCCCCCCGCCCCCTTTCCTTTAGATGAGCACATGGTGGGAAACTATTCAGAAAGCCAACAATTTGGGTAACAGCCCTTAAATTGACATTGTTTGGGTGTGAATGGACCCAATTGGCTTTAAATGTTTTGTTCCCCACATAATTCCTATTTTAGTCAGATTGGTTACTATAGAGACTGGAGCTGCCTTGTTCTGGATGATTAAGAGAGGACATGTTCACTTAGGGCAGGAGTGGGGCTTTAAGGTCCAAGGTCCTGGTCTAAGCCCAACCCAGGCTCACGGCAAGCCTGTCCCCGGCTCACTGCCACGCTGCGGTTCTTCTGTAGCTAGGCAGGGGGGCCATATTTGCATTGGATCCCTTTGGGGAGTGATATTTATTTTGTTATTGGTGTTAGGTGAGAAGGAAGAACTGGGGATGAGGGAGAAATTCATAAAGTGAATTTAAAAAAAATATTGAACGTGGAAGCTGTTGATGATCGGTTAGGTAATCAGCTGGAAATAGGAAGCTACTCATCCCAGCATCACCTCTAGGGCTGGGGCTTGGGAACGAGTACCTTGGAGTATTTTTTTTTTTTTAAGTGTGTGTGTGTGTATGCATGTACACTAAATCTTAAACTCCTAAAGGTCAAATATAAAGGCTGTGATTTACAAGCAATTAATTTATATGCTGTTTATCTCTATCCTTCAGAAATAATTATTTTATTCTCTACCACTCCTCTGCATGCATTTTTATTTTGTGTGTGTGTGGTATTGGGGATTGAACCCAGAGGCATTCAACCTTTGAGCTATATTCCCCAGCCTGATTTTATTTCTTAACTGGAAACAGAGTCTCACTAGCTTGATGAGAGTCTTACTACTTGCTGAGGCTGTCCTCAAACCTGTGATCCTCCTGTCTCAGCCTCCCAAGTATTGGAATTACAGGCATGCACCACCATACTAGGCTATATATTTTCATTTTGAAAGCAACTCTTTATGGTGGAAAATTTTAGGCACAATATAAGATGCTAATAGTGTAAAAAACCTGTCATATATTCATGACCCAACTTAACGACTATCAACACCGTCATTCTTGTTTCATACCACTCATCTTTAATTTTTTTCTTTCCTTTTTTGACCTATGTGACAGTAAATCCCAAATGATGTATCATTTTACTTGTAAATACTTTAGTATGTCTCTCTAACAAATCTTCATTTGTTTTTTTATAACTACAATATACCATTATCATACCTAAGAGAATCAATGATTCCTTAATACCAACTAATACTTAATTCCTGCTAACTTTTCATAGATTATCTCAAGAACATCATCTTTTTATAGTTGATTAGTTGTTTTGTTCCATCCAGGATTCAGATATAGTTCATGCATTCTATTTATTTGATATGTCTGTTAAATTATATATATAATTATATACTTACATATAATTATATATTTATATATAAAAGTTATATATTTATATATAAAATATGAAATAAGTATTATAAAATGTAAATCTGTAACATAATATATGTAATATATATATATATATAATATATATATTTTTAATATGGGACTTGAACCTAGTATAAAATCCCCAGCATTTTCTATTTTTTATTTTTATTTTTGGTGGTACTGGGGTTCCTGGAAGCCCTTCTACCACCGGGCTACACTCCCAGACCTATTTTCTATTTTTGAAACAGGGTCTCTTAAGCCAGCGTGGCTGGCTTCGAACCTGCGCGATCCTCCTGTCTCCGCCTCCCAAGTGTGGGGATTACAAGCGTGCGCCACCACGCCCGGCATCCTATTTTTTATTTTGAGACAAGGTCTGGCTAAGTTTTCCAGACTGGCCTCTAATTTGTCATCTTCCTGGCTCAGCCTTCTGAGTAGCTAGAATTACAGGCATGTGCCATCATGCCACCAGTTATAAGCACAATTACCCTTTTCTCCTTCCTTCCATTTTATTTGGGAATATTTCAAATATTTTAAGAAAAGTTGCAAGACAAATACAATGAACATTCACATTCACATTTTGAACATTTGCTTAACTCTGTGTGTGTGTGTGTGTGTGTGTATGTTGGGAGATGCTCATCATCATAACCACCATCATCATCACCATCACCACCACCACCACCACCATCATCATCATCATCATCATCATGACCACCATCATCATGACCACCATCACCACCACCACCACCATCATCATCACCATCACCACCACCATCATCATCACCATCACCACCACCATCATCATCATCACCACCACCACCATCATCATCATCATCATCACCACCACCACCACCACCATTATCATCATCACCACCACCACCACCACCACCACCATCATCATCACCACTACCATCATTATCATCATCATCATCATGACCACCATCATCATCACCATCACCACCACCACCATCATCATCATCACCACCACCACCACCACCACCACCACCATTATCATCATCACCACCACCACCACCACCACCACCATCATCATCACCACCACCATCATTATCATCATCATCATGACCACCATCATCATCACCATCACCACCACCATCATCATCATCACCACCACCACCACCATCATCATCATCATCACCATCACCATCACCACCACCACCACCATCATCATCATCATCACCACCACCACCACCATCATCATCATCATTATCATTTTGCTGAAGCATTTGAGAATTTGCACATTTGTTCCAGACATTGTGACATCTTTAAATATTTCAGTGTGTTTTCTCTACAAACAAGGATATTCAACTATAAAGTTATATTATAAATATCACATAAGGAAATTTAACACTTTTTAAACAAGAATATTACCTACTATTCATATTTATATTTACATACTGCCAAATGTCCTGATAATGCCTTTTATTGCTTCCTTGAAAAAAATCTAGGAGTAAATACAGAATGAAATATTAAATTTAGCTGTCATGTCCCTTTAGTCCTCTTTTATCTATGGCAGTTGTTTTATGTTTCGTGACACTGCCATTTTTTTTGAAGCTTGTAAGCTAGTTACTGGGCAGAATGATTCTCAGTTGTATTTACCTGATTGTTTCTATCTTTAGTACATAAAAGAACTGCCATTCCTTGTCATAATTTAGAGAAAATTTGTCATGTATTGAAGTTTAGTTTTGTTTTCTCTTGTACAATTTTGCATTAACTGTTGGCTTTAAAAAAAAAAAACTTTATAAGTTGGGTGTGGTGGCACATGCTTGTAATCCCAGCATTTGGGAGGTGGAGACCAGAGGACTAGTTTGCAGACAGCCTTAGCTACTTAGCGAGGCCCTTCGTAACTCAGTGAGACCTTGCTTCAAAAATAAAAAGACTAAAAAATAGGGCTGGGGCTGTATCTAGGAGGTAGAATGTCCCTGGGTTCCATCCCTAGTGCTGCAAAAAAAAAAAAAAAAAAAAAAAAGAATAAAAAAAGAATAAAAAATAGGGCTAGGGCTGGGAGTGTAGCTCAAAGGTAGAATACCCCTGGGTTCCATCCCAAGTACTGCAAAAAACAAACAAACAAAAAACTTTATAGATGTTTGCCCTTAGCATGGAATTTTTGCTTTTATTTTTATATCCCCATGTGGAAAAGGCCTAAAGTTTATTTTCACAGTTCTCTATGGCCTTAAGAATGCATCTGAACCATTTATTCTTATTTGTGGGTTGGGTTATTCTTGAGATTCTCCTTTGATTCAGAGAGTTAACAGTGTGCATGATGTGAACTGTGGGTTCACAGTTATGGAAAAGGAAGAGACTGGAATCCCGATGTTACTGTCCTTCCTTTACACACAGCCTTGCCTTGGCCACCTGGAGCCCTGCAGCTTCCCATGTGGTCCTGTATGGGTCCCGAGTGGACTTTGAGCCCGCTGGGCTGTTTCTGCTCACACTCTAACCCCCAGTGCTCACCCACTTGGCCAAGAGGACTGGCTTGTGCTGCCCTGGAAACTACAGTTGGTGGTATGGATCAGCCATGGAAGAGCTTAGTTTGTATTTTCCAATCAGACGCCATACAGCCACCTAGCACTTATTGAATTAAGATGCCCTCAAAGGGCATGCATGGAGGCCGGCAGCAGGGCACACCCCGGCAAGGTCTCTCTCCCCACAGGGGTCCTTATACCCATGCCAGCAGCCTCCTTCCTTGCTTTGGGTATGATGCTGTGGGACCTTCTTCCTCACATCAAGAAGACATTCTGGTTCTGAAGAGAGACAGACCCAAGCTCATTTCCTGCTGAAAGTCTGTTTGGTTCTGGCCCACAGAGCTATAGTGGAAGGATACAGAAAGGAAAAGATTTCCCCTGGAAACAGAGACAGAGTGAGTGGGTTGAAATCACTGGGAGAGCCCACCTTCCCAGACGTGGTGTCAAGACTCATCTCTTTCTAGATTCTGACAAATAACGTGCAGTCAGGGGTAGACTCCCCCAAAGGAAAGCTGGAGAGTTGCCATGGGACCTAAGGGGAAATCTGTTTATTCTTGTCAGGAGTTTATAGAGGAAATGGAAAAGAATCAGAGGTGCAGGATAAGAGTGACCTGCTACCTCTTGTGACTTGACATAAAATATACATCCTTGTCATGATGATCACAGTGGTCACACAAGGGTTTTTTTCCATTTAGTGCTCCCAACACAGTATAAAATAGAGGCTACAGTTCAGACTTAGAAAGTGAGACTTTGAAAGCTCAGAGAGCTTCAGGGACTGGTCCACTTGTTCAGACGGCCCGTGAGTGGGTTAGTATTATAGCCAGCTCTTCCCATCATAAAAGCACATGCTCTTCACCCTCACCCTTCCCATTTCTTGAGGAGCTTTGCCCAGTTATTCGATGAGAATCACCATATGAATTTTCTTTCATTTCTGTGTCTGGTTCTTCCACCACCTCTAACCTCAGCCTACTCAAGGAAACTTCACAGCCAAAGGGCTTCCTCACAGTGCTGAGAGCTCACTTGGCCTAAGATTTCTGGAAGAAATAAAACACAAGAAAATACATATCTTACATATCTCCATATAAATTTTGATAGTATGTGCATGTGTGTGTGTGTGAACTAAGAATAGTGCCTAATGCATGGTAAGAGTTCAGAAAATAATGTGAACCTGTGAATATAAGATACATGCAATGAGTCTAGACTGCAGGATGGGGGAGAAGATGAAAGAGCAATCATGAATTTCGTCACTGATGCTCAAGCTTTAGCATCAAATAACTCATTTCTAGAGCAAGATCTGCTGAATAGATTCAGTTGCTGGTAACTTGAAAGTAATGTCCACATAGTTTCAGAAGTTGGAATTGAAAGGGAGGTAACATAAGGAGAGAGAAGGATGCTCCCAAGTATACGGGGCAGCCAGAAAGGCCAGGGTGCCTCAGTTCCCAGCTTGGCCTTGTGACTCACAGATCAGCAGGGATCCAGTTCTCAGCTTCTACGTGGGAGGAGGAATCCTGAAGCCGGGCCAGAAGCCTGGCCTGGTCAGAGACTGAACTGCTCAAATGCCAAGGGAAAGAGATTCCTTGAACTTGGAGCCTGGGAAGTTCATTTAGAGTGACTTTATCATCAATTACAGACTCTCCAGGCCTCCCTTCATTAAGCTAGGCCTGTGTAATTCATCTGTGTTTTAATCTTTGTAACCCCAAAGTTAGAAGTATCATGTCTTAGTCCTCCACAGCATGTTGGGGCAGTGGTTCTCTCAGCATCATCTATGTGTTTCTTCTGGAGGCACTGAGATCATTTGAAATTTGTAGCAAAAGTAGCAGGATAGGTCTCTTCACTTTCCATGTCTTTTCCAAATACAGTTTCATAGGTGCCAGAACATCAGATTGCTATGAAAAGGGGCCCTGGTGCCGGGCGTGGTGGCGCACGCTTGTAATCCCCGCGCTTGGGAGGCAGAGACAGGAGGATCCCGCAGGTTCGAAGCCAGCTTCACTGGCTTAGGAGACCCTGATTCCAAAAAATAAAATAGGTCTGGGAGTGTAGCCCTGAGGTAGAAGGGCTTCCAGGAACCCCAGCACCACCAAAAAAAAAGGGGCCCTGGACTTAGAGAGATAATTGAATCCCAGATTTTACATTACAAGCTAAGTGATCTTTGCCAACTTTTTCAGCCTCTGTGAGTCTCAATGATCTAGTCTGTAAAATGTAAAAGAGAGAGAGAGAGAAAGGAGAGAGAGAGAGAGAGAGAGAGAGAGAGAGAGAGAGAGAGAGAGAGAGAGAGAAAATGCCTACTTGCCAAGTTTATGAGGATGGAATGATATAAGCCAAACTGCCCAGGCCTGTTCCTAGCAGGTAGTGAGATGTTTCCTTCTCCTCACACTCATCCTCCTTTTTTTCCTTTGGCTATATCACATGTAAGCACATAAAAAAAATTATTATCTGTTTTTCATCTCTTCTGCAAGGTTGTGAAAATCTAGCATCTCTAAAATCTAAATACCCTGAGTATTGATAAGGGTGTTTATGAAACTCATACCCCCTAAAATTGAATGTTTTTATCCTACCCAAACACTTGCTGCAGCTCAGGAAAGGGGACAACCCAGCCTAGGTACATTCAGCGTAAGCACAACCGATGGCCCCAACAGAAGTGAGCAATTTCTCTATTAGGTAGAACTCAGGAATCAGAAGGCAAAAGAACGGCCGTTGTTTCCCAGAAACCTGCTTCTCTCAGGGGTTTGTGGTACTGATGCTTGTCTCTAGGATCTGAATCCCTAATTGCTGGAGTCAATTCAAAAGGATTCTAATCAATGGAGGCAGAAACAAATCAGTAGACAAGCTGGCTTGGGTGGGAAGCTCTGCACCAGAGTTCTGTAATTGCCTGAGTTGGATTCCCATCAGACAAGATACCCAATGAGATGACGAAAAGCTTTTTATATTTGGAGTGAATAGGGACCCAGTGCAGAAAAACAATTAGAAAACGAATGAAGGCAAATACAAATGCAATGCTATAAATTTTATTTTTGTGGTATTGGGGATTGAACCCAGGGGCATTCTACCTTGGAGCTATACCCCAACCCTTTTATGTTTAATTTTGCAGTAGCATCTTACTAAGTTGCTGAGGGTTTCACTAAGTTGCTGACCTGGCCCCAAACTTGTAATCCTCCTGTCTCAGCCTCCCAAGCACTATGATTACAGGCATGAATCATCATGCCAGGCAGCAATGCTGTGATTTTTAATATAGCTCTTGGGTTAATTTTTGTTTATATTCCAAGGTTTTATGTCTCCTTCAACCTACACTATTTTTATAAGAGGAGTAGGATCATGGTTGTGAAACAAAGGTGGAGTCAGAGAGAAAAGTTAAGATGTGCTCTGAATTAGAAATGGATGTCTGATGGTGCAGATTTTGAATATTATGTTTTGAGAAGTGACCATCATCAAGTAACCCATATTCTATGTCTTCATTCTGCCAGTTGAGCATGTACAGTAAGCTGGCTCGAAGGGAGTCCCAAAGCTTCCAACTACAACTATGTTGCTTTCATTAAAATTCTTAGTCTGAGTTCTACTCTGTAAAATATAGAAAATAATTCCTACCTCATGGGATTGTTTTGAGATTGAAATTAGACAATATTTACATTAGATGCTCTATTTTATTCAAAGAATTGGACCCATTACTTCTGAACATCTTTCTCCAGTCTCTCCCTTTCTACACATCTAATCACTATTTTAACAAGTATCTGCTGGACATTCTCCCCCAACAGTCTTCCCGAATTCAAAGTAAATAAAAAAAAATATCAAGTCAAGTTTGGTGGGACATGCCTGTAATCTGAGTGGAAGAGAGGATGAGACATCACAGGTTCAAGGCCAACCTCAACAATTGAGTGAGACCCTTAAAAATTTAGCAAGACTTTGTTTCTATATTAAAAATTAAAAGGGCTGGGGGGTATAACTAAGAGGTAGAATGCCTCTGTGTTCAATCTCCAATATTAAAAAACTGAAAACAGAAGCAAACAATAAATATCAAGTCATGTAGAAATATGAGGATTTGGTGGAAGTTGGAGTTAGACCTGGCTCAGAAGTGGTGTGGGTGAAGTTGAGGTTGGTACATCGATGCCTCTCTTACAAGTATGGACTGATTTGTTCCCAGGCAGGTACTGAGCACGGTCTATTCAGTGCTGCTCACCCACACATTTCTCTCTGATTTTGTAATGTGTAGATTGACCTTGTTACTGGGAAGGGTAGAACCCTTTGCTAACCTTTGGAGAATGAGTCAGGGTTGCTTTAAGTCCAGGAGAACCTCATTTTCTTTTCCAGTGATTGATTGAAGGAAAGGTGAGTGATCCAGCTCCAACCAATCAGGTACAAGGGGAATTCTGCCTGAAGCATTTGTTAAGCATTTTGTTTTCCTGGCAGAAGATGCCGATGAGGCCTGCTTGCTGTTTCCTTATCCTTCTTCTCCTCCTTCTCCTTCTCCTCCTCCTCCTCCTCCTCCTCCTCCTCCTCCTCCTCCTCCTCCTCCTCCTCCTCCTCCTTCTTCTTCTTCTTCTTCTTCTTCTTCTTCTTCTTATTTTTTTTTTTTTGAGATGGAAGAAATGCCTGAACTTCTTATTAAGTAAGGCAAGCGAATTTCTTTTTGTGTGTGTGATAATTAAGCTTCACCCACAGCCTTTTTTTTAAACAGGGTTTCATTAAATTGCTGAGGCTGGCCTTGAACCTGAGATCCTCTTGTCTCAGTCCCAAAGTACTATAATTACAGACATGCATCATCATGGCCAGAGAGTAAATGTCTTTATTTTAAAAAAATTTTTTATTGGTGCACTGTATTCATACATCATAATGGGATAAAAAAAAAAAACCTCTTGTAGACATACATGCACACATCACCCAGTTAGCCCCTACCCAATCCCCACCCCGTTCCCTCCCCATCCCTCCTTCCCATGCTTGGCTTAGTGGTTGATAGATGTCTTTATTGATTAAATTACTTAAATTTTTTTTGTGTTGGGGATTGAACCTGGAGGCATTTTACCTCTGAGCTATTCCCCTAGCCTTATTTTATTGTATTATTTTTATTTTGAAACAAGGTCTCACTGAGTTGTGGGGGGCGGGGGCTCACTAAGTTGCTGAGGCTGGTCATGAACTTTTAATCCTCCTATCTCAGCCTCTCAAGTACTGGGATTACAGGCGTGCACCACCGTGCCTGGCTTCATGCTGTCTTTTTATTTGGATGCGGAGCTCTGGAAAAACATATATCTGTTGAGTAAATAAATATAATTCTTTCAGAATGATATGACCGTGGAGACCAGAACCCTCCAGCACAATCACTTGTTTCAAGGTTTTATTTCTTAAAGAGAAATGAGCTATACAGAAATTGAGAGACAGAAGAGAGATGGAAATAGTGGTGGTGTGGTGTGGGGAAGGACCCATAGAACTGGGGCCAGCCAGCTACACATCACATGTCCTCATTCAGGCCCCTTCCTGTGAGGATCTTCTCTCGTCTGCAAAGGCACAGAACCCCATATGTGAGTGCCTGGTGATCAGGCAGTAAGAGTTCCCCATGCCAAGAAAAATAAACATCAGTTTGCATCCGGTTCAAGAATGTCAAACTGTAAATTTACATAAAACATATAGCCATCACACAGATAAGAAAGCTCCCTTTGACTGTTCCAGAGGATTTTCTCCCTATAAAAAGCTGTATAGGAACCCAAGATGTAATCAGACGTCATCGCACTGATTTATCTGGAGATATCTTTATCTCAGATTGCCTTGTCCCCTTCCTCAAGACAGACTCATAAGAGAGGCAGAATTAAAATAAGAAGGAGGCTTAATGAGCGTGGAATCGAGATAAGGAGATTTAAGTACATGTATATTAGTAGCATCAGGCTGAGATGGCAAAGCAAATCCAAGATGGTCTTGAAGCCTAATAACTAGGGGTCTGCATTCATACATGGCCTTAGCCAAGCTTCATCCTCCCATTTTCTGGACATCTAAAGCTGCTGGTTTATGATCTTTTTATGTTTAGTATGTTTCAGTCAAGTTATAAACATCAGTGTTTCCTTGGCAACATGCTGTATTTTTTCAAGTGATTTGTGTATGCCTCTTATAGCCTAATATATATTGACCTTACTGTTTAATTTAGAAGGCAATATAATTTCACTCATTTCCAAGTTCTTGTAGGCATCTTATAGTCACCCTCAAGTAGTATGGTTTAGACAACAAAGTACAGTCTCAGTTCTACTTCCTGCCATTCATAGATGCAGCAAGGTGTAGCATCAGCATTCCCAGCTGTGTGTCTTCACAGAAGATGTTACAGATGTGTCCAAGGGACTGATCCCCTCAACCCTTGGGGAATTTTGTGTCATCCTCTCTCCACAACAGTGTCTTCTAAAATGTTACTAATTTCATGTGTTTCAGAATACATAGGCAACTTTGGGCAGACTATTCACTCTCGGAAGCTCGGTACCTGAGCAAGGAGGACTGAGACATACCAGATGCTGATCCATCAAAGTTGCTTACGTTCACATGGCTTTAGAAAGCTTTGCCTTTATACTTCAAGCAGTGCTGAGCCTGTGGGTGGGAGCTAACTGACTCCAAGCAGGGGATCACTGGGCTGAGGACGCAGAGACCAGGGGGCTTACAGCACAGACAGAAACCAGACCTTGCTTTCTTCACAGTGCTCATTTGCCATCCTTGGGAGGCTCTGAGAGGAGAGTGGCTGGTCAGGGTGTTTAGAAAGAGCAAAGCCAATGGGCCAGTCACCCACGCACATTAAGAAAAGCCCTGCTGGGCGTGGTGGCACACACTTGTAATCCCCGTGCTTGGGAGGTGGAGACAGGAGGATCGATTGTGCAGGTTCAAAACCAGCCTCTCTGGCTTAAGAGACCCTGTTTCCAAATAAAAAAAATATAAAATAGGTCTGGGAGTGTAGCCCAGAGGTAGAAGGGTTTCCAGGAACCCCAGTACCACACACACACACACACACACACACACACACACACACACACACAATAAATAAATAAATAAAATAAATAAATAAATAAATAAATAAAAGCCCAGGAAGAATTCAGCACCTCTGGTCACAGTGACCTGAGTGGCTGACTGTCACATCTCAAATCATAACTGATAGAGCGATTGCTAACTTTTTCTAAGTATGTACGATTCTGTGAGCTCTAGATTTTTTTTTTTGAACTTTGCTATTATTTCTATCATCCTGATACTCCTTAAACTTCAGAAAAGCTTTTTCATGTACTCCGTAAAGCTAATAAGTTTGTCTATTATTTAGTGAAAATACTGTTCAGTATTTAAGACAATTTTCTCTGGCATAATATGCTGCTTTCTACTTATGGATATTTAGCTATATCCTTGGTCACTAATTTTGCAGGACTTTCTTCTTTTTCTGCCAGAAAACTCTCTGGAAAGTTTTATTTTAGTGTCACTGTGTTCGTTTGCTAGTGCTGCTACAGTAATGTAGCATACAGTGGGCAGCTTAAATAACAGAAATTTATTTTGTCATGATTCTGGAGGCTAGCAGTTCAAGATCAAGGTGTTGACAGGGTTGATTTCCCTGAGGCCTTTTTCGTTGGTTTGTTGATGGCCAACTTCTCCTCCATGTGCCTCCACGTGGTCTTCTCTCTGTGTGTGAGTGTCCTATAATCTACTTATAAGGATACAAGTTCTTTTAGACTACGGCCTACCATAATGATCCCATTTTAGCCTAATACCTCTTCAAAGATTCTCTCTAAATGTGGTCATATTCTGAGGTAATAGGCATTGGGATTCCAACACAGTTTTAAAGGGGCACAGTTAAGTCGGTAACAGTTGCCAGTTGCACTGAGATGAATCTGTGGCTTCATGGGCAAAATAAGTGTTAGCAGACTCCTGGTTTTAATCACCCTAATGGACCATAGGATTGTAGAATGGAACAGGCCCTTAGAAATGTCATTTTGTCTTATGCTGTCATTTGACAGATTAAAATACTGAGACTCTAAGATGTGATGTGACATGCCTAACTGTACACAACTTGCATCCTATGTGAAACAGAAATAACCAAGAGTGAGGCTTAGAGTGAGAACTTCATCAGAGATAAGTTACTTTGCTTATATAGTCTCACATAGAGAATCAGGATGAAACACTGTTAACCTCCTTGTTGCCAGGGCAGAAAGCCTACTTATGGTCTTACAAATTGGTCATTTGCTTCTGATGACTTCTCTAGTCCTGGAGCTCCCAGGTTGCATCTCCTGCTCTGTGGGGCTGTCTGCTGAGATGCCCTCTGCCTGCTCCAGGGCCATCAGCAGCTTCCTCGCCCAGCTTCCTGGTGTGAGCATGGCATCCACAGCTGCCTCAGATGCCCAAAAAGCTGATGACAGAATCACAGAACATTGAAGTCAACTGCCACAGTGGCCCTGCTGCATCTCCACGACCTGCAGAAATAGCAGCAAGGAGATAGTATCTGTCCTTTCTATTACTGTGATCCAGAACTTGGTCATGTGCAGTCAGTTGGTGGAAATTTGTTTGTATCCAGAACCCTAGATAGAAGAAAGCCTGCAAAATGTAGTTTTTAGCTTTCCAGGCTTTGTAGTACAGAAAGGCCCATAGAAAGAGGCAGAATGAGTGGAAGGTACCAATTGCTGTATCCCACAGTTAGGCCTTTGGCTTGTGGATTTTAACCAGTAGGATAAATCAGCTGAAGACTCCTGGAAACACTAACAGATCAGGTTCACTGCCTTGTTTTGTAAATATAGTTTTACTGGAACACAGTTCTATTCATTTATTTACTTACTGTCTATGATTACTTTTGTTCTCCAATGGCAGAGCTGAGTGATTGTGACAGAGATTGTGCAGCCTTCAAAGCTGAAAATAATAATTATCTGGCCTTTTATGGAAAATGTTTTTTGACTCCTGAGCTGAAGCCTGCAATGTGTAGCTGTCCTTGTAGCTCTGTGAGCTGTGATCCAAGGAGACATGAGTGACTTGCCGCTTTTATGCCTTGCCCTTAAAATTCTTCCACCCTCTTCCTGTGTTCTGCAGTCTTAGCAAACGTGTGTGTGTGTGTGTGTGTGTGTGTGTGTGTGTGTGTGTGTATGTGTCTGGGGAGTAAACCCAGAAGCATTCTACATTCAAGTTATACCACTAGCCCTATTTTTATTTTTATTTTTTTAAATTCAAAAACAGGGTTTCACAGGTTGATGAGAGGCTTACTACATACTAAGACTGTCTTTGAACCTATGATCCTCCTATCTCACCTTCCAAGTACTAGAATTATAAGAGTGTGCCACCGTGCCTGGCTTATCAAACTTTTTAAAATATTTTCATTGGTGCAGTGTAATTACACATAAAAGCAAGATCAAAGTGTTACAAACACCTTGGCGTGGTGGTGCACGCTCGTAATCCCAGCATTCGGGAGGCTGAGACAGGAGGATCAAGGTCCGTGGACAGCCGCAGCTACTTAGTGAGGCCCTCTGCAACTCGGTGAGACCCTGCTTCAAGATAAATAATAAAATAAATAGGGCTGGGGGTTTAGCTCAGAGGTAGAATTCCCCTGGGTTCCATCCCTAGTACCACAAAAAAAAAATAAATAAAAATAAAGTGTTAGAAACATACATGCACACAGCACTTGGGTGTATTTCCCTCCATATATCCTACTCCTGTCCTCTCTCCATACATGCTAATGAGATTGGGAGTGAAACCTTGTATGGACCTAGCCTTACCTGAGCCATCCTCTTCCTCATTTCTCAGTTTTCCCTCCTCACCTTCTTCTTCTAATTCCCTTCCACTATTTTACTGGCTTCTCCCCTCCTTTGTCCCTTTTGCTCCCTATTTTCATTCTAGTTTCCACATATGAGAGAAAACATACGACCCTTAGCTTTATGAGACTGATTTTACTAGCATAATATTCTTCAGTGCCATTCATTTTGCTACAAATGCCATCGTCTTTTTTCTTTATCGCCGATTAAAATTCCATTGTGTGCAAATACTACATTTTTATTAGCCACTTGTCTGGGCTGGTTTATAATTTGGCTATTGAGGATTGTGCTGCTATAAACATGGATATGCATGTATTCCTATAGAATACGTGCATTTAATTCTTTTGGGAAGACACTGAGGAGTGGGATGGCAGGGTCGTAGGGCGGATTCGTTCCTAGTTTTTTGAAGAAACTTTATACTGCTAGGCTTAAGTAAACTTTTTCTGTAAAGGACAGATAATAAATATTCTGGACCATATTTTTGGACTGCAGGGTCTCTGTCACAACTACTCAACTCTGCCTTCAGAGCATAGAGGCAGCCCTAGATAAGAGAAAAGCAGTGAGCATGGCCGTGTTCCAGCAAGACTTCATTTACAGGACAGGTGTCACCTGTGTGCGATAGTTTGCTCACCTCTGCCCTAAGAGATGGCTGGGTGACACAGGGAAGGCACTTGGGTTCCTTAATGACCATGTGAGTAGAAACTATCCAGCAACCTGGAATGCTTAGCTAAAGACAACCATCTCACTTATTTAACGTACTGCATATTTAGGTCTTTTTGTTGCTGCAGCTTAGACTGATACGGCACTTCTTGGGTTTGTGAAAGATACAAAAACTAGGAAGATATTTTCTAATATTTTCCCAGTATCTGGATTCTACTGTTTACCACTGAACATTCCCTGAGCATCCACTGTGGGCTGGACTCTGTGCAAAGCATGGCAAGTGTTGAAAGGATAAGAAAGACATGCCCCTCCCACGGACAACCCAGGGGAGAGGACTCTGGTGGGCTGTGATCAGGACCAGGGAGTAGGGACTTAGAACTTGAAGTTTTGATATGCTGTCTCAGAAGTCGCCAAGACCACCTCCTGCTCAACAATGTGCTAGAAGGACTCACAAGCCTCAGACTGTTATAGTTATATTTTATTACTGTGAAAGATTATAGATTAAAATGAGTAAAGGGAAAAGCACATGGGAAAAGTCCAGGAAAACCAGGTCTGGGTTTCCAGCTGTCCCCTCCCCGTGGGGTCACATGGACACACATTTTTTTCTCACAGTAATGACATGATGACATATGCAAAGTGCTGCCAGTCAGGCACGTTCCCCAGCCTTGGTATTCAGGGGTTTTACTGGGGTCCATTACGTAGACATTCATTACCTTACAGCTATTCAGTCTCCAGCTCCTCAGCTCAAAAACAGGCATTTACTCTAAGTCACATTCTTAGCATAAATTTATAGTGATACAACATGCCCAAGGCCTCAATCATACAGAAACACTCTTACCATGCAGAATCTCCCCAGGGCTCAGAGGTTATTTTCCAGGCTAAGGTCCAGTCCCTAAGTCAGAAGTCCAGCCTTTCTTTGACATGCAGAAGGTTTGAGCAACCTTAGGGTTGCTGAGTTAACTCTTTTTTTTTTTTTTTTTTGGTGGTACTGGGGTTCCTGGAAACCCTTCTACCTCGGGCTACACTCCCAGGCCTATTTTTATATTTTTATTTGGAAACAGATTCTCTTAAGCCAGAAAGGCTGGTTTCGAACCTGCATGATCGATCCTCCTGTCTTCGCCTCCCAAGCGCGGGGATTACAAGCATGCGCCAACAGGCCCGGCTGAGTTAACTCTTTACTTGTGTCTTTTAATATAAATAGGGATGGATTGAGAGCTACCCCTCCTCCCGCTTGCTTTTTGATATGCTTTCTTGATTGGGATAGAAAGGGATTAAGTTATAACTTTTATGCTGGAGTAGATTGTAAGAATGTGAGGAATGTCATTCTTCATCAAGGTATAATTGCTCACATTCTAGGAGGAGTAACGTAGAAGCACATGAAATGCACGTACGCACACATGCACGGAAAGATACTACAGGATGTCAAAAGAAGAACGCTATCCAACTGCGGGAGAGAGCCCAGCATTTCAGCAAAGAGATAGCTTAGAGATGGACTTTGAATCTTGGTAAAACCATAACAGAAAGAGGTAGCCGGAGAGGGTTCTGTGGGGCGGTGCAAGATAAGAAGGAGGGGGCGATAGTGAGTAATCCCATCTGATTGCTGGGGGAAAAGGTTGGAAAAACAGAAGGGCATCATATTGTGGAGGGCTTTCAGTACTGGGTTTAAGATTTTCTCTTGGGATTAGCATGCGGCAGAAACCCTTGGCCTTTGGAAGTATCGATTTGTTTTGTTTTGTTTTGGTGCTAGGATTGAACCCAAGGGCATTCTACCTCTGAGCTACACTCCCAACCCTATTTTTATTTTTTTGCCTAGAAACAGGATCTCACTAGGTTGTGGAGGGCCACTAAGTTGCTGAAGCTGTTCTCGAACCTGAGATCCTCCTGATTTAGCTTCCCAAGTACTAGAATTACAGGCATGTGTCCCTGTGCCTGGGTCTTTGAAAGCTTTTGGGTGGCAGAATGGAAAGTTTGAATCAGCAGTTGGGGGAATTCTTCTAGAATTTGATGGACTGAAGTTTGAAGTAGGATCCGCAGTCAAGACACTTGTTTAAGACAAAAAATAGTGAGAGCCTGACATATGGTTAAGGCATAGGTAGAAGAGAGTTGAGCAATTCAGACACAGAATCTGCAGCATTAACTCTAAGAATCTGGTAAACAGTGGCATATCAGAGAGAAGAAAAGAAAAGAGCGTGGAAACCATATACAAGATAAGGCTTGGAGTAAAGGTGTCTGTTCCCAATACTGGATACAGAAAACATGGAAAATAGACATGAAAACTTATTTGGAGAGTGGTTGGGTAGGGATCATCCACTAGATTTGGAAATGGTGTGTGATTGAGTGTGTGTGTGTGTGTGTTACTAATAAAATGTCCAGATGATATTCAATCAGGGCATTCAAACACTGAGTTTGTAGCTTGGGAGAAGGTCAGAGACCCAAGGTTTTTGGCATTGAGGCTTGATGGAAACAAATAACATCATCAAGAAAGAGAAGGCAGAGGGGGAAGAGAATTGGACATGGAGATGACATTTGGAGATGTCAGTGTCTAAGTGATAGGCAAAGAGGAGGACCAGAGAAATTTCTCAAAGGAGAATTGGGTTGGAATCCCGGGGGGAACAGGGACTCCCCAGTGTTACATGGCCTGGGAGGCGGTGTAGTGGGGAGAGACCATCAGCCTGTTTGGCAGCAAAGAAAGGAAGTGCTAGAGAACCATGAAAGGGTGCTGACCACATTTAGGAATTAGGGAATAAGTGAGTACTGGGAAAGCAGAGGAGAAACTCTGTCCCATTCCTAGGTAGAAATAAAACTCTAGAGGATGGGGTGGTTAGGTGGAAGGGGCACGGATCTGGAGCAGGAGTAGGCAACCCCAAAGCTTCGAAGCCAGCTTAGGAAAGGCAGTCCTCTAAAGCTCCAGATGATGTCTTCCTTTCACATGAAGCTAGGGTGGGCACTTTGATAAGCCCCCCCCCCCTTAAATGCTGGTGACACTGTGAATGCCCCTGAGAGACCACAGGAAAATGATCCCACAACGTGTTCCTCCCTGGGCACTCTCCACTCCTCCTGAGATTTGGCGGGTCGTCAGATGCTGTGTTCCAGCCCAGGGTCTCCACTCTTCAGATTAAAAAAGCTGTTATAACTCTCTGTTTATTTTAGAAAAGATTAATGGCTCTCCCTCCTCGTTTCTCAGGAACAGACTTTAGTCTGTCTAGAGTGAGTCATTAAATGTATCAGCTCAACTGCTCTGGCTGCAAGATGATAGATATAAAATCATCTGATTTTGACAAAAAACAGTCTTTCTCTTATTTTGAATCCACAGCTAACATGTGGATAGAAACGGAGGGGGGAAATGAGCGATTAGGGGGCCAAGATGGCCAGAGAAACCATCCCTCACCCCAATCTGCAGTCTCCCCAACGAGCCTCCGACCTCACTCAAAATGTCTCCAGATAAATTTATGTCAAGTCAGTGGGATTAATTCAACTAACTCTAACAAGCTGTTCTCATAAATAATGGGAACATGCAAGTGGAGATGAAGGGATATTTATCCTCAAGAAGTTTATAATATACCAGAAGTGAGTCCTATGGTAGAAGTGTGTCTATAGATAGAGCTCATAGATAGAGCTCATAGAAAGGTGGGCTCAGTCCTCAGGCAAGACTTTCCTGACTTTTTTTTTTTTTTTTTTTTTAATCGTACTGGGGATTGAACCCAGCAGTCTACATCCAAGCTGTATTCCCAGCCCTATTTTATTTTTTATTTTGAAACAGGGTCTTGCTAAGTTGCTAAGGGACTCAATAAATTGCTGAGATTATATTTAAAACTATAGTCCTCCTGTTTCAGTCTCCCAAGTCCTGGGATTACAGGAGTCTAGCTACCACCATGCCCAGCTCAGGCAAGACTTTCTGGAAGAGGGTGCGGACACTGATCTTGAAGGACCTTGACATGTGTATTTGTGTGTGTATGTGAGCGTGTGCATGCACATGATTTTATAGGGCATAACGAGAGAGAAAATGAAGCATTCTGGGAAAAGAAACGTTGATACGTAAATACAAGAGGCAGAGCCTTGTAGTGCCTGGTACTGTGGGGGATGTCAGGACTGGGGAGACTGTAGGTCCTAATGTTGACAAACTTTGATGTGCTAAATCCAATTGGGTGTCTTGAGAAAAACTCACTAGCCCAGGCCGCCCTCCTAGATTGAGAAACTTAGGCTGCTGGGACTTGGGGATGTTAACGATCAACCAGAATCAAACTGCTTGTTGTTAATTAGCAGTAGAACCAGCTGGAAGACCTGTTTTGGGGGGAGTATATGCATTTTTTCTTTCTTTCAGGGGGCTGGGGTGTGAAATTTGTAAAGGGAGTTACAAAAGAGAAGACAAAAAAATAGATTGGAGTCAAATTGTGGAGAGACTGAATGAAAGACTAAGGAAATTGGATTTTTTTTTCTTTTGTCATAGGAAGTCATTGAAGATTTCAGAAGAGAAGTGACATCGTCAAAGTAACCACAGATGTGATCTCAAAACAAAAACTAATGGTTTGGTCTGTGGGCTGGAAATAGAAGTACAGGGCTTACAGATTCCATATCTTTCCAGCCAGCTAGGACTTCCCACCTCATCTGAATCATGTTCCCCTTAAACCCACAGACCCACGGTTTTCTCCTCTCCTTACATAGTGATACAATATCTTTGCGAACACTCCACCAAGCATCCTCAAAGAAGCTCCTTAAACCCCAGGGATGCAGAGTTGGTGAAAGGGATATAAATGCTCACCTGGCTCCTGGCCGGAGGACATTGAGGCTCATGTTCCCACCATACTTCATGGGCTCCATCTCTAGGGTAGGAATTACAGCCCCATTTCGATCGGATGACAAGGGCAGAGTGTACATGGGTGACCACAGCACTCACCATGGCCAAAGGTGCCAGGTGTGCAGGTGACTAGCCCCTCAGCAGCGTCCAGGGAAGGTGGAAAGCCAGAGAATGGGGAGAACTATGCTGCTTCTGAAGGTCTGCGGGTCAGGGAACCTGGGCCCAATTTAGGGCTACTTTGTTTATTACAAGCTGAGGGGGATGGGGGAGAGGGGACACATGAAGGCTACTTTTAGCTCAGCAGTTATTTATAGGTGATGTTGACCTTGGGAAGAAAACTATCACGGCCTGAAAAGCTGCCTAATTGGTTACCTGTGTCCTGACCGTCTGCTTCTTTGAATCACTCACCTTTGTCATGTGGAAAAATCCCCCTAGCCTTTACCGAAGAATTGTCCTCCTTTTTTTTTTCTTTCTTTCTTACTTCTGGAGGGTAAAATACAGTCTCAGCTGTAAGATTAAGTGCAGGTACCATAAATGGAAGCACTCCTTACGGGAGGAAGCTCCAGATGATAGTTAAAACATTGGCAATGCCATTGATGTTAGAGAAACTATGACCTTGGAACAAAAATTGGGCAAAAATCATCCAGAATGTGAAACATCTTCACAAGTCATCAAAGTGTGTGTGTGTGTGTGTGTGTGTGTGTGTGTGTGTGTGTGGTGCTGGGGATTGAACCCAGGGGCATTCTACCTTTGAGCTACACCCCCAGCCCTATTTTTTATTCTTTATTTTTTTAAAACAGGGTCTCACTAAGTTGCAGTGGGCCTCACTAAGTAACTGAGGCTTACCACAAACCTGTGATCCTCCTGTCTCAGCCTCCCATGTACTGGGATTACAAGCATGTGCCACCACACCTTGCTGAATGTGGAACATCTTTAAAGAATTATCATATATAAATTCACCTGCATTCCGTGTGAAGAGCAGAGGGTCCAAGGTGATGTGCCTCCCTTTGCGAGTGTTGCAGCGATTCTCCAGGGGGTGCTATGGTGCTTTGTCAGTGCAGGTTCCACAGATTCTCCCCAGTTGGCTGGCACTCCACCTGCATGCCAGCAGCACTCCTCGGTCATTGTAGAAGTGACATGTCTTAAGAAACATGTCTGTGTTCCTGGGTGTCCCTGTAAAGGTTTTTTATTTTTACCAGCATCATGATTTTTTAAATGTTTGTAACCTCTTCACTCTTAGGATGATGAATTAAGACTTGAAATAGATTTCTGGTCTTTTTTTTTTTTTTTTTTTCCCCTGGCTCATCAAGTGTGATGCTGGGTCTCAAGCCCAAGTAGGCTGACTCTGATGAGCTCCTTTTCCAAAATAACATGCCATTTCTCAGTGGAGGCTGATGCTAGCACTTCATCTCAATCAACTAATAAATATGTACACCTGAAACTTTGTTTTTGTTAGCTGTATTTCTAGCTATCCTCTAAGGAGAATAGATTTTTTTGTTCTTGTTGTTATTAAACAGAAGACTCTGTTTTGTGGAGATCCTTGAGGTTACATTTAGAGACAGAAGTTTATGGGAACTGGCCTAATTGACCTGACACAGGGACACAACTCTAGGGCTCCCAGGGACAATAAGAATGGGAGGGATAGAGGAGGGAGAGCCAAGAGGATCTTGCAAAACCTTGAAATATATGGCATGAGCCACCCACTCGCTGCCAATCATGGATCCCAAATCTTCAGTACAATGTATTACTCATGAGATGCTTAGAGAGTGCATTGTTTTATATAACATGGCAAAGAGCTGAGTATTACACCTGGGTTGGGAAAGCTTGCTGCAGACAGTACGTGTGGACCTAGGACTCAGAGGCAGGAGGCACGGTGAGTAAGCCCCTGTGAAGTGTGGGTGGGATCGAGGGCAGGGCTGGGGTGTTCACAGGCATGGTGGATTTGTTTGGATATCTGAGACAGCAAAAGCACCGGCTCATATCTGGGTCCCAGGAATTCACATGAAGGCTGAAAACACGACTGCACTCTCTAATACTGTCCTGAGATTAGAGGAAGGGAAGCCAATTTATGCCAGAGATAGACAAGCTAGAAATATTTCCAGAGCAATCTAAAGATATATTCTTGTTTTTTAAAATTGACAAAGCATTTGAAGTAACTGCTGATTTACTTCTTAACCTGGTTAAAACTGGAAGAGGGATTATCTTAAAAAGAGTTAAAACTGATGAGTGTGGAACAGGATGTGGACTCAGACACATGTACCTTGAAGCCCTGTTTAGCTAGCAACCCCAGTGATACCAATTTCTTAGCAGAGGCTTCTGGAAGGTCATTCTTTATAATAACTATGGGATGGTAACGGAACTCTAGAACTCATGAAAACAATAAGATGGCAAAAAAATGTCTGTATCTACATGTGGAGTGAGGACAAGCATTTAAGCATAATTATTATCCAAATCTGATTACTATACACTGTAATTCTCCTGTATGGATTGCATTTCTTTACAACGTGGACTTGGTGAAGCCTGGCTTGGGTTCCTTTGTATACAGCAATTTGTTCACATTTCAAGCTGGTCTGCTCAGGTTTGCTGTTCTCTTGTATTCAAATTCTTATGACTCCTTAGACATTATCTTTGCATTTGCACTCATTATTTTTATATGAGAAACAGGAGATGGTGCCCCCTGGATGCCTGCATAGCCCAGCGGTTGGCAATCTCCTTGACACTGTGTCCTAGTGCTGCCCCCTAGGGGCTCTCTGTTGCACTGCCCTGCAGCCACAGGCAGGAAGCTCATCCTCTCTGGGCCAATGGGCTCCTTCAAGTCAAGCACAGGAAGAGAAGGGACAGATGTTTTCTCTAATATGCCCAAACTAGGGAGTATTAGGAATACCAGAAGGACTCCAGATAATGGAGGGGAAACCTCAGAGAAGCTAGAATGGAAGGATAGAAGAGGAAGAAGGCTGAGATTGTTAATGGAGGAGCTACATCCGAATATGTGTAAAAGTATGGATATAGCATGGTTAACCTGTACACTCATTGTTGGGAGGGAGGATAATATTTGTGCTTCTCTTCAGTATCTTTAAAAAAAAACAACATTAAACTCTAAACTGGTTGCAACAGAAACCTGGAGTCATTAATAAAGAATGACTCCTGTTTCTCACATAAAAATGAGTGCATATGCCAAGATAATGTCCAAGGAGTCATAAGAATTTGAATACAAGAAAACAGCAAACCTGAGCAGACCAGCTTGAAACATGAACAAACTGCTGTATCCAAAGGAACCCCAGCCAGGCTTCACCAAGTCCACATTGCTTCACCAAGCACAGTCTGAATGTATGCCATTTTCAATATGTTCCACATAAAAATAAAAATAAATAAACTAAAAAAGACAAAGTTCCAAACAGTTCTGAAAAAGAAAATGAAAGAAATACCACTAATGATGCTGAATTTTGTTTCTTTTTTCTTCCATGGGGCTTACAAAGGAGGTCTCTCAATTGCCCCTGTGGGTCCCAATTATCATGTCCAATCTCAATCCAAGGCAGGCTTTGTCTGACATATCCTAGATACGATTAGTGGTTGACTCTTATTCAAATAATAATAATATGATGATAATAAAATAGTAATAATAAAGTAGGAGGGCATTGTTTGAAGAGGAAATTGCTAGGTATGAAATTCTGAAAGTAATCCTATATGAAGTCCAAGATCTTCAGTGGCAGAAAAGCTCACATGTCATTACCAGTGTGAAAGTAGGACGTACTCTATCCACCTTTTACTCTTTATTAATGACTCCAGGTTTCTGTTGCAACCAGTTTAGAGTCTAATTTTTTTTTTTAAAAGATGCTGAAGAGAAGCACAACTTTTAGGGTGTCCGAATTTAAAAGGATTCAGAAAATATCCTAGAAGTCACAGTTATATGCTGTTCAGGGACACATGTAAGGTCTGCCAAATTATTTCTTTAAATACACAAGGAATATTTACAGAAAACATCCACAGTCCTACAAATCCAAGGGCAGGGACACAACCTTAAGCTAAAACCTTAAACCTTTAGCGTTAGTCAATTTAGCAAGTGACTCATTTTCTAAATGTTGAAGCATAAATTTGAAATTTGCACGGCATGGCAATCTACCCAAGGCAGTCCTTTTGACAAATATAAATTCATTCTGTTAACTGTCGGTGGCCTCAATATATCTTAAGTTGGGCAAAATAGGGACAACTCTAAGTTCCTTCCCTCATAATCTTGCTGATATAAGGGTAAAAAATTTAGACAATATTCTGACAGTACCCAGACATTTACTCGCAGGAAGTCTCAAAAACAATCTTAAACCTGGTCGGTAGGGGTTGGGACAGTCTTTACTTTTTATATTGCATTCCCATGAAAGTATTAACTGAATTTAAGGCAAGTATATTTTGATGGCAGCTGTGCTGGTTCAGGCATGGGCTGCTCTATACAGTGGAGAAATGCAATCAATATGGAGGTCTAGACTATAACTTTGTACCACTGGTATTAGGAAAACAGGCTGGCCAGAAGTTTCCCCTTTATTCTACTAAGGGCAGTGGTTTCTATAAATCCCTGTTTTGAAAACTACTCATTTTACCAATTAGAAACCACTTTTACTATCCCCTGTATTATTAATCAGTAAGTCTCCTGGCATAGGTTTATCTGAAATGTTAAGTCTTGAAGATGTTGATTCTGACTGGGGTACTTCATGTGTTGGTTAACCAATTCTGGAGGATAGATCCCAAAAATAAGGTATTTAAAATGCTAAGCAGGGCGTGGTGGCGCAGGCTTGTAATCCCCGTGCTTGGGAGGCTGAGACAGGAAGATCACACAGGTTCGAAGCCAGCCTCAGCTACTAGTGAGGCTCTCAGCAACTTAGTGAGACCCTGTTTCCAAATAAAAGGTAAAATAGGTCTGGGAGTATAGCTTGGAGGTAGAAAGCCTCTGGGTTCCACCCCCAGTGCCACCCCAAAATAAATAAATAAATAAATAAATAAATAAATAAATAAATAAATAAAATGCTAGCTAACTGCTTTTAAGGATGGATGATAGTTAACTTGTATGTACAACTACATCACAGTATTTCTATTGAAATATTTTTAATTAAAATGCTACACAGTGTGACCCTGAGAATGGAGAAAAGGCAACAGAGGGCAACACCGAGTTGGAAGCAAGAGATGCAAGACTGCCGCGCCAGCCGTCTGCCTTGTCTTCACGTCTTCAAAAGCAAGAATCTTGCCCCGGTAGGTGCTGAGTCCCATGCAAAAACAAGCTATCTTCCCTGGAGGTTGATTTATTTTATAAAAAATACAGCTCAATTGTACTCTTCCCAAAACTTTGAGACCTAGAATTCTATGGGCCCTGATGTGCTGGAATAAACCAGACAACAGTATTCAGAGTCTTTGATTTGCGTATGTTGAACCAGCCTTGCTTTTCTGGGATGAAACCAACTCGATCCTGGTGTACAATTCTCTTGACATGGTTTTGAATGTGTATAGCTAGTATTTTGTTTAGAATTTTTGCATCTATATTCATTGAGAATATTGGTCTATAGCTTTCTTTTCTTGAGGTGTCTTTATTTGGTTTGGGGATTAATGTGCTTTTGGCCTCATATAAGGAATTTGGGAGAATTTTATCTCTTGCAATTTCCCAGAACAAGTTATGAAATATTGGGGTTAGTTCTTCACTGAATGTTGTGTAGAATTCAGCTGGAAACCCATCAGGGCCTGGGCTTTTCTTTGATGGCAGAATTTTTATTGCTGTTTCTATTTCTTTGCTTTCTGTTGGTTGGTTTAGGCTTGCTATGTCCTCGTGGTTCAATTTAGGTAGGTTATATGTGCTTAGAAATCTATTTCTTCCATGTTTTTCAGTCCATTGGAGTATAAATTTTCAAAATCGTTTCTGATAATCCTTTTAATAGTTTCTGATAAGTCTATGGTGATGTCTCCTGTTTCATTTTTTATTTGAATAATTTGGGTTGATTCTCTCTTTCTTTTGGTTAGGTTGCAGGGGTTTGTCAATCTTACTGTTTTTAAAGAAACCAGCTTTTTGTTTTGTTGACTCTTTGAATTGTTTTTTAATTCTCTATTTCATTTATTTCTGCTCTGATTTTAATAATTTCCTGCCTTCTGCTGGCTTTGAGATTAGACTGTTGCAGACTTTCTAGGCCCTTAAGTCTTTTTGAAACCTTTCAAAGAGAATTCAAGGTGTCATAGTCCCAGCAGTGCATCTGTTCTATTCACTGCTGCACTAGCACTCTCCTCTGTTGCTGATAAAAGGCAATACACGTAGTAGTAGTGGAAGATCAAAGGTATAGAAGTGTGTTCAAAGGTATTCAAGTGTGTTATAAAAATTCCACTGACTAAAGAAAAATGACAGGCAGCTGATGAATCCCCACTGAAAGATAAGACTTCACCAGTAGTTTAGATATTTTCCTTAACTTTTAAACTCTAGCTTCTCAGATAATTTATGGAACAAAGTAAATATAAATTAAGCACACAGAACCATAACTATTAGTCCCATTGATATTTTATTTTAATATAACATTCAAAATTAAAATTAGACAAGTAAAATATTAAAGCAATTGCACATTAAATCTTGATAGTTTTGAAATAAAGTCACCCAGCAAACACTAACTAACCTAAACTTTGATATGGTCCATGGAATACAGTTCAGTGAATCAGTTTTATTTTGAGTATTTTTACTAAACAAGGTAGACTAAAGATATGTATAGTAAAGCAATAAAATATCATCATCATAATAAATTAACCCATAATTATTTTGGTGTTGGAGATTGAATCCAAGGACATTCTACCTCTGAGATACACACCCATCCCCCTCTTTTTTAAATTTGAAAATAGGGCCTCACTAAATATCTGAGACAAACTTTGAACTTGTGATCCTCCTGTCTCAGCCTCCTAAATCCTGGGATTACAGGCATGCGTCACCATGCCTGTTGTATGTCATAATCTCATAAAGCATTAATATATATCAGCATTTATTTTTGCTCAACTTTCTTTGGGCCACTTTGACATCCCAGAAATCCCAGGGCTTCTGAAAAATGGCAGGCATACATTTTGGTGCAATGCAAATGTTAGCAAAGGTGAGGACAGCTATTTGCCTCTTTGTTTAGTTATTTTGTATTTGAGCTAAGACAGTGGCAGGCCCTGGCATTAGTTTACCTTTTCAAGGATCAGACACTTTATTTTTTTAAGTTTTACAATTCTTTGATTGTTTCAACAGATCTAACCGAATACATCTTAATACTAACTTGAGTCACTATTTTTTATTGTCACATTTTCCAAGTTTTGGTGCCCAAACATGGCAAATATCATGGCAGTTTGTACAAACATACATATATACATATACACACGTCATGTACTTTAAAAAGCTAATATATAATATGATATGATGATAATATAATATAATAATATAACACAACATAATATAATGCTTAAGTTAAAATCTCCAGCTTCCTGATTAAATCTGCTCAGGTACCTGTTAAAAAGAAGATGAGACAATAAAAATCTGGGAAAACATGAATAAATCTCAATTAACAACTTTTGTTTCTATGAGTTAAGGGAGACATTTTGAAGACATCACTTTGTTGAAACATCCCCTGAGTTACAGCCTCATATATTTATAAAAAAGATAAACAGAAAATCCCTTACACAGATCAATGTGGTTTAACAATAGGCTAGCTGAAGAGCTATACTTTGTTACTGTTATTTCAGGTAACGTTTTATTAAGAAATAGTATTTCAGTGGTTAAAATTTCAAGCGTTTCCGAGCGAGGTGGCACACACTTGTAATCACAGCTTTCGGGAGGCTGAGACAGGAGGATCGTGGTTCACAGACAGCCTCAGTTTCTTAGTGAGGCCCTCTGCAACTCAGTGAGACCCTGTTTCAAAATAAAGAAAAAAAAATAGAGCTGGCGAGGCCAGCATCGGAGCCTGCCATGATACAAGGCCGGTGCTGGGGCCTCCAAGGCCGGGATTGGAGCCTGCCGAAGGGTTAGGCCGGTGCCAGGACCAGTGGCCTGCATTGGAGCCTGCCGTGAGGCAAGGCAGGTGCCGGTGCCTCCGAGGCCGGGATTGGAGTCTGCCAAGGGGTTAGGCTGGTGCCGGGACCAGTGGCTGGCATCGGACCCTTCCGTGAGGCAAGACCAGTGGCTGGTATCAGACCCTTCTGTGAGGCAAGGCCGTTATTGAGGCCTCCAAGGCTGGGATCGAAGCCTGCCGAGGGGTTAGGCCGGTGCTGGGGCCAGCGAGGCCGGGATCGGAGCCTGCCACGAGGCAAGGCCGGTGCCAGGGTCTCGGAGGCCGGGATCAGAGCCTGCCGAGGGGTTAGGCCAGTGCCGGGGCCAGCGGCCGGCATCAGAGCCTTCCATGAAGCAAGGCTGCTACTGAGGCCTCCGAGGCCTGGATTGGAGCCTGCTGAGGGGTTAGGCTGATGCCGGGGCCATCGGCTAGCTTTGGAGCCTGCCGTGAGGAAGGCCAGTGCTGGGGCCTCCGAGGCTGGGATCGGAGCCAGCAGAGGGGTTAGGCCAGTGTCAGGGCCACCGAGACCAGAATCAGGGCCTCCCATGAGGCAAGGCTGCTGCTTGAGCCAGCGAGGTCTGGATCAGTCCGCCGGGTAGCCAGGCCGCAACTCGGGCCGTCAAGAGTGGGATTGGTATTTGCAATGCGGCATGCACAGAGAAATATCGCAGAAAATTAAAACCAGATGCTTCCCCTAATCAGCAATAATTAGGAGGAAAGGGGCAACAGGAAGTGGTCGAGCTATAGAAAGGGTCCTATAGTGAATCAATGAAGATGACCAATCAGAGGGTATGGAATAGGGGAGGATGGAGCCTCTTTAAAAAGCAGGAGGTACATAAACATATGTATCAAAGTTAATCACCAAACAAGCATGGGATCGAGGGAGGGGGGAAGGAATGGGATGAGGAGTGGATGAGGGCTAATCGGATGATGTGTGCTTGTATATCCTCTCAAGTCTTGTATTCCAATGTGATGCATGATTACAATGCACCAATAAAAATAAATTTTAAAAAATAGAGCTGGGGTATAGCTCGGAGGTAGAATGCCCCTGGGTTCCATCCCCAGTACTGAAAAAAAAAAATATTCAAGTGTTAAAAACTCCAAGTAGGATGATCATTACTTTCCAAAGGAAATTTCTTCAGGTATTTCTTTTTACTACACAAATCTATTCTAGCAACATGCAGGCTGTTTGGTAACTGGAGAGTGGATATGGTTAGTGTCTCTCGGCTGCTCAGTCTTATTCTTCTCCGCAGGAATGTTCCTCTTTTGTGATGATCCTGGTGCAGCTTCCTTATTATTCTGAATAAATGAAATGGCTTCTGGTGGACAGAGGAGGAGAGATTCCTGCACAAGACAGCGGGAAATGTATTCTGTTCCTAAGCAGTAGCCATTCTGGGCATCTTTTCCCTGGGATGTGGACCCACAGGTGGTTTGGCTATGAGGAAGGCAGCCCTGGGGCCTGAGGCATTCGGGTGTTTGGGGTTTCAGTACACTTGCATTTCAGGATCACGGGCAGCCTGTTCAACAACTTCTGAACCATATAAAGGCTCTTAAAAAGGGGACTCTTCCAAGTTTTTCAATGTCAACTGGAAGCTTATAGTTTAGTGTGGGACAACGAGGCCACTGCAAACCGCTGGCACGCCTTGCTCTCTCTTCTCTTGCTGTAGGACATCCCGAATGATCCATTCATTTGGGGATGGCTCTGCGTTGACACCAGATGCTCTGTGTGGAGACTGCCTCAGCACCTCTAGGGCTCTACTTCATTGACTCTGAGCAGAACAAGTGCTGTTGGTGGCTTAAGAAGCCCAATTACGACCACTTCTTGAAGGGAAGTCCTCTTCCCTGGGCTTGCCCTTGGAGCTTGCAGACGTTATCTTCTGTAGCTGCTTCTGGAAGTTGTCTCACATCTCCAAGATCCGTGTCAGAACTCCCTTAGATCGTACTCTCCAATTCTATTTTATAGTTCCTTCCTTCCTTCCTTCCTTCCTTCCTTCCTTCCTTCCTTCCATCCTTCCCTCCCTCCCTCGCTCCCTCCCTCTCTCCCTTCCTCCTTCTGTCTTCCTTTCCTTCATCATTTATTTATTTTGTGATACTGGACATTGAACCAGGAGCATTCTACCTCCAAGTTATTCCCCCTACCTTATTTACTTATTGTAATACTAGGGATTAAACCCAGGGGCATTCTACCTCTGAGCTACACACCAACCCCTAATTTTTATTCCTTAGTTTGAAACGGGGTCTCACTAAGTTTCAAAGGGCCTCACTAAGTAGCTGAGGCTGGCCTCGAATCTGTGATCCTCCTGTCTCAGGCTCCCAAGTACTGGGATTACAAGAATTTGCCACCCCACCTGGCTTTATTTTTTTTGTTTTGAAATAAGGTCTCACTAAGTTACTGAGAGCCTTACTAAATTGCTGAGGCTGGCCTAGAACCTGAGATCCTCCTTTATCAGCTTCCCAAGTACTGGGATTACAGTCATGCACCACCATACCTGGATACCGCTGATTCATTATTACTGATCATGTTGTCTATATCATTATCTTCTATGGGCAAATGGTCTGGCTCATCGTCTTTTCCTACAGAAACAGTGAGGAGTACTGGACTATTAAAGAGTCTGTCATTTTGCAATGAGTTGATATCCAGGCTCATCTGGGGATTATACAAATGTGGTTAGAGAGATTCAGAAAGATGTTTACACCGTTAGGCACATTCTAGAAGCCAGTGCTCCAAAACAATGCACTGTTTTTATTGATAGATTTATGCTCTCTGTTGTCATTTGGCTGGCCTCAATAGAAGAAACGAGTCACTAAGAAGTAGACATTTAAAAAAACCAAAACCATACAACAGAGAGGCAGGATGTGCACTGACTATGTATGGGGCTGGCATACTGTCCAGTGTGTGTGCTGAGTAGACGGTATCCCCTGAAGTTATGGTAAAAGGCACCAGAAAATCTTTTTGCCCTCGCAATGTCTTCCTCACTACCCTGTCAGGGTTGCCTGACCTGAGCTTCTACCATTAAGGATTTTATTTGTTGGATTTAAGATAGGCACTTTCATTCTTCATTAAGTTGCAAAATTGTTTCTATAGATAATTTTTTTTACATTCTAGGTGGTATTAGATGAAATCTCTAGTTTTGATTTGCATTTTTCTGATTGCTAGTGATGTTCAATATTTTTTCATATATTTATTGGCCACTAGTATTTCTTCTTTTGAGTTGTAGATAAATTTTTATTCAGGAGTCTAAACAATAGAGTAAATAAAAGCAGAGAGGTTATAACTGGAATGGTGACCCAGGGATCAGCAGTCAAGTCCCTCTGAAGCACAGCTGCAAACTGCCAGGGCTCAATGAAGCCCAGACTTTAAACCACTGAGTTAGGAGCGGGCTTCCCATTCCATGTGCACAAAAGAATTGCAGAAGTTGGGCGGCAGGGCTCCTTCAGCCTCGGAGGGGTCGGGTGCTCGGGGACCTTGTGAGTGGGCCGGTCTCTTGGAGCTCATCCTTTCTATTTTCTCTGTGTGTCCATGGAAGAATGTTAGGGAACATTCAGGTACAGCATTATCCTCTGAGAGAGGTATTACTCCATATTATTACTAGCTATTATCACTTCAGCATGACTTTTCTGATAAACATTTTTCTACCAATTACCCATGGAAGGGAGATCTGTATCAGGCAGACACTGATAGTAGAGGAGATGATGGAAAGATGGGGATAAGCCAGCCCTCTAAGGAAGGGGGGACTTGAATGGGAGGCCCCAGGACAAGGCCAGAGCAGGATTCCGGATGACCTGGAAAGTAAGGGAGCAACTTTGTGACGAATGAGAAGGGCACCCTGGTGGCCGCAGCCTGCTGCCACCTCTCAGGCGGCAGCTGCCCTCTGTCAAGGTCATACACAGAAACCCAGATTTTATTTCTGAAAGAGATTTTTTATGGTATAAATGGTCATTTGAGAGCCACAGGAGCACTCTTCACCTGGAAGAGGACAGGCCTGAGTTTTGAAAGGCTGGATGAGTTCTGGAGTGGAGACCCAACGAGGAAGGAGACAGGCCCCGAGTGTCTCCCACTGAAGACACAAAGCTGCCTCCGAGCCCTTCCTCTGCTTCTCAACTTCTCGCTCCCATTGGGGTGACTCGCAAGTGTCAGCCACCCGGGCCGGCACATCTCCCAGCCCTAGAGATTCACTGTGAGCCTTTTCTTCTCATCCCCTGCCACGTCGGGCTGGGCAGGAGTCCAGACACGATCCACTTTTCCAAAGGCGCCCCCCGACGAGCAGCTTCCTGGCAGGCACCTTCCCCAGGCAAAAATGATCTGCCTCAGGCCTGATGCGCCAGACAGACAGGCGGAGTTTGCGGTTCTCCTCCGAGGGGTTTCGCAAAGCCTTGCCAATTCCCCTCTGCCATTGGCCAGTCCCTTTCACGGGCTCTCCCTGCCTGTCATCTGCCTTGTTAGCCAAATCCCTTTTCATTTTTCTCAGCCTGGTCTTGGACTGAGGCCTAGTCAAGCCTGTCAAGAGGATTCCTGACATATGAAGTTCATGTCTCTCCCACCAGCACCCTGAAAGGCGAAGCTGGTTCTTACCTTTGAGATATGATCCAGGGAAGCACATTCTCACGTCTTCAGAGGATGATGTTTGACTGAAACAGCCCATGAGTGACAGCTACATAGTTGTGTACAAACAAGCATTTAAAATGAAAGATAAAATGAAACAACAAAAATAGAATCCCCATGAGAGAGCTGAAGGGGGGAAAAGAAAACAAGTGGAGAAAAACTAAAATAGAAACTATCCTTGTATAAAAATAAAAATCTGTAGGGAAGGTCAGAAATGACACCAAAGATGGCAGAGTCAGTGGTTTTGGAATTGGGGATACTTTGATTTTTTTGTCTAAATCTGTTTGTCATTCAAGTTCTTCTTGTGAATTTTCTGGGCCTGTTTCAAACTCCCTTGCCTTTCGTCTCTTTGTTTTGATGAGAAATCACTGCTCATTATTTCTCAGCATGACCTCTCTGTGTCGGCCAAGGACAGTGTTCAACCATTGCTTCACCAGAGTTGCTGTGGCCGCACAAGCAACCTGCCAGATGCATTTCTGTGCCCATGGAATGAGTCTGATGCCTGTTTGTGTTTTTATTTGTTTGCCTAATCTAACATCTACTGAGGCTTCCTAGGTGCCAAGCACTTTACATACATTATCTTATTTAATTCTCACAACAAGCCTGTGATGTGGGTGTCATCATTATACATTTGAGGAAAACAGTAGGTGAAGAAATTGGAGCTGGGAGAGTTTAAGCACTTTGCTCCAGAACACATTAAAAAAACAGCATTCTAATTCAGGTATGTCAGATCACAGAGCCACTCTCTCTTCCTTTGTTGAACAAGTTTGATGTTTAGTGAATTTGATGTTTAAATGACAGTGCAGTTTGGGCATAGAAATACCCACCACCCGGCCAGCCTCAGGACACACAACTCTCCTTGTGGTTTGGATTTAGAATGTCTCCCCACACCACAGGCAGACAAGGCAGCCTGCTGGAGGTGGGGCTTGGTTGCTGAGGAGGGGTCCCTGGGGTTGTGGCTTTGGTGATTGTGTGTTGTTTCTCTTCCCCTTGCTCTCTTCCTTGCTTCCAGCCTCCATGACACGAAAGCAGAGCCCTTGCACATTCTTTCTTTGCTCGCTGTGCAATGTTCTGAGCTCCATATACTTCACCTGGCCTAACATGAACCAAACCCCTGAAATCTCTAGAACTATGAGCAAATCTCCTTCAAGTTGTGGTATCCAGGTGTTTGAGTCAGCAGTGAAATGACAACTTTCAAGTTCACTCCCACCCTGATCCACAGGAGGACCAATCCTTCTCTTGGTGTGCCCCTTGAGGCAGGGATTCTAACTCCTGCCCAGAAGCCAGGCCACTGGAGCTTTCATGAGAGCAGGGTCTGTGGGGCTTAGTGTCTGTAGAAGTTCTCTCCTACTTGGCCAAGAGAGCTTCCAGAAGGTACTGTGGCTCAGGTTCTGCATCTGGCCCGCCACGATGATATGACGGTTTCTCCTGAGCCATATCAGTTCTTCAGGGGGAGAGGAGCAAGAGGCCGTGCCACTATCACACTTTGGTGCTACTCTAGTCCAGGGGGTTCCACACCAAGACTGGCCCCACTCCCTGTGATAGCACCGCAGATTCACTCATGAGGTCTAATGGTCACCTTGCTCCCCAGAAGACAGGTCTTCTCCTTTTCTTTCCAGGCCTGTGTGCCTCATTCCTACCACAGAGTGACTGTGTGCCTGTCTTTGCCTTAGGTCGTGGCTGTGCTCAGCATCCACTTTTAGTTCACTTCAACTGAATCTCTGGGATGAGTTAGTGAGGATTTTATTTTTTTCATCAGAGATCACCAGGGGATATTCAGGCAGACAAATCTTCACCCCACCATTCTCAGAAAAATTCAAAAAATACTTTATTATTTTAAAAAATTTAAGCTTCGTAGCAGTTCACATCTGTGATCTCAGTACTTGGAAGACTGAGACAGGAGGATCACAGGTTAGAGGCCAGTTTCAGCAACTTAGTGAGACTCTTTCAAAATAAAAAGTAAAAATAAAAAGTAAAATAGGGTTGGAGGTATAGCTCAGAGGTATAGCTCAGAGGTAGAGAGCACCCCAGGGTTCAGTCCTGGAACAAAAAAAAAAAAAAAAAAAAAAAAAAAAAAGAAAAGAAAAGAGAAAAGAAAAGAAAAGAAAAAGGAAGGAAAAAAGCTTCACCTCATCTCACTACAATCACAGCTCAACACACAGGAAAGAGCCAAATACTTTCACATTCTTTCACTTCTGCTATTTAGCTCTCAGGTTCATGTTGCCCCCCCCCCAAAGGAACTTGGAGGCTTGACAGGTGTGAGTCCTGCATAGCTGATAGTCCTCCTTAGAGCCTAATAACTGGTGGCTGTCCACTGATACTCTGGAGTAGACTCTCTCGCTCTCTCTCTCTCTCTCTCTCTCTCTCTCTCTCTCTCCCTCCCTCTCATTTTTACTGTTCCTTGGCAATGTTGGGAGCAGTGATGAATGTATTGTTTGAGGTTGTTTGGATTCTTCAAATAAGAGATGTCAATGGCAGGATCTGATGGGAGTTGTAACTATTTTATTCTCAAGCACCCTACAGTCTGTCAGCACCAGATCTCTGATCTGCAATGCTATAATGTTCTATTTACAATTCTTCTATGTTCATTTGCATCCCCAAAGGATGCTGAGTATCAACTGGAGACAGGATGAGCCTGGGAAGATCCCAAGGCTTTCAAAGGAGCAGACTAGGAGGGCATTTGGAAATGAGTCTCTTCCCCTCTCTGTTTTCTCTTCATCTGGCTCCAGCTGGCCTCAGAAGGCCAGTAGGCTCTAGCCTCCTGGTCCAACTGCTGCTCCTGCCTGGTTAGGTAGGCTGTCAGGCTAGGCGGAGAGCATATGGTGTTTCTCTCTGTTCATTTTGCTCTAACAAACTGCATTCTCTGCATTCATTTTGTTCTAACCACATCCACCACAATAAGGCTTGCATTTCTAAGCCTAGTATATATGATGACATTTCATCCCATGGTGTAAACTTAATTAACTGTAATGAGAAGGTACAGATTATAAATTACCATTTCTTAAATGACTTCTCTTGACAGGTACTTTATGTGCAGTGTTTTATTTAACCGTCATAAAAACTCACAAAGAAAATTTTATTTCATTTCCTTGTTTAAGAAATTAAGGATGAGAAATGAACACCCAATAAATAACTCACCTAGCCAATAATGGAACAGAAATTTTAATCTGAAGTCGAAGGTTTTTCTACCTACTGGTTTTGCTAATAGATCATGACTATGGCCTGGACAATGATCTTCCCTGGAAAGAATGATTTGAGTCAAAATAGCATGCTGTCCTATTTGGTTATTCTTTTTGTCCATCAAAAACTAATTTTTAAAAGGTAAACCTTGGTATTATTTACTACCACAATGCCTAATCAATGGACAATACTAATTGTAAAAGACGTCTTAATAGAGTTAGCTTACTCATGATTTTATCTCAACTTGAGGCAAATGTGTGTTTTAAACTCACTGTCAAGTGTTTGGTTTAGAACCTCTACCATTTTACCTATAGCACTAGAAAGTTTCACAGCATCTGTACTCATCACCCTGTCAGCATCTCGTCATCTCTTTCTTCCTATGACTAAAGGCACAGTGTCCAAAGCTAATCTGGGGGTTCAATGTGCAGCTCTGCCTCCTCTGAGGGCAAATCACCTCGTGGGGTTATTGGAAAGATTAAGCAAATTACTAGAGTCATAGCATTTATAACAGTGAGCCCTCAGTGGATTTTAGCTACTATCCTTAGTAACATTTTCAACCCTCCTGGAAAAGAAGCATATCTATGACTGCTTCTGATGTTGCTGCTCATTAGCAAGGAGAAGACAAAATATATGTTATCTGCCTTAGGTGGCCAGGCCAGATCTGGTAGGACAATTGAAAATAGTTCCATTTAAAGGTGGAGGGCAGAAATAATATGGACAACAGCTAAGTACTGATTAGCACCATAATGAGACAGAACTCCAAGGAGAATGAGACCCTTTTGAGCCTTCTCTATCTCGTATAATAGAAGTTATTATCTTATTCTACTGCAAAAGAATTCTAACGCTATCATTCTCTAGATAGAGGAGCTATTTAACTTTTTAATAGCACAAGTCAACTCTGCAAGGAAAATTGCATTTTGCATAGGAAAAAATAAATAAAAATAAGAGCAGTGATTATCTCTGGAGAGTGTAATCTATCAGAGATATTATTTTTTAGTTTTTTTTATGAGGATACTTTTCCATGATTTCCAGATTCTTTAATAAGTATACTTTACTATTATAAGTTAAGTAGTTATAAGAAATAAAGTTGCAAGTATTGTATAAATTGACATCCAAAGTTTTTTCCAGTTTTTCTGTTCCTTAACAATATTTATTTTGATGACAGGCCTTGTCTTTTTCCATTGTCTTTTTTTGATACATTAATAGTTTTGCTAAATTCAATGCTTATCTTAATAAACCAAATTTCAGGAGCAAATTATTCAAACTTTACATATGTTCTGAGAGTGTGCTTCTATTGGACAGATATTTGTGCCTTTGAATGAGATATAAGTAGGAGAAATTGGACAAGTTCTAGGGAAAACAAAGTTTAGTCTGTCTAAGAAATATTATAATCTAAAAAAAAAAAAACCACTCTAGTACTCAATTCTAACCCAGGCAATCTGATGTCACCTGTTTGAATTGCAGCTACACGAGGTGACTTGATATGAATATGATACTCCTTGGTAACATTTTGCCTAAACATCTATTCTTTTCTAAAACCATTGTTTTCTATTTAAAAAATCCCTATCTAGTATTTTAAGTACTCATCAGTCTGTAGAACCATTTTAAATATGTGTAAGACTAACCAAAGTTTTAGGTTAAGCAATTCACTCAAAAGATTTCAGAACCTTCTGGATCAAATGGAAAGCTAAAAGAAGATTTTAGAACAATGCCCTCCCCCACTGCATCGAGTGTTTCCCCCTCCTATACACACACAACTGGG
Organism: Muscardinus avellanarius; assembly: GCF_963383645.1. Taxonomy (NCBI): domain Eukaryota; kingdom Metazoa; phylum Chordata; class Mammalia; order Rodentia; family Gliridae; genus Muscardinus; species Muscardinus avellanarius. The sequence goes on from NC_137786.1 coordinate 45,975,236, forward strand.
AATGTTTTCAGAAAACTACCTGGAAATGAGTGAGTGAGTTGAGGGCTCTCCCAGAACAGAAATTCCATTCTCCATTTATCCAAATTATATAGGAATGAACAGATGCAATGGGAGAACTTAGCACAGTCATGGTGCCAGTCGAAGAACAATTAGACCTGATATTTCTGTAGAATAGTGCTGTGCTCAGCACTTTACACATAACTAAATCATTTGATTCTCGCAAACACTTATGGGACAGAGCTTTGTCGTCTTCATGTTTTAGGGAAGATAATTCAGAGCCAGGGAGGTTAAGGAAGTTGCTCCACATCCTGTGCTCATCAAGGAGCAGAATTAGGATTTGAACCTCAGGCAGGATGGCTCTAGAGTCTGTGTTCTTAACGATTAGGTTACATTGTCTTAAACTGATGAGTAGAACTGCTGGAAAGGAAGTCATGTGGACTATTAGACAGTGCCAGGGCTCTGCCACATCCATAGCAGCATCACCACCAACAAGAACCTTACAAACTGTAGTGGATTTTATGGATACCCCCCCCCAAAAAAAAAAAAAAACATACGCTTGTGCCCTCCACTCGGGAACCTATGGCTGAGATCCTTTTTGGAAAAAGAGTTTTTGAAGATGTAACTGAAGTAAGGATCTGGAGATGAAGAGATCTTCCTGGATTAGACAGGTGCATCCAAAGGCAAGCACTCACCTAGGAGAAAGGCAGAGAGGTACTTGAGATGAAAGAGGAGAACACAGAGAGAAGAGAAAGAGGCAACATGACCATAGACACTGGAGTGATGTGGCCACAAATGAAGACAGGATGACAGTGTCTGAGCTGAAGAGGCAAAGAACAGACCCCTTGAATATCTCCCTGGGAAAGAGTGGTCCTGTTGGATTTTAGACTTTGGGCCTTCAGCACTCTGAGGAATACAATTTGTGGCTTTAACCCACCATGTTTGTGGTTATTTACTACTAGAGCCTCAGGAAACTAATACAAAAACTGCATATTAATAGAAGAACACTTTTTGGTTTTCAAAATGCTTTGGCATAAATGACTTTATTTTGCAACCCCTAATGGTTAGTTTGGAGGCCAAGCTTTACCATAACAATGACTATGGGATTTTGTAAAAGTCACTGACCTCTATCCTTTTTTTTTTTTTTTTATAAAATAAGGGAAATACTTGTCCTGTGTGCTTTGCTGAGGTGTTTAAGGATCAAATGGAAAGCCACGTGATATACTTTCTATTCTAGACTTTCTACACTGAACGTTACTTGCTCTACTCTTATTTCTTTTTGACCCTGAGCTATTTTTATTTCTTATCGTTTGGTGGAAGCTAAGTCATTGCCTGGATGAGGATTTGGGAGCTATGAACACACACCTGGAGGGAGCACAGGCTTGCCACTGCCACCTCCTTCACCAGGACAGTGTCAGGGCAGAGGGTAAAATTTGGGGGTGAAGGGCCGAGTATTGCTGGGAAACTAGGTTGAAGAGTAAAGCCGAATAAGACTGAGCTCTGCCGTGAGTTCAGTCACCCCCTGAGCTGATGATTGGTGTCCCAAGCTGACTTCTTAGAAAACATCTGGTGTAAGGGCAGAAAGGCAGAAGTGTCTGTTCTCCATTAGCCCTTGATCTCTGCAGGACCAGAGACCAGGGACCACCCCTGAAGGTGTGAGCAGAAGTCCATTTTCCTGCTGATCTTTCAACCCTGTGCTTTAGGGTGATGATGGCTCTGAAAGGTGGTAATTAGTGCGAACTGAAGTCAGAGTTTTGTGAAACTGACACCTATCCATTAGGAAATGGACTGAGGTCAGTGGACCAAGAGACAAAAGAGTCGAAATCCAATGGCTGGCCAATTCCTTCACGGTGAGCATGTTCCTCCAGACATGCCTTTCTGCAGCATGCAAATCCTACAAGGATGGAAAATGGCAGCTCCAAGGTTGAATGCCACCCTGGTCTTTGTAATACATACCTAAACAAGGACTAGGAAGAGAAGACACAATAGAGAGAGACTAGCAATGGGGCAGCAGGGATTCAGCATGCCTCTACGGGGGACAGGATGAACCCAGGCAAACGGGAATGGAATGCACAAAGGAACGGCACCCACTTGCCCCATCCAGTGTGAAGCAACTTTCTGAATTTTTTTTTTTTTTTGGTAGTACTGGGGTTCCTGGAAGCCCTTCTACCTCTGGGCTACACTCCCAGACCTATTTTTACATTTTTATTTGGAAACAGGGTCTCCTAAGCCAGCACGCGTGGCTGGCTTCGAACCTGCGCAATCCTCCTGTCTCTGCCTCCCAAGCGCAGGGATTACAAGTGTGCGCCACCACACCCAGCCCTGCAACTTCCTGAATTTTAACAAATTATGCCACTTGCATTCTATCAAATTATATCAAGACAATGTCTTGTCTCTTGTTTCTCTTCTCTATTTTTCCCACCACAGATACTCAGAATCTTGCTAATATTTGGCATCATTAAGGAATAAGCCTTCATTCAGATTCTTAAGATAACATTGTAACTGTTCCCATCTTTTCCTTTATGCCCCATCCCATCATTTGTACGCTTAAGCACAAGTTATTCTTAAAAAGACAGCTCCAAATGTGGAACTCCCCTGTCTAAAGTCGTAACTGGTTCATTATTGTACTCTTATCTTAAGAATCTAAAATCCTCAGCATGAGCCATCATTTGCTCTAGCTCCTAGAGCAACGCATGCCATCTCCCCATGGGTCTTCAATCCATCCCTCTTTTCCAGCTTGAGGCCTTCAAACAAGTCATCCATCCATGTATGTATATGAGTATGTGTGTGTGTGTAAGGTTTTGTTTTTTTTTTTTTTTTTTTTTTTTTTGTGTGTGTGTGTGTGTGTGTGGTACCGGGGATGGAACCCAATGGGCATTCTACCTCTGAGCTATACCCCTGGCCCTATTTTTCATTCTTTATTTTGAAACAAGGTCTCACTAAGTTACATAGGGCCTCACCAAGTAGCTGAGTCTGGCTGCAAACTGCTATCCTTCTGTCTCAGCCTCCCAAGTACTGAGATTACAAGTGTGCACCACCACGCCTGGCTGTGAAGTTTATACGTATTGTACTTATATATACATATACAAAGAAACAGACATATATGAAAACAGGCAGCCATGTTCCCTTGTTATTCTTATAATTCTTTCCCTTAATACCTCTTACCACAAGTTATATATGCACAGTTATTCTTTAGTATTCATGGGGTATTAGATCCCCTGTAACACCAAAATCTGAAGCTGCTCAAGCCCCTTCCATAAAAGACTGTAGTATTTGTATATAACCCATGCACACTCTCCTCTGAGTTTTAAATCATCTTTAGGTGAATTGAATTGTATAATGCCAAATACAATGTAAATGCTATGTAAATAGTGATTATGCTGTACTATTTAGGGAATCATGACAAGGAATTGTCTATGCATGTTCAATACAGAACCCATTTTTACCCCCAATATTTTCAATCCACAGTTGGCTAAATCCAACAGCAAGCCAGACAGAGCAAGTGACAGATCATGCTTAGGATTTTAGATTTTATCCTAAGTACAGTAGCAACAACAAACCAGCAAGAGTTGTGTTTAAGCATTCAGAATGATTTGGGCAGGATGGGAGGGGAAGAGGAACAGAGTTAGAAGCTGTGGACATGGAAGGTTGGTGCACATACATGTATATGTCAATCATTGTTTGCTCACTATATTGTTAGCTCTAAGAGGCAGGGACACCGATTCTTTGTTCTCTCTCAACCCTAGACATTCTGCCATTCTAATCAGGACCGAGTTGGGGGTCAGGACATTGGCATTTTAAAAAAGTTTCCAAAGTGATTTTAATGAGATTTTAATGGAGACGTGTTTATTCAATCTACCCTCCTCACTTTAGGAAGAAGGAACTGAGACCCAGAGAGGTCCTCTAGCCTGATCAAGGTCTTGGAGCTGCCAGCTATTATGTGGAGACAAGGACTCATAGGACGAATAACTCATACTTGTTAGCCCGGAACACCCCAATACACACACACAAACACACACACACACACACACACACACACACACACACACACACACCATACTATACCACACCACAGTTAGTACAGTAGATCCTGTAGGTTCTAGGAACTGTTTGTAAATCTCTGAGTCTAAGTTAGGTAAGAGAAGAAATGCAACCCAGTGGCTAAAAGCCCAGACTGAAGCAAGATCCATTTGGGTCTGAATTCAGACTTGTTAATTAGATGACCTTAGGCAAGTCTTGTTTTTAAGGAGAAATAATAAGAGATCAACTACGGCTATATTTTAAAACATACAAGAGTTTTTTTCTTTTTTAAAGAGGTGACCAAGTTAGAAATGACCCTTCTTTCCTTCCTCCTATCTCCCTCATTGTATTTTCCTTTTCTTAATGTAGGGATAAATATAAAATGGAGATGTCTCAGAAAGTGTAGCAATTACTAAAGCACTCAGCTACCTTTTCTTTCTTTTTTTAAACCAGTCCTCATTACTGTCTGTCAACCCTAAATGTCACCCAGACATCTGTAGGTCATGCAATTTCATCCTGCCAAGTAAAAGCATTTCACGGCGCTCAATCGCGAAGCAACGATTTTAAATAGTGCTCTTCCAGGTCTTCTCCTTCCCTTGGGCATTCATGCTGATGACTCTGTCAAAGAGCCTGCTCCCTGGAATCTAGCTTCTGCAAAATTTCCAGATCTTGGTACATTAGACTAATCATTTTTCTAAGGCAGCACCAGAGTCCTTGTTACACTGATTGAATTTGATCCTTGCAGTAGCTCTGGGAACCACAAAATGCTAGTGGTGTGAAACTTAGGTCATGAATATTTATTTGAGTATCTGTTTGTTTGCTATTTACTCTCTATATGGGGCAACAGAAAGACGAATTTGAGGTCAGTTTGCAAAGTGTTGAGGTGCTCATTTCGTAGTCTTCCTCACTAGTACTGGCCATCTTTGTTTCTTAGCAAATCTGTCTTAGAAGTGATGGCTCATTTACAGAGCCATGAAGTAAGAAGAAACATAAAAATTAGAGAGCTTCTGAGATGTGGCTTTGAAGATGAGCTCATCCAGTCCCCTCGAGGAGCACCACTCACTTAATATTCTGTTAATGGATCATTTTGCAACACACCAGGAAATGACTCCAACATTATAACTGCCCATCACAGGTGACAAGAGGATTAGAAAAAGCACAGCAGCTGCAGGTTCAGAAGTGGGAGGGCTGTGGGCAGGTGAGGGGCAGTGAATGTGTGGAGACATGCCAGGGAGAGGCTTGGCGAGGAAAGACACTGCAGGGTGATCTACAGTCAATCAAGCTCACCAGTCTACCCAGTGAGAGAAAGGGAAGGACGGTCGCTAGACACAATGGGGATGAATAGTTAAATGATTGTATGGAGAGAATGACACGTTTAAACAAGAGCATATGCTGCATTCCATGTAAGTGTTACCTCTGAGCTATACCTCCAGTTCTTTTCACTTTGAAACAGGGTTTCATTAAGCTGCTGAGTGTCTCTTGATATTGCTGAGGGTGGTCCATAAATCTGCCCTAGCCTCTTGGATCTATGATTCTCAGTGTCCCTCGACCTGGTGAAAGGTGTTTTAAAAGATTAGAAGATAGCTGGGCGTGGTGGCGCACGCTTGTAATCCCCGCTCTTGGGAGGCGGAGACAGGAGGATCGCTCTGGTTCGGAGCCAGCCTGGCTGGCTTAAGAGATCCTGTTTCCAAATAAAAAAATATTTAAAAAATAGCTCTGGGAGTGTAGCCCGGAGGTAGAAGGGCTTCCAGGAACCCCAGTACCAAAAATAAATAAATAAATAAATAAATAAATAAATAAATAAATAAATAATTAGAAGATAGAGTGGAAGTTTTGCAAGTGATAAACTTGGGGACAGCAGCTTCTGTGCTCTCAGGCCATGTGCCCCAAGGGAGAGGAGCATGGGAAGGAGATATGTGCGGCCTTCCTCAACTCAAGAGGATGAGAACATGCATGAGTTTCCTACAGTGATTTTAAGTAAGTACCACAGATTGGGTGGCTTAAAACAAAAAAGAATCCCCTCTGTCCTTTCATAGTTTTGGAAGCTACAAATCTGAAATCAGGAGCTCTTGTGAAGGCTCTGAAGGAGAGGCTGCTCCATTTTTTTCTTTTGGCAGCAGTTGCCGTCCTAGCCATTCCTTGGCTGGCAGGTGGGCCCTTCAGTTTCTGCCTCTTCCTTTGCATGGTTTTCTCCCTGTGTGTTTCCATGTCTTCACACAGCATTTTCCTTCCTGGCTGTCTCTTCTTTAGGGACACCAGACAGCTCCTTTCTTGACTCTTTTCCCCTCTAAATGATTCTGTTCATAGTGTTTTTAACAAAATGTGGCAGTAATAAAGTATGATGAAAGATATATAGGTGCTGTACAATAGGTTATTTTATTTGCATGGCAAGCCATTTTTTCATATTAAAATGGACTAAATTTATCTACATAAAACATGATCTTGTTCACTGATATTTGTGTGAAATATAGACTATTTGAAATATATTTTCTTCCCTTCCTTAACCCTTTGATTTAACTTCTAGACATTCACATTGAACACTGTGTATTAACAGTTAGTTTATTGTTGGTACTACTTAATGGTAAACCACATTTTTTTTTGGTACTGGGAATGGTACCCATGGATGCTGTACCACTCAACCATACTCCTAGCCCTCTTTATTTTCCATTTTGAGACAGGGTCTCACTAAGTTGCTCAGGCTGGCTTTGAACTTCTGATACTTCTTCCTGAGCCTCCCAAGTAGCTGAGATTATAGGTGTGCATACCTATGCCCAGTTAAGGCAAACCACTTCTAACTGGTGGAATCCTAGCTCCTGGAAAGTCCACTGTGCAATATATTTTAGGAAAAACTTAGTCTTTATTTGGAGCCTTGGCAAGAAACAGAGAGCTGGAACTCTCAAGAGCACTGTAGCAGGGCGGAGAATATGACCCAGAGCTCTAGGCTCCAGACCCATGTTCTTCCCCCTGCATCATCCATACAGTGATGGTACTGGGAACGACTCATAGCTAACTGCTTTTTACTTTTGAAACTTTTGATAGCAACATTTTATGGCCACCCAGAATAATTACACATGTCCTAAAAATTATCTTAAGGTGCTCCTAAGTAAGATGTAATTAAGATGGTATAAGTGTGAATGTAGCAGGGTTAACCTGGACACTCATTCTTGGGAGGGGGAGAAGGGGAAGCGGGGGTTGGGGGAAGGCACCAAGGACTGTGTGTATGCCATTGTCAATATGATCCACATTATGATGTGAAACTATAGTGTATCAATAAAAAATAGGAAAATATAATTAAGATGGTAAATATGACTGGGCACAGTGGTGCAAGTCTGTAATCCCAGTACTTGGGAAGCTGAGACAGGAGGTCACAGGTCCCAGGACAGCCTCAGCAACTTAGAAAGACTCTCAACAACTAACTTAGTTAGAGCCTGTTTAAAAAAAAATAGGGCTGAAGGTGTATCTAACAAGTAGAATACCCGTGAGTTTAATATCCAGTATATAAAAATGATGGCAAATTTGGTTCTGTTTGTCTTAAATAAGACATTCATAATGAATATACAACCATATTTTCCCCACCTAAGTGAAGAGTTGATCCTTCATAATTTTCATTCTATATTTTCTGTTTCTCAGAGTTGCTTTTTTTTTAAATCTAAGTCTTTATTTGGAAGCACTAAATTGCAGAGAAGGGGAAAAAAATCAATGTAATTTTTTTATGCTTGCCACTCTGGGGTTAGATGGAATCTCAGCGTAGTTTTGATTTGCATCTTCCTGATAGCCAATGATGTTGAACATCTTTTCATGTATCTATTAGCCATTTGTATCTCTTCTTTTGTGCAGTGTCTATTCAGTTCAGTTGCTCATTTCTTGATTGGGTTATTTGTTTTGCTATTGTAGAGTCTTTTGAACTCTTTGTATATTCTGGATATTAACCCTTTATCAGAGTGGTGGCTGGTAAAGATCTTCACCCATTCTGTAGGTTTTCTCTCTAGGTTCAAATAACAACAAATGCTGGTGAGGATGTGGGAAAAGAGGAACTCTTTTACACTGTTGGTAGGAATGCAACTAGTTCAGCTGCTATGGAGATCAATATGGAGATTCCTTAGAAAACTGGAAATAGATCCACCATATGATCCAGCTATACCATTCCTGGGTATTTGTCCAAAGGGCTTAAAATCAGAGAACTACAGTAACATATGCATACCCATGTTCATAGCAGCACAATTCGTAATAGCCAAAATATGGAACCAACCTAGGTCTCCATCAACAGATGAATGGATTGCAAAATTATGGAAAATACACACAATAGAATTCTACTTAGCAATAAAGAAGAACAAAATCATGTAATTCCCAAGAAGATGGAAACACCTGGAGAACATTATGTTAAGTGAGATCAGCCAGGCACAGAAAGAGAACAGACATATGTTTTCTTTAATGTGCCCAAACTAGGGAGTATTAGAAATACCAGAGGGACTCCAAATAATGGAGGGGAATCCTCAGCAAAGCTAGAATGGAAGGATAGGAGAGGAAGAAGGCTGAGGTTGATTAATGGAGGAGCTTCATCCAAAAATGTGTAAACGTATGAATATAGCATATGAGCAAAGAGAATGGTCCTTCGGTTGGCAATAGAATACTTCATGGAAATATAATGTATGTCATTGTTGTAGATCATTCAGTGTTTTGGTGAGTGAGGTTGGGTAGATTTGGTATGGCTGTAAAAATCACCATAAATAAAAGACAGATCTCAATATAGCCCCTTATACTTGACTTGAAATTGTTTCACGACTGAAATTGAGAAAAGCAAGTTATATTGAAGACCTTTTGGGAGGATTTTAAATAACCAATATAACTGCTTTGCTCCTTTGGAGAACCTTGTCTATAAATTCCAAAGAGTTAGTGTTAGCAGTTTGTATGCTATTCTAAAAAGGAAAAAAAAAAATGGTCAAGTTTACAACTGAACAAACAGTTGGCAAACCTCTTAACACCCTAAAAAAGGTGAAGAGAATAAATATCAACACACCTAAAGGCAATTAACACTTATAGACTGAAAATACAGCATTATCTTGAGAGCTTTATCATTTTTGTTTACTTTTGTTTCTTAACTGAGAGATCAAAGTGTTATTTTAAAAAGACACCTGGGGGAATTTTAATTCTTCTGGTTAAAAAAAAAATACTTTGCTCACAATGGCAGCTTTTCTTGCACTTTTCATTCCCTGTGTTTATATTTTTATACACATTTCATTAATTCTGTAAAGAGAAGTTTTAAGTACATTTGTAAGACAGAAGAACTAACTTTATTTTTATATATTATTATTGATTTAGATAAGGGGACTAAGCTACTAATGGAACTTATAGGTGACTCAGAATTGAAGAGTAGCAGAATCACAATTCTGGTGAATATGGAAAAAATAGAAACATTTTTTTTTAAATTGGTGTGATGTATTATACATCCCAATGAGGTTCAGTGTGATAGAAACAAGCAACCACACAGCACTTGTGCGTCTTCCTCCAGTCCCATCCCATACATAATATTAAAATTGATATTGGTAGCCAGGCGTGGTAGCACATACTTGTAATCCAAGTACTTGGAAGGCTGGGACAGGTGGATTGCAGGTTCACGGCCAGCCTCGGCTACTTAAGTGAGGCCCTTCATAACTTGTTGAGACCTTGTTTCCAAATAAATAATTTTAAAAAATGGGTCTGGAGGTGTAGATCTGCGGTAGAATTCCCCTGGGTTCCATCCCCAGTACCCTCCCCGCAAAAAGAAAAGTTTGATATTGGTGATTTTATATGCATACATACGATTATCAGAACTTGTTTTCTTCATCAAATCTCTGTTTTTACCATCCCACACCCCTCCCCAAAGCCCCTTCCACTATTTGTTTTTAGTATTTCTCCTTATTTATTTGAAGCCTTTATGTTTTTCAATTTCTGTCTAGCTTCCAAACATGAGTGAAAACATGGCCCTTCACTTCCTAGGTTTGGCAGGGCTCTTACAAGAGAAAAGAAGTAGAACATTTTTTACGAAAATCACCTTGGGAGGAGGTGAAGGGATTGCTTTTGGGGAAAAAGAAATCATTGCCTGACGTGGACTGAGAAGCAGGTTGAAGCTGCCAGAATGCTCTTGATTGGCTTCCCCAACTTGAAATTTGTACTCAATGCTAGAAAAATGGGAGTTATCATCTCCTGCATGGGGACATTGAGGCTCAGATAGATCGATCAACTTGGCAAGGTCCACAGACAAATAACTGGGACATGTCCTCCAGAGACCAGGTCCTCACTGAGAAAAAGAAAGGATGACCAAAGAGAAAGAGCACAGAGAGAAAGACCTGTAAGAAGGAACTAGGCTGCAAGTCTTGGTTTCAAATGTGATGAGCTAGCCCACGACTGAGAGGAAGTGTCAGCGGCCAATGGGAAAGCTGATGAAGGAACGCTGTGTTCTTTACTCCAGCTCCCTGAGACTGCGCCCAGAATTGTGGGCTTAACTGGGGGCAGTTTTGTTAAGATGGAGACTTGCTGGACAGAATCCAATAAGAGCAATAAAAACAATAAAGGGAATGGAGGCTTATCTGTTGGAAAGATGCACAAGTCTAAGAGCTCTGGACTGCTTGGATGGGGAGGAGAGCACTATGGTTGGCAGCTCTTTGAAGTGTGCGTCCACACGTAAGGAGTGATGTGTCTGCAGCATCCCTGGGCGTGATGAAATGTGAACATGAAACTCTTGCACTGATAGCAGAAAATGGCTTTTAGATGAGTTACAAGTTAACTCCTTGAGGATTCAATGCTTCTCACTTCCCATGATGCATTAAATTTCTGGGAGTTCCCATGTCTCTGTAGAGACCCCTTCGCACCCAGCTGGTGACCACAAGCAGGAGGCACAGGGAGGCCAGCCCTCTGGGGATGTGGGTCCCAGGGAGCATCGTGGCCGGAAGATCCGAATGGTCAAGGTGACTCATTCTGTTTCCTGCCTTGCTCATTTCCATGAATCACACACTTTCATCTAGGGCAAAGTATGGGAAAGGAACATCAAACAGCCTCTTGAAGATGTTGTTATCAAACATTTGGTGAAGAATAAAAATCCCCTCTCATATGAGTCTAACAGAAAATGTTTACTTAGCCTTTTCACTTTGTTTCCATGTCTTGGAGTTATCAACAGGGAAGGAGGAGAAGGGAGGCTCTGAGCCAGCAGACAAAGGAAGGTTAAGACGGCTCAGTTCCTGCTGCTCCAAGGCTGTGATTCCAGCTGCTCTCCCGAGAAAAGAAAGGAAAAATGGCCCAGCCTTTTTATTATATGAAAGGATTCTTTGTGTGTGTGTGTGTGTGTGTGTGTGTGTGTGTGTGTGTGTGTGTGTGTTAGTTCTTTTGTCAACTGAGTTCAGCTAAGTACTTTTCAGCTCTGTCTTATAAGAGCATGGTGTCCATATCTAGATGGCTGGAAGAAAGAGGCAGAGGGTGATTTAAAAGCTTGGACTTGCTGGGTGTGGTGGCGCATGCTTGCAATTCCTGTGCTTGGGAGGCTGAGACAGGAGGTTCACACAGGTTTGAATCCAGCCTCAGCTACTTAGTGAGGCTCTCAGCAATTTAGTGAAACCCTGTTTCCAAATAAAATATAAAATAGGTCTGCGAGTGTGGCCCAGAGGTAGAAAGCCACTCCCAGTACCACCAAAAATAAAATAAAATAAAATAAAATAAAATAAAATAAAATAAAATAAAAATAAAAAATAAATAAATAAAAGCATGGACTTGATCCTGGATTGGTGCTACACACTTGTAATCCCAGTGCTTGAGAGGCTGAGACAGGAGGATTGGGGGTTCTCCAACAGCCTCAGCTACTTGGTGAGGCCCTTTGTAACTTAGACCTTGTTTCAAAATAATTAAAAAATAGGAGTGGGGGGTTGTACCTGGAAGGTAGAATGCCCTTGGGTTCCATTCCCAGTACTTAAATAAATAAATAAATAAATAAATAAATAAATACATAATAAAAGCAGGAACTTATGGCAGATGATTAGACTTTAGGCAAGACCCTTAAATGTTCTGAGACTTAGCTTTCAGATCTATAATTATAATAAAAACAGTATTGATAATGCTCATATTTCTGTCATTGACTGAGCTTCTACTGTGTCCTGGAGATTCATCTATGGACTTTACGTGTGTCATTTCATCTAACTTTTCCAGTGTCCCTAGATACGGATATTACGTCCATTTTCACTTGTGGAACCTGAGGCAGAGAGTTCAAGGGTCATGTCTAAGGTGTGAGGTTAAAAAGCTACAGAAGCAACATAATAATCTGTTTCCTCAAGCTGTTACGATGCTCATAAAATAGCAGAAGCGATCAGTTCCCAGTGAATGTACAAAATATATATGATTATTTTCTAAACTAAAGGCAAAAGAGTAAATTCCCTCTCAACTGTTCCAATTGATAACTTTTTCCTTTTCAAATAAATAGATGATCCTATTACCAACAACCTATAAAAAATACCCATGAGCAACAGCTGATACTAGACTAGTACTTACTCTATTTAAGAAACTGCTCTACTCTCTTTCAATCAGCTAAAATATGCACATGGAGATGATTTGAAATTTACTTTCAGTGAATGTGTTTATACCACACAATTCCACTTAGACGCTCAAGGCCATTTTGAAGATGATGCCGAGTAGATCTTTCTTACCCAACAGTGTTGCTGTTCATCTTGGTTGGTGTATGAGACTGTTCTTGCTGCCGTAATAAACTTGAACAACAGGTATTTTTTCATAATTCTGGAGGCTGGAAAGTAAAAAATCAAAGTGTCAGCAATTTGGTTGCTTGGTGAGAGCTTCACAGCTTGCAGGCTGCCATCGTCTTGTACCCTCAGACATGTCCTCTCTGGTGTATGTAAGCAGAGCACGGGATCTCTTTTCTTAGGAGACCACCAGTGCCATTGGATTCGGATCCTAACCTTATAACTTCTTTAACCTTATTTATTTCCTTTAAAAGGCCCATCACCAAATATAGGATCACTGGGGTTTAAAGTTTCAACATATACATTTTGGAAAGGCACAGTTCTGTCCATTGAGATTGACTATGACTAGACTGCATTTTACACTGGGCACCTGTATCTCAGAGAATCCTTCATGAATCATTCACATTTTCCATAGTTTGTGGTCATCTGGTCACCAGTGATTATCAAAGGGCTGTGAATCAGGTTAAATGTAATATATAAGGCTCTGCTAGTAATGCAGGGTAAAAAAAGAGTCTTGGAATACAGGGCGGTGATGTTCTTTCTAAAAATAGGTCTCAGTGGCTATTGTGCCCCTAATAATGAAGGCATTTTAGAATGTCAACAAAGGCCTAAAAGTAAAAGTTAGATCTGGAAAGGAAAGGGCCCATTCTGCAGAAGGAAAATGTTCTTTCCAAGTGGTTTACATAATTTCCCATGTTACTTCCATGTTGTAGAAAACAAGCATTTAGGTGTTTTGGATGTCTATGGAAACCAAATTTTCACATAATCTCAGAAATCTTATTGGGGCCAGATTGGCTAATTTATGAAGGTTTGTCACTCTTTTCACATGTCATTTAGAACTTTGAAGAAAATGAGCATTTTATTTTCAGATTTCATTACTTTAACCATAGGGATGCTCAGATGGTGTCTCTCTCTCTCTCTCTCTCTCTCTCTCTCTCTCTCTGTAAATATATATATATATATATATATATATATATATATATATATATATATATATGGATATAGATGGAGGATGGGAATGGAGGAGTAGGGGATGGAACATGGCGTGCTCAGATAGTAAGTATGTGTATATATGTAGGGATGTGGATGGGATGGAGGAGTGGAAGATGGAACAGGTTGAATAAAAACATTGGAACTTTCCAAATGTCAATTCACAGATAGTATTAAGCTTCTGGTGCTCAAAATATAATTAATTTATAAAGCTATTATATTGAGAGAGAATTTTCAAGGAAAAAAATGTAAACTTCTAGAAAATGGAGGCCAAGACTGAAGACACTATTGATTCTTTTCACATGTGGAGAAGCTTGATACTTCCCAGGACAATAAGGCTATGGATATGCTGTTTGATGGGCTATCCAAAGTCAATAAGAGCTACCCTTCCTGATGTGTGTGTGTGTGTGTGTGTGTGTGTGTGTGTAAGAAGAGCCAGATAAAATGACCTCATGCATTGGAAGATATTTGAATAAGTGGAGGAAATATTGAAGGCAGAGAAAACTCTGCTTCCCAATCCCCTTTTGGAATTCCAGAAAGAAAGAAACGAACTCTCCAGTGTCTATTAAGTCAGTCAGCAGGATAGCCTAGAGAGGCATTGAGGTTTTGTACCTTGGTTTCCTCATAGTAAGGAAGTACCTGGGAGCCTTCTAGAGCCATTGGGGACCCTTGAAGCAGAAGCTAGTCTTGAATGGAAAAAATGCACAGAAACTCATGTGTCTCTGGGTCTGCACCAGGCCCTGACCAACCTAGGAGAGAAACCAGGTCACCAGTTCACTGGCCAAGACCCTTGGTGGGCAAAGGGTCTTGAACCAGAGATGGAGCAGCCAATGGACTCCCATCCCTATCCCACTCACCAGTGCCACCCCTTTCACCTGAAGGCCACATAAACCAAAACAAATAACCACCTCCTCCTTCCCATTTGCCACCTCAGGGAGAAAAGAAAGGAGAGGGGAAGAAAACGTGTGAACAGAGAGGATAGGAGGAAGCCCAATGGAAAGGCTCAGAATGTGCTCTTAAGCATACCAAAGCGTTAATCAAAGGGACATTTAAATGATCAGTTCAGGCTATCCATTGGCACGGCCTCAATTTAATTTTTGGATCTAATAAGCAGAGACACGTCTCTGTGCCTCCTACCTTGTATTTATTCATCAGTAGGTATAACGTTTCTGATAAGGCAAAGTGTCATCAGATACTAGGTCCTTATTAGCAAAGATTTCCAAATATTTTCAGAAGGTTTCTCTCTGGAACTGTTTCTCAAATCTCAAGTTTGGCAATTAGTTCCAAATGTGTCTAGCCCAGAGAAGAGAAAGCAAATGTCCTGTCTTAATCTAGTCTGCCCAAATCATGCACACAGGGTAAAGAGAAATAACTAGTCCAAAACATTCAGAAAAGGGCTTGGACTCTGTGGACCTGAGTGTTTCCACTCAAACACGAATAGCTTTGAGCTTTTCCCCTCATCACAGCAAAGGGTTCTGCTCTGGAATCTTAGCTTTACATGTTTTTCTTTCTTTTTTTCTTTCTCAATCCAAGTTAACCACATTTTGTTTAACCTCTTTTAAAAACATGCTGCGTACAGTTGTACCTCCTGGCTAGCATGCCTGTCTTGTTCCCCAGGTCTCTGCACGAATCTGAATCATTCTTTAAATCCCAAACTTTAAGCCCACTCTTCTCTGAGTGCCCCCAGAGCTCTTCAGCCCTCAGTCACTGCCCTTTCTTGGGAACGCTATAACACCCATTAAAGGAATTACTAGTTTGGGCATTTAATTGTGTATTGTCTGGAACTATTATTAAGTTTTATGCATATCTTCTCTTTCCAGCAACACTGCTAGCTTATTATATAATTACTTTTCTTTTTCTGCCTGTAAGTCTCTACACATTTAATAAATGTATACTGAATAGATAAAGGCTCTCTGATTGTGTCAAAGGATAATCCTAGAGCTGATTTGATTCAGAAGAAAGTGCAGCTCAAAGGAATGATTAACATGTTGCCATTTCCTTGTAGTGGAAAGTCCCAGGCAGTTATCAATTAATGTGAGTATCCACAACTATTTATCTAGCGCTTAACAGGGGATGACGCCTGGAGATAACTCCACAGTCAACGTCTATTATGAAACAGGTGGAATTCTGCCATAGTTTACTCCCTCTCTGAGACTAATCACTTAACTCCTGCAATGCCAGAGGTGGAGAATAAATGCTGTTATCAGTCAATCCATGAATTAACAATGGTTTATTATTACCATGTTTCAGAAGCCAGCAAGCAGGCTGATACCAGTGTAACTGGGTGCCTGGTTTTGTGTGTTTGTGTTTTTAAGAATCTTTGGGTGAAAAGCAATACTAGAAACACAAAGGAATCATTAGAGTCATCCTATTTCTGTTTGTATATTTTATCAGGTCAGGGAAAAAGCATGACAAGAGCAGATCCTGGGCAAGTGACCAGGCATGTTACTTTTGGTGGGTAGCACCAACAGTGCTGGGCGAACTATTGTAAATCCACAAGTGGAAAACCCGGCTAACATATTACAGAGTGCCTTGCCCTTTTTAACCAAGAATGAATTCACACAGCTTTCTCGGAGATGGGTGCAATTTTTCTGTTTCTGTGGAGGAGCAGTAACTAATCACATATTGGTTTGCCACTAAATGTTCACCTCACTGAATTTAGAAACCAGGAGCCACTTTGCTTAGGGGCTTGAAAGAGGCGGCTAGCAATAGGAACAGCACACAAAAGATGACTGGCTCACTGGTATTTGGTGAGGGGCTTACTGGAGATTGAACCTAGAAGCATTCTGCCTCTGAGCTATACCTCAAGCCCTTTTTATTTATTTATTTATTTATGTTTGTTGTTGTTTTTGTTTTGAAACAGGGCCTTAATAAGTTGCCGGGAGTCTCATTTAGTTGCTGAGTCTGGCTTCGAACCCACAATCTTCCTGTCTCAGGCTCTCAGGTACTGGGATTGCAGGCATGTGGCCTTATGCCCAGCTAGATGATTCATTTTCTAGTGTCTGGAT
Organism: Muscardinus avellanarius; assembly: GCF_963383645.1. Lineage (NCBI taxonomy): Eukaryota > Metazoa > Chordata > Mammalia > Rodentia > Gliridae > Muscardinus > Muscardinus avellanarius. The sequence continues at coordinate 45,991,968 of NC_137786.1, forward strand.
GGAAACACAGCAGTTGAGCTAAGAGAAGCCCCCCATCTCTCTTGGGGTGTCCTCTTGGTGATCTGGACACCAAAATCCATGCTTCACAGTATCTTCTCAGAGTAGTGTGTTGTGAGTCATCTCTTCATGGGGTTAACTGGTGAAGGAAGTTTATTCCAAAGGACATAAAACAAGGGTGGGATTTTAAGGCAAAATTCAAGGATATTAGCAGTTTGTTGAACATAAATGACCAAAAAGTTGGTTTGGGTAAAAAAATTTAGGAAGAGATTTAAAACTGTCATGACTGCTAGGTATTGAAGAGGAAAGATTTTTTTTTTTTTTTTTAATTTTATTTTATTGGTGCACTGTATTCATACATCATAGTGGGATACAAACTTTTGTAGACATACATGCACACATCGCCCATTCAGCCCCCACCCGATCCCCACCCCATTCTCTCCCCATCCCTCCCTCCCATGCTTGGCTTAGTGGTTGACATCTAGTATTATAGCAATTTATCCAAAATTAAAAATGATAATCTCACATAACAGTTTCATTTGTCTGATACCAAGCTTTTGATGACTTAAAGATAACATTTCAATATTTCTTTTTGCTTTCTTTCTTACCAGAGAATATTTTTTTCTTTTTTTTAGGTGAAACTATCATATATTTATTTTTCAGAAAAAAATCTATCCTGATATGGAATATGGACTCTAGATACCCAAAACAATCTCGAAGCAAAAACAAAGCTAGAAGATGTATATTTTCTGATTTCAAACCATATAAAGCTACAATAATTGAAACAGTGTAGTACTGTTCTAAAGGCAGATATATAGACCATTGGAGTTAAATACAAGCCTAGAGCTAACTTCTTCCCTATATTGTCAAGTTATTTTTGACAAGGTTTCCACGAAGATTTGGTGGTGGAAATAATAATCTTTTAACTAAATATTGTTGAAAAATAATAATTACATGGAAAAGAATAAAATTGGACCCTTACCTAATCCCACATACAAGTATTAACTCAAACTAGATAAAAGACCTAAATATAAATCTTAAGACTATAAACTTTTAGGAGAAAATCTGGGTCATAAAACCTCACAACATTGAAATTGGCAGTGATTTCTTGGATATGATTTCAATGGCACAGACAACAGAAGAATATACAAACTCCCTAAAAAAAAAAAAAAGAAAATATTGTATATCCAAAGACAATGTAAACAGAGTTAAAAGTTACTAATAGAATTGGATAAAATATTTCCAAATGCTATATCTGAAGGTATATTAATATTCCAACTAGAAATCCTAAAAATTAACAACAATAAAGGCAAACAATACAATTTAGAGATAGGTAAAAGACTAACATAAATAATGAATCTCCACAGATAACCAATCTTAGTTGTCTGTTGGATGGAAACTCTTGTTTCTCTGGTTCTGGTGAGTGTTACCTATTTCTTCTTTGTAGTTAATCTCTTTGAGTATTTTCTCTAGCGCTGGTTTTGAAGACATAAATTCCTTCAGTTTCTGTTTGTCATGGAAGCTTCTTATTTCTCCATCTAATTTGATAGAAAGTTTTGCTGGATAGGAAATTTTTGGCTGGAAGTTGTTTTCTTTCAGAGTTTGGAATATGTTACTCCAAGCCCTTCTGGCTCTCATGACTTGGTTTGGGAAGTCTGGAGTGATTCTAATTGGTTTGCCTCTGAATGTCACTTGGCCCTTTGTTTTTGTTGCCTTTAAGATTCTCTGCTTGGCTTCCACATTGGTCATTTTGACAATTATATGGCGTGGGGATCCTCTTCTCTGATCCTGTCTAAAGGGAGTTCTATAAGTTTCCTGGATCTGTGTGTCAACCTCTTGCTCTATATTTGGAAAATTTTCTGCTATTACTTCCTTGAAGAGATTGTTGATCCCTTTGGTATCACTTTCTTTTCCCTCCTCTATTCCAATTATTCTTAGGTTAGCTCTCTTAAGATGGGCCCATATTTCTTCAATGTCAGATTCCTGCTGTTGGATATCTTTTTCTAGATTAGAAACTATGCATTCATTTTTGGATTGCTCATCTTCTAAGAGCGAGATTCTGTTCTCCATGTGGTCTAATCGGTTGTTTGTGCTTTGAATTGAGGCCTTTACTTCATTAATTGCATCCTTTATCTCTTTTTGGCTCTCTCTGAGTTCTTTTCGAAGCACCTCTATTATTTCTACAGTTATTTTCCTGATTTGATCTTCTAGAAATCTCTGATTTTCTGTTTTATCAGGTTCTGATGTTGTGGGGTTGTGCACATTCATTACTTCAGTGTTATTCCTCTTTCCCATGATTTCGGAGGTTTGTGCCTTCTCTGGGTTCTTCCCTTGGGTCACTATGGCTTCACTTAAGGTGCTCTGGATCTCGAGTCTGTATTATCTCAGACCCTACTACTCCTTTACTGGGTTGTATCACAGAGTCTCCGACCCAGGGAGTCGATAGAGGCTGCTTTAAACTATGGGGGGTGCCAGGTTGCACGTTCTCCTATGGTGTGATATCTCTGCCACCACCACTCCCTCACTGGGTCAAGTCCCAGGAGGCACAATACTGGGATTTCTCCTCTGTGGCCCGCAATTTGACTCACTGTTCTTGAGTACGTAGATGTAGCTGTACTGGACTCGGTGAATTCACTGCTGCTGCCGCCACCGGTGGCAATATGGCGCCTCTGCCACGCCCTCGGCCATGAGGCTGGCGTATTTTTTCTTCTCTGGTTTTGATTTCCACTCTGAATCCCTGCAGCGTGTGCTGAGCTCAGCCACTGGGAGCTTTAAATGCTGTCTGCGCCAAAAGATCCCGCCTGGCTGTCCCGCATCGGCTCACCTCGGCTTGCTGTAGCCGTCCGCTGAGTTCGCCGCTGCCGCCGGCAGTATGGCGCTGCTGCCGCGTCCTCGGGCGCGTGTGTCTCCTCTGCGGCCCTGAGCTCTGTTCTCAGTCCGCTTTCTCTCTGGAGCCTGGTGGTTTTTTTGTTTTTCTGGTGATGGTGTTTTCTGGCTATGAAAGGCGCTCTTTTTGTGGTAATGGAGATTGGTTGTTAGCGGGACTCTTAAGCCCCGCTTTTCTCGGTTGCCATCTTCCCGGAAGTCTTCAGGAAAGATGTTACTAGTTCCCATTGGATTAAAAATAGTGCTAATTAACCGGGCATGGTGAGACATGCCTATAGTCCTAGAACTTGAGAGGCTGAGACAGGAGGCTCACAGTTTCAAGGCCAGCCTCAGAAATCTAGTGAGACCCTTAGCAACTTAGTGAGACCCTGTTTCAAAATTAAAAATAATAATAATAATAAGCCAGGCATGGTGGCACATGCTTATAATCCCAGTACTTGGGAGGCTGAAACAGGAAGATTATGATTTCATGGTCAGCCTTAGCCTTCTGCAACTTAGTGAGACCCTGTTTCAAAATAAAGACTAAAAAATAGGGCTGGGGTATATCTTAGAGGTAGAATGCCTCTGAGTTCAATCCCCAATATTGAAAAAATTAAATTAAATTAAAAGGGCTGGGGGTGTAGCTTGGAGCCCCTGGGTTCAATTCCCAAGGATCCCCCACCCAAATCATGCTAAGTTTTTCTCAGGGACATTTCAATTTGGGGAAGGCTAACAGTTTAGAAATACAAATCAAATAGTATCTTTGAGATGAAATTCCTAACCTTAAAGAAATAGCAACTGGCTATCAAGTGGGATTTGTGTCAATCCTTGAACTACGTGTTGTAGAAAGAACTGTGTGTATGGGGTGGAGACAGGCATAAGAGGAGTGTAGAGAAGAAGGGAGACAAGTCTCTGAGGAATGTGGCCTTAAGACACCCAGAAAAATTGCTACAAAGGAGGAATCTCAAGAGTAACTAAAGTAATGAACTCAGTCTTTTGAGGTCTCTGGGCCAAAACATGTTTTAGCACTTTGATAATAGAAAGAAGCCCATGTATCTTGAATGTTAAGATAATGAAGATCAAAGCTGCAACTTTTGGTTGAGAAGAACATTACTGTCATGTTTCTAGTTTTGGATAATAAATGATTGAATGACCTTTGGATTCCAGGACTGAAAGTGGATATTTGGATACTTCAAAAGACAAAAGAAAAAAGGAATCCTGCAAACCTATGCGCAGAAAATTCATCATGTTAATGTGAAAGAAGAACATGCATTCACATTGCACGAAAAGAAAAACAAGGAGAAATAAGCATGATTCTAATATTAATGAAATATCCACTGTAAAAAGGAATATTTATCTATTAATTAGAAGTCCATAAAATTATTAGATAAAAAGATATTACCATAAATATGAGTCTCTTTCACCCACCTACTTAAACATGCCTTTAATGTCTATTGTTTATATCATTCCTGAGAAGTTGGTTAGAACAAGTTTTATTCCTATTTTTTTTTTTTTTTTGGTTTGGGAAGGTAGTGGAAGGAGGTAAAAATAGGGTTATAAGGTTAAGCCCAGCTGAAAGCATAGCTCTTTAGACACCCCAATAAGTACTTTTTCCTAGATCATGAACTTCCCCAAACCAACTCTTCTGAATCATTAACTTTACCAATGAATGAATATCAAAGTAAAAATTTACAAAATGACCCGAAAATGCAATCTACAGCCACAAGCATGTATTTCCTAGGCTGGCTTTGGGCTATCCAAGTGAGTTTCTGTGAATCATGAGGGATCCAAGAGCGGTAGTTCATTTGTTCATCATCTGCTGGGACACCTCAGGAGCAGGGCCTTGAGGATGTAAGATGGAGGTGCTCAAGGACCATGGGTGAGACACGACCCGGTACACCAGAACACAGAGACCACACCACTGTGTGGGATTCTGGAGAGCTCAAGGACTCCTGGGATGGTGCTCAGGGTTTAGTGGAGAGAAGAACCCTTAAGCAGGCATAGGTACAGAAAGGGAAGACAAAAGAAATCCTGAAGTGGGATGTCATTGGCTGCCTAATTTTATTTCTACCAGGAAAATATAGCAGCACAGGTGCTTATGGACAGGCCACGCCAAGATTTGGACGATTTACATGACTTTGAAAAAGTTACATTACCTCCCCTGAAGTGCCATATCCTTATCTATGAATAGGCTGAACTAGATGATGTCCTTCTACTCCAGTATGTTAGACTTCATGAAGCAAGTCTTAATTTGGCACCTAATAGAATCTTCAGCCCACACAATGTTACCCCATCTAGAAGGAAACTGCATTTCAGGTCTGCTTCAGGACTTGAGCAGTTACCACAACAGTCAGCGATGGCCTTGTTGGCTGCCCACTGTCTGGAGAGTCTAAGAGTAGATGCTGGGATTGTTCTCAGTGGGACAAGTCAGGAAAGGGCCATGGAGACAAAAGAGGGACACTGGTGAAAAGTGACTCAGAGAGGGGACCCTTCTCTCTATCCAAATCCCAGTAAAAGAAAAAAAACAAAACAAAACAAACAAACTGGGTCCTTTTGTAGAAATTAGACCTTTGAGCAGTGTTCCATGTGTTTACTTGTATCAAAGAGGCTTTCATCTCCCTAGAGCAAATTATTAACACATTCCACCAAAGATGTGAGGGTGGAGGTCTGGCCTTGGAGAAAAAAATAATCACCATCATAATAAAGAGCTGCCCGAAATGTGAACTTAACAGAAACTCACATAAAAGCCCCCACTTTTAATGACAGTGGTTGGCTGAACACCAAGGTCCTTGTGCCCAGGGGAGCATGTCTGGCTGATTTCTTGTCTGGAGGCTGACCCTTCTGTGCTCAGGAATTTTCCATGAGAGGGTTGGTGGTGGCGGAGGTGGAGACCTCTGCAGGTTAGTGGGCGGAGGCGCTCCCAGACAGTGGCCCTCAACCTGAGCTGGAGAACAAATTTTGTTGGCTGAGTAAGCAGTGACTCTTGGTTCCAGGCAGTAAATCTTTGCCTTTCAAGATTATTAGGCTGGGAGAGGGAGAGAGAAAGGAAGAGAGAGGAAGAAAAGGAAAAGAAAAAAGAAAAAAAAAAACCCAACCAATAACTTTCAGATACAGCTAAGAGGAGTAACAGACATAAAATAAGCAGAACCACCATTCAGATCTGCTAATGGAGTACATCCCGAGGTGGAAGCCATGGGGAATGGTTTCTAGATAGCGACTGCACCATTTTGTAAAGCAAGTTCACTTGATTTATGGGAGCCATTCAGTGCTCAAGCACCTCTGTTGAGATATGACTCAACTATATGTGGTTAAGGGCCCAGGGCAAAGGAGTATACAGGAGATTATTTACTGCAGGACCAGGGTTTTGACTTTGTTATTGTTTGCCTTTTTAACAATGTTTATAAGTAACACAAAAATATATGATGCTACAAGACTCATGTTCAGACATTGTGACAACAAAGATTCATGAAAACTCACAGGTGTGTTGTCATTACTATCACTTTTCTCCTTTTTGAATCTAGAAAAGGAAAAACAAAAACACAGAGAAACTGAGACTAAGAGAGGAACTTGAAATATGTCATCTAGCAGAACAGACAGCAGAGCCTTGTGTGAAGATGGCTTGGAGCTTGGCGCTCTGCTTCGCCATGTGAAATCAGGGTTTACCAGTGCCGTGGGGAGTGACTGAAGGAGAGGGATGACCAGCTTTGTGACCCAACCAGCACCCCCATAGCCAGAAGAGGTCTCTCAAGTCCCACCATTTCACCACTTTTAAACCCTTCCACTAGATTTTTCAACTTTGACTAATGGGGCTGAGTATCATTTGCTAAGCACTTGACTGATACAAAATGTGTGTGTGTGTGTGTGTGTGTGTGTGTGTGTGTGTGTGTGTGTGTGTGTACGTGTTAGTTACTAAACAAAAGACACTTTTTTGTTCTACCACTTCCAAAGCAATGCTGTTTGCAAATATTTTCCACTAAAAGCAGCTGCATTGATATCCCATTTCTGCCTCAAAACCACAGATTAGAAGTAAATGCAGGTACATGGGTATATATAAACCTCTTCAAAAACATATGTGTGCACGCATGCATGAATGTACACACACACACACATTACAACATACATCTGTATATACATTTATATATAAATAAACATATATAAATAACATCTGTATATACATTTATATATAAATAAACCTCTTCAATATATACACACATATATAACCAACTAAATGAGTTTTATATAATGAATTTTAAAAGGTGACATCATAAATTTTCTGAATAACTGAACAATTCTAATGTTTATTTATTGCTTTGAATTTAGGCCTTGATTTGAAAATAACCCTCTTCTATGTGGCCTGGTCAAACAAAAATCTGTTATAACAGGGTGATTTATTTCATAGATTTCATTTCAGAGGTTAGAACGAATTCAAAACATGTTTACCTTGGAAGGTCTATCCCAATTTTAACAACTTTCCTTTTCCTCTCTTCTAGTCCCTGATACCATAAGGAGTTGAAGTAAAAATACAATATGGCGAAAGGATTTAAGGTCATTCTAAGTTCTATTTTTATCATGACTCCCATATGGTATATAAAGAGACAGACATTTCCTGGGAAGCATAATTTTTTTGTCATCAGAAAAAGAGAGAAATAGAAATATAGTGTAGGGAGAACATTTCTTTAGAAAGACCATGAAGTTTCCTTAACAAAATCTGTCTATCCCCTGCTCCATTAATTCTCCAAACTCCAAACAAGTGAAAGACAAAGCCAGAAAGCTGCAGATAAATGAATAATGTGGGAATAGAGTTTTATGAGCACCAATTAAACTGGGCCACAGACATGTTTGTACTATCTATGGACAATGCTCTATTTAGAGGTTGTGAGAGTGAAAATGATTACTGGGTTTTGGCCACTGCTCCTTGGAAGGTGCAGAAATGTTATAAAGGTCGTTCTTTCCTGGAAGTTTTTAGTAACATGAGGATCAAGTTCTGTATTTTTGTTAACATGACCTTTTCTGTCTCTTTTATCACTAAACACTTGGCAAATCTTCAAGATGAAAACATCTTCATAGGTCAGTTCCATCCCTCTGTCCTTGAAGGATCTTTTCTTTGTGTCTGAAAACCTATAAAGATAAAATTATATTCATGAGCAACCTTTCTGAAGGATCTTAAGGTAAGGATATATTTAATTCTAAGTGTTACCAGGCGGCAGTTGTCCTTAGTCCTTGTCTTCCCTAAAGAAAGATTTCATTCGAGTGACACAGATAGGCTAAGTATAAAAGATTTATTTAGTAATGTGAGTAGGCAATTTTAAGAAATTAGACCATGTTGAAAGGGAGGGAATATGCTCCAGAGAGAAGGTCATGGACTAGTCCACTCAGAGAGTGGAAGTGGCACTGTGCCTTCCACATGGTGAATTGTATAGCTGGTCTGAAACCCTTCTCCTTACACATTATTTATTAGGGAAGGTTATTGACATATTTTTAACCACAGCTTGCTGCACCCAGCTGCTCCTGAGTTGAAACTCCCCTTAGGCCAATGACACTTAGTTCCTTCTAGTTTTTTTAGTGTATTATCTGGCCATGAAGGTGGTGGTCTATGGGCAGGGCTCTCCTCACTCAGGATGAAATGACTTTTCTTTACCCCCAAGAAACAAAACCTTATCCTCAACCCTTGCCCATTCTGCCTAATTACCTCACACAAGAACAGTGATCACATATGCAAAATCTTCAAACTCAACCGCAGGGAAGTATAGGCTTGTTTTGTGTATTATATACATACCTAATCATTAGTGCTATAGTACCAGCTCTCCTTGATGGTGCATTTCCTTTAGCTAGTATTCTATATGGTCTTGTTGTAAATCAGTAAACAAATGTAGTATCTTGGTGTCTTAAGTCAGCTCAGACTACTATAACAAAGCACCACAGACTAAGTGGCTTAACAATGAACATTTATTTCCCATAGTTCTGTAGGTTGGATGTCTGAGATCAGAATGTCAGCATGGTTGGGTTCTGGTGGGGCCCACTTCCAACTTCTTGTGTCTTTAAACAGGAGAGATCGGAGAGATCGGAGAGAGAGAGAGAGAGAGAGAGAGAGAGAGAATGAGAATTTAGAGGGGAGAGGGAGAGGGGGGGAGAGGAGAGGAGAGAGAGGTGGGGGAAGCACTCTGGGAATTTATTTATTTATTTATTTATTTATTTATTTATTTATTTATTTATTGGTACTATAGATTGAACCCAGAGACATTCTATCTTTAAGCCACACCCTCTAGTCCTTTAAATTTTTTTGTTATTTTGAAGCAGGGTCTCACTAGGTTACTGAGAGTCTCACTGCATTGCTGAGGCTATCCTCAAACCTGTGTCTCAGCCTCCCAGGTTCTGAGATCATTCAGCCTCCCAAGTCCTGGGATTACAAGCATGTGTCACTGTGCCCATCTGGGACTCCTTTTATAAGGGCACTTATTCATGAGGGATCTACTCTCAAGACTTAATTACCTCCCAAAAGTCCTACTTCCTAATACTATCACATTGAGGATTAGGATTTCAATCGGTGACTTGGAACACTGAAACCTTCAGCCCATAACATTTGACTATCACCCTCCACTGGCAAAAATAATATTAATAATAATTAAAATGTGTATAGCATCTGCTCATTAAAGGTTTTTGAATGTTGGGGCTTCTCTTACTGACATTACTTTTTACATGACTATTACCCTCCCCTGGAAAGTGTCCTCTACCAACCATTTCATCTAATTTGTGGTTGCTTCAGGTCTTAGCAGAAAACCACTGCATTTACATCAGTACTCTACAAATATCCTGTGGTGGTATTACTGTACAGCCAGTGTTAAGAACTTCTGTCCCAGAGCACAGTTCCCTGCATGTCTCCATAGTAGTTCAGACTTTTCATAAATATCGGTTCACTGTCTCTCTTCATCGACATATCATATAATAAAGGGGGAGTTCACCAGAAAATTCCCATGTGAAGTCCTCTTTAGAGATGTCATGAGAAAAAAGAACTCATTTTCCAAGTGCCTGCTGCCCCTCTAGGAGCAAGGGGGTGCATATCTTCTTCCTCTGTTTTCTAAACCTTTCCACTTTAAAGTTCAAAGATGTCTCACAGAACAATCAGACTGAGCTCCTGACCCTCCCCTTCCCAGCCCTGCTCATACCAGAGTTTTCCCACCTCTGTAGCTCAGACCCAGAGACCGCAGAGTCACCACCTCCATTTAGTTCACCTGCTGATGCTGTGGGTTCCACCTTCAATATATACTCCACATCTAACCACAGATGGCTGCCTCCAGTGCCCCGACTCTGGTCCTGCTGCTACCGTCTCTCACCTGCGTCTCTGCTGTTGGCCTTTCTGCCTCTGCCCTCTTCAGTCAATGTATAACCCCTGATCCTAAGGCCACTTCCCTTCTGCTGAGTAGAAGCCAGGCACCTTCAAAAGCTATTAAGACCCTGCACACAAGGCTCCCCATTACTTCTCTCTTGACCTACTCCAGGTTTCTCCTTGGTCCCCCATTTCTGTTCTAGCCACTTGGGTGTCTCTGCTGATCCTTAAACGTAGTTAAGCTCCCCTTTCAGGGCCTCTGCACTTTCTGCTGCCTGGAATCTGTAATGGTGTTAGATGTCAACATGGGTTCTTGTTCTTAGCTAGTTTAGAAAAAATAGAACTATATACTGCTGTGAGCTTAAGCAATTTTTATTATTACAAAGGTAGAAATAAGGGACAGAACTGAGAGAGGGATGCAGTGGGGTGCCTTGAAAGTAAGACACTGGCGGGGCTTTTTGTTTGTTTGTTTGTTTGTTTGTTTGTTTGTTTTTGGTGGTACTGGAGGGAACCAGAGGCTTTCTACCTCTGAGCTATACTCCAGACCTATTTTATACTTTATTTGGAAACAGGTTCTCATTAAGTTCCTGAGAGCCTCATTAAGTAGCTGATGCTGGCTTCGAACCTGTGCCATCCTCCTGTCTCAGCCTCCTAAGCTCAGGGATTACAAGCGTGCGCCACCACGCTCGGCTCATAGAACAGTTTTTATAAGGATTAATTTTCTTCCATCTTATTTAACCAATAGTCTTTCTACCTGCCTCCTGACCTGACACAGGTGTAGGCCCACTCATTATCTCGGTGCAAGCCTTTGTTATGATTATAAGGATTCAGTATCTCCCACCCTGCTTGATCAATAATTTTTTTATCTGCCCATGACCTGATGCAGGTGTAGGCCCATCCATTATCTCCAGGGTATTATGTAAACTCATCTTTAAGGTATGGAGGCCCTGAACTACAACTCTTCTGTGTACTTGGTAATCAATATAGGGTTCTCATAACAACCTTAATCTAATATTTCATGTTTATCTGGGCTAACAGCTACCTTTTAGCTGACCAAGGTCAATATTGGCTGCGGCTCTTGGCTGACAGCTTAGAGGCAGAGAAAAGGATTTTATTGTTTGCCTAAGTATGAAAACTTGTTCTTATTAGCCATTAATACCGTTCTTATTAACAATCAATACAGGCTCAATCTCCATCAATCCCAAAGCAATTTTTCAATACTGGCACAGAATTCTCCTTCTTAAATATCTACACAACTCCTTTCCTCACCTCCCTTGGGGATTTTATCAACTGTTACCTTCCCTGCCAGGTCTCCCTGGACAACCCTATTTAGAAATAGCAATGCCTCCCACATCCTGCCCCATCCCTGCCTTATTGTGTTCATGGGACTTCTACTAAACTATATATTTTGTTTTGTTTGTATTCTACATCCCTTCAATCAGAATTTAATGAATGAGAATAGGGACTGCTTTTTATTTTTTATTTTTTTTCTCTGTCCTGGATGCTTAGAATCTGACATTTGAAGGACTCTTGGGAATATTTGTTGACAAGATTGATGAAATGAGAAATAGCAGGTTCTTTCCTGGCACTGACCAATGGGAAGTGCCAAGCATGACATGCTCTCCTTCCCTCATCCCTCACTTTTGCTCCCTTCTCAGCTTGTACTGGTCACTTGTTTCTTGGAAGTGATGTGACCAGATACCACAGCCCAGTTGCAGTCTGCAGAGCAAGGTCCTGGACTAGCAGCACCTGGCATTCAGAACACTGTGTTTCTTTGGTGGTGAACCCACTCTGACCTTTTTTCTGGGTATGGGCAGCATTCTTAGCTCCCATTAGAACATCCCTTTTTGAGAAGTCAGAATTGAAATTTGTGGTTCAGTATTCTGAAGGGCTAGCACAAGTACCTAAGGAATCCTTCTGGATTTTGTAAATTTGTTTGTTTATGGTACTTGGGATTGAATTCAAGGGCATTCTACCTCAGAGTTATACCCCCAGTCCTTTTTAAAATTCTTTTTGTTTAGAAGTAGAGTCTTGCTAGGTTGCTGAGTCTCATTGCTTGTTGAGGCTGGTCTGGAACCTACAATTTTCCTGTCTTGGTCTCCCAAGTACTGGGATTAGAGCCATGCATCACCATGCCAGGTTTGTAAGTAGTTTAAAATCCACATAATTCACTCAGTGAAGCACTTTGATCATAATGTGTGTAGGTGCATGGATCTCAAAAACAAAGTTCTCAAAAACTTATACTCTGATGTGCTTCTTGCCTGATGACCCACCTGTTGGCATGGTGGGATGAAGAAAGCATATGTAATAAGTAGCTGGAATGTGAGAGAAAGGTCCTGAAGGAAGGAGACACAACATGAGTAAGTTTTGAAGGGAGACTAGGGACTGATCAGAAGCTCGGGGTGTAAATTAAGCCAGTCAGAGCAGCCAGGCAGGAGATACAGATGCACAGGACACTTGCTGGGCAAGGTGCTGCACACTGTCTTGGGCTAACCTGGGCATTGAGGAAAGGGGGGGCAGGGGAGTCAGGTAAACCACTGGTAGGAAAGAAAGGACCCCATATTCCAGGGGACTCCAAGTGTGTCTTCCTCAAATGAAGCCAAAAGGTCGTGGGCTTCACTCCCCTCCCTGCAGTGAGGATGAGTAAGTACTTCCCTACTTTGGGCTGGGAGGAGCACAGGAAGAGCAAGGACCTTTAGGTGAAACAATGGTTTGGATGGGAACTCTCCCCAAGGCAGAGCTGACTTTGGGAGCCCTCCTGCTGCAGCTGTTCTAGACAATGGTGCCAAGAGCTGAGTGTGGGTGTGTTCTTTCATGGCACTGACAATGCTAATGAGCCTCCTTTTAAACATTTTGAACTTCATCTTTACTCCTTGCACATCAGCATTCTTGAATCTTCTATTTTGGGTAACCCCTAGCCAACAAGGAGCCCTCCCATTTCTGTACAATTGCCTCTCAGCTTGGGTTGGAGTCCAGTGCAGTGGAGAAAGGGTGGAGATTTGCTTCACAAGGGCTGATTTTCTGTCCTTGAAGCTCCTTCAGCTCTCCCCTCTGGCTCACTTCTCTGCTACTCCAGCCTCCTGGCCAGGAACACTGCTTTGTCCTGTGGTCTCTGCCAGCCAGCGACAGACAGTAAGAACACTGCAGCCTTATGAATAAAAGTGTCTGCATGAGTCCGGAGCTCCTTGGCTCCCAGTCCCCTTTATGGCCCAATGGTGCCAGGCCCCAGAGCTATCGAGGCTTCTCCTGTTAAAGAAAGCAAGGCTAGGACTAGCACACCTCAGCTTCATAGTCTCAGGGTGTTCCTCAGTAACATCACAGGATCCGAGCTAGATTTGCTAGAACTTGTTTCACATTATCCTTATTCTCAAATACCACATATCAAGGAATTGTAGTTGTAAAGAAGAAATCCTGGTAGTGGTCTTCTTGGATATTATTTTATTTTTTATTTTTTATTTTTTGGGGTATTATTTTAAATGTTCTTTTCTGACCTCTTGGGGCAGATTACAAGGGAAGCTCAAAAGCGATTAGGAGTTACAGACAAGGTTTCTAATGAAATACAGAAGAAATGGAGATATATCATTTCAAACAAGAGGGCTGCGAGTCAATTTAGAAAAGTTCTTTAAGCCCAGAAACTAGGGCCTTGTTATTCTCAACTCCATTTAGGGGGAAAAAAACAAAAAGAAAATGGCCTGTATTGGTAAAATTATTAGATGTAAAAAGGGCAAATTTAGGTAAGTTTCTGAACAAAAGTTTTGGACGTCCTTCTTTGGAGATATGCTGATGTACAGATTTAATGCAATCCCAGAATAGGCAACAATTTTACGAAAGAGGAATTGGAGGACTCACGTTTCTCAGTTTCAAACTTACGACAAGGCTACAGTGTGGCCCTGGGATAAGGACAGACTTCAAGCCAGAATTGGAACCTGAGAAATAAATCCTTACACTTATACCACAACTTGTTATCTATCTAACTGCTTATAAGCATTTGGAGATTTCTAGTTTGGGGCTATTTCCAATAAGGCTGGTAAGAATGTTTATATACAGCCTTTGTTGTGAACATGTGCTTTCATTTTGTATCCTAGGAGGAGAATGGCTTTATCATATGGTAAATATGTTTTTACTTTTCATTTTCATTGTGACAAAAACATAGCATAAAATTTACCAAATTAGTCATTTTCAAGTGTGCTGTTCAGGAGTATCAAATATTCACATTGTTGTGAAATAGATCTATAGAGCCTTTTTATCTTGAAGATCTTAAACTCTGTATCTATAAAATAACTCTCCTTTTCCTCCTCTCCCCTGCCTCAGTAACCAGCATTCTACTGTTTCTCTGGATTGGACTGCTTTACATACTTTATATAAACAGAAGCACACGGTATTTGTCTTTTTGTAGTTAACTTATTTCGTTTAGCATAAAGGCCTCAAAGTTCATTCATGTCATCATATGTATTTCCTTTCACCTCCGGGCTACAGTCCCAGACATATTTTTTTGTTTGTTTGTTTTTTTGTAACAGGGTCTCTTAAGCCAGAGAAGCCGGCTTCGAACCTGCAAGATCATCCTCATCTCTCGCTTCCCAAGTGCGGGGATTACAAGCGTGCGCCACCGCGTCTGGCTCTGTCCTCCTTTTTTTTTTTTAATAAAAGTTTTTGTTGCCGGGCGTGGTGACCACCCGCCCTTGGGAGGCGGAGAGAGGACGACTGCACAGGTTTGAAGCCAGCCGCTCTGGTTTAAGAGACCCTGCTCCCCCCCCCCAAAAAAAAAAAACTATAAAATAGGTTTGGGAGTGTAGCCCAGAGGAGAAGGGCTTCCAGAATCACCAAAAAAAAAAAAAAAAAAAAAAAAAAAAAAAAGTATAAAATAGTTTTGGGAGCATAGCCCAGAGGAGAAGGGCTTCCAGTATCACCAAAAAAAAAAAAAAAACAACAACAACAACAAAACTTTTTGAAACACATTTTTACTAGATTGCTGACATTCTTGTTATGTTGCTGAGGCTGTCCTCAAACCTGTGATCTTCCTGTCTCAACTTCCCACATACTGAGTTTACAGGAATGGGCCACCATGCCTGGCTAGGATTTTCTTTCTTACTAATAATAATATTCCTGAATAATATTCCATTATATTTATAGTTCACTTTTTAATACTTTTATCCATTGATAGACATTTGAGTTGCTTTTACCTCTTAGCTGTTCTCAACAGTGTTGCCAGTAACATAAGTGTGTAAATGTTTCTTAGTATATGTTTAACTTAAAAAAAAACCTGCCAATTTCTTTTCTAAAGTGCTTGTACAAAAATGCTTGTACATTTCAAGCAATAGTGTATATAGAAGTTTCAGTTCTTCCATAACCTCATCAGTGTTGGTGTGACGAGTCTTAATAATTTTAGCTATCCCAATAGGTGTTCAGTGGTATCACACTGGGACTTTAATTTGCACTTCCCTAAGGAATAATAATGTCAATCCTTTTTCCATGAGCTTATTGCTGTCTTGGTATCGTCACTGGAAAGGTCAAGGACCTTTAGACAAAGCAACGGATTGGGTGGAAACTCTTCCTGAAGCTGTTTTAGATAATGCTTCCAAGCACTGAGTGTGGGTGTATTCCTACTTGACAGTGACTATAATAATGGCCTCCTTTTTCAGTGTTTTGGACAATATCACAATTCAAATCATTTTTGCATATTTGAAATTAAGTTGTTTTGTTTTTTTATTGAGTTCAAGAATTATTGCTATATTCTTGAGTCAGGCACTTTACCATGTGCTATAATAGGATGTGTGCTATGATTTTCAATATGTTCTCCTTGTCTGTGGATTGCTTTTTCATTTTAACAGTGCACTTAAAAAGCAAGAATTTTAATTTTTATGAAGTTTAAATTAAAATTTTTTTCTCTTATGGCTCATGTGTTTGATGTTGGATGTCTCACATGTAACATCATATGGTTTGATATTTATGACTCATGTGTTTATCTCTAACCCCAGGTCACAGGAGATTTTTTTTTCTGTGATTTCTTCTAGAATTTTATATCTGTAGGTGGTTTCACCTATAGGTCTATAATCCATTTGAGTTAACTTTGGTGTATCATGTAAAATTTGATTCAAAATTTATACTTTAGTCAAGCGTGGTGGCACATGCTTGTAATCCCAGCATTCAGGAGGCTGAGACTGGAGGATTGCAATCCACGGACAGCCTCAGCTACTTAGTGAGAACCTCTACAATTTAGTGAGACCCTGTTTCAAATTAAAGAATAAAAAAATAGGTTAGGAGGTATAGCTCGAAGGTCGAATGCCCCTGGGTTCCATCCCTAGTACTGCAAAAAAAATAAAAATAAATAAATAAAGTATAAATTTTTGTTGTTGTTGTTGTTGTTGTTGTTGGCGGGTCTGGGGATGGAACCCAGAGATAGTCTACCTCTGAGCTACAGCCCCCAGTCCTATTTTTTAGTCTTCTTAATTAATTTATTTTTTAATTTTTTGTGGTACCGGAAATGAAACCCAGGGGCATTCTACCTCTGTGCTACACCCCCAACCCTAATTTTGTATTCTTTATTTTGAAACAGGATCTCACTGAGTTGTGAAGGGACTCGGTAAATAGCTGAGGCTACATGCAAACAGCAATCTCTGGTCTTCACCTCCCAAAAGCTGAGATTACAAGCATGTGCCACCATGCCTGGTCATACTTTTAAATTTAAGTATCTAATTATTCCAGCACATGAGATTATATATACGTATATATATATACATATATATAATCTCATGTGCTGGAATAATTAGATATATTAATTATATATAATCATATATATATATATATATGGTACTGGGGTTCCTGGAAGCCTCCGGGCTACATTCCCAGACCTATTTTATATTTTTATTTGGAAACAGGGTCTCTTAAGCCAGCAAGGCTGGCTTCAAATCTGCACGATCCTCCTGTCTCTGCCTCCCAAGCGCGGGGATTACAAACTTGCGCCACCACACCCGGCCAGCATATGATATTTTAAAAACTATACTTTTACGAGGCAGGCGTGGTGGCACACGCTTGTAATCCCAGCACTTGGGAGGCTGAGACAGGAGGATCACACAGGTTAGGAGCCAGCCTCAGCTACTTAAGTGAGGCTCTCAGCAACTTAGTGAGACCCTGTTTCCAAATAAAATATAAAATAGGTCTGGGAGTATAGCCTGGAGGTAGAAAAAAGCCCCTGGGTTCCACCCCCAGTACAACCAATAAAAAAAAACAAACTATACTTTTTCTATAGAATTGCCTTTGTACTTTTGTCAAAAATTATTTTTCTGTGTGTGTGTGTGTGTGTGTGTGTGTGTGTGTGTGTGTTATTTTAATGAGTATTGCATTGAATGTGTAGATCACTTTTGGAAGAAGGTTCATTTTGATGATATTTATTCTGCCTATACCAGAGCATGGAAGGTCCCTGCACTCTCTAATATCTTCAATTTCTTTTTTAAATGTTTTATAATTTTACTTGTAGATGTCTTTTTATCTCTTTGGGTAAGTTTATTCCTAAGTATTTTGTTTGGGGGATTATTGTGAGTGGAAATATTTTTCATATTTTTTGTGGATTTATGGTTGACATATAAAAAAGCTTTTGCTATTTTAAGATTGATTTTGTATCCAGAAACTTTACTGAAATAGTCGAATAGTTCTAAAAGCCTTTTCATTGCATTTATTGGGTCTTGTAAGTATAGTATCATGTAATCTGTAAATAGAAGTAGCTTAAGTTCTTCTTTCCCTCTTTACACTCCTTTGATTTTCTTCTCTTGCCTTATTGCTCTGGCTAGAATCTCAAGTATTACGTTGAAAAAGAGTTGTAATACTGGGCATTGCCACTTGTCTTGTCCCTGATTTTAAAGGAAACTTTCATAATTTTTCTCCAATCAATATGATGCTGTCTATGGGCTTATTGTATATTGCCTTTATGATATTGAGGTATGTTTCTTTAATTCCAATTCTCTGCAGTGTTTTTACCATGAATGAGTGTTGGATTTTCTTGAATGCTTTTACAGCATCTACCGAAATGATCATGTGATTGTAGTTCTTAATTCTGTTTATGTGGTGAATTACAGATTGTTTTTTTTTTTTGTATTTTGAACCAGTCTTGCATCCTTTGAATGAACCCAACTTGGTTGTGGTGTACAATTTTCTTGAATACACATTGCTGATATTTTGTTTAGAAGCTTTGTGGCTAAGTTCATCAGTGATTTTGGTCTATAGTTTTCCTTTCTTGATCCATCTTTATTCAGTTTGGATATTAATTTGGTGTTGGCTTCATAGAATGTATTTGGGAGAGTGCTGACTCTTTCTATGTCATGGAAAATATTGAGAAGTATTGAGATTAGATCTTCTATAAAGGTTTTATCAAATCCAGCTGGAAATCCATCTGGACCAGGGCTTTTCTTTGATAGTAGGATGCTTATTGCCATTTCAATCTCTTTAATTGCTATTAATTTGTTTAAATTTTCTGTATCTTCTTGATTCAGTTTAGGAAAGTTGTATGTATCTAGAAACTTGTCAATATTTTCTAGGGTTTCTATTTCACAAGAGTGTATTTTTTCAAAGTTGTTTCTGATAACCCTCTAGTTTTCCATGAGGGTAGTAATATGACCTTTGTCTGTAGTAATATTACCTTTTTAATTACTTATTTTAGTAATTTGGGTTGATTCTTTTTTCTTTTGTTAAGTTTGGATAATTGTTTATCTTTTTTGAGAAATTATCTTTGGCTTTATTGATTTTTGTATTTTTTTATTTTCTACTTTATTAATTTCTGCTCTGATTTTAATGATTTTATGTCTTCTAATGGCTTTGATATTAGGCTGTTACTACTTTTTTTTTTTTTTGCAGGCCTGGGGATGGAACCCAGAGGCATTTGACCTCCAAGCTACACCCCCTGCCCTATTTTTTATTCTTTATTTTGAAACCGGGTCTCACTGAGTTGTGGAGGGCCTCACTAAGTAGCTGAGGCTGTCCGCAAACCGCAATCCTCCAGGTCTCAGCCTCCTGAATGCTGGGATTACAAGCGTGCACCACCACGCCCAGCTAGGCTGTTACTACTTTTCAAGGGCTTTGAGGTATGCCATTTGGCTATTTATTTGGTAATTTTCTGTTTCTGTGTGCTATGAATTTTCCTCTTCATACTGCCTTAAAAGTGTTCCAGATATTTTGATATGTTGTATCTATATTTTCATTTGTTTCATTCTAAGAATTTATTTCTTCCCTATGTATTTATGAAGTTTCTCTGGGTCTTCTTACAGTTAATTTCTAGTATCATTCCAAGATGCAGGGGGTTATGTCATATTTTTTTAATTTGCTAGTGCTTGCTCTGTGGCCTAGGATTAAATATTCTGTATGTATCTAGTAGGTCCCTTTGTTTTATAGTCTTCCTTAGGTCTGAGGTATATTTAATGATCTTTTGTCTAGAAGATTGGTCTAGTGGTGTGGGAGGAATGTTGAAGTCTCCCAATATTACTGTATTGAGATCTCTGTGAGACTTAATGTCACAAAGATTTTGTTTTATAAAGGGGTTACACCTATGTCTACAGACACAAGTGTTGACACTCTTTATATCCTCTTGTTGGATCATTTTTTACCGGTAAAATGAGAACTTATTTGTCTCTTCTGATAAGTTTAGACTTGAAGTTGATTTTGTCTGTTATAAGAGTTACTACCCCTGCTCATCTTCTATTTATATTAACATGAATTGTCTTTATCCAGCCTTTCACCTTTAGTTTGTAACCATCTTTATCTATAGAGTGTGTTTTTTGCAGATAGGACATGGATGGGTTACAATTTTTAATCCAATTTTTTCACCTTATGTCTTTTGATTGGAGAGTTGAGGCCATTGATATTCAGCATGATTATTGATAGTTTTTAACTTTCTAACATTTGATTTGTAGCTTCTATTTGCATTAGTGTTTGTTTATCTTTGCTTCATTGTTCATTTGATGAACATCATCTTTTTCTCTGGTTCTGGTATTTATTTTTATTTCTTCTTTGTAATTTATCTTTTTAAAGTATTTTCTCTAGTGCTGATTTGAAAGACAAATTCTTTAAACTTCTCTTTGCCATGGAAATTTTATTTTTGTTTCCCTGTCATATTTGTTAGATATCTTTTCTGGGTAGAATAATATTGGTTAAGTTTTTTTCTTTCAGAGTTTGGAATATTTCACTCCAGGCCCTACTGGTTTTCATAAATTTGTTTGAGAAATTTGTAGGGATTCTTATTGTTTTGCCTCTGAATGTAACTTGGTCTTTTATTCTCTTTGCATTTAAGACTGTCTCTTTGGCCTGTATGTTAGAAATTTTGATTATTATGTGGCATAGCGAACCTTTTCTCTGATACTTTCTAATGGGGATTCTATATGTTTCTTGTACCTGTATATCGACCTCACTTTCTTTCTATGTTTGGAAAATTCTTTGCTATTATTTCTCTGAAGAGATTTTTGATTCTTTTGGTTATGGATTATAACCCCTCTTATATGCCTATTATTCTTAGGTTTGCTTTTTTAAAGTTATCCCAGCTCTCTTGTATGTCTATCTCATGCTGTTGAATTGATTTTTCTAAATTATATACTATGCATTTATTTGTGGAGTGACTGTCTTCTAAGAGAGATATTTTACATGTGGTCTAGTCTACCACTGATCATTTGTTTTGGTGTTTTTATTTAATTTATTGCATCCTTCATTTCCTTCAGTGCTTCTTTTTGATTCCTGTTCAGGGTATCAGATTTTTTTTTGGGGGGGGTTGATTTGATCTTTCATTTCTTTCAGGTGATCTCTAAACTCTTTTCACAAATGCTGCATTATTTCTACTATTATACTTCTGAATTCTCCTCTGGCATTCTCTGCAAATCTAAGTTGGTGGTTCTGTTTTTGTGGGGTTTTGAGGGCTCATTGTTTCTTTGAGTTTTTTTTTTCTAATGATTTCAGGTTTCTTAAGTTCATATCTTTATTGCTTTTGATGCCTTTCTCTCAATCTGTGGATTTCCTATGTCTAATTTCTCTCCTTTTAACTTATTCTGGAGGTAAATATGTACCTCAAGATATACCTTAAAAGTGAATAGCCTTTGTTACTTGATTAGTCACAGCTTCCTGTTGAGTATTTGTCACCCTATAATGCCAACTTTGAGTTCTGTGCCCTATATCATTTCTCCATTGTTCTGCCTGTATATTGTCAATACTGGATTACAGTTATGCCAGAACTCTGTCTGCCCACTGTAATGGTAGTGTTAAATGGTAGTGTTAAATGGTAGCATTCCAGATATTAAATATCAGAAACTTGCTTGTTGCCTTCATTATAAGGAATAGTCTCTGAGTTGTGGGCAAAGCAGCTTGTGTCCTGTTCTTTTTTAAACTTCAGTGTGTGAGGTACTGGGTAGTTCCATTTTGTAGCTGTGATTGGTTTGTTTTTAATGTCTGGAATTTTTTCTTGTTGGTTCACCTATCTGGTCCAGCTTTGGCAATAGAGGTTTAGAGGAGTCAAATGGCATATACTAGGGCAAATTTTCTTGTAATCAGTGGTGAAGGGTGAGTGAGGAGGAAGGGAGAGAGTGATGGATGCAAGAATAAGGTAAACTAGCCAGGCATGGTGGTGCACGCTTGTAATCCCAACATTCGGGAGGCTAAGACTGGAGGATTGCAGTTTGTGGACAGCCTCAGCTACTTAGTGAGGCCCTCTGCAACTTAGTGAGACCCTGTTTCAAAGTAAAGAATTAAAAAAAAAATAGGTCAAGGTCAGGGGGTGTAGCTCGGAGGTCAAATGCCTCTGGTTTCCCTCCCCAGACCCACAAAAAAAAAAAAGAAAAGAAAAAAGAATAGGGTAAAGTATAAAATAGAATCAAGTGTAATAAGAGTTTGCATATGATTAGGTAAGATAGAATAAAGATAGTAAAAATAAAAAAATTAGTAATCAGTTTAGAATATTTAGATATGTGATAAAAATGGATATAATACAAAGAACTGTCAGATGGGTTCATTAAGAGTCAGACAAACAAAACAGAACATAGACAATCTCTCACATGCATATACTCAAGAGAGAAAAAGAAACACAAACAAACTAACAAATAGAAACCTTAATAATTGCTTAAGCAAGAATGAGTAAAATTTTCTTGTTAGAAAAGAGTTGATTCCCCCTGTGGGTTTGAATATTTCTTTTCCAGTTTTTTTTTCTTTTCTTTTTCTTCTTGGTTTGAGGTTTGCTTGGAAGAGATGTGAATGCTGCTCCAACACTCTGGCTCCCACTTGCTCACCAGCCTGCTAAGAAGGCAGATTGGGGTGAAGATGCAGGGAGGGGCTGGCCCCAACTTCTGGCTGCTAGGAGTAGGCTCTTCTAGGCTGGAGTGAAGGGTTTCACCATCCATCACTCTATCCCTTCTAGGGTGCTCACCCAGCATTCACTAGTGTCCTAAGCTTAATCCCTTGTACCTTGTGTGTGTGTGTGTGTGTGTGTGTGTGTGTGTGTGTGTGTGAGAGAGAGAGAGAGAGAGAGAGAGAGAGAGAGAAAGAGAGAGAGAGAGAGAGAGAGAGGAGGAGAAAGAGAAAAATATGCAAAGAGGTAAAGGTAAAAAAAATCTACAAATGCACAAGTACAGAGCAGCAGCAAAATAAAAAATGAAGAAACATGCTGGGTATGGTGGCGCACGCTTGTAATCTCCATGCTTGGAAGGAGGAGGCAGGAGGATCATGCAGGTTTGAGGTCAGTTTCACTGGCTTAAGAGACCCTGTTTCCAAATAAAATATAAAATAGGACTGGGAGTGTAGCCCGGAGGTAGAAGGGTTCCATCCCCAGTATCACCAAAGACAAAAACAAAACCTCTCACACTTGGCCGCCCCCTTTTGGGGCTATTAAGATCCACTTATTACGGTAGGTTCCAGAGCATGTCTCTAGTGTTCTTGCTTGCTCAGAAACCTGTAACACAGACGTCAGTCTACATGTCCAGTGCAATGGTCTCCTGCCTGGTGCGTCTCTCTGTCTGCGTGGGTACTGAGCATTAGGCACCAGGTGTAGGGTCCATCCCAAAGTGAGCATGGGCACTTTCCACTCTCCACAGAGAAGGCTGAGTTGATCTGTGGTTTCTAAGCCTGCTATTTCTCTTAGAGTTCCATGTGCCATGTGTAGCCACCTTCTGTATGAATTTCCACCCCCTTTTTATGGTCTCTTTTTAGTTACTTTTTTAAGAGATTTCACTCACCTCCCTGGGGTCTGCACAGTCACCTCTGCCATAGGGTGTGAAGTAGGACCGGAGGATGGGGGTAGGGACGGATGGGATTGTGGACTTGGCCATCCTTCTTAGTCCTGCTCTCATGGATTCTGTAGTTCTATGACTGGTGTTTTAGTATTTGTGGAGAAATTCTCAGGTTGCTGTGTATAGGATTTTCCCGGATTTAAAAAGTTCCTGCTGATCCACACTGTTTGCATTTTGATATAAATTTTGTAATCAATTTGTCAGTTTCTACAAAAAGCATCTGCTGAAATTTTCACTGGGATTGCATAAGTATTAGGATCATTTGGGGAAGAATTGACATCTTAATATCATTGAATCTATAAGTCATGAACATATCTCTTCATTTATTTTTATCTTTCTTAATTTATCTCGGCAATGCTATGTAGTTTTACTGCAGATATTGTACATTTTTTGTAATATTTATTCTTATATATTTCATATTTTTATTTTATTTTGGATGAGATTTAAAAATATAAATTCCCAATTGTCCATTGATTAGATCATCTGGTTTATAACTTGTAGCTTTATCGTATTAGGTGCTTCCTTCATCTATCTCATCACTAACTGCGGGAGCAGCTCTAAGACACTTGTTCATTTTGAGATACATAATGGCCAAATCCTACTTGTGCAGGCCTGGAGGATAAAAAGATTTACCTTGAGCCTCTTTTTATTACTTTCAGGCAGACAGAATCTTTTCCCAATATCATTAGGTAAAGAGAACACTTCTTTGAAGTTATTTTCTGGAGCCTCCTAATTCTCTACTGTGGCAAACAAAACTCATGGAGACTGAGCCCCTGGCGGGATGTCTCCAGTTCTGTAATCACTTGCCTTTGGTTGAGGAAGGTCAAGAGCTGGCTGGCAGGAAATGGGGCACAGACGGTAGGTGGCCCTGCCAGAGCAGCAGAAAAAGAGCACTATTCATGGCAGGTTGTACATCATGAATGCCCGGTGACAGCACAGCATACCTGTCAGCCCCGTGGCAGGCCAATTCAGTTAATTAAGTTTTGTTTTCCAGCATAATCATTAGAGCTGTCAGCAGCATCAGAGATGTTAAACTGAAGAATTGAAGAGTCATATTCAGGGAGTGGCAGCGATGATCCAAAGGGGTTTATGTGGGCACAGAAGGCTACGTGTCAGCGAATTTATTTTAACTTCAGGATAACCTTATTCAGGAATATTTTTTGGAGGAGGAGCATCGTGTTCAGTGGCATTTATGGCATTCTGCAGAACATCTGACTAATACATAAATGATAGATTAGACTTAATCTTTGAAGCCTTAGAGGTGAGTCTCAGGGCAAGGGTGCATTTTCAAAAACATTTGAACCACCAATAATTTAAGAACAGAATACACTGAGATTATATCATTGATGTGCTTGGTACAGTAAGAGCTCCACAAGAGGCTCAAAAGAATAAGTAGAAAGAGAATAGATCGGAAGTTTTACAGAGGGCATGACTGACCTTCTTAAGACCTTAGAATCAGGACTAGAATTTTCATTTTAGGTAGAAATGGATTTTGATTTCAGAAGCAACGGAAAGGGGTCCATGCTTTAAATTTTATAGATGCCCTTAGTTCTTTTCCATCTACTGAGATTCTAAATCCAATGTGGGTGTGATAAGTCAATAATTCAATCATTTAACTCCCAAACTCCCTTCTGTTTTTTTGTTTGTGTTTTTGTTCGTTTGTTTGCAGTACTGAGGTTGGAACCCAGGGGCATTCTACCTCTGAGCTACAACCCCAGACCTATTTTTTAGTCTTTATGTTGAAACAGGGTCTCACTGAGTTGCAAAGGGCCTCATTAAGTAGCTGAGGCTGGCCGTGAACTGCTGTCCTCCTGTTTCAGCCTCCCAAATACTGGGGTTATAAGTGTGTGCCACCATGCCCGGCTTAAACTCCCTTCTGAATGAATTTATCAGAAAGCATTTTTTTAATGGCCCTTGGGAGACTGAATGGAGATGAAGGAACCTAAAGTGAACAAAGAGAAATGGAATGGTGGCGAGGCGGGGGAAAGCAGGACATTTGAGAAAGAGAGACTAGGGCATTGATTCAAGTTTCACATGGGCAAAGGGCAGGCAATGTGTTTTGAAAATGAGGCTTGTTTTGCACACAGGCATTGGTTTCTGGTAAAGACCCCATGCTGTATCAACTCATAGTAGAAAACTGGAAGGAAAGTGGGCCCTTGTGGAAATGTTCATGTAAGAGATGATGAGGGGGAGGTGCCAGACTTGCTATATTTGTAACAACCCACTCTCACCAGAACTAATCCCAACAACAAAACAGACTAAGATAGAATACTCATACATTACTGGTAAGAATATAAAATAGTGCAGCCACAGTTTGGAGTTACAAAATTGCCATATAACCTGGCAATTCCATTTCTAGGCATATATATATATATATATATATATATATATATATATATATATATGAATTGAAAACAGATATTCAAAAAAATTTTGTACATACATGTTCATAGCAGTATTCTTTAAAATAGCTAAAACATCTAAATAACCCAAATGTCCATCAACTGATGAATGGATAAAAAAGGAGCAGTTACTTATACAATGAAATATTAATCTGTAAAAAGAATAAAGTACTGATACATGCTACCACATGAATACACCTTGAAAACATCATAATAACTAAAGAACCCAGACACAGAAATATATATATATTGATTCCATTTATATGAAATAACCAGAATAGGCAAATTATAAAGATAGAAAGCAGATAATAGCTTCCAGGGGTCAGGGCAAAGAAGGAATAGAGACTGACTACATTGGAGTCATGGGGTTTCCTTGTGTGGTGTGGAAGCATTTTGGAACTTGACAATGATGATGGTTGTATGATGTAAATATACCAAAAGGTACTGAAATATGCAACTTGAAATGGCTAAAGTGGTGAATTTTATGATGAGTGAATTTTGCCCTATTTTAAAAATAAATAAGCTACATCGAAGTTCCATGAACATTTTGGCTACTTCAAGGAAAACCTAGTATTTGCGGGTGACAATTCATGGAGCAATAATGCAGATAGGCGATGTTGAGAGAATATGTCACCAGCCTTGTGTCTGCAAAGTCTAATTAGTCAACAGGGCTTCAAAAGTGTAGCTCTTCTTCTTAATGCTGCACTGTTAGGCTGAAATATAGGAAGAGAAGGAGAGTAAAGGAAGACAGGCAAGGAAACAGATTTTCAACATAAGAAAATGTTCTGAAACAGAATTAAAGCCTGTGTCATAGGAGCATGTCATAGTCATGGGAAATAGAGGGAATCAGATCTCAACACAGGACAATCAAAGATGGCTTGCCATCTATCTCCCAGAACAAATGTCTTCTTTTCTGTCATCTATAGCTCGGAGTCTTTGGGCTTTAAAGTGTGCACGTACTTATATAGAAACTAAGCCAGCTATATATGTATATTTCATAGTAGGGAAAATTATTTTAAGTCTTCCTAGATACTAGAAAGATCAGTGGTTCATTTCTTCTTGTCTCCCATTCCCTAGTTATGGCTGAGTTTTTTTTTTTTTTAATTGGAAAAACAAGATGGAATTTAGTAGTGCTGAGTCAGAAAGTTCATTGCAAATGTTTTGACTAAATTTGGCAATGTAACTAATGGTTCCATAATCATTTAATCTCTAACGATAAACCACAGTTAAAGGCGCTGTATAAGACAGTGGGTTTGGTGAGGTTTTTTTCCCCCCTGAGAATTGATTTGGCTGGACCACAGTACATCAAGGGTCATGGTTTGGTGACTGCATGAATCAGTTAGCTTCTCTCTTTCATGGTCTAAAACTTTCTCCTCTACTGGCCATCTTGAAACTGTCACCAGCTGATCTTATTATCTAGATTGGAAGAAAAAAAAAAACATATTAGAGACACTCAGCTTCTGGTCCATTATGTAAGTAATTTGGGAGTGATTATTTTATTCTAACAAGAGCCAAGTAAACTGAAAATCAACAATTCTTAACTCTGCTTAGGTCTCACTCCTAAGGCAAGGCCATGGCCACGTGTAGGGGCACAGACCTGTAATCTCAGTGCTTGAGATGCTGGGACAGGAGGATTGCAAATTCAAGAGCATCTTCAGCAATATAGCAAGACACTCCACAGTTCAGTGAAACTCTATTTCAAAATAAAACAAAAAAATAAAATAAAATAGGGCTGGGGAAGTAGGTTAGAGATAAAAAGGAAAGAAAAAAGTGAAGTCACAGTTGATTACCTGGACTGTAGTAAAATGAACACTTCTGCTTTACAAAAGACAGAAGAAATAAATAAAATAATATTTTACATGGTTTAGTAAATAACAGCTGACCTTTGGGATTCAGCAATATAGAAAAAAAAGACAGCAGAAGAATGAGAAAAAAAAAAAACCATAGACCAGGAGAAAATACACGCAAAAGACACATCTGATAAAAAACTGCTGTTAAAAAAAATACATAAAGAACTCTTAAAATTCAACAAGAAAACAAATGATCCAATTTAAAAATGGGCAAAAAATATAACTAAAAATATCACCAAAGATAATCTAGAGATGCCAAATAAGTATATGAAAAGATGTGTAATGTCATTGGGGAATTGCAAATTAAAACAATAACAAGGTAGCTTCGTCTATCTACTAGAAAGGACACAATCCGGAACCTGGCAACACCAAAAGTCAAGTGAGGAGGTGGAGAAATGAGAACGCTCATTCACTGCAGGTGAAAGTGCTAAATGGTATAAACACGTTGAAAGATATTTTGGCAGAACAAACATCCTCTTTCAACCCAGCAATCATTGTACTGGTATTTACCTGAATGGATTAAAAAATTAAATCCAAAAAATTCCTATATATGAATAGTTATAGCTCTTTTATTAATAACTTCCAAAATTTCCAGACAACTAAGCTGTTCTTCTGTAGATAAATAGTTGAGCCACTTTTATTCAGCACTAAAACAAAATGAACCATCAAGCTCTGAAAAGACATGGAGAAAACTTACATACATATTATTAAGTGAAAGAAGGCAATCTGAAATGCTACATACTGTATGGTTTTAATTATATAACATTTTGAAAAAGGAAAAACTATGGATACAGTATAAAGATCAGGGTTGCTAGGAGACAGAGGGAGGGGAGGGAGGGAAGGATGAATAGACACAGCCCAGATGATTTTTAAGTTAGTAAAAATATTCTATATATTCTATAGTGATTGATACATGTCATTAAACATTTGTCAAAACTCATAGAGAATGTAGTGCCACAAGTGAACCTCAATGTCAACTATGAACTTTGAAATATGATGTGTCAATGTTGGTTTGTTTACTGCATCTCTGGCGCCAGGTTTCTTTAGTGGGGGAAGCTGTGAGTCTGTGGGGGCAGGGGGTAAGAAAGAAGTCCCTACACCTTCCATTTTATTTTGCTATGAGCCTAAAACTTGCTGCAAAAAAAAGTCTATTTAAAAATAAAAATTAACATTAAGTCTTGGTGATGTACCAATAACTGTCTCTATCTCATATACTAAGAAAATATACAATTTTCGGGCAGCAGTTATTAGGAACTCAACATATTTCTGATAAATGAACAAATCCATGAATGTTTTAGGCTATGAAGAGAACATGGAGGATGTTGCAAGGGCTGCACTAGGACTAAAATCATTTTAGCCCCAAATCAGCCTGGTTCTTTATTTAATTCCCTTCTGACATAAAGACATTCAGAAGAGCAACAGAACCAATTCCCAGGCAAAATTACGAATGTAATCTGATAGAAGTTAAGTAACAGTGGCATGCAACTGTTGTTTTAAAAGGTCAGGGAAAACATGTTTTATGTTGGGAAAACATGGAGTAATTAACATTAAAACAGGCTGTAATAAGAATCGATTTTTTCCATTTCTAGCCATTTTTTCTTAATGCTTCTCCGACAACAGCAACAACAAAATGACAAAGAAGAAAGTTAAAATAATAAGTGTTTCAAAATTACATTTTCAAAAGTTTAAGCAAAATTTAAATAAATAAGATAAAAGCAAGATTAAAAGTTTTAAAAGAAAATAAAGTTATTACCAACTTTCATGTTAAGTAGCCTAAAGTAATGTCCTCTAGTTAATTGGGAAAAGGAAAGAATTATGTCTGCAGATAGGAAATGAGAAGAAGTAAGAGTAAGAAAAGAGGCTGAAGATCCACGTTTCCCCAGCTGCACACTACCCAAGCATCCTCCGAGCAGTCTTTTTCTTTTTTCACTGGAAACTTAGCAGAAACATCACCTTCCAGAACATTTTTTTTAAATGGCCCAGACTCCTGGTTCTGCAGACCATCCCCATACAGAGCTCTGTTCTCCTTCTTCCCCTCATTCGTATTTATTTTCAGCACCTATCTGATGTGATTTTTAATCCTCTACCTATTGCACTGTTGTGACTTGTTGGCCATCATTTGATTTTTGTACAAAAAAAAAGCTTTGTTATAGAAATCAACATACTATTTTTTAATCTGAAGAGAAGATACTGTGGTGACTGAAAATATGGTCAGGTGTCAAATATACATGTATAAATGCCTTCTTGCTGTCCTGTCAGACATATTACATTTTATCTTTACTGGAAATATACTGAAGGTTTCTTTCTTTCTGTTTGTGTAAACTGTAATTTCTATCAAGGTGTCATGGATTTTTTAAATTGGTGTTTCATTACAAATGTCTCAGCATTAGTTAACTAATTTTTACCAGGACCATTATTGATCAAGCAAATAAAGTCAACAGCCATTTGGGGAAAAAATCACCAAGACTTTAGAGCCTGGATTTGGAATGTATGTGAGAAAATCCTTGAGAAATATAGGCAACAGTTGCCTGCGGATTCTCACTACTTTGTATCTAGAAGAACCCCCCAAATCAAGCTCAAAACCCACCCACATCACCCTCATCTCCTTTTAATATTAGATTATACAGATCACTACTTACTTCTCCTATAGACAGGAAGAGTAATACGTTACCTGAATGCCTTAGAAACTACTCCCAGTTGGACTACATTCATCTTGTGTCTCAGTATTAGAATGTAAGTACCTGTGAGATTAAGAATATATATATAAAATCACTCTACTACCCAAGGATTGGTATTTCAGTATTTGCAGAGGTTCTCCCAGCCTTTAACAATCTTCCCTGCCTGTCATAGTTGCTGTTGCTATTGTCCTCTTCCTTCTCCTTCTTCCTTTCCCTTCCCTCCTCCCCTTCCTCCTCCTTCTCCTCTCTTTCCTCACCTTCCCCTGCCTTGTCTTCCTCTACCACCATTTTTCCCTCCTTTTGTCTTTCTCTAATCTTCCCATTATCTTATGTCCAAATTATTTCCGCCCACAGGACAGTTAAAGATTATCTTGTCCTCAAGTGGTAAGGAAGAATACAATATGTAAAATTAGGTTATTTACCTAATAAATTTAAAAGAATGACATAATTTTAAAACACTATAAATTCTCTTTCTAGATATTACCCTTAGGCAGATGATCCCTAGTTATTCAGGGTATTACAATAACAGAAAGTCCATGCTTGCATATTATTGAGGTAGCTCACTATTTGCCGGCTAGATTTACTTAGCCTTAAGGCTTCTTGCCCTCACTGGTGTTCACCAGCCAGCAATCTTTAGGATTTTTGCTGAGCATTAACCAGAAGTCAGGGCGGTAAACTGTGTGGCTCTGGGTTTGTTGATGTGGATTCCCATTAAAGCTGTGGCAAATTGTTTTAGCTCTGGCCCAGTGCATAGTTCTAGTTATATAATTACCTGAGTTCTAGTTTCTTTACCCATCAAGTAGGCCTCAAACAAACTCCTTCTTCATCCTGTAATTTTTGACATTTGAAAAAAAAATTATACCATAGTTGCTAAGCACTCTTATAAATGGAAACCACATTTGTCAAATGAGCTCTAAACCAGGAAATTCAGCAAGAGGACTTCTGGACTTAGCCTGTCCCAGCCTGCATAACATCTCCCATGGAGAACTGGAGGCTGTGGCATCTTCCAAGAGGGAACTGGATCTAGCCAGGAGACAAGAAAATTCGTTTGTATTTCCAAAAATTTTTTCACAAATAGTGCTCATGGGACAATTTATTATGAAATGGAAATTACATACAAATCTGTAACATTAAATTTCAAATAAATCTCTTACAACTATGTTTGTTTTTAGCTAATTTGATGGTGAGAAAGCCCTAAAGGATCCTTGGAAAACCTTTGTATTTTTTTAAGCTGCCAAGAGTCTTCTTTACTTAGTAGAATAATACACTTTCAAGGCAAAGTAAAATTTTTGGAGCCACATATGATAACTTCATAGAGGGCTATCTATAGAGGCCACACAGGGAGCCATGCATTGCTCCTCGGTTTCCTTTCACATCCTCTACACTCAAGGCCTGTCATCATCCAGTGTTTGTTGAATGCATAGCAGTGACCAGTGAGTACAGGAAACCTCAGGTGCAGAGTGAAGCTAAAGGGCTGCTGTTTGAGAATATGATGATTCTAAAATGACAAACAGCCCCAGAGACTTTTTTAAATTAATGTTTACAATGGTGTGAACCAAGAATATTTATAACGAGCACTGTCGAAAGAATACTATGAAGTAGGAAAGATGGTCTTAGACATTCTTCTCCTCCTATTTCTGGGAGTCCCTCAGTGTTCACTGGTCTCAGGATCGCTCTACCTTCCCTGTTGAAGCCTGATTTTAGGAAAGGATCTGGAAAATTCATTCCTGTGAGTCTCAGTAACTGACACCGTTTATTGTAATACATTAGCTTACTTTTTAGGGACAGGAAAAGCTTAAAATATTGTAATAGTTATTTACTTTTTCATAAGGAACAATGTCAACCCAAGGTGATATATTTCTAAATGAAGAATTGAAGACATCAGTCAGAGCATGAAAGGAAGTAATTTTGGAGAAGAAGAAAATTAAACTGCCTAGTTTATCCACTTCACTTATGTTTAAAGACTAGTAATTGTTAATCCAGTAGTATTCTGGCCTTCCTGCATATTAAGAGTAGTTAGTACAAGCCAAACACAGACTAACCTGCTCTCAAAATAAGCAATTTCTAAAAGACCTGCATATAAATCTCTCAGAGGCTTTTTCAGAAGCTGGACTAAACAAGGTATTCAAATCCAATCTCTTTCTTCAAAGAGGCAAAATTTAATTGCTTCTGCCCTTATTGAAATAAAAATAGTCACTCAACATTTATGGGACTGAATAGATTCTTTTTGATAATAAATATAAATTCTATATAATTTTAACACAATCCTAGGGCTACATTATTATAATATTTCCATTAAAATATTCCCTTATGGAAATAAAAAAAGTTTTTTGTACTTTTTAGAAACTGTGTTTAGGAATATATTTTCATGCCTCTCCTTTCCCATTCAACTCTAAATTGCTTGTATCTAAGGAACTAAATACCCTGCTATTATAAGTTTAATTTGTTCATTTTAAGATATGTATATAGAAGTGTTTGTGTTAAAACAGACTGACCCTTTGAATATTGTGAGCTAGGCTTTGGTAAGCTTCTCTCCTGTGTTTTGCACATGAACTGCATTGTAGACTTATAAATTGCCCGCCATATATAAGCCTCTCCTAATTTTGTTTTAGATTCAAAATTCCCTGCAGGAACACAACCATTACAGTGACCAATCTCAGAGGCTTGTTTGTCTTTCCTTTATACAGTCCTAACCTTTTCCTGACTTAGCAGAAAGTATGCAAGGCTCAGGTTAGGTCAACAACGGAGTCAAGGTCAACCGTGGGAGAGTGACATGGGAAAGAACCCAGCTAGTCCAAACATTAAAACATCCATAGGCAACTTAGACCAACTTCAACACCAGCCGTCAAACTCAGGTACAAGAACACTTAATGCATTTTGTTAATAGACTGAGACTCTAAGTATCTGCTTCTTTCTTTTGTTTCAGAGTGGGGATTTCATTGCTCTTAAAATACTGTCTTTTGCTGGGGATAATTCTGTTCTTGGCTTCTGGAACAGCTCATAAATTATATCTCCTGAATTATAGAGTACAACAGTTAGCAAAATGGTTTCCTGTTCCCCTGAGAATCCCAGGTAGGTTTGAACAGCTATGTATGGAGTGATTAAGTGGAACTTTCACTTTAAACATAGAACAGCCCTAGACTTATAAGGTTTTTCATTTACATTTGGAGTTTTGTTTATTTTGGCTCTATCAATCCCTTACACTGAAGCAAAATGCAGCTCCAAGTTTAAGTCACAAGGGTAGACCAGGGAAAAGAGAGGTGGGGGTAAGATTCAGGGCTAACATCTCCTGGCCCCATATCCATCCTGTGTTAGTGACTTCTTATCATTATAGCAAAATACTTGAGGTTAACTTATAAGGAGAATAGGGCTACTTGGGCTTACATTTTCAGTGTTTTCAGCCCATGATCAGTTGGCCCTATTGCTTTGGGCCTGTCATGAGCATCATGGCCTTGATATGTTATACAGCACAACGAATTACCTTGTGGCTAGGGAGCAAAAGAGGAAGAGGAGGGAGCCCCATGATGTTTTTGAGGGCACATCCCAACAATCTAAGAACTTTCTACTATGCCCTAGCTCTCAAAGGCTCCAGCAGTTCCCAGTGGCACCACCTTGTGGACCAAGCCTTTATACCTGGGACTTTGGGGCCAACATCCAAACTACATCACCTCTGCCAGAGCTGCTCTGCTCCCCTGAGTCTACTCCTGTGCATGAAGGATACCCCAACTTGGGGTTATGTCTTGTATGAATATACTTGGTCACACTCTCACATGACTTCCTGTGAGAATTTGTTAGTTATCTTAAATGTAGAGAATTATACTTTGAAAGTATGGAAGAAATTATAACCAAATTATTTTTGAGAACTGTTGGTCTAAACAACAACAACAAAAAAATAGTCGGGCGTGGTGGCGCACACTTGTAATCCCCGCGCTTGGGAGGCAGAGACAGGAGGATCGCGCAGGTTCGAAGCCAGCCGCGTGCACTGGCTTAGGAGACCCTGTTTCCAAATAAAAATGTAAAAATAGGTCTGGGAGTGTAGCCCGGAGGTAGAAGGGCTTCCAGGAACCCCAGTACCACCAAAAATAAATAAATAAATAAATAAATAAATAAATAAATAAACAAAAAATACAAAGCTTTCTTTTTTTGTGCATGTGGTATTGGAGATTGAACTTCACTAAGGATCACTCTATATGGAGCTACATGCCCAGTCCTTTTTATTTCTTATTTTTAAACCAGGTATCTTTTAAGTTTCCATGTACTGGTTTTGAACCTGGGATCCTCCTGTCTCAGCCTCCCAAGTACCAGGATTAGTCTTCATTGAAGAGTCATTAAATAAATATTCAAATATCCATTGCAAATCTTTAAGAGTGAAGGAGCACTTTCTAAAGATATTTGACGTTGGAAGATTTTTTCTTATTCAGAGTATCTCCAAATCTCATTTCCTGCAAGGACTCAAACCACAGTCAAATTTCAACTGCAAGCCTGACTCAGTCATTCATGCTCACTCTGACACAAGTCAGAAGCATGACTTTGCCGACTCGGCTAAATTCCATGAACAGCATCACTTTGGGCCAGATCCATAGCCAGCTGTGGTATCCTATCACTAAAAGACCGTCACTGGTCCATGAGATAAGGTGCATATGTGTGCTTCATAAAGCTCACGAAGGAACCCAGAAATAACTATTATTTGGTTATTGAGCATTTCATTGAGTTACAACAGAACGAAGACTCTTGGGGTGGGGGTAGTAGAGCGTAACAGTTGGCCACATGAGGAAATTCTTGAAATATTAAGGATGCAACTTTTATTCCCCACCTTCCCTAAAGAGTCCTTAAGACCTAAAGGCATTTCTTTAAGTTTTTGTATCAATATCTTGGGTGTATTATAGTGTTACTGCTATGATGTGGAAATGTATGTACTTAAACTGGGTACAGTGGTGCATGTCTATAATCCCTATAATCCCAGTATTTGGAAGGCTGAGGCAGAAGGATCACAGGTTTGAAGCCAATGTGGCAACTCAGCAAATTCCTGTTTTAAAATAAACAATAAAATAGGGCTGGGAATATATGCTGGAAATAGAATGTCCCTGAGTTCAGTCCCCAGTACCTCACACACACAAAGGGTGGGAAGGAAGTTCACTCAGAGGTTGAATGCTCCTGGGTTCAATCCCAAGATCACACATATGCATATGCACATATACATGAGTGTGTGTGTGTGTGTGTGTGTGTACTGGGGATTGAACCCAGGGACATTTCACCTCTGAATGAAACTCCCAGATCTTTTTATTTTTTTGTTTTGAAAGAAGGTCTCACCAGGTTGCTGAGGATCTTGCTAAGTTGTTGAATCTGGTCTCAAACCTGCCATCCTCCTGTTTTAGCTTCAGTTTTGAAAGGCTTCATTAAGTTGCTTAGGCCGGCCTTGAACTTATGAACTTATGATCCTCCTGTCTCAGACTTCCCAGTACTGGGATTATAAGCCTATATCACCACATCTGGCTGTGAAATAATATTAATGACAATATCTGATCTGCATGGAAACTTTACTGATATATATATATATATATATATATACATATACATATACATATACATATACATATACATATACATATATATATATATATATATATATATATTTGAACAGAAATGCTATGCTATTTTTCTTAGCCCATTTGGGTTGCTATAAGAAAATAGACTAGATAATTGATAAACAACAGAAATATATTGTTTGCAGTTCTGGAGTTCGGGAAGTTGAGGGCTAAGGTAGCAACAGATTGAGTATCTGGTGAAGGCTGCTCTCTGCTTTATAGACAGCACTCTGTTGCTGTGTCCTCACATGACAGAGGGCCAGGACCCTCTTGTTGATGCCCCCATAACATTATCACATCCTAAATGCCCCCACAGCTTAGAATGAAAGATTTATTGAAGATACTGGGAGATTGAGGCCTCCTAGGCATTAGGATTTGACATACGAATTTTTGAATGACACATACATTCAAGCCACAGCAATATTCTTAAATCTTCAAGGGATGCTAGAGTTTTTATGTTGCTATTTTCTGGTACAGAGAGATTTAAACCAAGAATAATTAATATCTCCTAATTTTATTCTGATGTGACAAGAATGTAGTGGAATTTAGATATTATTGGTAGGGCTTTACTGATAGGACTTGATTCCTATTCTGTATCCACAGGATCAGAGAGGAAGAAAGCAATATAAATATGGGACAACTTGCTAGTCTATGACCAGGCTGGACCAATTCTAGCTATAGAATCAGCCAGATCAGAACTGGGGTGACTCAAAGAACAGAAGCATGCATTACCTTGGTCAGTTTTGTTGACTGAGTCACCTAAAACTTTTTTCTAAGGGTTTGGCACTATCTATATATAAAAATTATAATTAGAAGATATTTAGAGATCACTTAATACAAATTCCTATATTAGAAAATCAGGGCACTAGGCCTAAACAAATTTTGTAAGGTGCTCTCGGGGTGATTTCAGGACCACAGTGCTGTATCTTTGAGAAGCATTCAATTAATTTTTTCAACCACAGCAATAAACACATTTCTAATAGAACAGAAACACAGACCTGAAGACTTCTCATGGGCCCTTAGAGAAATCCACACACTTAACCACACATCCTCATACTTTAAAAATCATAAAATGGCTAGATGAATAAAAATTATGGATTAATACAAGGAATATGGTCTGTGTTTTGTTCTGCCATAACAAAATTCCCAAGACTGGGTGATTTATAAACAAAGGGAGTTTATTTGGGCTTACAGTTTTAGAGGCTGAAAAACCTCATCAAAGGAGGGCCTTATGCTGCATGCGTTCTGACCTGGTGGATGGCACCTGGCATGAAAGCATATGGTAAGCCTATACATGGGGTGGCCTTGCTTTACAACAACCCTTTGCATGGCAACTCATCCAGTTTCTCAAGACCCAACCCACTTCCAAAGACATTAATCATTTCCCAGGGTAATACCCTCATAATCTAATCATCTCCCATTAGGTTCTACCTCTTTAAGGTCCTACTTTTCAAGTAGCCAGAGAACATGCTACGGCACATGAGCCTTTGAGAGACAAACCATATCCAAACCATGGCAGGTAACTCTGGCCAGAGATACAAACAAGACAGGAGGAAGCTCTCAAAGATAATATTTTGAATCTATACACAGATAAAATAGTTTCCTGCTGACAGTAGTTGGTCTTTTCACATGAGCGCCTCTCTCAAACACCTGGGTTACACTGTGATATACCAGTCCACAGGAATCTGTTTCAGTAATAATTTACCTCCCTTGAGACTTCTGCTTCGAGTCAAGTTGGAGACGTATGATAGGAACTGTCACTTCTTTGGTAACAACAAAAAAGAAGGACAAAATGAAACTATACTTTTCAAAGAGCAAGGGAAGAGAAATGGATTCACTAAAGCCTTGATAAACATAATTCAAAGAGAAACAAGCTTTTCATAGGTCAGCAAGAAGCCATGACAACTTCCATACCTGAGGTATATACCTGGTATGGGTACAGGTAGAAACTTGATATAGATGGACAGACTTTTCAGGCTTCAAGAGAAGTTGGACAAATTTTATAGGATAATGTGATCTAGCTAGAAGGACTAGAATCTGGAAGAGCTCCAAATGCAAGGAAAAATCCCTTGGCCCAGTGATTCTGCCCTTGTTACTCCCACTGCCATCCTCCTCCTCCTCCATCATGCGGTTTGCTAAGACAAAGAACAGTAGAGGATTGATTGGTAAGCAGAGATATATTGCATAATTCAGTAGGTTATAGAACCCTGACAATGTTTAACCCAAAGTTAAATCAAAAATATCTAAAACTGCTAGGTGTGGTGGTCCACACTTGTAATCCCAGTACTTGGGAGGCTGAGACAGGAGGATTAGGTTCATGGCCAACCTCAACTATTTAGTGAGGTCCTCCACAACTTAATGAGACCCTTTTTAAAAAATAAAGAATAAAACATCAGGCTGGGGTGTAACTTGGAGGTAGAATGCCCCTGGGTTCAATCCCTAACACCATACACACACATAAACATATCTAAAACTTCAACCCAAATACTGATACTCAGCTCAAATACTGATACCCAACTCAAATACTGATAATGTCAAATGATCAACAGTTTGAGATGGTGGGGGCTTGGCTAAACAAAGGTGAATATATTTATATTTCTTTAATATAGTTAAACTGTGATCCAAAGCAAGAAAAACTTGACACAAGAAGAAAATTTGAATTATTAACTCTTCCTAACCACCAGAGATAGGAAAGTCTTGTATTCCTTCATAAATAAACAAAATTATATTTTGTGACCTACTGTTTATTTATATGCAATGTCTAAGATTCAATTAAAATTATATTATCTATTAGTTGACTTTTCATAGCCCTGATAGAAAACCTGAGATAAACAACTCAAAGAAGGAAAGATATCTTTTGGCTCATAACCCCAGAGATTTTAGTCCATAGTGCTTGGCCCCATCCTTGTGAACATGTGGTAAAGCAAAATATCATAGTGGGGAAGGTATAGTGAAGCAGAGCTACTCCCCTCATAGTGCAAAAACTAAAAGATGAAGAAGAAGAAGAAGGAAGAGGAGGAGTAGGAGGAGGAGGAGGAGGAAAGGAGAAAGGAGGGAACAAGCAAGTGAGCCAGGGAACATAACCTAGCTTTCAAGGACACACCCCCTTTGAAGTATTTCTTCCAACTAGATTCCACCACCTAAAGTTTCCACCACCTCCCAATAGCACCAAGTTTCCAACATATAAGTGTTTGGGGGGGACATTCAGATCCAAAGTATACACAATACATGAAAAAAGGGAAAATAAAATATAACCTATATTTAAGGGAAAACACTCATTAGAAACATGTTTGAGATGACATAATTCTTAGAATAAATAGACAAGAAGTTTAAGAGAACTATCATATATTAAACTATTTACTGAGGTTTAGTATATTAAACCATTTACTGATTGTGTTGGGTAAAAAGATGGATAAAAATAAAACTCTAGAAAAG
Organism: Muscardinus avellanarius; assembly: GCF_963383645.1. Taxonomy (NCBI): domain Eukaryota; kingdom Metazoa; phylum Chordata; class Mammalia; order Rodentia; family Gliridae; genus Muscardinus; species Muscardinus avellanarius. The sequence continues at coordinate 46,031,348 of NC_137786.1, forward strand.
AACCTAATGGAATTTCAAGATCAAGAAATCTATAAATCAGTGCAAAAAATTCAGTACTAAATTGGACACTTCTCAAAAAAGAATCATGAACTTGAAAACTGCTCAACATAAATGATTCAAACTAGAAATTAATAGAAAATAGAATTTGGAAAAAAGAATGTCAATAACCTGTGGGATAATATCAAGAAGTAAAATGTACATGTAATTTGAGCCCTAGAAGAAAAGAGATGAAGAATTGTGCAGAAAAAAATATTTGAAGAATAAATGCTAAAAAATTTTTTAATTTTATTGAAAATTATTAACCCATAATCCAAGAAATTCAACCCTCTAATGAGATGATTCAAAATAAAACAAACTAAACCTCAACACCTAATAATGTTACTATAGTCAAATATATATCTGCTTGGACATTGGATATAAGTAAGTAGAAGGTCACAAAATATAATTTTGTTGATTTATGAAGGAATGCAAGACTTTCCTATCTTTGGTGGTTGGGAAGAGTTAATAATTCAGATTTTCTCGTGTCAAGCTCTGCTTAGGTTAGATCCCAGTGTAACTATATTAAAGAAATATAGATATATCCACCTTTGCTTAACCCAACCTCCACCATCCCAAACCATTGACTATTTGACATGTAGTATCGTATAGAAAACCAAAGATGAAGAGAAAACTTAGAAAGCATCAAGAAATAAACAATAGACATATGCTCCAAGTAACATCAAAGAAGTGACAGTTGATGTCTCATCACAAATAATGCGACTTAGACTATAATAACACAGTATCTCTACAGAGCTGGAAAACAGCACAAATAAATAAACCCCATGAACCCAGAATTTCATATCCATTGAATGCATTCTTCCAAAATTTGGGTGAAATGGAAGATCTTTTCAGATAAATGAAGTCTGAGATAATTTGTCACAGTGTACCTGCACTAATAAATGCTATTGAATGTTGTTTAGGCTGAAGGAAAATGATAGCATATAAAAACTGAGCTATAGAGTGATGACAATGTCAGAAATGATGAATAGCTGGGTAAATAGAATTTTGTTCTCATTCTCTCCCCCTCTCTATGTTTGTTACTAGAAATTGAACTCAGGGGCATTCTACCTCTGAGATATACCCCCAGCCTTTTTTGTTTTATTTTTATTTTTTTTGTTAGCTTGCTGAGAGTCTCACTACATTGCTGAGGCTATCCTATAATCTGAAATCCTTCTGTCTCAGTCTTCCAAATAACAGAATTGCAGGCATGAGCCACCATACCCAGATTTCTTTCTTTTTTTCTTTTTCTTTTTTCCTTTTTTTTTTTTTTTTGTGGGTCTGGGGATGGAACCCAGGGGCATTCTACCTCTGAACTACACCCTCTGCCCTATTTTTTATTCTTTATTTTGAAACCAGGTCTCACTGAGTTTCAGAGGGCCTCACTAAGTAGCTGCGGCTGTCCATAAACCACAATCCTCTGGTCTCAGCCTTCCGAATGCTGGGATTACAAGTGTGTGCCACCACTCCCAGCTCCCAGATTTCTTTTCTTAATTTGTTTAAAGAATGGTTCTCTGGTTTTACAGCAAAAGTAATAAGAATGTATTGTATGTTTTATAAAATATATGAAAGTAAAATATATAATAAGACTGTGTTTTGAATATGTGTCCTCTCCAAACTTCTTTTCAAACTTAATCCACAATGCAACAACATTAAAAATAAGGCCTTCTAAAGGTGATCAGGCCATTAAGACTCTGTCCCCACAGTGGGGATTAGTATCTTCTAAGAGGGGCTTCTAGATAAGCCCTCTGCCCTTTCCCTCTCTTCTGTCTCTTCTGTCACATGAGCACACAGCACTGATCTCCTCTGGAGGACTCAGGAGCAAGATGACATTCTGGAAGCAGAGATCTGGCCCTCACCACACACAGAACTGGCTCTTGGCCTTTCAGCTCCCAGAACTGTGATATATGTATTTCTGGTTTTTGTTTTGTTTGCAGAACTGTGGCTTGAACCCAGGGGCATTCTACCTCTAATTTATACCCCAAGCCCTATTTTTTATTCTTTATTTTGAAACAGGGTCTCACTACGTTGAGGAGGGCCTCACTGAGTAGCTGAGCTGACTGTGAACCTGCAATCTTCCTGTCTCAGCCTCCCAGGTACTGTGATTATAAGCATGTACCACCATACCCGGCTTATATATTTGTTTTTATTAATCAAAACAATGCAAACATTGGGAAGGAATAGCTGGAAGTATTCTGCTCTTTTATATGCTTCAGCATAACATTCATTCAAGGTGTTTAGTGGATTATTTTTCTGAGGCAGATATTATTTTTCTTGTAACATCATTTGGAAGGTGAAGCTTAAATAGGACTTTGGACTCAATCATGAGAGGTGAGCAAGTTAGTAATAAAGCCTACTCTAGAAAATAGATATTCAAACTCTACTCTTTTGCTCTTAAAGCAAGGTTAGAACTAATTAAAATATATTGCTTGGCACCATGGTGGTTAATCCATAGCTTTATATAACTAAATTAGTCTTACTTCTTAGCATATCAGGCTTTTCTCTATAAAAGTTGTTAGCATTTTATAGAAATCTTTATCCAAGTTTTTCCTCTTTCCTTTTGTGTTGGTGTATTATTTATTTTATGTATAAGGAAAAAGGAATCACTCATGTTTTTACCTCTTGTACAGTTTGCTTCCTCTGTTCAATTTCTCCCTAAATTAATCCCCCCCAGTAATTTTGGTTATTAATCCCTCATCAATCAACAGCAACGAGGAAAAGCAACATGAAACTGGGGATTAAGCAGCAGGTTTTTGGAGGGTGTTCCTGCAACCAGATGGAGTCAGAAGAAATGAACGTTCATCAAGAGGAAGAAAATTGTTGTCCTTCTCTTGCCACTGACTTGAACATGAGCTCATCATGTTAGCGCTTGCATATAGTGTATTTTGTCCACAAAGGGGGACTCTGTTCTCCAGTCTTGAGATTAAGTCAGAGTGCGGCACAGAGCAGGAGAATGGAGGGATGGCAAACTTCAGTAATCATTGGCAAAGAGGAAGTAAATGTGAAGTTTGCTTCATCCCTGCTGTTATCCCTGCCTACTGGCACACAGCACTCTGTCCGGTCACCCATTTCTAATGCAAAGAGCCTGGCCATGTTATTTGTGTCAGCTCTCAGTTTTGCATGGGCCAAGAAGAATTTTCAAACCCGGGCTGCAGGAAAAGGTGAGCGGGATCTCCTGTCAATCCATGTCAAATAATTGTGATTACCTTCTCCTCAGGCTTTGGGAATGCAGTGTTCTTCCTTTGTGGGTCAGTCTAAGGTAGTGCAGGCTTGCAAGCAAATGGGCCCTTCTGGTTGGGCCAACCGAAGGATTCAGAAGGTAATGGTGGGGAAACATTTCGGATGCGTCAATGAATTGCACCCAAGAACAGGGATTTGAGCAACTCATGTCCATAGGAAACTGGGGAAAGAGGCCATAAGATTGTCCTGCTTCACTTCGATTGAAGAATCATTTCAAAAAGACTTCAATAGAGTAATCAAATTCATAAAGATAGAAAGAATGGTGGTCATTAAGACTGGGAGAAATAGGATGGGTATAGCATTTTTACTTGTGAAGATGAAAAGATCTAGTATAGATAGTGGTCCTGATTTTACAACAATGTGAATGTACTTGGAGAACTTTATGGAAGGTCAATATTGTCCTTAGCATCTGGCAAGTCTTGTACACTTTTTGGGTACATTTCTTGAGTTTCTCTCAGCCACTGTAAATATAGGGACCCACATCTATCTTGGAGAAAAGATGGTAAGATCAGGAGATAAAGAGATCCAAATGACAAAATAAAACTAAATATGACATTAATATTAATATTCTGTGACAGGTCTTATGCTATAATTTTATCTGCACTTTATTCAGTCCAGAGCTAAGCAGATACCTATTGGTCTGATTTAAAACAATCTTATATAATACAGGAAGTCCTTACCAATGAACTTGCTTCAGAGTTATGTTGGTGAGATTTTGGTCAACTGGCTATAAAACATACAAGTGTTCATGTAGCTTACTTTTAAAAGCTTATGACACATGAGGGTCCTTTAAAGAAGTAGAACTTTCTTCTATCCCTGAAATTAAATCCACAGACCCTCATTTGAGAAACACTAACTTCAAAAACTGAAGCCCTCTTCCATAAAGAATTGTTATGGGGTTGCAAATCATCATTACAGGACAGTGTTGCCTTTCTAACTGACAAAAATAAACTAAATTATCATTGTAATGAAAGCACCAACTTCAAAAAATTTAAATGTTTTTATAATTTGTGAAGTCCCTCCCCTTCCAAGAATCTCTCAGGGATTTTTGTTTGAGGAATACTTCTCTCTGGGAGTTTTGGGAACCCCTGACAGCTGTGTTTATGGGGGGAAAGAACAAGAAAAAGAAGTTTTCAGTGAAGGTGAATGGATTTATGGCCAGACTCAGCTACTTAGGCCCTCCAAAACTTAGTAAGACCCTGTTTCAATATAGAGACTAAAAAATAGGACTGGGGTTGTAGCTTGGAGGTAGAATTTCCTTGGGTTCCATCCCTAATACCACACACAAAAAATTACTTTACTTCCTAAAATGAAAAGTAGGGTTAGGAAATAAATAAAAAGTAGGGTTAGGAAATAAAAATAAAGGGGAAAATCATGTGTAGGTCGTTATTTTCAGGAGATAGTGGCTGGATTTAGCATATTGAGCTATTTTAGAAATTGTTGCCTAGAGCAATATATTTCAGCAATAAGACTCGGAGTGTCTCTATTTGAGCACCCCTATTTTCCTCACACAATTCCACTTGGGGCTATTTGTTTGGGGAATTTAGGCAGTCTAGCCTATGTCTTGATATAGGCAGATTTTGTTTTCCCTTGGGCTGTACAGCTGCCAGCCACTTGGAGCTTGCTGGGTATATGGGCAGGATTTTTTTTTTTCTTCTTCTTTCCCCACTTGCAGTTCCCACAATAGAAATAATAAATTTTTTTTTAATGGAAAGGAACCCACTCCCTTTTCATAATCTCAGCTACAGATCTACTTTTGATTCTATGTGCTTCATTCTGTCCCCTGCAGGATAATTTGGAGATTTGAGTAATTAACCCAAGACTCATAGGAGGCAGTCTTTCGGGGGTGGATAATTTTGCTGTGGTGGAGTCGGCTGCTGTCAGGCATTAACTTCTTAATAATGAAGCCTTTCAGACCCTCTGCTGTTGGCACAATGATGCACTTGAAGCTAGTGGCTTGGCGGAGTGTAAGCGGACAACTTCTATTCTTTCCTTGGACAAAATAGTCCTCTTGATCTCTGGGTTGGAGCTATTTTTATTTGAGTTCAGTTCTTTTTCTCTTTTTAACTTGGTGGGCAAGTCTTTCACTTATATTTTGATCCACTGCTTAATCTGTTGCCTTTTTTTTTCTTCAAAAAGACCTGCAAAAAGGCACCCTTCCCTGATATCCAGCGCCTTGCTCCCCCCTTCAGTATATTTAGAATCCTCCCTTTTAGAAAAGCTGTGACTCAGCTCCCACACCAAATGAGAAGCTTGCTTCTCTGAGCCCAGCACATTTCCTGCTATTAGTATGGTAATGTCCCTGGCCAAGCACTGGAGACAATCATACCTGCAATTAAAAACCAAATTAGGAAGTATCTTTTTTTTGGCCAGCCAGATCCACAGAAATTCAAGGACAGCGGCTGGCCCTCTACTCTTGTCTTGCTTGTCTTTTAATAATGCCTTCTCTCAAGCTCTTGGCAGAGAAGGGAACTATACATTTCTGATTTTCTTATTTGATAAATCAGTATATTTTAACTGATTCAGCAAATACCAAATGCTTACTGTGTAGCAAACACTGAGTCAGGCAGTCATTTTGTCTACTTGTCACTATGGGTACTGTGCCTGGGACCTAGGAGCCTTGGAAAGGATTATAGAAGTGCAAGGCCTGATCTATTTACCCAAGATTATGTACATCAATTACATATATACATGTATAACAATCTTGTAAACACAAAATTAATAAACAGCTGCATGTCTCCTTAATTAATTATAGGTATTTTAAAAATTCCATTACATTTGGATGCAATTTAGATTGATTTTCTATTTAGGTTTTCTATGTAGATTTTCTCATGTTTCAAAGATTCCCAAATATTCAACTTGTAAACAATTAGTTTTTCATAGCCAAATAATTCTGAAAGTATATTTGTCCAGTTTTTAAAATTGCCTGTTGCAAAAATCATACTTAACATGAGATATATTTTCATAGGAATGCTTCATATGATAAGAGCCTCTGAAAGTCTTAAAGCAGCCCAGATGAGCAGTACACAGGAGGTACAGGGATATAGAAAGCCCCTGCCATCTAAGAAGCTCATGGTCTTGTGTCTTGGCATGATGTCTCGATAAATATTCTCCCTGCAAAATCCAAAACAACTGACCACACAACTTAGAGGAAGGGAGATTTATTTGCTTACAGCTTTTGGAGATTTGGGGTTCAGTCCATGTGAGTTCAGGATTTGTGGATCTCAGCACATAGGGGTGGCAAACAGAGAGAGGGAGAGAGCAGGCTCTGATTTCACATCACAGAGGCTGGAGGCAAGAGAGCAAGAGAGCGAGGAAGCAATGGGATTCAAAGTCAAAAGCACAGTCCCAAGGCCACATTCCCGGGGACACACCCTCTCCAGCCACACCTCATGCGCCCATGTAACCTGTAATTTCATTACAATGGGTTTATTCACTGACGAGATTATAACCCTTGTGACTTTATAACATCAACTCTGAACATTAATATTGAGCTCTTCAGGGGACATTCTATATCTAACCATAACACGTGGTTGTCCACAGTGCTGATACACCAGTCAAGAGATGCGAGGATATGTTTTGGGAACATGCTACTATTGGTTAATTCTTGGCTATAATAACATTGCTCCCAGATATGTCCTCCTATTATCTTTGTGACTCGATGCCGTTGGTATATTTAATGACAACTCTCATGCCAACTTGAAAATATATTTTTCTGCTTCTTTGTATTTCTTGTATATCATTCTGGTCAATTTCTTTTGATCATACCATAGCTTTTGGTGATTGGAAAGGAAAACCTCACCCCAGATATGTTTTAATAAATACAAAGTAAGCTGGAGTCTTGCCATGAATGTGGAGTTTTAGCCTTATATTAATTCCTTCTTCTTCTTCTTCTTTTTTTTTTTTGATGCCTGTTGAGTTTTTCCTCAACCAAAACACAAAAGCCCACAGTTTCTTTCAACAATGATACCAATCAGATCCCCCTCAATGATACTTGTCAAAGTGGCTTTCTAAATGTCTTGGCATTTATATTTGTTAAATATAGTTTTATATAGTTACCATCACCCCCTACCCCCAAAAAAACCACCCAAGATCAAACAAAAACAAAGCCTCAATATTTTTATCTTAGTTATTTTCTCTTCCAACTATGTGCTATCTTAAGTTTGATAAACTTCTCTTCTATATTGGAGAAGAAAATCAACAAGCATAGGATGGTGGACTGCTTTTTAGAGAGGACTGCAAAATTATGTTATTCCCGGTGGGTAGCTTGTTCCATCACCTATAGAATCCAACCATGTTGTGATTCCCTATTATTATTATTTTTTTTTGGTGGTACTGGGGTTCCTGGAAGCCCCTCTTCCTCCGGGCTACACTCCCAGACCTATTTTATATTTTTGAAACAGGGTCTCTTATGCCAGCACGGCTGGCTTCGAACCTGCGCGATCCTCCTGTCTCCGCCTCCCAAGCGCGGGGATTACAAGCGTGCGCCACCACGCCCGGCATGATTCCCTATTTTTTCAATGAAGATACCACAAGGTATTTTTAATGCTTTACTAAAATTATGGAATCATGATTCTTAAAATGCATCCAGGTAGAAGTAATGCTTCTGTAATTCCCATTTGCCATTTAATATTACATGTCATAAATAATTTAACATAATATGACCCTGGACTCACACATACTAACTCATTATGACATTTTTATGAGAATAAGGCCTCTGGGATGATGAAGTTAAATTTCTGTGACACTGAAGAATCAGTAAACATAACAGCACAGCTGTGGTAGAACTATAGAGATAGGACCTTAAACAGGTTATTGTGTTGTCCCTCTACCTCCAATTAAGTCATGCCACAAATCTGTCTTCATTTTCCTTAGGTTTTTCCTGATCTGTCTCCTTCAAAATTCTACCCAAATGACATTTTCTGAGTTGCCATAAACAGGTAAAGTTTTGAAGGTTTAGGAATAGAGTTCAATTCAATATTCCTCGTCTGGCTTTGCCTTTTGCCCCAGATCTAAAGTAATTGGATCTCTAATAAGTATTTAATGGCCTTGGGGACACGAAAAGAAGTGTGTGTCTTGCTCTGGATTAAAGGGCTCAGGAACCCAGGGAAGGCACCGCATTCCCCGTCTGTGTTAATTAGCCATGCCTGTTGCTAATAGGTCTCTGGAGATATTTTATTAAGATCACAGAAATGATTTGTGATGCCCAGAGAGGGGGAAAAGACAACATTCAGGCTTTATTAATCTCACATAAAGGAACTCTGCCTTCTTTACAGAATCATTCTCCTTATAATTTAGTGCCCCCCCAAACAACCCCCAGTAAAATGGAACATAGAAATCAAACCACTGTTATACAAAGTGAATTATGAAAATGCTTTCTCTTCCCCCATTTGTGTAATTCAATTCAGAGTTCTTATCCTTCAACAAAATCCTTACTATTATTAGCTGAAAGCATGAGTTTATAATCATTTTTGAATAAAACTCTGTGGATCTCATCCATGGAATTTATTGGCTCTTCAGTACTACTATATTTTTCCCCAGGGACTCACTACTCATTTACACATCTAGAAAATAAATAAGGTGCCATTAACTGGGGAAATGCAGCCTCCAACTCATGGCACCAGGATATGGCTTTTTCCCCCTTTCTTTCTTCTTTTTCTTAAAAAAAACAAGACAAGAATTTGGAAACAGAATACTTTAAAAGGAAAAGATCAGAACTTGTTTTTCAATGAGTTGAGAACAACAGGCACCATTGTAACTCAAAGCAAGGGTCTTACAAACAGTTCAGGAGAAAAAGAGCCCCATAACTAGCCATTATATATGAGATTTGGATTAAATATTCTTAGGTTCAAGACAGATTTCAACTTCTATCTTTGTGTATATATCTTTTTTCAAATTTAATCATGACTACTTTTCAAAAGCCCTTAGTGTTCTGATAAAGTTTTTTTTTTTTAAAGCATTAGTAGTGATCATTTCGACTAGACATGGGGGATATTTCCACAGCAGTCATTGATCTATGGCCTAATTGGCACACAGACCAAATTCTTTCCAGCATTCTCTGGGTTGGGAAGAATAGGACATGATCTGATTTCTTCAAAAGATTATGGGGCTAGCTCATCACAAAAGAACAGCATGAATTCAGTCAATGTATGATAACTAAATCAAAGGACAGGCGTTCCTGACTTATAACCATTAATCTTGTAAGCATCGTAGGAGCGCAAATGATGGGTTCCCCCTGTGTTGGGCTGGTTATGTTAGGATCCTCTGGAGATCAGAATACAGAAAACTATACAAAATGTAGCGGTTTTTCTTTTCATAGAGGACCAGAGATCATTTTAACAAGAGCAATATCTAATATTAGAGGACATTTATTTTGTGTTAGGCACAGTTCTCTGCTTTACACATAGAAACTTAGTTTTTGTGGTACTGGGGATGGAACCCTGGGAAATTCTACCTTTGAGTTACACCCCCAGCTCTATTCTTTGTTTTTTTTTGGTTTTTTTTTTTTTTTTTTGGTGGTACTGGGGTTCCTGGAAGCCCTTCTACCTCCGGGCTACACTCCCAGACCTACTTTTACATTTTTGTTTGGAAACAGGGTCTCCTAAGCCAGCGCACGCGGCTGGCTTCGAACCTGCACGATCCTCCTGTCTCTGCCTCCCAAGCGCGGGGATTACAAGCGTGCGCCACCACGCCCGGCTATTCTTTGTTTTGAAACAGGGTCTCACTGAGTTGCAGAGGACCTCACTAAGTAGAAAGAGGCTGTCCACGAACCCAAATGCCCCTGCCTCAGCCTCTCAAATGCTGGGATTACATATTCTTTTTCTAACAAACCATATCAGGAAATTACATTAATATCTCTATTTTACAGAGGAGGAAACTGAGTCGCAAAGAAGTTAAGTTCTTCCCAAGAAGCAATAGTCTTCAGGCTTGGGTGGGCTAACACTAGAGCAGCATTATCATAGGAGTATAAGATACATATGTAATTTAAAATTATATAGTAGACATATTAAAGAGGAAGTAAACTAAAATTAAATTAATAATATATTTTCTTTAGCTTCATATATCTCACATATCATTTCAACATATAACAACAAGATAAAAAGTGTTGAGACTTGCCGGGCGTAGTTGCGCACACTTGTAATCCCTGCGCTTTGGATGCGGAGACAGGAGGATCGCACAGGTTCGAAGCCAGCCACGCTGGCTTAAGGAACCCTGTTTCCAAAAATAAAATAGGTCTGGGAGTGTAGCCTGGAGGTAGAAGGGCTTCCAGGAACCCCAGTACCACCAAAAAAAAAGTAAATAATTTCTAATTAATATATTTTTAAAAAATTGTTGAGACTACATATATACATATGTACACACACATACACTATATATTCTATTTGTGCATACATGTGTATGTACATATATATGTACATACGTAGTGCTGGGGATTGAACCCAGGGGCATTCTACCTCAGCTCTATTTTATTGTTATTTAGAAACAGGGTCTTACTAAGTTGCTGAGAACCTTGCTAAGTTGCTGAGACTGCCCTCGAACCTGCAATCCTCCTTTCTCAGTCTCCCTAGTACTGAGATTACAGATATGTTTCACCATACTCAACAAGACATTTTATATTTTAAATATTTTAAACTAAGTCCTTAGAAACCCTCTGTGAATTTCACATTTGCAACACGTCTTGAATTGGGCTGTCCAAATTCCAAGCACTTAATGCTACATGTGACTGGTGTCTACCTATCTTGAGTCTACATTCTAAATATCTTGGTTTTACTACATGGAAGTGGTCCCTGGCCCTGCAGTGTTAATTCTCTCTTGTTGAGTTAGCTCCAAAGTCCAGAAGGGTGGTGGAGAAGGGATTGATGTAAAGTTTGGGGAGAATAGGAAAATTAAACTCTCCTACCCATTTGGAGCCTTTAGTACACTCCTAGGGGTCAGCTCTGGGATGATCAGCCCTGGGGTTGAATTGCAGTCCTTATTCACCCTCTGGGGCCACAAGCTCAGCACCCACATGTTCTGCATACCTGCCTTCTCAAGTCCTCTGTGGCCTCCCTGTGATACCTCTAGGACTGTGGGACAAGGACCATAGAGATTGAACACCATGGCAGCCCTTGGGATGTGGCTTCCTCTCTTCCCACTCTGGGCCTGGTTGTCTATGCCAGGGAGGGAAGAGATGTCAGTCTTTAGAGGGCACACCATGGGGTGGCTCGGTGCCATGAGGGTGACATGTAGTGTCCTTATCGCTGCCTGGCACGTAATGGGCAGAGAGGCTGCCTCTCAGGGCAGCTCTACTGGCACTATGAGTCATAGGTGTTTTCTCTGTCGGTCCATTCTCTCTGACAGTCCCCTCAGGGGGCCACAGCTCAGTTTTTCTTGCATTTCAACAAACTCACTCAATGGACTACCTAGGTGGATTATAGGTTGGTTGTCCCCATAACCCAAAGTCTTCTCTCTGGAAAAAGAGGGATGCAGGGCCACGAATGCTCTAATGGACCAAGCTGACTTCAGAGGACAGGAGGCTGGCAATGACCAGGGGCCCGGGCCAGTCTCCCTAGTGTCCTTGATAGCACAGGATTGACGAGGACACTGAGGAGACATGGGGGCGTCAAGAGGGCAGGGCTGTCACCGCCTCATACTCATCAGGCACATGCTTCTTCTGCTCTGAGGATGTTTCAGAAACTGTACTCCTGCCTGATGCCACCTCCTCAGTCTTGCTCAGGGGTATAGATGAAGGATGGAAAAGGAGAGATAAGAGAAGAGGAGAGCAGATGAACATTCCTCTATTTGTACCTGGTAGAAAGCATTTCACCATAGAATTCATAAGTCAGGATATTTCAGACTTTGACTATAATTCACAGAAAGAAAAACATTTAAACCACTGGATCTTTAGAGTACTATAACCTCTTTGAAATAAAATTTTTTTTTGGCAGTTTCAAAGGCTAAACTTTCACATACCCAGTGATAAGCAGTTCTATGCACATATATATTCTATGCATATACCCAATATGGATGTGTATTTTTTTCTGAAAGACATGTACTAGAATATTCATAGGGGCATTCATAATTCATGATTACTGTTTGTAATTATTAAAAGGCAGAAACAACTCAAATGTCATCCATAGGGAACTGTTTTAAAATGAATATAGGCACACAATATGCAATATGTATATTGTACATATAGTAGTATAGCAACAAGAATGAACAAACTATAACAACAATATTCTTGGTGCTGTCGAAAATAACATTGAATGAAAAAGCCAGACACAAAAGAACATATATTTCTCATTTCATTTACATAATTCAGAAAAGGTGAAAATAATCTACATTACTACATATTTTATTGCAACCCATATAGATGTACAGCATCTATATATCTGAATTGAAAGAATAATGAAACAATTGTTATTTTTACTATATATAGAACATTCTAATATTTCCCCATGAATGAATTTTATAATTATGAATGAGTTATGATCTATAGTTTGGAAAACATGAACATTAAAGCTGGTTAGTCTTCCAGATTAACTCCCAGGCCACCTAATCTCTCTAAGCCTAAATTTCCTCCTGTATAAAAGAGGAAAATGATGAAATCCATCTGTAGGGTTAGTTGTGGGATTGGGTTAGTTAATGCACATTAAGCTCTTTGCATACTGACAGTCATAGGAGCACCCTCACACATGAACACATATACATGCTTCTTTTAGCAATTTATCTCCAAATGCATCTAGGTCTTTTCTTGGGCAAATAAACCTTTTAAATCCTTGCTCTCAGCACATGATGGTAATGTGTACTAATCTTTGAGAGAAGACTTAGAAGTGGCTCAGTGCCCTAGGGAAGCCAAGTTCCTTGTTGACTAGGACTTTGGGGATTTTCACCTAGCAGTGGGCTTCTTTAAGTTGTGTCTGTTCCCACATCACATTGCACTGAACTGTTTTCTTGTCTGCTCTAGCTTTCTTGGCAGGGCCTGAGATCATTGGAGCATGTACAGTATAACTGTATTTGCACAATCCCTGTCTTGAAAAAAAAAGTCATCTTGGCTTGGGAAATGTTGGCCACCGCTAAGAGCCAGCCCTCCTACTTGGCCATGAGGTCTGACCAGCCCCCATAGCTTCCTCCAACAACAGGGGCTTTATGCTTTCATGCAAAAAGACCAGCTGTCAGCTTAAATTTCCCTAATCCAGCCAGATCCCAACTCAGCCAATCAACAGTCCCTATCTGAGGGAAGCCCATCTGTGAAATGCAGCAGTGCCCTTACTGGAATGACTTGTCATAAAAATTAGTTTGGGCACTAATCTAAGGAAGCTTTGTGCTGAGTCGAGCAATGGCGAGGTCCCAGTTGGTGTCTTCCTCCTTGCCAAAGAGCTAGACCAGGTTAGCAGTACGGAGATTGAGAACACAGCCCACACCAACCCCATGTGATGCTGTCCTTGGGATGAGGGAACACTCATGCCCACTCCCCCTCTGTCCTCCACTTCAGGCAGCTGGTTGCTCTGCCACCCAGGAGGGAAGAGAGAATGGATGGATAGATGGATGGATGGGCGGATGGATGGATAGATGGATGTAAATATATTGTCATCTGTGTAGGGGGTAGGTTTTTTTTTTACTGTAAGATGACATTACTAATTACTAACTCTTGTTGGTTCTATTGGTTGAAAAAGGAAAACAAGCTCATCCCTAAGAAAGATTTCCCTGGTGTAAGTTGCCTCTTGCCTCTGGAAGAATAGTTACTTTCAAAAGATTCTTTTTGCTTTTTCCTCTTCCGGGGACGGCGTCTACAGGCACCCAAAATGGTCCAGCGTTTGACATATCGTTGTAGGCTTTCCTACAATACAGCCTCTAACAGAACAAGGCTGTCTCAAACCCCTGGCAACAGGATTATTTACCTGTATACCAAGAAGGTTGGGAAAGCTCCAAAATCTGCATGTGGTGTGTGCCCAGGCCTACTGCGTGGGGTTCGTGCTGTGAGACCTAAGGTTCTTATGAGATTGTCTAAGACAAAAAAGCATGTCAGCAGGGCCTATGGTGGTTCCATGTGTGCTGAATGTGTCCGTGACAGACGCAAGCATGCTTTCCTTATTGAGGAGCAGAAAATCATTGTGAAAGTGTTGAAGGCACAAGCACAGAGTCAGAAAACTAAATAAATGAATCTCTTTGAGTAATAAAAAAAAGATTCTTTTTTACTGCTGAGGAAAATAAGTCAGACTTTCTTTTGGTTGTATTATAGTGACTTTTTTCCTCTGACCTATCCACATATGTTTGCTTCTCTCAGTTTTTGCCACACCCTCCTTCCTTCACTACTGTCACAGGAAGAGAGAGAGAGAGGGAGAGAGAGAGACAGAGAGAGAGAGAGAGAGAGAGAGAGAGAGAGAGAGAGAGAGAGAGAGAGAGAGAGAGAGAGAAACAACAGAGAAAAAGAGAGGGGGAGAGAGAGAGACAGAGATGACAGAGAGAAAGAGAGACTGATTCTCAGGGGCTCTGGGCTAAGAGCTGGGCAATAGCAAGCAGAGTCTAATCTGGCCTGCAGGTGGGTGCTCATCCCTCCCAGGCTTGCTGAGCATGGTGGCCAATTAGAGAAGGCCTCAAACACAGCCCTGACCTCAAGGAAACCTGGGTTAGGAAGTGGTATTTCCACACATAAAAATTGCCAACCCTTCCCGGCCAAATGCAAGTGCATAGAGAGGCCACCAGCCTAATGTGACACCCATGCCCTCCCGTCCCTTCCCAGGCAGGGGCACGGCCTCCTCTGCTCCCCACTCAGCATCTGTAAGTGTTCCCTCTATGCCTCCATGTTTGAATCACATTGATTCAGGGCACAGGTGAGGACTTAGTATGTTTTTTGAGGACCTAGTATATGCCCTGCATTGTTCCAGGGATCATGGGATATATTTCATCAGAGACAGTTGACCACTCAGGCTGGAAGTGTGTACCAGGCTGATGCTGACAAATTAAAATGAAAACTTTATAGATATGAGCTCAAAGGAGCAGGAGCCAGCCTCTTGACATTCTAAATTGACTGAATAATGCGCCTCTCTTGTGCTATTTAAAAAAAATCACCCAGCCTTTACCAAAATTTTATTTTTAGACAATCACACAAACATGTTCAAGTTGTCCATTTTTGTGTAGTATCTTGCTTAAAAATATTTTGGAATTTTACCTGGAAGTATAGATTCTAGAAATTTTAGATGTGTGAATTTTACAGTAAAATTGGGTGGGGGAGGAACATCACTTTCTAATTAAAAAAAAAAAACACCTGAAGATTTTCATTTGTT
This sequence comes from Muscardinus avellanarius, assembly GCF_963383645.1. Taxonomy (NCBI): domain Eukaryota; kingdom Metazoa; phylum Chordata; class Mammalia; order Rodentia; family Gliridae; genus Muscardinus; species Muscardinus avellanarius. Next base: position 46,046,890 of record NC_137786.1, read on the forward strand.
TGTTTTTTTTAAAAAACATTTTTTCTCAGCTGGGCATGGTGGCACTCAATTGTGATCCCAGTACTTGGGAGGCTGAGACAGGAGGATTGCAGGTGTGTGGCCAGCCTCAGCTACTTAATGAGGCCCTCCACAACTTAGTGAGATGCTGTCTTAGAGAATAAAAAAATAGGGCTGGAGGTATATCCTGGAGGTAGAATGCCCCTGGGTTCAATGCTTCTGGATCTCCCAGTACTGGAAAGAAAATTTTTTTTTCTCACACTAATTAGGAACATTTTCTTTTCTTTCTTTCTTTCTTTCTTTTTTTTTTTTTTTTTTTTTTGGTGGTACTGGGGTTCCTGGAAGCCCTTCTACCTCTGGGATATACTCGCACAGGATACACTCCCAAACCTATTTTTTAACCTTTTCATTTGGAAACAAGGTCTCTTAAGCCAGCAAGGCTGGCTTCGAACCAGCACGATCCTCCTGTCTCCGCCTCCCAAGTGCAGGGATTATACGCGTGCACCACCACGCCTGGCAAATTAGGAACATTTTCTGTCTTAATTATTTTGGCTTTTTTTCCCCTTACTTTAGACTAGTCTTTGGAATAAAGAGGACTAAGCAATGTTTTGGCCACACCTTTGCTCCAAGGCAATATCATAAAATACAGTGGCCACTTTTAGACCCTGAGTGCTGAGCAGCCAGCTTTATAGATTGAAGTGCCTGGAGGGTGTTTTCTCAATACTTTGAATGTACACAATTGGTGTTGGACCAAAATAAGATCAATGAGTCTATTGGTTAAGGCCCCATTTATGCCATTTTATAGGCTGATATTCATGTATTACACCATTTAGCTACAAATAGTGGAGGTGTTTATACTATTGTATGTATGTATGTATGTATGTATGTATGTATGTATGTATTTTTGGTGGCTTTGGTGATTGAACCCAGGGTGTTGTACCACTGAGCTATACCCTCAGTTCTTTTTAATTTTTTTAAATTTTAAAACAGGGTTTCACTAAATTGATTGCTCTGGTCTCAACCTGATATCATCCTGTCTCTACCTGCCATATACTGAGATTACAGTTGCACACCACTGCACCTGGCCTTTCATGCTAATTTGTAAGGAGATTATTATAGCATTTAAAACAAAGTTGAGCCGGGCGTGGTGGCACACACTTGTAATCCCTGCACTTGGGAGGCAGAGACAGGAGGATCGTGCAGGTTCGAAGCCAGCTGTGCTGGCTTAAGAAACCCTGTTTCCAAAAATAAAAAAAAAGTATAAAATAGGTCTGGGAGTGTAGCCCAGAGGTAGAAGGGCTTCCAGGAACCCCAGTACCACCAAAAATAAATAAATAAATAAATAAATAAATAAATAAATAAATAAATCAAGGTTGAAATGAATTAAAAGCAACAGAGAAGAGGAAGAAGATTTAGAAACATTTATTTATTAGTTCATTTACTAACTTATTTGCTTACTCGTTAAAGACCACTAAGGACTCATTAACAGATTGCCAGGCACTTATAAAATCAGGCAAAGTGTCTAACATTCTCAGGTTCTCTTAATCTCTTTCGCCCTCCCCTCCTATTCTTTTTCTTTTCTACACAGCAGTTGATTCCTCTACCAGCTGACTGATTTCAGTGCTACAGGAAATTGAAGGATTAAAAAACAACAACAAGCCGGGCGTGGTGGCGTACGCTTGTAATCCCCGCGCTTGGGAGGCAGAGACAGGAGGATCGCGCAGGTTCGAAGCCAGCCGCGTGCGCTGGTTTAGGAGACCCTGTTTCCAAAATGAAAATTTAAAAAATAGGTCTGGGAGTGTAGCCCGGAGGTAGAAGGGCTTCCAGGAACCCCAGTACCACAAAAAAAAAAAAAAAAAAAAAAAAACAACACTGTGAGCTTCCTAAGGAACTGAGATTTAAGTCTTGAGAATAAGATTCTAGTGGTTATAAAAATGGGGCAAGACATTCCCAGTGAGTGTGAAGGAGCTACCAGTTTCAAGAAGGACCGGCCATAGGCACCAATGACTCGCCTCCCAATGAGTGTATCTTAGCTTTATACCTTTCACCAGCTTGACGTATGTGCCTATTTTTTAACACTGGCTCAAAAAACAAATGTGACCCAGTGAGTTTTCCTGAGTTTTTGTTTTCCACTTTTCTTCATTCTTTTATTTTAAACTCCTTGGAAAGAAGACTATGTCTGCTCTTTAGTTCAAGAAGACCAGGCCAAAATAAAATCAACCAATTTCTCAGTTAAAAACACAACTATGCCATCTTACGTGGTGAAACTGATAGATCATGAAAGAACTAGCAGATTGTAAGAATTTAAGTTCTATGAATATATCTGTGACAGTGAGAACCAGGTCCCAGTATGAAATAAGCCAAATGAGACAAGAGAATTGTCATCAGGCTTTATACACAGAAAATGTTCAAAAAGTGTCAGATCAAAAAGTATTGATTTGTCCTGGCTATAATGCAGTAGAATGCAACCATAAAATCAGAGAGGGACAGTAAAACAGCCCAAATAAGCAGAGAGGCAGGCCAGGTAATTCAGAGGCAGCAGGCTGCCTGGGCCCCGGAAGGCCAGAGGTCACTGCTGGCTGTGGGGTGGCCAGTGCGTGAGTGGGGGGGGGCACATTGGAAGGGGGAGAGTGCACCTGAGGCTGGGACATCTCTGGCTCCAAATGATGTCAGCACGGTCACTTCAGGAGATGCAGAGAGAGAGCGCAGAGCTGCAGGGGTGGCTGCGTTTGTTTTCCTGTTTAATTTCGTGGGTTGACCTTGAGTGTTAATATCTGCTTTGAGACAGCTGCTATGAAGCAAGGGAATTCCCAGAAGAACTTTCCTGTGTGTGGTGTTCTCCTGGGTCTCTGCCATGAAAATGCAAGTGGCAGCTAAGCCAGATTAATAAGTAAAAGGAACATGGAACTTTTGCTAGAGAATTTTGGTCTTTCCTGCATGTTTCTCTAATATTCATTAAGTAAGATCCACAAAAATGAATGAAAAATAAGATTACTGTATGCCATGCCTTTTAAATGTGCTGGTCTGAATCATCTGACAGTCCAGGGGAAGGCACAGCTCCTCTACTCAGGACTCAGCCTCCGTGGAGTTAGATGCTAACCTGTAGGAAAAGGGCACATTGCAAAGGACTTCTGTCTAAAAACACAAAAATGTAACCCAGTTGTGATAGCTTTATTGTGCTGCAAGACTTCACATGCAATCTTATTTCAAAATCTTTCTTTTCTTTCCACTTGGAGAATATATATGTGAGTGTGTACATATATACATGCACATGTGTGTCATATATATGTGTGTATAAGGTTTACATATATACACACATATATATTCTTGAACTCTTTTTCAGACCACCTTTGTTGTTCTGTTGGTCCTCTCATTCCTTCCTTCTTTCTTTCTTTCTTCCTTTCTCTCTTTCTTCTTCCTTCCTTTCTTTCTTTCTTCCTTCCTTCCTTTCTTCTTTCTTTCTTTCTTTCTTTTCTTTCCTTTTTTCCTTCTTTCCTTCTTTCCTTTTTTCTGTGGTACTGGGGATTGAACCCAGAAGCATTCTACCTCCAAGCTATACCCCTGGCCCTACTTTTATTTTTTATCTTGAAATAGGGTCTCACTAAGTTGTAGAGGGTCTTACTAAGCTGCTGGGACTGACCGTGAACTGCGATCCTCCTGTCTCAGCCTCCCAAGTACTGGGATTCTAGGTATGCACCACCAGCCTTGGCTTCACTGATGAGTTTATTGAATCTTTGACACATGTTCTCTCTGTATGTGTATAAGAGTTAGGATTTTAGCTTTCTGAAAATTATATTTTGACAAACCTTAGAAGTCTGGCCTACTATAATAGGCTTAATTTTATTTCTTAACAAATACATTGTGATTTATCTTTGGTAATATGAAGGATATGAAATATTGTAATTAGCATCTATAATTTCATATAGTCTGTTTTCTACATTCCCATTAATAGCAACATTGAGAGAAAATAGCCAAGAGGAGCTGGCATTTTGCAAACCATTTGGGAAGTCTTGAGCAGTGTTTGCAACAGGCAATAAAACCACATAAATTTGTAATTGGCAAGAAATGTTTTCTACTATTCTGTAGAACTGGTCTTCCATGGACTCATGTGATTATGAAATTCTTGCAAGCTTTCCTTCAGGCATTTCAAACAGAAAGAGGAACTTTATAAAAAAATATCTCCTTGGGGAAAGATTTTTCTCTCCTCCCTGCCCCAAAAGGACCTATAATTCATTTCAGCTGCTTTGTATTTTTATGGCATCACTTTTTAGATGTAGCAATGGAAAATAGAGACATGGGAAATATGGGGACAAGGAATTTTCTCTTGGTGAGGACTAGGTAACTAACCTCCAGTATTTAATATATACCAGCTTTTATCTGCTTCCAATATTGTGTAGGGATTTTGAAACATTGTAGTTAACATCCTTCTTAAAAAAAAAACCTGAAATCAGCTTAATATATATATATATATATATATATACACATATATATATATATATTCTAATTATTTTAAGAGATCTATGAAACAATTGAGCCAGCTTATAGATTTATTTCCAGTTATTCTTTCCCTACACAGCATGCTACATCTCTTATGGTATAAAATTAATGCACAATGCAAATTTGAGTTTTTCACATATTCATCAAATAAAAATTATTAAATTCTTAATGTATCCAAGACATTGGATATACAGGTCTAAGATAGTCTCAATACTATAGGCTCTTACATTTTAGTGGGAGAGGCAATGACCGGATAATACTGATTTGTAAAAGGACATAAAGATACTTTTTTGATGCAATTAGAGCTTAGTTTCAATATTAGCAGATTTTTATTGTGTTTGAGCTGTAGTCAACTAAACTATTGCATGGACTCTCTTATTTGGGGTGATATATGGCGTGTGTGTGGTGTGTGTGTGTGTGTGTGCATGTGTATGTGTGTGTGCGTGTGTGTGTGTGTGTGGTGTGTGGTGTGTGTGTGTGGTGTGTGTGTGTGGTGTGTGTGTGGTGTGTGGTGTGGTGTGTGTGTGTGTGTGTGTGTGTGTGTGTGTGTGTGTTGGGATGGAAGGTAAACAGAAAAAGGACCAAAGGAAACAGACTGGGATTGGTAAATTATCCCTTTTGCTCATTAAAAACTATGTCCCAGAAACTAACAAAAGGCAGAACCTCAGTTCTGCTCAGTGCCTCGCAGAGTGGGATATTAATAAATATTCACTGAATTGAGTTAAATATACATAAGAAGTGAACCTTGAATTCCAGTTTACAATCCAGGACAAGCTGCACTAAATACTTAGTGAAATAATTATAACAGAAAGAAGCAGGTGGGTTTCAGAAAGAGGAGGAGCATGGTGAGCGCAGCGCAGCACAGCAGAGGTTCCCTAAACTGGCCCATCAGAACCCACTTGGAACAGAGGCTGGAGACTTGGACATGGTCGAGTGGGCAGGACGGTGCCTTATTTCATAGGTAGAGGGAAAGCATGAGCCTGGGCTTGGAGGTAGAACAATGTGGGACCCAGATGAAACAATTCAGTTTGGGCAAGATGAAAAGAGACAGACAAGGAAGGTGCAGAGGTGCAGTAGGTTCACACAGTGATAGTTCCCAATACCACATAAAGAATTTGAACCCAAAGCTGTAGACAAAGAAACATTGCTGGAGGTCATTTGCCATCTTTGAATGATAGACTGCTGATGGAACAGATATAAAATTGGTATGCTGTGTCAGATTATTTTTTTGTGTGTGTGGTACTGGGGGTAGAACCCAAAAGCTTTTCTACATCTGGGCTACACTCCCAGAGCTAATAGGTCTCACTAAGTTGCTGAAAGCCTCACTAAGTAGCTGAGGCTGGCTTCGGACCTGTGCGATCCTCCTGTTTCAGCCTCCCAAGCATGGGGATTACAAGCATGTGCTGCCATGCCCAGCTTTGTCGAATTCTTTTAAGTATCCCTTTAAGAAATCTTAGTATGTTTGGTTATACTGATTTATTTTGAAATAATCGTAGCTTAGAATCCTATGATTCCTATGGCATGTTAGAATTACCTTGGGTTCCTTGCTTTAAAATATTCTATACTACCGAGGGACCTATCACTTATTCTTCTAAGACATTTGCAGCTGATGTGTGTGGGTTTTTTTTTTTGTTTTGTTTTGTGTGTGTGTGTGTGTGTGTGTGTGTGTGTGTGTGAATGTGTGTGTTACTGGGGTTCCTGGAAACCGTCCTACCTCCGGGCTATACTCCTAGATCCATTTTTATACTTTTTTAAATTTGGAAACAGGGTCTCTTAAGCCAGCACAGCTGGCTTCAAACCTGCGCGATCCTCCTGTCTGCTTCCCGAGCACGGGGATTACAAGCATGCGCCACCACGCCCGGCTGCAGCTGATGTTTTAGCTGTATTAGATATGAGGATCAGCAACCATTCTCAGGCTCTCCAAGGAGGAGACACTTAACCTGTAGCATGACTCCTGATAGCAGGTTCTCCATCCAAGAGTAGGTCCTCAGCAAAGGTCAACTGTCATGTGCTCTATGGCTGCTTTACTGGGACTTTTGCCACCAGCACGTTGGAGATCTTTTGATACTTTTCAGTCACTGTGGAACTCTGATTTGTTTTCCTACTATAAAAGATGACTCTTCTTAAACCTATAGTAAGAAATGTCAATCACTAGTGTATTACTCAGTTGTGGCCAAAGCTGCATGAATATTAATAACTACTAAGCATTTACCATGTCCCAGATTGCTGACAAAGTACAGCCACCCAACAAGACTGAGACAGGAATCATAACAATCATCCCAGTTTACTGAGGAGGACCTGAGATTGCTAAAGCATGTCTATAGCAGGAAAGAGAGGAGCAGTCGTTGGGCCCTGGCATTCTCAAGTCAGGGCCGGGGGAAGCTTGCTTCTCTACACAGAGTTCTTCCGGTTATTGTCTTCAGCCTTTCTACCCCCAGCTAAGCTCACAGACAAGTAGATTGCACAATGGAACCCCATCCCTGGCCATGAGTCTGGCTTCTTATCTGGTGGCCAGTTATCATCGACTTCTCAGGAATGTCTTTCTAGGTCACTGTTTGCATCATTTCAGAACAAGAGCTCCCTGGAGCTCCTGTATGGCTGGGACCTAGAGACTGTAGTTCCAGGCTGGAATCTTCCTTGTTGTCACTCTCTACTCACTCTGCCTTTTATTATCTATTAGTTTTGGGAGGCCTTTAAACATTATGACATATTTTACCTCTTTTCTCAGAGTAATTAACCTTTTCCACATCTTTAAAATGGTTTTATTCTTTCTTTGTCCTTGATTACCTAGAAATATTTTTTCAGAGTCAATTCAAGAATGACCTGGGATTTTATTATTTTAATAGCTATTTTATGAATTCTGTTTTTCATATATTTTCATATATTTGTATTTTTATACTTTTTTCATTTTTTTTTTTTTTTTACAGGGCTGAGGATTGAACCCAGGGCTCTGTGCGTGCCAGGCCAGCACTCTGCCACTGAGCTAAATCCTCAATCAGCCTTTATATATTACTAAGATTTAGGAAATTGATGCTCAAAAATTATTATTATAATTATTTTAGTGGCAAGTCCAGTAGTCATGCTCAAATACAGATCTGTCTCTATAACTAAATTTCCCTAATGTGGCCATAGATGATAAACCCAACCTTCCTTGAAGCCCCATTTAGCACCATTGCACTTGGGTTTTATTGCTACCTCATCTTTCATTTGTTAAAATCAGATTTTTTTTATTTTTATTTTTGGTACTGGGGATAGAACCCAGGGGCATTCTACCTCTGAGCTACACCCCCAGCCCTATTTTTTATTTTTTTATTTTTTTGGTGGTACTGGGGTTCCTGGAAACCTTTCTACCTGTGGGATACACTCCCAGACCTTTTCATAGTTTTTATTTGGAAACAGGGTCTCTTAAGCCAGCAAGGCTGGCTTCAAACATGAGCAATCCTCCTGTCTCTGCCTCCCAAGCGCGGGGATTACAATCGTGCGCCACCACGCCCAGCTTATTATTTATTTTTGAAACAGGGTCTCACTAAGTTGTGGAGGACCTCACTAAGTAGCTGAGGCTGTCTGCAAACTGCAATCCTCCATTCTTCAGCCTCCATAATGCTGAGAATACAAGTGTGCGCCACCATGCCCAGCTATGATTTTATTTCTTTATATTTATTTACTGAACCAAATTAAATATCTCCATGCACCTGGAAAAACTTTAAAACCATAAACAATAAGAGACACCATATTGAATTAAGTATCTAAGACTCCTCAATTAAGAAAAAAAAATTAGAAGAATTTCCCCTAAAAAAATGTCAGATATAAGATTTATTTAGCAGTCCTGAAGAGTTCGCAAGATCTCACTCTACATCATAAAGTCTCTGCTTGATTTGATATATAACACATTTGAAGCAATCAGAATGAACTTAGCTTGTTCTCACGAAATTATGACTCCCAAAAAGCAGGGGAAACCCTGAAATTTATGGCCCTAAGAAAGCAAGGAAACCTCTGCTTTTGTACATTTACTCTCAAGAAAACTCCATAGTTAAATTTAGCCTCCCTAGACTTCATCCATCCTCAGTTTATTAGTCAAGTAATGTCCCTTCATTCATTCAACAAAAAATTTTCAAGTGTATATTATGTGCCAGAAACTGTTTGCTAGGATCTGGGACTGCCCTCACAATCCAAGCTGGCCATCCTCCTGTACAATAGAGGCTGAAAGGATTTCAGAAGTGTGATACTTCCTTTAGAGAGAATTAAGCCGGAAAGACCAGAAAATAAATTTTTGATTAATAAAGGGATTCAAGAAATATGTCATGGCTGCTTTGTGTTCAGTATAGTATTTAAAATGCCATGTTTGCTTAGCTTTTCTATTTGTTACAAAGGACTTTCATGAGCAAGTCCACTTTTAGGATTTGGGTAGTTCAGGTAGGTTTTCTTCACTATGAACTCCTCAAGTATAGAAACTGTGTTTTATTAATGTTTATGTCTCCAGAATTTGGCCCAGGGCCAGGTACAAAATCAGCTTTGAATGAGTGATTTTGAATTCCCTGCTTCCAATTATATGTATGGAAGTTATTCCCCCTACTGGTCTGTAATTGGAGGCTCTTTCTACTGCTTCCTTTCCGTGTGTCCGGTAGTGTTCTCATTAGCCAAGGCATTGAGCTGAATCTCCCTGAGGAAAAGTGTCAGGCTGGTCTCAGAGCGTGAGCAGGGACAATGCCATGCCACCTAGCCACAGCATCGCCCCTTGAAGCCATAATGAAGAAGGTTTTGTGTCATCATGTATAAAATGAGGAGTTTACTAAAGATATAAGGTATTAGTTGGGGGCAAATTGGACAACTGAAAGAATTTCATGTGGGGAACGGTAGTTTCATGACAATGATTAAGGTTTCTGAAATATAAAGACAGATTTTTTTTCTAGTATGGGGGATGGAATGCAGGGCCTCACGTAAACTAGGAAAGTGCTCTACCACTGAGCCACATCCCCAGTTCTCAAGACAGATTTAAACGGGCAGTAAATGGCATCTAAGGTAAGGACTTCCTCAGCAGGCCCTCATCAACTGTTCCCTTTCATAAGGGACTTGGAACTTTATATCATTTATAATATGTACGTCGACTACATAGACTGCCGATTGAAAACAATAATCCAGCTGATAATCAGAATACAAGAAATGACAGGGCAACTATGGCATTTGGTCTCTGGGAGAAAGCAAGATAACAATAAGGTATTTATATTAAGGGCAAAAAATATATTTTCTCAAAAATGTTGGCTTCTAAGTTCTGGCCCTGTGGTAAGACTATGACTTGTAATTTCTGCCTTTCCTCATTAGAAAATTTCAATCTCCTGATTTTAATTGCCTCACCCATCTATGAAAACATCCCTATGAGGTAATCCAGGACGTAGAAGTTCAAAACATGAAATAAATATAGGCAGAAAAATATAAAAGATGATTTTATTTATTTATTTATTTTTTTGGTGGTACTTGGGTTCCTGGAAACCTTTCTACCTCCGGGCTACACTCCCAGACCTATTTATAGTTTTTATTTGGAAATAGGGTCTCTTAAGCCAGCACGGCTGGCTTCGAACCTGCACGATTCTCCTATCTCCGCCTCCCAAGTGTGGGGATTACAAGCGTGCATCACCATGCCTGGCTAGAAGATGATTTTAGCTACCAAGAATCTAGATATTTTCCTGTGGGATCTTGGAAAAGTCCCTTAACATGTCTGAATCTCAATTTACTAACTTCAGTAAAATATTTTTATTTATTTATTTATTTTTATTTATTTATTTTTCTTTCTTTCTTTTTTTAATTGGTGCACTGTATTCATACATCATAGTGGGATACAAACTTTTGTAGACATACATGCACACATCGCCCAGTCAGCCCCCACCCCATTCTCTCCCCATCCCTCCCTCCCATGCTTGGCTTAGTGGTTGACAGCTAGTATTATAGCAAGTTATCCAAAATTAAAAATGATAATCTCACATAACAGTTTCATTTGTCTGATACCAAGCTTTTGATGACTTAAAGATAACATTTCAATATTTCTTTTTGCTTTCTTTCTTACCAGAGAATATTTTTTTCTATTTTTTAGGTGAAACTATCATATATTTATATATTTATTTTTCAGAAAAAAAATCTATCCTAATATGGAATATGGACTCTAGATACCCAAAACGATCTTGAAAAAGAACAAAGCTAGAAGATATATATTTTCTGATTTCAAACCATATAAAGCTACAATAATTCAAACAGTGTAGTACTGTTCTAAAGGCAGATATATAAACCATTGGAGTTAAATAAAAGCCTAGAGCTAAATTCTTCCCTATATTGTCAAGTTATTTTTGACAAGGTTTCCACGAACATTTGGTGGTGGAAATAATAATCTTTTAACTAAATATTGTTGAAAAATAATACTTACATGGAAAAGAATAAAATTGGACCCTTACCTAATCCCATATACAAATATTAACTCAAAATAGATAAAAGACCTAAATATAAATCTTAAGACTATAAACTTTTAGAAGAAAATCTGGGTCATAAAACCTCACAACATTGAAATTGGCAGTGATTTCTTGGATATGATTTCAATGGCAGAGGCAACAGAAGAGTATACAAACTCCCTAAAAAATAAAAAAATATTGTATATCCAAAGACAATGTAAACAGAGTTAAAAGTTACTAATAGAATTGGATAAAATATTTCCAAATGCTATATCTGAAGGTATATTAATATTCCAACTAGAAATCCTAAAAATTAACAACAATAAAGGCAAACAATACAATTTAGAGATAGGTAAAAGACTAACATAAATAATGAATCTCCACAGATAACCAATCTTAGTTGTCTGTTGGATGGAAACTCTTGTTTCTCTGGTTTTGGTGTGTGTTACCTATTTCTTCTTTGTAGTTAATCTCTTTAAGTATTTTCTCTAGTGCTGGTTTTGAAGACAAAAATTCCTTCTGTTTCTGTTTGTCATGGAAGCTTCTTATTTCTCCATCTAATTTGATAGAAAGTTTTGCTGGATAGGAAATTTTTGGCTGGAAGTTGTTTTCTTTCAGAGTTTGGAATATGTTACTCCAAGCCCTTCTGGCTCTCATAACTTGGTTTGGGAAGTCTGGAGTGATTCTAATTGGTTTGCCTCTGAGTGTCAGTTGGCCCTTTGTTTTTGCTGCCTTTAAGATTCTCTGCTTGGCTTCCACATTGGTCATTTTGACAATTATGTGGCATGGGGATCCTCTTCTCCGATCCTGTCTAAAGGGAGTTCTATAAGTTTCCTGGACCTGTGTATCAACCTCTTGCTCTATGTTTGGAAAATTTTCTGCTATTACTTCCTTGAAGAGATTTTTGATCCCTTTGGTTTCACTTTCTTTTCCCTCCTCTATTCCAATTATTCTTAGGTTAGCTCTCTTAAAATGGGCCCATATTTCTTCAATGTCAGATTCCTGCTGTCGGATATTTTTTTCTAGATTAGAAACTATGCATTCATTTTTGGAATGATCATCTTCTAAGAGCGAGATTCTGTTCTCCATGTGGTCTAATCGGTTGTTTGTGCTTTAAATTGAGGCCTTTACTTCAATTGCATCCTTTATCTCTTTTTGGCTCTCTCTGAATTCTTTTCGAAGCACCTCTATTATTTCTACAGTTATTTTCCTAATTTTATCTTCTAGAAATCTCTGATTTTCTGTTTTATCGGGTTCTGATGTTGTGGGGTTGTGGACATTCATTGCTCCAGTGTTATTCCTCTTTCCCATGATTTCGGAAGTTTGTGCCTTCTCTGGGTTCTTCGCTTGGGTCACTATGACTTCACTTAAGGTGCTCTGGATCTCGCGTCTGTAGTATCTCAGACCCCACTACTCCTTTACTGGGTTGTATCACAGAGTCTCCGACCCAGGGAGTCGATAGAGGCTGCTTTAAACTATGGGGGGTGCCAGGTTGCACGTTTTCCTATGGTGTGATATCTCTGCCACCGCCACTCCCCCACTGGGTCAAGTCCCAGGGAGTACAGTACTGGGATTTCTCCTCTGTGGCCTGCAATTTGACTCACTGTTCTTGAGTACACAGATGTAGCTGTACTGGACTCGGTGAATTCACTGCTGCTGCCACCGGTGGCAATATGGTGCTGCTGCCCCGCCCTCAGCCATGAGGCTGGCGTATTTCTTCTTGGTTTTGATTTCCACTGAGTCCCTGCAGCGTGTGCTGAGCTCAGCCACTGGGAGCTTTAGATGCTCCCTGTGCTGAAAATTCCCACCTAGCTGTTCCGCAGTGGCTCACCTCGGCTTGCTGTAGCTGTCCGGTGAATTCGCCGCTGCCGCCAGCAGTAAAGTGCTGCTGCCGCGTCCTTGGGCGTGAGGCCGGTGTATCTCCTCTGTGGCTCTGAGCTGTTCTCAGTCCGCTTTCTCTCTGGAGCCTGGTGATTTTTTTGTTTCTCTGGTGATGGTGTTTTCTGGCTATGAAAGGCACTGATTTTGTGGTAATGGAGATTAGTTAGTAGCGGGGCTCTTAAGCCCCGCTTTTCTCGGTCACCATCTTCCCGGAAGTCAGTAAAATATTTTTAAATTAGCCTATCTATCTTGTTATTTGGATTCTAAAAGAATAGAATTAATAGAGATAAGATACTTGGAAAAATTAAGAGATCTGTCCAAATGTATTGATTTTATTTAAGCATTTTCTTTTTGTAAATAAAACTTGGATATTGACTGCTTTTTAAAAAGTTAAAAAATTATTTTTTTTTCTTGACTCCCAACTCAGCTCTGAGTAGAAAACAGTAGTCAATAAGAAAGGAGTGAATAAACTGGTTATGAAAAAAACAGCTCCAGATTTAAGAGAAGTTCAAGTCAAGTAAGTCCTAGTTCTGGTGCTGCTTGATTTTGATGGACTTCCGTGTGGATGGAGTAACCTGATGTGTTTACTATGGTAGCAGTACTGTGTTGGTTTATCTTGCCAACTTGAGAACCAGAGGAGAAAGTGCAGATGAGCTGGGAGGGTGAGTTACTTAGTAAATGTGAGCAGATCTAAGAATTTTGATGGAGCCCAGTGGTTCCTAAAACCTCTGGTGTCTTTTTACACACACACACACACACACACACACACCTGCACACATCTGCACATACCAACCTCCTACTATACATTACTTTTCTAAACACTGAGGTTATACATTCTTGAATATAAAAAACACATTTTCTGCTTTTAGAGAGCTTATGTATTTTAGTTAGTGAAGAAATAAAATGGTGAAGTCAGAAGATAAATTATGATAAATTCAAATAATGGTATATGCTATGAAACAAAACCAAATAGAAAGTAACAGGAAAATGATTATGAAGGGTGGAGTTGATGATCTCAAAACATTAGTAGGATTTCTCTCTGAGGGGTTAACATTTGAACTGAAATCTGGATATTCAGAGGTATCAGCCAGAGGCAATATGGAACAAGGACTGAAAGAAGATCAAATGAATTGGATGAGGAAAATTTTTAGAAAAATGAGGTTGTAAAGGTGGTCAAGAGCCAAATCGTATGCATTGTTTACGCTATGAACTTGGAATTTATTTACTCTATGAACTTGGGATTTATTCTAGAGGACTTTAGTCTTTGTGGGTCAATGTCTTTCATTAAAAATCTTTGTCAGCTGGGCGTGGTGGCGCACGCTTGTAATCCCAGCATTCGGGAGGCTGAGACCTGGAGGAGCATGGTTTGCAGACAGCCTCAGCTACTTAGTGAGGTCCTCTGCCACTCAGTGAGACCCGGTTTCAAACTAAAGAATAAAAAATAGGGCAGGGGGTGTAGCTCGGAGGTCAAATGCCCCTAGGTTGCATCCTCAGACCTGCAAAAAAAAAAAAAAAAAAAAAAAAAAAAAAAAAAAATCTTTGTCATTGTCTCTACAAATGTTTCTTCTCACACATCCTCTCCTACCTTTCTTTGATACCAATCGCATGTTTGCTAGAGCATTTGATCATGTCTCACACATAGGGAACATTCTATTATGTTTTTCTTCATTTTTCTCTTTTTGGTTCAGTTTACATCATTTCTATTGACCTATTTTCAAACCCATTGACCCTTTCTTCTTCTGTAGTTAAATGCACTGACTAAATTTTTATTCCTAATATTATAGTTTTCATCTGTATAATTTCCACTTGATCCTTTTATATCATTTCCATTTCTGTGCTAAAATTCACCACCAGGCAAAAAGTAATTTCCTAAAATATGTTCATTAAATAAGTAAATTGTTTTTGTTATTCTGTTAGTACGAATGATTTTTAATATGGGGAAAATCACATTTGGAAAGTTCAGTTTGTCACAAATAAGCTATCTTCCACCAAGAGGTAATAATTCATGCTACTATCAGGTGAGAGCCACTTTCATTTGAAAGCTTTGCAAATCTACCCTGACTCTGGAGACAGCTAATAGTACAAAGCACCCTCATATTATTGATATTTTTATACTTGGCTAGTTCCCTCTGGAAGCTCACAGAGGAATAGACACACAGGCATATGAACATTAAGGCACTTTACTCAATAGCATGGAACTATAGCAATCATAGTAAATGTCTCCCTTGGTGAATGATTTGAATAAAGCCAGATTGTCTTTGGGTTCAGTTTTATTCCTAGAATAAAAAGATAAATCATTCTACTGAAAAGCCATGGAATATGCCCCTTGGAACCGATTACACATGACTTAAATTGCTTCTCTCTAGAGAATCGTTTTGGCAAGGCTCTCTCCACATGCAGCACTGAAAAGGAGATTCAGTTGTCACCTGGAGAAGCAAGCCCCAGAAGTCTTTCCTGCAAAGACCACAGTTCCAGGAATCTCATAATTTAACAGTTAAAAATTAGTAAGAGTAAACATGAAAAGAAGCAATCTCAAAGAGTTCATTTAATGTTTCTGAGTAGACCATACAAAATTATGAGGCAAGATTATGGAATTATAGAACAAGAAAAACACAAATGCCCATTTTCCAGAAAGCACTGGACTCTTAAATAAGTTTAGAGACTGATGCCTCTGGTAAGAGGATTATACATAAAGTATAATTAATATTTTATTTTTTGTGGCACTAGGGATGGAACCAGGGTCATTCTGCCCTCCAAGCTACACCCCCTGCCCTATTTTGTGTTCTTTATTTTGAAACAGGGTCTTACTGAGTTGCAAAGGGCCTCACTAAGTAGCTGAGGCTGCCTGAGAACCGCAATCCTCCTGTCTCGGCTTCCCGAATGCTGGGATTACAAGTGTGTGCCACCACATCCTCTTAATCAGTATGTTTTATTAGTGCTTATTATCATCATGGTCAAACACAATGCTACCTACTTCCCTGAGTATGTTTCTAGTGTAGGCAAAAATCCAGAAGATATTTTTACGATAAGAAGTGCTGACATTTACTAGAGTCCATACCCACAATTGTACATGTACAGACTCAAAGGAGAGTAGCAGAAACTTAGCCTCCATATTCATCTGTAGTTTCTAGACATTATATGGAGAGACAGAAATCTGAGCGTGGCTGGTGGCGAGGGCTGCTGAGGGTTTAATTAGATCATTGCACAGTCTGGGATATGCTGACCTTTTCTGTCCCTGCTAAGCCTAGGGCCTCTGTTTCTGAGCTCCTCCCTCTCTGCACACTGTAATAGGAGCTTTCATCTCAAAGTACTTCACGAACTTTATTTCTTACTGCCCTTGAGGAGTGGCCTTCACGAGTCTCTTTGCTGACTGGAGTGAAATGACCTGCTTAAGGTCCAGTGGGAATTGGTGCCCAAACTGGAATTACAACTCTGGTCCCTTTGGACCTCGTCCCAGGCTCTGGCTATAAGGACGAGGCAGCTGCACTTGTTTTCCCTCCCCCTCTGTCTCTGCCAAGTCACCCCAATCTGAGGCCTCATTTTCTTTTTTGCTCTGTGAGTTTTGGTTTTGCTCTTTGTGAACTGGATAGAACCAGACTTATGGCATGTTTCATGTGGTCGAATGTATCTGTGCGATGTGTGATGTTGACATGGGTTCACATTTGATTGATGTTACAGAGCTACTCAGGGCCAGGGTCTATACATCTGGGGACTTAGACAGCTAGAGAGATTCTGCTCCACTGTGTACATCCTTGAGAAATTCTCTCCCTGATCCAAGAGGGGGCTACAGGAGAGCACGGAGTGGGTTTGTTTGTTTGTTTTTAGTGAGAGTAGAGAGTTGAATGCAACATTCTTTTTCTTTGTTGGAGAATTGTTAAGTCATTCATTCTTTCAAAAAGTCTCTATTGAGCACTTATGACTTGCCAGGTCCTTAGTAAAACCATTAATTAGCATGCAGTATTCATGGTCAGAGTGCCACTCATGTCTTCACAGGCTTTACCGTTGCAATGCCCACAAGGACCAGCATTGGAGTCCTTGCTGAAGGCTTCCTCTGGTGGCTGGAGCCTGAAGAACAGGGCCTGTCCACTCCCACAGCCTGTAAGGTTGACCATGCCAGCCTTCGTGCCCCATGGGTAGAATGGGCCCCAGCAGCTCCATGCTGACTTCCCGGGCTCTAGTGGGAACTATAGAACACCATGTCCTGTACTGTTGGCTTGCCATCACCAGCTCACTTTCTCAAGCCCTCATCAGCATCTCCTGGGATAACCTCCCAAAAAACTACCTGCACTTGAATCCTGCTTTCTGGACTGCTTTAGAAAGAGCCCTCACCAAGAAAAAATTGGGGGTGGGGTGTTGCTGCCAGTGTGTCTAGTTTGCTACCCCCTCAAAAAAGCAGGTTTACATATGTATGTGGGACCTCAGATTAGAAGACTGATTGAATCACCAGTTTCATTTTGTGATATATCATCATGATCAATCATGCTGTGACTATTCTTGTATTCTAAGAATTTCTTGATAACTGTCCTCTTTTCCTTCTCCATGTTAGGAAACCCATGAGTTTGTGTGATATCTATCACTGAAATTATGCATTTCCTTGTGAGTTAGCTGCTATTTTTTGCATATATTTTTACTTTCCATGAATTATATTGTGTTTAGAAAAACTTTGTTCTTTTTCTCACTTTTTTACCTATTATATGTTTTTTAAGTTTTGTGCATACATTTAGTTTTTTATCCTAACAACACAGTGTATATTATATTTAATCATATTTTACTTCTTAATTTCTCTGGTTATGGACTCCTAATTTGCTCCCAGTTCTCCACAGGGGGGGGGGGAGAGGGAGAGGGAGAGGGAGAGGGAGAGGGAGAGGGAGGGAGGGAGGGAGGGAGAGAGAGAGAGAGAGAGAGAGAGAGAGAGAGAGAGAAGACAGAGAGACCCATAATATGTTGTACACATTTCTGTCTGTACTCTTCAGACTTTGAGAGAATTCCTCAGGGGTTCTATCACTAAACAATGTCAAATACCTGCACATTAGTGGGCCCCATATCTTGTTCTCCGGAATGTGTTCACTGGGCTCCATTTCCACCAATAGCATCCAAGAGTTTATTTTCCCATATACTCTCCCATGACCTCATAAAATCTTTAATTTTACAAATATGAATTTGATTGAATATATGTATATCATTTTTGTTTTGCTGTGCACTTCTTTGACTTCTATTCATTTTCTCATGTCTTTATATACATGAATATTAGCTGCTTGAAATTTCTCTTTTGTGGCTTGCCTTTTTATGTCTTGCCTATTTTTATCTTGAAATTTTTGTGTTTTTATTTTTTATTTGTGGAAGGGCATCTTGTACACTCTCCATATAAACCTTTCGTTGCTTAGGTCACTGCAGATCTTTTGTTGATGATGGTAATTCTTCCTCTGTTTCCATCTCTGACCATCATAGTTGAGGGTTCCTGGTCTTTTCAGAATGTCCCTCCCTCTTTTGAGCCACAAAAACATTCCACATTTTATTCTAGCAGCTATATGGCTTTACCTTCACATCTAGGTGTTTGTTCTGTCTGGTGCCTTCCATTGTGTCCATATAAAGTATAGGTCCTGTTTATCTTCTTTCGTATAGTGACTTAGATGTCCTGAAGCCCTCACTCAGCAGCTCAGACCTCTTCCTATTGCTTTGTATTCGTGCTTTTGCTCTAGATCATATTCTCTAATGTACTGAATGTGCTCTCTTGGTGTTCTCTTCTCACTCTCCATGCCATTCCATCCATTTATTCATCTTCAAATTTAATCTAGTTGCATATATTTTAAGTATATGTAGTGTGCACACACACACCCATCCAGACACACTGACACATGCAGACACACATAGACTGGACTGGTCTGGAAAATGTCAGCTCTGAAAGGAGACACTGCCAGATGACTGGCAAATAAATAAGTAAAAAGTATATAGTGATATAGTGTGGGCAAGAAGTAAAGCAAGGTGTCTACCATCTGTCTTTGAGGCCAAGGTTGATGTCTGGTGCCTGCACCTAGCTTCTACACAGGTAGAGACAATATTCTATTTTATATTTCTTTTTGCTCCTTGTACACGAGTATATTTTTCTATCTTATTTGTCAACTCAGCCTTGATTTGTAAAATATTTAGAATTAAAAAAATTATACATATATATATATATACATATATATACACATACACATACACACAGTGTGTTGAGTTTGCTATAAAAAGAAAATAAAGCACAATTTTTAGTTTTTCCTGCCTGATGTAACTCAACACACCTTGATGTTTCTTCCATTTGTAGTTTCTCTTTTTCAGACTGTTGCAAGTTTTTTCAACCTGTCAGTTTTCTCATATTATTTAGGAGAGGAAACAGAAACTCTTGAAGCCCCAGGATTTAAGCAACTGTTGGAAGCAGGAGGTCTGTGGTGTGTGGGGATTTATTAGACCTCCTGCAGTCCCTGGTACAAACTGTGTTCTGTGGAAAGAGCAGAGAGTGTGACTCGCAGAACTAAGGCCTTCAGCCCTGCTTTGCTGTTGACTCGCTGTGACCTTCAGTCAGAAGCAAGTCTCTCCAGGCTTTGCTGCTCTCAGCTGCCAGAGGAGGAAGTGGTCCTCAATGGTCCCGAGGCCCCGAAGTTCCATTCGGTGCCAGCGCTCTCTCATTCTACATGTTCTCTTTCTCTGGGGAATCAGCTGCCAGCCCTTCTCTGGAGTTGTTTTATAAGCAATATGCACCAGGGGCCAGCTGTTAGTGCCCTAGCCAGGAAAGGTCACGCTCTCTTCCCCTGCCTCAGGATAATTGCTCCACAGTGGACTCATCCCTCTTTTACATCAGGAATTCCTCTCCCTAACATGTACCTTGTACCTAAAAGAGAAGAAACAGCAAATCACAGAGCAAATGCATCCACAAACAAAAGGAAATTAGATGCTCTATTTTCCAGCAAGTATTTTTAAAAATAACTCAAAGAAACAAAATTGCTATTCTTACTTGTCCTCTGCTTCTCCAGGCTTCTGGTGTCTTCTTTTTTCTCAAAAATCAAGTGAACAAGCCAGGCATGTTGGCACACTCCGATAATCCCTGTATTTGGGAGGCTGAGACAGGAGGATCACAGGTTCACAGCCAGCCTCAGCCATTTCGAGAGGCCCTCTGAAACTTAGCGAGACCTTGTTTCCAAATAAAAGACAGGGAAAGGGCTACAGCTCAGAGGTAGAATGCCCCTGGATTCTATCCTCAGCATCACATACACACAGACACACACACACACACACACACACACACACACACACACACACTGAATGATCATCCCAGGCCTCAATTGTGCATTGCCCACATGCAGTCACCTCTCCTCTGAGTTCCACCTAAGGTCCATCAAGAAGCCATTGATTTTTAAAAACCCTTATATATATATATATTTACTTCTTATTGTGAAAAATAGAATAACATAATTAATCTCCATGTATCCTTACCCTCACATACCCACCAAAGTCAATGATCAACTCGGGGCCAATCTTGTTTCATCTACACCTGGCTACTCCAACAAATTACTGATTTCCAAATAGCCTACTTATCTTCAAAATAGGCTTTTTTGATCTTTCAGAACACATTAGCAAAATTTTGACATCAGACTTCCATCATCCATATACACATCTCTAGAAAACACTTTAAAAATGTACTTTATTTAATTTAAAAATTTTTTTAAATTGGTGCATCATGGCCATACATCTTAATGGGGTACAAGATGGTAGAGGCACACATGCACACATCACTCATTTAGCCCTTCCCCCATTCTCATGTGTGGCTTAGTGATTGACTTTGATATGTTTGTGAATGTACATCACGTCTAAGCTCGAGTCCTAAAGAGCTGATATCAGGTGAAATGTCAAGTATTCACACATAAATGCATTAAGTATAGCTCAAGATAAAATTTGTGTACCTCCTTTTTTTTTTAAGAAGAGGAATAAATTTGGGGAGGATCTGTTATCTTATGAAAACATTTCAAGAAAAATTTATTTACAATAAATCCCTTTGTACCAAGATAGTTAACTCTTCTTACAAATATTGAAAAGCATTGGTTTTAAAAGATACAATCCTGATGTGTGTGTGTGTGTGTGTGTGTGTGTGTGTGTGTGTGTGTGTGTATTGGGCATTGAATACAGGAGCATTCCACCTCCAACCTGCCTCCTCACCCCCCTCTTTTTTTTTTAAACAGGATCTTGCTAAATTGCTGAGATTGGCCTCAAACCTATGATGCTCCTGTCTCAGCTTCCCAAGTACCAGCATATGCCACCACCCCTGGCTGGCCCTGAGACACTTAGAGCCTCTTTCCTCTTTATGAACTAACTGTAGACAGCTTGGATTTTCATCTATTAATGGAAGAAAGAAAGAAAAAATCAGAGAAGACTGTTGCTATGGTTGAGTTTGAATCTGGGCTGACATTCCTGGTTGTTTGCCAGATAAGTGTGCCTCCTCTGCCTACTCTATTCAGGTGTTGGGGCCAATGTGGTTGGGAAGAAGAGCTCCTCCCCAGGACCAGGGAGGCTCAGACTGTGGAAAGTCGTAGGCAGGAACCCATTCCTTTGCACCATCAATGATGAGGAGAGATTATGTGATCTACTTTGAGCCAATCAGGTATAAGGTGAAATGCCCTGGGAGAGATTTTTTTCTCCCAGTGAAGGATAGAGAGAAACTGGGGAGGGCAGGGCCACTGACTCCAGCTCCCTGTCTCCAATGCAGCTGCTGAGGAGATGGTACTTGGTGCTGTGGCAACCATGTTGAGAGCATGAGAGAAGGCAACTCAAGCCCGCTGAGGGCTGAGCAGCAGAATGAGGAAAGAGTCTTGATCTTTGTGGTCCTCAGCAGGCCTCTACCTCTGTAGTTCTTGCTGAGTGAAGAGGATAAACAAAACAAAACCAAAAAAAGCACTTCCTGTTTAAGCAGCTCTTAGTTCAGTATTCTCTTGTACTCATCAGCACACAAACTGATATGGAACCAACACCATTCTGCTTTACTTACAGAGTCCTGCAAATACAGAATGTGTTTTTTTTTTTCTTCTTGCAGTATGGGGGATGGAACCCAGGAGCATTTGACCTCTGACCTACACCCCCTGCCCTATTTTTTATTCTTTATTTTGAAACAGGGTCTCACTAAGTTGCGGAGGGCCTCGCTAAGTAGCTGAGGCTGTCTGCGAACCGTGATCCTCCCGTCTCCTGTCTCCAGTCTCTGGAATGCTGGGATTACAAGCCACCACGCCCGGCTTCAGAACACATTTTAAACCAAACTGCAAGGGCTAGTTGTACTGGTGAGGTGAGAGTCACTCTAAGCTCATTCTTTAATGTTTCCTGAGCACCTGCACTGTGAGCTGGGAAACTGAAGATAAGAAAGAAAGAGCCTCTGCTCTCAACAAATCCTAATTAGTAAAGCTTAAAGGAAAACTTTCCAAGGGATGTTAATATGTTTTCCTGGGAAAATAGAACTGCACTCTCCCAATTGCTAAATGTAGTCCTAGAGTTGGAAAAGATGTGTGAGAAGCCGGTCTCACCCAGAAATAATAAAATTACACCTAGGAACAGTCTATAAGGAAGGCTGGTCTCAATAATGGGCCAATTGACAGACACAGACATAACATGATCTCAGAAGCTTTAGGAAAGGCTCTTGCCCCAGAAAATTCCTCCCAGCTTCCTAAATCCCACACCTAGAGAGATTCCATCCCTTTGGCTGATGGAGTCATCCCTTCATAATGGCAAGGATCCCTGAGGAGCAACACATCACGTGTTTTCTGCATTTAAGAAGAGAATTAAAGCTTAATGGAAGTTCTGGGGACCCGAAGAAAGGTGGGTAGAAGGGAAAGGAAGGGAATGGGCCCTAAAATGTGCTTTGGGACAGCAAGTTGATTCACTGTTTCGCCTGGGGGCAGCTCTGAGCTGGCTGAAAGATACCATGAAAGGGAAGGGGATCTGGGATGTTTCTGACCATTCCATCTTTGGCCTAGTTTTTCTTTTCAGAAAGCTTTATGGAAAATTGAAACACTGTCCCAAAGAGGGTGGAAGTTTTCAGATAAAAATCCAGTTGGACACTCAATTGTGGAAATCAAGTACAGGAGGGTCAGGAAAGCCAGTCCTGCTATTCATAGCTCTTCCAAATAGTCCCTGGGGAAACAATGGGGAGAAGAGAAGGCCTTTGCATTCTAGTCTCTAAGTTGGAAATGCAAAATTATGCAAGAAATGTAAACAAAAAGCAGATAGAGAAAGATGCTGGAAAGGGTTTTACTGAGGCCGGAGCGTTCAGGTCAGCACTTCTAAAGAAGATGCCACTGCATCTGCCCTGCAGATTGTCCCCGCCCACACTTCCTCTGCCCTGACCCGCCCCTTCTTGTCTACAGCCCTAAATCCTGGCATCTCCTTTTATTTCCCACAGAATCTCAGCCCAGTGTCTGTACCCTGGCTGCCTTCTAGACATTCTGGTCTGCAGAGAGTTTCAGTTTTGAAGACCTGTTCTGACATAATCATGGCAGCCAGGCTGAAGTACAGAGGAGTGAAAAATTCAACATATGTAGATGAGAATGATATGAGAATTCTCTATGTAAAAGTGAAGTTTTGCCTGAATGATGTATTTCCCATTTTGGCTAGTGAGAAAGTTCCAACCTCTGATCATTCATTTCCTGTCTCACCCCCCACAGTCTTCTTTTATGGTACTAAGGACTGAACTCAGGGGCATTGTACCTCTGAGCTGATCCTAGCCCTATTTTATTTTAAATTTTGAAACAAGACCTTACTAAATCACATCTAAAACATGATTCTCTGGTCTCAGCCTCCCAAGTACCGGAGTTTCAGGTGTGCGGCACCACGCCCGGCTTCCTTCCCTCTAAAGCATCCCTTAGGTTCTAGCGAGGTGCCGGGCAGCAAGGTGGACAAGAGGCACAGTGGAGAGTCCGGTAGGCACAGCCCCTCTTCTGAGCAGCTCTCATGGCATTAGGAAGCCACAGAAAACAAGTGTAGAGAGTGTTATAACTGGGGTTCTTAGAGTGTGCATCGGGGAATCCCCACAGAATGGGCGATGCAGAGTTGCCCCAAAGGAGGAAACAGAGAGACCAAGGGTAAAAGGACAGTGGCCGGCAGCAGTCGCGCAGTGAGGAGTGGCGACTGTCAAGTAGACAGTTAGCTAGGAGAGTGTCCAAGGGGAAGTGGCTGGGGGAGCTGGGTTCAGCCCAGGCAGGGATGGGCCTGGGCAAGGGTAAGGGAGGTCAAGGATGGGGTGCTCAGCCCAGGCAGGAGGGAGACACATGAGGGAAGTGGGAGGTAGGCAAGACTCTGGCACAAGAGAGCCCAGAGCTGATGTCGTCGGGGAGTCATGGGAAGCAACGTGGCACGAGTAAGTACAGCTTGTAAGAAACATTTCAGATTCAATTAGTCATAAAAGTTACATGACTTTTCTCAGCTGGCAGCTGCTCAGCCTGTTTGTGAACCAAAATGTTAAAGTTTTTGGATGCAGGAGTATTTGCTTTTTATGTACAAAGACTAATGAAATTTTTAAAAAGTGATTTCATTCCCACACACTCATAGTACGTGTGTGTGTGTGTGTGTGTGTGTGTGTGTGTGTGTGTGTGTGTGGTGTGGTACTGGGGATTGAACTCAGGGGCATGTTACCTCTGAGCTGTCCCCTCCCCCAGCCCTATTTTATTTTGAAACAGGGTCTCTCCTATCTCTCATTGCTCTGCCTTTTAAAAGAGTAAAAACAATACTGCCCCAGGCCTCCAAAGGCATGTTTTACACTGAAAGCACATAAAATCTTCACATTTTATAAATAAACACTGAGAAAAACATGAGGAGAGGCACAACCTTCACCAAGAAACTCTTCCCCAGCCCAGTGCTAAAGCGTATTTCTAAGAGCTCCTGTGACCCTGAGTCCTCAGCAGGAAGGCGCATGAAGTCCATGCATTTTCCTGTGGTACATTTGGAGGTTCATATCACCTGAAAATGTGCGTAAGCTTAAGTGCCTTAATTATGCCTAGGGGACACCAGGCAAGGGCAAGGGTGGTTTGGTTCTTTTTTTAAAAAATAAAGGTCTCCATCTTTTTACATACCAGTCAGGAAGATCATTTCTTGATTGTACAGCATCCCAGAGATAACTTTACTACCTCGAGTGCCAGGTCTGTGGTCCATTGTTTGTTTTGGTTTTCCTGCCTAGGACTTTTCTGTGGCCCAGGCATCATCTACATCTCTTGTTGCATTGGGTTTAAAGTCAGTGCACTTTCTCAAATAGTTCAGAAACAGCTTGTGGCCTTGCAGGCAGGGAAGGACTAGGTGGTGATGAGGACAGACAGGATCTACCCTTTTCCTGAAAGACGTCTCCGACCCAGGACACCTTCCGTCTCCAGACATTGGTGGGCTGGGAACGCGGGACAAGACAGAGAATCAGGGCAGCTAGTCCCGCTGCTGGCTCTTCCAGTCACTACTTGAGTAGCCTTGAGGAAGTTACCTCAGCTTTCTGGGCCTTGTTTCCTCATTTATAAAATTTGCCTTTTAACCAAAAGGATGCTAAGTTCCTTCCAGCTCTACCATGGTCTGATTTTGTGACCAAGAGGCAAGTCCTAGAGCTCTTGATGAGAAGGGGCAGGTCATCCATCTTCTCACTGGATCTCAATGTGAGCGTTGTAGATGGAGAGGCATTTCAGGTAAAGGAAGCTGAGAAGGCAGTGAAGGCGGTGAAGCCCAGTGGGCACCTTGCTTCAGAATACCTGCTGAGGCAAAGCCATTTGCAGGATAAGGCTACCTGGGCAGATCCAGTTCAAAGCAGCCCAGAGGAGCAGGCATCCAGGCTGCCTCCCGGGAAGGGTGGGCTCCTTTAGCACCATGAATGCTCATCTCTGATTCTGCACCCTTGATTTGACACGCCCTTTTCACCCAAAGCTCCCTCTGAATATCACCTACCGCCTCTCCCCATGCCTGACAATATCGTGATCACAAGGCTCTCTTTTCCTAATTCTCTCCCCTGACATCTCTGAAAACCAGGGAAACACTTAAAAAGCAGGATTTGAAAGGGCAGCTGTCACTTTGCTGCCATTCCAAGACCTCAGCCCCATTTAATTTAGAAAGACTAGAATAGGGCATTTTCATCAGTCATCAGACGCCCATTCCTCTGCCAAACTGATAAAGAAACATTGCAGGTAGACGAAGTCAATCATCTCCCACCTCCCTCAGGATGCCCTTACTTATCCTTTTAAACATATTCAAACAAGGACTCAGAACCAGGGCTGCTCCTGATAGATAAGTTGGTTGCCCTTTCTCTAAGCCTTGTTTTTGCTTGGTGTGAATCTAATGAAGAATCTCAGTGAGCCATACAAATGCAGATGTACCTGCAATTAAAGACATACCTGTAGCCTGGGCTCAGTGGCACACACCTGTAATCCTGGTATTTGGAAGGCAGGAGGATTGCAGGTTTGAGGTTAATTTCAGCAACTTAGGGAGACCCTGTCTAAAAAAATAAATAAATGACGTCTGGGGGATATAGCTCAGAGGTAAAATTCCCCTGGGTTTAATCTCCACTCCCAAAAACACGCAAATAAAAAGAACCCCAAAGTTATATACATGCCCATGTTTGGAGGTACAGAAATAGTTTTCCTTTAATTATTTCTCAAAATCACTAAGACATGTTTTTATTTTCTATATGCCTTACAAATGGGCAAATCTAATGGCAGTCCGGAGGATGGTGGTGGGTAGATGCCGGGGATACTTTTAAAAAAAATATTTTCCTATTGTCCCCGACATAGTTTAGTTAGGTGAGTTCTTTCTTCTCAAGCCTTTGTTCCCTCTTATGACACAGTTACATGTATGGTGGTATAGACATTTTTTTTTTGGCAAGGGCCAATTAAAAGAAAATAAGTTTAGAAGTCAATTATAAAAACAACAGACCTACTTTAAGTAATCAGGAAATGCAATGGCTGTGATTCTATTCAAGCATTTTAGCGGTTTAATTTCAGCTTAAAATGTCAAGGATCCTGTTTCCAAATAAAAATATAAAATAGGTCTGGGAGTGTAGCCTAGAGGTAGAAGGGTTTCCAGGAACCCCAGTACCACCAAAAAAAAAAAAAAAAAAAAAAAAAATCTCTTACTCTGCAATCGAATGTATTCAGAGGTAAAATAAATGAAACTAGATTCTGCAATATACAAGTGTGCGCCACCACGCCTGGCGCGAGTAAGAGATTTTTTAAAGCTGTTTATTTTGCCTTCCCTTAAATGACCCCATAAGCTATTTGGCTTCTCTCCCTGTGTCTCCTAATTTTGTTGTCTTTAATCTTTAAGTGCAAATGACCACACCGCAACATCTTTACATCCAAACAAATTATTCTCATGGCCACTTATCTTGCAGTACTTTTTTTAAATTTTTTTTTTTTTTGCGGTACTGGAGATGAAACATGGGCACTCTACCTCCAAGCTATACCCTCAGCCCTATTTTTTACTCTTTATTTTGAAAGAGAGCCTCACTGAGTTGCAAAGGGCCTCACTAAGTAGCTGAGGCTGTTCACGAACCACAATCCTCCTGTCTCAGCCTCCCGAATGCTGGAATTACAAGTGTGTGCCACCATGCCTGGCTGCAGTACTTAATTTGAACTAGTCATTTTCCTCTTCTTCTTTGCAATCATAGTAGGTAGTTTAGAAGTTGTTCAGAAGAACAGCCCCTATTCACCCACCCACATGATGGCAAACATCTTTTTATTTTAATGTCTCAGATTAAGCCAATTGATATTCACAATGCAAACACAACTGGTTGGTCTTCTTCCATTTGCCAGTAACAGGGCCAGTAGTGTGCTGGCACAATTGTTCACCCCAAGTTTCAGGTAAGATGGGACCTAGCATCTCTATTTTCTCTTTTGTGAGATGAGGAGAGAGCCAAGTATGGTAGAGCTGCCTATAATCCCAGTATTTGGGAGGCTGAGATAGGAGGATCACAGATTAGAAACCAGCCTTAACAGTAACCTTATAAAATATAAGGGACTGAATGTGTAGTTCTTAGGTAAAATGCTCCGTGGGCCCAATCCCCATTAACACACACACACACACACACACACACACACACACACACACACACACACCTCTGAGGGCAGCTGGGTGACTTGCAGGGATACAGCTCTATTTCAAAGTTCCAGTCTCGAAAACGGATGCTCTTGCTGCCTCCTGCAATCACTAAGAATGGGATAGTCCCTCAGCAATAATGAGGTGAACTCCTCTGAGCAGGATTTTTAAGAGAGAAGAAAGCAAGGAAACTTTGGAACCCCCATGGGGCTGGAAGGGCTGCAGGAATGTGAATGGGGATACTGGATAGAGTGAAAATGGTTCATACAGCTATATGTGTATGGAGGTCTACAATTATGGCAAACTATTATACCTCAAGAAATGGTTGGTTCAACGCCGGGCATGGTGGCGCATGCTCGTAATCCCCGCGCTTGGGAGGCAGAGACAGGAGGATCGCACAGATTCGAAGCCAGACGTGCTGGTTTAAGAGACCCTGTTTCCAAATAAAAAGTATAAAATAGGTCTGGGAGTGTAGCCCAGAGGTAGAAAGGCTTCCAGGAACCCCAGTACCACCAAAAAGAAAAGAAAAGAAAAGAAATGGTTCCCCTTCTTTGTGCTTTGCTAATAATCCACTATTAGATTCATTCTGTCCTTGTGCCCATGTTTCTGAAAGTTCATGAAGATGAATACCACATGTGGCTCAGTGAAAATGACTTAGTGAAATGAACAAAAACAAAACCCGAAATTATGGATTATTGGATTCTGGACGAATAATCCATGATTCTATTACTGACCTGAAAGTCAGTATGAATGGTGAATACGTGGCAGCAGCATCACAGGAACCTTTGGGTCAGCTCTACCGTGCAGAGACTGGCACGAACCAGAGCAATGCAGACTTCACTGGGAATCAGCAGAGGCTTGGGCGGAGCGTCCCAACTGATCAGAGCCCATGTTGACCTAAGTGAAGTTTAGCTGCGCAATCCTAATAAAAATACAAAATGGCTAGTACTTGGATAGTGGATAATACCTGGATAAAATGGTTTCCAGTGCTTGGGATTCATAACTTTCTGTTTTGTGATAGAGTGGGGACAACTGAGAACTCAAGGTCAAAACCAGCCACACTCCTCTTCAAGCCTATAACAACATGCAAAGCCCAGTGTCACCGCGCTGGCCAACTTCAGCCTCAGTCTGGGTCTTCTCGCTCATCTAATCCCATGAACCTCGCTCTTGGGTTCATCTGGGGACCATAACATGGCTGACAGTGATTTAAAAGGTCCTCAGAGGTCTAGGTTAGTGTTCCCTTTTGTGGAATTCTGTTTCACATTAGGCTGTTTTATAGGGCTTTTCCAAGTATACTCTATCCTGATGTAAGGCAGGAAGAGCACATTATAACAGCTAATGACACCTAATCTACCTTACAGAATTTCAGTCTTAGCCCTAAAGCTTTTTGTGCATTATGTTTTTATCATGACCATAATCTTAGTAGGTAGGTACTATCACTACTCCCATCTTATAAAGAGTCTGAGGCATTGCTATGGGTTAAACATGCTCCCCCCTTCTAAAGCAGGTGTTGGAAACTCATCTCCTGATGAATAGTGTTGGGAGGCAGGACCTAATGGAAGGTATTGAGTTATTGTCCATTATATAATGGCTTGAGGCTTTGCGTTTGCACTCTTGCTCTTTCTCTCTTACGTGTGTTCTCTTGTCCTTCTGGCCTCCAGGAAGGGGTGACCCAGCAAGAAAGCCCTTGACAAAAGTAATCCCCTAGAACTTAGACTTCCCAGGCTCCAGAGCTATAGGAATTATTTTTCTCTTCTTTATAAGTCACCCAGTTTCAGTCATTTTGTTATAGGAGTGAAAATGGACTCACCCAGACATAGAATAGTTAATTTGAGCTAAATCACTGAGTAGGAACTTGTAGAGCCAAGATGTCAACTTCATCAATTCAGCAACAGAACACAGCACTTTTAACTTCTCCTCTGGTCTGTTTGTCCTTGTGCAGTTACAACTGCACAATTAACTCCAAGGACAATGAGTTCTCTGGGTGTGCTTCAGGACACCTGCTTTATGTGTCTTGGAAATTCGGAGGCTGGGTCTGGAGAGGAGCCTTAACGACCATCTGGTCCAGTGGAATGGTAAAATATGGGCTCTATGAGAGCAGGGGGCATCTTCATCCGTCACTGCAGTGCTCCCTGGCCCCCAAACAGTTGCAGCTACACAGTTTAGGCTCAGCAAAGATTTGTTGTAGAAAAGAATGTTGAATATTTCCCCTATTTTTAAAAAAATGTTAAGCTTTTCTTCAAAAAGCCTAAATCAAACAGATCAAAGCAGAGACAGTCTGGCTACAGTTCTGAAATAGAGATGGGACCCAGAGCTCCACAATCAAGAGCCAGCTGCAGACCTGCCCAAGGCTGGAAGACCACTCCTCTAATCCAGATCCTCTTAATAAGAGGAGGAAGCCTGCTATTCCAGGAGGCCACGTGTCTTGTAAAAGACCACTCAGCTAACGAGGAACTGAGCCAACTCTTCTAAGTTCTCAGACGATTCACAACTGAAGATACATTTCCAGGAAAGAACAACTGCTTGGTAAATGGTCACGTGATTAATGTTACTTAAGGGTAATTTTAATCCATGTGCAGTAAGCTAGACAGAGACTTTAGGCCTCACAAATTAAAGCACCAACTGCCATGTCCTGTGGAATGCTGCTAATGTCAGAGAATGTGCGTCTGTTGGTTTAAAAATGATACCAAGATCCATTCTATTTCTTGCTTAAAGATTATTTAAGGTAGAAAGGAATTTTTGTATTTCTTTTACCATCCTTCAGCATTTCCACTCCTCCTCTTAGAAACTTCCACCCCACTTACCTTACTGTGATAAAGTGTTACAGCAAACATTGAACAAGGGGTTGCTTGGGAGAAACCGCGGTGAGGATGCGTGCCCTTGTTTGGGTACGAGAGGGTGAATGCCGGCAGGGACGCCCATTCAATTATCTCTTCTGGTGGTGCACTCCCTGTTCTTTTAGGAGCATATTAATCATTTTTACGCTGTTCTGACTTCTAATCACAGGCGTTTCCAGTGTTGTCAAAACAGAGCCTGCCCACATCTGTTTTCTACGACTGGCCTGGGTTCCAGGGAGTGTTTGTGAGAGAGGCGAGAACAAGAGATTGACAGTCTCGTGTTGACATTTTGTGGCCGTTTAGAAATGAGAACAATCTGGATCTAATGTTGTAATTCCTCCTTTTATGGGCAAAAAGCAACATCTCCGCATTAATGAGCATAACTGCACACACTAGGATGCACCCCAGATACGCTGTGTGCTCCCAGGACACTCAACACTCACTGGGGTTTTTATTGTTGCTATTGTAGGACAAAAGGCAGAAAAGAATCTTCTGATTCCCCTCTTCTAAATCTTCTATCCCTAATAAATAAATAAAACATCAGATTTAACAAGAAAAAAACTCTATATACATATATGTATACATACACATCTATGTTTTTTTTCCTTTTCAAACAATAATTCTAATCAGACCTAATCATAATAATACATTATTTTTAACTACACAAGTAATAGACTCTCAGCAATAAAAATTAAAACAGTACAAAGACAATTTTCTCTTTTCCTTTTTCTGTAATCCTACACTGTTTCCCACTAAGGATCCTTATTATTCATCAACTATGAATCCTTCTAGATTCTTTTCTAAGCTATTGCTTATAAAATAATATTGCTTCACATATGTGTGTATGTGGCAATACATTCATATGTGTGTGTATGTATACACACTATTATGGTTTAAATATAGAATGTCCCCTGAAGAGCTCATGTATTAGTGTTCAGAGGTGATATAATTAAATTATGAGTGTCAAATCTCATCAGTGTATAAATCTATTGGGTGATAACACAAGCAGATGGAGGGTTGCTGGAAGAGATGGGTCACTGGGTGTGTGACCTTGGGGATCGTGCTTATGTCCTTGAATCCCCTCGCGTACTCTCTGTCTGGGCCTCTCATCATCATGCCTTGAGTTACACTGGCCTAAATGAGCTGAGCCCCTGAAATCTCCAGAACTGAAAGCAAAACAATCTCTTTCCTTTAATTGTAGTGCTCAGGTGCTTTGTATTACAGCAGTGAGAATTCTGATTATAAGGATACTTCTCTGTTAATAAAACAAATAGAAAATTAGTAGGGATGTAGATGGCTTAAGCAATACTATTAATAAACTTGACCTAGTTGACATTTACACATGCCTCACCAGCAACAGGAGTACCTCCACAAAGTTAGAAGAACTTAAATCATCCAAGGTATGTTCTCTGGCCATAACAGACTCAAAGAAGACATTGCTAACAGGAAAGGTCTTTTAAATCCTCAAATATTTGGATGTTATACAATGTGTTCTAAATAACTTATGAATCAAATAGGAAGATAAAACTAAGTTGGAAAACATCTTGAATAGAAATAGAAATGTGGCAAATAAACTGTGGAGGGTGCAGCTAATGCAGTACTTAGAGAGAAATGTTTGACATTAACTGTTTCTATCAGAAAGGTTATCTGGAAACTCACATCACTGAAAGAAACACTGTAGATACAGGCTAGCAAGAAGGGAGGAGGCAAGAGACTATAGCTAGCCCCCCCCCACACTCTCATACTTCCTATTGGTCTTGGAGAACGCTACTATGCCACCATGTCAGTCGCAAACCCCTGACCACCACAGGCTGCCTGGCAGCTGGCACGGGCTCTGGAAGTTGTTTCTTACTACAATATCTGCTGCTACCATTTAACTACAGTGGTGTCCCTCATCTATCTCTCCTCTATATCACCATCCCTCTCTTCATAGTCCAGAGTTGGTGGGTCTGATTGGATGAGTCAGACCAAATGCCTCCATCCTTGCTGTGAAAGTAGACAGGAAACTGAGTGGCTTAAATGTTCACTTTCTATGGCGAGGAGCAGACCGTGTCTTCAATAAAACCTTTTTTTTTTTTTTTTTTTTTGATGGTGGTGGTACTGGGGTTCCTGGAAACCCTTCTACCTCCAGGCTACACTCCCAGACCTAGTTTATACTTTTTTTTTTAATTTGGAAACAGGGTCTCCTAAGCCAGTGCAGCTGGCTTCATACCTGCATGGTCGTCTTGTCTCTGCCTCCCAAGCGCGGGGATTACAAGCGTGCGCCACCATGCCCATCTTCAATAAAAACTTTGAAAGTAAGGATTTGCCCAGACAGAAGAAAAGATTTCAGAAAAGTAAATTCACTACGCACTCTGTTTTTCCCAAGTCTCCTTTTTCCTCCCATGAATCAATTGCCCTGATTTCTAGACCAGCCATATAAAAATAATCCACATGTATGAATGCCTGTATGTCCTTCCTTCTTTATACATGGGTATAACTGTACTAGGCTGTGAAGTGAGATTTTTTCTAACACTGCACAGCAGGTCAGACCTGAGAACGCTCTTCCCAGTACAGAAAGGACAGCTGAGGAGAAAAGAACACACAGAATGTCTGAGTTATCTGAGATTCAATGTTTATGTTGGGGTTACTTCTGGACCCCACACACCACCTACATACCCTTCTCCTATCCTCGCTCAGCAGGGCCTCCACCAACTCTTTGCTCCCACTAACAAATGAGGAAGTAGATGCTTGGAGAAGCTTTGGTAAAATTTGATAATATCAACAAGAAAAGATAAATAATGCCTTACTTCCTGACTGTCTGCCTGGCTTACACATGTATACAGCTGGATATAAGATTCACTATGACATGAATGAAAAGCATAAAGTCAGCTAGACTATACTGAATTCCAATGGCAGGACTGCCCAAGGTGGTGCTAAATAATAGTAAAGAAGAACTTGACAGAGTATGGCTAAAGTACTTGAATTGATGGCAGTGCTTGGTTGCATCAAAAGAATCCATTCTGGCTAGTGTTTAAAGACTGGATTTTCATAAAGATGTGAAAAGCTGTAGACACACAAAAAGAGTAAAAGAAGCAGATGCCAGGCTGAGACTCAAGAAATTGACCTCCAAAGGGTTTCTGTCTCTGATACAGTAATAAATACATTAAATTATAAATAAACATTTCCAGGCATGGTGGCACATGTTTGTAATCCCAGTCCTTGGGGGCTGAGATAGGAGAATCACAGTTTTGAGACCAGCCTTAGCAACATAGGGAGGCTCTCGGCAACTTAGCAAGACTATTTCCAAATAAAAATAAAGTAAGGCCAGGCGTGGTGGTGCACACTTGTAATCCCAGCATTCGGGAGGCTGAGACCCGAGGATCGTGGTTCACAGACAGCCTCAGCTACTTAGTGAGGCCCTCTGTAACTCAGTGAGACCCGGTTTCAAAATAAAGAATAAAAAATAGGGCAGGGGCTGTAGCTCAGAGGTCGAATGCCCCTGGGTTCCATCCCCAGACCCGCAAAAAATAAATAAATAAACTAGGGCTAGGGGCTATTGCTGGGAGGTAGAATGTCCCTGAGTTCAATCCCAATAGCAAATAAGAAGTAAGTAAGTAAGTTAATGCAAATCAGGAAACCAGCACAACTTTTTGTTTCAATTTAGTGCTTCTATTGAGAGAGGTCAAATGGATGCTTTTAGTCCTACCTTTATAAGTAAAAGGTTTAATTATTTTTGTTGCCAGGCATGGTGGCACATGCCTGTAATCTCAGTACTTGGGAAGCTGAGACAGAAGAAATGTAAATTTGAAGCCAGCCTCAGCAATTTAGCAAGACTCTCATCAACCTAGCAAGATCTTGTTTTCTATTAAAAAATGAAACAGGGCTGGGAGTGTAGCTCAGAGGTAAAATGCCCCTGGATTCAATCCCTAGCACCAAAAAAAAAAAAAAGTATTTTGTTGATGTAGCTTATTTATATTTATGGAACCTAAATTACATGTCCTCAACCTTCAGGCATGGGAAACGGCAACACAGGATTATTGCTGATTTCACATTGGAAAATTGAATTTCGATTGTGACAATACAATAAAATACAGAAAAAAATGTTTAGTGGATTTGGGGCAACACCAAAAGAATTTACTATAGTTATTACTGGAAAAAATAAATCACTTTAGGTTAATCTACACCAGGCTGGGACTTTAAAAAACTGACTATAGAAATGTATAGCATTGATTTTTATCTTAATTTATTCACTTAAAATGTCCCTGAGGTGGGCGTGGTGGCACATGCTTTTAATCTTAGTACTGGGAAGGCTGAGATAGAATTGCAGGTTTGTGGCCAGCTCAACAATTTAGTGAAGTCCTCAGCAACTTAGCAAGACCTTGTTTCCAAATAAAAAATAAAATATGTCTAGGAGTGTAGACTGGAGGCATAAGGCCCCCCTGGGTTCCAACGCCAGTAACACCACACACACACACACACACACACACACACACACACTCCAAATCAATTACACACAGATCTGCCTCATTTTGCTAATGGCTGCAAAATGGCCCCTACCTATCATATTCAGTCCTCTAATGACACAAATTCTAGTTGTTTCCTATCTGCTACTATAATTGGAAAAAAAAAAAAAAAAGAGCCACTGTGTAGAGGCTGAAACATAGCTCAACAGCATCCTCCAAGATCAGATCCCTTCAAATGTCACGCTAGATTCTTCCTTTCCTAATTCCTGAGTTAAACAAAAACCTCTCTCTCTCTCTCTCTCTCTCTCTCTCTCTCTCTCTCTCTCTCAAACACACACACACACACACACACACGCACGCACACACACACACACATACATGAATGTATTATATAACTCTAAAACTGACAGCAACACAAGCAGACACATGGCAGAGGCGGCTCTCACACCAGTTAAGTATGCGACCTCATGGAAATCACAGTCTCCTTTAGACTTAATTGCATCTTCTGTAAAATGGGTTGAACAAGGTGACCTCTGAGGCCCAGCTATTAGCTCTGAGGTCTTGGGCAGCGCCCTTGATACCTCTGGCATTGCCTTAACATTTTAGGACAGAAATAACTTCCTCTTTCAGTTCTCCTGGAAGCTTCCAGATGAACAGTGACTTGGGTTTCCTCTTTTGTTTACAATCTCTTGTCATCTTCCCAGAGCCAAAAGTAGCAGTCCACGCAGAAGGGATGGTTAGTAAACTAGTTCATGACAAATAGGGCAGTTCTACTAAGTGAAAGACAAAATATGAGTTCATCCATCCATCATCCCCAAACATCACCCCATGCCTTCCCGCCTTCCCACGTTGAACTCCAAAACCTTATTTTTTAGCCTCTGTACTTCCGGATGGCTAGTGAATTGAAACATTCCTCCATTCCAATCACTTTTATAAGAGCAGAAACTTTGATCCTTATGGTATGTAGTCTTTGGGGATCGTTGGAACCCCGAATCTCTTCATAGAAACTGAACAAAACTGCTTGGAAGAATTTTTCTTTGATGTGTATGAGAGTATTTTTATAAATGCCCCATCTGTATTCAGCTCCGTGTTTGTAGACATAGCAGAGCCCTGGGTCTTGAATGGGCAATCGGTTATAACGAGGTGGACAACCATTTGGCACAGTAGAAAGAGTGTAGAATTTGTCAGGCAGCCAGGCTACAAAGCACATTCTGCATCATTAGCTGTGTGGCCTTAGCTAATACTTAATACTTACTTACCAGCCGGACGTGGTGGCGCACGCTTGTAATCCCCGCGCTTGGGAGGCAGAGACAGGAGGATCACGCAGGTTCGAAGCCAGCCGCGTGCGCTGGCTTAGGAGACCCTGTTTCCAAATAAAAATGTAAAAATAGGTCTGGGAGCATAGCCCGGAGATAGAAGGGCTTCCAGGAACCCCAGTACCACCAAAAAAAAAAAAAAAAAAAAAAAGAAAAGAAAAGAAAAGAAAAAAAAAGAACAATAACAACAACAAAAAACAGTCATGCTCTAATACGTCCATAAAAATTTTTCCATGGCCTCCCAGAGGGATTTCTATGCCACAAACAGCACCTCACTGTTCACACAGAGGTGCATGCAGTGAGCAGGGCCATCTCACGCCTGAGGCTCCTCCTGTGACGTGCAGGCCACCTTGCTCCGTCCCCAGCCCAGAACGCCCTCCGGCTCCCTGCTCTTGCACAAGCCTTGCTGCTCATCTCCTTCCTGCCTTGAATCTGGCTGCCACTGAGTCCTCCTGTGCCTCCTGGGGTCTCCAGGATGAAGCCATGTTCCTCCACAGCACTTACAAAAGCCTGCCTCCCCTCTCCATCCAACCCTGCCCCTCTCCTCTGTCATGGGAATGCAGATCCACTTAAGTGTCTGGGACACTCTGTTCTGTGTCACACACACACAGTTCCCTCTGCCTGGAATATTCGGTGTGAACTGATTTACCTGAGAAGCACCTGCCAGCTCTTGTGAGCCTCCCCTGGCTTCTTCACTCAGCTGGTGAGCAAGCCCCACCTCCCTGAACACACCGGCCCTCCAAGCCCACTCAAGCAATCCCTTCTGCCAGTGGAATGGATTGCCTTTGATCTCCCACAGTTAGGTCGCAAGGCCTTTGGAAGGCTCTTTGATAGTAAGAATTGCATGTGTTTTCATCTTTATATCCCCAGGACCTACCTAGCAGAACACCTGCATACAGTAGGTGCTCGATAAATGACGGTGACCGCTAGCCACGCCAATTAGAAATGAGCTTGGCTAAAAGTGATGGAATACCAAAGAGTAACTTGAAAAACCGGCTTTGTTGTCCAGTGGTAACAGGTTACACAGAGGTAACAGGGAGGCAGATGGCTGCGGTGGTCTTAGCTGTTCACTGTACCATCGGGCCTTGGCTCTTTCTCTCTTTCCTCCTCCTCCTCCTCCCCTCCTCCTCCTTCTTTTTTGTGGTACTGGAGGTTGAATTCAGAGGCATTCTACCACCGAGCTACACCCCCAGACCTATTTTATTTTTTATTTTGAAATAGTGTTCCTCTAAGTTGCCTAGAACCTACAGTTCTCTTGTCTTAGCCTCCCAAGTACTGGGATTACAGATGTGCTCCACCGTGCCTGGCTTAGCTTTCTTCTTTTGACCTTCTCTTAGCATAACAGCCACAGTGAGCTTGTTAAATGTAAGTTAAATCACATCAACCACTTCCCCAGCCCTGCAGGGATGTGCCCAGCTTGCCAGGGGACAACCAAAGTCCCTACACTAGCATTCAGGGTATCTGCCTTTCTTTTTTTCCTATGGCATTTATCACCATGTGACATATTATATCCTTTACTTATCAGATATTATACGTTATATATTTCATCTTGCATGTCTTTCTCTGCTGCTACAAAAAACGTACACTTTAAGGAAGCAGGGGATTTTTTTCTACTTCTGAGTCTCTAGCAACAGTGTCTAGTATATAGTAGAATTCAATAAATATTAATTGAATAAGTGAACAAAAGACATCTTTTTTGTCCATTTTCTCCCTGTCTTGGTTACATCTTTGTCTTTCTCATCTCATGGCCATATGGTAGTTGCTGCTTCCCAGCAATCATGTCGAAGGTAAAAATAAAATAAAACAAAATAGGGGATTGGTGCCACACACATGGGTCCTGTGTGTGTGTGTTACTAAGGATGGAACCCAGGGGCATTCTACCTCTGAGCTATACCCCCAGCTGTATCTGTATTTCTTCTTTCTTCCTTCCTTCCTTCCTTCCTTTCTTTCTTTCTTTCCTTCTTTCTTTCTCTTTCTTTCTTTCTTTCTTTCTTTCTTTCTTTCTTTCTTTCTTTCTTTCTTTCTTTCTTTCTTTCTTTCTGTGGTACTGGGGTTCCTAGAAGCCCTTCTACCTCCTGGCTACACTCCCAGACCTATTTTATACTTTGTTTTATTTGGAAACAGGGTCTCTTAAGCCAGCGCTGCTGGCTCCGAACCTGCGCCATCCTCCTGTCTCTGCCTCCCAAGCATAGGGATTACAGTGTGCACTACCACGCTCAGCGTATTCTTTATTTTGAAACAGGGTCTCGCTGAGTTGCAAAGGGCTTCAGTAAGTAGCTGAGGCTGTCCCAGAACCTGGATCCTCCTGTCTCAGCCTCCCAAATGCTGGGACATGGGTCCTTTTGTTTTTTTTTTTTTTTTTTTAATCACAGAAACAAAAGTACCTTTCCCAAAATTCCAAGCTGACTTCAGCTCATATCCCATTGGTTCAGGCTATCATAAGCTTCAATTGGCAGCAAGA
Source organism: Muscardinus avellanarius (assembly GCF_963383645.1). Lineage (NCBI taxonomy): Eukaryota > Metazoa > Chordata > Mammalia > Rodentia > Gliridae > Muscardinus > Muscardinus avellanarius. The sequence goes on from NC_137786.1 coordinate 46,085,830, forward strand.
AAGAAGCTAGGAAGCTATGCAGGATTCGGGCATACTGCTTCTCTGAGCAAAACTGGAAAGAAGAGAGGACTGAATGGGGTAAGTCAGTAACAGTATCTGCTGTGAAATTTCCCAAGGAAGAGCTCAAGCCTGGGAACAGAGCGGAAAACACGCCTTCTTCCCCTGAAATCAGCTCTCTCTGTTCCAGTCTGTCTTTGCCCTTGGCCTCTGGTGTAACATAACAGGGGCTGCAGCCTGTGGTGGGAGGCTCAGGAGATGGAGCAGGAACATTAGTGCCCATGCCCTTGAAGCTTACTGGAGGCCAGCACATGATAGCGCTCAAATAATTACATCTCTCAGACTCACAAGCACACTCCACCTCTTTCAGGCAATTAGCTCCCGCCTGACTCTGGATTGGACCACCACAGGTCAGACAGCCCAGCCTCTGGTTCCTGCAGACTGCTCATCCATGGAGAAATTTTGGCAACTGTTAAATTGCCTGCAAATGCATCTAGTCACGCAGAAATATCTATGAAGAGTCCTTGGGCTCTGCGTGTGCTTTTCTAGATGGGAGAGTTGGGCTCGGAGCTCATCTCTGCCCTGTAGGCTGCCTCTGCTATACATCCTCCAGGAAGTGACCACAGCTCACTTGAACTTGGAGGAAACCACACAATGCTGTCTCCAGCTGTGGTGCTCACGACAGAAGTGGCAGAAGGCACTTTAGGAAGAAGAGGGGCCTGGGACCTAGGACTGTGCCTGAGACAAGGAGGTACAGAGGTGCTCTCCTCCGCTCCCCCAGCTCCACCCTTGGTCCCATCGTGACACTTGTCAGCTCATTCTTTCTTAGGTTGAGAGGCTCCAGGGGGGCAGCGATCATGCCTACCATCTTTTTGTACTTCTTGCGCTATGCATACTTCCTAGTACACAGCAGGTGCCCAATTAATGAGCACTGAGTGAATCAATAAAAGATTCCCTGGAAACAAAAGATGGCAGGCATGTGGGAGCATTATGGTTTGGCTGTGGGATGTCAGAAGAGCTCATGTCTTGGCAATACAGCAGGGTTCAGAGGCAGGGCATGGCTAGAGGAGGTGGGTCACTAGAAGTGTGGCCCTGAGGACTGTATCTGTCCCTGCCACCCTGCCCCCGCCCCTGCTCTCTCTGCTCCTGGCCACCATGGGTTGGACAGCTGTCCCTGCCACCGCGGTTCCTACCTTGATCAATCCTGTACCGAGCCCTCAAACCTGTGAGCTCTAAGAAGCCTTTCCTCCTTTGCATTGTTCTTGTCAAATATTTTTGTCACTAAGGGAACCCAATGTGTCCTTCAGGTTACAAGGCACTTCTCTATGGCCTTTCCAATAAAATAAAAATATTTTACCCAACTTTAAATATTAAGTGCCTAGATAGACCTTTTTTACTTCTGTTGTCCAAGGCTTCTCCATACAAAGTACTGAGGTTGACACTGGTATTTTCACATATGTACACAATGCCAGTTTGTATGTTTCTTTCTTTGTTTGTGTTTTGGTGCTGAGGATTGAACCCTGGGGTATTCAAACACTGAGCTATATCCCCAGCTCTTTTTTTATTTTTATTTTTATTTTTATTTTATTTTATTTATTTATTTTTTTTTTTTTTGGTGGTACTAGGGGTGGAACCCAGAGGCTTTCTACCTCTGGGCTATTCTCCCAGACCTATTTTATATTTTATTTGGAAACAGGGTCTTACTAAGTAGCCAAGGCTGGCTTCGAACCTATGCGATCCTCCTGTCTCAGCCTCCCAAGCGCAGGGATTACAAGCGTGTGCCACCACGCCCAGCTCTGTTTTTAATTTTGAAACACGGGTCTCACTAAGTTGCCCAGGCTGGCCTTGAATCTGGGATCCACCTGTCTCAGCCTTCCAAGTACTGTGATTACAGGTAGGTGTGCACCACCACGTCCTGCTGAACTTGATCACTTAAAAAAAAAAAATAAGTGTAAGGTGGGAGTGGTAGTAAAGGCTAATAATCCTAGTACTTGGGCAGGCTGCACAGAAGGATTACAGCTTCAAGAACAGCCTCAGCATATAATGAGACTTTCATCAGCCTAGCGAGAGCCTGTTCGAAAATAAAAATAAAAATAGGGCTGGGGAGTGTAGCTTGAAGGTAGAATGCCCCTAGATTCAATCACCAGTACCACAAAATAAATAGATAAATAATGTACGAGTGAATGAATAAATAAATGTAATATCTTTAGTTTTTCTCTTATTTGATTGAAAATACTGTTATCTTCTCAGATGTGACATCTAAAGGCTGGGACTCAGACCTTGGTGTGTTTTCTGCATCACATCCTAGAGGATATCCAGGGCTTATAAGGGTGGGAAGGAAATCCTTCCCTGTCTCTGGTGCCAGCCAGTGGCATTCTGTCTAGATGATTCCCACACATCCAAATGAATTGAATTGAAAGATAATAGATCTTTAACCTGAACATTATCTGGTTGAGAAGTCTGGCTTCTCCTGGACCACAAAGAGAGAGAGAGGGAGAGAAAAGAATGACGCTCCTTCGTGATCATGAGCATGCTCAGCCATGGGAAGCCAGCCGTTGTGTGGGAAGAAGATATCTGCTTCTCAGTTGCTGCCACGTTAGATATCCATGTGTCCACTGTTTCTGCCATTGTCCCTTTTCTTCTGGAAGGAAGGGCTACACTAGAAGTCACTGGCTATACATGACTGTCCTATGTGATATGATGCCTTGATTTGTCCGCCTCGTACAGTACAGCTTTTCATTGCAAGATAGTCCGTTGTGCTGGCTGTTTGGGATGCAGCTTGGCATCGGCACAGAAAGTCCATACAACCACCCACAACTTGATCTACTAGTTGTGAACGGAAACTTTTGAACACGTTCCACCATCTGCACAATGGTGCCATTTATTACTTTATTCTCAGGGGAAAGTGTTTGCTGTGTGAATAACACCAGGCACTTATGTAAGCCTCTTCATTTTCAGGGAGCTTTACGAGTGTCAGCAAATTCACACAACACCCTGGTAAGGTAGCAAGGCATTGTTATGCCTTCTTTACAGACAGAGAGAAACCAGATCACAGCATCAGATTTTCCCAAGGCCACCTGAACAATAAGTGGCATGGACCCATTTCCAGAGAGACCCACACCCTCTTACTCAAAAGCACAAGCAATTTCCCACTTACAGAAAGTCTCAGCAGGGTTCTATTCTAGACTTTACATTGGAGGAGTATTAGCGTGACTTTTGACACATCTATTTGATGTCACCATGCCTTGGTTTTTGTCCATATGAGTAGAGAGGGCGAGACCAAGGAGAGATACATGTATAGGAGTATGGTGAAAGTTTTGGCATCTCCCATATCCCTTGCCACAGAGTAACTGTCCAATCTATAATCACAGGATATTCTGGGGTGGGGTGGGAGGGAAGCTAAGTGTCCATAGAGCTCCATGAAAAAAAAAATCCTACAATACAAGACAAATTTATCAGTAATGATTGCTACTTAAGAGATGGAGAAAGAGTTTTGCTTATCATCTCCAGCTCCATGTTAAGTATCTTTGGAAGTAGGTGAAATTGTATCCCCCTACATCTATGTCCAAGTCCTAAACACAAATCTTATTGTATGTGCCTTTATTCAGAAAACAGATGTTTGTAGGTCTAATTAAGTTAAGGATCCAGGGATGAGATCATACCAGATTTAGCATAAAGCTTAAACCCAAAGACAGGTGTCCTTATAAGAAAATAGTGGAGGGAGACTTGAGACATGTAGAGAGCCATGCGAAGACAGAGGCAGAGACTGGAGTCCTTCAGCTACAAGTCAAGGAGCTAGAAGGACTTCTAGCAGCTGCCAGAAGCTAGGAGAGGGGCAAGGCATTGGTTCTTGTTCACAGCCTCCAGGAGCGAGCTGTGCCCACACCGCCACCTCAGGCTTCCAGCCTCCTGAACTGCACAACACCTGTTTTGTTGTTTTTTAAATTGCTTACTTTGTGAAAATTTGCTTTAGTAGCCTAGGACGCTAACACACCTTCTTTGGCTCCTTCTTTCAATCCTTAGAGTCATATGAACTATAACTCAACTTGAGTTACAAATCTTTAAATCTGCATATGCCCGTGAGTTTATATGCCATGATTAAATTCAAAATAGTAGAAAGTGCGTCTCTTTGATGACCAACATTGGTGAATACAGATCTGGATTATCTGAAGGCAGAAGGGGTATCATGGAGGGAGGAAGTATCAAGAGCCAGTGCACTGAGCTCGGCATGGTGGCAAATGCCTGTAATCCCATTACTTGGGGGGCTGAGACAGGACAATCACAGATTTGAGGCCAGCCTCAGCAACTTATGGAGGCCTTCCACAATTTAGTGAGACCCTGTTTCAATAGGGCTGAAGTTGTAGTGCAGAGGTAGAATGCCCCTGGGTTCAGTCCCCATTCACCCTCTCTACACACACAAGAACCAGTGCACTGAGTTCAAATACTAATTGCAAAGCAATGGTTTTTGAACCTTCTCCTTTCTTCTCCAGACACCTACACCAAGGTGCTCACAGTGGAACACAGAATACTCTTTCGAAGATAATGAGGTAATTATTGTTAATACAAATTCATTACACAAAATTCATCACATTGCAGTTTATTCTATAGAAAATGACGGCCTACAAAATGCATATAGTACATATTCCTTTGATCCCCACCCCCAACCCCTGTCAATGCTATTAATGTTCTTTTTCTGTCTCTCTTCAAACTTTAAAAAGCTGGAATACAGGGTGGGTCTCTGGGGCAGCCTGGCATCTACCAGTTCTTTGGGCTAATTTAGCCTGACAAAAGGAATGTTTTCTGAGTGTTTCTGGATGTTAAGTCCTGTTTTTTGCAAGCACTGGTACAAAACTGTCACTAAACACAGCTGAGGTGAGATGACATTTATGGTTAGAGCACAGATTGGTCCACTTAGCTGTCAAGGCAGATAGTAAGTCCTCCAGGCTCTGCCAGCCATGAGCTCACTGTTGCAACTTCTCCACTCTGCCTTGCTCTTTCATTATCGTCCTGCTGCTCATAATAAATCCCAGTACTTTTAGTGGCTTAAAACAGCATTTGTTTATTATTCCTGGTTCTGTGGATCAGAAGTCTAGCCGGCTCAGCTGAGTTCTCCCTATAGGGTGTCTGAAGGCTGACTGGCATGGAGGTGTTGGCTGGCTGGGCTCTTCTCTGAGATTTGGAGAATAATCTACTTTTGAGTCCATGAAGGACTAGCTCCTGTGACTATGGGACTGAAGTCCTGATTTCCTTCCTGCTTGTCTGTGGCCACCACACTCAGTCCCAAAGGCCTCTCTCAGGCCCCTTATGGGCGGGTCACATTATGGGCAGATGTTCCCTTTCTTCCAGGATGGTCAGGGCACATCTGTCTCGCTTCTCTGTCACCAGGTATAGAGACTGCTTCACTTTTAAAGGTTTAAAAGCTAATCCTAAATTGTAAGGCTATAGGAAAACAGGGAGAGGGCCAGATTTGGCTCAGGAGTGATAGTTTTCTGACCCCTGGATCAAAAGACCCAGTAAACAAACCTTTAAGGAAAACCAAAAAAGTAATTGTCATAGAGTCCCAGGCAGGGCCTTAGTCATAGTAGGTACTCAAAGAATAAATGAATGAGTGAGCAAATAAATGAATGAATGAATGAATGAATATTTGATTTCAGAAGAGACCGAGGATATGTGCACCCCACACATGCTGGTGCTGTGGCCACTGTTGTAGGTAGAATAAAACCATTTTGGCTGCCAGGTTTGAATGAGACCAGATGCAACCACAGGAGTCCCAGGCAGCCCAGAGCTATGACTCCACACCTGTGACTCTCCCTCAGGCCCCACAGAGAAAGCCCTGTAATTACCAGGGCCACTTTACAGCACAGGCCAACCTAGGCCACATTATCTGATAACCAGACTCAGAAGCCTCAGCCAGCCTGTCACAGAGATGCTGGGCTTAGCATCAAAGTTCATCTCTCTGTAATTACAGGTTCACTTGTCTGGTTGGGCAACTGTACCACAACCCAGATGAATGTCAACTTTGTTTCTTGGTAGGTCAAAGGGATGAGGTGAGAGAGGCTTGGACCACCCTGAGAATCAAACACATGTTAGGGCCCTGAGGAAAACTTAACGCTGCTAGGCGAGACCTTTTATCCAGTTACAAAAGGATCCATCTCACATGTTTTCTAATTCAAAATATTCCTGGGATGGGAAAGGCCATGTTATTTTTTAGCATCAAATCAGACAAGAACTGTTTGCTCTGGAGGAATTCAGAGAAATTTCCCCAATCTGTGAACTACTCAGGCCTCCGGTGCACAGAATACCGGGATGAGAGGGGATGCTAGGGATGCTGGCTGCAACTACTGTGTTGCAACGTGCAAAGAAACCAAGTCTTGGGAACATAAAATCAAGATCAAAAAAGATGTTGGTGGTCCCAATTCCTAATAAATCAACATTTGAATTCCACATTGTTAGAGAATAAAGGGATAAAGGAAAAATATAGCTCTACAGACCAAAACAGTCTCTTTAGTTGAAGTAAAGCCGGGAGGGGGACTGACTGGGAGAGAGAGTCCACAAGAATCAGGAGCCCCCTTCCCTTCTAGACTAGGGGCGTTTTATAGGGAGGAAGGGAGGGCGATATAGTCATGTATTTCTCTGACTGGTAGTTTAACAGCAGGCCAGAACAGATAACTTTTTGTGGCTGGAGGCAGGGAGATGATTAGGAACATTTTCCTGCCTTTCCAGAAGTCCTCTGTTCTCAACCTTCCCTGGCCAGGCCTCACAGCCAGACCTCAGAGTGCCCACGCACAACCTCTTTCTCCTCGCGCTCCAAGTGCGATTTTGTTCTCGTGGGTTAGCCTTTCAGCCAGAGGTGTGCAGAGATTCTCGCTCTTCACTGTCCCTCCAATGTCATAGCACCTCCCTGGCTGTTCACCTTTTAACTGGCATTCAAAACACTGAAGAAGGCGGGAGGCTGAGACAGGAGGATCCTGGCTCATGGCCAGCCCCAGCCACTTAATGAGGCCCTTTGCAACTCAGTGAGACTTTGTTTCAAAATAAAGAACAAAAAATAGGGCTGGGGTATAGCTCGAAGGTAGAATGTCCCTAGGCTCTATCCCCAGTACCACAAAACAAACAAACAAACAAACAAACAAACGCTGAAGAAGGTGCTCCCTGTCTAGATTTTCATATCTCCTTTTCTCCTGGTTACTATCTAAGAGAACATATTCAGGCGGTTGAATAAATAGCTCTGAATCAGAACATGGGGGCAGCCTGATTTGGCGTGTAGACAACCTGGCTGAGCGCATAGCGGTCCTTGCATTCAATACCAATATCCAAAGGAGAAAGATGTGTCTCAAGATTTATTTTTATTTGTATTTTGACTAATGCATGGCTGAGTTTTCTTGGAAAGGGAGAGTCCTGATTTCCTGCCTCTACCTTAGCAGCACCCTAATTAAATCTTCAGGAAAACATGCTTCCCCTGGGGCCCCCTGCCTGTGGGTGGCTCACCCCTTGTCCAACCTGTCCCCAGTGTATTGGGACACCCTCTGTGGTCATTGCCCGACTCCATGCTTAGTCCCATCTCCAGGACTTCTTCACTTTGCTTGAGAGGCCCGATCTGGGGGTCTCAAGTTCTGAGTGCCTCACTGGAAACCCACTGGACTGCAATCCCTCAAATCCCTCTTCTCTTAATGCCTGGGCACTCTCTGTGCCAGCAAGTGCCTACCTTGCTGATCATCATCCCTGGGTATGGCTGGCCACCCCTCCCTAGTATAACAGGTCCCCCTAAAGTCATATGCTGTCACCCAGCCAGGGTCCCCCAGCTCCTCTGCAACATGGGGCAGGCACTGTGACCTCACTTGTTCAGCACAAGCCATGGTGGTTCTTGCAGCAGTTGCCACTGGTCACTGTACTTTCTCCTCTTTTCACTGTTAAAACTCATTGGTTGAGCTGGGCATGGTGGCTCACACTGTAATTCCAGCATTCAGGAGGCTGAGACCGGAGGATCACGGTTCGCGGACAGCCTCAACTACTTAGTGAGGCCCTTTGCAACTCAGTGAGACCCTGTTTCAAAATAAAGAATACAAAATAGGGCTGGAAGTGTAGCTAGGAGGTAGAATGCCCCTGGGTTTCATCCCCAGACCCGCAGAAAAACAAAACAAAACAAAACAAAAACAACAACAAAAAGCCTCATTGGCCAGCTCTGCCTTGCAATGCTTCTGATACTGCTCTATGCCATCACTCTTATTCTGCTCCCCTGAGCAGAATTCCTCAGAGCTACTGCTCTAGAGGAACATGGGACTCATGTCCCAGTGAAACGGGGGTTTCTTGAGAGAAAACTCGGCGAGTTCTTGTCTATGGTGAGCGAAGAATGACACCCGCAGACCTCAGGAAGGGGAGTAAAAGGTTTATTGGAAGCAGCAGGGAATGGGGCAAGGGTGGCTGAACACCCCCAAAGGGGCTGGAACTCTGGGTCCAGCAGCTGCCTTCAGGACAATACTTGAGAGTAGCCCAAGCCGAATTGCCTTCAGGTGCAGGCTGCTTTCTTCCGGAGTCCAGGTGATCTGCCAGAAGGGAATAGAGAAAAGTGGCCGAACACCCCATAGGGGCGGTCGGAACTCCAGGGTCCAGTAGCTGCCTTCAGGGTCACTACCCGAGTGTTGCCCGAGCCAAGTGCCGTCAATTACAAACTACTTTCTCCCAGAGTCCACGCGATCTGCCAGAAAAGAGGTACAGGTCACCCCTAGGGGCCTGGCCATCCATGATGTCCAGCAGAGGCCTTCAGGTCACTACTCGAGAGTCGCCCGAGCCACATGCCCTCAGATGCACTCTGCCTTCTCTCAGGGCCAACATGACCTGCGAGAGAGAGAGAACAGCTCCCCAAAAGGGGAGGGGGGTCCCAGAGTGGGTAACCGTTCTGCTAGGGGGAACTAAGGCTTTGTCAATTCCTGGGAATCCTTTCTTGGATGTGGTGAGTTTGGGATTCCAAGGAGAATTTGCATAGGACATTTGCAAGTTCTTTGAAGGATCTCCTTTCAGGAATGCCAGACTTGCTCGGTGGGTTTGTTGATTAGGAAACTCAGGATGGCTTCGTGAAGCTCTGGCCTTCTTATCTCTGAGCCTTTGGAGTTTCAGGCATTTGTCGCCCCTCAGAAAACTCAGGAAATTAACTTTTTTCTACCAAGGCCTTTTCCCTATCTGCCTATTTCCTTTCTACCTCCTCACTAGTGCCCTGTAGAAGTGATCCCATACCCAGAACTGCCTCCTTGCTAAAAGGTCTGGGATCAGATTCTGCTAAGTACTTGCCTGGGTGAGCCCGCACCCCAGCTCAGGGCACCGTCCAGGGGTGATTAGGGCACAGCCTCCATCTGCCCCTCCAGCCCCACAGCTGAGTCTAGAGGAGGTCGCTGCCAGCCTGTATATCCTGGGGGCCCTGCTCTGAGGTGCTCAGCTGTCCCCGCTGTCCTCCAGCCTCCTCCACTGTGGGCCACTGACTCACACAAGGGAGGTGGAGCCTGTTTGTGGGAGCCATGGCTGTTTTCACAAACATTTCTCTTTCTCTTTGAGACTCTGGAGCACAGGCTTTGAAGATGCTGTTTCCTGAGGAGTCCTCTGCCTCAGTTCAACCACCCGATGATGTCCTTATAGGAAAGACTCAGGTATCTCCTGCTGTCATATTTGCAGAAGTATCTTTGAATTTTGTAAAAATAATTTATTTGCTCATTTGATACACATAAAATGGTATGTCTATCACCCAACAAGATCTTGATATGACCCACATACAGAGATGGGCACCTCCCTGGCTGATTATTTCTTACCTAGCAATTGAAAACACTGAAGAAGGTGATCCCTGTTTATATTTTCACAACTCCTTTTCTCCTGGGACCCCAGCCTCAACAGGTGATCTGTTTGAAGGCTTAATGATATAAATTCTCTCCAGCAGAGATAGCTTTCCAAGTTTTACTTTCTTATATTGTAAAAACAGTGAACATTTTTTTGTTTCTAAATAATAAAATTCTATTATAATATGGAATACATTTTTTTTTTTGCAGTACTGGGGACAGAACTCAGGGGCGTTGTACCTCCGAGCTACACCCCAACCCTATTTTTTCAGTCTTCTTATTTTTGAGTTGCAAAGGGCCTGGCTAAGTAGCAGGGGCTGTCCACGAACCATGATCCTCCTGTCTCAGCCTCCCGACTGCTGGGATTACAAGTGTGTATCACCATACTCGGCTTGAAATACATGTTTTTAAAGTATATATACCTGTCCTTCTAAAAATGTGAATATGATTCCAGAGGAATTTTCCTTCCCCTTGTTAGAAGACCAATGCTATAATGCCACGCCTTTTTCCCAGTCTAAAGCTGAGCAAGGCTCATTTTAGCAAGAATGCTGCGCGGCAGACATTCCCTGGAACAGGCGCGCGGCATCTCCTTCTGGGGAATAGTATTAGGCATGGGGATTTGGGGATTTTTTGGAATTGGCCTTGAGACTTAGGTTATTAATGGCTTCAAATTGTTTAAAATAATTCAAGATTTGCTCCCTGAAAATGTAACATTTATGTATGAGTTGCACATAAATTTCCAAATGACCGATCTAACAAGAATTCTATAACGACTCAGACGATAACAAGCAGAACAAGCCTTAAAGGCAACCGATCCTCCTCAGGTTTTTCCAAACAAATATTAACAATAAACCTAAAACAGAGCCAAGACAAGTTGTTCCTACCGTTATGAATTCTAAAAGGCCAGCATGCTTCCTCAGAGGTAGGCTATGGTGGAATGGCTACTGTACCCCCAGTAACCCTACCCCCTTTTGGTTGTACAATGGGTAGGTGGACAGCAGCAGAATAGATGGGTACCCAGGCACAGCTTTGAGACATGGGAAAGTATGAAACGTTCCTCTCCTTAGTAGTGCCTATTGATTAAAAAACAATGATATATATCAATCAGAAAATGTAATGCTTGGCATAGGATATTATTTTAATATTATATTAGCAGTTAATAATAAACTTCTGATCTTTTCCATGGTTGCTTATAAGAGGAAATGTTCCCTTGAAAAAGAAACTGGCCGTCTGTCACCTTGCCTTGATGTATTAGTTCTTTGTATACTTACTGATGGATTAATTCTAGAAAAATTTGTAAGAGTAAAATGTAGCCCCCCAAAAAAAGTATAAAATGCTTGCTAAAACCGAAAGTAGAGAGAGCAAAAATAAAGTAAATAGAGCAACTTCACTCTCCATTGAGTCAGTGTGCTATTTCTCCACTGAACTTCGCCGACTTCTCACTCCACCGCTCGCGGACCCCCGACTCTTGCTAGGGCTGGACCCCGGCACTATAAAATATTAGGATAACAGAAGGGAAGGTGTGGAGATCACACAAAATACACCATCCTTGTGGGACCCAGGGAGAATGGAGTAGAGCTCCACTAGACAACTATTCTTTCACATGTTTTTCAGGCCAAATAATGCTCTCAGAAAGAAGTATGTGGTGACTTTCTGAACTACAAGTCCCAGGGTTTGGGATGGTGGAAGGGCTTCTCTGCGTCTGCTTTTGGAAATTCAAATTGAACATTCCTTCTTTATCAGCTCCTCAGGTCTATTTAAGCAATCTCATACGTAAATAAAAAGAAAGAGGTTCTGTTCCCATATAGATACTCTGCGATTATGTCTTAAATAGCATAACTCTGAGTTATGTTATATATTTCCCAAAGTTTTCACCTCAACCTACAGAAAAGTACTGCTTTATACATTTCTTTTTTCTTTTTTTTTTTTTTTTTTTTTTATCATGTAGTGAGTTTAGTAAGACCCTGTTGAGGACTGATGAGTTGGTTTTGTCATTTGCCACCATTAGGTCCTTGAGAAGAAACATGAAAAAACCCCAGTCCAGAAAGCCCAGCTGCAGGAGGCTGCAGGACTCGGAGCCTTCACTAGAGTTAGGAAGGGCGCGAGAACTTGTGCATGTTGATAGGCCTGGTGGAGTTCTGCTAGAGAAACAGAGATCATGGGTGGCAGGGCTCTCCTTTGAAACTGGATTGTTGTTAAACTTCGCCTCCTCCTGAGCAATAACGAGGTCTGATGAGATCTGTCATGATCTCAGGGCTGTGAACACGCTTGGGACTTAGATCACTGCAGCTTTGCACAAGGAGGGGAGACTCTCAACACGGCAGCCACGCAGATGTCTGGCACCAGGAATGGTCCGCTCACCCAGGCCCTTCAACGCTACCAGCTTCGTCTGCCTGGGACCCACAGGGTGTGTTGTCCTCATCACAGCCATATTGTGCAATGACAGAGCTGGGTGCATTCGCTGCAGTGGCCAACGCTGTGCCACCTACCCAAGGACTGACCCGAAAGAAAGGGAGAGGGAGACGGCATCACATTTTACACCAGGTAAAACAAATACTTCAATGATGCATCTCAAATTCTTAGAAGAATCAGAGATAAGAAGCTCCCCCCAGGAACTTCAATGTCTTCCACCCAATTTAGCCATGGATGCTTTTGGCAGCACTCTCGCTGACAGGACAGAGGACTCTGGGAAGACAGAATCGATTTGAGAGGTGGGTGCCACTCGTATATTATCTCGAGATGTTCCAGTTCCTACAATTCCCTCGTTGCTCAGATTTTCAGAGTAGAAATTTTAGTCACATTTGAGGTTGATTTGGGCTAAGTTGGGGACAGTTTTGAGATCTTAAATGAAAAAAGAAGACAAAAGAACTCCTGTGACAGATTGCCTTGGGAGGCCTGCCCTTGCTTGCAAAGGCTCGGGCACTCACTGTTCTAAGCCACTCAGCCATTCACAGAGTGCTGTTCCCAGACTTCCGGAAGGGCCACCTCTTGCCACACAGAGGAGGAACACAGCAAACACCCTCAGGGAGGAAGCCAAATTGAGTATCTCATTTATTTTATAGAGCACCTAATAGATGTAGTATACATGCATGCATACATACATACATACATACATACATACATACAAGCCGGGCGTGGTAATTCCAGACTTGTAATTCCAGCACTTGGGAGGCTGAGACAGGAGGATCGCACAGGTTCAAAGCCAGCCTCAGCTACTTAGTGAGGCTCTCAGCAACTTAGTGAGACCCTGTTTCCAAATAAAGTATAAAATAGGTCTGGAAGTATAGCCCGGAGATAGAGAATCCCCTGGGTTCCACCCTCAGTACCACACCAAAATAAAATATACATTTATATACACATACATATTAGGTGATATATATAAATATATCTATTAGATGTCCTACTACATATATATTTATGTACATATATGTGCATATGTATATATATGGTATACCGGTATTATATATGTAATGTATATATACATTATACATTTGTATGTATAAAGCCAGATATGGTGGTGGTACACACCTGTCATCCCAGTACTTAGGAGGCTGAAGCAAAAGAATTGCAGGTTTGAAGCCATCTTTAGCAACTTAGCAAGACACCATTCCAAAATTTAAAAAAATAAGATGAGCTGGGAATATAGTTAAGAAGTAGAAGGTCCTTGAGTTGATTCCTCAGTACCAAAAAAATAAATAAAATTTGTACATATATAGGAAAGAATAAACCTACATATGTATATGCATATATATTCTAAGGCACAAATTAGTTATTAGAGTTCCAATTATATCTGTCTTGCTTAAGCATTTTCTTACCTCAGGAGCTAATGTCTGCTTGACGCTTCCCCATGTCCCTCTCTGCCTCTTTCTTCTCCTTCCCTCCTTTCCTCCTGTACTTCAGTCTTTCCGCTGGTCTTCCATTAGGTCTTCCTTGTATACATGGTAAGGTTTCTGGAGTCCTCCCTGCGTGCCAGGCGTGGGGTTGGGTGTTGATCAGAGATCAAAACACACTCCCTTCAGATGGCAGCTGAAGAAGGAAGTGGAGCCTTTCCCTGCGACCGAACTCTGCAAAGCCTCATCAGTGTCAGCCTCGGAGGGTTCACATATGCAAAGGAAAACTACCCTCACTGTCTCTACTTCTACCAGTGATGACTACAGGACCCTGGGGAAGATTATCCAAGATAACTTTTTCTCAGTTTTTAGGCCCTTTTGGTGAATTTTCCTTTCCTTTTAGCTAAAAGCGACATGCCAGAGGGATGCACCAAGTGGATTACGCCATAACTCAGGAGCTGGCCAGTGACAGGCCTAGGAACAGCTGCCTGGTTTTCTAAATGAATTTTAATTGGAAGACAGCCCCACCCATTCTTTTAAGTACTGTCTAAGGCTGCTTTTGCACTACAACAATTAAAGGTGTGGGTGGATCAAAATCCATGGGCCTACAAGCCTCATATGATGCTATCCGTTCCCATAATAGAAAGTTAGCAAACATTTGACATTTTAGAACACAATTATTTTTTATAATTGAATATGATTTTTCTAGCTTTTTCAAAAAATATCTTTATAAGCAAGCCTTTTGTTTTTGTGTGTGTGGTACTAGGGACTGAACCCACGGGCATTCTATCCCGGAGCTACACCTCTAGCCCTATTTTTTTTTTTTTTAAACAGGTCCTTGCTAGATTGCTGAGTCTCAGTCTGTTGCTGAGGCTGTCCTCGAACCTATGATCCACCAGCCTCAACTTCCCAAGGACTAGGATTATAGATGTGTGCCACTACAGCTAGTTTAAGCATGTTTTTAAACCTTTTACTTGGCCATATTCTTATATATAAAACCAACTGTTATACATAGGGAAAGTGTCCAGTAAGAAAATAAAATAATGCAGGCCTGGAAGTAATTTGCAATCATCTCCTGATCATCTGGGATGTGAGCAGAGTCTGCCAAAAGTTGCAATCTATACGTGAGATTGTATTTTCCACATCTAAATAAGTACAGGGTAATTATTAAAATCTAATTCAAAACTGCAACCTAATGCTGAGGAAGGATAAAAAAGAAAAACTTTTTTTTCCCCCATTTTAAGTTCAAATCGGCCAAGTAAAACTTCCTCTCTGGCTGAAAGATGTTAGTGGAACTCACATCTCAGTGAATGTTGTTACAGCTGAGAGAGAAAGGGGCCTAAAATGAGTTTCCAGAAGGTCAGCCGAAGCACCCTGAAGCCCAGGGTTGGGAGAGAACTACTATTCAATAAATAAGTCAAGGCCCAAGGTTTGCTATACAAATGGATATACCCAGTTGTATATTTTAGTGATATTTTGACCACATTCTCTCCCTTTCTTAAAGAATAAAAACAAAAGAAAACAAAACAAAAGCAAAGGCTAGTCACTTGTTTTTTGAATATTCCCCAGGTTGGCCGGAAGTTGCCTTCTTGATAGGATCTGGGTGGCAGCAGTCCTGTAGTTGAAACTGTGGCTTCACAGGAGCAGGTGGCATGAGGGAGTCACTGATCAAATAACCTTTTGAACTTCGTGGAAACGTCAGGATAAGCTGCCCCAGCCAAATGCTCCTACTTGCTTCCATAGCATCTGCTTAGAAGATTCTTTGGAAGAGCAAGATAGTGGCATTTCTTCTAATTTTCTGGGTCTTTCATATCACTCTGGGTTCAAACCCCAAATAAACCAGCAAGCTGCGTAGACAACAGAACAATTCCTGCAGAAGAGCCTGGCCTTTTGCCTTTCTCCGCAGGATTCATCTAGGAGGAGCCTGGCATCCTGGACAGAGTCCATCGTAAACAGCCCCTCAGGGCAACAGTCTATAAACACCCAGGGTCTGGCGATGCTCTTAACAACACACAGGATGCCAAATGCAGCAAAAACATCACCGCCGAACCCTCAGGAAAAAGAGAGAGAGAGAGAGAGAGAGAGAGAGAGAGAGAGAGAGAGAGAGAGAGAGAGAGAGAGAAACCATTGACTGCAATGTGCCAGCTTGGGAATCTACGCTCATGAATATTCAACAAGAATCAATAAAGGCATAAAGGCGCTTGGGGGAGTGGGGGGGCTTCCATCTCGAACTTCCAGCCCACTCCACAGTTAACTTCTTTCCAAAACATCTGATACAGGGCCTTCCTCTTCCTTTCCCAAAGAATGTTGGATGTGTGCTGGATTTTCCACATCAACAGTGCAAAACAATAACTTTTCTACTCATATCTACTGAGACAGGTATTAACATCTGTGAATGAGAAAGTACTCATTTTATTTAAGGTTTTCAACTCTTTTGATATTTAAAGTAGAAATGACAATTCATAATTAACTGAAATATATCAATGTTTTGACTTGATAAGAAAAGAACAATTAAAATTTGAGCACCTTTTCTTTAACTTGAAAGGCTTTTGACACGTGCTCTCTGCTATTTCACTTTAATTTTGACACATAGCCTTGTAAAATGAGCAGGAAAAGGTACTATCTACTCCATAGCAAGTGAGGCTCAGCGTGATTAAATCACTTATTAAAGTTGCCTTGTTTCTTGTTAATTATATTCATGATAACTATTAATCTATGTTAGAAAGTATTCCAAAACACAAAAACTTAGAAAATTTTAGAAAATTCCTCTTTGTCTGTTTCATAACTAGAAGAATTAAGAACAGACCGAACAAGGGAAAAAAGGCTGCACTGGCAAGGTTTAACTGTCAGACAGATCTACAAAACTAGCAGATGCTTCAGGAAAGTTACCCAGACTTCCGATCCTCATTTTCTCATTCAAAAATATAGGCATAATAGTATCTTTCAGGCAAGACTGATGTGTGAACTAAAAGGTTGAGAATAAAGGTTGAGGCCAAGTGTCCCTCCTCCCTCTGGATATTTGCTGGAATCAACTAACACTCAGCAGATTAACAGGAGAAAAAAAAAAGCACACTAATTTATGGAATGTGCTAAGGGGGAATCGTGGGGAATGAATGCCCAATAACCCAGTGAGGTTCCTATGTTTACTTACTCTTTTGTGTGTGTGTGTGTGTGTGTGTGTGTGTGTGTGTGTGTGTGTGTAGTACTGGGGATGGAACCCAGGGGCGTTCTACCTCCAAGCTACACCACCAGCCCTATTTTTTAGTCTTTTTAAAAATTTTTTAAACAGAGTCTCACTGAGTTGCCAAGGGCCTTGCTGAGGTAGCTGTGGCTGTCCGTGAACCATGATCCTCTGGTCTCCACCTCCGGAATGCTGGGATTACAAGTGTGAGCCACCACGCCTGGTTTATTTACTTTTCTTTATAGGGGTGGGGAAATATAAGTAACTTTGAGGGGTGATAAACAAATTTAGGGAGATACATGGATCTAGAAGATAAAAATTAGCTCATAGACTATTCTTTTTGGAATTTAAATAAGCCTGAGATAGACAATATCTTGAGACAAAGTCCATTCAGGTGTGGTAAAATTCCTGTCTTTTCTGCCATAGAGAGTGAGGTTTCATGGGGAGCATGGAAGCAATTGTATTCTCTCTGGAAGTAGTAGGTTTGTTCTTTAAGGAGTATCAAAGCAAAGCCTCTTCCAGCATGTGTGACCTTCATGGGCCTTTAGTTAAAACTAATCAGAAAGATGCTGTACCTGGGGGTGAATTCACTGATCTTTTCTTATTTTTTGAGGCTTTAGGGTTATTATTATAAATTCATACTAGTTCACTATTTATATGAAAACAATGTTAATCTTGCCAAGGAACTTTGACACCTAATCAAATGGGCAGGCACAAACAAGACACAAATGACTTAGTGGGAATTAGTAAAACTGGACTTCATAACTTTTTTAAACTCTCTACATATGCAGGGCATTTAGAAAGTGAGGGAAGAGGAAGGGAATTGGCTCGCCGACACTTGGTGAATGTTAAATATGACTATTTACTCTTCAATGCAGACAATGCACTTTGGTATTAGAGTCAGGACATGATGCCAGGTAGCCAGGTGCCAAAGCCCACATGTTTCAAAGTCCTAATAAACAATATATAACCTCAAAAATAGGCAATTTTCACTTTGTGTGGTCATGCAGGACAAAAAAGCATAAAGACAAATTTACTACTGTTTCATGACTTTTAGACATTGTTGTCAAAGCTGGGCATGGTGTCACCCACTTGTAGTCACAGTACTCTATACGCTGAGACAAGAGGGTTGCAGGTTCAAGACCAGCCTCAGCAACTTAACAAGACTCTCAAAAACTTAGTGGGGGACCTTGTTTCAAAATAAAAAATAAAATAGGGCTAGGAATATAGCTCAGAAGTAGAATGGCCCTGTATTCAATGCCCAGTATAGGAAGGAAGGAATTGTTGTCAAAATATGAAAAATTTTGCCAGACACGGTGGCACATGCTTATAATCCCAGCATTTGGGAGGCTGAGACAGGAGGATCACAGTTTGCAGACAGCCTCAGATACTTAGTGAGGCCCTTTACAACTCAGTGAGACCCTGTTTCAAAATAAAGAATAAAAAAAAATAGGGTTGGGGGTATAGCTCAGAGGTAGAATGCCCCTGGGATCCATCCCAGCACTGCAAAAAAAAAAAAAAAAAATTAAAAATTCCTGTGGATTTTAAGCATATAGGGACATAAAATGTGTAAAGTAAATATTTATTTGTTTAGCATATTTCAATTTAACAGATTAGAAATCATTTTGAGACGTGGTGCTTTATTGTAAAAGCTTACCAAGAGTGGTTGAGCAGTGTGTTCTTTTTTTATTTTTTTTTTAATGTGATGTGTAGTCACGTGTGGCCACAAGAGCAAACAGAGAAGCTCAGGAAAACCAAGCACAATCTCGTCATGGGTCCTGGAGACAGAAGGCGCGGTGCACAGGACCTTGGTGGTATTAAGAGGCAGAAGACAGGAGCCAGGGGAAGATTTAAGCCAGATTTTTTTTTTTTTTAACTGAGGTTTCTGAGGGAAGGGGAAGCGGGGGCAGGGTGAAAAGGTCAGAATTGGCTGGTGTGAATCATTTATGCAGGTGCTAAATTATAGGAGTGGTCTCAGTTGCTGGGTGCCTGGCCTTGGGATGACTACTCAGAGGAATCCTGCCTCCTGGTGTGCCTGCCCGGCTACATAGGGGAGGTACTGCTCTGGACTGGACTGGGTAGTTCCATTTTGAAGGCTCTTGGTTGAGTTCCCAGTTATCTCTAAGAACTGGCTGTATCCAGGAGGGCAATCTCTCTTTCAGCCAGAAAGATTCTTAAGATGTCACATCATAATACACAGGGAAAAAATACATTTAAAAACACACAGCGCTGGGCTTGTTGTTATATAACTTATAACACTTGAGCAAGTGTCTCCTCTGTGCCTTGATAATTTGTCAATCTTCTTTCTAAATATGGATTAGCTTCCAACATTTTATCCTTTGCACCTTCAATAGCATGAAATATCTCTAAGAGTTTCTATTTGTGTGTGTGTGTAGTACCAGGGATTGAACCCAGAGGTATTCTAACCTGTGAGCTATACTTCCAGCCCTATTTTTTATTCTTTTTTTTTTTTTTTTTCAGTGCTGGGGATGAAACCCAGGGACATTTTACCTCTGAGATACACACCCAACCCTATTTTTTATTCTTTATACTGAAATAGGGTCTTACTAACTTATGGAGGTCCTCACTAAATTGCTGAGGCCAACCGCGAACCTGTGAACCTCCCTTCTCAGCCTCCCAAGGACCTGGATTACAAGCATGCGTTACCACGCCTGTCTCTAAAAGTTTTTAACATGATACTTTGCTGGGAATGTTCCTCCTTTCCATTGTTTCAGTCACTCCGCTCCCTTCAGCTTCACTCTGTCCCTTTGGTGCTTAGGTAGAATCCAGACAGAGTGATGGAGTGTTGGAGTACCGGGCTCCCCACCCAGCGGTGTCCTCTGCACCCCTCTGATGTCTGTCATTTCACTGCCTGTGTGCTCCCTTTGCTTCCCTTTCATTTTTGTTGGCCAGGTCCCTTCACTGATTACCATTTTGTAAAATGCCACAAAAATTATTGCTAGGAAACAGGCATGCTTCGGTGTGTGTGTGTGTGTGTGTGTGTGTGTGTGTGTGTGTGCGCTGAATGATAGACCCACACTGAGCTGCCACTGAGTCTTTGGAAGATGTGATACCGCTGGTCTGCAGATGATCATAACACATATACTTACAAAGTGATTTGTGGACTGAAGAGCGGGTGGCCAAGCTCATGCTTCCTGGGAATACTCACAGTCCATATACTACGGTGACTGGAGTTTGAACCATGTTGCTTCTATTTAACTAAGCTAACTCAATCATAGTGGCTGAAACTGGTGCACACTAGAATCCTGCCAAGGGAGGGTCTGCCTGCTTCCTGGGACTGGACTTGCAAAACCGCAACCATGAAGTGATAGCACATTTTGAAGAAAGCCGCTGGTTTTATTTTGCCAAGTTGTTTTTTTCCATTGTGTAAAATTGCAGGGTGTGGCCACAGAAGACTATTGTTAATCGTTCAGTTGAGAATCCAGCCCACACGTCTCTCTTCACCCAGTGGACCTGCTCTTTTAGGATCATTCCATCTAGTTCACAAAGCAATAGTGGAGATATTTCCTGTCTTCATGAAAACTGCTTCCATCCTCTCTCTGCCTGGAGGAAATGGAAAGAGAATGCTTATCCTTCACAACAGGATACAAAGCTCTGGACCGAGGTCCTGCCCTGCCACTCTGATACAACATGCAGTTAGAACCCAGGCACGAATCTAGGCAATGTGCCAGATGTGTAGACCCCAAGAGAAATCAGAACCAGCTTGAAGAAAGGTGGGGATGGTAGCAAGCCTCGGGGACAAGGTGAATTCTTTGTGACAAGCTCCCTTGTCCTTGTGGCTGGCTTCTCATAGGCCTCTGTATACAGACACCTGTGTGTGTGGCGGGGGCTGGTTATGAAGGGCACAGAAGTCTGCATTTGACTCATCCTGGTGCCTGTGTTGTAAAGGTGAGAAGAGAAGCCGTGGGAGGAGGCGGCGCATGGAAAGGGAAGGCGAGGGCTGACGGGTTCATTCAGAGCACAGACTACCACCTCTGTGCTCACACAGAAGTCTGCAGTAAGGACTAGAGCATCGTGTTTTGGCTTTCCCAGAAACTCATCCTCAGTACAAGTATTTAATTTGGGGAGTAATCCTAGGAAGACCAGGAAATCAGGGGAATGAGCCATGTAAGACAAGGAAGTACTTCACGATCTATGGATGAACAGGTTACTAATGTGGGCTGTCAGGGCTCAGTCACCCTGGAGACCTCTGGGGGTGATGAAACACATACCTTTGCCTCACCCAAAGGACCAGAAAGCAGAGATGTTTGCCTGTCAGATCTCCTGGTTGGGGACTGCTTGCTGTCTATTAACTTCCCAGCCCTTGCGGCCAACCCTGCCTACAGAGCACACCCCAGCAGGCCAGAGGAAGCCTAAAGGTAGAAATGCTTGGAGTACAAAAAGTCATTCGGAATATCCAGAAAGGGGCAAGCCATGCTATGTCCAGAATATCAGTAGTGTTCGCTATTGGCTTCTAAATATGGTCTAGACACTGTTCCAAGCACTTTTTATGTGGATTTTTCAAAGCATTCTATACAATTATGGAATAGCTTCACTTTGAGGATAATTGAAGGACACTGATTAGAATCAGGCACTTAACTTGAACAGTGTCTCCAACAGCAGAAGGTACCAACCAAGTATTCTTCAGCCACTATTCTTGGGAGTCTCATCACTTCCGTGGCTTAATCTGCATCCTAGTGAATACACACAATGGGGCTGGAGTTTCACAAGGCTGACACTGAACACAGAGGAGCCCAGCCCCCCATAGCACCTAGACCTCCTGCAGGGGCGGCTGAGTCAGCACTGCAGACCTGGGGCCACCCTGTCGTGCAAGTTCTTCCCTTGCTTTGACCGAAGGAGGGCTCAGCCTGTTCCAGAATTTCCTTTCCTTGTGGATGAAGCTCGTACAAGAGGCAACACGATCGAGTTCTCCCCGGCTCTACCACGAGTCACTGCTTGATTCTGAGTCGGCCCTGTCAAACCAGTCCTGAGGTCTCAGAGCCTGGAGCTGTCAGCAAACCACCCACTCCTTGTTTGTGTTGGCTTGTGTCACCGGGCCATACTGGAGGTGTCGGCTAACGCTGTTTACTGGCTTCATTTAAAAACACCTTGAGGCGTTCTTAAAATTCTGCTTTGAGCAGCTATCTAGACAGGAATGGCAATGAGGCAAGAAGGCAGAGGAGGTAGATAGGACACAACTAAGCAAAAGTGTCACGAAATCACATGAAATAGCATGAAGGAACTTTTTTTTTTTTTTTTTTTGCAGTACTGGGGATTGAACCCAGGGGCATTAATACCTCAGAGATACACCCCCAGCCTTATTTTTCTTTATTTTGAAACAGGGCTTCACTAAGTTGCAGAAGGCCTCACTAAGTAACTGAGGCTGGCTGAAAACCTGTGATATTCCTGTCTCAGCCTCTCAAGTACTGAGATTTCAAGCATTCACCACCAATAGCAAATACATGTATGTACACATACATGCACATACTGGTCTTTGTATGTGCAAACAGGCACACAGAATTTCAGGAGATCTTATTGTCTTTATAGAATTCATCCAAACTTGCTATAGAAGTTAGGCCATGTCCAGGCTAAGTTCAAGTCTGAAATTTATCCTTCAAGGTTAAAAGAAGAAAATATAGTAGAATTAAATATTGGTTTAATATGCATGAAAATAATGGCACTAACATCAGACTTAAGCCACAGTAGCTACTCTCTTGATCACTGTGTACAGTCAGGGATGGCTGCTGAAATGTGGGTAGAACTGGATTATACAAAGACAAAG
Organism: Muscardinus avellanarius; assembly: GCF_963383645.1. Classification (NCBI taxonomy): domain Eukaryota; kingdom Metazoa; phylum Chordata; class Mammalia; order Rodentia; family Gliridae; genus Muscardinus; species Muscardinus avellanarius. The sequence goes on from NC_137786.1 coordinate 46,108,441, forward strand.
GGCTAACAATCAGCTCATGCAAGATCATTGGCGCCTAAATCCAGTGATTAGAAAACTACTCGTCCAATCTCCAGTAAACAAAGGCTCAAAGAGGAGACCACAGAGCCAGGCAGGGGCAAACTCAGGGTTAGAATCCAGCTCTCCCATCGTCAGATTTCCACAACACTCCATGCCCCCACCCCTATTTTAATATTCTTACTTTAGACGGGTATGATGGTACACACTTGTAATCCCAGTACTTGGGAGGCAGAGATAGGAGGATTGTAGGTTCACAGCAAGCTTCAGGAACTTAGTGAGGTCCTCCACAACTTAGTGAGACCCTGTTTCAAATTAAAAAATAAAAATAGGGCTGGGAGTGTAGCTTGGAGGTAGAATGCCCCTGAGTTCAATTGCCAGTTTGTCAAATAAATAAATAAAAAATAAATGAATAAATAAAATTCTTACTTTATCCTGATGCACCGGAGCTTTGCATTATAGAGCAACTCCCAAGACTAGCAACCTCTCAGTCTTCTTCACCCTCTTTTCTAGGGTCATGTCATCCAGCCCCCTGCCTTGCCCAAGCCCAATCTACCAGGCATGACCACCTGGCTTGGCTCTACTGGGGGTGAGTTAGTCAGAAGGAAAAGTGAAGAGAAAAGTCAGGAGAAGAGTAGGGTGATCAGCCCTGCCAGTGGGGTGGCTCCGTGACAGTGACAGAACTCCAGCACTGCTGAGTTCCTTGGCCCAAGAACAACATCCAGGTGGCCACATCCCTGCCTCACACCTGAAAATACAGTCTCTTTGTCTTGTATTAAGCCCCTGAGCATGACAAAACCCAACTTCAGTTTTCTTTCTCCTAGAAGCTGAATGGCTTTGAGAAGTGTTTATAAGAGTCACTTGAAAGTTGGTGTATGAACCAAGTCACAAGTGTGAGCTCTGGGTTTTGCTTTCTCCTTGGAATGTCTGTCTCTTTGGGAGAGGAGCTTCAGACCCTAAGTAGGCACAAATTCTCTTATCAGTGCCCCACAAAAGCCAATAAGGATGCAGCATGAGTTCCTTCTACCTGGAAAAGAAAGCCCTTGCTCCTGACCTGGCCAGGGCAGAAAGGGCAGAGGGGTGCCCAGTCCTTGATGTGCATTCATGTCATTGATGCATATATATATATATATATATATATATATATATATATATATATATATATATCTCACTCTGCAGCATTTTTAATATAATATTTGAACACTGCTTCAATAGTCATTACAATTTCAAAAAGCACTTAGAAATGTGTGACCGAGATTATCATTTTATGGTGGTTCTAGCTTACTATTTAAAAATGCAATCACACGGAAATAGATCCCTCGAAAAAAGAAATGGGCCGGGCGTGGTGGCGCACGCTTGTAATCCCCACGCTTGGGAGGCAGAGACAGGAGGATCGCGCAGGTTTGAAGCCAGCCACGCGCGCTGGCTTAGGAGACCCTGTTTCCAAATAAAAATGTAAAAATAGGTCTGGGAGTGTAGCCCAGAGGTAGAAGGGCTTTCAGGAACCCCAGTACCACACACACAAAAAAAATGGAATAAATTAACATCTTATACATTCCCATTGGCCTTTGTATATTTTCATTAATCTAATATCTTTGAAAAGCCCTCATTAGGGAGGATTAAGACGTGAAGAGTTTAAAGCACCAACTGAATTATCTGATCCTCAGCTATGTGACATTTGGCTGATATTCAGTTTAGACATAGTTGGAAAATGTAGCTAAAGGACCGAGATTTTTGAAAGATCTAAAGTGGATATTATATTTCTACAAGTCTGAATTTAATATGAATGGTAATAAAAAAGGGGATGATTTAAGAAAGAAAGAGGGTGTTTGGGATAGTTACCATGAGCCAGAAACTGTCCTGGGTGTTTTATATGTAATTTATTTAGGCATCATAACAATCCCATTTTCCAGGTACTATTAACAATCTCACTTTAGAGATGAAAAAAATTGGTATTCTACATGGTTTGGTAACCAGCTCAAGGCCACTGGGCTACTTAGGTGCCAGGGTTGGAAAATGACCCAAAAAAGTCTATCTTCAGGCTGTGTACTCTTAGCCAGCATGTTATACCTCATCTCAATTACAAGCATAATTCTTAAAGTAAAACACAACATTTTGGGGACTTATTCATTTGTTTAATATATATTGAGTGATGGTGTGTCTGTGCCAGAAACTGTACAGTAGGAAATGAAGATGTAGACAGCTGAAAACTGACAAAGTCTCACCCTCTGATAAATTCTAAGAGAGACAGAAATATGTATATGTATATGATCTCATATATATATATATATATATATATGATGTAATCATACATATATATGTATGTGTGTGTATATATATAATCATAGAAATCTACTTAATATAAGCTAGAGTAAATGCTGAGAAATAGGGATCTTGCAATATTAAATAAGTGAGGGAGGCTTTCTTAGCCTAAGTTCTCCATGGGAAGCTTTGCAAGGGACTGCATATGGGGAATTTTAATTGGGAAAGTTATCCTAGGGAACAGGAGTAGGGGCTGGGTGAAGGAGAACAAAGAAAGGGGAAAAACGGAAACCAGGGTGCAGTCCCAAGTTGGTCACTGCTGGGATACCAGGTAGAATGCAATTCAGAACCGCCCACTAAAGGGAGAAAAGAGATGAACATCAGCCCACCAGCTCCCATTGGCTGTGGATTATTAATTTCTTCCCATTTCCAGACTGTATAGGCAAAGCCATCACTGCAGCATTAGAGAAACCTCAGAGCATAGACTACAAAGCTGGGAACACCTGAGGCCAGGTGCTCTCCAGTGACACCTGGACAAAGCTTGCTGTTGCTACAATGCATGGAGCAAGAGGTGGGCTGAGAGGAAGACCTGCTTTAGTTGGACAGGTCAGAGAAGGCTGCTCTGGGATGTGGAGTCTAGGTCTAGATTTAAGGATGACAAGGAGCTAAGTATGGAAGAGCAGAGAGAAAAGCATTTCCAGGAACAAGTATGAAGCACATTGAACAGGCCTGCTAAAGAGCTAGCATCTTTCAGGAGCTGAAAAAACAGGGTAGTGGTGATGTGTAAGGGACTGAGCAGCACAAAATGCTAGCATGTGAGAGACAGTGTTGGGATACAACTTGGACCGCATGATAAGGGTTTAAATGAATGTGAACTAATTGAAAGGCCCTAAAAATGCACTCTATTAAATTCTGAACAAGGAGTCCTAAGTGTTCCAGAGCTGGAAGAACCATAGGCATGAAGCTGAAAGGTCTGCACAGGAAAGAGCAAACTGGTTGACAGTATCATTGGCCAAAGGTCCATATTAAAGCCAAGAGTGAGGGGTTCCCTCCAAGTCTGGGAAGGCAGATCATTTGTTCTGGGCTGCTGAGCTTGGACAACGAGGCCACAGAGTTGGAATTAGCAGACAGGAATCCAGCCTCTGATACAGACCTTTGATAATAACAAATGAGCCCCAGCTGGGCAAGGCAGCGCAGGCCTATAATCCCAGTAGTTGAGAGGACAAGAAAGGAAGATCAAAGTTTCAAGGATAGCCTCAGAAACTTAACAAGACTCTCAGCAAACTAGCAAGACCTGGTTGAAAGTAAAACCCAAAGTCAATCAAACAAACAAACAAACAAAGAACAACAACAAAAAAAAAAAACAAAAAAAAAAAAAACAAGGGCTGGCTGGGAGTGTAGCTCAGAGGTAGAGCATCCCTGTGTTCAATCCTTAATACCAGAAAAACAAATGAGCCCCAAGGCTGGGAAAGGACCAGGAGCAGCACTACATGGATACCATTAGGGAGACTTTTAAGACCCCCAAGACTTTTGTCTTGTGTCAGCATTGATCACTGCTTACTAACAAGTCTTAAATCTCCAAAACACAATAGAATAAGAGTTCCTGAGCTGCTCCCCTTGAGTTTAATTTCATCTTCCCCTGGGAAGTCTTTCACTTTGATTTCTACTACATCTGTCATGCTGGCCCAAATGAGGCATTAACATTCTGGCCCAAGCCTCAACAAAACCCCTTTCCCTTGAGATATTTGTTGAACAGGAATTGCCTGTCTATGTTTACTTAAACATATTTGCCACATGATTAATGAGCAACATAAAGCACTTACACTTGGGAGTCATTAAACATGTAATTTTCATTTCCCTTACCTACCTGACCTTTCCTTAGCTTACAGGTACATCATTATACATCCTGTCTCTGTAGCACCTTTTATGGTTGTGTTAGTGTGGTTGGATCAGGCACCGCTTAACAAGTCCAAAATTCTGGTGGCTTAATGCGACAAAGGTTTATTTCTCATTACCATCACATTCCCATACAGGGCTGCAGCAAAGTTCTGTACCATGCAGTCATTTAGGGATCTGTGACTGTTCCTTCTGCCAGATCCATCTTCTCCTAAGTTCCCAGAATCCTCTCCACTTGACTAGCAGAAAACAAACAGAGCTGTGAAAGTTGCCACAGCTCACAGATGAGGACCCTTCACTGGGATGGGGACTAGTCTCATGGCCCACCCATGTACTACGCACAGGGATGGAGGACTGTCATCTGTTGGGAATCCAAAAAGAAGGGATCTGGGATGGTAGTGAGCATTAGTAGTTTTTACCACAGTGGTGGAGGATACCATGCACCACTAAACTTCCATGAAGATTGTGGAACTGCAAATGTGCTTTATCATGTAATCTAGGAAAGGGTGGAAGGAATATGCTTGACTTCCTAAAATGCAAACACTAGTAATCTAGAGAACATGGTTCCTCTATCTCCAGAGCTTAGAAGAAGCCCAAAAACTATGTATTAAGGGCAGTCATCTTCAAAATTATTCCCATATGATACTCCCAACAATTAAATATTCAAGAATTTTTTTTCTGTACTGGTGATGGAACCAAGGGTCATTCTACATCTGAGCTAAACCTCCAATTCTATTATTTTATTTTGAAACAGTGTCTCACTAAGCTCCAGAGGCTGGTCACAAACCAGAGATGCTTCTGTGTCAGCCTCCCAAGTACTGGGATTGCAAGCAGCTCACATTTTAAGCACAGTACATTTAGGTTTCTTCCTCTCCCTAGGACTTTGTAGCTATGAAACTTTGAAGCCTGCTTACACATGTTCTTTTTTTTTAAATTATGGCAAAATGGTCATAATATAAAATTTGCAATCTTAGCCATTTTTAAGTATACAATTCAGTAGTGTTAGTACATTCATATTATTGCACAACCAACTGCCAGAATTCTTCCCATAAACTCAGAGCAATAGGTAAACATTCAAGAAAACTAATAAAACCTATGTTTGCAATTCCCCACATAAAGAAAGATTGCAAACATTCCTTTAGTGTTTTGTGACAGTGATATTATTTTGGTTCAAGACTGATTTTTCACTGTGCTGATCATTATCAAGGAATGTCACTAATTCTTTTGTTTGTTTTTTAATTGTGGTAAGGTATACATGACAAGCTTTGCCATCTTAACCACATTTTTTTTTCAAGTGCTGGAGATTGAACGCAGGGCCTTTAGCATACTAAGCATGTGTTCTTCCACCGTGCCCATCTTAACCATTTTAAAGTGTACAGTTCAGTAATGCTAAGTATATTCACATTGTTGGGCAAAAGTCTAAAGGACTTTTTCATCTAACTAAACTAAAACTCTATATATCTATTAAACAATTATTTTCCCCTCCTCTACCCTTGGGAATGACCATTTATTTTCTATGGAAAATTGAAAATTAGACTATGGTAGGCTCCTCATATAAATAGAATCATAGAGTATTTGTCTTTTGGTGACTTGCTTATTTCATCTAACATAATCTCAAGAATTATCTATATTGTTAGTGTATGTCAGAATTTTTTTTCTCTTTAAGGCTGAAGAATAATGAAAATTATAATAATTATTCCATTGTCTGTATATACCACATTTTGTTTATCTATTCTTCCATCAATGAACACTCAGTTTGCTTCTACCATTGGCTTTTGTGAATAATGCAAAGGCAATCAGTTGTATAAATATTAAAGATGATGGACAACACATATGGTGGTAGTGTGTATATGTGTGTGTGTATGTGTATGTCTGTACACATGCGTGTTCTTCTTGCCATCCTCTTACTGTTTGACTTAGAATATGACAAAAAACTAATGACTGGACCTAAGGAGAACACTTGATTCTACTATTTTCTTTAGAGTTACCAGACAAGTTTTTATATAATGAAAACATCTCTTAAAGTTCATCTACTAAGATGATAATCTTCTTAATTAATATAGGACTTGTCCAAGTATTGGAGTTTAATGTTGGACTAGTTATTCACAAAGTTAATCACTCTGTAAATTATTTACAAGCACTTACTTTGTGTTCGTTTCTACAGAGGCCAGAGTCCAAACAACAGTGTTAGTTTAGTTATAATGTGTAGAATATACAGGGCTAATGCTTTCAAACTGTGTTCTGAAGCACATCCCTGTTCAGAGTGATGTTAGCTGATCCCTCACAATGCCAGTATTTTATGGTCTAATAAGTTTGATGACCACTATGATAATTTTTTTAAAAACACAACCTGATGAAGACCTAGGGACAGAGATGGGTATGGTGACAGAGGAGAGTTCATTTGCTGAATTCAGAGGGGCAATTTAGCATTCAATCAAAATAATGAAGCCAATCTTTCAGGAATGACTGGTATACAAATATATAACTCAGGCATCACATATCTGAATTTTCATGACAACGTTTAAGATTTTTTGTATATTATTAGGCTCATTAGATATACTGTGCGATGGTGGATTTCTAGCTCAAAATGGTGCTAAAAGTTTCACCCTTATCAAACATAGCTCTTTTATTATTATCAATGATAAGTCCAAGGACTCAATAGTGTCTCCTTTAAGCTCACTGTTCTAGGCCTTCTCGGGTGGGCTTTTCTGGTACCTCTCACCTCTACCTCTACTGCAGGTACCTAGCACCATGAACAATGCTGAGACCCAGACCATGGGAGCCATCAACCAGGGGATGATGGGGCTCCCCAGGCTGCAGCCCCTACTGATACGGGAGAAGCTTCCCTACAGCTGTTACTGAAGCAAAGCCTCCCATGATCTGACCAGGAGTGCAGGGCTGATTTCCGGCCTCTATTTCCTACAAACTGGAGAGCTTCCCTAAAGGATGCTTGCCTAGTGCACAGGAGGTCCTTGGGGATAGTCTCCAGTGTAAGGGAGGTGAAGCTTTATCCCATCCTCTTAGTGTCCTGGCTGGCCCTGAGAATTAAATAGACAGATAATAGATTAACAGGACAAAAACATACAAACTGAATATTTTTTGCATGACGTGGAGTTCTCATAATGAAATGAAGACCCAAAGAAGTGGCAAAAACTACATGCTTTTGTTTTAGGCTGAACAAAGAGAACGAATTGTTGTAAAATAAATTATGTGTGAAGGCTAAAGGAAGATAAGAAACACTTTAACAAGGTCTGTACAGAATTCTCTTGGCTACAACTCCCCTTCAAAAAATGCTTTTTTTCTCTTGGTACAGGGAGGGCATCTTTTACATGGGAGTCTTTATCTCCTGTTTCAAGAAGAAAGGGGAAAGATTAAAAGGCCCTTCTTGCATCTGCTGTTTTTCAAGTTCCTTTAGCTTGATGCAACCCTCAGGTCAAAGTGGCAGTTTGGGGGTGGGATACTCTGCCACCCTCACCAGCTTGACCTCTCTGTCCCTCCCTCCCTCATCCCAAGCTACCACCGAGGACTGAGCACAAACCTCACCATTACTGGCTCCTTCCTCACCAAGCAAAGCAACTCAGGCAGCGTGGCCAAAGCCACAGCCTGACCAGTCCCTTGTACAGCCCCCTGCATGTGTCAGTCTTAAGTTCATGCACTTTTTCATTTTAATCTTTCCTAGACATTGTAAGTTCCCAGACAACAGATGAGCTTGTGGCTTGCTTGTCCATAGTAGAATTAACCCCTCATTGATTCATGGACTGACAATGTATAAAGAACAAAAAGACAAACATCTACTACCTACCCAGTTTCCTTGGTGATTTAGTGATTCCAGGACAGGTAGTAGAAACCTGGCATGTAGTTCCCCAAAAGTTACCCATGTAGAGGCTTTATTTATACTTATTTAGTTTCTCATTTCTCTAGCTCTTCTACCTATAATTAATATTCACCAGCCCTAAAGATAAAAACCTTTGTCAAACCCCATCAGAATGATTATTTACATTTTTACTCATAATAATAATAGTTATTATTATTATTTCTTTTTTAGACACCCAGCCAAAGTTGCTGCTGTGTTCTGGGGCACAATGGAAAACATGATAATCAGACACCTTGGCACCCCACAATGTCACCTTGAATGTATCTTTTCTTTTTATTCTCTTTGCTTTTATTTTTTTTTCTAGTCTTGCCTTCCATTTTACACCCATGGATTCAGGTCAAGGTCAAAACAGGGAGCTATCTCAGGGTGGAAAGAACTGAATTTAGCCACACAGTCCCTATCCCCAGTGAAAACAAAACCTTTAGTACACAGCCAAGGTATTTGTCTGGAGAGGAGAAAGAAAAAAGAAGAAAATCTCCCTTAAGAAAATGCCTACATTGTTTTGCTATTTCCCAAACCATCCTTGCTTCAGGTTCCAAAGAGGTTGCTCCCCTCCCCGGGGAAGCCTTCAGAAGACACCAGTTCTATTTCTAGCACTCAGTGACATATCACCCCAGGTCACTCCTCCAGCTTTGTCCCTCTCCCTCCCCATCCCCATGATGGCTCTAAACCTTCTGCCATCCTCTTCTTCCTGCAGGGCTTGTGTGTCAGACTCTGGGAGCATCTCGAGAACTAAACTCCAGTGGTCTCTGCTACTTGGAGCCATGAGTGCCAACCAGCCTAGAGGGGCTCCTGGGAATGATCTTCAAAAAGCTGGCTAACACTTTCAGTATGTGAAAATACTAAATCTAACTACTGAGGAGCAGACACGAGGGGCTGGATCTTCTACAAATTTCATCAGAATTTGCTGATGACCAGGAGTCATTAGAAAAACCACCAAACCTTCCCTTCCTGGGAAGCTGTAGCAAACATCTCTGCAATCACCGCACGTGCTGCAGATTTACTCTCATCTTCTAAGAACCAGCTGTGGTGCTGGCATCAGTAAGTCACTGATGCAAATACGCATGATGCTCACGAGCAGTGAGAAAGAAGAAATGACTCCCTTTCCTCCAGGGTGCTATGTGACGAGGAGAGCCATCCCATGAAAGACGGGGTGTTGGAGGCAGGGCAGCCTCAAGAGGGCACATTTTGGAGACCAGCTGCCTCAAATCCTTACTCTACTTTAGATTCTGTGTGGTCTCAAGAAAGTTACTTACTGTCCAGCTATCGGCTTCTTCTATACAATGGGCCTTCTAAGGGAACCTAATTCATATTGCCATCTCAGCTAAGAAAATACACATACAATGCTCTGCAGTGTCTGAACATCCAATTACTTTATGAATGCTATCTATTAACAATAATAAGTTATATAAAGAAAAATATGGTACCTAGGGAACTTATGAATGACAAACAAACAGGAATGATTCCATTAACCCTTTTATGGCCCTAAAATATCTTGCTTGATACTTCTATTTCAGCCCCCACCTGTAACCGCTCATGTCTTTGTTTGTCTGTTTATATCCCCACTCTTCTGAACCCCTTTAGAGGGGTGGGGAATTCTCTTTTGTTGTATCACAATGTCACTTCTACTACCTGTCTTACATAATCTTCGTTGAGTAAATGAAAAGTGAAGTCATAAATGAATGAGCAAAAGAGTAAAAGAAAACTCTGTTAAATGGAATAAATTTTTTCCATTAGGTGAAAATAATGGTTTCTTACACAAACTATTTCTAGAAAAATAGCATCTTATGTGTTTATTATAAACTGTATCCTATCTCCCTATCTCCCAGGAATATCAAGTCGCTAATTAATTTCCCAGAAAATTGTTATCCAGGTGTTTAGTCACCTTGGGTTGCTATAACAAAATACCAGACACTGGGTGGCTTAACCAGTGAACATTTATTTCTTAAAGTTTTAGACTGGGAAGGTCAAGACCAGGGCACCAACATATGTGGCTCCTGGTGAGAGTCCGGTTGCTGGGTTGCAAATAACTGTGTTTCACTTGTACCTTCACAAGGTGGGGAGAGAGAGGGATCTGATGGCTCTGATTCCTTCTCCTGTTCCTCCTACTCCTCTTGCTCCTCCTCATCATCGTTGTCAGTCCTCTTCCTGTGGTACTGGGGATTGAACCACAGGCATTCCACCTTTGAGCTATACCCCAATCCAATTTTATTTTTTATTTGGAAACAGGGTCTCACTAGGTTACTGAGAGGCTCACGGAGTTGCTTCAAACCTGCAATCCGCCTATCTCAGTCTCTCAAGTACTGGGATTACAGGCAAGTGTCACCATGCTTGGCATCTCTTCCTCTTCTTATAAAGACAGCAATCCCATCATGGGGCCCCATATTTATGATCTCACCTCAATCTAATTGAATCCCAAATCCCCCACCCAAATACCACCACATTGGGTGTTAGGGCTTCAACATGAATCGTGGAAAGATTTAATGTTCAGCCCATAGTAAGTGCTGGAAGTATTAGACAACACAGCCCCCACAACCATAGGGGTTTTGCTAGATTCACTTCATTTTGAAGCTTGCTTTGGCCTCTGCATCTGGAAGGAGACGTTCAGGAGTGAAAAAGGAAAGCAAAGCAACAGCTGCATGTGTAAGCATCTTGTCACAGAAATCACAAGGTGTTTGAAGAATTCACATTCTATGTTTTCTAAAAGAAGAACTCTGAGCGGGCAAATGGAAGCAAGTTCAGTGTAGCTCCCTGCCCGCAGATGCCTACTAGGACAGGGGTCCAGTTTAGTTTCTAAAAACTTCTCGACTACAGAAGATATTTCTGAAAACTAAGAATCATCTTCAGCAGTTTATCACCTAAGCACAGGCCATTATCTTAAGGGCTTGTTATAACAGTTATCTAGTTTCATTCAAATGCATCTACTAACCACCATGGTTGCAACATTTGCGTAGCCTCCTATAAAATGAAGGCGCAGGGCCCTTTAAAAAATCACTGAGCGGAGCCAGGCAAGGTGGTGCAAGTATAATCCCAGTGCTTGGGAGGCTAAGACAGGAGGATCACAGGTTCAAAGCCAGTCTCAGCAATTTAGTGAGGTCCCTTAACAACTTAGCAAGACCGTTTCCAAATAAAAAATAAAGTAGGGCTGGGGGTGTGTTTGGTGGTAGAATGTCTCTGAGTTCAACTACCAATACCACATAAAAAGAAAAAGAAAAAGGTCGGGCGTGGTGGTGCACGCTTGTAATCCCCGAGCTTGGGAGGCAGAGACAGGAGGATTGTGCAGGTTTGAAGCCAGCTTCTCTGGCTTAAGAGACCCTGTTTCCAAATAAAAATATAAAAATAGGTCTGGGAGTATAGCTCGGAAGTAGTAGAAGGGTTTCCAGGAACCCCAGGACCACCAGAAAAGAAAAAGAGAAAAAAGAATGAAAGAAAGAAAAAAAGAGATAAAAGGAAAGGAAAGGAATAAAGAAAAAAAAAGAAGGAACCATTAAGCACTTTGAGATGGTGGCAGTAGAACATTTAACCAAGCCACAGGTTCTGTTCTGAGCACAGAAGGGGACCCGTGCTTATTAGGTGCTTATCTAAGTCTAGGGCCAGGAAACCCCAAACCCTCCTGGGTCACCAGCGGCTGCAGCAGGAAAACAAAAACAGGCAGTATGGACACCAGCAGCAGCAACTGTCCCCCAACCACCGCACTTCTCACGGCCTCCTCCAGATGAGCAGTTTTCATTAGCTTTTTCCCTTCAAGTTTTTGTCCATAAAAGTGTTCAAGGCTAACAAAGGAAAAAAGAACAACAAAAGCATCCTACCAGGAAGCCCCAAACCTCTACTGTAGACGCAGCTGCTGTACCTCTGCAGGGAGGGCACAAGCAAAGGAAGTAATATCAAGATTGCAACGCAAAACACCAGCGAAACCCTGACACCCTCCCCACCCCCCCCCACACAGATCCTGCCTCACACAGCAAGTGGCCCAAGTGAGTTGCTTTTTGACTCTCCAAATCTGCAAAGAAAAAAAAAAAAAAAAAGCACATGGCTGGGGCTGTGAACCCTAAGAAAAGTCGAGATGACTGGCAGCAGGAGCGGAATCCCTTTTTCGCTGGTGGATAATTCGATAAGAAACCTGGGTCCCCGGGGCCTCACAATGGCCTATTTATCCGGCTCTCACGCACGGCGGGCAGCCGGGCTGGGAATCCCGGGGGTGGCAGCCGTCCCCGGAAAACGGCGGCGCTGCGGCACAGGAAAGCCGGCTCCTAACTGATGGGCAGACAGCGCTTCTTCCTTCCTGGGAAGCAGCCGCAAAGGCGGCCCGCTGACCCCGGGTCTCTGCAGGGAGGATGGGGAGGGCCAGAGGTGGGGGCGGGAGATCCGGGGTGGGAGAGGAGGGACGACACTGGAATCTCTGGCCCCCCAAGTTCCCTCTGTGAAGGCACCGGCCTGCTTCAGGCTTGACCGTGCTCGGTTCCCGCATCCCCACCTCTGTCAAGACTCGGGGCTGGGATTCCGGGGCCGGAGCCCGTTTGCACAGCCATCCTCGACTGTCTCGGGGGTGGCCCCTCCCTATAGCTTTCGATGTGGAGCAAAAAGAAACACAGACCAAGGTGGCTGCCTATCAAGCGCATAGGGCTTGGATTCTGAGGACTTGGGATCCTCCGTTGGGCAGGGTGGCCCAGTAAAAAAACAAAACAAACAAACAAAAAAACAAAAAAAAAAACCCAAAAAAACCAAAAAAAAACAAAAAACAAAAAAACAACCAGGGAGTTCAGGAGCTTTACTCCGAACTTCCCTGGCAACAGAGAACCTGAAGAGTCTCTCATCTTTTCGTGTTATCATTTATGAAAAGACAACGAGGAGACTTGGCAGGCAGTCATCCGTGGGGTGTGAGCGCCCCGGCTCCCCGGCAAGCGCTGTCCAGGCGGAGGTGGCCAAGATGCCAGCAGCTGGCCCGGCCCGGGCGCTCCGTGGCAGGTGGGCCGGCCGTTCCAGTCTGCAGTCCCCACGCCCCTTGGTTTGGAGTCTTGAGAGAGCCTTGGAAGAGCTGCCCTTGGGAAGAAAGGTCTGAAAAGAAAGGTCTGAAAAGGCCAGGCCACGGGAGAACAGAAACCCGGGAGGAGGGGGATGGCGCCGGAACTCTGCCTGGAGCCCTGCAGGGCGGGGTGGGGTCTCCAGTCCTTGCTCAGCTTTCCAATTTGTACACAACTTCCCACAAGGGAGAAAGGGCCGGGCTGACAGAGCTGAGTGTTTTGCAGGCGCTGCTGCAGCAACACTACCTGTCATCTGCCAGCTGACTCCTGGCCAGAAGACCCAAAACAGAGCTCTTCCCTCCAGGCTGAACCCGGGGCCCACCACTCCCCTGGAACTTCTTACTCACTGTGCTGGCTGCTTAGTGGGAGTCAGGAATTTCTTCTAATTTACCACCTGCAGGGTAGTGCCTAAGGGCACAAGGTCACTGAATTGACTCTTCTATATAAACACTGCTCTGTTTCTAGGGACAGAGCTAACTCTTGACCCAGAGGAACAAAGGAATTGCAGGAAGGATCCCTGAGGCTCTGTGGCAATCTGGAGACTAAGTTTCTAGCACAAGTAGTGAGGCTTCAGGAGCCAGTAGAACCCCCCTCCCCCAATGGTGCACCTCCAATTAGCCTTGAAGATCTTCCAGGGAGGTGCTGGGCTTCCTTCAAGCTTCAGGAGATCTCCCACAACATAAGGGGAGAGAGTTGGTGGAGTCCCCAGCAGAGGAAGGTGAGGGAAGCCAGCACCAGTCACCTCTTTGGCCCCAGACCAAAATCTCAGGGTTTCCATCACTCTGGGCAGGTGCTAGTGTACCCTTCCTCTTTGCTACAGTTCCAGCAAACTGAGAAGGAACTCCTTCTGAAGAACACATTGAGTACTGTGCCTGAGACCCACTTATTCTCATTATGGTTCTGATGACACAGAGAGGAACGTGGGGACTATTTTCCAAGGAAGCATCTTTTTCAAGACATCTGGGTAAAATTATTCTCTGAACACCCATTTACTAATCTGTCATAGAGACCTACTGAAAAGGGCTCTTTTTGCCTGTCCCTATACCTAGTGGGAAAACACAAAGAAGAGTGAGCTCTGGGCACCTTTCTTAGGTTGTTTCTCGTTGCTACAACTGAATATCACTGATTGGATCAGTGTAAAGCTCACACTTCTGGAGCTGGGAAGTCCAGGGTTGAGAAACCACACCTGGGGAAAGCCTTCTTGCTGGTAGGGTCTCTGCAGAGCCCTGAGGCAGTATAGGGCATCGTGTGGTGAGAGGGGTACAGGCCTGCCAAAGAGAACTGCTTTTATAATGAAGCCACTTCCTCAGTAATTCATTAATCCATGAGTAGGCTCAGCCATTCATGAGGGCAAAGTCCTCTGGACCCATTTCCCTTCAAAAGGTCACCTTCAAATACTGAGGCAGGCAGAGGACCAGGGGACCAGAGAGATTAAAAAAGCCTATTTGCATTGCCTTCTGTGAGGCAGGTGGAGAAGAGGGCCCGCCAACTCACAAGATTGAGATTAAAATTAAGGATTGAAATTGGTCAAAAGACATTGGTTCCCCAAGACCCAATTCTGACCAATCATAAAAGAGCAGATGGGGAAGCTCAATAACATTGAAAACTCCATCTCCTAAAAGCTTCAGTAGTTACTTTTGGGGGGCGGGGGATCCCTCTCCTGTGTGTTGGAGGGAGCTGTCTTTGTCCTCTATCTTTCCTTGACTTATAATAAACTTACATTTCTGTTCCCTTCATTTGTCCTTGGACTTCATCAAAATCAACCACACAAGAGCCCCATAAGGAGAAAACACCCGTTTCAATATTATTAACATATGACATTGGAAATTGTTTGCAATACATGAATTCTGGGGACAAACATTCAAATCCCAGCAGCATTCCAGCCCCACTCAGAATCAATGCTTTTTATGGAACCCCCACTGTCTATCTCTGCCTTGAGGAAGTTTAGACTTCTTACACACCCCCACACCCTGATGGCTCACTCTAGCTCTGGCTGATCTCCGTCCTCCCCCCCTCCATCTAGCAGGCATAGGACCTTACTAGTGAAACGAAGTTTCTTGAGAAGAAACACGGCGTTTTCATAAGATGAAACGGGGTTTCCTGAGAAGAAATTTGGCGTTTCCTTACCAGATTCTTGTCTGCGGGGAGCGAAGAATGACACCCGCAGATGGCAGGAAGGGAGTAAAAGGTTTATTGGAAGCAGCAGGGAATAGGGAAAAGCAGCCTAAGGGCTGTCAGAACTCTGATGTCCAGCAGCTGCCTTCAGGACAATACTTGAGGGTAGCCCAAACCAAATGCCTTCAGTTGCAAGCTGCTTTCTCCCAAAGTCCATGTGATCTGCCAGAAAAGAAATGCAGGTCACCCCTAGGGACCCTGGTCGGCCTTGATGTCCAGTGGAGGCCTTCAGGTCACTACTCTGAGTGTGTCCCGGGCCAAGTGCCTTCAATTGCACCCCACCTTCTCTCAAAGCTAATGTGACCTGAGAGAGAGGTGTCAGACTTGCTCCAGTGATGTCTCCTGGGTTTGTTGATTAGTAAACAGATGGTTTTGTGAAGCTTTGGTCATTCTTATCTTGGAACCTTGGAAAAGCTGGTCTCTTTTAGGAGCCTTGGAAGTCAA
The DNA here is from genome assembly GCF_963383645.1 of Muscardinus avellanarius. Classification (NCBI taxonomy): domain Eukaryota; kingdom Metazoa; phylum Chordata; class Mammalia; order Rodentia; family Gliridae; genus Muscardinus; species Muscardinus avellanarius. Next base: position 46,124,128 of record NC_137786.1, read on the forward strand.
TTAGTATTCGTCACCCCTCAGGAAATTAAGTTTTTCTACTGAGGCCTCTTCCCTACCTGCCTACTTCCTTTCTACCTCCTCACTAGCCCTGACCCTCTGTACTTTCCCTCAAAGTTCTCCTCTTCTAGCTGCTCCAGTAACTTCCCTGCTCACCCGCTGGCTTCTAGGGAAGGTGTTGCTGAAGGTGTTGAAGGTGTTGCTGTGACAGGCTTCCCTGTCAGTCCTGTATAGTAGGACAGACAATAAATCCCTGGGAGACTTCAAAATTTTGGACCATTATTACTATGAATTAGTATTTCACAAGAATACCAAAGTTCTCTTTGAAGAAAGCAGTTAGGATTCAAAACTGTCTACATGTAATGGACTCTTATTTGGACTTGGTTATGTTCAGAGTCTTCTACATGCTCCTCTCCTCTCCTCTCCTCTCCTCTCCTCTCCTCTCCTCTCCTCTCCTCTTCTCTCCTTACTTCTCCTCTGGCTTAGGAGAAAATGCTTTGCAAAGGGCAGAGTGAATACCCTCCTACAACTAAGGATTAAAGGAGCAGTACAGAGGCCCAGACCCCAACCTATTGCCCCTCCACCCACTGGCCACTCTGAGTCAGAAAGGAGGAGGTTTCAACCTTTGGGACATAAAATCATAATCCTCCTACTGAATGTAAATGGTATAGCCACTATGGAAGGAGTGGCAGTTCCTAAAAATGCCTACATAGAATAAGTGTATGACCCCATAATTCCATTCCAAACAAAGAATTGAGAACAGATAATTACATATTTGTACCCCAATATTTATAGTAGCTTTTCTTTTTACAATAGTCAAAAGAGGGAAACAACCTGAATGTCTACCAGTAGATAAACGGACAAACAGAATGTGTGTATATCCATATTTATGTGTATATATACACATATACACATAAATATATACATATACATATATATATATATATATATAATGCAACATGTGAGTGTGCTGAAGGCACTGAACTGGTTACTTCACAACAATTAATGCAATATTAACTATTCTATTTAATTAGATATTAACTATTATATTTATATATACATATATAGAGACTATTAGTGAGCCATAGAAAGGAAAGCAGTATTAATGCATGCTACAATGTGGATAGACCTGCATAACATCATGTTAAATGAAGCTCAAATACAAAAGGGCACAGATTATATCATTCCATTTATATGACATTTCCAGAATAGGTAAATCCATACAGAAAGTAGATTCATAGTTGCAGGAGCTGGAGGGAGGGATGAATGGAGAGTGACTGCTTAGTGGATCTGGGGTCTTCTTTGGGGGGGATGAACACACTAGATAAGGCGGCAATTGTGCAATGTGTGAGTGTGCCGAAGGCAGTGAACTGGTCACTTCACAACAGATGATGCATTATTAACTATTATATCTATTTACATATTAACTATTATATATTAGTAACACAAAAATGTTCTAGGTGAAATAATCAGGGCTCTAATCTTTAGTGGATAAATCTATTATTAAATTAATATTTTGAATGGACTGATTGGATAGTAATATAGGCAGACAGCGCTACGTCTTTGGGGTGTGGCCTTGGGAGTATGTTTGTCCCTCGTCCCTTCCTCTGGCTCTCTCTCTGTTTCCTGGCCACCATGAGGTGAGATCAGCTTTTCCTTCTCTGCCATCCTCTGAAGTGCTGCCACCACAGTGCCTGCCATGGAATCTGCTGATCATGTACTGACCTCTGAAGCCATGAGCCTCAAATAAACCTTTCTCCCTCTAAGTTGTGTTTGCCAGTTATTTTGGTCACAACAATGAAAAAGCTGACTAAGACACATATAGTGACAAAAACTATGATGACGATTGTGATGATTGAGGAAAGAGGTTTAGTGGTTCCCACGGGCCAGGACAATATGGTCCATAGATTGCCCAAGACCATATTCTCCTCAACTCTGAAACTTCACCCACACTGACTCCACCGTTTATGCGTACTTGCCCATAGTCACAGCTGGTGACGGGCCTAGGCTCCCCATCCAAGTTTGTCCAGTAGTGGAGCCAGCAGTAACTCAACTGCACAACAGTCTCCCTAAAATGGCAATGGAAATTTATAATTACATCTCTGGGATCATGGATCTTCTCCCTAAACCTATAGCGAATGAGAATATTAACTTACAGTGAGTACTTAGCATATACCACACTCCACCTGATTTATATCTACTAGAGAATTATATGTATCTATGTGATTACATGTAGTATGAAGTTGTAAATTTTCACCATGAACTAAGCTCTATTATTTTTTCCATGTCATAGATAGAGGAATGAAGGAAGAGAAAGATTTTAATTGTGTCCAAGGTACTCATAGCTTCCAGGCAGGTGTGTCTGGATGCACACAAAGAGGGGCCACAGGCCTCTGCAAGGGCATGCTAGGGGCACCCTAATGGTTCTTCCCAGCTCTTCCCCTTCCCCGTGGAATTCTAGCATGTTTCCCTTTTGTTCTTTCAGGGGAATCTTGAATCCTCCAACATCTGGCTCTGCTGCCTTTGGCACCAAAACTATATACATAACCTGGAGCAGAGACTTACTGAGTTTCCTTAACAATATTTTCATGCTGTTTCCTACATCAGGATATAAATACAACAAAACAATAGCTCGTCTTTCCTTTGCTTTTGCTATTGTGTGTGCCATGAGCTCTGGGTGAAAAGACACTACACTACGGCAGTGTACACATAACCTTGGCTTTGAACTTAAAGGCTATTTCTTTGCCTCTGCAAGAAGTCCAAAAGGGATTGGTTCTTTTTTGGGGGGGAGTGTGCAAGGGGACTGATTCATGATTTTGTTTTATTAGTAAGTCCACTGAAGCCTGGAAGACTCACCCTGGAGTGCTATTTTTCTTTTATCTTCTTTCCTCCTTATTCAGGAAGTCTAGTAACACTGTATTGTAAAGCCATGAAGATCATCAGGCAGTGAGTATGGGGTGCTGGAGACATCAGTGTGAAAGAGACTACTAGTCTGAGAGTATCTGGATGGCCTCAGTGATATCTGCGCTAATACTTTCTCATCCCCATTTTTCAGCTGAGTAAATTGATTCTCAAGTGCAAAAGAGACAGTCACATTCCTAGCATGTGACACATGAAGAGCCCAAGCCCTGGCCAGTTCCCTAGTTCTACAGCCATAATTCTCTCCAGCCTGCCTCCTCCCAGGGCAGGAGGTGCTGTTAAAGGAGATGGTGGATGCCAGACCCGGGCAGAGGCCACACCCACAGCAGGTAGCAGAGGTTCTGGAAGCTAGAAAGGCCAGAGACAAAATTCAAGGCATAAACGAAGTGTTATGTCTCTGAACAGATGTGTCATCCATTTCAGAGTACAGTGGTCCAAAAGGCTAAGTTGTTCTTAAGAAAACAGTTCCTCTGGAAGTTGTCTTTGTTCAAAATGGTGAAGGTAGGATGGATGAGGCTCCTTCCCTAAGAACCAAAATTATTTTGGGTATTAGGCAAGGAGCTCCAGGGCATTATCTCAGTTAACTTACAGAACAACCCTATGATGGAAGTTTTATTAATCTATGAGGAAACTATAAGCCTCAGAGTCATGTGATCCAAAATATCAAGACTACCGTATGACTTTGAGTTTGTTTGACTCTAAGGTCAGAAAACTTTCTGCTAAGACACATGGCCTACCCAAAATGATACTGAAGCTCTAATTCTCAGGACCCTGGATTTCTGCAGTGAACTCCCACTTCTGAAAGAAGCTTTAAAATTTATTATCAGTAAGTGGGGCATGGTGGTGAATGTTTGTAATCCCAGTACTTGGGAGGTTGAAATAGGAGTATTGCTAGTTCAAAGCTAGCCTCAACAACTTAGTGAGGACTTCACCAACCTAACAAGACTCTGCTTCCAAATAAAAGACAAATATGGCTGGGTGTGTAGCTCAGAGGTAGAAGGCCTCTGGGTTCAATCTTCAGCAACACACACACACACACACACACACACACACACACACACACACACACACTTTATCTCAGTAGGATCAGTGGGAAATTTCTATGGGAGGGCATGGCTTGTTTTGTGACCTCATTTAAGATGTGCTAGGGGAATGACTATGCCCTCAGCCATCCAGCAGACCATCTGGAAGAAAAGAGGACAGTTTATCTTCTCCCCTGTCACTAGCTTGATCATCTAAGACTGGTCCCCTGGTAGAATGTCTAAGGCAGAACTCCTGGTATCATACTGCCTGAGACAAGCACCTGCTGTCATTTACCAGCTGTGGTCTTGAAGCAGCTCTTAGCCTTGCAGAGCCTATCTGTCATCTGTAAAGTGGGATAATATTTCCTGTCTTACTAAAAGAATTAAACTAGTTAACACCACAAAGGGTATAGACTCCACACATGTATGTGAGTGCCAGTTATTAACATGCTTTGGGGAGCCCCTTCTCCTTAAGTCCTGGGTAGGGCTGAAAAAACAGCTATAATCTTGGATCCAGCATCCACTTTTATTGAGCACTTAATCTCTTTACTGGGAACACTTGAAACATGCTATTTCTACTTCTGCTAGAGATCTTTTTAGATAAACATTATTACAAATAATGAGGCTTCAAACTGAGGCCCCCAAGCATGGCTCCACTGGCTGCTCTAATACCAAGTTGGTAGTTTCAAGCAAAAGCTAACTTTTAAACATAGTGGTTTTATTATTTTTATTTTTTAAATCTTTGGTGGAAGTGGGCAGGTTTGGTAGTTAAAAGGTAAACAGTGTGACTGTAATCAACTGTTCCTGAATTTTCCCCTTTGAAAATAAAATTAAGGAAGAGAAACACTGTCATTTGGCAGAGGTACTGAGGCCGCAGAGTGCTGGAGCTGGGCTGCACCCCTGTTCTTGGGAGCTTGTCCTGGCCTGACCTGACCTCAGCCCACATCTATAGTAACCATGTGGACTCATGTCAGTGACCAAGTAAATGAATTTTCATGGATTCAGGCCACACCACCCAGAAAAAGAGGTTCGAAATGATATTGAGCCAAACCTCTTCATTCTGTAGTGCTGTAGGGTGGGGAACTCATGCTAGGGATGACTGTGGCAAGTAATGAAAACAAATGGCTGTCGCTTGCAAGAGCTTACGGAGTGCTAGGTGCAGTGCTAAACGCTTTTAAAGTATTATCTCATTTAATCTGCACAACTTTCTTTGACAGCCCTCGTTTACAGATGGGAAAATTAAAGCTTAGAAGAGCAGAGTCCCTAGTCTAGGGTCTTTTGTGGTGAGGATGTGGTTTAACTCCCATGGGGCCATGTGTTGGGGACTTGGCTCAGTGTGGCCCTGTGAGAGGTGGTAGGACCTTTAAGAGGTGGGGTCTCATGGAAAAGTCCTCAAGTCACTGGAAACTCTTCTTTCCTTTGGAAGGAATCAAGGTAGCTGTCAGGGGACCTCTGAGCTCTTGTGAGAGTGCGTTGTCACAGGCGTGAGTTCGACCCCTGAATCACTCTCCGGCTTTTTATTTGGCAATGTGACCTAGCTTCCATGTGTACTCCCATCATTGTAGTGGCCTCTTGCCATGAGATCTTCACCAGAGCTGAGCTGATGCTGAGTTATCCCCCAAACCTCAAGAACATGTGCTAAATAAACCTTTTTATTTTATAAATTAGCCTACCTTATGTATGTTGTTACAGTAATGCCAAACAAAATAATACAGGGTCAAAAATGAGATATGGACTCTGGGTTCAAATTCCTGCCTGATGCCTATCCTAAACACTCAACAATAGGTTATATGGCCTCTGCGCCTTTTGGAAGGGTCTGGTCACTTCAGGCCCATAAGCCAGGGGCTTGATATGAGAGGAACCAAAAGGACCAGCCAGGCTCCAGATCTCCCAAAAGGAGATGGAACCATCTGGCCCCTCAACCTCACAAGCCACTCAGATTCTGCCTTGAATTCTTGAATTTTGGCAGACATGACAGGTTCTTCTGATTTCCCAAGCCCTTTCGAGAGTAGAAGTAAGACTTCAGTTACAGACACTATTTAACTTATACTTAGATGCTCTTCAAATAACAGAAGTCTCACGTAAAAAGCTGTGCTTCATCTAAATGGATCCTGGGTCAAAAGTCAGAGATTCTGACTTGCTCTCTTCTCACGAGTTAGCAGAAACAAGCAGAATAAACTTATTTGTGGGAACATGTTTATTTCCCCATATCCCCAAGTTCTGTAAGAGTAAGGCAGCAAATTTATATTTTCATTTATTCTTTCAGTTCTATGACTAACATTTATGAGTCACCTACTATTTCCCCAGAAGGTGCTGTGTGTGTGTGTGTGTGTGTGTGTGTGTGTGTGAGAGAGAGAGAGAGAGAGAGAGAGAGAGAGAGAGAGAGAGAAAGAGAAAGAGAGAGAGAGAGAAGAGGAAGAAGAAGAAAGAAGAAGAAGAAGAAGAAGAAGAAGAAGAAGAAGAAGAAGAAGAAGAAGAAGAAGAAGGGGAGGAGGAGGAGGAGGAGGAGGAGGAGGAGGAGGAGGAGGAGGAAAGAGGAGAGGAGAGGAGAGGAGAGAAGAGAAGAGAAGAGAAGAGAAGAGAAGAGAAGAGAAGAGAAGAGAAGAGAAGAGAAGAGAAGAGAAGGAAAGAAATGGCATTCTCCTATTCTCAAGTTGGCTATAAATTTGCACATACTGGTCCTAGTTCAGATTCTGCAAAATCCAAAGAAAAGACTTCCCCTTGGCTGAAAGTGCAAGATCAAGAGGAACTCAATTGCAGGATTTTATAAGTTGCATAGCTTTCTGGGTATAAAAATCAGGAAGAAGAACTAACTGCCCAGACTCTGGGGTTCTTTGGAGGCATGAATCATAAACCAGACCAGCAGGTACAGTGGCGCACTGCTCTGTGTGGCAGCTGTCTCTATAAAAGGAAAGAACTGGCTGGATGCAAGGAAGTGCCAGGGCTTGCCCCTGCCCCAGCCACCCTCCCACAACATCTCAGCCTCTCTGAGTGTGGCTGAGAAGCTCTCAGTTTTGTTTTGATCGCAGCTTGCTCTCCACCCGCTGAGCTGCAGAAGGAGACAGGGCCCGCTGCTTTTTGCACACACTTTTGCCGTCTCCTCTGCTGTTTATTTTGCTAAGACTCTTAAACCTGTCAGCGAAGCGGTTTCCAGCCCAGTCTCTGTGGTAATAATCTCCCTTTCTAAGAGATAAGCACCCTGAGTGAGACGGATTGGAAGACAAACTAACACGCCAGAGTTGCTGAGTACACACGATGCTTTGAAGGTCCCTCGCTGCTAAGGCTGTATTTGTTTTAGGGTGAAAAAAAAAAAAAAGCAGTCCAGTTAGAAGGTTTTAGAAACTCGTTTAGAGATTACTAGAAGCAGGTCAGTGGCAAATGCCAGTGCATTTGCATGTGCCCAAACCAGATCTGTGCTTCCTGCAGCAGAACGGCTGAGGGAGGGAGGGAGGTGTCCCCCAAAGGCTACTAGGGAGTTGGAGAGGAAAGATCTTTCTGGAAAGCCTGGAGTCTAATAATTCTGAGATGCAAATCAAACTTTTAGGACAAAAAAGCTTAAGTTTTACTTCCAGGAAAGGAAACAAAATAAAACACTCAGAGGAGAAATATCCCTTTTTTATTTTCTAAAAATTAAGTTAAATCTAACTCTAAGACTTCTCTTCTCCACGGCCAGAAAAGCACTCATGGCCATTAGGAAGGAACTCCCTACAGAGAGACACAAGGTCCCTTGGGCAGGAATCTTCTGCACTCTCTTAACCTGCTCAGATGCTATTTCACATTTCTTTTATTTGCTGATAAAGTCCTGGTTTTATTCAAATGCAGGACAGCAAGTACAGGTCTTCTCAGGGAAGGTGGACCCTTGCCCAAGCAAACAATGAATCTAAGCTATGCTCCTACGGTAGATCACCCATGCTTCCTGCTTGTGGTGTAGAATGGTCTCGTGGCAATAGATGCTAAGATCTTGGGCTGAGGGTAGGGAGTTTCCTCCTCAATTCAGACAATAGTATGTGAAACAAAACTCCATTTCTTCCTACCTTTGAACACATCCATGAGGGATCAACACCTGTAGCCATCTCATTTCTGTGAACAGGAGGTGACGACATCCTCAAAAAACCCATGGACCACCTGACAGCACTTTGTCATGGAGCTTTCCTACTCTGAACCTTCCTTTTTATTTTGTGGTGGTGGTGGTGCTAGGTATTGAACCTAGGGGTCTTCTACCACTGAGCTAGATACCCAACCCTATCTCATTTTTTATTTTTGAAACAGGGTCTTGCTAAGTTTCTGAGGCTAGTCTCAAACCTGCAAACCTCTGTCTCTGCCTCTCAAGTACTGGGATTATAGGCATGTACTACTGGTGTTTCTGAACCTTCTTGACATGCACAAAAATAAAATGCTATTGCCCAAGACTGTTCGAATTGATATTCTATTACTCACCACCTGCAAGCCTCCTTTGTTGTACAGTCCTTGAAGCCCTGAATACTGGGGAGAAAATTGGTGTTCTGTCCACCCTGGGATCTACCATTGATTGTGTCTGAGCCATTATGGACCCATGACCAAAACTTTTTCACTGTTTAGGGGTACAAATTGGATCAAGGGCAGGGCAGACCTCTGTGGAAGACTGCCCATAAAGCATAGTGCTGAGTGTCTCTGGGCAAAGCACAGCCTTGCTCTGTGACGGTCCCGGCTGCCTCCAGGAACCTGCAGGAGAGTCCCTGCGCAGTTCCAAGGCAGCAGTGGCCTCCGCTGGGGGCCAGGCACCTCCCTAGGCGCTTAGGCATGTGTGTCTCAGAAGTGGATTCTCTGTTCCCAACTCCTCTGCTCAGAGGTAAGAAACTGCGTCCTGAGGCCATGATCAGGCTGGGCTTCAAAATGATGCCTGGAAATTCAAAAAAATGGTTTGGTTGAATAATCGGCTGCAAAAAACATTCAGTTCCCTGTCCACTTCCTCTACCCATCCTGCTCCAACTTGGGCTCTTTGCACCCCCAAATCTGTTATGCTCAGGGATGTTTAGCACTTTCGTCATCCTATCACCAGACATCTGTCTGCTAAGGATGCTCCAAGTGGCCAAGAAATGAATAAAGTTTTTATTTACTTTGAAAAACTAGCCATGGAGTGGGTTGAAGGAAGGTCACCGGACCTAGAAAGGTGAAATTAAGGTGAAGATTCTGTTCTCTCTAGACAAAAATAGTTTCATGTTACAGCATGGTGGTCCATAGCTCAATTAGACAATTTCTGACTCATCAAAATGGTGATTTTAGCTTAGCATGATGGCTCAAGCCTGTGTTCCCATCCTTGGGAGGCTCAGAGAGGAGCATCTTAGGTTTGAGGCTAGACTCAGCAACTTAGGGAAACCCTCTGCAATTTAGCAAGACAAAAATTAAAATATTTTGTCTTGCTTCAAAACAAAAAATAAAAGGGCTAGGGGGTGTAGCTCAGAGGTATAGCTACACCCTAGGTTCACTCCATAGTACCAGGAAAAAAATGATTTTAGAATCATAGTTGTCAAAGTCAATAAATATAACACTTCAGGATATTTTTGTTTGTTTACTTATTTATTTATTTATTTACTTATTTATCTATTTATTTATTTTAGGCATTCTACCTCTGAACTACATCCCCAGCCCTATTTTTTATTCTTTACTTTTTGAAACAGGGTCTCACTGAGTTGAAAAAGGCCTCACTTAGTAGCTGAGGTTATTCGCAAACCACGATCCTCCTGTCTCAGCCTCCCAAATGCTGGCTTACAAGCGTGTGCCACCATGCCCAGCTCTGAGATATTTTTTATTTTTAAAGCATATTTTTGGAGCTTAACCTTGTGTAGTTCTGATTCCTCGGGCTTAGAATGGTCCAGGAGCATCTGCTCAGGGGTATCCAGGCAGCACAGGGAATGCTAAAGCAGGCAGTTCAGAAGCCCACTAAGACACACTGCTCTGAATGTGGGGCCAGGCATTGCATCCCCTCAAAGGCAGCCTCCACCTTCTGGGCATTATAAGTAGCCTTAAAAACAAACAAAAGAAAAGAAAATTAGAATTTAAGTAGCTCAGTCAGAGGTTTTGCCAAAGCACTCAGCAAAGACACTTGGATTAAGCTGGGTGCAGTGCTGCACCGGTAATCCCAGGTACTTGGGAGGGTGAGAGAGGAGGACCACAAGTTCAAGGTCAGTGTGGTAATTTACTGAATCTCTGTATCAAAATAAGAAATTAAAAGGGCTGGGGGTGGGAGGGAGGTAAGCTCAGTAGTAAAGAGTCCCTGGATTTAATCCTCAACACTGAAAAAAATAAAAGTTTGGATTTTCATTTTAATGATTCCAGAAGCTGAACCAGTAACAGGGGGTTCAGACTGAACCTGAAGCTACTTCTGAGAGCAGAATTCCTGATCTGTGTGGGGCTGGTATTCCGGAGAGCCGTTTAGGACAGTTTCATCACCTCTGGCCTGGGTCTCACAGCCTCTGCACGTCCCAGGGACTGGCTGGGGGCTCCTCTACGCAATTGAACAGGCTGCCTTATCTGGTCTTCACAAGTTCCCCTTTGCAGTGAAAAGCATTCTGAAATTGGTTGGGGACCAGGGCTGGATGAGAGGCCCCAGCCTGGACAGCTCGTATGTCTATGTCAAAGGTCTAAATAGAGGGAAGGGCCACTTTAAATATGTGATGTTGAGCGCAGCTGGAAGGCTGTGTGTGAGGTGGCAGCTAGTAAGAGGGAGGGAGGAGAAAATCCAAAACACTACAAAACTCCAGCTTGCAGGCATTTTGAAGGGACTCTCCCCTCCTGTGTGAACACTCCTCAGGTCCAGGCGGGAGGGGGTACTGTGGTTTTATTGGGGTGGGGAAGCTGCCCTGGAAGAGGCAGTCGGTGACTGAGCTTGTGACCTGGAGCAGGCGGCTGTCTCCCGGAAGAGGCGTCTTTGCAAAAGCTTCCCCAGAGCCTTTGGGGATGTTTCAGTTTCACAGGGCCTTTCCCTTGACCAGGTCAGGCTTTCTGCTGGTGACCTAAAAAAATATGTGCTTGATGCTTGAGGATAAATCACCCACTCGACAGCAGAACCCATTTGCCAAGGCTTTTTTTGGTCAGGCTTGCAAGCTCAACAGAAGAGGGTTGGAAGGAGATACACGGGCTCTGGCTTACAGTAGTAGACAACTCTCTGGGCTGATTATACCAGTCACTGAGCTGTTTATTTCATAAATGGATTTCTAGAATTCCAAATGCTAAATATCCACTCTCTGGGTATCACAGCTGATAATTCTATCATTATATTCTTATCTTTCCTATAGTCTACTGAATTCTCCTATTGCTAAAATAACTTCTACAAATCAAGAAGAGATATAAAGGAAAAGAAAAACCACCAAAATCTTTTCTAAGAATGGGTAAAAGATAAAAAACTATACAGTTAAATTTAAGGTTATGTTAATAAAATAGTTATTTTCAGTCATAACAAGAAAAAAAGCAAAAACTAGTTGAAATAGGAGAAAGCATAAAGGGGCCTGTCCTGGTTCTTGAACTGGGTTTTGGATACACAGTAGGCTTAATATCTGAAGATTTATCCATATAATCAATTTACTTTTATAAACACATTTCAATTAAAAGTTTTAAAAATATGTTGAGATTTCATATTTTACTTAATAAAGTGACAAAGATAAAAATGATAACATACTATGTTCAGAAAAGGGTATGGAGAAATGGACTTTCATGGGGTGGTGTTGTTGTTTTGGGGGTTGTTGTTGTTGTTGTTTTGTGGTGCTGAGGACTGAATCCAGGGGCATTCTACCTCTGATCTATACCCCCATCCCTATTTATTGTTTGTTTAGAGACAGGGTCTCACTGGCTTGCTGAGAGTCCTGGTAGGTTGCTGAGGCAGTTCTTGAACCTGCTGTCTCAGCCTCCCAGGCTTACAGGCTTGCACCACACTTCTGGGTATTTTTTAACAAGAATATAAATGGGGGAAAACCAGCACTAGAGAAAATACTCAAAGAGATTAACTACAAAGAAGAAATAGGTAACACACATCAGAACTAGAGAAACAAGATTTTCCATCCAACAGACAACTAAGATTGGTTATCTGTGGAGATTCATTATTTATGTTAGTCTGTTACCTATCTCTAAAGGGTATTGTTTGCCTTTATTGTTGTTAATTTTTAGGATTTCTAGTTGGAATATTAATATACCTTCAGATATAGCATTTGGAAATATTTTATCCCATTCTATTAGTAACTGTTAACTCTGTTTACATTGTCTTTGGATATACAATATGTTTTTTATTTTTTAGGGAGTTTGTATACTCTTCTGTTGCCTGTGCCATTGAAATCATAACCAAGAAATCACTGCCAATTTCAATGTTGTGAGGTTTTATGACCCAGATTTTCTCCTAAAAGTTTATAGTCTTAAGATTTATATTTAGGTCTTTTATCTATTTTGAGTTAATATTTGTATATGGGATTAGGTAAGGGTCCAATTTTATTCTTTTCCATGTAATTATTATTTTTCAACAATATTTAGTTAAAAGATTATTATTTCTACCACCAAATGTTCGTGGAAACCTTGTCAAAAATAACTTGACAATATAGGGAAGAATTTAGGTCTAGGCTTTTATTTAACTCCAATGGTTTATATATCTGCCTTTAGAATAGTACTACACTATTTCAATTATTGTAGCTTTATATGGTTTGAAATCAGAAAATATATATCTTCTAGCTTTGTTCTTTTTCAAGATCGATGTGGGTACCTAGAGTCCATATTCCATATTAGGATAGATTTTTTTTCTGAAAAATAAATATATAAATATATGATAGTTTCACCTAAAAAATAGAAAAAAATAGATTCTCTGGTAAGAAAGAAAGCAAAAAGAAATATTGAAATGTTATCTTTAAGTCATCAAAAGCTTGGTATCAGACAAATGAAACTGTTATGTGAGATTATCATTTTTAATTTTGGATAAATTGCTATAATACTAGATGTCAACTACTAAGCCAAGCATAGGAGGGGGGGATAGGGAGAGAACGGGGTGGGGATCGGGTGGGGGCTGACTGGGCAATGTGTGCATGTATGTCTACAAAAGTATGTATCCCACTATGATGTATGAATACAATGCACCAATTAAAAATAAATATGAAAAAAATAAAAATAAAAGCCATTTTTATAAGAAATTCAAAAAAATAAAATAAAATATAAATTGCAAAACTGTTAAAAAAAAAAAAAAAGAATATAAATGGTTCAGAGCCAGCGTGGTGGCACATGCCTGCCTGTAATCCCAGTACTTGTAATCCTATAGGAGGATGGCAGGCTCAAGGCCAGCCTTGGCAATTTAGAGAGACCCTGTTTCAAGGTTAAAAAAAAATTAAGAGACTGGTGTCTAGAAATTCAGTGGTAGAACCCCATGCTCCCACCCCAGGTCAATCCAGAGGACCAAAAATAAAATTTAAAAAATATAAAACAAGAATATAAATGGTGCAATTTCTACAGAAAGCAAAAAAAAAATCATCAAATATACAAGTGCACATGCCCTTTGGCACAGCAATTCCACTTCTAAAATGTATCCTATTTATATTTGTGCACTTTGAGAACAATGTCCTTCTCCACAGTAGAGTTTATAAGAACAAAAGATTAGAAATAGCCCAGATATTCATTTTGGGAGATAAGTCAAGCAAACATTGTCATATATGAACTGGAATACACCCAATTAGAAAAGTAGTAACACTAGAAACTCTCAATGACCTTTAATAGAATTATCTTCAAAATATATTGCATGAACAGAAGAGTAGAACATGGGAAAGTGTGCGTGATATCCTATCATTTGAATAAGTAAAAGAGGAATTATAAATAAATCCACACACTATCTCTGGAAGGATATACTAGAAGCTGGTGAGTAGCTTTCAGGTGAGAGAACCAGGCAGTCAGGGCCAAGATGGAGAAGTGCATTTACTCTGTTGCCTTTGCCTGTTTAGATTTTGAGTTAAAGCAAGATAAAATCTAGTCAATAAATAAGTACATAGCATTTCAAAGCTGAAGCCTGTGTTCTCTGCTCTATGTAACATACTGACCTTTTCATATTCTTCAGACACTACCTCCATATTCTCTTTCCTTATATATGTTCAGTCACAAGCCACTCCATCAAGCCAGTTACTCCTTCCACAGGAAGCTGGGAAAATTCTACCGCATCAGATCCACGGTCAATTAGATACATCCTGACTTCAGAAACATTCAAAGGGCTAGGGTTGGAGGGGGAGACGCATGTGTAATCTAGAATGGAGAAAATCAGTTCACCTGCTTTGATAACTACATATTTATCAGGCCCTAGACCATGAACCACCATCAACCAGCCATTACTGGATTTTTTTTTCCTCTGTTCAGTATCATTTACTCAGTGGCAATACTGTCTGCTAGCCATAGGCCTACTGCGACCACTGTATCATTTTCTTCTCTTTCCACTTGCTTCCTGAATAGGCTCTTGTTTCCCTATTTCTGGCAGTCTGTTTATTCTCCCGTCCATTGTGTTATCTCCTGAATCTCACTAATGAGCTTCATCCTGTTTTTGACAGACCATTCTCTGTTTTGACAAGGTAAAATTGATCAGGGAATTAAACACATGTGAAACATCCCTAAATACAACCCCACTACAGGGAAAGATTTGAATGCAGTTGGTTTCCTTACAGATAATAACTTGCAAGGCAATTTTAATGGCCAGATGAATTCTGAATGGAGAGCTGTGTTTAAACTTTGCATCCCATAAATAGAAACAAAGTGCAGACATCCTGCCTGTTGACTTATTTTGTCATTTGAAGCTTTCAGAAGTATGATTATGTTTTGTTTTCTTTCCTTTTTTTTTTTTTTTTGGCAATCCTAGGAATTGAACCCAAAATCTAGCACCAAAAGTTGGAAAAGAAAAAATTAATTTTATTTATGAATTTATGGACAATTTTTTTTGGTGGTACTGGGGGTGGAACCCAGAGGCTTTCTACCTCTGGGCTATACTCCCAGACATTTTTTTATATTTTATTTGGAGGAGTATGGGAGTATAGTCATTCAAGGAGGCGAGGAAGAAAATACACTGGAGAATCATGTACTGCAGAGTCCAGGAACCCTTAAAATTGTATGCAAATTTATATGTGAGTGGCTTATATGCATATTTCTGGGGAGTAGTTCTGTAGCATTTGGTCTATTCCACAAAGGCTCTTTGACCACTTTCTGACTCCCTCACAAAGTTAAGAACCAATGACTTTAGTCCAAACTTCTTCTTTTACAGATGAAAGAATTTAAAAGCCAGATCTTTAAGCAACTTGCCAAAAACCAAAATAATGCTCCAACTTGCCAAAACAACAGTTAATTGGGAGCAGAACTGGCCCCTATTCCTGCACGACAGAGCAGCGACACTTCGGGCACAGCAAGAAGCTCCAACTTCTGCTTAACCAGAACTCGGCATCCAAATTTAATTTAGAGAGGAAGAGAAGAGGTCATGGGAAGGGTCTTTGTTTCCTGTAGGTTTTAAATCCCAAATGGAAGTTGGAAACTGGTAAAGGATCCTCCTTGGAAACTTTGGAAAAATAACTCGTTGAAAGCATTTCAATGCCAAGAAAAACGTGACCCCTCGTCCCTGTCCTCTCCTCTTGGCCTTTCTCTCCACCCTCTTTCCTCTGGTCAGGTAACCTGAGCTTCCATCATATTCTTCCAGCTTCCTCATGTCTCTACTAAGCTTCCCGTTGGGGCCCCACAAAGGCACCATCCTGGAAGAACTGGTTTTTCCATCTCTTTTCAAAACTCCATTTCCTTTTCGGAAGACCATGTGTTTTCCTCAATCCATGTCGGCGCCCCATCCTGTCACCTCCCTTTTTTTACCCCCACCTCCATCTCAGGCTGGAATATCACTTAGCTTCTCCACTAGCATAGCAATGCCCTTTTCAAGCCTTTTTGAAAGTATTTTTATTGGTACGTTGTGATTAAACATCATAGTGCAATTCCAAGTGATGCATAAATACATGTACATATATCGCTTGGTGAATTTCCTTCCAAATTTCACCCTACTCCCCCTTCCTCCCTGACCCCATACACATTAGTGAGATTGGTAATGATACCACCATGTATGGATAGAGCCTCATTTGAACTGTTCATTTCAGCCCTTAAAGCAAACTAAAGTGTATGAATCTCCTCCTCTGCTCCTCCAGGCATGAAGACCTTCCACCCACTGACATCAATGCAGGGATGAATGAGATGATTCATCTGTTCATCTCTGTTCTCAGTCCTCTTTTTCCTTCCTCTTCACTTGGCTCACTATTTTCTCAGCATTCCCCTTACTTGCTAGCCCTTTCCTAGGTTGGATTTGGGAATGGTCATGATAAGAGAACAGAAAATCTAAGCATCCTAGGTATAATAAGTAGAAGTTACTGGATGTCAAGATAGATGGGAAAGAAGAAATAACACTAAAAATTACATGATTACAGGAAGTCCTAAATCCAAGGATATCTGCCTTTAGGTTGTGTACAGTCTGAAGAATTTGGGGCTTGAAGATAAGAAAAAAAATTACATTGCAAATACATATGTATCAAACTAAATATTTTTGTAGACATTAACATAGTTTCCAGTGAATATTCATTTCGAATTCCCCATCCTCACCTTCACTTAATTCTTTATAGTCGGATAAATAAAGAAGAGGAGAAATTGGAGTGGAAATTTACAGTGGTCTTAGCCAATTTTTTTTAAAGTGTCTTACATTTGAAACATGATAATAACTCACAGTTATGTGAGCACATTGCTAGAGCTTTTTTTCAGGTCTTAGAAAGGGGACCTGCAAATGAGGAGTCCTAAGGTATACATTTCATTAATTTTGATAATCTGGCTGCATTTCAGGTCAATGTAGCCAAAATACTTGAAAGGTGATTTAGGTCAAGAAACCGTAAGTCCATCCGTAAAGTCTGAGGCAAGGTTTAATGTGTATCAATTTTAAGAAAGTCCAGCTGGGTGTGGTGGCACAAGCCTGTAACCTCAGTACTTGGGAGGCTGAGACAGGAGGATAGGAGATTTGCAGCCAGTCTAGCAATTTAGTGAGGCATCTGCTACTTAGGGCTGGGTGGGGTGTATCTCAGAGGTAGAATACTTCTGGGTTCAATTCCTAGGACCATAAAAAAATTAAGAATGTCTATACTAGGGTCACCACCATCCCTTCCCTACTTTTTTTCCCATAATACTCCTATCTCAGCCTCCCAAATGCTGGGTTTACAAGCATGCAGTACCACACCCAGCTCCTATTTTTTTCTTTTTTCTTTTTTTTAATTGTAATGATTTAGTTACAATTCTAAAATATGGTTCAGCTGCAAATATGGTTCCTTATTTTATATCTTACCAAAATTGAGGAAGGGGGTAGGTTGGGACATTGATTTTCTTCAGAGTCTCCAGTTCCACTAGGAGGCTAAAGAAGGAGGAAGAGGAGAGTTAGTGAGGTTCTCAGTCCAGAGCCCTGGACAGCCCTTGATGAATTAAGAGCAGGGAAATATCCCCAGGGAGTCAAGGGACAAAAAGAGAAGGGAAGATTTCATTGTTATGGTGTGGATATGGCAAGACTCCAGTGTTGAGGGCTTGGTCCTCAAAGCAGCGATGTTCAGAGCCAGGGCTTTGGGGACTGATAGGATCAGGAGAGCCCTAACCTCATCATCAGATTCATCCATTGAGGCATTTCCAGCTGAATGGACTATAGGGACATTTTGGAAACTGTATGAAGTGGGTCCTACTTGAGGGGATTGCATTCTTAGAGGCAGGCCCTCGGGGATCGTATATTGCGCTGGGTTCCTCTTCTCTCTCAATGTTTCCCAGCCTCCATGAACCAAGCTGCTTTGCTCTGCTGCACTCTTGCACCATAAAGCTCTTTCACCTCAGGCCCAGATGCCACAAAGTCTGCTAACCATGGACTGAAACCTCTGACACTTGAGCCCAAAACAATCTTTTCACTGTTGTTTTTCTCAGGTATTTTGTCACAGAGATGAAAAGCTGATGAACTCATGCATTCTTTATCACAGGCTGAAGGCTGGCCCTGAAAATGCTTGACCTTGCAGATTTATTCCACACTGAATCATCATGCAGATCTTCCTATTCATAAGGTGAAATAAAGAGGTGCCTTCCATGAAAAATGGTGAAAATGGAAAGAACTTTGTTGGCAAAATTGTTCAGTGAAAATGTATAAGGAAGAAAAAAAAATTCTCCAGCCAGCAAGGGAAAAGTTATGAAAATGATATATTTGGGTTAGATATTCATGAGAACCTGTGCTTTCTATACTTGATCATGGTCAAAGGGTAGAGAAGTAATTGAACCCATAATTGCTTCTAATTCATGGATTTTTTTCTCTAAATCTATCAGACTTCAGTTAGCAACTAGCCCTTATATTTGTGTTTATTACTACTCTTCCTGAGTAGTCCAGGCCCGTCCTCTTATTAGGACACAATGTCAAGTTCGTCGTTCGTCCCCAAATACATTCTAGCATCAAGGCCCTGGCCCTGCCCTGCCCCCAAAGCCCAATATATTTGGAGGATATGTAAGTGGTGGTCATAAGCCTGAGATCTGGCTATCAAAGTCATAGTTAATCCACCAGAAAGCAACTTCCTCCTTCAAAACCTTGAGATGTCCCTCTCCCCATAGTAACAAGACATCACTTACAGGGGAATTCCAAATGTAGGTGACCTATTACTTCACTTAAAAACAGCCCTCTCTCCCCACCCCCATAGGCAATTGGAAAGAGCATTTTCTTCCAATATAAATATAGGCACAAGGAAGAACTGAAACCATGGAGCTGATAACAAAGCTTGGGCTGATTCTTTTAAAGATGGAATCAGCAGGAAGAGCCAACAGAAGTGTTCAGCTGGACAGGGCCGGGGAGGAGGGCTGTGCCTGGGAGTCAAGGGAGCTGCCAGCTTCCAAAGACAGAGTATTATTCGACTTTAAGCCTGCTCTGGAGACGCCGCTGACTTCTAATAAAGTCTGTTTTTATTTTGGAAGAAAATCACTCCTGTTCCTTAGGGAAAATATTTTTATAAATTTGTTAAATCAAATAATCAGTCTCTGAGTAATCCTGAAATTGGAGGCATTTCAGTGGCTTATGAGAACACACAAGTAATGACTGTTTTAAAGTAGATTTAATCTTGAACTAAGGGGTCAGTCAGGGCCCAGCTAGTGGATGAACGAGGATGTCTTCTTTTTGTGGATACTTCCTCAGTCCTGACACTAACTGGAGCCAGCCTTCCGTGAGTGGCTGAGTCTTAATTGCAAAACCTGCTGGAAGCGGAGACTTTCTTGTATTCTGAGATTGGGAACAAAATCAAGAAAGAGTAAATATCTTTTTTAAATATACTTTAGATTAATATCAGAGCCCAGGGCTACGAACTAAACCCCATTTCTCCTCACCTCGTGTCCGGGTAAGGCAGTCAAATTGAGGTGGCGCTGAGCAAATTGACTGATGATGTCCCAAATATGACTATATAACATGAGACACTGGTAGGGAATGGAAGTCTGGATAGAAATGGCTACTCTCTTGCCATAGTGCACATGCTTATAATCCTAGTACTTGGGAGGCTATGACAGGAGGATCACGGTTCTAGGCCAGCCTCAGCTGCTTAGGGCCTCTGCAGCTTAGTGAGACCCTATTTCAAAAAATAAAGAGTAAAAAATAGGAATAGAATGTATCTTGGAGGTAGAATGCCCCTGGGTTCCACCCCCAGTACTGCAAAAATATTAAAAAAAAGAAAGAAAGAAAGAAAGAAAGAAAGAAAGAAAGAAAGAAAGAGGAAAAACAAAATGGCTACTCTATAGCAGCAACACCTGAGACAACTAGGAATTCCCCTAAACAATGGTCCTCCCTTTGGAAGCAGAACCACTGGCCTAGATTTTGGAAGGCTCCTTCTAGCTCTAAGGTTCTGACTCTAAACAGAGAGGTCAAGAGTTAGAAGGATGTTTCATGCTGGAAGTGATTGTGTTTGTACAATATGACCACTGGGCTGAGATGTTTTAGGAAAGAATTAAATATCAGTTTGCCAGTTGGGAGCTATTATTACTGTGATTAGTCACTCTAAGTCCTTCCTGAACCCTTAGTGGGTAGAAATACATTGTAATTATGACTATTAAAGAATAGGGTCTCCATAGATGTTAGGGGCATTGAATTGACTAAGTGGCTGGGACAGAATACTTCTGAGGTTCTTTCTAACAAAGTATATCCTATAATCCCAGGATTCTTCTTGGGAAATTTTAAACAAGGTGAGGTCCAGGATCTTCAAGAGATACTTGTTTTTGTTTCTCTTTTATTCCCCTAGTTATAAACCCCTTATTTTTAAAATATTAGATTTTCTTGGAGGATCTGTATGGGGGAAAAGGAAAG
The DNA here is from genome assembly GCF_963383645.1 of Muscardinus avellanarius. Taxonomy (NCBI): domain Eukaryota; kingdom Metazoa; phylum Chordata; class Mammalia; order Rodentia; family Gliridae; genus Muscardinus; species Muscardinus avellanarius. The sequence continues at coordinate 46,144,411 of NC_137786.1, forward strand.
GCAAGAAGTCTGAGCAGGGTATTTCTGATGGGGGCTAGATATCTTACCTTAACTTCATGAAAGAAAGTGAGTTTATTATGGAAAGTAGTGGGAGACTTATGGGTCAAGGACATATCTGTCCTTGAACTTTTGATAACTGTTTCAGAAGACAGAGGAACCTCGACAGAAGGCACATTCGAAGCCTATATGAGACTATCTTCTACAAAACTTTTATTTGTCATCGCCCCAAGCACATTGCCCACCTTGAGACAGAAGCCCGGATTAAGCATATAGTAATGATTCTCAATGGAAAAAGTACTTTGCAACCTTGAGATTTGAAGCAACAAAGGACTTCAAGGCCACATCCTTGGTTGGTGGCAAAATTGGGTCTAGAAATCATGCTCTCCGTATTAATCTTCTAGGGCTTCCATAACAAAAATATTAAGGTGTTGGATGGCTTAAACAACAGAAATGTATTTCTTACAGTTCTGGAGGTTGGAAGACCAAGATGGAGATGTTAGCAGGGTTGATTTTGAGTGAGGTCTCATTCCTTGGCTTGTAAATGTCTACCTTACCACTGGGATATGGTGCTCTTTCTTTAATGTGAGCCCCTCCATGGGGTTTCTCTCTCTCTCTTTTTTTTTTAATAAGGGCACCAGTATGACCTTATCTACCCAGATTATCTCCTTAAAGCTTCCCATCCAGTTCCATTGAGGGTCAGGGCCTGAACATATGGATCTGTAGGCACCAAAATTCACATCATTACACTCCAGACTCTCCACCTAAGGTTCTCTTCATAACAACATGCTGCATGTCAACAGCAAAACCAGTGCAGAGAAGAGGCATGTATGTGCAGTGAAAATAAAATGATCATTAAAGTTGTGGAAAATGAAGCATCAGTGCTTCTGGAGAAATCATCTTAATTATGACATTCTTGGGTATTTGGAGTTATGTTGTTAAGGATAATACAGGATAAAAGATTCTCCTTGGCTCTAATTTTAATCTAATTTCAAGGATACCATGGAGGCCTATCATCTGGCTTCCTCTAGAATTTATAGATTTCAATATTTGTACCAGGTGCTTTGGCCTGGAGGAGAGGAGGCTGAGATGGGATAAATTCCTTTTTCATTGGATATTTGAAGGGCTATCCTGAGAAGGCAGCATTGGATTGTAGATGACAAATACCTGGCATGTGTGACATCATTTTCTCTTATTCTAGCCTTGGTCAACATTACCTATCAGTCATGATGCTCACTGAACATAGTTCTAGAACACATTTAATACAGTTCTCCAAACATTAGTTTTATTAAAATAAAGGCTATGAAATGAAATAATAGCAGTAGTATTGCCAGTAGTTCATACTAAGTATTTGTCTACCAAGAGCCAGATACTGTTCTATATTTGGTACTGGAAATTGAACCCGAGGACATTCTACCTCTGAGCTACACCCCTAGCCCTATTTTTAAATTTATTTTTGAAGCAGGGTTTCATAGAGTTGTGGAGGGCTTCACTAAATAGTGAGCCTGGCCACGAACCTGCAATCCTCCTGTCTCAGCCTCCCAAGTACTGGGATAACAAGTGTACACCACCATGCCCAGCTTTGTTCTATGTTCTCTACTGAGGCATAAGTTCCCAATGAAAATGTGGAGGAGCTTGGATTTGAGCTCAGGTCCTCCACAGGTAGAATATATCTCACAACTTCAGCAAAAAAAACTAGAGCAAATGAGAGAAACTTACAAGTTGGGTCAATATAAGAAAATAACATTTTTTCTTAGAGCACTGATAGCCACTTGGAATATTCATCTCCTTATTGTTGGAGACAGCTAAGAGAGTAGTAGAACTATCTGTTAGGTTTATTGTACAACTAATTTCTGAATTGAATAAAGAAGAGAGTAAGTTGGATTATATCACCTTAACTTCCCATCTGGCTGTTTAACTCAAGAATTCCTTGACTTATGCAGTGCCAGCAAAACCAGAAGGAGCCACAAATAACATGCATCCTCATTCTTTTTGCCAACTCATTTACCCTTTCGCATTGCCAAGCAGAAAGAATTTCTAGGATTTGAATAAGTCACATTGAATTTTAAAAGTAGACACTTAAGCCAGACACAGTACTATATTGCCAGTACTTGGGAAGTAGGTACAAGAGGATTGCAGATTCACAGCCAGCCTCAGCAACTTGGTGAGACCCTGTTTCAAAATAAAAAATTAAAGAGGGCTGAATGAAGCTCAGAGGTAGGATGCCCCTGAGTTCAATCTCCAGTAACAACAACAAAAAAAGACACTCAATAGATGACATATAAAACCCATATAACTTTAGAATACAAATAGTAGTTGTGACAAACTGTATTGAATTCTGGAAAACCATTGTCCCTTCATTTGTTGGAGATGGTTTATTCTGCTTCCTATCATCACTTTTCTGGGCAAGGGGACAAAGTTGTTGCAAGCAAGGTAGATAAGTTTGCTAGCTGATGATGAAGTGGACCATGTCTTTAAATATTAACTCTTTCTTTATCTCTCCTCAAGAATGGTATGTTTTGCAAGGCAACCATCCTTTTCTGGAATGTGACCTTGGCCATTCCTAAGAGCAACAAAGAAAATGCCATCCATATGAGGCTATCATTTACGGAAAATGAGTAGCCAAGTGATAATAGGAAGAGGAATAAGCCTTCTCCAACAAATGAAGGGAAAATGGTTTTATAGAACTCAATATGGTTTTTCACAACTACTATTTGTATTCTATGCTATATGGGTTTTATATGTCATCTATTGTCTTTTTTGGGGGGTACATTAGAAATGAAAACTCCTATGTCAAAAACTAAGGAATTTCCTAATACCTTATATGTAACTACTTTCAAAATTTCTACCTGAAAGTTTCTCCTAAGTTTCTAAATATCCGTGGTGTTATGCTCTGAACCAAGAGTGAATGGCTTTCATTGCTTCTGCTCAGCTCCTGTGGTCTCCTGATTTTAGACGGAACCTGGCCTTCTCCTTGGCTTTAGCCCAAATCAGAGTATAGATTGATTTCCTTAGAGAAAGAAAGAAGAAGGAAAGAAGGAAAGAAAGAAAGAAGAAAGAAAGGAAGAAAGAAAGAAGAAAGAAAGAAGAAAGAAAGAAAGAAAGAAAGAAAGAAGAAAGAAAGAAAGAAAGAAAGAAAGAAAGAAAGAAAGAAAGAAAGAAAGAAAGAAAGCAAGCTTAGAGAACACAGCTCACAGAGGAGTTCCTTCCACTGACCTCTGGGATCAGCGTTAATTCTAACCTCACTTGTGAACCCAGACATGTAGCTTTGGGCAAGTCACTTATGACTTCAAACTCTCTGTCACTTATTTTTCTGATACCTGAAGTAGAGATCATGATCAATGATCTGGATTAAATGTCACAAAAAGTAAGAATAAAAGAATTCTCAGTAATGAATGAAGGCTGATTAGAAACACAGCAGTTTACTGATTTGGAAGACTGAGACAGGAAGATTGCAGGTTCAAGGCCAGTGAGAATTTGTTTCAAAATAAAAAATAGAAAGGGCTGGGAATGTAGCTCTGTGGTAGAGAAACCCTGGGTTCAATTCCCAGTACCACAGAAAGAAAAGATAAGCCAACACAGAAGTTACAGAGACCCAGGGGCAGGAGAGCATCTTCCAGTGACTGACTGTGAGAGGCAGTTTGAGACACGCAAAGGGGTGCAATTAAAGTAGGCAGATGCCGTTGTTTTCACAAGAAGGGTCAAAATGTGTCCCATGGCTTTAAATGTCCCAGATTGTTGAAACTAAGCACCTAATATCCAGGCTTGGGTGACTATGAAAAAAATATTTTTGTAGTTCCTTTAGCTAGTGAGGGAAATATGTTCTGCTGTTCTTTAATATTTTATCAATTGTATGCTCTGGGAAAGATTGAACAAATGAGTTTGGAAGGAGCTAGCCACCCTGCTACTCAGCACTTTTTCCTCAGGACAACATTCTTATTATCCCACCTAACAGATAAGTAAACTGAGGCCACAGTCACCCCCTTCTTGCTTTTATAGATGATTATTTCTCACACCTCAGACCAGCCTGCGGTTGGTTAAAGAAATTCAGATTCAAGCCAGGCATGGTGGCACACACTTGTAATCCCAGCATTTAGGAGGCCGAGACAGGAGGATCACCATTCTTGCCCAGCTCAGCTACTTAGTGAGGCCCTTTGCAACTCAATAAGACCCTATTGCAAAATAAAAAATAGAGCTGGAGGTGTAGCTCGGAGGTAGAATGTCCCTGGATTCCATCCCTAATATCACAGGAAAAAAAAAAAAAGAGAAAAATTCAGATTCAGCAAAATTAGGGTCCGTTGGTGGCAAAATCAGAACACAACTCTAATCTACTAATATGGAAAACTTTCCTGCATTAGGATGCCTCTATCTGAGCCACAATAACATGCGCCTCTAAAATCCTGCCAATGGGAAATGCTCCAAGTACACCATGGAGCACCTTCGTGCAGCTGTCCCCGCGGAGCCAGGCCACATCTCTCGCCCCGCGGGTCTGCAGAGCAAGAGTACAGCAGGGGCCACGCATCAGTCACCCCACTCCCCTTTGAGACTCTGCCACTCACCCCTTTCTTTTCAAGTATTCCAGCACCACTGAGTCCCAAAATGTCCAGGCTACTGCCCAGTCATTCTCTGTGTATGTCCAGGGGTATTCTACCTCTGAGCTATAAGCTCAGCCCTTTTTATTTTTACTTTTATTTTGAAACAGGATCTCTCTAAAGTCACTGTACACTGGCCTTGAGCCTGTGATCCTCTTGTATCAGCTTTCCAAGTACAGGGATTATAGGCATGTATCACCATATCTGGCTGTGGGCATTTTTTTTTTCTGGTACTGAGGATTGAAACCAGGGGCATTCTACCTTTGAGATACACCCTCAGCCCTTTTTATTTTTAATCCCTTTATTTTGAAATAGGGTCTCCCTAAATTTCTGAGGCTGGCCTCGAACCTGTGATCCTTCTATCTCAACTTCCCCAATACCAGGATTATAGGCATGCCCCACCACACCCAGCTTCAGTTATTATTAATGATAACTTTAACCATTCAAACTAAAACTCAAATAAGTAACCAGTTAAAATAGTATATTGACAAATTACCAACACTGGTAATATGCAGTTGTTGGAGTCTTGTTTTTTGTTGTTTTTTCTCTCTCTCTCTCCTATGTTTTTTGCTTACTGGGCAAAGGCTGACAGCCCTTGGTGAGTTCTCTATACATGTTGCCAAGTTTTGCACTATTAGACTAATAAAAAAAATGATGCTCAGAGCCTTGACAGACTTTTTTATTTGTTAACACTGATAGCTGCTCACCCCTGAGACAGTCGCTGTGACCGACTGGTCACCTTGAGGTCACAGAGTGCATGGGAACAGTTAATAAAAGCTGAAAGAGGAACTTAACATGCAGCAGGAAGGGGCCCAACACAGCAGCAGTGACAAGATCTCACAGTTTTATTTGCTGGTCAGATCTTGTAGTTGTATGTATTCAAATATGAGGATTATTTGGGCAGATTTATTAAAATTCATTCACATATGCAATTAGATTGATAACAGAGTTCAGATGGGTAAAGTTTTATGGAATATTTTGAACTAATTTCATCTAGTCTTTTCCCTTCATTTGTCTGTCTTGCTGCTTGGTTGTCAACATACTACTGTGTATATATAATTGTTGAACATTTCTTTTTATCGACTTGGTTCAGCATAGGTCTTTTTGTTGTAGTTGTTGTTTCTACATAACTTGAGGGGTGACTGCTATTATTTGGGTCATCAGACAATCATTTCTACTACCCTGTTCCCTTGGTTGCCTGCCTCCCACTGTAGATTTTTTTTTTTTTTTTAGGTATTTCTAAGTGCACTGGTGCCAAAAGTGTCCATTGGTTAAACATGCAGAAACTTCTTCTTTTTTTTTTTTTTTGGTGGTACTGGGGTTCCTGGAAGCCCTTCTATCTCTGGGCTATACTCCCAGACCTATTTTTACATTTTTATTTGGAAACAGGGTCTCCTAACCCAGCGCGCACGGCTAGCTTCGAACCTGTGCGATCCTCCTGTCTCTGCCTCCCAAGCGCGGGGATTACAAGCGTGCACCACCACGCCCGGCAATGCAGAGACTTCTAATGAGAGTTTTCTGGTAAGGATTCTCTTTTTCAGAAAAATAGGATAAATCTAAAAGAAGAGGAGATGTGGAATTCATTTCTCTTTCCCCTTCCTCTTGCCTTGATGTAGCTTTGAGGCCTGGGGTGGCAGTCCTGATTTATAAGCACAAGGATGTAAACATACAGACTGAAGACCAGCCTCTCAGATGGTAGAGGTATTAGAAAGATTTAGGCCAACCCTGTAGCCTCCTATTGATCTTCTTGTTTTTGCAAATAAGACATGTCCTTATGATATAAGCCTCAATTAGACAATCTGTTTCTCAGAACAAAGAGCTATCCTAACTTTTGCTTTATTTTGAGATGGAGTCCCCAGGCTGGCCTCAAATTCCTGGGCTCTACGATCTTGTCTTCTTTACCTAAAACTTCTTTTTTCTGGTTTCTCCTTCCCCTAAGCACCTGTGTCTTCACACATCTACCCTTTCCAGGCCTGCTCATGCTCTGAGCCTCCCCCGCCCCCCACTCATGCTGCATCCCTGCTGTCCTCTGGACACCCACCAAGGAAAGACCAGCCCTTCCAGGACAGCTTCTGTGATGGGGAGAACGTCAATCCCCTGACCCAGTAAGTCTGAGAAACACGGCTTACCAAGCACTCCCTTGGGGAAATCTTTTGAGATCCAGCTGACCCACTATTTCCCAAACATATATGATAATACAGGTGCATGGGAATACAGGTGCATGCTTCCACCTGGAATATTAATACTAATATACTGTACATGTAGGTGCTACACATTTGATATTTTAGTAGTAGTGTGCTAAAGACACTTAGGAGTACCTGGTAACAGCCACAACCCCAAGCTCTCTAATTTGATACACTTATGTCCAGTCTTGCAGGTGAATCTCCACCTCTTTAGTTTGCCTTTTTAAGGTTCTCCACAGTATCTCCCAATATACTTTTGCAATCTTATTTCTCATCATTCTTCCACATGAATTTTCTGCTCTTACAAAACTCTCCTATTCTTTGTTCTCTAAATAGTCTGTGTCCATTTCTGTCTTCCTATTTGTGTCCATATTCTGTAGAGAGGGATCTTAAATTTCATAAGGACTGGGAGAAATGTCAGAAATTCTTAATTAGTCATTTAACAAATATTTATTGCCTGTTTGCTTTAACATTGTTTCTCTCGGGATGCTTTGTCGCAAGCACAGAAATAGGCTCTGGCTAATTTAGGAAGAAATGGAATTTACTGAAAGGACATTGAGCAACTCAAAGAATTTTTCAGGGATTCAGAGACTAAAGCTTGAAGAACGTGTGGCCAGAGAGAGGCAAGATTTGCCCACTGAAGAACTGATAGCTCAGCCAGGGGCTGCTCCACCTACGCTGTCCTTAGCACTGGTTCTTTGATTCTGACACTGAATCACTGGCCCTGCTATCTCTGGGAACTGGATGTAGCTGTCTTGGTGCCAACCCTTATTCCACTGTGTACTCTGGACGTTCCATTTCTCATATCACTAGCAGAGTCAAAGACCATCTGATTAGTGAAACCATGACCACATGCCATGTCTAATTGCAAAGAGAGACTGGGGAATACAGAGACTGGAATTTTCAGCTTCTGTAAGAGAGTCTGGGCTCTGTCTCACATGATGGGGAATTCCCTAAAGAGAAGGAACTTCAGATGTCGGTTGGTCAGAAAGAGTGGCAGTTGTCTACTTTGGCTATGTGATAGGTTATTGGTAAACATAGGAGAAGGAAAGGCTGTTCTTTGTCTCCCCAAAGGAGTTTCAATCTACCTCATAGACAAGACAAAAATATAAGATGATTAAAAATAAGATAATACATAGTAATGTAATAATTGGACTGCTTGATTTAAAAGCTAAAATGATATCAAGCATCACTAAGAATTAGTGAAGAGCATATTAAGTCTTTACACAAGCCATGCTTTCCCAGTAGATTTTTTTCTAGGGAAAAATTTAAGTAAACAAGTCCTGCTTCCACCTGGGATTATGTGCACATACTCTTCCAGCTCTACTCTCTCAATTGAGCTACACAAACACAAACTGCTCAGTTACCCAGCAGGATGCATGGGGCTCAGGACTAAACCCATTCCTAATATATATTTATATCTATGTAACATTTAAGTATATGTCATATGTGTGTGTGTGTGTGTGTGTGTGTGTGTATTAAGCAGAAATACCAATTTTCTTTCCTTTCTTTGTAAAGACAGACAGATGTTAAGACTTAAAAATTAGAAACAGACTGGGCATGGTGGCATACACCTATAATCCCAGTCCTTGGGAGGCTGAGGCAGGAGAATCACATGTCTAAGACCTGTCTCAGCAACTTAGCTAGACCCCCAGCAAGCTTAATGAGATACAATTGCAAAATAAAAAATAAAACAGGTTTGAGGTATAGCTCAGAGAAACATCCCTGGCTTCAATCCTTATTTCAAAAATACATAGGAAATAATGAATAAACTTGGATATGGGTATAGGTTGTTTTACCTGAATCCAGAGAGGTAGAGAATGGGAAATCTACCAGCACACTGTGGCACTGTGTAGGGGTCCGTCCAGGGGGAAGGACAGTGTCAGGGTAAAACCCCAGAGCTGAGAATTGTGTACCTTTCCTGTGCTGCATCAAGGTCAGTGCTGCCAGGCCATTTGGAGCCACGCTGCTGCAGGCAGCCAGTGGCCACTCAGGATTAACAATAGAAACTGTGTGGGCAGGGCCGGGAAAAATGGGTCACTTGGCAGCTTATGAGACATCCAAGGCCAGCCGGCAAGGCCTCCGCCCCCAGCAGCCACCCACCCCACCACCTTTCTCCTTGATGCATCCAGCTCTGCTTCTCACTCTCCACCTTTCTAAGAGCCGGCGTGGCCTCCAGAAAGAGGGCGAAAGTGAAAACAAAAATAGAGAGAAGGAATCGTGTGACAGCTTCACTTCTGCTCAAGAAGAGAATGGTTGGGCAACATGGTAGACAGGAAGCTGATTCAGTAGCTTTCTCTATACTAGCCAGCTTATGTTTTGCAAGAGGTTCTTCTTCCATATTATAAGCAGTAGAATAAGGTTGGTTGAGTCGACTAGTATGAAAATATAGAAAATTATAAAGAAAAACCACCCGTGAGTAGGTTAGTTCCAAAACTGCTCATTTTCTTCAGTTCTAAGTGGTACTTAGGAGTGGCTGCGCTGGGGTCACTGGTGATGGATGGTCGACGGCCTCCTGTTCTGGCTCCCGGCTTTGTTTAACTCCATGGAAGTTCTTAAGGAAAAGCCCTTCCAAGGGCAGATGGGTGGGTGAGGTCAGAGCATGGACAGCAGGAGGAACTCACCCACCTGGACACCCCATCCACCTGGGCTCTTTCTTTTTCACGCATGCACACTCCTATCTGCACACCCTTGAGAAATATATAAAATATTATAATGTGATATACAGTATAATGATAAGGTCATAATGCTCTAGATGGTGGACCTAGATTCCCAGGCTTGGAAATTCTAACTCTTCAGTTTGCTACATGACCTTAGACACATTTCTCTTATTGTCTCTATTTTCACATCTACAAAATGGGCTAATGCTCACACCTATCATATGGTGCTGTTGTGAGGACCAAATAAACAAATGTGCATAAGGCACTTAGAACCACACCCTGCATAAGGCCTCTGTTCAACAACATTAGCTGCTAGTATTTGGGCATTCTTTCCATACCTCTAATGGGAGCAGTCATGTTCAGAGCATTTTAAGAAGAGGGAAACCTGATCGTGCGCATGTTTTGTGTTGGATGCTCTCTCTGTATGATTTTATGGACTCTCTACTTTAATCTCAAACTCATTGCTATGACTCTGAGACTGATATTCAAATAAGAAATATATCCAAAGACTACAAAGTGGGGAGTTGAGATTCAAATCCAGGTCCTTCTGGCCTGATGCCCCCACAAAGCCACACCTCCTCCGTTATTCTTCTTTAGGAATTTAGGAATGTCCTCCGTGATCGTGTTTGGAATTGCCCCGGCACTGGCATCTTCTTTTGGAAAATAGGTTACCAGAAAATTTCAAAAGTCTCTTGTCAAGGTGAGTAACCCAACTGGGAAATACTATTTTAGTCTAAAAATAAAGCGTGATTAATGTGCTCAGCTGGCCGGTAAGCTGGCTCTGGGAACAATTCCAAAAGAAAAGCCCTAAAATGTTTTTGAAAAATTCAGTATCCCAGGAAAACTGCACTTCCCAGTGTGTTAGTCAGCTTTCCATCACTGTGACATACACCTGGAAAAAACGACTTCAAAGAGGAAATGTTCATTTTGGCTCTTGGTTTCAGAGATTTCCTTGGGTCCATAGTCACTTGGCCGATAATTGCTTTAGGCCTGTGGGGAAACAGATCACCACGGTGAGGGGGCAGGAGGGTCATGCCCTTCAAAGGCAATCCCCAGAGGCCCAGCTTCCTCCGCACAGTTCCACCACTTCCAGCAGCACCACTGGGGGAAACATTTACTGTTCGAACCATAGCACCCAGCACACATTATGTCCTGCAGTTTTTTTTTTCTGTAGTACTGGGATGGAACCCAGGGGTATTCTACCTCTGAGTGACACCCCCAGCCGTATTTTTTATTCTTTATTTTGAAACAGGGTCTCGCTGAGTTGCAAAGGGCCTCACTAAGTAGCTGAGGCTGGCTTCGAACCTGCGCAGTCCTCCTGTCTAAACCTCCCAAATGAAGTGTGCAGCACCATGCCTGGCTGTCCTGCTAGTTTTGATATGCTTCTGTAGGTGAGTTATTTTTGTTACTCTTCTATGCAAAAGACGTAGAGTGAGGTTGTCCTTAGCGAAGTCACTTGTGAGGTGTGAAGCTCACGGTGAGCAGGAGGGTGGTCGTCCCCAGCTTGTTGTCAGTCTTTCCACAGTGATATCCCCCTCCAGGGTCCCTGGAATCTTCTTGTCCCTCCAGGCTGCAGCAAGCCTAGGACCATTTTGGAAATCAGCAGGGCAAAGGAAGAGGAAAGACATGGAGATAGGCACTGTGCTCACCTCATTTCATTTCTTCCCTATAACAGCCTGTTTCAATGAGAGGAGACTGAGGCCCAGGATGGGTCCCTACCCTTCTCCAAGCCACACAGCAAGCAGGACCAAAGAGGTAGAAATGACCTATGACTCCCTTCAACCATCCTGTGGCCGGGCCCCAGGCAGAAGAGCTTCAGTCGTGGGCCCTTTGAAGCAGCCTGGGTTCTAAGGCAGTGCATTGTAGGCAGGGGCATAATTAAGTAATTACTGAATCTATTCTGTGAAAGGCCAGGCTTTCTGGTCCACTTGGTCCCAGCTCCAGCAACATGTAAAGTATCAGGAGATGTTATCCTTTCTGGAAGTGGCTTACTCAGTGATCTGGACTCCAATTAGATGGATCTCTGTGCACCACCTCCATCCTTTGGGGCTGATCTTTGGAAGCTCTGTCCCCACCGCCACTCCTGCAGAGCTAGGCTGCCTTAAAGAAGCGACTCATGTTGGTGCCCTTGATTCGGTTCCACATGTTAACTTTAAGCCAAATTGGCAGAATAAACAAGGAGTTGTCACCATCTTGAGTTCCATGTTTATTTTATATCTACTTTTTTAAGTACTAGAGATCAAACAAAGGGCCATTCTACCTTTGGGCTACACCTAGACCTTTTCATTGTTTTATACTGAAACAGGGTCTCTCCAAGTTGTTGAGTTGGCCTCTAACCTGCAATCCTTCTATCTCAGCTTCCCAAGTACTATGAATACTGTCATGAGCTGCCAGGCCCAGCTTTCTTACATCTTATCTCTCCTGGATAAAGAAAAAGGGAAAGAGGGATGCAGGAAATAAAGATAGAAAATCAAGGTAATTGATCTTGTATTTTATTAGAACAAAAAATTATCATTACTCCTACTGAAAAATATTTATAGACAAAAGCATATGTCCAAAAAATGAAATGATCAAGGTCATGTTAACTATTACATTTTTTTTTCCTCTATCTGTCTAACCTGCAAATTCTTGATATGTTCCACCCTACTGGTTCTTTTCATATTATGTCTGTTCTAATTTAGCTTTTAAAAGAGGAACTTTGAAGTCCTGTTAATATGTGACTCCAAGAGAATCCAAGGTAGGGAGAAAAATTAAACTCCACCACTCTGGGGAACTTGGCTCTCTAGAGAGATATTGTTTCAAAACCAAGAACAAGTCAGCGATTACCAAGATTAGATTTCATTCTTTGCTTCCCAAATCCTGATCCCTAATTCTTGAGAGCTAATTTTGCATGATCCTTTTCCTGTATTCTTTGGGGCTTGGGGTAAATTTCTCTACAAGAAAGAATCAAGAGATGGATATGAGGAGGGAGAAGGGCACTCATTTCATGAAACTGACAAAGTAAGTTCATGCTGGTAATGGCATGTATGATATAGACCTGCTCCTACATGCAGAATAATCATCTGGATGGGAAGTTGCTTATAAAAATGATGACATTTAGAATTTCGCATCTCAGCAGTTTTACTTTTGATCTTGGAAAACTGCCCAAAGTAACCAAGTCATTCCCAGTTGGCTTGCTTGCTATTTTAATTATTTTGAAGGTTGGGGGTGACACGTTCCCCTTAATCATATAATACCAGAAGCCTACTTTCTGATCTAAAAGTAGCTAAATGGATGGGCCTCACAATCTGCGATTAAACCAAAATACAAATCGTGTGAGACAGTGACCTTGTTTATGCTCCAAATCCCAGCCTGCGGCAGATCACATTTAGACAAATTTTAAACTTCTTAAAATGAAGTCTAAAACAGAAATTCAATAGGCTCTTAATTGTAGCTGCCCCGCAGGCAGTGGAGCGCATTGCTGTGCTCCTCTCAAGGCTCCAATGCAAGTTGGACCTGCAGCAGCTCAGCCAGTGGGATCCCAGGAGGCCCACATGCAGGCCCAAGTCTTCATTCCCTGCTCTGAGCTCTGAAGGCGGCTGGGGCTAGTGTTTCAGAGACAGCAGTTCTAGGGGAAGAGACAGGGTCCTTGGTCCTTCTGGGTAGTTGAGGTGGGTGATGGGGCATGAGGGAGAAGGGATGAGTGGGGAGCAGGGTGAGGGAAGTCCAGGGAGAGATGGAGACAGGGCATTGGGGAAAGTAGGAAAGAAAGGGTATAAAGGTGATTAAATGTTTTTGGTGCTCCTTCAGAAAATACTGCAGAGGAGGACATGGCTCCTTGAGGACAGCCAGACATTAAAAAAAAAAAAAAAAGCCAACTTTAACTAAGAGAGACTATTTTATCTCATCTGGGGGGTCTGAGTCAATTGACAGAAAGGCCTTGAGAGCAGAACAGAGGCTTTCCTGGTGAAGAAGAGATTCTGAGTGTGGACAGCAGCTTTGGCCTGTCCCGAGAGTTCCAGCCTCTCTCTCCTGCCAGGCTGCCTTATGGATTTCAAACTCACCCAGCCATCTCGCATAGATATGTGAGCCAATTTTGTGCAATAAATCTCTTAATATTTATCTCCTACTGACTCAGCTTCGCTGGTTGGAACTGGGCTGATGTAGAAATGCAGCCTAGATTCCTTTGCAGGACTCAAGGATTTGTTGCTCAGCTACTGGAAGTGCTGCTGTGGCAAAAATTCTCAGCTGCCAGCCATCTTCAGATAGTGCTCTGCCTAAACAGGGTGACTTTGTCCCCAGTCCCACGCCCTTCCCGAGATAGCTCACACCCACTGATTTGTAGATATGTGGTTATGAAGACTTGGCCCCATACTCCAACTGTGGATAATGCTGTAGAGCTGCCCAAGCCCCAGAGTTCCCCAAGAACTCCTGGCTGAGGCCTTCACTGAGAATCTTTTATAGCCCAGTGTCCCCTCCTCCCCTTTCCCTTCCTACAATGGTGTTGATTTTAGAACACATTCAGTAAACCTCTGTATATGAATCCTTGCTTTTCAGTGAGCCCCATCTACACCAGGAACCCTGCTCCTCTGAGTTTTTATTTCCTATACCTTTGACTTTCCCTTCTCATTTATCTCTTTCCCTTTCACATATGTAAGTGCTCTAAGCTCACCCACATTTAAAAGAAACACGGGAATAGTAATTATTCCTAAAATTTGTGTCATCCTCAAGATGTGGCAGTTTCTTTCCTCCACACCCAAACTTCTCAAAGAACTGAGTTGACACTGTCTCTACTTTGCCTCCCAGTCACTCCACTGCCATCATGCTACTGGAATTGCTCTGGCCAAGGTCACCAGCTCTCCTGTGCAGCTCTTCCCATACGTGACTTGGCACTCAGCAGTGTGACTTTCTCTCTTCTTTTTGAAATTATTACCTTCCTCCAATATCCATCATCTCCTTCATCCCTCTGCCCTGGATTTCCATGGATCTCCCTGGCTACTTCTGACTGCTGAATCCTTACTTCCAACCTTAACATAAACATGTCATGACCTCTAAATGTCATATTCCCAGCTATTGGACAATTTCCCCCCTGAATATCCTATTTTGTCTAACACTGAATTTACTGACACACGCATTCCTTCTTCCCAAGCTAATAACACCCTTACTCCCCACTCAAAAAACCTACAATAACACCCTCTCTCCATTTCTACACAGTCAACTGATCAGCAGGGATTTGGTTGTCTTTCTCTTAAACAGTATTTTAATATTTGATCTCAGATCTTTAGTATCTCACCTTTTCACAGAACGATGAGCAGTGCCACCTTTGGAACTTAGCAATATGAGCTCTAGACTTTAGAAGGTTTGGCTCTATTCCTTCTTTGGTCATACCAAACCATAAGTCAAGAAGACCATGGGCCAAAGAGAAGAAACCATGTCACCACGGGCCCACATTCCTCAATTCTAGGCCATCTTTCTGTACGCGGTGTTGTAGGTTCCTTCTCTGAATAGCAAGCCTGCTTTCAGAGCCTGTGTGGAACGTTCCCCCAAATCCATCCCCCTGAATATATACCACATTACTCTGTACCCAAAGGGAGTAAGCAGTGGCTGTTTACAGTGAGGGAGGAGCACAGTCTGTGGAAGAAAACATAGGGGTTGGGTTTGTTCATACCCACATGTGTGAAGAATTCCTTGTGGTTCTAGATGGAGCTGGGGTGTCAGGTTAAGGAAGAATAGGGATGGGTTGTGACTTATCTTTCTCTTTATTCCAGTCCGCAAATACTAGGGAAGAGGGTTCTGATGATAAAGATGCCTTTGTGTGCCAGGCACCAAGCTAAATGATGGGAGTCAAAGATGAACCAGATGTATCCCTGCTTTTAGTAATCTCAGAAATAGACAAGATAGAGAGCAATTCTTTCTTTGAAGAGGTATGGGGTGGGGTAGTGTCAAGCCTTGCCGGATAATATGGGAATCCCTCCCATCTGGGATAACATTGGACTTGGAACTCAAAGCTTGAGAAGTTTGTCAAACTTGAGGAAGCCATTATAAGCAAAGGAAAGTAAGTGTTCTTGGAATCACAGTTGGCCAAGTAGGCTGAGAGCTCTGGGGGAGATGGCTGGACAGCCATGAAAGGCCTGTGGGCGTTGCCAAGGAGCATCTACTTTACTGCAAATTCAAAGCTTTTAAAGCAGGTATTATCCACATAGTCAAAATATTTTTTTCTCTAGATTAGCCTCTTAAGGGCTTTCCTGCCCCCCCCCCCACTCCTCCCTGAAAGAACAGCCACCATCCTGCTGCCAAATGACTCTTCCAAAATCCAAATTGCTGGCTGGCCTCTTCTGCCTCTTTGCCTTGCCTGCAGGGTGGAGTGGAGCTCTGGCACAGTTTCCATGCCCTTTCTCTCCTGCCCCTGCCTGCCTTCTCCCATGTGCTTCTCCCACAGATAAACACAATCGCCTACCCCATCCAAAGAAATCATGCTCTCTGATAACTGTGCAATGTCCTGCTCCAAGTTGTGGGCTGAACACTCCATATCTTCCAAGTAACACACTGGAGAAAAGAAAGCACAGACTTTGCATCCAGATTGATCGAGTGTAGTCTTGGCTCTGCCACTTCCTGGCTTTATAAGCTTGGGCAGGTCACTTAAACTCTCTAACCCTTGGATGCCTTACTTATTTCAGGGACAAGATACCCAGGTATATAGCTGGCATGAGCACTTGTGGGCTCTTCTTAGAATGAGCCCTCTGGACCCACATGCCCACTGGTCTTTCCTTCTAGTTAACCTCATGATGCTGCCCATTCGGTGTTCTTAGAGTCTGCCTTGGTCCCTTGCCCTATTTCTGGCCTGGTTCCTCTGATATTCTTCACTCCAAGGGAGATCTTGTTGCCCAAAATCATAGCCATTGCCTCCTCTCTTCCAGCAAACCCAGGGGACCCTTTGATATCACTGGGTTGCCATTTTGCATGCATCTGCCAGACCTTCCACTTCACCAGCAGATGTTGATACCAATGTGACTGAGCCCAGTGCATCCTTTGACTATAACTCCAATTTATTTGCTCTTCACATAAGAAGTTACCCTAGCTCCTAAGCCCAAGTTCCACCTATTTTCACTTTACTTCCATCTTCCCACCAACCAGCAAAGAATATAATATACCCCACAGGTGTGACCATAACCACAATTATTCTACAATTGGTCATCTAAATTACTGCATTATTGGGACTGAAGGGGAACGACTGGATGTGGGGTCATTCAACCCGTAACCCAGATAGCAATGGTCACAGAGGAGATACAATTGTGAGACCCATAAAGAAATGTCTTCTTCATCCATCTGTTTTTGCCTTGGGCCATGGTCATTTTGCCTTCAACTGTTGAGACTTTTCTCCCCATTTGGGTTTATTTATTGAGCTCCTTGTGCCATGGCTTGCCCAAAGAAGCAACCAGTCACTGAAAAAGAGAAAGGAGAACAGTGTTCTTCTGCCCAGGATGCCTCAGGCAAAGAGCAGCTGCAGGCTACCCTGCCAGGTGGCTCTGCAACAACAAGGTGGCCACACTGTGCGTGGGCAGGAGAAGAGGCAGCTGCAGTTTGTGGTGCTTGTCATTCATATTTGACAACTGTTTGAGGTTTGGGAAACTTTGGCATTGGGTTATAACACCTCACCTACCCCGTCTGGGTAACCACCATCTGCCCTCACTACTGGAGGCCATGCCAACTCTGAAATGAGACAGGGCCATGCTCGGCAGCTCCTGGCTGCTACCCCACTAGCTTTCTCTTACATCTGGCCTGACTTGCAGCTTTTCATGGCCCTCAGAGTCAAGCACTCTCAAGGGCGCCAGGTATCCTGATGTCAAGGCCCCAGAGGCAGCAATACGAAGAAAAACTCCTTTTTTTCCTGTAAACAGCACATTGAACGATCCTTAGTTACCTGCTCTTAGTTGTCAGAGTCTGTGAGTGGGCATTAAGGGATGTAAGTACATTTTTATTTTCTGGCATTTGATAATATATTACCATTTAAAGGAAATTCTCTTCACCCTTTTTTATTTCTTCATCATGTATGGCCCCGAGCCAGCCCATCACATGAAGCACCCATGAGTAAAGTGAAAGAGAGAAAGAAAAAATAAAAAAGGAACAGGCCCATGTTGCTCTATATGTGTGAAAAAGATAATGAAAGGGGAGGTACAAATGTGCTCACCAAGGGGCTCAACTATGCCCCTTAGCAAATCTCCCTGTATTTTGTCTCCACCTTGACTCTGAGAATTAACATAATATTTGCTTAACGCTTCCTATGAATAACGATCAGAGAGCGGCTGCTGTGTGCCAGCAGTTTCTAACCCACAAAACCACGCGATGACTGGGCACTATTGCACTCACTTTATAAATGAGGACGCAAAGCCCCAGAGACCTTAAAACAGTCTCCTAAGGTCACGCAACTAGTAAGAGGTGGTTCAGAGCCAGGTTTCAGCTTTGAAATCTGTGTTTAACCACTGTGCAATGTTTTTTCAACTATTAGACTGCAGAACATTCGCAGACCATCCCTCTACATCATCCTTCTGTTAAAATAACTGTCATTCCAGCAGATTAAGCAAGACAAAATCTCTACTGATTGGGATATAATAGGCCAATGAAAAGATATGGCAAATCTTCTAATTTAAATTATTTAATTATATTATTATTCAATTTTCTGGAACCCCCAAACCTGCTTAGAATTAATCCCCCCCAAACTCACATTTTTTTTGGGAAAATAGCCTCTAAGATCAAGTAATGCAATAGTAAATTTTAATCCATTATTCTAAATTCTCCATGACTTCATATCTTATTGGGGACAAATCTAATCTATACATATCCAAAACAATGCAATTCAAAAGATAATAGCACTCTAAATTTGGTATCTGAAATTTTCTCTATTAAAATAAACCTCTATGAGAAGACTATTCCTAAATAAGGTGTAACCTTGTAGCTCTTTCCCCAGTTCAGTTTAATAAAGAGCAGATAGAATCAGAGAAAGGAGCGCTCAGAGCTACTAAGGGTAGCTGGAGATGCAAACAGGTGTGAGGAGGAGTGGAGGGAGGGCAGAGAGGGAGGGATGCCTGGGAAGGGAGCGTCCAGGTCATCAGAGGACTGCAGCTTTTTCATTTCTACCCTCTCTGGGCCAGCCTAGGTCAACTGGCCAAACTTCTTGCCAAAAGTTTTCAACCCAATGAATAGGAAACTGGACTTTTCCATTTTAGCCTGTGGGAATGTGGCTCTGGTTTTATACCCGAAGTCAGTAGAACAATGGAGTTTGCTTTTGAAAATTTGCTTTTCAGACACCAGTACTGCAAAAACACCTACTTCTACTGGATAACCAGTGCAGCCTCTAAAAGTTTGATTTTAACATTTTAAACATTTTTTAAAATTTTGGTTCTTGATAAATAACACATCCAACTCTACCCTATAACTATAAAAAAAAAGTCAGCATCCTTTATATGTGGAACTCAAAGCACTGGGCAAATAGCAATTTGATTCTTTGGTAGACAATATGGAGTGAGTGAACAAATAAAGATCATGCAGTCAAGCTTGCCTTTGCACGCTTGGCCTGGAGCAAGGAGTTGCATAATTTAGTGCCTAAAAGCTTGGGCTATGTAGACCCATCAGTGCCAGTTCCAGTCTCAATCCCATGAGCAAGTTACTTAAATTCTCTAACCCTCAGTTCCCTCGTCTGTGAAATAATGATGCCAAATGTATTTATTTGTTGTGCTGATTACATTTTTAAAATTCACAGAAAATACCTGGCCCATGGAAAGTAATAAAGTTACGTTGTATGGGCACAAAATGCTGCTAAAAAGAGCACTCCTGTGTTCACTGAAGGAGTGTGCTACTGTGGAGGGCAGACCCAGGAGTACACTAACTAACTAGCTTTGTGGCCTGCCTTGCTCTACCTTCTCACAGAAGAACAGTTGCTAATGTCTGATGTGACATGAAGACAGCCCGTTCAGGATAGCCTTGACACAGGACTGAGTAAAAGGCCAGAAAGAGAGGTTCCTGCACATTCTGCTAAACTCTATTCTGAAGAATATCTGGGGGTATACTCTGGCTTTGATTATGCCAGAACAAACTGACCAGGATGACAGATGAGATGCAAATTGACACCTCCTCTGAGAAACACATTGCCTATTTCAAAGTTATCAACCAATTATATCATAAACTCAAGAATCTTTCTCTTAAAACATACAGTATTTTTTTCACTAACTCAGGAACATCCAAGACCTGTAAATATAACTAGTTATAGCCTCATAAAAATGTGTACCCGATGAAAAGAAAAGATTGCTGGTTTCGTTTGCTTTTTTTACTCTCTCACTGTGGTACTGTGTGGTTTAAAGTCACAGCTTTCAGTTGTTAGCAACTAGATGGTTTCCAAATAACCAGTTGTAAAAATTGAACCTCTTTGGTTTATTGCACACACACACACACACACACACACACACACACACACACACACATATACACAACTACGATCTGAATGTCTCTTTATAGATGAACAGGAGGACCTTTCACAGTTAGAGTAGTCATTCCTATGGATAAGTTAAAGTTGTATAATCTTGGGCAGAAATTTAGGGGTCTTTGATTTTTGAAACATAAACCAATTTTGCTCTTGGATTGTTTTCCTCAGCCGATGGTGTTCCGAACATGTGGGCGACTTTTCTCAGCCTTCCTTTTCCAGTTCTCATAGTACTAACACCCCTAATGGCACCCAGCTGACTGGATTCTCACATTTGGCTCACTTTCTTGGTACAGAAGGCATCTGGGTCTGCAGAAACTGAATGCAATGGGGCTCCTCTAGCTGGAGACTCTGCTATGCTGATTCTTATTAAGTTGCTAGGTTGTTTAACCTCTTTGTCAGGAAAGTAAATAAAACCCTCATTCTTTTATAGATAGAACTGGGTACTTATTAGGAAGAATTGAAGCATAGCTCAGTCAAAATACACACACACACACACACACACACACACACACACACATTACTTTCTAATAATGAGTTTAAATCTCTTTGCAAATATTTTTGAAAATCCCTATTCTGCAACCCTAGGGTACCTGCAAGGTATCACGTATTTCAGCCGCCTCTCCCTAATACAGATGTGTCTGAAACTCTCCCAAAAGTTTCTGCTTGTCTTTCTTTGTCTGTGACTCTTATTAAGAATAATGGGCAAATATCCCTGACAATTTAAACTCTGGATATGACAAGTAGAGATTTTAATTTTATGTTTAAACCATCATGATTTCACAAAGAAAGAACCAAGCCTTTTAGCTGGGTTGGCTTAGAGCCAACAAAAATTGAATCAGACCCTCCCAGTGAGTTCAGGCTTGTGGGCCCTAGCTACAGGACAGAGAGGCTTTCAATGGATGGGTCAGACTCAGGGAATGAACCAGTCCTCCTTCCAAACCAAACTCAATGGTTCTATCTCTGAAATCAAATATTTTATCAACCCATTTTGAATTCTATCTGAGAAACACAATCTCCCCACACTTTGGTCTTAGAAACAACACTCTTGAGGCAACCATCTCAATTTAGCATTCAGAGCTGAATCATAAAATCAGGGACAATCACTTCAACTTCCTTTGCATGAATCTCTTCCCTCATGAATAGAGCCACCACTTCCAAACTATGGGCTGCCCTGTGCACAGAATCACATGGGCATCTCTCTGAAGTGCTAATCCAGCCAACCTGGGTTTGTAGAAGGCTGAGATTCTGCCTGCTGACTGGTCCCAGATGATTCTGTTGCTTCTTGTCTATGATCACATTTGGAGTAGCGGGGACCTTGGTAGCAGTTGTTCATTTCAATTAGATTCACCTCCAAGTGCTTAATTCTGTGCATTGTGCTGGGAATACAAAGATGCATGAAAAATAATCACTTTCATAATCACAAAGAGCTCACTATGTTATGGAGAGGCTGACAGACACTAGTTTGTTATAATACAAATGAAGTCTTTTGGGATCAAAAAATGTAAGAAATAAAATGATAACATACAATCAACATACAAATGCTTCTATCTCTATGAATCTTCCTCCCTCCTAATCCCCTTTTTTTCTTGTGCATATTCCAGCAGGAAAACACACCTACAACATGGAACCCAGACAAGACTTCCCTTTAACTGATATTCCCAAGGGGTCAAGCTCTGGACAAACCACAAATCAGCAAACACTTAAAAAACAATAAAATGAGCTGAGTGTGGTAGCATATACCTGTAATCCTAGTACTTGAGAGGCTGAGACAGGAAGATCACAAGTTTAATGCCAGCCTCAAAAACTTAGGAAGGCTGTCAGCAATTTAGCAAGACTCTCTTCAAACTGAAATACATAAAAATGGATGAGGATATAGCTCAGAGGTAGAATGTCCCTGGCTCCAACCCCCAATACTAAATAAATTAATAAATAAATTTCACACAAATATAAAAGTAGTTCATATCAAATTTTTTATTCAATTAACTTCATTTAAGGAGCATTGACAAATATAGGTATTTATAAGCAAAGTTAGGATAGGATTGTTGGGTCAATTATAAAATTAGTTAATGAAACCAGAAGTGGTGGCACACACTTGTAATTCCACCATTTGGGAGGCTGAGACTGGAGGATTGCAGTTCACGGACAGCCTCAGCTACTTAGCAAGGCCCTTCACAACTCAGTGAGACCCTGTTTCAAAAAAAAAAAAAAACTAAAAAAAAAAATGTAGGGCTGGGGGTGTAGCTCTGAGGTAGATGCCCCTGGGTTTCATCCCCAGTACCACACACACACAAAAAAATAGTTAATGTTCAACATAGTCATAAACAATAAGATGACTTTGGGTTATCTTTCTACAGGAAAGAAATTTTCATCTCTAATTGATAAAACCTCCAAATTGGAATCTGCTTTATCTAATAGTTGTAAAATAGTTCAAATGATGGGAAATTGACCCAACACTGAAAGAACCCTTGGTGATCTCTGTTGCTTTTTCTAACTTTCAGATAAATAAAAAAAGATAAGCAGGGTTGGGAGTATAGCTCAGAGTTCAATCTTCAGCACCACCATCAAAAAACGTGCCCCCCCCCAAGCCAGAACTCTGGATGGAACCCAGGAGTCCTCACTATTTAATAAGTTTTCCTGGTGATTCAGCTAAAAAGCCTTTTGTCCTGGACCATTAGTTCTCCCTCCTAACTCCACATTAAAATCCCCTTGGAAGCTTCTAAAACCTGCATGTCCTGGCCTGGAAATCTGTATTTTTAAAGTTGCTCTGGGAGTTGGGTGTGGTGGCACACGCTTGTAATCCCAGCACTTGGAAGGCTGAGACAGGAGGATCGCACAGGTTCGAAGCCAGCCTCAGCTACTTAGTGAGGCTTTCAGCAACTTAGTGAGACCCTGTTTCCAATAAAATATAAAATAGGTCTGGGAGTATAGCCCGGAGGTAGAAAAGCCCCTGGGTTCCACCCCAAGTACCAAATAAATAAATAAATAAATAAAATATAGTTGCTCTGGGAGATTCTAAAGTAAAGCTGGTGTGGTGGCACACGCTTGTAATCCAGCATTTGGGAGGCTGAGACAGAAGGATCGATTGTAGTTCACAGAAAGCTTTAGCTACTTAGTGAGGTCCTTTGCAACTCAGTGAGACTCTGTTTCAAAATAAAGAATAAAAAATAGGGCTGGGGGTGTAGCTTGGAGGTAGAATATCCCTGGGTTCTGAAATATTGAAAATGGAGCTGGGGAGTCGTGAAGGAGGTAAAATACCAGCCAGGTTATCAAAGCTGTGCTTTATTCGGACCCAGCACCCTTGGTGAGTCAGAAGGCTACAGGGGAAGGGACCAATGAGCCATGGGTTTGGAGAGTGGCTGAGTCAGGTGGCAGATTGGAGGCACCGATGTTTTATAGGCATGCCGATTCTCTCATGACATCTATAGTCTCGTGACCTCTGGAGTCTGCTTTGCGATGTTTGGAGTCTCCAGACACCTGGGGTCCCACGATATCTCCACTTCTGGTTTACGGGTTCTACCTCCTGTCCCCGCTGAGTGGTCATGTGGGGGGAGGGGAGGGAGGACTCAACCTATCAGGTTCCATCCCCAGCGCCTCAATAAATAAATAAATAAGCCAGGCATGGTGTCGCAGCTTGTGATCCCCGCGCTTGGGAGGCAGAGACAGGAGGATCGTGCAGGTTTGAAGCCAGCCACGCTGGCTTAAGAGACCCTGTTTCCAAATTTTAAAAAGTATAAAAGTAGGACTGGGAGTGTAGCCCGGAGGTAGAAGGGCTTCCAGGAACCCCAGTACCACCAAAAAATAATAATGATAATAACAAAATAAATAAATAATAAATAAAGCTAGTGGGAAAACTATTGTTCTAGGATTCAGTGCTTCTCAGACAGAAACGTGCATTTAAATCACCTGGGAGTCTTGTTAAAATGCAGATTTGATTCAGTACGTCAGGGATGGAGACTACAACTCTGCATTCCTAATAAACTCCCTGGGGATACAGATGCTGCTGGTCCTTGACTGTACTTTGATAAGGTTCTTTATCTGTCATTGACTCTTACCTTTAGCTGTCCAGGAGAGGCTCCTAGGGAGATAGTATTGGTTTTCAAGAGCTGCTATAAAAACTACCACACTCTTGCTGGCTTAAAACAATGCAAATTAATCCCTTTACAATTCAATCTTACTGGACCAGTCATTGTTTCAGCAAGACCACCATTCCTTCAGGAAGCTGGGGTGAGGGGATCTGTTTCCTTGGCCCTTCCAGGTAGAGGCCACCTGTGTTCTCTGGCTTGTGGCCCCTTCCTCCATCTCCAACGGACATTCCTCTAATCTTCATCCACTGTCACCTGGCCTTCTCTCCTCTGACTCCTCTTATAAGGAGCCTTGTGCTTACATCAGCCTCACCTGATCCTGATAATCTCAACAGCCTTAATTTAATCACACCTACAAAGTCCCTTTTTTCATATGACATAACATCACAATCTTAGAAGTAGGACACAGGCTTCTTTATTTTTTTTTTTTCAGGAAGGAAAGGTGGAGGAAAATGTTTACTTAAAACTATCACAGAAATTATTTTTTCCATCTGAAGTTCAGGTCTCACAATAAAGATCCTGATGTTTGGTCCAGGCATGGGTGGGGCACGAGCATCATGTAAAGCTCTGGGATGATAACAGATAATAGAGATGCGCAGGAAGCTTGAGATGCCACTCCAGCCAGGACAGTCCACACATGCGCTGGGCCTCCAGCTGCTCTTTCCACAGATTTCTCCCTGGATTTCCACTCACAGACCCCATGATGAAAGCCTTGACCTCACAGAGATGGATGGCAGGAGACTATTGTCATTCTTCCTCCTCTGAAAACATCACAATTAGTGTCCCTGTTCCTGCCCTTTGTCCTAGGAGTTCAAAGACCCAGGGCAGCAGCAAGAGGGTTGAATCAGCACCTCTTCCCGATCAGGCCCTGCATGTTAGTGAGTTTCTCTTTTATTTGGCATTTATAGTATTCCCAGCCACTTCTCGTCCCTTGTAATTATAACCCGGATCTCACTTAGCCTCCTTCAGCTTGGATTTAAAGTTGAGAGCTCTCTTGAATCAGCCAACTATTAAAATTTCATGGCCTTTACAAAATATTGGTTGACAGGGGGTCTTATGAAACCCTGTCTGGTATAATTAAACTTACACTGTGATTGTCAACACTCATGAGTCAAGCACACTGTGTGAAGTGACAGTCGGGATGGAACGGTCTGTTCCCTAGCTGGCTACCCAAGCTTGAAGCTTTCCTAATCCCTCTCCAAAGCCTCACCCTTTCCATCCACCATGAGCCTCACAGGCCAGCTGTGCCACCAGGAATGGGGCCGCCCCAACCAGTGGCTTCTGCCCTATGTTCTTCAGGCAGATTTGAGCAGGGCTGGGTGGGGTTCCACTTGTCCAATATGACTTCAGCTACCAGGAGACAAACGAGCCTTGGTTTGTGACTATCAGCATATACCCAAGTGTCACAGATGAGGATGGTCTTCGGTGAGATCCCCCAGAAGATCGAGCTCCTCGCTCCCTTTTTACACCACATTTCCCTATGAAGGAGTATAGAGTCTTTAAGTCTCTCAACATTGCAAACTAACTTCAGACACCATCTCTCCCCTCTGCTCCCTGAAGACCAGCAATCAAGTCCTGGGGCTGAATCCAGTCCTGCTGGTTGAATCCAGCCATCTTCTCTCCATTTCCCTCTCCGTAAGCTCTGTTTTTAGTTTCATACTGTTGACCTTTGCTCTTACTATAAAAGTTCAGATTTCACTAATTTCACTAAGTCTGAATTTATCCAACCCCTGCCCACCCTTGTAATTTTACTTCATGTCACTTTATGCCCCAGTCTCTATCCCTGTCATCCCAGCCATCTGCCAATAACTCCAGCATACCTAGCTCTTTCCTGTCTGCACTTCTGCCTGCTCTTCCTTCTACTGGAAGCTTATCCACTTCTCTTACTTGGCTCACCCACACATTTCAACTGAAATAACACAGAAAGAAGTTTTCCCTGGTCACTCCTTTAAAATAATGAAATTCTCTCTCTCTTTCTCTTTCTCTCTCTCTCTCTCTCTCTCTGTCATCTCTCTCTGTCTCTCATCTCTCTATCTCTCTCTGTCTCTCTCTCTCTCTGTCTCTCATCTCTCTCTTCCTCCACCCCGCCTCCCTATGCTGGGAATTGAACCTAGAGCCTTGCTTATGTTTGGCAAATGTCCTACCATTCAGCTACATCCCCAGTCTGACCCACTCTTAATATCCTCCATATCACAACATTGAACTTATTATTTCTTTCATGGATATTATTGTTATCTATAACTAGCCATTTATTTCTTTGCTTACTTGTTTCATCTGTCTTTTCTGCTGGGCAGTAAGCACCACGAAGACAAGGACCATGCTTGTCTTGTTTATCCAGGAGTCACAGCACCAGGAGCTGGATATGCTGACTTAATTGACTAACTGGCCTGCATGACATCTCCTCCCTTGCCCATCTGAGGCACTTTGCTCTTCTGATCTTCCCCTGAGCATCCTTCCCTTCTTCTGTTTCTTCCACTATTTAAATGTTATCCTGTGCCTGTCTGTTCTCATATGGTTTGCTCATGAGCTCCTGTGAACTCAGCAAGCCCCTCTCCAACTCTGAAAGCTGCATCTCCACCCTGCCTATTCTCCAGCACTGGACATCCAGTCCTCAGTGTCCATCTTCCATTTGCTATGCTTGCTGGACATTGATATCAGGATAGCCAAATTTTCCCCTAAACCAGCTTTCTCTCTTGACTTCTCTATTTCTCTTGATGTTTTCTCCATTTCTATGGCCACTCAGGCTTGGGATCTCAGCACTATTTTTAGCTCTGATCTCCATTCATTCAATCAGATAAAGGCTACACGCTGGCCACCCATTATCCTTGCTCTCATTCACATCCACAGCCCCTCCTCCTGAACTGCACACAGAGACACTAACTGATTTCTGAGCTTCACCTTCTCCCACCACAATCGCCCTTCTGTTACTCAATAATCCGTGCTGACTTAGCTTAATCATACTCTAGGGCTCAAATACCACCATTGGCTCCATATTGCCTATAAAACGAAGTCCAAATTCCTTAGTCTGACCATCAGGATCCAAGTTACACTTCAGATTGGCTCTCAGCTATGGCCCAATCTGGACTTCCCATGTGTCAATCCAACACCCATTTCTCATTCTCCTCTGAGCTCTTGTACTTCTGATTCTTTTGACATTTTCTTCCTCTGAAAAGGCCTCTTACACCTTTGTCTGACAGAATAATCCAAGGGTTCCTTTAAGGCTGCATTTTTTTTTTTTGCAGTACTAGAGATTGAACCAAGGAACATCTACCTCCATTCTACACCCCCAGCCCTATTTTTTTAGTCTTTATTTTTCAAACAGGGTCTCACTAAGTTGCAAAGAGCCTCACTAAGTAGCTGAGGCTGACCATGAATCTGCAATCCTCCTGTCTCAGCCTCCCAACTACTGAGATTACAAGCGTGTATTTCCACACCCAGCTTGAGACTATTTATTTATTTATTGGTGGTACTGGGGTTCCTGGAAGCCCTTTTACCTCTGGGCTACACTCCCAGACCTATTTTATATTTTGTTTTATTTGGAAACAGGGTCTCTTAAGCCAGTGTGGGTGGCTTCGAACCTGCGCGATCCTCCTGTCTCCGCCTCCCAAACGCGGGGATTACAAGCGTGTGCCACCGCGCCCAGCGAGACTACTATTTAATTTTTTTTTTTTTTTTTTTTTTTTTTACTGATTCTGCCTAGCAAGTGTGTGAACTTCCTCATCCTGAACTCATGGTGGAGAACTCCCTGACACCCATGAGGAGTTGAAGCATGTTTACTTTACACAGGTGCCAGAATAATGTAGTGATTTATGATTTATGGAACTTAAACCTTCAAACCAAACTAAAACCACTCATGTGATCATCCTCCCATCCACGATTGTATTGCATTCTCCAGTGCTATATTTGTGTGTGTATGTGGGGGGGGCAGTCCAGGTCCTGAGGAAATCAATCCGCTGTCTGAGGGGCTGGACGCAGAGGCTGAGGGAGCTCCGGCCCATCAGCACTGATCCGTGGTTGGCACAGGCACGTGATTTTGCAGGATGACATGGAGTATTTGCCAAGGGAGGCTGGGAAATGCTACCCATAGCAAATGGCTCTCTTGCCTATGAACTCTTGTGGCACCTTTTACCATTCATCTTAAGGAAAGCTAATCAGAAAACATATGAAGTACCCATTAGACAGTCCAGTGGCCAGCACACACCTGACTTGCAGTGGACACCCAACACTTCCTTAAAGAAAGAATAAATGAATGAACTTCTCTGTTCTCATGTCCTAGTGAGGCCAATATTTCCTAATACTTAGAAGAAACATCTTCTTCACCCCTCCTATGATACCTCACAAGACATCTCTAACTACTACTGCCCACTCAGAAGCTTTGTCAAGGGACCTGGTTTCCTAAGTCTCCTTCTCTACCAAAGATAGCCGTCTTGACTTAGAGCTCTATATGGGATGATAGAAAAAGGAAAGTATTTATTTAAAGTTAGAGAATTTATCACACCTGGAATTGCATCACACCTCTTGGACCTTAGACTTATGCTGTCCAACATGGTAGCCACCACCCGCATGTGGCTATTTAAACCTAAACCAGTTAATATTAAATACAGCTGTTATAAATTTAGTTCCCTAGTAGCACTAGTCATATTTTCAGTGCTTAATAGCCACACGAGGCTAGTGGCTTCTGTATAGAATAGCACAGATATAGGACATTTCCTACATTGTCCAAAGTTCTATTGGACAAATGCAGTCATTTGGTAACTAAGACTCTTTCCTTTTCTGAGAATTCTGGAAAGTCTAGAATCCATGTCTGTTCCCTTTGAAGCTAGGAATATGAATGCTTTATAAGCGATTAGAATAGAAATGGCCTGAGAACAAAGATAACGGAAGTATAGCCACTCACCAAGCTCAGGGCAAGAATTAGAGAAAGGAGAGAAGTTGGCTTTGTTCCAGAGCCTCACTGATTCTGGCTGCACAAAACTTTGTCCCTCACCTCTGCACCTGTACTCCCTTCTCAAACTCTTCCCCAGCCACAAAAAATATATCCAGTTCTTTGGGCCTGCTCTCTGTTAGGCCACAGTTAGTAAATCTGATCAACTAGAATCCATTGCATTTTAGCACTGATGCCTAAAGGGCCAAGGGCATGTCTTGGAATATTGCAGGGCAAGAGCACAAGCCAGCACAAGCCAGGACTTAACAGAGCTCAGAGCCAGCCCTTGACCTGCCACTACCTGGTTAGTAACTTTGAACAAGTCACCTCCCTATGTAACATTATTTAAGTCTCTGGATGCCAAGGTTACCCCCAATGTCAAGATTTTATATTTACATTAGGGTAATTGTGTTTCAGAGGTAGAAGAAGGAAAATTTGTGTTGGCCACAGTGGGATGAGATTTTCTCTAGAGAGTTGGGCGGGCCTCGTGGACAAGGGCATGCCCCTTCCTGAAGCTTCAGGCTGGGTGAACACAGCAAGCTGCCCTTGTTCTGATCATGCTCCCTCCTTGGGATGAGTCACCCAGCAGAAAAGGTGTGCCCGGGTGCCTGCCTGCCCTGTCTGGTGAATGGAATTCCTTATATGGCACTTGTTTTTATGACAGGTGATATTTTCCTGGACATGAGACTTACTTTAAATCAGTTCTTCAGGTGACATTCAGAGAATGTTGTTTCGCAAGATGTCATCTCAAGTTGATCAGCTTTGTCATGGTGAAGTTTTTTCCAGACGTGTACCATTGCCACAGAAGTTACTGAGATTCAGGGTCCACATCTAGGGGCATAGAGTGTCTTTCTCCCACTCACAAATAGTCCAGTATTCTCTGAGAGGAGGGCACGGTGAGAGCAGGAGTGCAGTCAATGGAAGCCCTGCTGCAGCCAATGTCCCTTGGCTCTGCCCACACCAGGGTTATGGTGCAGTGGAGACTCCTGTGTGCTGTGTGCGTGTGTCTCCCCACTCTTGCCTCCACTTTTTGTAGCACACGGACCTCTGCAGTGTAGCAAGGCCTGGCATGCCCGGGCTGGCCGGTTGGTCACAGAGCCAGTAGGGAGGTGGGGGTCAGCAGGCCCTGTATGGTGAGAGTGACTCAGCCTGATCACACAAGAGCCTTCAGCCTGCCCCCCTATCTCTTCAGCTGGACGATACCAGCCTATCTCAAGTCCAGTTCAGAATGTCCCTAGCAGTAGAGACCACAATCCTGCCTGTCTGGCCCTGGAATTTCCCAATACCATGTGTGAGGGCCAGCTTTGTGTCAGGGGCTATGTTTCAGGTCTTACCACATCATCTAACTTTGCAATCACTCTAAAAGGTAGGTATTATTACCTCCCCTACTTTACAGATGAGGAGAGTGGGTGGTGGGGGGCCACATCTTATCCAAGGCCACCCAACAGACAAGTGGCTGAGTTGGACTAGAACAGTTCTGGGAGGCTTTGGTACCCAAGCTCTGGTTTCCCAGGTTACCCAAGACTGAGCCCAACTGTTCTGTTCAGAATTCCTGCAGCTATAATATAAAAGACTGACCATGTGACTTAGAGGAAAGAAGATTTATTTTCTTACAGTTCTGGATTCAGTCCATGTGGGATCAGGAACTGGGATCTCAGAGCATGGCGGCAGGAAGTGGAGAGAGGGAGAATACATGGGTTGTGCTCATGTTATGAATGTCTGAAGCAAGAGAACAAGCAGGGTGAGGAACCAAATATAGACCCCAAGGCTGCCCCCTTAGAGGCCCACCTCCAGCCACACCCTACCAGTCACATCCTAGACAAATCCATTACAATGGGTTTATGCACTGCTGGGATTACAACCCTCATAACTCAAGCTTCAAACATTAATAAATGAGCTCTTTAGGGAACACTTCATATCTAATTATAACACCTCCTAAGGACAAATGAATAGGATTAAGATCTGGTCATTGCCAAATCTGAGGAAAGGTTTAGGAGGAAGGATGGGTTAGTTCCCTATTGGTGCTATAACAAATATATCCTGTGCCCTTTATTCCTTTCCTTGTAGTTTACTTAAATTTCCCTACAATTTCACCCTCAGAAAAAAAAAAAAGTTAAAAGACAGCAGCTGAGGCCACTGAAAGATAGGAAGGGGTGGAAGAACCTGGAAGTGGAAGCCACCTCCTCTCTCTGTGCCCCACATGGCCCTCACACTCCTGCGACAGGCAATTGGTTAGCTTTGCCTAGGAAGTTCTTGGAAGGGCAGGAGTGAAGGGAAGGAACAGAGGTGCCTCATGCAGAGATTTCAATGGACAGTTCTTCCTGAAACATCTTGAGACACCAGAAGGTAAAGTTTTAAAGCCCATCCCACAGCCAAATGTTAGATAAGGATGTTTTCTGTTTGAGAATTTGCCTTTTTCAGATGACCAGATCATAAGAGCCTGGACTTCTCTTTAAGACTAGTGGATTCTAGCTGGGCGTGGTGGCGCACGCTTGCATTCCCAGCATTCGGGAGGCTGAGACCGGAGGATAGCGGTTCGCGGACAGCCTCAGCTACTTAGTGAGGCCCTCTGCAACTCAATGAGACCCGGTTTCAAAATAAAGAATAAAAAATAGGGCAGGGGGTGTAGCTCAGAGGTCAAGTGCCCCTGGGTTCCATCCCTAGACCCGCAAAAAAAAAAAAAAAAGACTAGTGGATTCTATCCCTGTACTTTCTTGGGCACGTCACAAAATTTCTGGGACTTAGTTTTTTCACCTATACAAGTAAATGAGAATGTCCTTTTAGAGATTGTAAAGAATATTAATTAAAATAATGTTTTATTCAAATAAGTTTCCCAATGAACTAGAGTTATATTAAGTTTACATGCCTACCATCTGTGTGTGTGCACATGTGTGCATGCATGTGTGTGTGTGTGTGTGTGTGTGTGTGTGTGTATTGGTGGTGATAGTGGAGTACTAGGAATTGAACCCAGGATTGTTCTACTACTGAGCTGTACCCATAGCACTTTTTATTTTTAAACAGGATTTCACTAAGTTGTTGAGGCTGTCCTTAAACTTGTGATCCTCCTGCCACAGCTTCCCAAGTACTGAGATTATAGGCATGCACCACCACAACAGGCCATGCCCACCATCTTGAAGCTCATAATGTTCACTAGACATTTTCTTCAATTGACTGAAGGATAGATGAAATCAGTATATATCATTGCATCCACATTGCACAGACCCAAGTAAAGTCCTGGCATTCTACTTCCCCTTCTTAGGAATTAGTGTTAATATTCAGGACTCACTGTGGGAGGAACATGGATTAGCAGTAACAAATAATGAAGGAATATCTAGGATCCCTTTTTCTGACCAGGCTATAGCTATTAATAGATCTCAAACAACATTAAAACAAATAGTATAGAGTAGAAAACACCAGTAGTATGTATATTATTTCATTAAACTTTTGTTTCCTTTTTATTTATGTGCATGCATGGGTATAGAATATTAAAACTGATGCACTAAATACTTTTACTATCAGTTGTAATCTAAAAGATGCTGTTCTAGCCCAGCATAGTGGTACACGATTGTAATACCATTACTTGAGAGGCCGAGACAGGTTTACAACCAGCAACCTAGTAAGACCCTCTGCAACTTAGGTGAGAAACTAAAATAAATTGGGAACATAGCTTAGAGATAGAATGCCCCTGGGTTCAATAACCAGTATTACATGCACACACATACACGTGCGTGCGCGCGCGCGTGCACACACACACACACACACACACACACACACACACACGGTGAGAAGGAGGGAAGGAACTTTTCTTAGCATGAACATAACTTTTGCCCAGTGTTCATGGAGCAGTATTTACTGTTGATAGTCTGTTTTCATGACTTTTGTGGTGTTGTGTGCTTTAAAAGGAGACACTGAGAGTAATTGTGAGAACCCAAAAACTTGTGCTCTTTGAGCTGCCTGCCTAGCACTCCCTTGGGAGCTGAGTGAGTGGTGCATTTCAACCAATGGAACCATTGAGTGAATGATGCCTAGGACAGTGGTTAATAGCAATAAGCCAAAGGTGCACACTGGTGCTGCCACTGCCTGTACATATAGCAATATTCTTTCATGTTTCTTACATTTCACATCTTCAGCTCAGCTCTCAGCAGGAAAAGGAACCTGCATGGGAGTAAAGAAGCATGGAAGCATCTTTGGATGGCCCACTCCCTGCACAAAGTTAGTCACCTCTCTTGGTGCTATCAATAGTTATTTTCACAGTTCCCCAACTCAAATAATTTTCATGGTGGTTTGAATTAGACAAAACCTACAGCAATAATAACAACAACAACCTTTCAGGGATCATCAAAAGACTAATTAAGATATGTGAGATTTAGAGTAGTCAAGTGATAAGAAAGGTTGAAGGCAGCCATCTTGGATGGTACCAAGTCCTCCATTAACCAATTGGACTCTGACCTCTCTGGGCTTTAGCCTCCTTATCTGTGAATTGAAAGAGAGTGCAGATCAATTATGTGGTAGAAAAGAAAGAGAGAGTGGCCAAATCATTCCTTAAACCAAATGTCCATCCACCAGAAAGTTTATAAGAAGGTGCAAAATAGCCCATCAGAATGAAATAACTCTAATTAAAGTAAATCAATTCTCTTGTAGCTGTCAGAATTTGAAAATAGACCCAAAGCCTCTGCTATGAAGGAATTTTAGAGGTAGATTTAAACATTAAATCCATTGAACTTAAGTCAGGACTATGGAGTAGACCTGACTTACTTACATAAACCCTTTAAAAGTAAAGAGTTTATTTTTTTTTTTTCAAAATGGCGACTGAGGGACACAGTACTCCTCAGTAGCTGAAGCAAATAAAACTTCAGATACTTAGAAAGCTGTGTCTGAATCAACAAAAAAAAATACATACCAGGAACCAAAACAAATCCTGGTACCTCGGGGGAACTCTGAGCTTGAAGAAGAAGAAGAACATAGACCCGGACACCGGACCAGCTGCAAACGCTGATCGGCGGCCGCGGGCTGCTTTCGCGGGCCCGCGGAGCTGCCTGCCCGATAGCCCCGATAGTCCCGCAGCAAGATAATCCGGGACTGAAAACAGCGAGCAGCTCCCACGTCAGAATTTTGTGTGCCCACCAGCGACTGGATCACAACAGCATAGAGACTCCCACGAATCCTGGACCAAGAAAGACAGGTACCTGCGGGCAACGGGAAGTGCGGACCCTAGCGTGCGCTGCACTCCAACCCCCCAGCACGCCCAAGCCTCAGACCCGAGCACTCCCCTCTGCGCACCTTGTCGGCGCCCCGGTTCCCTGCTAGCAGTCATTGCCTGTCCAACTCTCTCCACTAAATTGGAGCCTTCCTGGGTGTCTAGCTCCCCCCCCCCCCGCCACCTTGCCAGAGACTGCCTTCAAGGCTGCGAAAGCCCTGTGTAAACTGGAAATCTCCTTGGGGCACCCCCAGTTTCTACGTCCCGCGGGAGGCAGAGGCCTTTACTGGGCACCACGCACTGGATCCTTGAGCACCTATCCTGCACTCCTGGCCCACCGCCGGGTGTTCCCACCCTCCTGCTAGCCAGAGGCTTAATTCTAAGCGAGAACGAGAACTCAGCTCAATACACCTTGGAAGAGCATACCAGCAGCAACAGACAGCTGCATCCACTCACTCCTGGTTCCAGTAAAAGCAGCACACCCAGCCTGCACCCTTGGAATAGGCAGAGCTCTGGCACCAAGCGTGGGCACCCAGGAACCAGCACCCATTTGCCCAGGGTACATCTTGGGACCACACCGGCTAACCCAGCTGGAATTTCCAGAGACACAGGAAAATCCATCGGGCCACAATATCTGCACAGGACCTCAGGGGGAGGTTCTAATTATACCTTGGTCATGCTCCACCCGTGTCGTAGGGAAGCACAGGCTGGAGTCTAGGGTGGTGAGTGCAGAGGTACTGACCACAGGTTAGAATTTCGCAGAACCTGTGAATTGTATAGAATCAAATAACAGTGAAACCAGACATCCGGACACATAAACCTAAAGCAGCTAAAGGAGAGAAGGTGTCCAAACACCCAGAGTGACCTAAGAAGATAAAAAAATAGAGTACAAAGAAAACTAAGAGACATTGGATGGTATTCTGAAAGTTACTAAAGCAATCACATACGCACATATTATATAGGCCTGACCCCATATGCGTAAATAAGGAGGACTGTTTATTTTACTTTTAATGTGGATGTTTTGTTTTATATTGCTTTTACAGTGCTTTTGTTTTGGTATGGTTATTACTGTGTTATTTTTTCTTCTTTCACCCCATACTTCTCTTACTTTCACATGTTGTTTTTTTATATATATATATATTGGATAGTTTGCCTTATTTTTTTTATTTCACACAGCTGCTAGCTCCTTTTATTTTATTCTTGTTCTTTTGTCCTCTTTCTTCCTCTTTCCTTCCTTTATTTTCATTCTCCTCCTTTGATTGGTCTTCCTCCCTTTTTCTAGGATTACATAATAGTCTTGGTATCTTGTGTGGATTTTTTTTCTATTCTTTTTTTGTGTCTGTCTGCTCCTTCCATCACCCCTATTTACAAAACTTCCCACACTAACCCTACATACTTTTACCCCCCAAAACTTTTCCACATAATATACCTCCTGGTCTAATACTCTAAGTATCTCTTACATTCATAATTACTCCACGAACGACAAGAGTCCTAGTAGTTAACTCTCTCTCATTCCTAGCAAGATTTCACCTTACGATACTCAAAGTCTTTCTCAACCTAAACATATCCTCTACCTAATCTGACTCCTTTACTAATCACCCCAGCTCCTCCCACATCACCCACCCTCAACACTGGAAAGGCTCTGCTGACTAGCCGATACCCCAACTCCTAATATTAAGATTTGACTAAGCATAATACTCACGAACGATGGGTAGAAACCAGAAAAACAGGACAGAGAACGCTACAAATATGAGAACCAGGAATTACGAAGAGACAGCAGAAATCACGAATACTGACCTACTAGAAATGCAAGAAGGAGAGTTCAGAATCTTGTTGTTCAATATGATGAAAGGATTCAAAACAAGTATAGAGGAGATTAAAGGTGAATTAGAAACACTAAAAAAGAATCAGAAAGAGGTCTGGAATGAAATGAAAGAGGCAATAAGTGAAATGAAGACAGCAATTGAAAGAAACTCTGGAAGATTAGATGAAATGGAAAACAGAATATCAATATTAGAAGACAGTACATCCCAAACCGAAAACACAGTCAGCGATATACAGAAATCTTTACAGCAACAAAACCTAAACATCCAGCAATTATGGGATAATATGAAGCGCCCTAATCTACGGATAATAGGCATTGAGGAAGGGATAGAGGTACAGACCAAGGGCATCTGTAATATCTTCAAGGAAATAATCTCAGAGAATTTTCCAAATTTGGAAAGAGACTTCGATCTTCAAGTCCAGGAGGCATACAGAACTCCACTGAGACAGGACCAAAGAAAGACCACTCCACGCCACATAATAACCAAAATGACCAATATAGAGGCCAAGGAAGGAATCTTAAAAGCAGCGAGAACAAAAGGACGGGTGACATATAGAGGCAAAACAATAAGAATCACCCCAGACTATACAACCCAGGTCATGAATGCTAGGAGAGACTGGTATGATGTGATTCAGACCCTGGAAGAAAATAACTTCCAACCAAGGCTCATCTACCCAGCAAAACTACTATTCAAGATCAATGGTGAATCCAAAGTCTTTCACGATAAACAGAATCTCAAAAAATTCATGAATTCAAAGCCAACACTAGAGAAAATTCTTAAAGAAATAAACCATAAGGAAGAAAAAAGAAGCAGACTTCAGAATCAGAGAAGAGAGGAAGTTAATAAGTGGGCCACTTAAGTAAAGAAGAATGATCACACCACCCAAGAGTAGACAGAACACAAAATGGCAGAAAACAAAAATCATATATCAATAATATCTCTTAATGTCAAAGGACTTAACTCACCAATCAAAAGACATAGATTGGCAATGTGGATTAGGAAACATAATCCAAATATATGCTGTCTGCAAGAAACACACCTCACAGCCAAAGACATTCACAGGCTGAAGGTGAAAGGATGGAAAAAGATATACCATGCCACCAGTGACCAAAAAAGAGCAGGGGTAGCAACCCTAATATCCGACAAAACAGACTTTAAACTAAAACACATCAAAAGAGACAAATCAGGGCACCTTCTTTTACTAAAAGGAACACTATACCAAGAAGATATAATGATAGTAAATATTTATGCCCCAAATATGGGTGCAACCACATTTGTAAAACAAACCCTTCTGGACATAAGATCCCAAGTAGACCCAAATACAATAATTCTGGGAGACTTTAATACGCCTCTCACACCACTGGATCGATCTTCAAGGCAAAAGATGAGTAAAGACGTTTTAGAACTAAGGGAAACCATAAACCAAATGGACCTAATAGACATTTTCAGAGTATTTCAACCAGGAACTACAGAATACACTTTCTTCTCAGCAGCCCATGGAACCTTCTCCAAAATTGATCACATCCTGGGACACAAAGAAAATACCAGCAAATTCAAAAAATGTAATATAATTCCTTGCATCTTTTCAGACCACAACGGAATAAAAGTAGAAATCAACAACAGGAAACTCGAAAGAAAGTATTCAAATTCATGGAGAATGAATGATACACTATTGAATGACGAATGGGTAAGAGCAGAAATTAGGGAAGAAATAAAGAAATTTATGGAAACAAACGAAAACAGAGACACAACCTACCAAAACCTATGGGACACCATGAAGGCAGTACTAAGAGGAAAGTTTATTGCATTGAGTGCCCACATAAAAAGGACAGAGAACCACCAAGTAAAGATCCTAATGACACAGCTCAAGGATCTAGAAATTCTGCAACAGTCTATTCCCAAAGCCAGCAGAAGGCAAGAAATCATCAAAATTAGAGCAGAAATAAATGAAATAGAGAACAAAAAAACAATTCAGAGAATCAATAAAACAAAAAGTTGGTTCTTTGAAAAGATTAATAGAATTGATAAACCCCTGGCCAACCTAACCAAAAGAAAAAGAGAATCAACTCAAATTATCAAAATTAGAAATGAAAAAGGAGATATCACCACAGATAGTGAAGAAATTCAAAATATTATTAGAAACTACTTTAAAAATTTATACTCCAATAGACTTGAAAACCTGGAAGAAATTGATAGATTTCTAAGCACAGTTAACCTTCCTACACTTAGCCAAGAGGACATAGCAAGCCTAAACCAACCAATAACAACCAAAGAAATAGAAATGGCAATAAAAATTCTTCCACCAAAGAAAAGCCCAGGCCCAGATGGGTTCCCAGCTGAATTCTACAAAACCTTCAGTGAACAACTAATACCAATACTGCATAACATGTTCCGGGAAATTGAAAGAGATGGAACTCTTCCAAATTCCTTCTATGAGGCCAGTATCACATTAATCCCCAAACCAAATAAAGATACCTCAAGAAAGGAAAACTACAGACCAATATCCTTAATGAACATAGACGCAAAAATTCTAAACAAAATACTAGCTATACGCATTCAAAACTATATCAAGAAAATAATACATCATGACCAAGTCGGTTTCATCCCAGAAAAACAAGGCTGGTTCAACATACGCAAATCAATACATGTTATTCACCACATAAATAGAACCAAGAACAAAAACCACATCATCATAGCAATAGATGCTGAAAAAGCATTCGACAAAATCCAACACCCATTTATGTTAAAAACACTGCAAAAAATTGGGATAGAAGGAAAGTACTTCAACATCATTAAGGCAATATACTGCAAACCCAAAGCCAACATTATATTGAATGGGGAAAAACTGCAAGAATTTCCGCTACAGTCAGGAACAAGACAAGGATGCCCACTATCACCACTCCTTTTCAATATAGTCCTTGAGACTCTTGCTGCAGCAATCAGACAAGAGAAGGAAATCAAAGGAATTCACATAGGAAGAGAGGAATTAAAATTATCCTTATTCGCAGATGACATGATCCTTTATCTGGAAGACCCAAAGAACTCAACCAAAAGACTTCTGGACCTGATTGACAAATTCAGCAAAGTCGCAGGTTACAAAATCAACCTAAAGAAATCAGTGGCTTTTCTTTATGCCAACAACGAATCCACAATGAAAGAAATAAAAACAACAATTCCATTCACTATAACCTCAAAACCAATAAAATACCTAGGAATAAACCTAACCCAAGATGTAAAAGACCTCTACAACAAAAACTATAAAACATTAAAGAAAGAAATTGAAGAAGACCTTGGAAGATGGAAAGATCTCCCGTGCTCATGGATAGGCAGAATAAATATCATCAAAATGGCCATTCTGCCAAAACTGATCTATAGGTTCAATGCAATTCCCATTAAAATACCAGTGACATTCTTCAGAGACCTAGAAAAATCAATCATGAATTTCATATGGAGAAAGAAAAGACCTAGAATAGCCAAAGCAATTCTCAATAACAAGAAACACGCAGGAGGCATCACAATCCCAGACTTCAAACTATACTATAGAGCAATAGTAGTAAAAACAGCATGGTACTGGCACAAAAACAGATATACTGACCAGTGGATTAGAATAGAAGATACAGAAACAAACCCACACATCTTTAGTCAATTAATCTTTGACAAAGGGGCCAAACACATACGCTGGAGAAAAGACAGCCTTTTCAACAAGTGGTGCTGGGAGAACTGGCTAACCATTTGTAAAAAGATGAATCTAAACCCCTATATCTCACCAAACACAGGAATCAACTCAAGATGGATCAAAGACTTAGAAATTAGACCTGAGACTGTGAAGCTAGTAGAGGAAAGCATAGGTTCAACACTACAACATATTGGCACAGGCAGTAACTTTCTCAACAAAACCTCCAAAGCTCAGGAAATTAAAGCAAGAATAAACAAGTGGGATAACATCAAACTAAAAAGTTTCTTCTCATCAAAGGAAACTATCAATAACCTAAAGAGGAAGCCTACAGAATGGGAAAGGATCTTTACCAGCCACCATTCTGATAGGGGGCTAATATCCAGAGTATACAAAGAGCTCAAAAGACTCTACACTAGCAAAACAAACAACCCAATCAAGAAATGGGCAAATGAACTAAATAGACACTTCACAAAAGAAGAGACACAAAGGGCTAATAGATACATGAAAAGATGTTCTTCATCACTGGCCATCAGGGAGATGCAAATCAAAACAACACTGAGATTCCATCTAACCCCAGTCAGAGTAGCAAGCATAAAGAAATCAAATAACAACAAATGCTGGCGAGGATGTGGGGAAAGAGGAACTCTTTTACACTGTTGGTGGGAATGCAAACTAGTTCAACCACTATGGAGATCTGTGTGGAGATTCCTAAGAAAGGTGGGAATAGATCCACCATATGACCCAGCTATACCACTCCTGGGTATCTTTCCAAAGGAGTTGAATTCAGAGAACTACAGCAACATATGCATACCTATGTTCATAGCAGCACAATTTGTAATAGCCAAAATATGGAACCAACCCAGATCACCATCAACAGATGAATGGATAGCAAAACTATGGGAAATACACACAATGGAATTCTATTCAGCCATAAAGAAGAACAAAATTATATCATTTGTAAGAAGATGGAAAGCCCTGGAGAACATTATGTTAAGTGAGATCAGCCAAGCACAGAAGAAGAAGATACATATGTTTCCTCTAATATGCCCAAACTAGGAAACACAAAGAATACCAGAGGGACTCCAGATATTGAAGGGGAAATACTAGCTAAGTTTGGATGGTAAGATAGGAGAGGAGGAAGGCCGGTCTCGATTAATAAGGGTCTACACTTGAACATGTGTAAAATTATGAATAAGACATGGTTAACCTGGACAACCATTGGTGTGTGTGGGGGGGGAAATGTGGGCGGGGGGGGGAGGGCAAAAAAAAAAATAAATAAAAGTAAAGAGTTTATTCTGACTGATAGTCAAACAGGTCAGAGGTGTAGAGATAAAAAGGATTCAACATATTGCTGATGTCTTGAAGGTGGAGGGACACCATGGCAACAAATGTGGACATTTCTACGAGCTAAAATTAGCCTCCAATGACAGCCAGCAAAGAAACAGACCTCAGTACTATAGGGATGATAATAACAAACTTGGAAGCGATCATTTTCCCAGAGCCTTTCTGTAAAAACAAGGGCTGGCCAACACCTTAATTTCAACTTTGAAATGTTGAGCAGAGACTCAGCTCTACTGTGCCAAACTATTGACCTACAAAACTATGAGCTACTCAACAAATGTTGTAAGTTGCTAAATTTATGGTGGTTTGTTTTGCAGCAATAGACAACTAAATGCACATCCTATTATGGCTGTCAGAGACTCCCACAGAATGTTATTCTCTATGGCCCTCTTTGGGAACTCAAGACTGGATTTTCTCTGCCATCTCTCCTGGTTCCAGGTATCAACATTCCTCCATTCCACTTCATTCTAATGGAATGGAATCACTTTTGAAAAATGTCTTTACATCTGTATACTGTAGAAAGTCTTTTTTTTCTTCCTTCTTTATCTTCTAGTAGACTGTGGACCATTAGAAATAAGTGAGATTGCTAAGCAGTAACTGTATAAATATGAAACAAAGAAATGAACAATCCTGAGTTCTTTAGGATTCAGGTAGTTTGATGATACTGAAAATGTATTGGTTGGCATAGCATTAAGTTCCATGTCACCCTGGGGTAGGTGGATGACTGGATGAGGAATTTTACTTCCTCTATGGCTCCAATCTGAGTGTCAGAATCCCCTTTGTTCTCTGATCACTCCAAGATGAAATTACAGCAAAGGCATTATGTTCAGAGAGAGTAGTCAGTTCTTAAGCCTCTTACAACTAGTAAAGAATGAGAAGAACTCAGCCAAGGAAGCTGGTGGAGTCCATGTGTATCCGCTGGGTTGTTCCCCTTGAGCGTTCTCTGACGCAAAGGAGGAAATTCATGGGTGACTTTAAATCTCACCAGTGTTCCAATGAAAACAGGAATATTGCCTGTGGAAACACTTCCTGAGTTGGAAAAATAGTCATGACCTCCAAGATCCTAGTTACCCCAGCCCTGTTCCACTACTCCCCTGCTGAAACTGCTTTCTTGATAAGGAGGGATGGTGTTGTAGTTAGACACTTGAGTTTGACTTTTATCTCTGCCAATATCAGCTGTATGCTCCTATGAATGGCACAACTTCTCCAAGCCTCAGTTTCCTCATCCACATGAATGTACAAGAGTAAATCCTAAGTAGGAATAATAGTGCTTACCTCATGGAGGTCAAGAAAAATTGTATAAGATAATATATATAAGAGATCTTCTACAATGTTCAATGGACATCAGAAAGAAGATGGGTACTTACTGTCCTTTAAGTTTCTCTATGTAAGCTCTGCTGGAGTCAGTTCTTCCCTTCTGGGAGAACTTCATCATCCTAGTGTTCATTCCTATAATATTTATGGAGTGCCAGCTGTATGGACTGGGCTTTCCTAGGAAGTAAAGTCAATGACCTATAAGTAAGTCAGTGACCCCCCTTATTTTTTAGAAGCTTGTATTTTCATATTTAAAAGTTATACAGAAACCATGTGTGGTGGAGCATGCCTGTAATCCCAGTACTTGGCAGGCTGAGGCAGGAGGATCACAGGTTTGAGGCCAGCCTTAGCAGCTTAGCTATGTCCCATAATAATGTAGTGAGACCCTGTTTCAAAAATAAAATAGGGTTGGGGATGTAACTCGGAGGTAGATTGCATATAGATTCAACCTCTAGTGCTCCTCCAACATTTGTATATAGGCAGATTATATAATACCTATGAGGTAAGTTAAGATATAGATTGCCATGGCAACCTTGGTACTGTCGTCGTCGTCATCATCATCATCATCATCATCATCATCATCATCACCATCATCACTACGAACAGTGGAAGAGTAACCACAGGATTCAGTGTTTAGTAAGTATCTTAAAAGTAAAATAGTTTATTTTTATTTACCCTGAAAGAAAAATGTTTATGAGAAAATGTATAAAATAGTAATAAGTAAAATTCAATATAAATCTACAGGTTGGACAAGGTCCTGTATGGGGTGGGACAGGCAGAGATGGAGCCCAAAGGTCCTGAGAGGGGTGGGTAGACTTCGGTAGAGTGTGGGGAAGGACACTCAGTAAGATACTTGAATTCAGCTGGGCGTGGTGGCCCACACTTGTAATCCCAGCATTCAGGAGGCTGAGAAAGGAGGATTATGGTTTGTGGACAGCCTCAGCTACTTAGTGAGGTCCTTTGCAACTCAGTGAAACCTTGTTTCAAAATAAAGAATAAAAAAAAAAATAGGGCTAGAGGTGTAGCTCAGAGGTAGAATGCCCCCTGGGTTCCATTACCAGTATGGAAAAAAAAAAAAAGATACTTGAATTCCAGCCCAATCACAGCATTGGCAAAGTGGA
This sequence comes from Muscardinus avellanarius, assembly GCF_963383645.1. Classification (NCBI taxonomy): domain Eukaryota; kingdom Metazoa; phylum Chordata; class Mammalia; order Rodentia; family Gliridae; genus Muscardinus; species Muscardinus avellanarius. The sequence goes on from NC_137786.1 coordinate 46,187,780, forward strand.
GTGAGGGTCTGGAATGTCTAGACTTGAAAACACGTGTTGAAACATTGCTGGTAAGAAGCCTGAGAAAGTAGAAAAGAGGCTGTTCTAGGAAGCTCTGAGTATCACACCTGTGTGATGGGGACTTGACATGCAAACAGTTAATAGGAAGCTACTTAGGTTGTTTAGGAAAGGGTGAGATTGTGGAGATTGGCAGTTTAGGGTTATCCCAGGCACAGCCTGTAAGAGGCTAGTGGTCTGGTGGGGATCCTGGAGGCAGGGAGGTTACTGTGTAGGCTGCTCTAAATGTTTCCACTAAGAGCTTCTCTCAGGAGCATGTCTCACCTTGGTAGTGTGCACAAGAATCCCCCAGGGATCTGCTCAGATGCAAATCCTGACTCGACTCGGTGTCTGTGTGGAGTACCTCCCAGGTGCCAGGTCTCTGCTGCTGCTGCTGTTGCTCCTGCCTAGAGACCACGCTGAAAGAAGCACCTGAACTAAAGAGATACCAAGAAGTGGAGAGAGAGAAGCGTGTGCATCAGAGGAAGTCTCTATAAAAGTTAGTGTTTGATGAAGCTCTGCTGTAAGTGCACCCTAGTTGAGTCTCCAAAACATTATGGGGTAAAAAAAGCCAGAAGCAAAAGGACACATATTATATGATTCCACTGACAGTTGCCCTCTGTGTCCATGGGGGCTGGTTCTAGGCCCCCACCCCAGGATACCAAGGTCCTCAGCTTCTCAAGTCTTTCATAGAAAATGGTGCAATATCGCCAGGCATGGTGGCACACGCTTGTAATCCCTGCGCTTGGGAGGCAGAGACAGGAGGATCCTGCAGGTTCGAAGCCAGCCTCGCTGGCTTAATAGACCCTGTTTCAAAACAAAACAAACAAACAAACAAACAACAATATATATATATCTGGGAGTGTAGCCCAGAGGTAAAAGGGTTTCCAGGAAAACCTCAGTTCTACCAAAAATAAAATAAAATAAAATAAAATAAAATAAAATAAAATAAACTTCAATGCATGTTTGTAAGACTGCAATACAAGAAACAGCTCACATCCTAAGCCTATGTCACAGGTGGGCTGGCTGTCATTCTCACCTCTTCCTCCTCCTGAAGGCAGCGAGTCTGCCTGCTGGGGTGGGAGCTGAGCTTGGGCTAACCTGGGTGTTTTTAGACAGGAAGCTCTGTTAGTGACCCCAATTATTACATCTTGGGTATAACTAAGATTCTACTGAGATTGCCTTGTCCTACCTGGTCATCAGGTTGCCTGTGTCAATTTCCAGCAGGTATGGCTAATCCTTCCTGAGGTTTTGGAACCCCTTGCTAACATCTGGCACATTGCCATTAATTCTGGACTGAAGATACTCCCACTTGGTGAATTTATATATGATCCCAACATTGAAAAATTTAGCTCAGTATCAACCCAAAAGAGACAGTTATAAACTGAAAAAAGACTGTACTCCTTGCAAGACTGCTCTCTAGATAACAATTATAGATCATCTAAAGGAAATAAAATCTAAAATTTTTTGACAAATATCTGATTCATACCTGTTCAGAAAGCTACCTACCAACATGTTGTTGATTTCAGTTGTGGGTCCTGGAGTAAGTGCTTCCTGGACCAGCTAAAACAATTGAAGGTATGAGGCGGAAGCAAAGGCTGGTCCTGGCTTTGGAGAGTTGGTCAGCTCCGGGTTTCAACATGAGGTGCCCTTTTCCCATTTCAGAATGCTTTGCCTTCAGCCTAAAACGTTTCGACAGTTGGTGCCATTTGGTCCAGTCACATGCTCACAGCTGGTAACTGGAGAAGGTGGACATGTGCTTCCAACATTCACTTTTCATAGACTCAGTAGGGCAAAGATCAGCTGGCCAAGGCCTCTCATTTTACAGATGAGGAAACCAAGGTCAAAGAAGCAAAACTAAGTTACTTGCAAACTAGACAAAGCTGGAACTAGAACCCAAATTGCTCCCAAGTACAAATCCATGGTTCTTTCAGCCACATCAAGTTTTTCATTAACCATAAATGACCAGCCCCACACACTATAACCCTATATTTAACCCAAAGCTTCAAAATAGTGTCTGGACAACAGACATTGGTGTTCACTTCCCTTCTTCTTCCTACATTTGTTATGAAAAATGTGGGTGTCTCTTAATGCAAAGCTATTCTGAGAGAAGCTGGAGCTGCCATGATGTATGGATGCCAAAGTTAGCCCCTTCGCAGCTGTACCAGCACAGCAGAGGTCCAAAGGCAGCCACGCTGTCTTTAATGCTGTATTACAAGGTGTGAGCACTTACAGTTCTGTAGTCCTAAATGAATTCTAGTGGGCACCTGCCTTCTCAGAGTCTTTGAAAGATCATCGTGGTTGCATGTGTCATAGGCATGGCTTCCAAAATTGCCAGAATCCAAATTCTAGACCCACTCATGATATTGTAGACAAGTCTGAAGATTTGGTGATAAGGTCATACATATTTTATTTTTTTCATTATCTAAAAAATCTGTCTTTAATTTGGATTGGGAAGAAAAATATGAATCAAAGCAATTTCTGCATAATTTAGTCCTAAATCAAGTTTGATTTAGTTTTCTGCAGTGACTATTATGAATCTACACAAAAGCAAGTGTTGTCTCTTACTATTAAATTGATCTGAGAGCTGTGCCCAGCTCAGAATATGAGTTTGTAAGCCTACCCATTTACAACTCTTACCCAAAGTGACCAGGACCTTCCCAGTCACCCAAAACAACAGAGCCCCAGCCCTTTCTTTGAGAAAGAAATGGTAAGATAATCATCTCTTTAAATTTCATTTTCAATATTGATTTTACTGTAGGCTACTTATATGTTTTTAAAATTGTTTCCCCCATGGACAGGATCTCCTATTTCAGGCCACAATAATAGCTAGCAAAATGAACAGAAATGAGAAATTTTCTCCTTTCATTTTTAGATTCTGTACCTCATTCCTATTAGGTCTAACATAAAGGTAGATAATAAAAATAATAAAGCTTTTACCAAGCCTCCATTATTATCTTCTGTTAACTAGTTAATTTTATGATTATTTTTGCACAGAGGTATATATATCTAACTCTGGGACAAATAGCTACTCTGAAGACATCTTTGCTACCAACTAAGAAGTTTCAGCTTCTGCAGAACTTATGCACAGAAGCTGGACAATATTATATGTGTCCATTGGTAAAGTTTGCAAATATTTCAACATGAAAATTCCTCAGCAAATATTAATATTGCCTTGCTGATATGTGGCATTTCAATTCCAAATTCTCATTTTGGTCTGAATAAAACTAAAAATAGTTCCTCTTACCTAAATATCTCTCCTTGTCTTCTAGAAGTGAGAAGAAATACACATAGACACAGAGCTCACCCCTCTTCCCTCTGTGCCTCCTTCTGCCTCTGCCTTGACCCATCGTGCTGGGTGGCACGTTGCCCTCACTCTCATCTCCGCCAGTCTCTCCCTGGATGCTGGTTTGAGAGGCTGATCTGGCAGGGAGGCCAGGAGTAGGCCTTTGTTCTGGAGAGCAGATTGCCTAGACAGAAGCTCCTTCATCTGCTCACTTGGATTTATGTTGCTTACACAATGTGGAAACCAGTGTCTCTGCTGAGTGTCTTAGAGCAACTGTCAGTCACCACCGATGGCAGGTGGCCTTCTTGGCATAATCATGCCTGGGTGAACTGAGTCCTTGGAGCAGACAGAAGCGTGATATAAGAGAGAAGACAAACCACTGCAGGATATCAGAGCCAAACCCCCAGTGGAGAAGGTTGCACTCTACCATCTGCACAGGGGGCAGACAAGCGGGTACACTTCCTAGAAAGAGGAACATTTGTTTTCTAGAAATTCATGAAGATTACAATTATCTGTAGGTCTGATGCTTTTTAGAAAAATCTCTACTATGAATTCTGCATCTCCCTGATTGCTAATGATGTTTAACATTTTTACATGTATTTATTGACCACTTACATTTCTTCTTTTGTAAAGTGTCTATTTAATTCAATTTCCCATTTCTTGATTGGGTTCTTTGTTTTTTTAGTGTTAGGTATTTTAAGTACTTTGTATATTCTAAACACGAGTCCTCTATCAAAAGAATAGCTGCCAAAAATCTCCCATTCTGTAGGCTTTTTCTTTAGACTCTTGATGACTTACTTAGATAAACAGAAACTTTTTAGTTTAATGTCACTCCATTTATTAATCATTGTTTTAATTTCCTCAGCTTTGGGAGGTCTTATTGAGGAAGTTTCTACTTGTGGCTATATGTTGAAATGTTGAGCCTATGCCCTCCTTTAGTAATTTCAATATCTCTGGTCTAATTTCTAGGTCTTTGATCCATCTCAAGTTAACTCTTGTGCAGGGTGAGAGATAGTAATTTAATTTTATTTTTCTGCAAATTAATAACCATCTTTCCAAACACCATTTGTTGAAAAGGTTGTCTTTTCTCCAATATATTTGTTTGGCAACTTTTTCTAAAATCAATTGGGTATAAGTGTATAGATTTGTTTCTGTATCTTCTTCTCTGTTCCATTGGTCTATGTGTGTGTGTTTGTGTCAATACCATGCTGTTTTTATTACTATAGCTCTATAGTATAATTTGAAGTTGTGAACTCTGATGCCTATATAAACACTTTTAATTAGTAGACCTGACTTGGTGGGGGCTTGAAAATGTTTTCTTTCTGGCTCAAACCTGCTCTCACAGCCCTAATTAATTTTTTGTTTGGTTTTGACTTTGTGGTAATGGTACTAGGAATTGAACCCATGGCTTCATGCATGCTAAGTAAGTGCTTTACCACTGAGCTACATCATTAGTCTTTTCTCTTTTATTCTGAGACAGGGTCTTGCTAAGTTACTCAGGCTGGCCTTGAATTTAGCAATCCTCTTGTTTCAACCTCAAGGGTAGATGATATTAGAGGTTAGGTGTGTGCCTTAATTTTTTTTCAGTTATCATCCTTCTTATAGATGCTTCAGGGAGGCAATAGACTATGATTGGCTTGAGAGCCAACCATGGTGATACCTTTTCTCTTGTGGTAGCTGCTTAGGATGGGCATGTAAAGCAATTGCCTACAGTGTCTTGGGGAATGGAAGGCTTCTGGGAAAGCTTTATAACAAAGACACAATAGGGAAGAAAATGGGCATTGCCACATGTGGCTGTGGAGCAGCAGCTATCTCAAGTTTATAAGGGGAGCTTCCTTAGGCATCACCTACCACATTAGTGATGGCAGAGAAAAAATACAGAAATGTTAGATTGCTATGCCCCTGAATTTCCCACCCTTAGAGCCATTATTCCAGGGAATTTCTTACAATGTTAGGTAATAAACATTGATGTTTAAGTCAATCTTATGTTACTTGGAGCTGAATGGCAAACCAGCACAGTAGTACTTATCATATAAAGGTATTTTTACCAGTAAATGATAAATGCTGCAAGGGAAATGTTATGTAATCAAACACAGAAAATCTTCAATAAATGGTAGTTGTCAATATTATTGTAGTTAATATATAGAAAGAATAAATATCTCCCACACTTGCCCCTTTTTTGTAGTGACAAAAATTAATTTAAAGGTCTATGTATTTTTATATCAGTTTTTTTTAAAAGCAAAGTAAAAAACTATACATATTGATTCAAGATATTTTCTAATAGAGATGTTCATATCCACAGTAACTTTTCAAGCCAGTTGGAAGTGATCTACAATCCCCAAGAATTCATTTCACTAAATAACCTTCCAAAGATTAGGAAATATTGCCTTCCAGATGAAAACATTTAGTTTTCAAAATTATCCTTTTAAATGCAAAAAAGATTGTGCTTAGAATGCCAAAGGACATAAATGACCAGTATAGACTGTGCTGCTGCACATGGACCGAGTTCCTAAGAGACCTGGGGCCTGACCACCCTAATGAAGGATTTTTGTTGGAAATAAATTTTACAGTATCCACAAGGGACAGAGTGGCAGTCACTGTATAAATATGTGGCAATGACTTGATCTACTTCCAAGGGCATGACACCACAAGTCAAATGACCATCAAGACATAGGCCAAAGCTCAGATTTCGAAGGACCATTCTCTGTTGTAACCAAATGAACTCCAGAAATTCAACCAAAGTTCAAGTGATCCAAGAGGAAATCCCTAAGAAAAAATGGAAGAAGAGGCCAACTGTCAGCTCAACTTTCCACCAGGAATGAGGAGTAACCAGGGATCATTTTTGACTGATGAACAAGATTCAAAAACACGAAGGTCCAGGAAGATCTCTACAGAATCTTTTCTTCCCCTGAATGTGTAGTAGCAACTATTCTTTCTGAACAAAATAGGCCACAAGAGCCTAGAAATGATGTACATGGAAAGGAGTAAGGAAGGTGATTAAAAATTTCCCAAGAGTCCAAACCTGCCCCAAAACTTCCTGTTTTTAACATGTGGTTCAGGAAATAATTCCTGGTACTTTAACAGAGGAAAGTTTTTGCTATTTTTTATAGCAATTTGGTATTCTGTGACTTTGGAGTGAAGCTAATAGTTTTCACCCTACATACACTTCAGAATCATATAAAAACCTTTGTTTAAAATGTCAATACCAGATGCTGGCGAGGATGTGGGGAAAGAGGAACTCTTTTACACTGTTGGTGGGAGTGCAAACTAGTTCAGCCACTATGGAGATCTGTGTGGAGATTCCTGAGAAAGTTGGGAATAGATCCACCATATGATCCAGCTATACCACTCCTGGGTATCTTTCCAAAGGGGTTGAATTCAGAGAAATACAGCAACATATGCATACCTATGTTCATAGCAGCACAATTTGTAATAGCCAAAATATGGAACCAACCCAGATCACCATCAACAGATGAATGGATAGCAAAACTGTGGGAAATACACACAATGGAATTCTATTCAGCCATAAAGAAGAAAAAAATTATATCATTTGCAAGAAGATAGAAAGCCCTGGAGAGCATCATGTTAAGTGAGATCAGCCAAGCACAGAAGGAGAAGATACACATGTTTCCTCAAATATGCCCAAACTAGAAAACACAAAGGATACCAGTAGGACCCCAGATATTAGAGGGGAAATACTAGCTAAGTTTTAATGGAAAGATAGGAGAGGAGAAAGGCCGATCTTGATTAATGAGGTTCTACACCTGAACATGTGTAAAATTATGAATAAGACATGGTTAACCTGGACAACCATTGGTGGGGGGGGAGGGGTGGGGGGGAGAGGGCACCAAATATAGTATAAATGTATACTACTTATGTTCAATAAAAAATTGTTAAAAAAATAAATAAATCCAAAAAAAAATAAAATGTCAATACCAGGACCCTGCCTCCGGCTGCTAATTAAATGTGAATCTCTTGAGACAGAAGTCTAGACATATGTATATAGGTAGGGATAGGTAAATACGTAAGTGCATGTCTATATTTTCATAAGCTTTCTGGGTCCAGAAGTAAAAATAAAAAATATTGAATTAGGCCCAGAAATAAATCTGACTCCCCAGCTATATGATAGTGGACACATTATTTCATCCCCATGCCTCGGTTTCCTTGTCTGCAGACTGGGAATTACAACATTATAACAGATTTAATTGTACAATGCAAAAGAAATTAGCCCAAAACTCAGTAGGCCTTGTCAGGTCTGTCTCCTCTACTTAGAACTCTTCACTCCATTCTCCGGCAGAGTGAGGTTTGCACTGGCACAGACAACAAGCAGGTGCAGCTGAGGGCTGAGGAAGTTCATTGAGAAGAGAAGGTGCCACTTTCTCTTATCTAGCTTCTCAATTGCACTTATGAAATCCTGGAAGAAAGCAATCATCCTAAAATAGCCACTTAAAATGAGTCCATTAGAAAGGATTCCACATTAAAAAAAAAAAGTCCTCTAAGTCCTCTAGCTCATCTCTATCTCCCTGCTGGCAGTCATACAGGAAGATGAAGAAATACTACCACACCCTTCTGTGGACATTGGCCAATCTGTCACAAATGTCTGGTAGTAAACAATAATAGTGATGACCTCTGACCTGAAAGATACAGAAAAATAAGAAGGACTATGATCACTTGGTACCAACTGCCAATAGGCCAGGCTTCCCAAGCAAAACTGTGAGTCTGTCTCTAACCATACACTGTAGGAGCCCTGGGTGCCAAGGACTATCTCCCAAGTACTCGGCATGTATATAATTTAAAATTAATAATTAATTTATATTCACATTTAGTTAATATACATAAATTTAAGGAAGGCACTGCTATCTTCCACTGTAAAGAGGTGATATTTAAGACTTTGATGAATAACTTGCCCAAGTTCACATAATCATGAGACTAGTCACATTTAAGCCCAGGTTTGTATTGGCTCTAAAAATATAATATCTCATACCTAAATAGTGATGGTTTATGGTATGCCCTAATTTTTGATGAATGAAATTTTTTTCTCCATAAGAAAAGCAATAAAACTGAAAGTCAGTACCTATATTATCCTTATAGTCTACACCAGCTCTTATTCATTTCTTCTGAACCACAGTCATGAATAATTCTATCTGGGTCTCCCCATAGCTGCTACAGACTTTTAAAAAATCAACCCAATAAAGTCAGACTTAGTCATTCATAATTTTATTTAAAATGTGAAGGGAAATCTAACACAAGTATACCTGTCATATCTTCCTAACATAATTGTAAGTCCCTAAGAATGGGATTACGAATAATACTTATTGCCTAGTCCCATATGCCTAAATTGAAATATGGGTCATCGTTGGGAAGGATTCAAGGCCTGGCTAAAATCCTGCTGTGAACTTGGCCTTTTCTTATCACTTTTATCCATGTGGAATCAAATTAGAATGAGCATTCCAAGCAGCCTAGAGGGGGGGGAATAAAATATCAAATGAGGTTTTTAGAGCAATCATGCAGCCTCTGAGCTGTGGTGACAGTGGGAATGGGTAATGATCCCACATTCAAATGTTCAGTCATCTTTGGCACACCTAACAGCACCCTAGCAGACCCACTGCCTTCTCTGTTGCTGCTTCAATTCCTCTTTGAGGTTACATCCATTCTGCAATAGTAAAGAGGAAGCAGGATACGACCCACCATATAAGCAAACTGGAGATCAGTAGATTGCAGGTTTCTACTTCAAAAGTCATTGGTAATGATGTAGTCAGGCCTCCTCATTTCACAGGTAGATGAAATAACCCTGCAAGGCAAGATGTGATGTATTCAACTTAGCAAGACCCATTTCAAAATAAATAATAATAATACTAAAAAGGTCTAGGAAGAAGCTTGGAGGTAGAATGCTCCTGGGTTCAATCCCTAGTCCCAAAACAAAATTGGTGTGTTTGGTTCACACAATCAACTAGTGCCAACCCTAAAACTTGAGCACTGGTTCCTGGCTCCAATTCCTCTACATTTTTTTTTTTTTTGGTGGTACTGGGGTTCCTGGAAGCCCTTCTACCTCAGGGCTACGCTCCCAGACCTATTTTATATTTTTGAAACAGGGTCTCTTACGCCAGCGCAGCTGGCTTCGAACCTGCGCGATCCTCCTGTCTCCGCCTCCCAAGCGCGGGGATTACAAGCGTGCGCCACCACACCCGGCTCAATTCCTCTACATTTTTTATTTTCCTTTGTTGCCTTTTTGCAAAGAGCCTGCAGACTGGCATGCAGTGCTGGGAGGAGTGAAGGGGCTGCTGAGGAGAGGGTTGGGGAGGGTACCACTACCCACAAGGAAGCCAAGTGCAGTGCTCCCAGGAAGCTTTGACCTTCCAGGGGTCATGGTTTCCCTTTTAGGAAAGTCAGGTGAAGGTCATTCAGCAACAGGGATTTTGAGAAGAGATGGTTCTGAGGATGTGACCTTGTCTTTATTAGCTATTTTAAGGATGCAGTGAGCTGGCTCAACTACAGCCCAGAAAACCTAACAACCCAGATTGTCAAAAATTGGAGCCCTCTTATATCCCTATAACCAAATCCAAAGTGAAAATAATGCTTTTTTAAAATCTGGACCCCCTCAGCTTAATCAGTAAAGGAGATTTATGATAGCAACATGCATAATTAGTCTTCTTTACAGCTTCATAGTAAGAAAAAGGAACCAAGTAATTTATGGAAAAATGTACACTTAAAAATTTCATAGACCTAAAAAAGCAAGAGACGCAAAGATTATTTAGAATGATAGAAAGGCTTCTTTCCTAAAGCTGCAAACACTTAAATGTTTTCGTTATGAAATTTTGCCCATTTTAAATCTATTTCAGGTTGTCCCAGGAGAGCTTGCCTTGATAACTCCAACCAATTTTGACATTTACTTACAAATTTCCTTCTGTTAGCTTATATATTCCTCAAGCTAGTTCATGGCTGTTATGGCTACATATAGAATGTCCCCTGAAGAGCTCATGCATTAATGTTCAGAAATGATGCAAGTCATGAGAGTTGTAATATAATCAGTGTGTAAATCCATTATAATGGATTTACTAGGTGGTAACCTAGGCAGGTGGGGTGTGGCTGGAGAAGATGAGTCCCTGGGAGTGTGGCCGTAGGGACTGTGCTTTTGTCTTTGAGACCCCTTGCTTGTTTGCTCTCTGGTATCTGGCCTCTGATACGAGCAGAGCCCTTGCTCTCTACTTCTCTCTGCTTCTCACTGCCATGTCCTAAACTCCACAGATGTAACCCAGCCTGAAATGGAGTGAAACTCCAAGATCTTCGAAAAAGTTGAGCAAATGTTTCAGTCAACATTCTCACTGATATAATCCGAGAGACCTGACCACACAATTTACAGGAAGGAAAAATTATTTGTTCATAGTTTTGGGGGGATTCTGAGCTCAATCCATGTAGAACATGGTCTGGAGCTTAGGCATAGCAGTGGGGAGCAGAGAGAGAATGTGCAATTCTTTACACTCTCACATCATGGAAGCTGGAAGCAAGAGAGAGAGCCAGCAAGCAAAGGAGTCAAAGACACAAGCACAATCCCAAAGGCCACACCCCAGGGACCCGCCTTCTCCAGCTACACTCCACAGGCCTAGTTTACCACCCAGATAACCAGGCCTTAGTGGATTTATTTACTGATAAGATTGCAACCCTCATGACTTAACTATATCAACCCTGAGCGCTTCAGGTGACATTCTGTATCTGACCATAACAGTAAATAAACCTTCCTTCCTCTAACTTGTGTGGTTAGTTATTTTGGATTATAGCAGTGAGAATGTTGACTAAGACAATAGCCAACATCCCTCTCTCTTGAGCAGAGTCCACAGTAGGTCATCATCTTCCTTACTTGTGTCTTTTTGTTCTGTTCTGGTTTTCTTTTCTTTTCTTTTCTTTTTTTTTCAGTACTGGGGGCTTAACCTAGGTTTTTACACATGCTAGTTAAGCACTTTCACTGATGTCTGTTTCTCAGGAGTATGATGCTTTGCTAATTCACCATCAGCCTTCTGGTGAGCCGGGCCTAAAGGCACCCAAAAAACAAGCATGCAACCACAGAGTTGACTGGCAGGAGCTGCTCCTGTGACTATGGCTGGCAGCTGCTGTTTTGGAGGGGTATCTTGGAACATCCAAGACAAAGCCATTGTTGGTACCTGCCTGATCTTGAAAGATCTTGGCCAGGGATGTCTACTCCTGTTTTTCCAGCAAGTTCAGCTTTCATGAATGATCTTGTAACTTTGTTTATCTTCTGGCGCCACAGCTGTCAAACTTTGCAGCATAAATCTATTCGGGTTGCAAGATCTATAACACACCCAGTGAAGTTGGCATTGACCTCGAATTTATCCACTGCATGGGAGCTTTATGTCTTGTCATCCAATTATAGTACAATCATCCAAATTGAGTCTGCTGGAGTCCGCCCAGTGAAAAGTCAGCTTGTGCAGTGAGTAGTCAAAATACCCTAACATGGTCCGGGCCTTAGCCCACTAAATCCATTTCTACCAGAGAGGCAGGTGGGGACTTTCTCTCAAATAACATTCTCCTACTGCAGGGATGTTCTTTGGTAGAAAGAGCCACATCTGGAATGCGGGTGGGTGGTACTTTTAGCTAATAACATTTTCATCAAGATAAGGCAGATTATTTTGGATCCAAGACCAAACTCTTTAAATAGTAGACTTTTAGTTCTCGTCAACACTTTTACATCTCTTTTGCCAGGCAGGTTGATTGTGTTTTGAATTTGTCATGATAAATGACCTTCCCTGTGTTTTCCTTCCCCAAGATTACATCAATATTGGGTGCTTACTATGTGGGAGGCTTTTTGCTTCAGGTTTTGGATCAGACTCTTAAGTATATGATCTATCTTCAATGTTTTATGCCTCAAAGGGACAAAGCGCATGGGCAGGGAAGGATGGGACTGGGGGAAGAAAGATAGTGGAGGGTTCACCTTAAAGATGTGGTTCTCAAAGGAAGAGCTACAAACTTAGGGTGGCTGCATTTCCCTATAAAGTATCCTCTGCATTTGTTGTTGGATTTTGAATCTACTAATTTGACCCGGTTGCACTTGAGCAGTAGGAAGTTTCACAGATAAAGCAGCACTTCCTTTAATTGCTCCAAGTCTTTTCTCATTCAGGTTTCGTAAGTCATTGGTGTAGTTGTCTGTGCACAGTCTGAACTCATCAGACTTGCAGACTTTACTCTTGTACCAGCTATCCAGAATGTGCTCTTTTCATAGACTGACATTTTGGGCATCAAAGGCTGACTCAGTGACCCAGAAATGTCACTGGCACTGAGCTTCTGTGCACTCTGAAAATACTCTCAGCTGCCTCTTTACATTGCATGGAAATAAATTCTGTGGGTTTTTCAGTCTTGCTTAAACCACCACTGACCATAAGATGCCTCATATTGTTTTTTAATTTTTGCACAGCTGCCTTCTGTCCTCAACTAGATTAGGAAGATAAACCCATCTTTTCTTCAGAAAATGCAGTTTAGTCCTTTTACCAATGATTTTTCTTGATGGTCAAGTACTAGTTAAAGTGTCTTTCAGGCTTGGGTTACTATGTCCTCTCTTTTTTGTTGTTTTTGGAGGGAAGGGGTTGCTGGGGTTTGAAGTCAGGGCCTTGTGCATGCTAGACAAGTGCTATCCCCTGACCACTATGTCTTCTTAAGTAATACCTGTCTAAATGTCAAATATGAAACTTCTAGAAATATCAAAGACCCAGAATATTATTATAGTCAGGAGGAACTTAAATATTTAGCTGGTCTATAAACCTCATCTTACAGATGAGGACCCTGCAGTCTTTCTGAAAGAAACATGAGTAAAGTCTCAGTGAGAGTGCTAGGTAATGGCTCTCTACTTTTGGTGAACTTAACTACTTTGGCAAAATTGTAGGAGTGAAAAAAGATTCTAGGCCTTTTTCCAGTCCCTCAGGGAAACATTTGAGACTTCTTTAGGTCATAACAATAATAAATAAAACCCTTTTTTATAGATGAATTGTTCTACTAAAGGTCTCAAAGTGGAATGTTATTAGGGGAATTGTTTCTGTTTTTTTTATGTGTGTGTGTGTGTGTGTGTGTGTGTGTGTGTGCACGCACGTGTGTGTGTGTGTGTGTGTGTGTGTGTGTGTGTACATGTACTACTGCGGATTGAACCCAAGGGTAGTTTACTTCGGAGCTATAACCCCAGTCCTATCTTTATAATTTATTCGAAAGTATTTAATTATTTTTTAAATTTGGAACAGGGTCTCGCTAAGTCTCTAGGTTGATCTCAGAACTGTGATCCTCCTGACTCAGCCTCCCAACTACTGGGATCACAGGTGTTCACCACCACACCAAACATTTCTCTAGCTTTTTAATTTGAGGGCATATTTAAATAGCTGGAAGGGTTTGGGGAGGGGACAAGCTTGGCTTCTATATTCCTAGTACTGCACAATGGACAAAACACAGCTTCCTTAAGATTCTGTTTTTTTTCTTATAACCTCATATATTTCATAAAAATGTTAATTAATGCAATAAATCCCTTTGTCATAAATTCAGTATAGTAGATTTTTTAAAGCAGTGGGTTAGTTAACTAAATAATTAGTTAATGGAATGCAGGATATTTCAATCCTTATTGAAAAGATTCAAGACAAAGTTCCTGCCTGTGAAATTGCACTCTACAATTCCATACTTGAAGTGAAATATAATATCTTTAAGCTCTAAATATGACAGTATGGTGGTAGATTTAGAATATATTCTTCTTGACAATGGCATATACTGATGAAAACTTTGGAAAGCAATTTAGAAGTATCAAGAGTCCTAAAACTTCAGGCAACTGACTCAGCAATTTCACTTTCAAGAATTCTGTCATAGCAGATGACGTAAAATATCAACAAAATTTTAAGCACAAAACTTGTGACAGTTATTTATAATACCCTCAAATTAGAAATAATTTCAATGTCCACTAACAGGGTAATGTTAATAAATTATGGTACAAACGCTCAGTGAGCATAACTGCAAGTGTTGTTTACAAGGCTTGTAATAACATATAAAAATGTTTCTGATAAAACATTATGTAAAAAGATTACACCGCAAAAACGTGTGTGTGTGCGCGCATTTATGATATCCAACTTTATGCTCATACAAATTGTAAACAATTTTTGTATGGTTTCTTTAATGTTTATACATTTCTGTTTGTATAACTATTCTATTAGAGTGTCATGCTCATACAAATGAAAAATAATATCTCTAGTTTAAGTAATCAAAGAAAATATTAAACCCAAATGATAAAAGAATACAAAGGTGAGTCACAATTATTGCTTTTGATTCTGCATTATTTTTTGAATAGATCAATAAATATAATAAATATAGGCATGAAGGACTATGTGTATTTAAATTTCAGAATCCACTTGAAGCTCTTCTGAGAAAACTATAAAAATGTCAATGATCAAAGTGTCTTTCATATACAGTGATGGCAACTACCAATATGCCTGGAACAGCAAATGTGATTGTCTAACATCTGTAACAGACTTGCTGTCCACCTTACTTAATGAACCATGGTATTAGCAGGAAAATTAACTGCTTCAGTTCAGTAAACTTTGACAAGCATTTGCTGTGTGGATTTAGACTGCTTCAGCTGCTACTGGAATTGTAGAAGTAACTGGACATGACTCTAGCCACCTAGGTAAGACAGGTATGCAAGGGCAATCAAAATTCAACAACATTTCCTGAGACAAAACAGTCACTGTCTAGGTGCAAGCACTTTTGCATTTAAACACTTTTTGTTCAAGGAACTTTTGTACTGTAAAAGTTAGTCCACAAAATGTATAAAGCAACTTCTGAGTCTTGAGTTTTCAAATGCTGGGCTTGAGTTGTGGGGAAAAACCAGCAACCATTCTAAGCTCCCCCACCCTGTTTTTAGCTCCTGGACAGTCTTTAACCCCAGAAGGCAGGAAGGCCTCTGGAGAGGTTGATTTTTATCTTTCCAGGCAGCAAGGGAAGAGTGATAAGAGCTGTCAGAAGCCTAGAGCATTACATTGGCATCTCTTCTTATTTCCCCCTTCTCCCCTTGGGTGATGTACAAAGGGAAGCTTTTACTGATGCCTCTTAAGGAGCTGACATTGTAGTAATACCCATCTATGTGTAACAAAGGCCTGCAACTGCATCCATAAGTATAACAGGACATGGTGTTCTATGTACACTTGGGTGTCACAGTATTAAATATTTATGAGTAGGACTAGTAAGACTTAGTCCATAAAGATGTTTAAAAGGAGAACAGATCTGGCCTAAGCAGAGGCAAAACATGATGTTTATGTAAGTGGAAGTTAAAAATGTTTTAATCAAGTTTGATTCAAAATCAAAGATTCTAGAGGTCTAGTCTCAGTTTTAAGTGAAGCCAAATTTTGTCATTTTTAACGATGTATCTTAGGAAATGGGGGGGCATGGAGTAAAAAGGAGGTCTTTGGTCAGTATAAACATCAGCAAGACTGTGATGCTTGAACATGGTTTACTATGTCAAAATCTGCCCTAAATATTTTAATTCTCTGTGTGCTTGAGTATCTGGGTGGTCTGAGCACATCCCATGGCCTCTGGGAAGGCGCAGTCTCCCCTCTGTTTCTCAGGACACTGAATAGTTGCTCACCAGCCATGTTGCAAGAGCGCCATAATCACCAGATAAAACTTAGAGATAGTGCAGAGTAATTACTTTAAAACGATCCAATTAGTTTTAGTCTCATGTTTAGTTAAAACTGTGCCCTTAGAAAGGTCGTGTGAAAAACTCCAAAAAGCTTGGTAGAGTATTTGATGTCACCACAGGCCTCAGAAAGCCATTGAGCCCCGAATCCCTGTCTCTCACTTCCATATGTAGCTTCAGGTGGGGCCTCCACCATCAGACCACTGCCACCCATCAGCCCGGGAGCTAAGAGCATTTTGGAAGAAGGTTTGATGAACAGAAAACCCAGATAAGCAAACATTATCCTGCATTGTGACACTGAAACGGGGGTTTCTTGAGAGGAAACTCGGCGAGTTCTTGTCTACGGTGAGCGAAGAATGACACCCGCAGACCTCAGGAAAGGGAGTAAAAGGTTTATTGGAAGCAGCAGGGAATGGGGCAAGGGTGGCTGAACACCCCCAAAGGGGCTGGAACTCTGGGACCAGCAGCTGCCTTCAGGACAATACTTGAGAGTAGCCCAAGCCGAATTGCCTTCAGGTGCAGGCTGCTTTCTTCCGGAGTCCAGGCGATCTGCCAGAAGGGAATAGAGAAAAGTGGCCAGAAGGGAATAGAGAAAAGTGTGGCCAGAAGGGAATAGAGAAAAGTGGCCGAACACCCCTAGCTGAGTGTCGCCCAAGCCAAGTGCCCATCAGTTGCAAACTACTTTCTCCCAGAGTCCATGCGATCTGCCAGAAAAGAGGTGCAGGTCACCCCTACGGGCCTGATCAGCCATGATGCTGAGCCACGTGCCCTCAGATGCACTCTGCCTTCTCTCAGGGCCAGCACGACCTGCAAGAGAGAGAACAGCTCCCCAAAAGGGGAGGGGGTCCCGAGAGGGAAATTCCCCCTTTTGCAGTCAGGTCAGGCCTTGCCTGACCGCTTGCAAGTCCGCTTTTGGTTAGGGTGACTTTTGGGATTCCAAGGAGAATTTGCATAGGGTATTTGCAAGTCCTTTGAAGGGTCTCCTTTCAGGAATGCCAGACTTGCTCTGTGGGTTTGTTGATTAGTAAACAGATGGCTTTGTGAAGCTCTGGCCTTCTTATCTCTGAGCCTTTGGAGTTTCAGGCATTTGTTACCCCTCAGGAAACTCAGGAAATTAGCTTTTTTCTACCAAGGCCTTTTCCCTATCTGCCTATTTCCTTTCTATCTCCTCACCACAACAAAAGGAGTCACACTTGAGCATCATTCCAGATCAGAGAGGGCCAGGGATTTACTCTCCTGCCCAAACACCAGCATCGGTCAGCCTCTGCTAGGGCTTTACTTCTGGGCTTGGCTTTGGCCTGGGGTGCTGCTCTCCACCATCTGGCTTGATCTGTCTCTGTAGCTTTTCCTCCCCTCCAGTTTAATTCATTCTCCCCCAACTAATACTGCTCTCTCCTAAGGTGAGCTGCTCTGCAAGTCTGAGGGTCTCTTTTGTAGAAAATACTTTTTTGCCAGGCGTGGTGGCACACACTTGTAATCCGAGCATTCAGGAGGCTGAGACAGGAGGATCACGGTTCAAGGACAGACTCAGCTACTTAGTGAGGCCCTTTGCAACTCAATGAGACTCTGTTTCAAAATAAAGAATAAAAAAATTGGGCTGGGGGTGTACCTCAGAGGTAGAATTCTCCTGGGTTCCATCCCCAGTACCCCCAAAAAGAAAAAACTTTTATTGGTGCATTGTAATTATACATCCTGGTGAGATTCAAAGTGATACAAACATACATGCATACAGGTCTTAGTGTGTCTCCCTACTATCCACCCCTTCCTGGACATATTCGTTAGCCGGGTAGTGACACCTTTCTATATGAACAGAGCAATATTTGAACTGTTCCCCTTCACTGGTTCTTTTTTCCCCCTACTCCACCTCCCTTCCCTATGGCCTTTCCACTATGTTACAGTCTCTCTTCAACTCTCTAAAGTTCATTGTGTTTTCCATTTTCTCTCTAGCCTTCACTCACCAGAGGAAACATATGACCCTTGACTTTTTGAGTCTGGCTGATAATCACTTAGCATAATATTCTCTAATTCCATCCATTTTCCTGCCAATGACATAATTTTGTTCATCTTCGTGTCTAAATAAAATTCCATTCTGTGTAGACGCTATGATTTCTTTCCCCATCTGTTGATAGACACCTAGGTTTGTTCCATAATTTAGCTATTGTGAATTGTGCTGCTGTAAACACAAATAGACATGTATCACTGTAATATTCTGACTTTAATTATTTTGAAAAGATACTGAGGATTGGTAGAGTTGGATCATATGGTAGTTCCATTCCTAATCATCTATTCTCTTGAGAAAGGTGCTTTCCTTTGTGGCTTTCTCCTCAGAGAAATTCCTTCACCCCAATCAAGGTCTGGGAGGCAAAACATGAGCATTAACAGCCCCTGCTGGTTCCTCTTTGACAAGATAGGAGATACGATGAAAAGCAAGTAGTAGCCCACAGTTTGCAAAACAACGTGGCTACTCAGAATGAACAACAAACGGGAATCATCTGTAGACATGGATATTGAAATTTTTAAAATTATACTCTAATGGATAAGTTTAAAGTCAGTTTTTCATATTTTCTATGCTCCTCTGAAACCAGTAGACTTTGTTAAAACCCAAAGCAAAGAAAAATAGTTAATTAGATAAAAATAAGTTATTGTATTTCTACTTATTTAGAAAAACAAAATCAGGGACTTAAATTACATCTTTCTGCAGGTATCAGTAGGGAAAAGCATTGTTTGAGGCTGGGCCCCTGGAGTGAAATGATCATCAATAAAATTTAACCCATTACTTCTATTCAGGGAATTGTGATTGAAATTGAAGTGCAGAACTCAGATGTAGGTGGAAACTTGTACCCTGATATCTACTTGAGAAACTAGTGATTATAATGAGGCTTGATTTTCTAATGCTTGCCAGAGGCTGGTGTAGAATTTGGCCAGAAGGGGATCTGTATTGATACTAGCGCCCCTCCTTTCTTCATATGCTTTCTTAATATTTAGTTCCAAGCAATGGGGATTTTCCCACCATAGCTTTTTATTTCAGATCTATAAGAAATTATAAAATTATGGCACTAATATGGCCATCCTGATTTCTAGTTAGTAATCCCACCATTTTTTTTGACCACAGGGAAATTGTAATCACCATGCAGTTCCAATCTTTGACTTGCCCTTACCACAACTGAAGAAAATAAAGAGGTAGGTATTCCCCTGGCCTCTCCTTTATACTCCCTGCAGGAGTATGCCTGTCTTATCTCCCTGAGGACTCATCTAGGACATTTTAACTAAAACCTTTCAAAATCCTTGGGCATATCCCCCCCCCACCATGACAATTTCTCATTTATATACTAAACTTCTTGATTTACTATGAAATCTAAAACTTTAACAAAGATAAAGGACCAACATTTGGTTCTCTTTAATTTGTGCATCATTATTTTCCTCATCCTTCATATTCCTCCTCTGCAAATAATGACTCCTGCTCTTCGCGTTCTTGAAAATTCTCTCTCAACATCTGTAGGATTATAATGGTATACCCACACCGTGGGGCTTTCTATAGTCTAAAAAAAAAAAAAAGTAGACATAATCTCAAACCATTAGCCTGCTACTTTAGGTCAACTTGCATACATGAGGAAGGCATTCTGACCAACTCACCCTGAAGGACAACTCACACTGTTCAGCCTTTCAAATACAGAATGTCCGGAGCCTGCCGAGAGGTTAGGCCGATGCCGGGGCCAGTGGCCAGTATCGGAGTCTGCTGTGAGGCAAGGCCAGTGCTGGGACCTCCGAGGCCGGGATCATAGCCTGGTGCCGAGGGGTTAGGCTGGTGTCGGGGCCAGCGGCCAGCATCAGAGCCTCCCGTGAGGCAAGGCCAGTGCTGGGGCCTCCGAGGCCCGAATCGGAGCCTGCCGAAGGGTTAGGCTGGTGCTGGGGCCAGCGAGGCCGGGATTGGAGCCTTCCATGAGGCAAGGCCTCTACTGAGGCCTCCGAGGCCAGGATCGGAGCCTGCTGAGAAGTTAGGCCAGTGCCAAGGCCAGCAAGGCCGGGATCGGAGCCTGCCTTGAGGCTAGGCCTGTGCTGGGGCCTCCGAGGCCGGGATCGGAGCCAACCGAGGGGTTAGGCCAGTGTGGGGGCCAGCGAGGCCAGATTCGGGGCCTCCCATGAGGCAAGGCCGCTGCTTGAGCCAGCGAGGTCTGGATCAGTCCACCGGGTAATCAGGCCACTACTAGGGCCGTCAAGAGTGGGATCGGTACTTGCAACACGGCATGCACAGAGAAATATTGCAGAAAATAAAACCAGATGCTTCCCCTAATCAGCAATAACTAGGAGGAAACGGGCAACAGGAAGAGGTCGAGTTATAGAAAGGGCCCTATAGTGAAGCAATTAAGGTGACCAATCAGAGGGTATGGAATAGGGGAGGGTGGAGCCTCTTTAAAACGCAGGAGGTACATAAACAAATGTATCAAAGTTAATCACCAAACAACAAGCATGGGATATGGGATCGAGGGAGGGGGAGGGAATGGGATGGGGAGTGGGTGAGGGCTAATCTGATGATGTGTGCTTGTATATCCTCTCAAGTTTGTATTCCAATGTGATGTATGATTACAATGCACCAATAAAAATAAATTTTTAAAAAATGCAGAATGTCGCCTGCAAAGGGCATTCCAACTCAACTGCTTCAGTTTTAAGCTTAGTTCAAAATCACTTCCTTTAGCCAGGTGCAGTGGCCACCCTTAGGAGGCTAAGACAAGAGAATCATGCAGGTTCAAAGCCAGCCTACGCTGGCTTAAGAGGCCCTGTTTCCAAATAAAAAATATAAAATAGGTCTGGGAGTGTAGCCCAGAGGTAGAAGGCCCCTGGGTTCCATCCCTAGTACTACCCCCCCCCAAAAAAAAATCACTTCCATTGACCTATTTTTTTTTTTTTTGGTGCTGGTACTGGGGGTAGAACCCAGGGGCTTTCTACCTCTGGGCTATACTCCCAGACCTATTTTTATACTTTATTTAGAAACAAGATCTCACTAAGTTGCTGAGAGCCTCACTAAGTACCTGAGGCTGGCTTTGAACCTGTGCGATCCTCCTGTCTCAGCCTCCCAAGTGCTGGGATCACAAGTGTGCACCACCACACCCAGCCCTTTGATCCATTTTTGAAATGTTATTGCACTGTTTGGATTTGTGTAACTACTATTCATTCTATTCATTCTCTATTCCCATCCTCCTCATATTTTTTAGAAGTGATACACCATCTTCCTGGGTACCACTTTGTCCCCTGACAATTAGGCTGGTTCTTCTCTGGCCACATTGCTTGGTTAATGACCATCTTGCTTCTCCTGGTAGCCATCTTTTGGACCTGGCAGATTTCTCCCTGACCTAGCCAGTGAAACTGGAGTGGGAAAAAATAGATTCTGAGTTTACCAAAGAACAGCTGGAGCTTTCTTATTTAGCACAATCAAGATGAAATAACTGGTCAGTTAACTAAAACTCAGTGGGTGTAGAAGTACTGGGCACACCAGAGAGCAAGCACCTTTCCAGCGTTTGGCTGCTAGAAGATGGGAGACAGCGTCCTGTGAAGAAAGGATGGTGGCAGCCAGCGAAGCTAGACAGGTAGCCGAGTGGGGTAGTTAGTTAATAAAGCCTCGACTCTAACCTTCAATTTCTCTATAATGCCTACCAAGAGTTACTTTCTTGCCAAGAAGACTAATTCAAATCTCAAGAGATGGAACGTGAATGATAGAAATCATAGACAACTAGTAACTCAGTAATATCATGGTATGATTGGACTAGTTTACAGAGATAATTGCAACGTGTTACATTATTTGTTCTTCTTTTTGAAATCTTGGGAAAGACTCTGAGTTTCATAGTGAAGAGACTCTGAAAGTCAAGAGCCCTTTCTGTTGTCAGATGGTGCCAGCCACAGCATGTTTAGACAGTGCTGCTGCTAGCTGGGTGCCAATGTGGTTCCACCAGCAAGTGTGGGCAAGGATTTTTTTTAAACCAAAAGAATTACTTCCAGACGAAGGAATCAACTACTAAGTCTATCTACTTTAAAAAAAATCCTCTATTCATACTTAATGAATCTATATAAAAATCTGTCTTTTTACAAACATACTTAACCCTGGGGCCTTACTGAGAATCCCATTGGGGTGCTCAGACCTGTAACCAAAGCATTATGTGATCTCACCCTCGCTTTCCTTCATTCACCTACAACCCTGGTCAGTCAACAAAGGGATCCTCAGGAACATTCCCAGAGGAAACTGAGGCC
This sequence comes from Muscardinus avellanarius, assembly GCF_963383645.1. Taxonomy (NCBI): domain Eukaryota; kingdom Metazoa; phylum Chordata; class Mammalia; order Rodentia; family Gliridae; genus Muscardinus; species Muscardinus avellanarius. Next base: position 46,210,009 of record NC_137786.1, read on the forward strand.
TTGGAAGGAGACCTAGACCTGGAACAGTCACCTGTTGTATGCAGGACATTTATCATTAAAGAGGTTTGCCTTGGGGTTTTGTTTTCCTCAACTCAATGTTCATCACACAGAGGAAACAGTTGGCACATAGGAAACGTCTAGTAACCATGGGAAATTATAATTAACTAACTATAAATCGCTACTGTTTGTGCAAAGAGACCCCATCACCCACTTCATTCTTAGGAGAAAAGAATGTAAACTGGAGATGAAAATGCAGTGGCCAGTTAGCAAAATGGTATTAGAGCATGGATAATCTGGAGCCATCAAAGTTTTGTCCCCAGGAATAATAGATAAGATGGATGTGGCACATTCCTACAAACTAACAATAAGAGACCTAAATTTCAGTCTACTGTATGACTGGTGTTAATATTATTTTACCTCTCTGGATGCAATGTTTTGTATTCTAGGAACCTCAGTTCAGCAGTAGAGTTTTCTTTCTCTTTCTTTCTTTCTTTCTTTCTTTCTTTCTTTTTCTTTTTTTTTCTTTTCTTTTTTGGTTTTTTTTTTTTTGTTTTTTGTTTTTTTTGGTGGTACTGGGGTTCCTGGAAACCCTTCTACCTCCAGGCTACACTCCCAGACCTTTTATATTTTTTATTTGGAAACAGGGTCCCTTATGCCAGCAAGGCTGGCTTCGAACCAGCGCGATCCTCCTGTCTCTGCCTCCCAAGCGCAGGGATTACAAGTGTGCGCCACCACGCCCAGTGCAGCAGTAGAATTTTCTGACATGATGAATGTTCTAAACCTGCACTTGTTGCCGGGTGTGGTGGTGCACGCTTGTAATCCCCACGCTTGGGAGGCAGAGACAGGAGGATCGCGCAAGTTCGAAGCCGCACTGGCTTAAGAGACCCTGTTTCCAAATAAAAATATATTAAAAAAAATAGGTCTGGGAGTGTAGCCCAGAAATAGAAGAGTTTCCAGGACCCCCAGTACCACCAAAATTAATAATAATAAAAATAAATAAACCTGCACTTGTTGTTTGAGCACTTAAAGTGTGGTGACTACAACTGAAAAGCTGTATTTTATTTCAATGATTTTATATAATTTGGGTTTAAGCATTCATAGCCAAAATAAGTAAATAAAAAATCCGTAGCCACCTATAGCCAGTGGCTATCAGCCAGATAAAGTACTTCCTAAGATCTTTTCTGGTTCTAACATTCTATGCTTTGCAGGGCCTGTCTGTGTAAAAATGTGGAAAATAGATATTGTTCCATGAATCTCAAGAGATTATCTTATCCCTAGTGTTGGTGTACTTTAGAAGGCAACTGAAATCAAATAAGTCAAAAGAGATCTTTAAGAAGAACATAGATCTTGAGAAATTAGGAGTGATCCTACCTGTAGGCAGAGGAGTACTCTTACAACCCCCAATGATACTTTCCAAGTTTTTCAATGTACTGGGTTCAAATTGCTCACCTTCTAAAAAGCAATAGCTAGTAAGTGACATCATTTGAGTACTTATGGATTAACACATTTAATTCAGAATAACCATATGGCATGGGAATATTCTTGTTCCTGACTGACAAATGAAAAAAAAAAAGGAATCATAGAAATGTTAAGTAATTCACTGCCAGGCCATCCAGCTAGAAATGTATGAGCCAGGTTACAAACATAGACGGTTAGCCCTGGAGTCTTACTTTGTAAAGATGAAAACAATCATCTTAATGAATAATGATACACGTACAGAACAGTGCTCAAATCCAAACTGTGAAGCTTCATTAACTTTCATAAAGTAAATACACCCTTATGGTTTCCAGCATATTCTCAGCTTCCCAGAGGCCCCCTCCATGAGTGCATTCACTGCTGCTCACCCCACTCCGACTAAGGATAGCCACTATGCCAATTTCTAACATTGTAGACTAGCAGAGCTTATGCTTCAACCACTAAGGAGTACATCTCTGAAGACAGTAGTAGATCATGTCATTATAACCTAGAGGAGAAATAACATATATCAAGAGCAACAGCCACTGGGTGGTTTCAAATCCATCAATAATAAAAATGGGAAACTCATAGATAGGAAAGCTATTTGTTTGATCACCACATACTTACTGAGCAGCTACTGTATGGCAGGCACTGTGATACGCCCTGGCTATTCAACAGTGATCAGAACAGATAGAGTTCCTGCCTTAGACAGTGCTTAATCTTTGATCCAGCTCCTCAGACAATCTGTCTTGACACTGGAGGAGGCTGACTCAGTGGTCTTGGTGGTGGCTGACAGACAGACTCGGCGGCAATGCCAACGGCAGCACTGGCATCCCAGAGAAGAGCTGTCCTGGGGCAGGTCCCTAGAATTTCAGCAGGATACTCCTCGAGTGTCCCGGAATTTTGGAAAGGTTACAATTAGAGCTCATTGCATGGCTTCTCACTAAAAATAACTTTATAAACAATTTCTAAATACTGTAAGCAATAAGTTAAGAAAAGTCTACAGGCTTAATGTAACCAGAGAGATTACAACATGAGATGGGAGATGTGGGAATATTGCATGGTTGGGAGAAAAAAATAAGTCACCAGGGAACTCCATCCCAGCTGCTGAGGGATGATTGCTCTCTACCGACAAGCAACTGAGCAATTCCCACTCATATTTTCCAGAGGGAGAAAGGGACTGATGCAAGACAGTGAAGAGTCCAGGGATATTTCCAAACATATTCTGGGATCTCCAAAAACAAGGGACCAATAGCAGTAATAAATAAATAAATAAATAAATAAATAAATAAATAAATAGCAGCTTCCATGTGCTATTGAGAATTGTGTTGTTTCCATGGCTGCAACCCAGACATGTCTAAGGATACCAAGAGAGAGAGAGAGAGAGAGAAGAGAGAGAGAGAGAGAGAGAGAGAGAGAGAGAGAGAGAGAGAGAGAGAGTGTTCAGGAACTGTTCAATAGCTTGAAGAGAATATAAAGGGAAGTCAAGTCTCAGATGCACCCACGTCTTGCTTTTTCCAGAGCTGACTTGATCTCCCCCTTTGAAATGTATAAACTAATATCACCCTTGAGAATTGTGCAAACCTACAACACGCCACAAGGTCAGCTGTTTAGACATCACTGGGTTTTCTTAATGCTGAGAAAATAGCATGGGAGCCCTGCAGGAACTGTGCCATGACTGTGTTTTTCTTATCCAAGCTCAGTTCTCACACTAGCTGGAGCTCTTGCATCTACTGTACAATGAAAACACACTGTGGGAACAACTGAAATTGCATCTCAGGGGAAAAGAAGGGGTGCATTATCTCCTGTTACCCAACTCCATGCTACACCACTCGTCTCACTCATCCTTGCTTCAAATCCACACAGCTAACCACCCCCACGTGCCCCAGTCTGTTTATCATAAACAGTGAGTAGAGTGAGCAGTTTAAAGGGACTTCTAACTACAGACAGCTGATGGGGACTGTGCAAAGGGCTGTGGGGAAACCCAAGTGCAGAGAGGGCGGCTAGTGTGCAGTGACCTGAAAGAGCAGCCCCAGGTTCTTTTCTATAAGTAAGCGATAGGCAGACATTGGGAGCTTTGCAGTGCGGCAGAGGAGCACCAGGCTTAAGCAAGAGATTCTGCACAGCTCTAATTTGATGAAAAAGTTTGAGCAAGGAAAAAGCTCTACTTCCAAGTGAAAAAGATCTGTTCATCTATATTCATTGTTTCCAATATTTCTTTGCCATGGCCTCCACTTGAATTCAGTGAAACCTGGCCATCTTCCCAGATTTTGTGTCTTCCCCAAAGATAGCACAAAAAAAAAAAATTGTTGTTTAACCTGTAGACCAAGTGAAGCACACTTAAGGCTACTGGGTAATAAGCAAAGGTCCATGACCTGCCCCTGGGTCCCCTGCACTGGTGGTCACAGGGTCTCTCAGCCAGCACAAGATGGTCTTGGGTTTCTCTTCCTACTGTCAAGATCTCTCTGCCAGACACCCTGTCCTTTTTTTCAAGGGATGAAAGGCCAGGCTTTTCCATTCATTCATCCTATTATTTCTTCTTTCACTCAGAAATATTTATTTAGTTCCTATTATATATCAGGTCTTAGGTGCTGGGGATACAGTAACATGTAAGACAGACATGTCTCCTTCATGGAGCCTACATTCCAGTGAGGGAGAAAGAAAAAGACAAATAAATATGTAAATGCACAACTTAATATCAGACAGTGGTGAGCAGCACACAGTAAAATCAAGCAAACTAAAAGGACAGAGAATCCCAGCTTCCGAATAGGATAGAAAAGGCCAAGCTAACAGGACAGAGGAAGCCCTCTAAGGAATGACATTAGAATCCAGACCTAATGATGTGAGTACACCACGGGCCGTGGGAGGAAAATGGTCCACATAGTGGAACCAGCAAGAGCAAAGGCTAGCAGGTGGAAACATGCTTGGCATGCCAGAGAAATAGCAAGGAGACCAGTGTCCTTTTGAGAAGCATGGGAGATGGGGCGGATAATAAAAGATGAGATCAGAGAAATGCGGGTACCTGATCATGCAGAATGCTGATATTGACTTTGTATATCATTCCAGGAATAGGTGATGCCATTTGAACATGTTCAAGATATGATTCCTACTGCAAAGAAATGCGTTCAAGACTTGATTCCACTGTGACACATAGTGGTTTCATTCAATGACAAATTAATAATAATTAATAATAATAATAATAATAATAATAATAAATAATAATAATGTGAAGACTAAAGTTCTAGTTGGAAAACAGATATCCAGCGTGGAATGGGAAAAGTCAGAAAGACCACGGCAATTTCAACGGACCAAAGTTCAGCAGTGACAGCAAGAACAGGAGAATTTTTTGGCACGATGTTGTATCCTCTGCAATGTGTTTAGAGTGACCCCGTTGATTCCACTGGGATAAGGAGGGACTAAGAGCACATGAAATCTGCCCCCCTGCTGGCTGTGGGTCCCTCTGCAGGCACAGCCTACGCCGCCACTCCCCTTTCATTGCCCGCTCTTCCCACATGCACCCGAGGCTCCTGTCACAGAGAATCATGCGTCCTCCTCAACTGTGTTGTCTGTAAGCCTGAAATGTGCTCACTCTCCTGCCTAGAATGGCACTGTCTGCCTTGTCTGCCCAAGGAAGCATCCACTCATCCTTCAAGTGTCGGTTTAAATAGCACCTTTCTCTGTGCAGGGGACACTGTCTTTGTTACCATGGCTCACACCCTATGAAGTACACAGGTGAGCATGAACAAAGAAGAAATGTTCCAATTCCAGAAGGTGTTTTCTTGCTTGTCTTGGTAGAGGAGGTACCACGCCCCGATGTAGGTCATACCTAAGGGAAAATATGGGACTAGTGCCATAGCAGGTAACTTTTGGGGGGCAGACACTAAAGCATGGTCTGAACCAGTTCTGCCAATGTGGTCAAACAGACCCTGAGCCTGGGGCTAAGCAGGAGCTGGCCCAGGAGACAAACATGCATCTGGATTTGCAAGTCAGGGCTGTTCCTGCTCAGAGGAAAGAAGCATCCTTGCTTAGTTTCCACTCTCTGGAGGAAAGAAAGTCAGGGAGGGGTACTCTGTCAGTGGGCAAAGTGCAGAGAGAGCCAGGTGGGCAGCAACCTGTGGTGAACAATCACCTGCTACCAAAGCTGTGTTTTTGTTGAACAAGGTGTGTTAATGCAAAGAGCCGCCTGGATCGGTCTTCACCTGGGAAGAAGAGAGAAATTTTGGACTAACAAATGCTAATCCATGGCTTCTCACAGCCAAAGTGAAGTTAAAACCAAAGGTGTTCCTTGAGTAAGATAAAAGTTTCTGAAATTCCAAAAATGCAACTTAATTCTGACCTTCCTGTTGACTCCATTCAGTAGCTGAGAACATCATAATTATTGTTTTGATAGCTGGAAGGAACACTAGATTTTTATTTGAAAGACATAAGTTTGAGTCCTGGCTCAACCACCATTTGGCTGTGTGATACTCGCAAGTCACTTAACCATTCTCAACCTTAGTATCCTGAGGTTGGAATTCTGAGTATTCAACTGATAAAGGAAGATAACATTAATTTGTAATGTTGCTATTAGAATTAGATGAAATAATGTAGGAAAAATAACTTTGTCAGTATAGAAGATTTGAATGTCATTTTACAATATATTTTTGTTATTAGAATTATAAAATAAGCAATGTTTGTAATGTACTTACTGTGCAGTCATTACCAAAGAATATAGCCAAGTTCAATGTAGAAACATTAAGCTTTAAGCAGATGTGTATATTTTAATCAACACTTATGAAAATTGATGAGGTATTTTCCTTAAAGTCATGAGAGTTATGGCTAATCAAGAAGTCTCTAGGGAAAGCATGAAGCCTTTCAATAAAGTGAAGAGTACTTTTTATAACTTATTGTCAGTCACACTTTGTTTTCCAAATGTAGCCTCAAAGTGCTGGTTCTTTATGGCCACCTAGAGTTGGTAAAAATTATCTGACCAGAATAATAAGGTCAGAAACTATAAGGATGGATAGGTTACATGACATCAAAATTCTGAATGTCAAGAGAGCATGCACCAAGAAAATAAGTTAAAGCACAGTTGGAAGGCATATTACAAACAAAAACAAAATGTAGCCCATGGGGAAAGAAAGCATTACATTCCTTGATTTATAAATTTTAATAAAAAATGATAAATGATCCAAGCCAATGGGAAAATAGCATATAAGAAAATTAATAAGAGAAGAGACATGAGTAATGAGAAAGAATGCCTAATCTCCCTGGCAATTAAAGGAGAACAAAGTAAAACAAGATACTATTTTTTACTTATCAGATGGGCAAAGGTTTAAAAGAATGCTAATACTCATTGTTGGCAAGAGTGTAGGAAGTGGGCACTCTCATAAACTGTTGGTGGGAATTAATTTTGGTACAATCTTTCTGGAGGGCAATTTGGCAACACCTATAAAAATCAAAAATATGCAAACCCTTTGACCCAACTATTCCACATATAGAAATTTACTCTAAAGAAGTCACAAACTAGCCAAGTGTGATGGTGCATGCTTGTAATCCAAGTACTTGGGAGGATGAGACAAGAGGATCCTGGGTTTATAAACAGACTCAGCTATTTAGTGAGGCCCTTTACAACTTAGTGAGACCTTTTTTTACAAGTAAAGAATATATAGAGCTGGGGATGTAGCAAAGAGGTAGAATGTTCCTGGGTTCCATCCCCAGCACTGAAAAAAAAAAAAGAAAGAAAGAAAAAGAAGAAAAAGAAATCACAAGCTGCCTCTACGAAGTTATTTCTCATGGAATTTATTTATTATAGAAAATTAGAAGTATCTTATATATCTAGGGATTAATTGAATAAATGGTGGAATATATGCTGAAAAGAGCTTTAAAAACACTTATGCAGACATAGTTATGGACATGAAGTACTCATAATGAAACAAAATATGTTACAAAATAGTAAAAAATATCAGTCTAGTTTTTGCCTGTATCTAGGTGAGTGGTGATATTCAGTCTGTAATTTTCACAATTGTTTTATTAATGTTTTTATTATAGCAAGCATGTGATAATTATATTTACATTAAAGGGGATAAAAGGCATTTCTAAAATAGCTTTCTTTTAAAAAGCAATATAGCCGGGCGTGGTGGCACACCCTTGTGATCCCAGGATTCGGGAGGCTGAGACTGGAAGATCGCGGTTCGCAGACAGCCTCAGCTACTTGAGACCCTTTGCAACTCAGGGAGACCCTGTTTCAAAAGACTAAAACCTAGGGCTAAGGGTATAGTTGGAGGTACAATACCCCTGGGTTCCATCCACAGTAACACACACAAAAAGCAATATACCTATTTTCACAATAATTGTTGTATGTCACAACAGTTTACATATGGGTTCCTTTTTTTCTTGGTAGATTTCAACTGTAGAATTTTGTAAATTTCTAGACTATTTCAATACAATATTCTCTCTGAGAGCTTGATTTATTTTTATCCTCACAGGGTAGTGTGCTGACATAAAAACAAAAGTAAAACTTATGAAATCACACACACACACACACACACACACTCCTTTCCTAGGAATTTTTGCTTCCTGGGAGAACAATTCTCAGCTCCAAATTAAAGAACTTAATTGCAGGGAATTTTCTTTTCACACAGGCTTCTGGTCCCTGACTTTTGCCTACTTTCTATGAAGTGACAGAAGGCTTAGGCCCGATGTTACTCAAAACACAATACAACTCCATTTTAAAAAATGAGTCAACCCAGTGAAAAGTGTATTTAGGACTAGAGATATCACAGGGAAAAGAAGAACAAGCATGACATACCAAACCTCCAGGTTCTAGAGCAAGACTGCACGGATTTAAGTTCTGATTATATTTATTGGCTCTTTAACTTTGACAAATGACTCTGAGTTTCAGTTTCTCCATCTGCTCCATCCATGAACAGATTATCTTCTTCTTAGGAGTTTTGGAAAATCAGAAGAGAAATCACACATAAAGCACATAGTACAGTGCCTATGTTAAGTGCTAGTCATTAGTATTATCATTTGTCTTAATTATCTGCTGTGTAATTACTCCAGTTTCTGCAGGTCAGGAATCTGACATGGTTCAGCAGGAAGCTCTGGCCCTGGGTCTCAGGTAGCAAAGGGACTAGAGACATCTCAAGGGCTGCCTGCCATGCGCACGCAAGTGGCGACGGCAACACTCATTTCTTCATGGGCTGCTGCCTGAAGGTCTCAGTCCCTGAGGATGTGATCCTGGGTGCCTCGCCACGTTGGCCTCTTTTTGTGGCAGCTCGCATCACGGCAGCTTGCTTCCTCAGAGGGAGGCCTAGGAGTGCCAGCGCCAGGGGGAATGAAGGCAAGATGGAAATTACAGGCTTTGATAACCTCATCTTGGATGTGACATGACATTAGTTTTGCCACATTCTGCTCCTTGTAAGTAAATCACTGGGCCCAGCCCACACACGAAGGAAGAGAAGGGTTTACACAAGGGAATGAACACAGGGAGGGAGGGATTATTGGGGGTCATTTTCAAAATACTTTTTCACATCCTCATCCAAACTTTTCCAGGAAAATGCTAACTTTTGAGAGGTATGTTGAGTGGTTTTTTGTAGACTTTTGTAAACTCAGACAAATTGCAAAGTGTCTACTTGAAGTTAATGGGTCGTTCTATGTGAATTGTTATCTGTGTCGACATAGCAATGAGCAATTCACAGAGAGATCCCATCTTAAAAGAAAGAGTGGGCACTACAGCAGTCGTCTCTTGTATTTTTATTACAGAATCAATAGGTTCTTTTTCACTTAAAAGTATAATCTAACTCTCTGCCCTTGAATATAAATATATATACCTTATCCAACTTTTAAAGAAATTAGACACCTCCAAGGCTCCCAGGGTCACTCTTCTCTGAAAACAAACAAATGTGGCCCCTGGTCTATTCTATTCAAGCCATAGTCAACCTCTATCTTGTAGCTCCTAACTGACCTGGGATTATTGCTATGTCATCACAATTTACTCCAGTTTGTGAATATCCCCATTTTATTTATTCCTCAAAGCACCAGAGAGATTGTTCTGGTACTTGGTTTTGGAAAAAAATTTAGTTCTTCTGGGATATATTCATTTGCTTTCCATTGCTACAACAAATGCCTGAAGCTAGTTAATGTATAAAGAAAAAAGGTTTGTTTAACCTCACAGTTTGGGAAGTTCGAGAACATGGCACTGACATCTGCTCGGCTCTGGTGAAGATCCCCTCAGTTGTATCACACCACGGTGAGTGGCATCATGGTGGGAGTGTGTGCAAAAGGGAGAGATCACATGGTGAGACAGGAAGCCAAAGAGCAGGGAGGGGCCAGACTTGCTTCTTGCAGGAACTAACTGAAGTACATGAGAATTGTATGAATTCTTTCTAAGCACAGTGGCCTCAGTGACCAGTCACATTCCACTGGGCTTCACAGCTTGAAGTTTCCACTACCCATTAACATCTCCACATTGGAAACCAAGCTGCTTCCAACCAATGAAACTTTGGGGTGGGGGGATCATATTTAAACTATACCCACACTATAGCACTGGATCTCTTGATTCTCTTTCTCTCAATTCTCTTTTCTTACTTTATACTTAAAAACCAAAACAAGTAGAAGAAAAGAAAAAAAGAAAGAAAAAAATATTTTTAAAAAGCAATTCTATCCCAAAAAACTTTCCTCTACCATCTTTTTTTTTTTTTTTTCCTTTTACGGGTCTGGAAATGGAACCCAGGGGCATTTGACCTCCAAGCTACACCCCCTGCCCTATTTTTTATTCTTTATTTTGAAATAAGGTCTCACTAAGTTGCAGAGGGCCTCACTAAGTAGCTGAGGCTGTTTGCGAACCAAGATCCTCAGGTCTCAGCTTCCCAAACGCTGGGATTACAAGCGTGCGCCACACTCCTGGCATTCTTCTACCTCTTAAGAGGGGCAGTCAGCTTTAAAAACTGTATGTTCCTTCTTATCATATAAATTTAATTTATATTAAATATTCCTCTTCTTTTTTCAATGCCCTAAATAAAAATATATGTTCATGTGAATATATATTATTATCATGGATTAGAAAAGTTGGTTTTTCTACCAACTAATTTATTAGATTTGATGCAATGCCAATCAAAATTCTAGTACTCTTTTTTAAAAATATGAATTGACAACATAATTCTAAATATATATGAAAATACAAAAATAGAATAGCCATGATGATCTTTAAAAAAAGAAGCAAAGTTAAGGAACTTAAACTATCAGATATCAAGAGGTACTATTCATATAAACTAATTCATAGTAATTAAAATGATGTGTTTTTTTCACTAAGATAGACTAAAGGACCTTGGAAAGAAAACGGAGGGTACAACCACTTTGGAAAAACATCAGGTGATTTCTAATTAGGTCAAACATAACCCAGCCCATGACTTATTGATTCTACTATGAGGCTTATAACCATTCAAAATTACTGTATTTACCCACAAAAAATATGTAGAAGAATGACTATGGAAGCTGGACATGGTGGTACACCCTTGTAATCCGAGCATTTGGGAGGCTAAGACAGGAAGATCACAGTTCGCGGCTAGTCTCAGCTACTTAGTGAGGCCCTTTGTAACTCAATAGGACCCTATTTCAAAATAAAGACTAAAAAATAGGGCTGAGGGGTGTCTCTCAGAGGTAGAATGCCCCTAGGTTCCATTCCCTGTACCACAAAAAAAAGAGAATGTCCATGAAAACTTTATTCACAATGGCATTAGTATTTATCAATTTGAGAATAGATAAATAAATTATAATACATATGTTGGGACTAACTTTTTATGTGGAATGCTATATAGCAATGAAAAGAAGTGAGCTCACTGGCGTATAATAACATGAATAAATTAAGTATTATATGCCTATGTTATATACATGGAGCAAAAGAAGTCAGCTCTTAAAGATTACATTTAGAATTCCACTTGATTTTTAAGAATAGGCAGAACTAGTCTATGAAGATAGAAGTAAAAACAAATATTTCCTAGAGAAAGGAGGATGCTATTGACTGGAGAGAAGCACGAGCTAACTTTCTGTGGTTATAGAAATGTTTTGGGTCTTGATCTAGGTGCTGGCTACATACATATATAAATAGGAAGAAGTCTAGGAGGTGTACACTTTAGACTTCTACATTGTATAATGCAGAAGGCACTCCTCAATGAACCCTGGAAAAAATAATATTTAAAGTGCTTTATTCTAATTTGAATTCCCCACCCTCAAACCTTCAGTATTCTATTATCTTGTGTTTGGAGAAATATATTCTTATATCCATCCCTATTGAGAATTACTGAGTAATTCACGTCTCCAAGAGCTATTAATGAAGCATATTCCAACCAGCCTGGCCACCCTAGCTCTGTCCTCATTATCCTAGTGTTAAGAGTCATACACAAAACTCACCTTTAACATGATCACCTGACCTCCCATCTTGAGATAATATATGATTAATCTTTCTTCTTTATATTCCTCTGTGTTTTCTGACCTTTATATTCTCCAAAGATTGAAATTGTAATTTTAGAGCTACAGACGGGTGACAATTTATTCATATTCAAAGCAAACCTGCCCCACAAATTGCTCAGGGCTGAAGCCCAGTCTTCTGAGTGCGACACATAAACAATGTTCCCAAGCATATGCCTAGACTGCTGGATTTCAACTAGGAATTCAGGAGCAGGTGCCTTGCACACAGGAGAGTGAGTAATGAATCTAACTAGCCAAGCTAACCCCTTGCCGTTTTTCTCATGAATTGGCTTGGCAGAATGTGTGTGGGGCTGGAGGAGGTGGCTCATCTTCACAGGCAGGTCACAAATCACCTTCAAAAGAATTACGATGATTCAAAAGGAACCACTTCTTCCCTGTGAAGTACCAAACTGATATATAGTAGTTGCCTATTTAAGAGCAGTGTCAGAGCCAACTTTGTAGATAAAGGAAAGAAGGTTAGGAAGACCAGTTTTTGGTGCACCTGGGGATCTACGATGGGGAGGAGGTTTGATGTGCTCCTGGAGTCCGTGCTATCTGAGGGCATCTAGTACCATGGCCTTCAGATAAATTTTCCTAAATTATCTTCTGAGTTTCCTATTCCATGAAACATATTTAGACCCCGGTGCTGGTGCTAAAGACAAATCTGCATTTAATAGTTGTTCATCCAGAATTTAATTCATTGTCTCTCTAAATTAGGCAAAAACCATGGTTCCTTTTGTAGTAATTCTCCAATGTAGACAAGTCAGGTTGTGGGTAAATATTGGTGAATCTCATTCTATTCTTCCTTGTTCACTGCCCTTTTATCCTCAACTTCAAAGGATGCTGATATCATCTCTTACTTTAAACATCTGCAACATTATACCAAGAAATACCAACAATTTTTAAAAGTATTTATGTACGACAAGGCATGGTAACACCTGCAAGCCTGTAATCCTAGTACTTAGGAGACTGAGACAAGAGGGTCCAGGTTCTAGGCCAGCTTAGCAACTTAGCAAGAACCTCAGCAATTGAAACCCTATTTCAAAATTTAAAAAAAGTAAGTCATAAGTGTTCTGGGTATGTGTAATGTGGACATAGAACACCCCTGGGTCCAATCCCCAGGATCAGAAAAAATATTTTTTGGTATTTTGATAATTATATACTTTTCTAATTCACGCTTTCAGAAACCAGAACACACACACACACACACACACACACACACACACACACACACACAGAAAATGTTTTAATCAGCTCGCAGTATCAGCCCTTAAATTAATGTACATAGAATACTCCAGTGTCTGTAAAAAAATTAAGAGAGATTAAATACATATCAATTTCAAATGAATATCATTTCCTCTAAAGTAATACCTATGAAAATACTGATTCCCAAAAAGACCTCTTCTCTTGAAATTGCCCCTAGCACTAACCCAACAGCTGCACTGACAGATAAAATAAAACTAATTATCTTATAATTACAATTTTCTTTAATTAAGAAAGTATTGGCCTAGCTTACAATAAAAATCAAAACCCATCTTAGAAAGGATGACTTGTAGTGACTGAAGTAATTAAAGAGTATCCACAGTTCAAAAGTGTAATTTTTTTAAAAGTGTGTGAGTGATGAAAGCATGATAGAAATAAATGACAAGCCACAAGCCTCCGAGGCGGCCCTTTGAAGAGACAGTAGCCAGCTGGATACAGTGGTGCACACCTGCACTCACAGTACTTGGGAAGCTAAGACAGGAGGATCACAGGTTCAAGGCCAGCCTTAGCAGCTTAGGGAGGACATAGTGCTAAGCTAAGGACTTAGTAATACCTTATCTCAAAATTAAAAAAAAAATAAAATGGAGCTGGGGTGTGACTCAGAGGTAGAATACCACTGGAAAAGAAAAAAGAGAAAATAATAGAAAGGAAAAGAAAAGAAAGGAGTCAGTGAGTTATGTTGGATAAGAAGACCTTTAACTGAAGTAAAATAAACAATAATCTCATTAAATGACCACTCCTTTTACAGTTGAGTTAGGTGCACATTTATACTGTGTATCATGTCGTCACTCTTTGAATAAGTTCAACTTTCAATATATAATTTGTACTTTTTTCTGTTAATAAATTACTATTAATAACTGAAAACTTTAGAAGACACATAAAAATATCGAGAAGAAATATTAACCATCTATTTTCGCACAGTGAAAGAGATCAGGTAATCATTTTAAAGGCAAATTTCATGTATTACTGTAATACTAGAATGATGAGGATGGGGCTAAGGTGGCCAGGCTGGTTGAGATATTATACTCATAAATCTTCATATTTTTTCTGGAGAAATTATTGGGGTAACCAAGGTACGACTTTTTGTTGTCAAGATAGACCTCAAGTAATCACTCTTAACTATATGAGTGTTTTTGACAGTAGGGATTCTTAGAATATTGTGTGAGAAGTAGTAGCCTTCCAAGCTCAGAGAGCTGTGTCCAATAGAACCAAGCCAGTCAAGGGGCATTTGTCTTTCCAAGCAAGTTGGTATGAATAAGACAGAACAGGGATCTCTTCTATCAGCTTTTCCCTCTGGACTATAGGATGAGAGCCACTGCGACCTTCCATCCAACAGCCATGGTCATGGGCAAAGCCAGCCATCCTGCTAGTACCTGGATTCCAGAAAGAGGGGAATCATTGTAGCTCTTCCCAAGAGCCCATGTTTACCTGTGAGGGCCAAGAAAGAAAGAAAACATCCATGATGGATACCATACAGAGTTCAGAAGTCAAAATCTAAGTTAATTCACTAGTCAGTGCACTTGTGAGCCAATAAGGGCACATGGCATCTCAGTTCCTCCAGCTGTGTTACTAGAAAGCCATAGGAAACCGTTGCTAGGGCAATTCCTCTTTACCAGCTTCTCATACATCTTTGGCCAGAATGATCCCTCTTCCCTGTATCTCAGTCACTGAGATGAATTCTGCTCTATGGACCAGTGACAGGGTAGAGATGAAGACTCAGGAGATACCAGGATATGGTGAAAGCTGAAGTAACAGACTAAATCCATCTCTAAGACAGGGGGTAAAATAAGAAAAAAACCAAGATGGAGACCTGAAGAGCAATTAAAGTCTAATGGTATATGGTGACTGACAAGAGTTAGGGACAAGGAACAGGTTCTCACACAATGACACTCGCTATTTTTAATGAATACTCATTTTTGTTATAAATTTGTTTCCTTTATATTGAGCATCTCAATAGTAGAACTTTTTTCTTATTTATCTTTGGCTCTTCCTTAGCACCTGTTTCAGTCACCATTTTCACTGCTGTGACCTAAAATAGCAGATGACAACAACTATGGGGGAAAAAAAATTATTTGCTCACAGTTCTGGAGATTTCAGAGACTTCCACCCATGTTAGGTGGGATAAAGTCTGCAGAGCTCTGGTCATGGTGGCAGGAAGCAGCGAGAATGAGTGGAGGGTCTCACTCTCACATCATGGAGCAAAAGGAGAAGGCGTATATAGTCCCCAAGGCCACATCCCCAAGTACCCTTGCTCCAACCAGGCCTGCCTCCAACATGGCTGCCTTGTTATACCATGAGGTCTTGGGAAAATTATGAATCTAAACTATAACAGTACCTCCAGGGGCTTAGTTGCTATATGCAGAATAAAGAAAGTAGAAGAAGGGGATTAAAAAAAAGAGAGAATGGTAGAGATTAAATGGGAACAAGGGAGACAGGTAGGTAGAAACCAGCCAAAGAGGTACTTTATCCACAAGGATTCCCTGACAACCCTGTTTGCTATAAATCCAGAACATTGGCTGCCCAGCCAAACCCTGAACTAGAAGATATTTTGCTGAGAAACCTGGGTAGAGAAACTTTGAATGCTTATGCAGCGGGATCTACTGCCACAGAAACTCAAGGGTAGCTTTAGAAACAAGACTCCAGGGTAGAGACAGAAGCTTCGCCCCAAATAGAGAGCACACAGCGCTTCCAGACCTACATGAGAAAAATGAGAGTAACTTCAGTGTAATTCAGACTTTTGAAATGAAGATATGGTCACTTGTTCTTTGCACTGCTTAGAAAGCAGTAAAATAGGTCTTAGGAACTCAGTTGGCCCAGTACTGAAAAGAAAGTGCAGAAGATATGCTGTCGGCCAGTAATCATGTGTTTATTACTTTGCTTTCACACTGGTGTGCTGTCCTGCAGGAAATCATTAGGACTGAGAGGTGGCAAGGAAAGGCCAGAGAGGGTGTGGCACACAGAGCGCTGATTCTCATCGATAGCCGCTTCCCCACCATGGTGCCAGACAGTATCTCCTCAAATGGCCATGGTCTGCATCTTCTACAAATCCCTATTTATTTTCTCCCAACTGAAAATTTATCTCCATTTGACTTTGTAGGTCCTTGAAGCTAATAAATTATGGTACTGCTTGCCTAGAAAAATATTTTCTGTGGAAAGAATCTATTGTAATCTAGAGGAAACACTCACTGTCTGAATTCCAACAAAGCTGTGCCATGGTGCGGTTGAATTCTTGCACATTGCCCAAAGTCCAGAGGTGTGCCATGAATAGAATCAGGCAGAGCTCTCCATCCAACATTCTTGCAATGCATTGCAAATTTGGTCTTCTGATAGGAAGGTGGGTGGGGTGGGGGACGGGGAGGGTTAGAAAAATCTTTATC